>NC_079157.1:25221901-27621901 GCF_947563725.1 Argiope bruennichi | reverse complement strand
GTACAAAATAAAAATAAAATTTTAGCTGCACGAGCACGTTTCGCATTCGTGGGGGAAAATTAGCTTTTTTCAAAGTGTTGCCACCACATTGATTAAAGCTCCAGTTAAAAATAAATTAAATCTTTTTGGAAATAAAATCTGCAAAAATATAATTTTCGGCACGTATCTGTAGGAAATGAAACAAATATGAAATATTATTTTTTCTAAAAAATAAATTCAAGAAAAATTATTTCATGTTCTTTTACACTATCTACATTATTAATCCAATAAGTCAGTTTTATTTTTTGTTTAATATGATCAGGATATCCATTCAAATCAGGGCCACACAGCTAATTTGTAAACCTTTAGTAACAGACACAGATCTTCTAAAATGGTCAAAATGGAAAATGATTATATTTTATGTAACTTGATCCAATAAATGCTCTAATAAATAATGAATTTTTGATTTTACATAAAGCTTCTGCTGTGGAAATCACGTTTAATAAAATGTTCTTGAAACACTAATATTTTAAATAAAAAGACTTAATTTCCAATCAGCTAAATCAATCACTTAAACTGACTGATTTATGAAAATTTGAATATCACTATTCAATAAAAAAGGATAATTTTAGATTTTCCCATTGATCGTTTCAAAGAAAATAAGCCAATCAGCGCGCAGGTTTGTCAAGATTAATTGGCCTAAGATTATGAAAATGTTGAGTCTTTGTAAATTTTTAACATTCAAAACTTCATAAATCAGTCTTAGTTGATCGTGGAAAATAGAAACATTCATTCATTTATTTAAAATTTGGTGTGTCCAGAATATTTCGCAGAATCTGATACTTACTGCATTAAATTTAGACTTCATAATTTTTGAAATATATTTATAGGCCGGAATGAAATATTATTATTGATTTCATTTCAATACTTTTGAAAGCAAAACTAAAAACTGAATTTTATGCTGCATCTGAGAAATTTTTGTTGAAATTCTTTGAGATATTACATAAATTATGAAAAATATTTTGTAGTTCACACAAGATTTAAATACCGAGCGATTCTGTTTGCAGTACTCATATTCAATAATAATAATAAATAAATAACAATAAAAATGATAAATAAAATAAAACGCTTGGTTTCATTAAAAAATATCTTTATATTAATTGCAATCTCAGCATTTCCAATTTAAATTAAAGTTGAAGTTTTACCGGAAATGACAACAAATTAGGAAAATATATATAGTAAATTGAACGAGACAATCTAAACAACAGTATAAGTTTGGTATGACTATCAAATTTGAAGATTAAAAATGTTTTGTTTGAGAAGCTATTAAGATACAAGTTACTTAAAATATTTAATTGAAAATTGTAGCGAGCGATAATAATGGTGAACCGGCTGGTCGACAAAGGCGACTAGTATAAAATAAATTAAAAGATTTGTCAAGACGCGTGATTACGCTCTTAATAAATTTTTTTGAAAAACGTTAGAATCTAAATATATTTTTGAATATTTGCATACAAAAGATTGAAAAAACATATATCAATGCAAAATATAGCAGTTAAATGGCTAATATTTTTCAAAATTTGGTAAAAAGAATTGTTTTTTTTTTTTTTTTTTACTCTAAAGAGGTATAAAGCAAAAATCTTCTAATTTACTGGTGTATTAAATGAATTGCTTAAAATATTGCAGACAGCTAAAGAAATATATGATCTAGTTTCTGGACTAAAAAATAAGATGTATTTCTATCCATTCTTTAAATAATGGTGTTAAATTGAAATAAATAGCGTGAAATTTGTAATTTTTTTTTCACTTTGTGAAGCATTAAAACAACTATAAAATATTTTTTAAATAAATGAATTACTTATTCTCTGGTTCAAAAACTGAAAACATATTAAGAAATTATTATACCGAATTTGAGCAAAAACTATACGTTAGATTTTAATTTATAAGGGATTTTCGTCATAAAATTCTATCAAAAATTAGAATTTGAGAAAATGGCATCTAAAGATTCAAAATAGTATTCAAACGTATGCAAGTGAAAATATCAAAATCAGTGTAACTCCCCCCCCCCCCCAAAAAAAAAATAGAAACAAAATTCTAACGATAGCATGAAAAAATATGTTCAAACATTAAGAATATTAAATAAAAAATTTCATAACTTCACACAAAAAAAAAAAAAATCGACTTTTTAACGTAGTCACTTACTTAAAAAAAGGGTGGGGGGGGGCAATTGTTTGAACACAAAAAGTGTACTTTTTCAAACAAAAAAAAAGTGTACAGTGGAATTGTTACAATCTGATTTGAATATAATTAAAATTCGATCCATCTCAAAATGCAAATTAAGAAGATTGGTTTTAAAAAGTGGAATAGCAACAACAATTTTTATATCAAAATGGACAGTAAAGATTTTTTTAACACTAAAACATCTTTTAATAACTAACTAGCCGCCTACGGTATCTATCTGACTCGCTTATTACATAAATAAGAATAGTTTACGTAATCTAATTTATTTAATTTATAGTAAGTTGCTAAAGCCACTGCTTGCTACAGAAGATCATTTTACCTAGTTGTCTATATTTTCAAAATTTGTAGCCAGTCCAACTGTTCAAATGAGGGTTCTTTAAAAGTTTTATTTTGTTGTATCTTTAAAAGAAGGAGGCGGCGGTAGCATGGTGGTAAAGTATCGACGTCGAGGCGGGAGGGTTTCAAGCTCGGATCCGCACCGAAGAATTTCACGAAAAACTATTGTGTAAGCGGCTCTGGTGCACGTTAAACCCATCGGGGCAACATGTCCTCTTGTTGATGTAGTGCTGAAATTTGGAGCGGGGGTGCCAATTAAGGTGTCATTCTCGTCATTTGACAATGGCTGAGAATTGCGGGCTCTGTCCTAAAATAACCCTAGTGTTGCTTTAAAATGGACTTTAATATAACTAAACGAAAGCTTTCAAAGATGAGTTGGAGTAGTTGACCATTTATGACATAACTACACGGCAGAGCAATCGAATGAAATAAAAATTGGCAAAAGAAGTAAAGTACTTGAGGGTGGATGATGAGTTTATTTGTTCTCTTTTCTATTTTAAATATATAAATGAAAAAACAAATAGTGAATTCTAATGCATAGAATAGACGATATTTTCAGTCATAGAGAATATACTAGGAAACAGGGTTTGAAGATTTCTTCTGAAAAATGAAGTACAGGTGGAGGATAAGTGATCCTTGATGAGGTATCTAGGGGTCATGAGATTTCCTATAAAATAAGGATGAACTCGGATATACGGTTAGAGATAGAGGAATGCTTCATGGATTTTTGCCAAATACTTTCGATATAGAAATAATACATGGTCAGTAAAGAGTAAAATATTATTAAATAAATCAGTTGTAATTATAATTACAGCATTTATACAATATTTAACATTTTATATTAAATTTCATATTACAGTGAACAAAATGGAAATTATCTTTCCATTTACCGATTACATTCATATTTTTTATGCTGGTCTACTAATGTGATACCCTGGATCACCTTGAATTTTATTTTCGAAACTGTCTGCATTTTTAAGTTATCACTTTAACATGCATAATTATACACAAATCGACGAATAACACTTTTTCACAAAATTGGTTTAAAAGATGAAATGTACAATTTTAATGTAAACTAAAATTCACTTATCTAGTTTTTTTGAATTATCGAGTCCCACGTATGAAACAATAAACAAATCAATAAATTATAAATTCGTTGAATATTTCTATAAATCACATCACTGACTCTCCAACCCACTTAAAAGCACAAGGATAAAATAAACTGAATGACCGGATCGCCGAAATAGCAAAACTAGAGGGAACTAAGGCCATCCTAAGGAGTCCAAAAGGCCATCACCGGCCACGATACAACCCTTCCCTAAGGAAGTATGTCCTGTCATCGCTGGAAGGAGCCAGATTCCCAAGTTTTCGTGTACCCTGCAGGGTGGTGAGAACCAAACATCATGCCGGAAGCATCTCATCCTCATTTCGGGGTGCCCCTCCAGAGGGATGACTATTTCTATAAGAAGTTTGACATAATTTTGGTAATAGCATCACATAAGAATTTCATTTATTTAGTTAACTATGTTTCTGCGTTATTTTTTTCGCATGCATTGTGAACTTACACACTGATAGTTTTCTATGGGTTTAATAAATGTAAAAAGTTACATATAAAATTTCAAAAGTCCATCTCGCTGCATTTTTGAATTTTTGTACAACCGAACAACAATTAGACTAACAGATATAATTCCAAAAATGAATTTTTGTAGAGTGAGGAAAGTTTAATACTTGGAATTTTATTTTAATTTCTATTTCTATCTCTTTACGATTACGATACTTTTCCAATACAGAAGGGAAAATAAAATAAATGTCTTGTCTTTCAACATTTTTAAAACCTTACTGTACATTTATTCTAATCGTTTCAATTTCTAAATATCTTTATATCAACATTTTATACAGAAAATATATACGCTTTCGCTTGTTTGCAAACGTGAGCATATATGACCTTATTCGCCGAATATTATCGCCATTTTTATTAGCCAATAAATATATTTATGATGATGGAAACCAATAAATAAGATATAAGTGTCGGTGTTATCTAGTGATATAAAAGAATCTTTTTCTAGATGCAATAAAAACCCATTACGGCAATAAATACATGTTTCAGATCAAATCTATTTTGGTCAACTCTTAAAATAAGTAATCCCGCAAACGGTTTTCGCCTCTAAACGTTTATGGATCATTCAATTAATTAATCAAAAAAATTTATAATTCATTGGGTCTACTTTTTCTAATTCAGTGACACAATGACTTTGTAAAAATAGAAAAACCATGATTAGGGAGAGAGAAAAAAAAAGAAGATTTGATCTCTGAATCTTCCTGACTTGTTTCTCATTCTCAAGATTTTAATCTTACTTTGGAACAAAAGTGTTTCTACTACTGAATCATTTAATAGCCAACTAATATCATTGTTTCGAAACAACTGTTATAAAACTGACATTATCATAACAAACAGCCATCGCAATCTAAAACGCCTGTCCCATTATTAATAAAGACAGCTGAAAGCCAAGATCCATTTTTAATTCCGGCGCAGACGATTTCATATCTGAAGATTTTGCAAACGGTATTAATACGATAAATAATGGCATCATCACGGAGAAACATGAACTTTCGGTGGAGCATATAATGGCACCTTCAGAAAATAATGACAAGGAAGTAGTTTGACCCCAAACACGGCAATTATCTGTCGTGGGAGAATTGGAAACACGTTAATGAATGTGGGATTTTGAGAAGTTGTTTTGAGACAAAGAAACTAAAAGTGCTCTCCGGTCGCATCTATTGTTATTTTGATGGATGATGGAAAAAAAAAGTGTGCTTTTTGGCTTCTGGAAAATTGGGCTTTGTTTGCGAGAAAGGTGTACAGCTGTACTATTTTTAACCTATTTTTTATACATTTATATAAGAAAAAGTAGGAAAAATTTCGATTATGCGTCTGAAAGTTATATGTGTATTTTTTAATATCTTTTCTTCTTTCGTCTCATTTTTCTTCTTTTGAAGTACTGTAATTAAAAATGAGTATTTTTTTTTAGTATAAGATTAAAAACATAAAATGTAGCTATGTGCAATACATATAGAAAATGATTTGATTTTTTTTTAAGAATTCATGATTTTTATTTATTTATGGCTTCTAGTTTTCTTGGCGATTTCCATATTACGCCAAGCTCCATTTTACGCAAAATGCCAAGATTTTGCAAATCACGAAATACTTCAATTGACGATGATTTTAATGTTTTTATCTTGGAGACCGTAATTATTAATTATAACATTTTTCATAGAAATTCAGAATTCTACGTGTAATGAAATTTTTTTTTGAAATTTGAAATTTATGAACAAGATGAACAAGAACAAGAAAAAAGATGAACAGGAAAAAATTTATGAACAAGATGAACAAGAGCAAGAAAAAAGATGAACAAGAAAAATTTTATGAACAAGATGAACAAGAACAAGAAAAAAGATGAACAAGAAAAAATTTATGAACAAGAACAAGATGTCTTAAATTATGCTTAGAGCTGACCTTAAAAGCTGCAACTTCAAACAGTTTTTGGTGAACAGTTTTGTTTTTAAATATCTAATAATTTAGAGCTAAGGAGAAAAAACGTGAAATAAAGAAAATTGACGCTTTTTGTGCTTCATAATTCAACAAAGAAAATATATTTCTTCGAATATACATTTTAAAAATATTAATATTATCCAACTTAATCAAAATTTCACAGACATTAGCAATTCTGGTGATAAGATTATGTACATTTTCCTGAGAAGGTCATATATCAAATTTCATTTACCTGGCTTATTAGGTTTTTCAATTATAATGTACATAAACCCATGAAGGACAGAGTTATAGATATTCCCGTAGATTTGAACCAAAATTTGGTACATATCTGCAATTTGATGATAATTATATATACATTTTGGTGAGAAGACTATATATCAACTTTCATCGACCTGGCTTATTATGTTTTTTTTACTTATAATATTCATATACCCAAGAAGGATAGAGCTATAAATATTCAGATAGATTTGTCTCGACGTTTGTAAAGATCTGTAATTTTGGTGATAAGACCATATACGTTTTGGTAAGAAGGCTTTATATCAACTTTCATCGACCTGGCTTATTATGTTTTTTATTTATAATATTCATATACCCAAGAAGGATAGAGCTATAAATCTTCAGATAGATTTGTATCGACGTTTGTAAAGATCTATAATTTTGGTGATAAGACCATATACGTTTTGCTAAGAAGGCTTTATATCAACTTTCATAGACCTGACTTATTATGTTTTTTATTTATAATATTCATATACCCAAGAAGGATAGAGCTATAAATATTCAGATATATTTGTCTCGACGTTTGTAAAGATCTGTAATTTTGGTGATAAGACCATATACGTTTTGGTAAGAAGGCTTTATATCAACTTTCATCGACCTGGCTTATTATGTTTTTTATTTATAATATTCATATACCCGAGAAGGATAGAGCTATAAGTATTCAGATAGATTTGTATCGACGTTTGTAAAGATCTGTAATTTTGGTGATAAGACCATATACGTTTTGCTAAGAAGGCTTTATATCAACTTTCATCGACCTGACTTATTATGTTTTTTATTTATAATATTCATATACCCAAGAAGGATAGAGCTATAAATATTCAGATAGATTTGTATCGACGTTTGTAAAGATCTGTAATTTTGGTGATAAGACCATATATGTTTTGCTAAGAAGGCTTTATATCAACTTTCATCGACCTGACTTATTATGTTTTTTATTTATAATATTCATATACCCAAGAAGGATAGAGCTATAAATATTCAGATAGATTTGTATCGACGTTTGTAAAGATCTGTAATTTTGGTGATAAGACCATATACGTTTTGCTAAGAAGGCTTTATATCAACTTTCATCGACCTGACTTATTGTGTTTTTTACTTATAATATTCATATACCCAAGAAGGATAGAGCTATAAATATTCAGATAGATTTGTATCGACGTTTGTAAAGATCTGTAATTTTGGTGATAAGACCATATACGTTTTGCAAAGAAGGCTTTATATCAACTTTCATCGACCTGACTTATTGTGTTTTTTATTTATAATATTCATATACCCAAGAAGGATAGAGCTATAAATATTCAGATAGATTTGTATCGACGTTTGTAAAGATATGTAATTTTGGTGATAAGACCATATACGTTTTGCAAAGAAGGCTTTATATCAACTTTCATAGACCTGACTTATTATGTTTTTCAGTTATAATGTTCATATACCCACGAGGGACAGAATTATAGATATTCAGATAGATTTCAAACAAAATTTGGTACAGATCTAATATTCTAATCTAATATTATAAAACCAAGATATAATTATTCATGATCTAAGCATATATACATAAGTAGGGATTGCAATACCGGTATACCGGGATACCGAATACCGGTATTTTTAGCCATTTGTACAATTTTGCAATACCGGTATTCACAAGTTTAAAAACCGATTTTTCAGTATTTACTAGATATTTTTTAAACTGTCTCCATTATATGTTCAAAAATCTCCAACAGAGAAAAATAGTATACGTTTTTGACTTTATGTCTCCCTAAAGGACGAAATTAATTAGACTGTGAATACAAGTTGCATCGTGCAATCAAAAGAAGTGATAAAATACTGTTTGACAACGAATTGTAAAATCCTTCGTATGCGTTATGCGTTAGTATGAGTTTAATTTGACAAAATAGGAGTGAGAGGAAAGATGAAAGGAGATGTTTAGGAGGAGATTCTGAAACACGCTGGAACAGTTTACTCCTAATGATGGAACGATTTTTGAAACTGATAAATCCAATCCAAAAAGCAATAATCGACATAAACCTGCAAATTAATTTTTCAGATAGTGAATTCGACTTAATATCCAGAACTGTATCAGCTCTACTTCCAATAAAACTGGCTGTTGAGGCATTGTGTCGGAGAGATTCTAATTTATTAACAGCCAATGTAACAATAAATTTCATGTTGCAGTCACTGAAAGAACAGCACACATCACTATCAGAAGAATTATATATAACATTGAAAAATCGCAAAGAAGAAAGGCATACTGAAGTAAAAAATGTCTTACATTATTTACATAATTATAATGATTTTTAAAAATGAAAAAGAAGAAAAGAGACTAACCATTTCAAATCTGATCAAGTTGATAGTAAATTTTCTTTTTACCATTTTTTTTTTTTACCCACAAATCTATCCACATTCAGAAGAATTCGGTACAATTATCGGTGATTATGATGGCACTAATGCGAAAGGAATTGTCTCTTGAACAAAAATTAAAATAAGCTATAAAAAAATTCAACAAACCAAAATACAATACAGAAATCAGCTATATCCAAAACCATCCGACGAGAAATCGATTTATTTGAAGATGAGCGATTTAGAGGTAAATACTTGGAAAAAGTATGTCGCGCATTGCTAACAGTATCACCAACTAGCGTAGATGCCGAAAGAGCGTTTTCGACTGCTGCTAATTTTTGCACAATATTACATTCCTGGCTAAATGACAGTACAATTGATGCATTATGCTTTTAAGATCACATTTCAAAAATTTGTAATAGTACCACAGACTGAAGAGTGATGTTAACACTTTCTTTGTAACTTAAATAAAGATGTTTCTTTCCTTTTTTGTGATTCTTTATATACTGTTATAATTTATAAGTTACAAATTATTTTTTGTGATGTTTGTATTCTCTAATAAAACTGGCAAATAAAACAAAGAAACACCTGTGCTTTCTTTCTTTTCCTAAAATTTCTAATACCGGTATTAAAACCGGTATCCCGGTATTAAGATCTAAAAAATACCGAATACCTGTATTGAAGTTTTGGTCCGATATAGCAATCCCTACACATAAGTAACAAAATAGATGAATGAAATTTTAATAAATTATAAAGAAACAACTTTTGGATTGATTTTTAATGGAATATTTAGGTGAAATAATATAAATTTAGATGCATTTTTGAATTACGCTTTTTCATTTATTTTTTACCCACTTGTTTCTTTGATTTTTTTTATGCACCAAATAATAAAATTATGATCGTATCAAATTCTTCAATAAAAACTGTACAAAAAAGTCTATTTTTTAAAAATTAATGTAATTTATGTAATTAGTGTAATAAAAATCACATTAATTTTTAATTAATGTAATTTTTATAAATAATTTATGTAATTTTCATAAATAAGTGATCTTTAAAAAAAAATTTGAATTCTCGAGAAATAAAACGAATTTGTTCAAGTTTATCCGTAAAAGCGATGCATTAGAAAAGCAAAATTTTGATTAAGTTATGAACTTAATGTAAGTATGAAAATTCTGGAAGAAACTTTAACTGCATCTGAAATTTCCTTTATACCTATATTTCAATAAATCGATTCGATTTCTCTACTATTAATAAAGGAAAATAAGTGTTTTACAGGGCATAAAGTGTTGACCTTGAATTACCAAACATGATACATATGCATTTTGTAGGATGGAAATGAGCCCCTCGAAGTGATTTTTGTGAAATTTTGATTATAATTTTAATTAATGAAAACTTGAATGAAATTTTGTCGTTTTTCAGCGGAAACTAATAGAACACAACAATAGTTTCGACCTCATCTTAAATTTTTTTAAAATTATATTTTTATTTATACAATTTTTTTGTCGTGGAGTATTTTTTTTAATTATTTTTTTAAAAATATTTTAAACGTAACTTAAAATAATATACTTCATATTTGAAATAGAACTCAATTCATTTATAGCATTGTTACTGATAATTCATCGACGGGTTGTTTTCATTGTCGTTTCGCCTTATTTTTTCCAGTTGAATAGGTTTCAGTTAAAGATATGTTTTAGTTTCTTATACTTATTGCTAAAGTTTAACTTGACCAATAATTGCGAGAAAACAAAACCATCTTATATTCCTTCCTTAGAAACTGATGTCTCTGATTTTATACATAACCGAACGTCATCCTCCGATTCTAAAAACAGCCATTTCACCAGATTTCAACAAAGAAATATTTTTTTTTCTAATTTGAATGGGCCATAATAAAAGCATCATCTATTATAAACCCGCATTTAATTGCTATTCATCTGACATGGAATAAATCGTTTGGCCTATATTAATATGTGCCAAACGATTAAATAATATATCAATAACTTCCGGAAGAGTTATTGATTCATTAAAGCATATGTAATCAAAGCTATACCTAAAACGATTATTGAATGGTCTCCCCGAAATTTTCTCGCATTTTCGCTAATAAAACTGTTACACCAGAAAACACCTCACATGACAATGACGTACAATAATTACGAAATATTTACCCTTTTTAAGGCGGAGCTAAATATCTTACCACTGCCTTAAAATATCCTGCAAACATTGTAGCACTAAAACTAACCCGAAACGGACAAAAATGTCATGTTCAATATGTAATGTTCCATTGTGTGCAGCTCTTTGTTTTACGTTGTTTCACTAGAATAATTAAAAATAAATGCATCTGGTAAATTGCATTTAATTTGGTTTTTCTACTACTTTCTACTTTCATGTGCAATATATATATTTTAAATTTTGGAATAATTAATAACAAATAGTTTTACAAAAATGCATATTTACTTGTGAAATTATTTGTAATTCGTATTTTTTCTATTGAATTAGTCAGTAAACTATCATTGCTTGTATTGGGCGGAAGTAAATATGTTATCACCCCTGTTATAAACAACAGCAACAACAAAATTAAAAATAAAAGAAAAACCTTTTTTTTTTGTCATAAATGAACTTCTATTTTATAATTACAGCGTAAAATGTAAATTTTGGAAGAAAAGGGCTCATGCCCGTTAAAGGGTTAATCTTTGTCATGAATTTAGCATTTTTACTGAATCTATGGTGTCATCCTTTGCGAGTTATTTGGCGATTAATCCTGGCGTGCAATTAATGATTTTCAAAAATCGAATATATAATTTACACGCGTCTTTCTCGATTGATAGAAAGAAACATATCTTAAAAAGTTACACTTGTAATCACAAAAACACTTACCGAAATTTAATATATTTAATTCATTTTTTTTTCTGAGTTATCGCGTTTACATGTTTCTGACCGACAAACGATCAACCCCTCATTGGATTTGGCTCTAAATTTAAAAAAGTGTTTACATTATAGATGCCAAATGTATGTGACGAATTTCTTCTATCTAGCTCTCTTCTTTTTGTATTTATCTTGCTAACTTATATTCCAACAGCTGGACAGACAGACTTTTCTGCATGAAGTTTGCTCAAAATTTGATTTAAATCGAAATCGACAGATTTTTTTATAAAGACCTTATACCAAATTTCATCCGTCTTGCGTTTATCGTAAAAGCGTTTCTGAGTTGTCTCTGTCACAGACAGACAGATGGACATTTTCCAAAAATGTGTTTTTCGAACTCAGCCAGTTCTAAAACGTGGAGATTCGTCAAAATCTCGAATTGGAATTTTTCTTTTTGACGATCACTATACTTTCTCTATACTATGCATATGAGAAAGTAAAAATAAGTGAGTAAGTTTAAGTGAAATTTTTGATGTTATTTCAAGGAAGTTATATTATTGTCAAAAATGCCTTCACGCCATTTTATAATTCATAAAATAAAATTTTAAGAGCATTTTTCTCTTGAATGTTTGGTTATTTTTTTTTAAATTAACTAATTTTTAGTAATAGTTTTTATTGTTTTACCAAGCATTTAATCGCGTTAATTCTGTTTCCCCCTATCCCCTTTTTTAAAGCAAAGGAAGAAAGATTCTATTTTTTAAACTGGAATTTCGGTGGAATAAGAAAGTAAGATTCCAGCATCACGGAAGACAACGGGCAATTGAAATATAGTTTACTGATCTATTTAATGACATTATGATATCATGGGACTCGACAGCAATAAGAATGTTCATGTACACAATAAACAACGTAGATGTAACGTTGTTAAAATCAATCATATTAAAACTATCACGATTTAATAATCAAAGATATTCTATTAAGAAAATCATAAATATCATCAAGTTATCACAACCAGTATTGCTGGTTGTACCAGCTAGTAGTCAAAGGCGGCTATCAATGTAATATAATATAAATACATAAATCTACACTTATACCCGCGGAAATGGAGCTATTCCAATATGAATTCAGATTTGAAAACTAAATTCAATCATTGAAGCATAAAAAAAGTATTAGATAATCAGGCGTGTAAAAAAATTAATTAAATGCAAAATAAAAGAAACAGGAAAATATGTAATAATAATGCTAAATCAAAGATTTTATCTATTCACTTGCCGCTTCTGGCAATCAGTTAATTCACTGGAAATATTGACTTTGCGTAAAATTAGTTAGATCTCTGATGCATAACCTCTTATACGTTGTCCTTTAAAATATTTTTAAGCTTTTAAATTGTGATCAACTTTTAAACTGTGTTATTTTAATAGCCTTACGTGAACTACTCAAGTCAAATGACGTCATATTTGCGTGCAAACAATAACTCTTCGTGTCATTTAAAATGCAATCACACATTTTCTCAAGCGATTAACTTCACTTTCTTATTCCTCATACAAACTGGGCTATTAATTCAAGCGTTAAAATAACAATGGTGCATTTTACATGAATCAAATGAACATATTTCAAACAGATTCTTAAGCAGACTGCAAGATAATAAAAAGAAAATTAAAGGGTAGCAAGTCTAATCTTTCAGTAGAATCAATAATATGTTTGAATACTAGTAAGTATTTTTTTTTGATTACAAGGTGTAGTTAATATGTTTTTACAAAAAAAAAAAAAAAAAAAAAAAATGTGAATGATGAAATGAAATAAGAAAGATAAAAACATCATGACATAACCAAAGAATGCGAAAAAGTAAACAGCCTTCATTCCTTAATTCTCAAATATGGATGAATTTGTGTAACATTCCCCGTTTCCCAGTATTGATAAGACATTTACAGCCAGCTGTGTCGTCGCTGTTACTTACTAAACCCCTCGAGATAGCCAGATGGCGGATCTTTTCACCTGGGTGGTCCCGCATCTGCTCATTAGCGACTACAGTGAAAGACCGCATGTGGAATTCCACGTCCAAGAAGTATTGATAGTACCTTCAAAGAGAAAGGGATGTCCAAACATCTGGATGCTAGATACTTCTCTTTGTGAAAGGACCTTCCCACGACCCACTGGCGCCGCTGAGAAAGCATATTGCTCAACCCCGATTGGCCGAAAGAGAGCTCAAATGACCAATGTAAATGAAGAGGCGGAAATTGTCGCCGAAATAAAGTGCGGATTTATTTATTTATTTTAGGAGGAGAAAAGAAACTAATTGCGGGCGGACTGTTGGACTACGCCCACGAGTCTCCTACAGCAGGTGTAAATAACTATTTATTTAACCAAGATTAAAACAAGTTTTTCTTTGTATATATATATAGGGCTGAAAAATAAAGAATTGTCTGGAAATTCAGCTTCGTTATTTGATCAGTCTAAATCAAGACATTACATTTGTTTCAATATTTTGAATTTTAGCAAATACTTACAGAAACTATGAAATTATTGTAAAAATCCTTAAATATTTAGAAATAATGAACAAATTTTAAATTTAAAGTAATGTTGCAAATAATGAATAGAAATACTTTTTTAAAAAGTACCAAAATTCAGAAAGAAAATTTCAGAACTAAATTGTTTTTAGTATAAAGATATGGATTTGAATTTTATGATAGTATAAAGATTTTTTTCATGGGAGTTATGAGCCAAAGACTTAAATTTTTAGAATAATTTTTAATTATTAAACTTTTTTAAACTTCCTGCGAGGTATATATCACCACTTTCAGAAATAAATTTTAATAAAATCTTATAGCTCTAGACCAAGCGGTCTGCCTTGTAGAGAGCCAAATCACAGAAACATATTCGCTTTTCTAATAATCATATATTGACTACTCGTACCGGTGGCTCCTAGGTTGAGTCCTAGGGCCATCATCGACCACGGTAAAGCCCTTCCAATGGGGAGCATATCTCTTCATCGGTAGGGAATATTCTACCCCACACCATTTCTGTACCCAATGTGGCAAGAGGCTACCACAATGCTCATCTTCAAATCTTATGCCCCCTCCCGTTGTGGGATCCTCTTTTATAATAAGTTATATCACTGACTCTCCGAAGCGCCCGCAGCCACAATGATGATAAATATTGAATGACCGGACCGCCGCTACAGCAACATTGGCAGGAACTGTGTTTGAGTCTTAAGGGCCATCACCGGCCAAGGTACAACCCTTCCCTAAGAAAGTACGTCTCGTCATCGATGGGAGGAGCTAGACCCTTAATTTTTCTTTCACCCTTCAGGGTGACGAGAACTAACCACCATGCCGAAAGCTTCTCATCTTCATTTCGAGGTGCCCCCCAGGGGGGAATGTCTTTTCTAATAAGTAGACATTAGGATTATTGAATTAAAATAATTATTAAATTTAAATAATTATAATTTAATCAAAACTCGTATATATTACAATTTAAACAAAGTTCACAAATATGAATGCATTTGTTGTCTCCAGGAAGTATTTTCTTGGAAATGTAGTTGTTCTTCTTGCATCAGAAAACCATGATAGTCTACCTCCAGCAAATAACAGCATTTTGTGGAATGTAATTCGGGGATGAAAGTAAAGAAAAGTAAAGTAAACTATCATCATCCAATTCTGACCAAGTTTGAAAATGATAAGATTCATTTCTAAACAGTCTTCATAAAGTTATATTCATTTAACCAAACTAAACTTCTAATAGTTGACAAATATGATTCTAGTCATACTAAGCCATATATACAATTTTTAAACACTAAAAGGAGGCTCAATCTTGATGTGCAATTTTGATTTTTTAACAACGTTCAGAATCTTTTTGGTTTGATTTTATTCAATTTATTTGAATTCTCTGTTTAACTGAATCTTATCCTTTATTTCTAGGTTATCTTACTTTTTAACTGGTATAAATTCTATGATTAAATGTTATAATTTTTTTTTTTTTTTTGAGGCTTGCGACTTTTGCACACCAGTATTGGAAGAATTTTAAAGAATATAGTATAGGGTGTTCATTAATTATTGTCGGGGTTTCCGTACCTCATAACTTTCGAATAAAAAATATTACGCAAAAACCGATTACATATTCGTAAATTACAACTCAAAGAATTTTATTAATGATATTAAAATGTAAAGCTTGCACAATTTGCACTTTGTAGGCATTCAGCTGAAGGCGGTTATGGAGAACGTTCCATATCGTCGTATGTGCTCGGTCTTCCCGCTCCCTTTCGGTGTAGAACGCTACCAGTTTCCTGAAATTGTGTTAACCAGCGTCTGATAGAATTACCCGAAGGAGGATCTTTCTTGTACGTGGTCCTGAAGCGACGTTGAGTAGTTATGACTGATTTAGTTTCGAAAAACCACAATACACACATTGCTTTTTCTTGCACGGTCGCCATTTTTATTTATGACGTCATAATTACCCAGACTGCAAATACGCTAAGATCGCATTGTTGCCACGTAAAATTCTTTGAGTTGTAATTTACGAATACGTAATCGGTTTTTGTGTAATATTTTTTATTTGAAAGTTATGAGGTACGGAAACCCCGACAATAATTAATGAACATCCTATATATTTGGAATATCATTAAGTGCTGACGTTCTAGGGGCTAGACCGTTTGACGCAGAATTACCAATTTGACTAAGATATACTTTAGAAAGTGGGTATGGAAACCTCCTACCACTGTTTATCAAATTTTAATTAATTAAAAATTAAGCAACATTTCGGAGTTCTTCAATGATAGCATCTGAAAACAATAAAGTACAAAAAAATAATTGTCATGTCATTTTAAATTAAGTAAAATATTTCTAATGATACCATTTTCCCGCGAGTACAGTTCCTTTTTATTTTTTAATTAATTTTTAAAAACATTGAACCATTTTAAAACAATAAATTGCTGAAGATAAGCTCAAATCTTTTTTTTAACTGTTATTACTAATATTTCAGCTTGGCATTTTTTTTAATGATCGATATCTGAAAATTCAGCATATTTTTCAACGTTGAATAGGTTTTAATTTACGGTGTGATTTTGATAAAATGTTTGAAAATTTAATACGCTTACAAATAACTAATTTGTTTGTAATGATGATGCAGCAATGATTTAAAACTTCAGAAACAGCGAATTATAAAAATGCATAACACAATGAACATAACGGACTTATGATTTTTAAAACAGAATGCTCCATCAAAATTTGAAGTTTTAAAAATATTTTTCTGAGGGAACCGTTAAGACGTAGTTATATAAAATATGTCATTGAAACTTTTAGCAACAATTAATCCCGAAAAACCAACTAGTCGTCAAAAGCGGTATGTTTTACATAAAAGTGAGGGAATATTTACTACTCAACTGCGACTAATACTTTGTTTTAGATTCCACTTTGTCACCCCCACAGACAAACATTATTCGATTACCCAAGCGCACGGGCACTCGGAGCCCACGTGGGGAGAGGCAGTCTATGCCTATTTTTAGAACATTTACGCCGCATGCCACACAATTACCAACAGATAATCTGTAACGGAAACAAAAACGGTACAATTTTCTCACATACGCTTTTAATATTTTATTGCTTACTCAGATAATTTTCTCACACACAGAATAATAACTTCGAATAACACGTCTGGAACGATTTTAATCCCTTTATAATGGCTGGTTAGTACAAAAAAAAAAGAAAGAAAGAAATTAAAAGATATTAAATATTTAAATCTGTAACTTACCCAAAGTGGAAATTAATTTAAAAGCAGAAGTCATGTGGATACGCTTCAATATATTAAACGTTCTCTGCATTCTTACTAGCTGCCATTGACGACCAGCTGATTCGTATGGAATATTGATCGTATTTAATTTGAAAAAAAAGATTATTATATATAAGTTGGTTGTCATGCTTCTCTCACCAGCTTTAATGTCTATCATGATTTGATGTTTTTAAGAAACATTAAAATATGATAGACATTAAAACACATCATTTAAATAGCCTTACACCTGTTCTGCTTATTATGCACATAAGCCTTCATAATGTGCTCAAATACCACGACATTATAATGCCATTCAGATGATTATTTCTTTTTTAAATTCTAATAATGGGAAAAAAATCACACAATTAAATGCTTGATGAAACAATCAAAATAGTTTAACTTCCATTACGACAAAATTTTGTTTTGAATCATATGTAGAAAATAATTATTTAAAAATTGTAAAAATTCGGAAAAAGAATTGTATTATTATAAAATTGTCTTCATTGCAAAAATGATTTCTTGAATTTTAAATTGGGGTAAAATTATTTTTGCACACTAATTTCGGAAATTAATGCTGAAGCCCCCCCCCCCTCCCCTCCAAATATAGATTGAGTTTTAATTAATTAAAAAAATTTAAAAATTCGCTCCGAGGTGCGCATTTAAAACCTTCGTAATTTGAGTCAAATTTATCAGTTGTAGTTCAAACAATCTTGCATGTAGAGCCCCAATTGGCACACATACACATTTTCTCCATTTATCAAAAATTTATCAAACAATATTATTATAAATTTGAATCAACGATATTATTATGAATTTGAGTCAACGATATTATTATGAATTTGAGTCAACGATATTATTATGAATTTGAATCAAACGATATTATTATGAATTTTAATCAACGATATTATTGTGAATTTGTATCAAACGATATTATTATGAAATTGTATAAACGATGTTATGAATTTTAATCAACGATATTATTATGAATTTGAATCAAACGATATTATTATGAATTTGAGTCGACGATATTATTATGAATTTGAATCAAAGGATATTATTATGAATTTTAATCAACGATATTATTATGAATTTTTATCAAACGATATTATTCTGAATTTGTATCAAACGATATTATTATGAATTTGTATCATCAATATTATGAATTTTAATCAACGATATTATTATGAATTTGAATCAAATGATATTATTTTAAATTTAAAAGATAGAGTTCAATAAGATTCAAAACAATTTGGAAGCTATAAAAATCATTTTTGTACTTTTTATTAAAATGAATTTTTTAACACCAATTTCCTGCAATCAGCATTTTTTTCTGCGCTCAAAATCGTAAACATAACCATTGCTTAATGCTCTGATTTTACCCAATAAGAAATTGTTTTTTGATAAAAATCACTATGCAGGGAAATTTATTCTTAAACTTTATAAATAGAAAGAAATTATACTATCATCATTGATATTTAAAAAATGCCTTAACTAAAAAACCATACCAGCAACACATCAGAAATTTTGAAGTAACAGCTAAAAACGCGATATATAGAAAAATCGCATGTCATATCACAACAATTTGAGAGCAGAAGCAACTGAACAGTATAAATGTTTTGCATTCGTAAAATGGTTTGGTAAAATTTATCAAACCATTTTTGGCAAATATAAATATATATATATATATATATATATATTGAAAAACGGAAGCATTAAAAATAATTTTTGTAATTTTTATTAAGAAGAAATTTTTTTTCAGGCCAAAAGTTTTTAAGAGTTTATTACAGTGAATTTTCACGTATTCTGTATTATATCAATATTGTTTACAATTTTTTTTTCTTTTTTATCTTCAAAAGCAACATTGTTCTTAATTTTTCTTAATCAGCAAAACTATGTAATTCTTCAACTGTTATTCTCTAAATTTCGATCAAATTATTTATTTCAAAAATGCAATGTGTTTTTTGCTTCTTGTAACGAAGTGTATAAAAAAAATTAAATCTACCAAAGAAAAAAAAAACACCTTAAGATTTAACAAATCTTCACATTTCAGATTGTCTTAGACCGAAAAACTTATTTTTAGAACACGTCTGTTTGAGGATACGATGATTAACAAAATGCTTCCAGCTAGTCAGATTGAATTTGCTATACACCACCATCAAATTGTTTCTTGTTACACCAAATTGTTTATTTTTATCAAATTTTGAACGAAATTTATTCATAGGAAAAACTGCCTGCCTGAGCATATTTCAACACGATAGCTACAAAACTTTAAGTGCTAGATGAGTTAAATTTTTGTATTCATATTTTTCATCTGAATTGCAGATCTTTATTACATTTTAAACCAAACCTGACAAAATCGGTATGTGCTTTTACGTTCATTGCAAACGTCAAAACTCGAAAACACAAAGATTTAGAAAAATGAAATTTGCTATGTTATCTTTTTATTAAAATAGCATTTCTGTGTAAAATTTTGGTTTTAATATATCGAGTAAAAAAAAAAGGCTTACAAAATGTATATTCGGTTTTCTTTATTATTATGAAGCATAAAATTCTCATACGCAGGTTTCAGAAAATAAAAATCTGAGCACTTGTGGCATTTATGACTGCACTTAAGCTTTTTATATAGAGGAGAATAACACCTGTGTTAGAGAGTAAGCGAGAAAGTTTCACGGAGACCACGCTGATTTTATTTTGCGTCACAATGGATAAGCAGTACCTACGCAATAGACTTTTGTTCCCTCTTTACCCTTTGCTGTCTCATATGAAGGCATGAAACATCAAAATATGAAATAAGTTCAAAAATACTGTCTTCTTGGCGCTCCTTAAAATTAGTGCTCAAGACCACCCCAAACCTTGCCCTTGTATATCAATCGCTATGCAGACGTTACGTCAATGAAAAAAAAAAAAAAAAAACTTTTGAAATATTAACTTTTAGGGAATTTTTATGTATTTTGGAACTTCTCCGCCCTTCTCTGGATTTAATTGAATTTACAAATGAAAACCGACAAAAAATGAAATATTTTATTATCAATATACAGGTGGAAGAAAAAATAAATTGATTTTTTAAAATGATTATTTTCGTCCGTTTTTATTAAGTTTCAAATAATTTTTATGAGATATTTCAGGTTTTTGTCATATATTTGACGAAAAGACGTTCAGGTGAAAGGTTTAATCTTAGGGAAAAATTATACAAAATAACAAATTAATTTTGAAGAATTTAAACTAATTTTTTAAATGATTGTATTCTTATCTTCCTATTCTTTAAAAAATAATTTACAGCATTTTTACTATGTTACTTTATATCCATATATATTTTAAAAAGTCGTACAGGTATTTAAGCGCTTCTAAATGCTAAAATATTTCTTCCCAGCCCAGGAAGTTCTCTGTCTCTCCTATAGATGGCGATGTGGTTGCAAACTTCAATCGACGAGCAGCGCGAAAGGTGATTCCTGCTTTTTCTCCACAGTTCATCTTCGAATCGCAACCGTTCGCTCGAGTATCTTCTTCACTACCGTCTGAGGCATCGATTTCGTAACAAAGCAACAGGTTGTTGATTTATTTCTCCGCGAGCGCCTTTCAAAGGTGAAGTCGCGTCCGTTATTTACCTTTTTCCTCCGTGTGATTGATTGAACACGAATTGGCCAACGTCGGAAGGACAGATAATTATGCAGCCGTGCTTTTTCCTGGAAAGACGATTGATTTGAAATGTTTCGTAAATTTGCAAAATAGCAGGGTTTGTTTTCTTTTTTTATGAAGTGAAAAATTTTTCCCCCTTGGATGACTTTGGATATGCTACTCAGCTTTTAGACTTTTGTAGACATCGTTGGTTGAAGGTAAGTGTTTATATTCTTGCATTCAATAATTTTATTTTTGTTTGAATTTGTTGTTATTTTGTTTTTTCATTTCGTTTTTGCAGACGATATTTTATTATTGATATTCATTACTATAAAATTAATTTCCATTTTGCAGAAAGGATATTTAATACTATAAATATTGATTTGATATCACTTTCATTTATAAGCAAGTGAACATTTTTATTGTCTATTAATTCTATCATTGAAGATTTATAAATGTATGATCAATTTCAATTATGAAGAAATCATTTCTTTTATTAACAAATTTTTGCTCAAACTGTATTAAATAGTTAATTAACATCCGGCAGTTAGTTAAAAAAATCTCGATTATGCATTTTTCTTTATGATAGTGTTTCTAATTATTTTCTTTGAAGAATCAGCCAATAGACTTGTAAATTAAGCAGTAATAGCTCACTTTTTATTATTCTGAGTTCTTATTTGTTTAACCATATAAAAGAACAATGCAAAACATTCTCATAAATATATTTCCTTTGTTGATAGGTACTTTTTTAAAACTATTTTTTCTCTTTTTAATATTTAATAACTTTTAGTTTTTATTAAGCTAAAAAAATATTATTATTTTTTTAAATTTCGACTTTTTGGATCACTTTGGTTAACAGTGTTTCATTAATTTTGCATAGCATTAATTTCATTTTTTTAATATTATATCGGCCATTAATTAGAATACTTAATTAGAATCAGTTTTATTTTTCACCTCATGAAGAGAGACATTATTTAAAATATCTTAATTTTATTTAACTCTCTTATTTTTAAAGTCAGAAAACATTTCGATGAAATAAATACTTTAGTAAATTTTGTAAGAATGTAAAAGAATGCTTAAAATATGAATCTGAATTTATCAGATGGCTTTGATTAATTAAAACTTTTCTTATATGTAAAACCAAGTAATAAGAAGCACAATTTCAGTATTTTTGTCATAACTCAATTTTTTCTGTTTCTCATTGGAATATCTTGCTACTTTTTGAATTTGAATTTTTAAAAAAATATTTTTGCATTGACCTGGACACAAGCTTCGAAACGGAAACATAAATAGATTCGAAATCGATCTGAATTCAGTTCTAAAAAGTCGTTGTTTAAAGTTGAAGTTCAAGCAAGGTATAAACTTAATCATTAAAATATTTTGTTATTTTTTTTAATTCTCACGAATCTTTAACAGTAGGATGGAAATTAATCAACAGTGGCAATATAACACAAAAAGAATCTAATCATTAGTTACGGCACCTTAAATGTTAAAATTAAATCACCGATTCAGAGTTTATAAAAAAGAAAAGAAAATTGCTATTTATAAATCCGAATACAAATAAACTAAGATTTAAAATATCTTCCGTCAATCCGATTTAAGAAAACAAATATATCAAAGTGATTTTAAAACGATTCTACTTAAAAATGTGTCTCGATTCGCTAGTGATCTGCTAAAAAGTTATTTTATTTATTGATGATCAGTTCTAGCTGCTTGCTTCTAACTTCAATTTGTTAACATATAAGTAAACTGTTTTTAAATTAAAAAGGCCATTGTTTTAGTCTTCGAATTAGAACACTAATTAAAGAAAAAGAATATAGGATAAAAGTGTATTGTGAAAATAAATAAATTAAATTGAAAAAAAAACTCGAAACAAATAATGATTTAATTTGTTTACATTAATTTGTTGACATATAATTGTTTTTGAATTAAAATGTCTATTTTTTCTAGACTTCGACTCAGAGCATAGATTAAAGAAAAAATAGTATTAGATAAAGAGTTTATGTAGAATAGTTTTTTAAAAACTTCGAATATCTGACAAGTATCTGACGAATATCTGACAAGTACCAGAAAATCGAATATGTATTTTCGATGTTTTTGTTCTGCCCGATTGAAACCAAAATTTGACATGGGGCTATAATTGAAGTCACTAGATCACATACAAAATTTCATTTATTTAAGTTATGACATTTATTCTGAGATACCAAATTTTATCCGTCTAGTATTTTTTCGTTTCCTAGCTATTGTGCTCACTTGTATTTGGACAGACAGACCTCCTCTGAATGGTTACGTCCAAAATTTGATGGAAATCTTTAAATGTATCCATAAGTTTTTATACCAAAAATCGTATCCCTTTCATTTCAGCTCAAAGTTTATGTTCACGGATAGATGTAATATGATTTCCGAATTTTTTGATGAATACAATGCTTTACATTTGTATAAGAGAAAGTTTAAAAGCGAGTAATGTAAATATATTATCTCTTCATTAGAAGCTTCTGTAGATTCTTGATTTTAATCTTTTTTGTCAAAAATATATATATATTTTTTTCAATTGCTCGTAATTTTCTCTTTTTGCCAATACAATTTTTTTCCCCATTTTTTTAAATTTGCAATTTTATTTTCCTGTTAAATGAGTATTTTTCAATTTCACATTGTGCTGTTTATTATTTATTTATTTTATTTCAGCAAAATTATCAAAATTACACAGGATGTTAAATCTTTTTCTACTTCCTCGTATACTCAATATACAAGAAGCATCGTAATCGTCAAAAATTTCGAATTCGAGATTTTGTCAAATTCTCACTTAACACAAAAACAGTTTGAGCTAGACGGATGAAATTTGGTATATATCCTTAATACCACATTAGTAAATTTCTATCAAATTTTTAGCAATATCCGATCATTATGTTATCTGTCCGGTTGTCTGAAATTTAATGCAAAGAAGCAAAGGTACAAAATGCAAAGAAGTTGATGGATGTATATTTACTAAGAATTATCGTTTAAAATGTAAATCTGCATCAAATTTGGTACCAAATCTTTCAAAGGGTTCATCATCTTTTGACATGCATTTTTGCATTATGTAAATGTAATAATACAAAAACCTAACAATATACGTAAATAAAATTTGATTCTCATATTTAGTTATTCAGATTTAGCACCTAGAGATTTTTTTTATCAAACTTGAATCAAATCTGTCAATGTGATTACAGTCTGTACTTTACCCTGCATGTAAACGTAACAAACTCAAAAATGCTATGGCTTGAACAAATGTAAATTTATATACGCTCTTATAACTACAACCGCTACTCGATATCAAATTTTGATTTCAATCGAATTGGAAAAAAAGCATCCAAAATGCAAATTCGTTTTTCTAATATATAAGTATTAATCTCATACCAGGGATTTAGTCGCCAAAAAAAGTGCCAGAGATTAGACAACAGATTGAATAAAAATGATGGATTCACGTCAAATAGCTATATTTCGTAACTATTTTTCACCTAGGCCATACACGTCTTGCTCAAGCTCAAAAATTTTATGAGAGACCAGAAGTACATAACACTTTCATTTGACCGTATGCGAGAAAGTTTCACAGAGACAACTTTAAAAAAATAATAAGTGTAGCTAGTGACAGTTACGACTAATTGTTAATCTAAAGTTGAAAAAAGATCGCGACGTAAAGCACCGTTTATACGTCTCTCATTTACACGACGTTTAATGATTGTCTCGTTTCATTTTTAACCACTATAATGAAGAAAAAAATTCGTTTATACGATGCAAAGTTTCTATTAGATGTTATTTCAGGAATGGAGGATTAGAATGCTCTTAGAACAGACAACAATTTCGAGATATATTTGAAAAGCGATACCAATATCGTGATTTCGAAATTATCAACGGATGCGGACTTGATTAAAGTTATTTTTAGGTTAGTTGTATGACTTTGTAATTAAATTGTATTTATGTTAGTTATATATATTTTGCATATGCTTATAGTTTTAAGTACATCGTTTTTTAAGTAGTTTTTTTAACCTGTTTTCAACCTATTATTTTAAACGATTCTGTTTATTTTCTTAGTGTTTGATGCATTTAAAATTAAACATTGTTAATGAATCGATCTGCTCATAATGAATCTAAGAAAATTTTGTTGACACATTCTTGAGATATTATATAAATTAAGAAAGATATTCTTTAGTGCCCATAAAATTTAAATGCTCTGTGACACTGTTTTCAGTAATCATATTATAAAAAAAATGCTTTATTTTAGTAAAAAATATTATTATATTAATTGCAGATTAATCCTTTCCACTTTCATTTAAAGCATAAATTCTACGGGAGCTAATAGAAAATTAGAGAGATACATATCACGTTATGACTGAAGGCCTTTATCATATTATGAATGATTTATATGACAATCAAAATTTGAAGTTTTAAAATATTTTGATGAAGAAGCTATTAAAGTAGGAATTGCATAAATTTTTAATTATTAAAATTTTAACGAGCATTAAGATTGGCGAACCGGCTGGTCGCCAAAGGCGGCTAGTAAATTAATAAAAGACTATTTGTCTTTCGGTTAAATTTAATCGATGACGAAAAAGAAATTGAAGACCTTATCCTATCTTCTTTCAAATTTTTCTTCTGAAAAATTTTCTACTCATTTTATTTGTCAAAACACTTTTGAAAAAAAGCAATCAATTAGTTTAATTCGATTCATAATGTTATGTTTAACACTCATAGAAAATCAGCATATTAGAAGGCGATTAGGGGTTTCTTTTTTCTTTATTTAAAACCTGCCTGCATATACATAAATCGTGTAAAATAATAAATGAGCTATTAGAGATCAAGATATGCGAATTTTCGACCTTTTATGATAAACGATTAATTTTAAAATTTTATTATTGTTTTCAATAAAATGTAGTGATAAGATAGTGCTATCTTAAGATCAATGGGGGTGGTCCCTCCAAAACTTTCTCACAGACTTTCTAACAAAAAGATGTCCCTGAGGACGCCATACATGACTTTGGAGTTTAATAGTTACGAAATATTAGCAATTGGCACGAATTTAGCATTTTTACTGACTGTTGTCATTCTTGGCGAGTTATTTGGCGATTAATTCCTGACATGCAGTTAATAACCTGCGAAAATTAAATTTGTGTTTTAAACTTGTTTTTTCCAAACCGAATGAAACCAAGATTTGACAACTACACTTATAGTTACCAAATTCCTACCAAACTTGATATAATTAAATAAGTGTATATTTCAGTTATCCTACTTGTATCTTTTTAAAACTACAAATTCATAAACGGTCAACCCCTGGTTGTATTTAGCTCAAAATTCGATATATGTCTACGTCGAAGATGTTAAATCTGTACACCGAATTTTATTAATACAGCTCTCCTTGTTTTTTTTATCGTATTAACTTATAATAAAACCGCCGGACAGACAGTCTTTGTCTTAATGGATTTGGCTTAAAATTTGAAAGAAATTTACAAATTTTATGTAAATACCGTATACCAAATTTCATCCTTCTAGCTCAAAGCGTTTTCGAATTATCTTTGTCTCAGACAGACAGACAGACATTTTCCAAAAATGCGTTTTTCGAACACAGTGAAAGCTGGAGATTCGTCAAAATATCTTCGAATTTTTTGGCGATTTCTATACTTTATCTAATCTACGTATACGAGAAAGGAAAAATAAATTATTACTTCTAAATGAATTAGCATTCGTTGCATTAAATTTGTAATAATCTTAGTCGTTATTGAAATTTTGATTATACGTCTTTTTATGTCTGTATCAGCCTCTTGAAAGACACATAAATGGTACTTTACTGAACATTAAAGCTTGACCTTCTGGTTTCAAACTGTTTGCAAAAAAGATCTTTTTATTATTTTCATATGTATGAAAAATATTCCCTTTTCGTGCATTTATTCAAACTGACCATAACTCGTTTCTCTCTCCCGTTTTTTTTTTTCTTGCTTACAAAAGAAATGACCTTAGAGCTTTAAAACAAAACAACCATGTGAAAAAATATGGAACCTTGAATAACGCCTATTAGGATGTTGCCTTTAGTTTTCGAACCTTTGCCCAATTATTTTTTTTTTTTCGTTTTTCCTCTAATTCTTCAAAAATTAATTAATTTAATAGATGGTTGACCATTTAAATATTTTATTTGTTTTATATCATTGATTTATCAAACCAAAGATGATCACAGCGTATAAGATTCAGTCTTTCTGCTTGTTGATATAAAGCTGAAAAAAATGAACTGACTGCAATTTCTTTGAGCTTTAAATGTTATTTTTCTTACAGAGACATCAAATAAAGTCACTTACTTTTATAAAATGAAAAATACTAACCGAGAATTCGTTACAGTTTAAATGCGATTTAATTTAATGTGATTGTTTTTGTACTTTAAAATCGGTTTTTCCTTGCGATTTTAGTAAAAATATTGAAGAACCATAAATCGGAATAACTTTATAAATACGAACGCAGACGATAATTTGAAGCTATATCTAATATATAAAAATGAAATTTTTGTTCGTATTTTATGCGCTGTCGTATTGTTAATCTAATTGCGATAAAACTTTTCCAACTTATTGCTTTGAATGTGGAAAATCCATGTTTTCACATGCCCAGTTGTATGTTGGATGCTCACGAGTTGGACAGCCAAAAAATTTGTTTTTGTTGAAGACGGAAAAACAAAAGAATATTGTCAACCCTAAAGTATACTTGAAAAATAAAGTAAAAAAATAGTATATTATTTATACTTCTACTTTATATATCATTCAATTTCAATGAATGCATTCACTGTCGGCAAGAAAATAAATACCATTCTTTCTATTGTTTCTAATTAAACAAGATAGTTATTTCAACTTTCAAACTTCAAACGATATTTTAAAAATTATTTCTTCTGTGGCAGTAACGTGTCAGGTACCACCTAGTCATAAATAAAAAGATAAAATTAGCTTGTCTTTTATCTTAACTATACAAAAAGATTAAAAAAGTTATTCTTATTATAATTCTACCAGTAAATAAAATTAATCGTTTAATCACAAGTTGCATATAATTCGCGAATAATAATTATTGGTAATTTTATTTAGAAACATAGGAAAGTTTTCCACTATTGAAAAATATTCCAAAATATCTAACAGAATCAAGACTGGTGGTGTTTCTTTTTTTCTTGTATACCAATCAAAACTTTTTATTGTATATATTAAAAATGGGCATTAACAAATTTTTTCATTTTACTTGGTCATATTTTATATTTTGATGAAAATTTATGAATCAATTTTTTTAAAAAAGGCACTATTTGGGAATATAATCAACTTATTATTCAATACAGTGGCAACATACAGGGTGTTCATTAATTATTGCCGGGGTTTCCGTACCTCATAACTTTCGAATAAAAAATATTACGCAAAAACCGATTACGTATTCGTAAATTACAACTCAAAGAATTTTATTAATGATATTAAAGTGTAAAGCTTGCACAATTTGCACTTTGTAGGCATTCAGTTGAAGGCGATTATGTATTCGTAAATTACAACTCAAAGAATTATGAATACGTAAATTACAACTCAAAGAATTATGAATACGTAAATTACAACTCAAAGAATTATGAATATGTAAATTACAACTCAAAGAATTATATATTCGTAAATTACAACTCAAAGAATTATATATTCGTAAATTACAACTCAAAGAATTATGAATACGTAAATTACAACTCAAAGAATTATGTATTCGTAAAGTACAATTCAAAGAATCGCCTTCAGCTGAATGCCTACAAAGTGCAAATGGTGCAAACTTTACACTTTAGTATCATTAATAAAATTCTTTGAGTTGTAATTTACGAATACGTAATCGGTTTTTGCGTAATATTTTTTATTCGAAAGTTATGAGGTACGGAAACCCCTACAATAATTAATGAACACCCTGTATTATTGATTTTGGCGTGATATAGGTGTTCAGTAGGTCATGTACTTGTGAATATTGAACAAGCGGTTCCATGTCTCCAATCAAATTTCACTGCGTTTTTTCCTCATTGCATATTTATTCTTCGCGACAATTTTGGCTTCCTTTTGCTAATGTATGAAGGTGCTTGGACTCGATGGATATAGAACAAGTAAACAAAATAAACTTTTTATCGAAACCCAGATGACTAAATAGAACGAAGTAGTGAAACGAATAAATTTAATAAAATAATTTTTAAAGATGTACTTTTTATCAGAATTGTTTTAAGGATATATTTTTTATCGGGATAATTTTTAAGGATATATTTTATAAGGATATTTCTTTATTGGGAAGTAGAAATTTATTATATTAATTATCTTCAACCTTTTAATTATAATTATATTACTCATTATTATAAATATTAGGGAATGTTGGATTCAAATTTTTCTCCGATACCTTACTAGTTGGTAAAAATTTAACAAAGCAATTTATTTTAATAACCAGTTGGAATAGTCTTCCCAAAACTTTCTCGCATACTCTCTAATAAACTTGTCATGTCAGAGAGCGCATTACATGACATTGGCGCACAATAGTTACGAAATATTAACTTTTGGCGCGAATTTGGCATTTTTACTGAATCTATCGTGTCATCCTTGGCAAGTTTTTTGACGATTAATTCCGAAAATCGAATTTAGACGCATTTTTCTCAAGTGATTAAAGCAAATATTTGACCCAAAACTGCACTTGTAGTCACAAAATCCCGATACCAAATTTGATACATTCAAGTTATTGCGTTTTTAAATCGAGTTTACGTGTTTCTGAAAGTGCTTACCAACTAACGATAAGCCTTTTTGGATTTGGCTCAAAATTTGTGTACCGAATCTTATCTATCTAGCTCTCTTCGTTTAGTAGTTATCGTGTTAAATTATATTCGAACAACCAGATTGATAGATACACTTCCTCTGAACAGATTTTGCTCAAAATGTTATAGAAATCTGCAAATTTGGTGTAAAGATCATATACCAAATTTCAACTATCTAGCCCAAAGCGTTTTTGAGTTAACTTTGTCATAGACAGACAGAAGGACATTTGCCAAAAATGTGTTTTGCCATGAATTCGACTTAATTTACCATGTTATAGCATGCTTTTAATAGGAAATTTGAAACTTTTTCATACTCACAAATAAAGTTTAGAAGTACTTAAAATTCAAAATTTGTGTAAAAATGTTAAAAAAAAGAGAATTAATTTTTTTTTTCTATTTAGCACAAAAATTGCAAACGATTGCAACATTTTATCTTTATAAACATAAATGCTAGTCATATTAATTGAATGCTTAAAAATGATGTATTATAACCTGAATTACAGCCTTCCCATTTTCAATTTTATTTAAATAATTTTTTATATTACCAAATTTTTCAATTGTTTGTCTCGATATGAATCCACCCCCTCCTCCTCTTTTTAAATTGTATTTCAAAATCTTAAAGTATTACGTTGGCTGCCTTTTCAATACCAAAATCTTATTCCATCAGAAATAACAATGAAACAAAATGTGTCAGCACTTTTTGATGAAAACTCTATTCAACATCAACAATCGACCAAACGATTTCATTTTCTGCGAAATGTCCGAAAAAACATTATTGTTGCGAAAGATATTACTTCTATGGAATATAAAATCGTCTTATACACAATATTTCGATAAATTCTACTCGTTTTCTCCATTCTTTGATTGGTGATAAAAACTTTATGGGCCATGAAATTCGACTTGGAGCGTATTAAACACATTGTTCGCAAGCAAACGATTTTCGACTACGAAAATCATAGAACGTTGTCTCCATTTCTGACGCCACGAATTGTTCCGTTAAAAGAAGCGATGTTTTCGTGCGTTCGTTTTGTAAATGTGGTTTGAAGTGTCGTTTATTTTAGGTAAACCAGATGGGGTTCTTTACCCCCACCGAAGGGTTTGGAAAAATATGTATCCCCCACTTTTTCCCGCCTTCCGAAAATAGAATTGTCATCTCTAAGGAAACATTGGGCTGTGTTAACGAGCCTCTAATCTTTTGACTTGTCATCATGAAAAATGGCGACAGCGACTCGGAAAGGGAGAAAAAGTTAGCAGATGTTTCGGATACTTTTTCGCACTTTTGGGATGGATGAAAGAGTAAGAGGAGACATTATGTTATGAACTAAATTTTTAGGGGGAAAGAATAAAATGAGACATTATGTTATAAGCCGAATTTTGTAGGATGAAATAGTAAGGTGAGACATTATATTATGAACCTATTGGGGTTTTAAAAAATGTTTTTCCCTCTGAAAATAAAAGCAGATTAAGCCTTGTTTAGAAGAAGTTTTCCCTAAAAATTTGGCCTTTTGGTAGGAAAACTAAAAACGTTTGATAACAGCAAGGAGTAGTCTCCCGAAAACTTTCTCGCATACTTTTCAATAAAGATGTGATCCCAAAGAACGTCTTGCACGACACTAGCGTACAATAGTTACTGAATATTCACCTCTGGCGAGAATGTAACTTTTTTTTTCTGAATCTGTCCCATCCTTGGCGAGTTTTTTTGGCGATTAAAGCGTGTAAATTCTGAAATAAAAACTGTACTGGATTCGTAGCTGCTAATTTAATTAATTTTTCTTTATTATTATTTTTTATTTTTATTTTTAGCTTGATAATTTTACAATAGGGTGGAGTCTCTGGAATGTGGATCCTTTCTAGCATACATAAGTTTGTTTGTTTTTATGTCAAAACAAATAAAAATGGAAGGCGTGTTCAATTTCTTTTGTTTTGTATTTTTCTATATATCTTACTTTTTGAATACAATTATTTCACATCTTGTTTAGTTTACTTTCCGCCAAATCTTACTTCACAGATATCTGCTAATCCTTAATTATCTTTAGATTGGTTTCCATAGCAACAAGAAACGAATAAAAAAAATAGCACGAATTAAACCAAAGTTAAAATTTTAAATAACTTAACAAGTATTTAAAATTTAGTTTTTAATTGAAAAAATAACGAAAATTATTAATGTTTTAAAAATTTAAAATCAAGACTAACCTTTTTCAATCATTTTGATACTGTTAATGTGATTTTAAAACAATCTATGGCGCAAATTTCAAATTGGCCTAAAGTTTATCTATTGCGTTAAATATCTAAATATTTTTCGAATTCTTCATTTTTTTTTTCCTATTAACTCCATTAATTCTATTTTTATTGACATTCAGTAAAACTGATCGACGAACCCAATTATTTTCTATTTAGAACTTGGGAAACGCTTGTCTAGTGCTGAAGTCAAAATTTCGATGTCGAAAGGGTTGTGTTTGGTAATGTTATGTTTTTTTTTCACTGTGTGTGTGTGTGTGTGTTTTTTTTAATTTTTACAAAGCTATAAATAGGTTGTAGCACTGGCAAATTACTGCTTTTGTTGGAAAGGGGGAGGGGGGTATTGGAACAGTTGTTTGTTTCCTCAAAATTGGTCTACATGACTATATAAATTTCAATTCAAAGGCGCCTTGTTATTAATAAGATTAATAACAAAAGCTTGTAGTTTTGATGTCTTATATCTTATCAGAACAAAAAAAAATGTTATTTTAAATTATGTTTGAATTATAAAATAGAACAATCTGATTAGTTGGCTATATTTCAGAGCATCGAAATTAATTGGTGAAATAGGTCTAGTTTTGATTTAGAATTTTGTTATACTTTTATTTTGTAGCCTCTCTCGAAATAGAATGGAAGTATATTGACGATCATTGATGACGTATCTAAGGTCATGAAAATTCATATGAAACAAGCATTTACGAAATCGGCCCAATGACCATAGGAAGAGAATTCTCTCAAGCTTTTGAAATCGGTTCAGTGGTTATAATTGAGGAACTCTGTAGAGGGTTTCCTCTTTTACTCTCTAATATAGTGTTACGGAATTTTCCCGGGGTTCGTTTGTGTAGTGGGGGTTATATGGTGTGAAGAACGCTCAATCACCAGGCGGCAGTAGAAAATAAAACAACGACGTTTATTTACACGAAGACACACAGGACAGCACAAGGACGACAACTATATACAGCACAGAAGACGATTATCTTCAGCCGAGACGTGCATACAACAGCACACAACAGACTCTAATGCAGACAGTGGAACACAGCTTAGTTCAACACTAGCTTCACTCCGTCGCTGCTCCGCTTATCTCCGGAAAGCCACTTCTTTGCCGTCGTTTCCGACTACTCTGCCCTAGCAGCTGCGGCCGCTTCCTTTTATATGTCTCAGGAGGCTTGAAGCTTCTCAACCAATCAGGAACTTTCGAGGCGTATCTCCGTTCCTAGTGGACGGATCGGGAAAATTCTCGATGTTTTGGGTATAATCTATTTTTGCGCCAAAGTTGCCAAATTCGTCGCCAAGTCGCCAAATGGTCTCCAAGTTTGTCGCCAAGCTCCGGGACCCTCCGACGCGACACCGGACTCCGCCCAATACCGATGACTGTAAAACATTCTTTCCGATGGAGGAACCAACTATGCTGGAAAGCAGCATTACAGATTCGTAACAATAGTATAGAGAAAGTATAGTAATCGCCCAAAAATTCGAACACGAGGTTTCAACGAATCTCCACGTTTCAGAAATTCCTGAATTTGAGCAACACATTTCGGAAAATATCCATCTGTATGTCTGTCTGTAACGAAAATAACTCAAAAATGCTTTGATCTACGGGGATGAAATTTGGTATACGGTCTTTATAATAATTTCATAAATTTCTATCGAAATTTGAGCAAAATCTGAGTTTCTTAGTTCAGATGAAATATGTGCATATAAGGCTGTTCGAATGTAAGATAACACGACAACTGCGAAACAAAGATAGCTAGATTGATAAAATTCGATACACAGAATTAGCATTTATAGCTAGACACTTATTGAATTTTGTGTCAAATTCAACAAGGGATTGACCGTTTGTTAATCTATACTTCTAGAAACATATAAACACGATAAGTCAAAACCGGCGTGACAAATTTGGTTTGGGATTTTGCTGTTACTAGTTTTATGTTAAATTTTTGTTTAGTCGCTTAGGAAAAGCACGTGTAAAACACAAATTCGATTTTTGGATACTATTAACCGCATGCCAAGGATTAATCGTCAAAAAACTTGTCAAGTATGGCATAATATATTCAATGAAAATACTATCCCAAAGCCAAAGGTTCGTATTTCGTAACTATTGTGCAGCAATGCTACATAAAGCATTCTCTGGTATAACTCCTTTATAAGAGAGTATTTTAGAAAGTTTTGGGTAGACTTCTCCCGATGGTTGAAAATGTATACAAAGTAGTATTTTTAGAGTTTTTTCATATCTTGATGTCATAAACTTTCATATGAAACAGAAATTAGCGAAACTGGATAAATGGTTGAGGTTGGTTCTTCGATTCTTTTTCTATTTATATTGATTACACAGATGTTTAACTTTCCATGAAGAACATAGTCGAGGAAAGAAATAAAGGAACCGTTAGAATAAAACACAATAATTCATCCCCATAAATAATATATGGGTAAAACAATACAAAAACTTAAATCTTCTTTTATCATCAAAACGCACCGAGATATTATCTCACACAGCTCAACGGTGACGTCACACTCTACTGACGACCCAACCATGTTGCCATCTGAGAGTAACACAAAAGAAGAAAAGAAAATCTCAATCTCAATGGATCCAAGCAGCTACACGAAAAGCACTGCAAACGGCTGAAAGATGATTCGTTAATATAATTATTTTCGAATGCACAACAGCACATTCGTTTCCACCTGTTGCGTGGCCCTTCCAAATCACGCACACGATTGTTTTATGATTTTTTTTTCGGTGGAACACTCTCATGGGGATTACTTACGTTCGAATTTATTTTCAAGGGTGGCTTACTCTGTAATGAGTTGACATCGACGGATCGTCACAATTGCTGTTCCGTATCAACAATGGCTGATTAATCGGCGGTTTGAAATGGAAGAGGCTTAACTGTTCGGGGAGGTATTAAGCCATGCGTGGGATGAGAATGAACACGAGGGTCTGGATGTATTTAATAGAGGTTACAGTTACCTCTCGTGTAGTAACATGTAAGTGAGATTATGCAGTCGATACAGTCCACATCGTATCATTCGTTGTTCTGAAATCTTATTAGTAATCTCTTTCTTGACCAATGTTTTTGATTTGAACATACGATCTGTAGTTCACTCGACATGTTAACAACTTTCCCACACTTTCAATGAATAAGCAAATTAGCTGCAATGATCGTTCACAAATGGCGCTAGGTAACTTTATAATGATATTTTTTAAATCTAATTTAAACTTAATTAATTTCATAATTTTTAACTTAATTTTACCCATATAAACTTCATTCGAAAATGATCTCTTATTTCCTGATCCAATTCCATCTTTTTTATTTAATTAATGCTATACGAGCTCTGTAAAATTGCTTTAATCAACGCGTTAAAAGGCTCTAAATGAAGGGATAAAAATCTGTCATACTAAACAAATTCTTTTAAAAGATACCTATATTCCCCTTTCCTAAGTCTACATATATCAAAGAATCCCTATCAGAATTTCGTAGTATAAAAGCACTAAGGAAAAAATTTCGGTTTCTTTTGTGTCGCGATGTAGACTCACGTATTTCTTACTACTCTTCCTTGTACATAGTATGCCTTCCGGGATGGAATAAATCGAAGTTAAAAAAAATTCAAATTATATATAATGTGTACGTGTGTGTAAGTGATACTTTAAAATCTAATTTGAATCTTAATTAATTTCCATATTTTTATCTTAAATTTGTCCATGTTAACTTCATTCTAAAATGTTCGCATTTCCTGATCCTATTCCCATTTTTTAATTACTTTTAACACGCGCTCTAGAAAATTGATGATTTTTGTTTTTTTCTCCCGCTCCGAGTGAAGGGATAAAAGTCCCTAATTCTTACAATATTCTTTTAAATATACCTAAGATTCCCTTTCCTAACACTATACGTGTAAAAAAATCCGTATCAAAATCTCATAGTAAAATCACTAAAGGGAGAAATTTTGTTCTACTCAAATTACACGATTTAATTCACTGTAAAGCGGACCTAAACGCTTTACAATGATTTAAATAGAATATAGGTAGCATTCATTTTAAATATATGAGAAAGTCATGAAAAAATTTCTTCTGGTATTTTTATGAAGTAACTTTAAAACCGCAAATAATTACTTTTTCAGCTTTTAAACCTACTGTATCTTGTCAAAATCACATTAAGTAACGTGTTACAATACCTTCCGCATTTTTGTTGCATCTTTTTGTTTTTAATTCCTAGCGAATCGAAACTTCCTCGTTCATTATAACAGCAGCATAATTATGAGCAGAATGTCATCTATATTCTATTTAAATCATAACTATCTTATCTTTTACAAAACGTTAAATATTCCCGTCACAGAATAGATAGACATCTACTACTTCATCTTCATGCGTACGCACACCTCTATGAATTGGTAACTTTGAGTGTGTGTATTAATAGGTTCATTATTTTCTAGAAGCACAAATAAATCCTCCATAAATATTCTTATTATGGTTAAAGTTAATTTTGAAGCACGAGTGACGTCAAAATTTGCATTTCAAAAAGCAATATCTATTCTTGTGATTATTTTCAATCTTGACGTGTGTCCCATTTCCAACAACACTAAGGATTTTAAAGGCCTAAAGTGGATGATTTGTTGCTGTGAGAAATTGATTTTAATGTACTTTTATGTTATGCGATAAGAATAAGAAATGATGATTTCTAAAGTAAAAGTAATTTTCTAAATTAAAATAGCAGCCAACGAACCGGAAGTCCGATTTGCACTCGAGAGTTATGTGAATACGCTCGTGCGTGCAGGAATTAAATTCATCTCTAATATATTTCAAATGAATGCTTTGGCAACATTTGTTGAAAAAAAAATTCCTCTCAGCAGGCTGGAGGGCAAAGGTAGATTCCTTTACATCTAAGTTACTATTTGGCAACATAAATTGTTAATTTCTTAAAATAGTCAAAATTTAGGGCTCAAAAATTACTTTTTAGTCTCTAACTTCCAAGATATTGCAGTTATAGGAAAACTTTAAATACAAAAGTTGTTCGTATTAATGAGGGGCTAATTTGGCAATTAGATTTATTTTTCTATCTTTGATATTAAGGAAGTTGTAGCGAAATGAATAGTTCAATCCCTCCACCACCACCACCATTTTCACCTCCTTTGAGCTATTTGGACCATTTACGAACTCATCCGATTTTTTTTTTTCATTTTTAACAGCATATTCCAAGTCAGTTAAAATCCAAATATAACTATATAATATAACTTTTGAACGAAGGGTGGTTTTGGATTCTAGGCATCATGATCATCGGTAAAGAACTGAAGAAATTTTCCCAGAGTCTCACTATCAGAATCATTTCAAAAGGTAGTCTTCCTATAGGAATCTGCCTAAAAATATGTAATGAGTGAGAGATACGGCTAGATAAAGTCGATCATAAAATGACTGATGTAAACCTGAGCAAATAATAAGTATACTATTTTATAAATGATTGCAAAAATGAAATGTTTTCGTTTATATTATACAGAAAATTCCACTAAGTCACGCATGCGCAGAAGGAAGATAGCATGTTCTTGTCCTGTATAGCTCATACCTGCTGAAAGAGCGCCTAGAAAAGTACTTGGTATTGTACCGTTTCTGCGTATGAGTGGTCTTGCTGTATGGATTGCAGCTGACTGAATGCAAAACCTACTTTACATTTGTGTCCCAAAAAATCCACCTTTTGCAAACAGACATTAATCTAATAATTGCAATTATATGTCTCCCTTTGAAAAAGGTAAAAAGGGAAAAGCTTGATAAATGAAATTTAATATGTGATCTTGCCACCAAAATCGTAACATTTTTGAAAGAAATACGCCAAACGTAAATTTGGTTCTTCATTCTTGTCTCTGTCCCTTCATAACTCCAGGCAAAACAAGAGAAACATGAAATTTCCATAAGGTGTTATAACGAGATTTACAAAGCCGCATTAGCTTTTGTATAAATTTCATTTACGGATTGGCTGGCTGTTTACTCTAAGTTTTACATAGTTACTCGAATATATACTCCAATCTGGCATCGGAAATTTTAATAAATTATTGTAGATCCACACTATTAACTTTTAGTGCATTATGAATCCGTTTGAATGAAACCCTTCCCCAGTAAATGCCCTACAAAATGGTACAAATATCTCCAATATCAGTGAAGTATTTCTTGAGTTTTTCTCTTTCAAACATACAGACGGTTTCGGGAAACTTCATTTTATACTATGTATAGATGAAGTAAGAGAAAATACTCTATCATCCAAAGAATTCAAACTCGAAATTTTGACGAATCTTAATACGTCGGATTTCTACGAATCCAAAATATACATTTCTGGAACCATGTCTATCTGACAATACAATCGATATTTAAAAACGTTTTGAATTGGACGAATGAAATTTGATATGTGGCCTTTATGCCAAATTTATAGATTTCTATCAAATTTTGGCGAAATCCATTCAGAAAAAGTCTAGATTTGCGGCTTCCGAATACAAGTGAATACTATGATATCAAAACAGAGCTAGAGAGACTTAAAATTTGGGTACTTTCCCGTTAGCCGGGGGCAAGCGAAAATGCGCCAAATAATGTAGAATTCCGCCAAATTTCTTACGCCAAGTTCGCTTTTGATTCACAATCAGTTAGCCGGACGCAAGTGATAAATCGCCAAATAATGTAGAATTCTGTCAAATTTCTTACGCCAAATTCGCGTTTGGTTCACATTTGCCGACATTTGCGCCCGGTTAACGGAAAAGTAACAAAATTTGTAATATATCTACATCGAAAATATAGATTCATTACAAATTTGAAATGAAATCCATCAAGGAGGCGGGGTGGGTGGGTGATCGACTATCTGTACTTTAAAATACAGTAATTAAACACTGTAACTGCAAAATGCGAACGGATTTGGCTTAAAAAGTTTGGTACATATTTTTAAGGGTACTTATTAATTAACGGTGAAACAGCCAAAACTCGCCAAATGTAGCACCAAAAATAAATTGGCGTTCGAACCCTATGAGTGTGGTCCTGATTTACAAAAAGAAAACAAGCATCTGTTTATGCTGTTTACATTAAAAGATATCAAAATTATTGATGTTAATAGATGAAAAAAAATGTTAAAATTATCTCCAATCCTTCACCGTCAGTCAATAAGTACCATTTTAAGATTATCGATCTATATATTTCTTCAAAGGAATGATCCACTGTCTATCTTTATTTTTGCAGGAATATAAACCTGATAAATGAAAAAAAGCAATGATTTAAGTAACTCGAATTTGATATGTGGTCTTGTTATTTATATATTATTTCTGCGTCAAATTTGGATTCAATCGATAAAAAAATAAATAAAAAGTATTCAAAATGCATATTTGGCTTTCATATTATATTACGAAACATATCTTGCAATGTGTGGGACACTGAAAAAAAAATATAAACACTCGTGGCATTCACAGATTTTCCATCATAGGATTGAAGTTTTATAAGGGGGTGAGGATCGAGAAGAGGGGATAAAGTTTTATTAGTTGTCATGCGAAAAATTTCCTGAGGGGCCACCATACTCGCAGGTCACAATGCCAAACTATAGAACTGTATCTCAGTTAAAACTAAAATTGAGGAACTGCGTCCAATCTCCGATTAAATCTATGAACAGGTGGATGGCTATTTATTTATGCGTGCGTGTGAAAATATTAGAATGCGAAATATTAGAATAAGCAAAATAAATTAAATTTTGGTATGGGATCATGATCGAAAAAATGAAAATTGAAATCAGGCAATGGAATAAAATTCGTTCGATTGTTATCACTGTACTTTACAGTTAAGGAAAATATACAATATTATACAGATGAGTTATTCTATGATTCTATTCTTTAGTAAGTATATATACATTAGCTAACACACCCATAGAACATTCAAACTACATTAAAATAGTAATATTTGCATTCTAATAGTTATTCACTGTATCTTGATTTTTCTGTTTATTTTTGTTTTTAACTTTTCACTTTGTTGCCAAACGATTTTATTATTGTTAAATCAGAAAATTAAAAGAGGGCGTGGTCATGTCGAATCGCTTTCTTTCCGTAGCAGACAATGGAACATTTCCCGAAGTGTCACATTTTGAAAAGCACATTATATCATGTAAAGGTTTGTTTCAGAATCAATTGTGTCTGACGCGATAGCTAATGCACCCATACCTTGGTATGCATATTTAACAAGAATGACTGACTGCTTGAGAACAATTCAGATACCTTTATTTTATTTTGTTTTTCAAGGTGTGACTTGGGTGTCGAGAATGAAAATGACTTTTATAGGAAATGACGTAATGCTCTTGCACTGAGCTTCAACCAGTTCCAAAAAAAAAAAAATAATAATAATAAAAACGAATGATGACTAATAGGTGAAGTATTCGTAAACATAACAAGTCTCTGAACTCTTTGGTTTGGAATTTGAATCTGCATACAATGAAATTTTTTCGTGAACTGACGGATACTCTGATGTGAGACATTTTTGTCTAGTAGTATCATGTTGTAATAATCTTATTAATATTTGCTTTAACGTAAAATTTGTTATATAAATAATGGTTAAAAAGAATGAAAACTTATTATTATAGAAATATGGAAAGCATATTTTTAGGTATAGACCGATAAGGTTTTTTTTATTGTCAGAACTCAAATTTCGAGCATTTATCTCATTTTCATTTCACAAAAAAAAAAAAAAAAAAAAAAAACCTTCTATTATCAAAAAAATTGTTCCAAAAATTAAAACATATCAAAATTGTGTAAAATTAATAACATGTCAAAACGCATAAAAATACTAAAAAAATAATAGCATACACAATGGATTAATAAACATTTATTTATATTTCATAAATACTAATAGACATATAATTTACAATCCGGTTTCAACACATTAATTGCCATATGAAGCAAGTGTCTCTCACAGATAATGCATTCATTGGAGCCATATCAAGCATACATAAGTCACGTGAAATCTTTTGGTTTCTTTATCCATAATTCAATGATGGTTCATTCTGGTGTATGATTGCATAATAAATGGTAAATCGCGACTTAGCGAGCGAAATAAAGCTAATTGGTCTTATGCTTATAATATGTTTTTTTTAATTATTATTATCTTATCATCAGCTTCTTATTAGTTTTTCTCGTATTTACTCATAGAAACTTGGAATTCGTCATTCTCTTTATTAGATAATGTAACATTCATTCATTTCTTCAAATACTACTTTTCCTTTACATAATAACCGTATTTCTTTTAAAAAAATGTATATAAAATCATACATCTTGAAACAAATTTGTAGTATGATCAATTTCATACCATGTCACTTTGATTTTTACCATGTTACCAATAGAATACAACTCCAAATAAAAGGAACAAGAGCCCACACGTTTGGGTTTTGAATCATATATATTTCACAAGATCTGCTTAAAGATTTCGTTCTATGAGCCCTCGTGAAAAGCATTTGCTTCTTGTTCAAAAACATGATTTTGGCAACTTTGTCAAAAAAATAATTATGTCAGTAATTATTGTATCAAATTTAGCCTAGCACGACCAAACAATTTTCGTGTGTTGTGGCGATTAACATATTAATGCACAGAAAACCTGCACACCTAAAAATTCTGATAATTACGAACCAGCGTATATATGCTCTAATGATGGTTAATTTAAATGTGCATATATGTGAAAATAATTTAATAAATCTCTAAGTTTTAGACCTCCATAAGTTTAAAAATACCATTTTTGGAATTAAATTTGTTTTGGGGTCATTCTCTGAAAATGGTAATGGCTTGATAATGAATTCTCAGCTTAGAGGTCGAGGGGTTCTATTTTAGAAAACCTTTCCGTCAAAAAAAAGCCTTGTAAATGGGTATGTTGCAAATTCATTATGTTGGACAAAATATCCTGACCCTAGTGTGGTGCAGAAATTAGAAGAGGAGTGTATCAATTCATATGTTGTCCTCATCATCATCTGACTTTAAATTTAAAATTATAAGGTTTGCCCCAAAATCGCAATAGTGTTGCCTCAAAATGGGTTATTAATTTAACTAAATTAATCTAACAGAGCATAAAAATCAAAAACCAAAATAATTATACGAATGAAAGTTGATTAAAAAAATTCCGACATTGCTGGATAAAGTCTATCGCCGGAAAGACTGTCTGTCCGTCTTATTGCAACGGCTACTATAAATAAAACATATAACGATCTAAATTTGGTATTTGGGTTTACCACCATCATCAGATCTGTGTCAAAATTTGGACAAAATCCTTTGGCAAATTGGCTGTCTGTTGTACAAGTGGTAATTAAATAACTATAAAAAAAACAATAGTTTAAAATCACAATAATCGAGAATTTTGTTGTATGATTTTTACACCAAATTTGCAAATTTGTATTTATGTGTATTTATGTGTTGTATTTATTTGTATTTACGACTTTATACTTGATCCATTGTATGCTTAGAAACTCTTCTTGTGAAAATCAGGGATATTAAGCTGTACTTAAGTATCAAATTATGCCAACATTAAATATGCGATTTAATTGGAGGTGAATACAAGCAACCGAACCAACTGACCAATCATAAACGGTAAATTCAAACTATAATGTCATGGGGAATCGGTTTCTGCATCGATTGAAGAGCTTAATCAAAAAATGAAATTCTAATGGTCTCCTCCGGCAGATAGAGGAAAAGAAGAAGAGTGTGGACAGCACGAATAATAGACGCGTAGGCATCTTTGACACGCATCGCGAAGAAATAGGAAACATCCTGGCAAATGTCATCATCTTCGTCTGTTTCTGTGCAGCTGGATCAATTCTATTGTTCTCCATTCAAGGCGATTGTCGAATGGGGAATTAGCAATTCTAATGGCCCCCATCTGTGTGAGGAGGTCTCCTCTTCAAAATTATCTGCCTCCGAAGAATAGAAAGTTGCGTCCATGGGACAGTTGCGCACCAAAAAGGAATTTTTAAAAAAAATATTGATTCTGTCTATGTGTGCTCTCTATAGGAACCTGGGTGATGAGATCGAAATGCTGATTTTAAATTGCGATTAAAGTATCAAAATCACATATTTATTTTATTAATCAACCAGCCGCCTTTACGACCAGCCGGTTCGCCAATCTTAATGTTCGTTAAAATTTTAATAATTAAATATTTTACGCAATTCCTACTTTAATAGCTACTTCATCAAAATATTTTAAAACTTCAGATTTTGATAGTCATATAATTCATTCATAATATTATAAAGGCCTTCAGTCATAACGTAATATGTATCTCTCTAATTTTCTGTTAGCACCCGTAGAATTTATGCTTTAAATTAAAGTGGAAAGGATTAATCTGCAATTAATATAATAATATTTTTTTACTGAAACAAAGTATTGTTTTGTAATATGATTACTGAAAACAGTCACTGAGCGTTTAAACTTTGTGGGCACTAAAGAATATCTTTCTTAATTTATGTAATATTTCAAGAATTTGTCAACAAAATTTTCTCAGATTCATCATGGCCAGATCGATTAATTAACAGTGTTTCATTTTAAATGCATCAAACACTAAGAAAATAAAACGAATCGTTTAAAATAATCGGTTGAAAACAGGTTAACAGGTTAAAAAACCTACTTAAAAAACGATGGATTTAAAAATATAAGCATATACAAAAAATATATAACTAACATAAATACACTTTAATTACAAAAGCATGCAATTAATCTAAAAATAATTTAAATCATCCGTTGATAATGGTTGTCATGTCAACAATCAGAACACAATGCGCATGCATGAATTTTCAACGCCAGTTACGGTAACGCAAATGCGTGATTTTTTCTACGCCAGTTGGTGTAACGCTATGCAGATTAGAAATTTTTAATTTCCTTTATTCTGTTTTATTTTAATTCAAAAGTACTTCAGAATGAATCTGAAAGATCGATTCATTAACAATGTTTAATTTTAAATGCATCAAACATTAAGAAAATAAACAGAATCGTTTGAAATGATCCGCCGAAAAATCTTAAGCCTAGCCTCATTACTGTTGGGGAAAAAAACTGAACCCTTACTCATTTGGCGGTGGGGAAAATGAAAAGATTTTTTTTGGCGGGAAAGTTAGTTTTTAATTAATAATTGAAATTCTAATTAAAAATTCAAAAAAGGGACCCCAGGTGCACATTCCCGACCTTCAAGGTATACATGTACCAAATTTGGTAGCTGTAGGTCAAATGGTTTTTTCTGTAGAGTGTCAACACACACACACACATTGAGCTTTATATATAAGTATAGATGTCGTGGCGTTTTTGAGCTAATGTGTTTATATGCATTAGGATGTACAGACCGACAGACGACTATCCGTCTGACAGACTTGATACGAAATCTGATAATGATCTGTATTTCAGATGTGCAAACATTTTATACATTCTGCTCCTTACGTTTTGTTGTCATCGTGTTTACATGTTGTTGGGCAGCCAGACAGATCCGGTCGAATAGGAAATTAGCTATTCTAATGGTCCTATTTATTTGAGGAGGTCTCTACAAAATATCTATCTCCGAAGAATAGAATGTTACATTCATGGGACAGTGAATGTATTTCTCTGAAAAATTGATAAAAGTCTACAAAATCTAGAATGAGACCACATACTAAATTTTATCTTTCTAGTTAGGAGCGTTTTTGTCTTATTGTGTACAGATAGACAGTCATAATTTCAAAAATGTGTTTTTAACTGAGGCAGGTCAGAAACATAGAGATTGGTCAATATCTTGAATTTGAATTTTTTTTTTGACGATTGCTATATTTGCTCTTCATACAGGGTGTCTCAAAAACCTTGACCGCGGCTTTTATTCCTTAAGTATTGATCATAGACATATACTGTAAATTACAAAGTTGCCTAAAAAAAAGGTGCACAATTTTATATAATCGATTAAATTTTCAGGGGATTAAACTTCAAAAATTATAAAATTTAAGTTTTTGTACGGACCCCATACAAAAAAATTCCCAGTGAGTAAAATGTGCCGCGTCCTCTAATAAGGTGATGTACAAAATTTCAGCATTTTATCACAAAAAGTCTCAAAGATATGAAACTACATAAATGCTGACTTAAACCACTTTTCGATGCCTGGATATGAGTTCGCAAAGAGAAAAAATCCTGTCGGATGTTTGTATTTTAGGGGTCGTGCACAAATTAACAAAGAAAGTAATGATTAAATAAATAAATAATAATTTTACTACGTATTGGTTCAAAAGTATTAAGAATGTGTAGAAATAATAACTTATAGAAAAGATTATATAATTTAAAGAAAAGATTACATAAGATTTTTTACAAGTTCACTGACTGTGCTGTGTTTAAATTATATTCTGTAATTCATGATATAAAATTTTAAAGTATTTTTCAGGAAGCATAGATTTTAAAATTTGTATTTAAAACTAAAGATATGAAGCAAATTTAATTTTCTTATGATGCATTCTTGCATCGCATCATCTGCACTGAAGCTGTAAACATTTGCATTTTAATTTGTGATCGATCCTTCTCCAACTTTGTTTTAACATATCTTTGAGAATTTTCATGATAAAACTCTGAAATTTTGTACATGACCTTATTTGAGGATGAGGCACATTTTACTCACTGAGAATTTTTTTTGTACGGGGTCCGTATAAAAATTTAAATTTTGTATTTTTTTAATGTTTAATCCCCTGAAAATTTTAATCCATTTCATAACATTTTGCACCTTTTTTTACTCAACTTTGTAATTTACAGAATATGTCTACGATCAATATTTAAAGAATAAAGGCCGCAGTCAAGGTTTTTGAGACACCCTGTATACATCGTATATGAGAAAGTGAAAAGTTGACTTCTGTCTGTACCAGTGTATAAGAGCTCGAGAATTTAAAAACATTGTTTACAAGTTAAATGAAATTTATAATATTACTGTGACATGAGTGTATTACTTTTCCAACAATATGCAAGACTAAAAAATGTCGTAAGAGATGGACAGACAACCACAGATATATCACCCAAGCCCGGTGGACTAGAAAGACACGTTAAAAATACTGTATATACCTTGCCCATAAACAGAGATGCGATTTATTTGCAAAATGAAATTAAAAATCCCAAGCGACTCAAAGAAAAATATATTTTGTTTCATCATATTTCTTGAGTGAATTCTTGAGAGCTACTCATCCAACATTCCGGGAATTTTTCTTTTATAGAATGCCCTATTTAGTTTATTACAAATAAGAGGCTTTTGGCGATCAACTAATTCTTCAGAGATTATGGTTGTATTTTTAATCTCTGAGGTATAATTTCATATCCATGATTCAGTTAATAAACTTTCTTTAATTGTCGAATTGTCAAACATTAAAGTCGGGCTATTTTTAAAATCTTAAGTATGTTCTGTTCACCACGTAAGTGAACCTTTCAAATGGAGACCTGCCCCATGCGCTATTTAAAAAAAATGTGAAATCAATTCCTGTTATCTTCAAATGAACCAATCGGTTGTTCGCTCAGCGCATTTTTATGAGCTTCAAGACAACGAATCGTTTCACCTGCATTTTTCTTGCTTGTTCCTATCATTTTTTTTTTTTTTTTTTTTGCTTTTAATGCTCTATTCCATTTTTTTTTTTTCTAATCAGCAATTTCTAGAGTGACAAATATAAGGCGTCTCATAGTTGAAAAGTAAGGAAACTAAAAAAAAATCAGTTTTAAAAATAAATAAATTCAGAAAGGGCTGCAGAATTGCAGCCCTAATGGACGAACGGCTACTAAGTAAGATCCTTTCTGTAATACTCTAAAGAGAATGAAATGGGCATCTAATTCGATAAATGATCTCGAATCACAGGTCTGAATCATGGTAACTTATGTATTAAAAATTAATTTTTTAATTCTCAATATTGTGAAACAGGGATCCAAACGTTTTTCTATATATCTAATCAATCTGAATTTCGGGTTACAGAAGTCATGTCATCCTTTCTTATCATCATTGTCAATAATTTTTTTCGCAATGTAAAATCTCTTCCATTCTTTTTCCATTTTGCTTTCCCTCTCGTTTTTTTAACTTTCCCCCATTATGCGAAATTGTCATTACTTTTGTTAGGTAATTCTTTGCTTATCCTTTCATGTAATTTTCTTTTCTTATGTAACTTTACTTGTCATGTTATATTCTCCTTAAAATTGTTATGTTCGGAGGTTAAGGACCATCTAGTTCAAGAACTCCGTCCACTATCCCCCATATCATACCCAAGAGAATGCTTTAGGTATATTATGCATTATTATTATAATATTGATATTAATTATTATTACTTATTTACAATAGTTTTTCCACTTGAAAATGTGGAATAGATGAAAGTTAGTTAATATAATTAAATTAATTACGTCGGTTAATTGCTGGTCACCGAAGACGGTTAATAAATTGTAATCATAAAAGCCAAACTCCGCTATTGAGGTAGATGTAAAAAAGGTTCTCGTATTCTAGGGATGTTTGCTTGCATTGCTTTGTTTATTTACACGGTTGAATTACACCGCATTAGCGAGTAAGTGAAACTAAATGGGCTACTGACCACAGGGAAGGATCTCTTTCGAAACAACGACCCGAAGACATTAAGCATTCACGGAAATAAAATCTGAACAGCATGAGAACCACCCCCTAAAGGCGGTCCCACACTTAATTTGGATGCATGATTTCGAACAGAAGTTCATTACTTAACTTTCCAACTTCCTGTGTAAACAGTTACAGATATAATTATTTTGCATTTTCTGCCTGTCTATCAAATAAGCGATTATTGATGACATTAAAGACAGATACGGATAAATGCATGAATTTGCTATTACTTATATATAAACAATATAAAGCTACAGTTCTCACAGTTTCTACTGTTTGTATGAAGTTGCTTAGATGCAACAAAAACTCAATGTCAATAACAAAAAAAAGTTTAAAACATCAGTTTTAGAATACGAAATATGGAATTAGATTCTTTTAAAGAAAATAAATAAATTTGCCCAAATAAATTTTACTAATAAATGTCCTACATTTGTACTGTGTTATAAACGAAATAAACAAAGGGAAAGCATTGTTATCGTCAAAGAATATTTGCGGAATTTCTATTTTTTACATCTCTATGAGTACGAAAAACACATTCTTGAAATTGTCTCTTTTAAAACATTATAACTATAAATAAATAAAAAGGAAGTGCAAGATTTTTTTAAAGGAAATTTGGATTATGGGAGCTAAACAAATATTGTAAATGCATATCAGATTTTGGACAAAATGAGATTTGATAATCTTTCCGTTCATGTGAATACGATAGCTCAAACCAGTGGTCTCCCAAAACTTTCTCGCATATTCTTTAATAAACGCCATGCCAGAGAATGCCTTACATGTCTTTAGCGTACAATAATTAGGAACTACTAACTTTTGGCGTGAGTTTCACATTTTTAAAATCTATCGTGTCGTCCTATGGCGAGTTATTTGGCGATTAATTCTTGGCATGCGATTAATAGTATCCAAAAGTCGAATTTGTGTTTCAGACATGTTTTTTCCAACCGACTGAAGCAAAAATTTGACATGCAACTGCACTAGTAGTCTCAAAAACCTATACAAATTTTGATATATTCAAATTATTGCGATTTTTTTTAATTGTCGCGTTAAAATATTTCTGAAAGGACAGATAGACAGTCAACCATTTGTTGTATTTGGCTCAAACTTTGACAGGCATCTACAGAAGAGTTGTTAAATATGTATGACGAATTTTATCAATCTGGCTCTCTTCGTTTTGTAATTATCATGTTACCTTATATTCTAAAAGCCGGACATACAGACTTCCACAGAACAGATTTTACTCAAAATTTGACAGATATCTGCAAATTTGGCTGAAAGACCATATACTGGATTTCAACCATCTAGCTTAAAACAAAGACAGGCAGACAGACAGACATTTTCCAAAAATGTGTTTTTTGAACTTAGAAAGGTCTAAAATGTGGAGATTCGTCAAAAATCTCGAAATCGAATTATTTGACTATTAATATATTTTTTTATACTACATATACAAGAAGGTAAAAATGTAAATTGCATGATGGAAATTCATTTACAATTTTATAATTAGAAATATGGATCAATATAGGATTTTAGACTAAATCTGTCTAAAAGATCTATATCTAAACTAAAGATCTAATATAGACTAAATCCTCATTTCAGAATAAGATTCTATCAATTTCTGTGTATGCGAAGGTTACAATAGGATCATGTAGAATTGGGATCTATTCTCCAAAATAGTTGATCAAAATAAAATTTTGGGCCAAACCTGTTTAAAGATAAAGCAAAGCGATGTCCGATTATAGAATGTTAAGCCCTTTATCAAATATAATGTTAGAAAGTGAAATAGATGCTTGATTACTAATTTTCGTGTGCCATCTAATATTGGCAGCCAGTACAAACATAGTTTTCATTGGTTGCGATTAATAACTGTGTGAGTAATTGGTGATCCCTACAAGACTGATTGGCAAAATTTTCCATCTAATACTGGCAGCCAGTGCAAACATAGTTTCCATTGGTTGCGATTAATAACTGTGTGAGTAATTGGTGATCCCTACAAGACTGATTGGCAAAATTTTCCATCTAATACTGGCAGCCAGTACAAACATAGTTTTCATTGGTTGCGATTCATAACTGTGTGAGTAATTGGTGATCCATACTGACGACCGATTGGTTAAATTTTCCATTTAATACTGGCAGCCAGTACAAACATAGTTTTCATTGGTTGCGATTCATAACTGTGTGAGTAATTGGTGATCCCTACAAGACTGATTGGCAAAATTTTCCATCTAATACTGGCAGCCAGTACAAACATAGTTTCCATTGGTTGCGATTAATAACTGTGTGAGTAATTGGTGATCCCTACAAGACTGATTGGCAAAATTTTCCATCTAATACTGGCAGCCAGTGCAAACATAGTTTCCATTGGTTGCGATTAATAACTGTGTGAGTAATTGGTGATCCATACTGAAGGCTAAATTTTCCATCCTATACTGGCAGCCAGTACAAACATAGTTTTCATTGGTTGCGATTCATAACTGTGTGAGTAATTGGTGATCCATACTGAAGACTCATGGATGATCGGGACATTTTTATAACATTTCTTTTGCTATACAAATGTATTTGATGCAAAATCAAATATAACTTAGAGAAGACCCATCTTTAATTTATAGAAAATACTTCTCTAGTAGACCAATGTTTAGATGTAAAGTCAAACATTTCCTACGAAGGTTAATTTTTAATTTACAGTAAATTATTCTTCAGTCAACCAATCTTTAAATGCAAAATCAAATCTAATCTACAAAAGACCGATCTTTAATTCACAAAATTCCATTCTTAAGTCTATATCAATTTTACGATACGATACGATACGATACAAGAAGACCAATCCTCAGTTAACAAAAATCTATTCTTTAATTAACCGGTGTTTGCATTATGTTGTCAGAATGATCAACAATCTTGATTTTATAGAAGACTCATTTGAATTCGACCTCATTATCAAACCATACGAGTCTCTGTTACTAGATTACGGTATTTGCCATTCATTATATATTTAGTGAAGGTTGACAGACTTCGTAAACTTTCTGAGAAATATCTACATCTTGTTATAGAAATGAAAGAAGTATAGAAGTATAGAAAGAAGTTAAATTCATCAATAAACCTCAAAAGAAACCATTTAACTTCGTTCGAGAGCATTCCTAATTCATTGCAAAGTGTGACAAAAGAATATTTTAAATTCTTATCTTTTCAATCATTTTAATGAATATTTATCAGTTAAAGAAAACAAATATTTTCTATGCGCATACATAAAGAAGACCTTATTTAACTATTAAATGATTATCGTATTTAACATAACCAGCTATATTTATGTCATTAAGAAGTGCCAAGTAATGGCAAGCGTAACAATAAATTTGGCATTAAGATTCACAACGCTCAGATATTGATGATTCTGGCACAGTGATTATCTTCTGAATGCAGAATTATTTACCATAGCATCATTCAGCGCAATCTAATTATAATGTCTGGAAATTAAGAAAATCATTCACGTGGGCATTTTTTAAAATTATTCTAGCTTGCTTTGTTTCGTGTTCTTAAAAGAACAAATTTTTTGAAAGCTTCCTGATGAAATAGATATTCGGCATTCTTACATGATAATGACAAGAAATAATTTGGATAAATTTTATATTTTTATTTTGCTATGCACTTTTTTTAATTTTTATCAATTAATCATTAATTAAATGAAATTTTGATTCCATATCAGTGGCTCCATCTATGATGAGATTCAGAAACAATATATCTCAAAATTGAGTATTTTTAAATGATCAAAATGAAATTTTTCTGATGTTTAGTACACAAATAATAGCGCATTTTAAAAAATTATTTTTAAATGCAAATATTCAAGACTTCTTCTTGCCAAAAATGAACCACATTTTGACACATTTGTCCTTGGATATTTTAAAAAATTCTAATCGAGTTCAACGAATTAGCATTTATTGCATTCACGTGGATTGTTTTGTAATATCCAGAACATCACTGTTTGCTCTGCTGCTGACAGCTTCCAACTCGAAGCTCCAGCAACTCACGATTTTGCGCATTGCCAGCTGCCGAAACGGAATTAAATACGAAACTCTAACGGCAATCTCTATTTAGGATGTTTGCTTGGAAACCACGTGATGAAAACGTGCTGCGTTTAGTGGAGCAGTCCATCTTTTTATAGGTTGTGTCACTGTATCGAAGACCACCTGGTATCGTCTGCAAATATTTATATCAATTGAAGATTCGCTCTTCATGTAATGATCATATGCATATAACATACACGAAATAAGATGCAATATGTGTACTTTTGAGATAAGGAGCTGGACTTTCATCAATTTAAGAATAAAAAAGTTGAACTGGGTATCGTCTTATATTATATCGCATTTTAAATATGCTTGCAAATCGTGACATTTCCATTTTGGAAAACAGGTGTTTTTTTATTTTTTTGTTATCTATTTTAGATATCTATTAGTCCTACTTTGGCCCTGGAAAAAGATGGTAGGAATGCATAAAAAGAAGAAAAAAAAAAGAAATATTTTATGAATACGTCCTGTAGTTTAGATTGGAGGATGAAATTATTCGATAATTGTCCATCAGAAAAATTTCTCGCCACGTGAAACTAGAATCACGCTTTGGAAATACTCTGCCAGTGACGTATGCCATTGATGTCATAGCTTTGAAAATAAAATTACAATAACAAACAGAAAAGCAGCGAATCTTCTGTTGTTGTACATTAGATATTCTAAAATATTCCGAAATGAGAAAAATAAGATATTTTCTTCTCCATCTAATATATTACTACTTATTCTAAATTTATAGGAAGATCAAGTAATTAAAATTCACGGCTACACTAAATATTAATTTTTATTTTCTCTAATACGAAGTATATAGGAAATATTATGAGCGTCAAAAGATTCGAATTTGAGATTTTGACAAATACCCATCTTTCACACCCTCCTTTGTCTGAAAAACAATTTTTGGTTTTATTCTGTCTATGAACAAGATAATACAAGAACGCTTTAAGCTAAATAAATGAAATTTGATATATGGAATTGGGACTAGTCTGTAGGCCGTGGTGGCCCGGTGGTAAAATCAAGATTTCGGAAGCGCAGGGATTTAGGCTCGAGATCCGATTCCACTGAAAAACCATCACGTAAGCGGAAAGAGGAGTGCCAGCTCAGATGTCGTCCTCGTCATCTGACCGCGGTTCAAAATTACGATTTCCGCCCCAAAATAGCCTAAGTGTTGCTTTAAATAGCGATGTTAATATGTTCGTTGTCGTTTATAATGGCATTTGTCATGGACAAGCTCGCTGACGAAGTCAGCGATTTTAAGCCAAGGGAGCGTCTCTCGTTTTAGTAGCGCTGACTAGATCCAAGAGTACGTCTAAACTACTCACGCATCACAATCGTTTGCACAGTCCCATTTTACAAGGGGGCACAATCACATATCTCACAGATAGAACAGATGAAAAACAACCATGCCCGAATCGGGACTCGAACCCAGGACGCCCAGATCACGTGGAAGACGCGCTACCCCTATGCCAGGACGCCGGCGATGTTAATATATAACTGAACTGAACGCTGGAAATCCGCTTAGCTGGCTGTTCTGTTAGATGAGATCGATAACTAGAAAGCGCTAAGAGCTAGTTAGATAATTTTTAGAACGCAGATTTAGTATCTGAAAAAATGGGTATCAAATTTTGAAGCAAATCCGTCAAATGATTTACCATCTGTCGGTCTCTTTTTGCATTTGTATGTAAACGCAATGACCTAAATACATGAAATTCGAAATGCCATCTGGAGAGTACAACTGTGGTGCCTGATCAAATTTTGTTGCCAATCAGCCGGCAAAAAGACGTCCAAAATATAGAGTTCTGCAAAGGAAACAGTAAAAGTGCTAGATTCAAACCAAATATCTATATTTGTTAACTATTGTTCACCAATGCCAATCAAGATATTCTTGACCATACTCAAGACCCACAATTTTATGCAGAGGAAGGGGGATGAGATTTATATTTAAAAGTATGCAAGAAAATTTCGTGGAGATCTCCCCCGTTATGAGGGTTATTATTATTTTGTTATGAGGTTTGTTTTTATTTTCTTGTATGCAAAGTATACAAAGAAAAATAGCATTGTAATCGTCAAGAAAAAAAAATGTCGGACGCGAGATTCTAACACTTCGAGCTAGACGGATGAAATTTTGTATCACATTTGAAACCACATGCGTAGAATTCCATCAAATTTTTAATGTAACTCATTCAGTCGAAGTTTGCCTATTTGGCAATCCGAATACGTGAAAACGATAATTACAAAACATAAGTTAACTAAAATTAGTATCTTAGATAACTCAAAAACTCAACAATATAAATAAATGAAATGTGGTATGTGATCTTGTGATTATAATTGCATTTCTGTGTTAAATTTTGGTTTCACTTGGTCGACAGGATGCATTCAATATACAAATTCAACTTTCGGACATTTGTGTATTAATCGTATGTTAGGTATTAATCGACTTAATATAGCCAAAGATCACACAATAGATTCAGTAAAAGTTTGGCTTCTGTCGGGAAAAAAAAAGATTTGATTCAAAATATAAATTCGCTTTTCGATTACTTGTAAATTAACCAAATGACAGGAAAGAGTCACCAAATATCTTTAGCTAAATTCACACGAAAGATCGAAATTTGGTAACTATTATTGGCGATTATCATTTAAAGCAATCGCAGCTTTTGTCAAGACATTCGACAGAGTAATCGATAAAGCTATCACATTTAGTACATAGTTACTTCTTAGGTAGTAGGTGGTTATTAACTCTTCGCATACAATAGCATGCCAAACTACTGAATTTTTAGTTTAAATAAGCAGTTATGTAAAGTATTAAGTTATTTAAAATGCAAAAATCATTTAAAAAGGCTTCAAGGTCACAAATGTCTTTTATATTATTGCAGGAATTAAAATAACAATACATATCGTGATTAAGATGAGTCATCTGGTTAGGAAATTAAGTAAATTCGGAAGTCAAACAATTAAAAAAGTAATTAAAATTTAATTACATTATCGTTAATTAAAAATTAAGCAAAATGTTAACGTTTTTTCTAAACTCCATTTTGCATCAAGATAAAATTTAAAAAATTTAATTCAGTGATTATTAATATTATTTCCGTACAATTTGTTCTCCAAATCTAATAAATTTTTAAAAAATATTATTTTTATGCATTTTTGCAACAATATAAAATATACAGAAAAATAGTTATGCACTAATGCTTTCTATTGTCGCTTTAATTGAATTTAATCTTAAGCATATTGCGATGATACTAAATAAATTATTTATGTTTCACTATCATTGTTATATAAATAATAGCAAATTTTAAAAATAATATAATAATAGACGAATCAAATCTGAAATATTATCATTCTTCGATGTTTTGAAGCTAAAGATTCGAATCTCTGTTAACTTTTTTTTATTATTATTTATTTTCAGCAGTATATCTAAAGACGCATCATGCTATAAAAAATATTTGAATAAAATTAATTTCCAGTTTCTTGCCAAGCACGACAAAATTTCGCCAACTTTACAAAAACTCGCCTAATGTCTGCCATATTAGTCCACCATCATTTTTGGGCTTACAATACAAAAAGTCAAGATTACATTTGGCGAAAAATTAGCTCAAAGAATTACATTTTGGCGAACGGTCAAAATTCTTAGGTCAATATTTGCTCAAAACTGTTGCAAAACTGCGCGCAACAAAAATGATTCTAGAAAGCTCATTTTTAATGGCTTCTAATCTTTGGAGAAAGGCCTACATGACGCGGTGAATGACTTAGCTGAAATGTGTGAATGAAGGATTTAAGGAAAAATATAATAAATGATGCCATGACAAAAGTATTTGCGATCATAACATTATTTGTGCGTTCGTCTAGAAATTTCTCAGCTTCCACGAATCATAAACGTAGTGTTTATTCAAATGAGCAAATGAAATAACTTTAACGTGGAATAAGTACTACGATGGACTCAATCAAGAAAAGTAAATAATTACGCATGGAATGTATTAACTTCATTTCGCAATATAGAAGATATTATACAGTCTATATTAATGGAACGTTTAACAAATGTTCAAAGTAAATTATTAAAACGAAGAAAAAGCCTGGAACTTGCTTATTCACTTTATTTACTTTAACAAAGATCCTTAAATGTGAAAAATAGCTATAATTCTAACTTGTTGTTTCTTATGGCACTTACCACGGACAAGCCCGCTGTTCGAAGACAGCCGATTTAAGCCTAAGGGGGAGCTTCTCTTGTTTTTATAGTAGCGCCAACTAGGGCCAAGAGTACGATTTAGCTACTCACGCATCACTCATTTGCTTGCACAACCCCTTTTTACAGGAGGGCACATTCACACATCTCACAGATAGAACAACGGAAGAACAACCATGCCCAAACCGGGACGCGAACCCGGTTTGGGCATGGTCTTCTCCGTGACGCCCTGATCACGGAGAAGATGCGCTACCCCTATGTCAGGACGCCAGGAAATGTTTACGAAGATAAGAATAAGAATATAACAAATTTTAAGGAATAACCTGATAAAGAACACATTTTTACTTTCTCTTATACAAAGAATATAAAAAGAAGATCTATTTGTTGCTCTGTTTGTCGACATAACTCAAAAACGCTTAGAGCTAGACGGATGAAATTTGGTATGAAAATTTTAAACCAAATTTGTCGATTTCTAACAGATTTCGAACGAAATATTCTAAGGAGGTTTATCTGTCTGGTTGTTGGGATACGAGCGATAGCTAAAAGGCGCTAAGAGATAGGTAAATAAGGTTTGGGACACAAGTTTAGCATCTAAAATATAGATTTTCGTCAAATTTTGAACAGAATTTGCTGAAGCGCTGACCACCTTTGGTCTGTACTTTCACATGCATGTATACGCAAAAGATCAATGATTAAATTAAATTAATTAAATTTGGTGAGTGATATTTGTTTATTATAATTATAGTTTCGTGTCAAGTTTTGATTTCAGTTAATCAGAAAAAAAGGCGTCCAAAATATGTTATACATTTTCTGTGCCCCTTTTTTCCGGTAGATTCAGTGAAAAAGCTAGATTTATGTTAAAGATCTAAATTTCGTAGCAACTGTTTGCCAATACTATGCAAGGCATTGTCGCCTTGTCTGAGATCCACAAAATATAGAGGGGGGAAGGATGACCCCCTATTAGAGAATATATAAGAAAGTTTCGAAATGACCAATCCTACAGGTTGGAATTATGTTTGTCTCTCTGTCTGTTTGTTTATCTGTCTCGAAGACGATAAATCTAAAACGTTCTGACCCAGATGGAGGGAATTTGATATGAGATCTGTGCATTGTAGCTATAGGTTCCCATCAAAATTTGAATCAGAATTTGTCAATCCGATTATTCAAATGAACGATAATTATAAAACGGTAAGAACTAGATGTATGAAATTTAGTGGCCAGATTTTGCATCTAAATTATACATCTGTATCTATTTGGAATCAGAGAATTAGCTGTTTGTCGGTCTGTATTTTCACATACAAGTGATAAGCGATAACTCAATAACTTAATTGAAATTTATAGTCTGTGTATTTTCTGTAGGCGTTTGACGGTCACATTTTCTACCTCGGTATTGGTTGTCTGGTACCAGTAACGCAGTATAAAATGTCACAACCGCCTACAGAAAATACACACACTATAATAAATGAAATTTAATGTGTAATCATGTGACTACAATTGTGATATTGTGCCAAATTTTAATTTCAATCGGTTTCCAAAAAGCCTCCAAAATACACATTTGGGTTTCTGGTACTTGTGTATTAACCATATCCAAACGATAAATTGCCTCAAAAAATCACCAAAGGTCGCATGCTAATATCCTCTTTCGAAACTATTTTACATCAAATGGATGCAGTTAATAATACATATAAACCAGTTTTCTTTATTATACTATGATGAACCCTACTTTCATGTGACAGACTCTGAAAATAAAAATCTGTGCACTCATGGCATTCACAATCTTTACCGAGTTTTCACTATATTTAGACGATTATAACATCTTTATTAGACTACTAAATTCAGTGGCGCGATAGCCCATTTGGGCTAAGGCCTACAGTGTCCATATCTGCTTTTTTGACAGAGGGCCCTGAGGTGCAAGGCATGTATCCCGGTTAGATGGTCAGCTTAACGTGGAACCCCTAGTGTTTAGTTAAGTATGCTTGGTCCTCTGTTTATCAAACCACTGAAGGGATGAAAGGCTGAGTCGACCTTGCCCAATCTTTATTAGACTATGTAATAAATTTTCGGGAAGACAAGTCCCTTTATTTTAATAGAAATGTTCACTCTTTTGTAAACCTTTTTCCTGAATCTGTGCTCCATTGATATTGCGTCATGTATCGTTAGAATTTTTTCTATAAAATCTTCATCACCAACTGTTGAATCTTCTTTAAATTTTAAACATTTAGCAATATGTAAAGCAGGATATTGAGCAATTAGAATATATCCATAGATGTCTATTTTTCTTCAAGCTTCCAACATTCAGCTGATTTGGTTGATTTTGTTGGAATTTCGATAGATGAGAAGGTGCAAAAAGTAGAAAATTTTCAAAAGAAAAATTATCGGTAAAACTTTTTTATAAGGAAATTATCTTTCAATATTTGGAGGCTAAATAGTATGTAAATATCGTTGAAAGTCAGCGTACTGAAGAAAATGTCGTAAATATAGAACTTCTTTAAATGGAGGGGTGAACCGGAGTTTAACTCCCTTCTTCGCCAAATAACGCGCCAAAGCTGGCAACCACCGTTTTCACTTGATTGGCAAACCTATTATCTTTCTGCTTTATTATGCGCTATGATTGGACATCTGCTCGCTCGCTTTTGAACATTTCGCAAAACAAGGCGGAAGACTGTTGTTGGCGAGTTGGCGATTTTTGAAAATTTCGCCAAGCAGGGGGTTAAATTCCAGTCGTACCAAATGGAGATTCTACCGTATAGGTGTCTTTCTTTCACATATTGTAAATATTTCACCAATTCGGACTGAATTACTGCATGTTTTTAAAAATCTTAGTAGGCGTTATTGATTATTATTATTAAAATGTGGGATTTTCAGCAGCAAAGGCTGTCATCTCCCTAATACCAGAGAGTCAAAGTTAATAAATATCAAAAAACTTCAGTGAAAAAAATAGTATTTCTTATTTATGAAATTGATTTTTTTAATAAAGTTTTTATTCGTTTTCTCGTGTGTGTCTGTTTTTTAATTGTATGCTGCCATTGACAAAATGGCAGCATATAATTAATACAATTAATACTTAATATTTTCAGAATTTAATTATTAGGTAATCAATAAGTTTTAATTAAACTTCAGTCACATACGAGATTTATAAATTAGAGGAAAAAATTATTTACATTTTTTATAATAATTGTGATCATGTTTTATAAAATTTATTAAAACTACAATTTAAATAATAATAATGTTTTTAAAAAATACTTTTTTATATAATACTTTTTTATATGTGTATTAGAAAGTAAAAGATAATTTTTATAAGAAATCAAGTAATGAAGGCAAGCTTGAAAGTTAAAGACTTGAGACCCTGAAAACAATATTATAAGAAAATTAAAACATAAATAATTTTCTAATAAAGGAAATTACTAAACATTCATTAAATTTATAAATATGATTTCAGTTTCAGTTTAAATGAGTTGAAAGACTCTAAGATCTTCTTTCTCACACAGATGTCTATTATCATTAATAATCAGCAACCATTGCTAAATAAATAATTCTCTGTCTGTATCTTCTTCAATCTCTAACATAATTTTCAACACTCAAGATATCAACAACCAAATCGATATAACCATAATTTAGAGAACTCTCTTCACCCATTCACACAATTATCAACTCTGCAAACGAATTATCATATAATATGTGATTGCAATTGCATAACATTAACCGATTGTGGAATTTCAGTGCAGATGCAATTTATGTTAGATTTGTTTCTTAGCGTTTCGGTCCCAGATTAATAATGCGATCATTAATTTCTGTGATATCTATTATCATAATAACATATTTAAATAAAAAATTTCATTCTATTTATGATATTAATACCATTTTACCCTCTTTTGTATGATTTTTTTGTGTATATTTAAGAATAAGATTGAATTACCGTTCTTCAAAATAGTCTCTACATATTTTTAAACAAATGATATTTTTTATTTAGTATCTGCAATATATCAAAAGATAAAATTAATTTAAGATTCAAATTTAAAAATAAATTTTAACAAAACTTTAATATATGATATTTTTTCGAACTACAGTTGTGGTTAATATAATAATTATAGTTTTGTTGTAATTAACTGAATGTATACAGAAAAATTTTTAAATACAAAATATATCTTACTCTGATATGTGTTATCTTTTTACTAAGCATAAGTTATATCATGATCATTGGAAATATTCTCTGTATTGTTTATAAAAAATTTTGTGCAAACGATATTTATTTCATTTAATTTCCAAAATATATTTAATTGATTATTTTTTTTATCATGGATTCGTTTATAAGCTATTATTAATTACGTTTAAATAAATTTTTGCTATAATTAACATACAGAATATTTTTGAAATATAGAATATATTTTATTTTGAACATCATATATCATTATTTGATTTCATCTCAAATTATATTATAATCGTTGGAAATATTCTCTACATATTTATAATTTTTTTCGCAGACGATATATTTTTTATACAGTTTCCCAAATAAATTTTATTGATTATTTTTATAAGATAAAAAGATGTGAATAATCACGGAAGTATAATATTTTAATACTAATTTAAATATTATATTCCTTTTAATTCCCTAACTTTCAAACATATTGCCATTATGAATACTACTCAAGAAACTCATCACTAAATAAACCAGTCACTGTCCTTATCTATTTCCACAGCTCAACTCGTCTCTAGCCACATCACATTTAACCTTTGTTGAGTAACTAAACTTTCTAAACCGATTTCCCACAGTCATCATCCCTCCAAACGGATTATTACATAACAAATAATACCAAGTGACATCATTTACTGATTGTGTGTCTCTTTTTTCCACCGTTAAATCCCACCGCCTCTTTTATCGCAACCATACCTGATTCCCTTTTACACAAACGCACGTGAGATTAACGCAGTCGCGCACATAGGTAGGACAGTCAAAAGTGCGAAGGCGCTTCAACCAGCAAAATCATTGTCTGGCGATTATCGGTTCGATTCGATTCTACCTACGTGACCGCGCATTCTGAATCAAAAGTCGTGAATGGCGGATCGAAGCGAAGGAATAAAGACATAACTTCATCCTATTACTTTTTGTTTATTATGCATTTCTTTTCAAGATGGGTATTAGGGCGGGGGAAGGGAGGTTTGACCGGAAATAGTTCTCCGGGTCATCTTCCGGGGTTGAAGACGGGGTTGTGATAAGGTACTTATGCAAATGCTTAGTACAAGTGTCTTTTTTTAAATGCTCTTTTGCACAATTCATCGGTTTTTCTCAAGGTCGACTCGGCTGCGTAGATGAGGCGCATGCGAAAGTATGTGTAAGTGTGCGTGAGTGAATGTAGGCCAGTGCTAGCAATAGAGCATGTGCTTTTCAGGGGGTTTTATAGAAGGATTAAATTTCAGTTGGAATCAACTTTGAAGGCATGCATAGGGTGATTATCGCATTAAATGCCAATTTTGATTGATATAAAAAAAGTGTTTTTTTTAAATAATGAAACAGAAGAATTTAGAGGCATTGCAGTAACTCTTTGAGATTAATTTATTTTTTTTAAAAAAAAGATTGGATATTTAAATATATATTAAAATACATTTTTTTTACTAGAGGCCTTTTATAACTTCCTGGTTCGCCTAGAATGTTAATTATATTTAATTTCATATAAATCTTTTGGATATAATGTCCATGCTTCCGCTAAAATGTCAGAAATTAAAGCCGTGTTATTTTAATTGTCTTACTTATATGTTGTTTATTGCTTATATGAACTTTTATAATGTAAATAAATTCTATAGTATCATAGAGCTATTAAAAATATAAATGTTCGGTTTTTCTGTCTTCTAAATTTCATGACATTGTAACTTAATTTTTTTATTCTTGTTTCTAAACTATACAAATATTAAATTCTTGCATATTTTTTGATAATTTTTTTCACTTTCAAAAGTCATTTATTGAGAAAAATTGGTGCAATATATGTCAAATAAAGTATTTTCCATCATTTTCTACAATTTTTTCCCATTTTCGTCCAATAAGTCTTGCAACTGATTATCTTCGAATTTGTTTGGTTCACCAGACCACTAATTGTCACTGACATCGAAATTACCACTCTTAAATCGTTGAAACCAAAACCGACAATTGGGATAGGGCGGAGCAGTAACATCACAATTTTCTAAAAGTGTCTGATGGACTTCGGCAGTAGATTTCTTCAAATCAAACAAACAAACAAACAAAATGTCGTAAATGCAATTTGGAGCATTTTATGATTGAGATCTTTATGAACTGAATAACTCAATAATACTAAATGGAAAACTTTCAAAGTGATAACAATAAAATAATAGTAAATTGGTAAAACCCAAAACCATTGTCATTTATATAGATACTTCGCATGTTTACCAACAGATGTCGCTGATTAAAATACATGTAAGCATCTAATATTAAAGAGAATCCTTCTTACTTAACTTTTCACAATGAAAGAAAATCTTGCTGTTAAATATTTGACGAAACAATGAAAGAAAGTTGAATTTCAGAATAATAATAAGATATATTATTATTTTAAATTAAGCAACAAAAAATATTTTTAAGAATGCCTAAAATCAAGAAAAATTCATATGCAAGATTATTAAATTAGACCATTATAAGGACATTTTTTTTAAATTTGAAACGGTGTAAAATTCATTTTTCTGTAATAATATTTTTGGAAGTTATCGAGGAAAAACGATTCAGATTAAATTTAATTAATAAAATTTCTTTTTAAATTTCAAAGATATATATGAGCCAAATTTGACTGCTCTAGTCAAAAATATCCTGCCGGTGGAGCGGAAATTGTAGGGTTTTTTATTTATTGTGTTCACAGGCAGATACAATTCCAGAAATGAGTTTTTTGGACTCGGTGGAGGACTGAAACATATCGATTTGTTAATACCTCGAATTCGAATTTTTTGACAGTTACAATATTTTCCCTTTGTATACTTCGTTTACGGGAAAGTAAAAAGAAAAAAGTCGTCAAAATAATGTTCTAAAAATGAAAGAATACTTGATTTCTTTTGAATAAGTTCAAGAATCTGTTTTTTTTTAAATAAAAAAAAATTACAACATTAAATTGCCTTGAAAACAAATAATATATATATATATATATATATACAAAGAATGTACAAAAAATATATCCTTTAGCTCCTGTAGGCAGTTGCCTATTTAAGCTATTTGATTATCCGGCCTTGAACATAAAGGAAACGCTTTGGAAAAAATTTGTTTTCCTTATTGTTTCATATACATCCAACAATTAAGTAGAATTATAAAAATTGAAAGAACTTAAGTGGTTAATTATGAATAATGAGAAAGAAATACAGAAATATAAATAATATATTTTGTTTTTATATTAACTTTTTTCTCAATTTTAAATATAAGTATATTCAGTTACTTTCCATTTTCTATTCGATTTGAAGTTGTTTATTCCAGACTAAAAAGCATAAAAAGAAAAAATATTCTGAGGCAAACCTTTTTATATATTTTCTTCTAATTTTTTCAGGTTTGTAAAAATGGAAGTTTGTAGTCATCTCTCGGTACCTCTCTAATGTGCGAGCATTTTGAAATTTTAGATAATATATTTCTGTTTTATCTATGACAATATTCAAATAAATTTAAAATATATTAATCTTAGTTTTTATTAATTTAATTACATTTTTATTTTATATTAATAGCGTCATCTAATATTAGTTCAAGAAATAATTGATTTCAAAATCCTCTAGCATTTATAATAATGAGTTATAAAATTAAAAACTAAAATAAATATAAAAATTTTAAAAAATTTATTCCCTTTAGTAAAATAATAAAAATGTGCTTTAAAATATTTTTATTAAATATGCTTAAATTTATAAAAGAAAAAGGAGCAATCCAAAGTATTTAATTCACATTCAGGGCTACACCATGGGACTCTCTTTCTGGGGCAAGGAATCGAAAATTGTGTCTGTCTATCCAGAACGTCTCGCCATTTTATTAAAATCAACCGCAAATAAAGAAATGGAAATTCGTTCTCTTCGTGAGCAAGATTTTAAAAGCAAAGAGCAACAGGTTCATCTTCTGCGTTCCTTATCTCAGCTGCAACAAATTCGAACGCTGCTCGAATTTCCCACATTTTTTCTAAAAACAGCTGATGCTCTACTTTTTCCCATCACTTTCCGAATCTAAGTAGTTAACGTTCATTTTCCTTCCATAAAATGCAAACTCCTCTGCATGAACAACCTCATTAAATATATGTCAAGTATTATGCTTTGAATACAGTGAGCGTATTACATTTCCCTTTTTGTATCGAAGATCTAGATTATAACCGAGAATGTGAAATTAAGATTATACAAAATATATTCGGAGAAATATTCATAACTTTCTGGATCGTCCAGCGTAACCAGCTGTCTTGTTTTTGAAATAATGTGATCTGAAATGATTTTATCGTCTGCGTATTATTTAATAGCGTCATTTCATGGTAGTTACATTTTTTGTGAAGTATTCATTTCACGAGATCATTGAGGCCTGTCTAAAAGAACAACAAATTTACAACATTTTTTTATTCAAGGATATAAAATGGCAAAGGCTTTGATTGACACATATATTACGCGCATCGTTTTGAGAGGTCTTTTTGAATCTCCACATCAGACCTAGAAATAGTAAATTTAATTTTTAAATTGAAAAAAGGAAAATAATTTTATTTGAGCGAAAGGCACTCTTTAATTGCATATCTTTTTTTGGAACGATTGAAATTAAGTAATTTTTGAAACTAATGATTTCTTGGAAATTTTGCTGTTATAGTTTATTATATGTACCACTCATTTTTGCGTCACTGCCACGTCAATAAAAAATGATATTATGTTCCGGCATTTAAGCAAATACCAATTACAGTCAAATTCATTAAAAAGTAATGGAAATTCTTATCAGTAATTTCCGATCTTTTAATAACATAAAATTATGCATTATGAAAGAGGAAGTAGTTGGTGGTATCCAATAGGGGGGAAAAGCAGTGGAAGTGGTCTCTAAAACTTTCTCACATATTCTCTAATAAATTTGTCATATCAGAGAACACCTGACATGGCATTGGCGTGCAACTGTCACGAAATATTAACTTTGGCGTAAAATTAGCATTTTTGAAGGATGAATCTATCGTATCATCCTTGGCTAGCTCTTTGGCGATTAATCCTGGCATGGGTTATAATAATATCCAAAAATCGAATTTCAGTTTTAGTCACGTTTTCCTCAACCGCTTGAAACAAAAATTTGACACAAAACTGCGCTTGTACTCACAAAATCCCATACCAAATTTGATATATTAAAGTCATTACGCTTTTGAATTATTGCGTTTACATATTTCTGAAAGTACAGACAGACAATCACTCCGTAGTTGGAGTTGGCTTAAAATTTGGCAGATGTCTTCACTATAGATGTTAAATATGTGTACTTAATTTTATGAATCTAGCTTTCTTCGTTTTGTTATTGTCGTATTATATTCGAATATCCTGGCAGACGGAATTCCTTTGAACAGACGTTGCTCACAATTTAACAGAATTCTACAAATTTGGTGTAAAGAACCAATCGTATACCAAATTTTGACCGTCTAGTTCAAAGCGTTTTTGAGTTTTCTTTATCACAATCAGTCATATAAATGGAATTCTAAAAAAGTGCTTTCCGAACTTAAGGGTGTCTGACACATAGATGTAGTGACGAGCGCCTGTTGGCGAGCGCCATCTGCTGGTTGTTAGACGGAGTTGACGCTGGTTAGACGGAGGGCAGATCAGACGGATCTGGACGAGAGAAAAGACGTAGCAGATCAGACGGATCTGGACGAGAGTGAAGACGTGTCAGATCAGACGGATCTGGACGAGAGTGAAGACGTGGCAGATCAGACGGATCTGGACGAGAGAAAAGACGTGGCAGATCAGACGGATCTGGACGAAGTAAAGACGAGACGCGACGTATTCGACGAAATCTACTGAATGTTCAATTCTTTTATGTTAATGTATATATATCCTAAATGTCCTAATCGTCCTAAATGTAATTAAATGTGCGTTCTAAAATAGTAGTGATTTCTGAGTCCTACATAGAGATGAATGGAAATCTTGAGTTCTCATTTTTTGAAAATTGCTATACTTTCTCTATACGTATGCGAGAAAGAAAATAAAAGGAAAAAATATATATTGTCAACATCAACAACGCAGGAAATTTATTATTTTTTTTCTTGAAATTCAGATTTGATGAATCTTCTTCTTATTAACAGAATCAAAGATTTTAAATTATAGCTAAATATAATCAACGATATAAAAAAAAAACCTCGCAGAATATTTTACTTATTTATGTGGTTTCAACATCTGCTTTAGCCAGTTGTATTTCGAAATGATTAAATCTAACATTTTAATTAAAGACAATATTATGAAACTAGCCGAATAAAGCGCTTTAAATGTATTTTAGATTCACTTATCTTCACTTGCTGCTGGGTGAACAACTACCATTGTGTTTGAAATATTACTGTTCAACAATCTATCAAATGTCTATTCAATATGTATTGTCAGAATATCCAAATTTTAGTGCCCAGCTTCTGCAATTTTTTCAAAAATATAATATTATCTTTTTACTTGCGCCTCACTATCAGCTTTTTGCTTTTTAAAACCCATTAAATCTTATTCACCTATTTAAATCCTTCATGCATTTTAAAATTTCCTTTTACGATGCTCATTTTTGACTATTTTACATGGATATGATTTTACCTCTCGTTTGGCGCGACATAGTCAATAGCATTGCTCTTGTGCCAGAAAATTCCAAACAATCCAATCCACAATGCATATTCGATTTTCTTCAACATATTACTATTTACAAAACGCGCTATATTGCGTCACTCTATGTTAAAGTCGATAAGGACGAGATTACAGTCGCTTGCAAGCTTTGCCATGATCCTCGAGGTTTTGCCCCTTTTTTTTTTTTTTTTTTCATTTTCTTTCTTCGCACAGAGTTCAGAAATCGTGGTGGTCTGGTGCTAAGGTCTCGGTTTTGGACCCGGAGGGTTTCAGGTTCGAAACCCGATTCCACCGAAGAACCTTCGTATAAGCGGGTCTAGTGCACGTTAAATCTGTCAGAGCCAAACGTCCTCCCACTGGTGTGGAGAAAGGCTGCCAGCTCAGGTGTTGTCCTCGTCATCTGACCGCTGTTCAAAAGTACGAGGTCTGTCTCAAAATAGCCCTTGTGTTGCTTTAAAAAGGGACGTTAATATAACTGAACTAAACAAAACTCGCACTGGGTTCGGACTCTTATGAAAAGAATTGAAAAGATACGAAGAAGATACTAAATATACGAGAAAGTTAAATGAGAACAATCAGATTATTTTAATGTATGGATTACGTTTTACATTATTTATTTTATGGCGGGAAATCATTTTCTTTTCCCACGGCGTTTTGTAAACCTTAATTGATAAAAAGGGTTAAGGAGTCATTTCGATGGGTATCTTTCCCTTTGTTTGACAGCATTTGCATAAAAGCAGATGAGAAACGCAGCTTTTCATTTTCGTGAAAGTCGCCATAAAGTGCCAATAATATCCAAATGTAGGATCTTTATGCCACTGTCATCACGCAAGTTAGTTGTACTTCGCGCAATTTGCACATTATTAGGATGTTGTTAAAATAGCCAAAATGTACAGATGGCATCCAAATGCAGGTTCTTTATGCCATTAAGCTTGTGCAATGTGTCATCACGCAAGGCAGTTGCACTTTGCGCAATTTGCCCATTATTAGGATGCTGTTAAAATCGCCAAAATGTCTAGATGATATCCAAATGCAGGATCTTTATGCCACTGAGCTGACACAGTGTGTCGTCACTCAAGGTAGTTGTACTTGGCGCAATTTGCACATTATTAGGATGCTGTTAAAATCGCCAAAATGTGCAGATGGCATCCAAATGCTGGATATTTATGCCGTTAATCTGGTGCAATGTGTCATCATGCTAGTTGTACTTGGCGCAATTTGAGCATTATTAGGATGTTGTTAAAATCACCAAAATGTGCAGATGATATCCAAATGCACATTATGCCATTAAGCTGGTACAATGTGTCATCATGCAATTTAGATATACTTGGCGCAATTTGCGCATTATTAGGATGCTGTTTAAATTGCCAAAATGTGCAAAATGATATCCAAATGCAGGATCTTTATGCCACTGAGCTGGCACAGTGTGTCATCACGCAAGGCAGTTGTACTTGGCGCAATTTGCACATTATTAGGAATGTTGTTAAGCATTTGCAGAAGTAACTGTCTTTTGATGATATAAAATCGGTATAGTAATTCAGAATCGATGCAAATAAATTATACAGCCGTATACTGTGAGAAGACCATTACGATTGAAAAATCAACATTGAATATCATTAGTAATCTTAATGTCGAGTTAACTGTCAACAAAACCATTGTGTTAGCACCTCTTAATTATGTATGAACTGTTGCTACTGAATTCGTTGATAATTATTATTGTCTGACTTATCTAATACAAGATAAGAGTTTAATTATTTGTTTCACAGATTGAAAAGATAACAAAATGGCAGGTTCTTATCTCACAAGAAAATATGGATTATGGTCAGAAGGAAACAAACTGTCATCACATAACCGTAAAGGTTATTTGAAAATTAGTTCCTGAAGTTAATATTGTCTTTTTATATCCAAATATTAAGATGTATTGTCAATGGCGATTTTGGCATTTTACAACCCTAGGCAGTCCACAATTTTTGGCCCTACTTTAGATTACTAGTTAAATGAAGTTTCATTTCTTTGACCAAAGCTCTACTTGTCAATGCGGCACCGAAATAGAATTTATAAATCACATGATCAAAGCCTGTGCACTATGGCATGAACACAGATTCAGATGGCCAAGAAATTGGGAGAACTCATAAAAAGTCTCATGAAGTCGTAGAACTCATAAAAATTCCAGTCATTAAATTTTCTTTTAGGGACATTTTGTCAAGTTTTTTGTATTTAGCTCTCTCCTAATGTAAAAAGTAGCAATCATTTAATGTATTTTATGCATTTTTAATGTTTCACAATTTAATATGTAATGCAAAATGTAACGTTTTTTTTTTTTTTTTTTTTTTTCTTTTTCCCTATTCTTTTTCTGTACCAATATGTGTTTACTCTAAAGTATTCTTTATTGTTTGAAAACCAAACCAGAAATATAATGCTTCAAATATGGCAATCTTGCTTCGTTCAACTTGCAAATTTCAAATTTATCTGCTTTTTGTAAAGAAACGAAACACAGATTACGCTTTTTCTGCTACACACAATATTGACTCATACTATATATAGAGAGAATGAAACTAAACTGTCAGATGCACCAAACAGATTTTTGGCCTCAAGTGGTGTATAAAAAATTCCAGAATCGTCAATTGGCAATTATGGTAGGTAATGGCTTGTTATTATATCTTTACTGTTTATTTATGATTACGTTACATTTTTGTGAAGAAATAAAATTTGCGAAACTCTCTCTACGGAATAAAATGGAATCGTCTGTGAATGGCGTTACTATGACGACACAGCTGCCGCCCAATAAGAACATTCTGATAAAACTGAATTCGCTTTTTTTCCCCTTTCTTTTTGTAAATAAATCCTTTTCTCCTTTTTCTTCTTATTTTTATAGTGTGTATGGAGTGCAAATGAGAGAGATATTAACCAGTTTGATATACAAAAACATTATTGTTATATCTTACATTTATTATACTTTTCTGTCGGAATCCGAATTGGACGTTATTTTAATAAGAAATCACCTAGAGGACATTAATCGCCAGAGGGAATTGACAATTGATACAAAGAATCTGAATATTTTTCTACAATTAAACTTGAAAGGTTAACCAAATGAAATTAAAACCAATTACATTAATCAATGGTTAATATTTTAATCGAAGAATTAAAGTGGCCCTTTGAAGTCGAATAAAATTCCATTTGGATTCAAAACGAATTTGTAAAAAAAAAAAAAAAAAAAAAAAAAAAAAAAAGAAGAAGAAGAATTCAGTATTTTTTTTGTACAGGTGTCTTATTAACTTGAATTTGGTTCTCGAAATATTAAACAAATGGATTTAACTATTATTTTAATTGAAATGTTAATATGGTAATTAGAATATGTTTTATTAAGTAAATTGAGAAACTCGACTATTATTTTCATTTTTATAAAAATTAATCGTTTCCCGGAAACGAACGCAATTTATTTATTCTGAGTGGCTGAGTGGATGAAATTTTTCTCGCTTTTTACACGTCGAATATATAGCTTAGCGTAATATTAGAAAAATTTATATAGCTTAGTGTAATAAAAAAATGAATAATACATATTTTTTGTTCAGTGTAATATAAAAAAAAGTTTATATAGTTTAGGGTAATATAAAAATATGAAGAATACATATTTTTTGTTCAGTGTAATATAAAAAAAATGAAGAATATATATATTTTTTTCCAATGTAATATAAAAAAAGGCTTATATAGCTTAGTGTAATTTTAAAACATGAAGAATACATTTTTTGTTCAGGTATCTGATTAATTTGAACGAAATATTAAACAGATGGATTTGGCTGGTAATTTAATCAAAATATTAATGTAATAATTAGAAAAGGTTTTTGTAAATAAGATTAGACACTCCACAATTATTTTCATTTTCATAATAAAAATTTTCCGCCTGAAACTAAAGCGATTGATTTATTCTGGTGTTGCTTGGCTATAAACCAATGTATGAAAATACACATGTATTGAAATAAATTAAGAACTTTTTCTCTCTTTTTACACAGCGAATATATAGCTTAGTGTTCACCATATACAATGCGCTAAATTTAACTTAATCTCAATTCACGCAGACGATATTATACTGGTCAAGCAATGAACTTCACGCACGTAAAACCCAATTATTCTTCCCATCCAGCATCCAAAAACTGCTTTTGCCACACTAGCGTGTTTCATTTAAACGATTTGGCATTACCACCTTTCTTACCACTGTTTACTTTTGTAGTCCATTTTCATTGTAGAGTTGAGTTGAGGAGTTGATCGACCGCTTATTAAAGATTTTAATGATGCGGCTGAGTAGATGGTGGACAGAGATATTTGCTAAACGAATAAAAAGAAAGGAACAGTTTGCTGAATTCGTTCCAAGGCTTGCCTCAGGATGGAACGGAATGCCTCTTAATAAACTTCGAATGAAAGTGACTACTGCGTTACGGTTGGCAACGCTCTTTAATCGTTTGGTGCTAATTAACTAAACGGATACCTTGTGCCTGTTCCTCCTCTCGTCGATGCATTTAAACGGATGATTAGTGGTTGGTTCTGAAAGTGTTCTAAAAAAATCCATTTAGTGGAGAAATGTTTCATTGAGCAAAATTGTTGCTATTGTTTTGCAGTATTGAATAGAATTTTATGGTTTGTAATGATATTGATATTTGGAGGTTTCTTTAAAGTGGAAATGTTTTACTTCTTTTGATGTTTTTATATGGTAAAATCAAATTCGTTCCTGAAAAAAGAATAAGATTTATGGTTATTTTGGAAGTTTGATGTATTTAGTTATAACAATTATAGTTGCAAAAATATTGTTGATATGTTACTGTTAAAATCAGAAAGAATATATCTGCCAGCACAAGATATTATATATCTTCACGACGTTATTCGATATTCTGAATGCCATTCAACGTCTTGTAGAGATAGCAATGTTGTTGAGCATTTTTGTTCTAATAAGGATGGTCCTTTTGGCTGTCTCTAGCATATTTGCACAATATGACGTAATAAAGGGAAGAGTATGAACTTTGAATCTGTTCCCTTCTGCTGCTCCCTTAAATCTGCAATTTAGGCTTCATGATCACATGATAAATGTCATTTGTCGTACTTGTTCTAATTTTGATTTATCTCATTTATAAACACATTGGAAGAAAAACAGGCAGGCATTTCTATTGATGGAGCGAAAATGATGCAAAGATCTACAGTTTCAAAGATCATATACTACAATTCAACCAACTTAACACTAAACACCATACCATATCTCCGTTTCTAGAGCTCATGTGACCGCCTTTCCGGTTTGGTATAAATGTAGGTGGACTTTATTAATAAACAAAAGTAAAATTACATTACAGTCAATTGGAAATAAACTACAAATGACAGAATACGAATACATATATCATAATAAAAAAATGGTAAAAATAAGAATGAAAAATATCTGGAGTACAATAAAACTGGATGAATGAACATAACATACAATATGAGTAAAAAAAATAAAGCAATTGTAAAAATTAGATACTTGAGGAAATTTAAGGATATATTACGGATAAAATGCGAGGAGAATTAAAATATGGCACGAAATTCAACCATTTAGTTTGTATATTTTTGCTTTCTTCTTTTTCAATGTCACAACAGCCCCAGATGGGCCTTGCCATTCCTCTGAATTCCATTCTAAGCCGTCCTGTTCTTGGCTAAAGTTTTTCCAGTTTGTCACCTTTATAGTTTTAGTCCTTTACCAGGCAGTCAATTCATCTGAGTTTTGGTTTCCTGTTTCGAGCACCAAACGGTTTAGCCAAAAGGATCTTTTTAATGTCTCGGTTGTCATTCAATCTTATTAAATATACTGCCCATTTAATCCCTTGCAAGGCTAAAAATTTAATAATATCTGGTTCTTTAAATAATTTTTGAATTTCCAAGTTGGCTTTTCTTTTCCAATAAATATCACATTTAAACATTTTTTTTTTGTTGTTTCTTTGTGCTCAAGAATCCACTGATGAACGGAAAGGTAGATTAAATTCCAAAATTGGTTCGTTCTGGCCTCAAGTACGAAGATCTAACATGTGGAGATTTGTCCGTAATATTACTGAATGACAAATATTTGATGGTTATAATATCTCCTTTGTGTATTACATTAACATTAAATTAACTTCCTTAAAATAAGACAATTTAATTAACCTTTTTAAAATGACGGATTATATCGCACTAGATAAATCGTTTAGCATAAATCTGCGCATGGAACAAATTACAGGGATGCCAAGACAATGACTGGAGTGAAAAGTAATATTCTAAAAATATCAACTAATTGGTATTGATTATCAGCAATTGATTTTTGCATGCGAATTTAATCCCCACTATGCGCTCCTAAATAAGAAGTACTTGTTTTTGTTCATTTTCCTCTATGATATTTCATACCTTTGGAAATAAGAATTGAAAAGCTTTCTAAAAAATAATAATTAGTGTTGCCGAAATGTGAGGATAAAAGATAGATTATTTTATTCCTGTTAATAGATGGAAGTGCGAGGAAAAAAATTCAAATAAAACGTATTTGTTAAATTGCATTCATTGAAGTAATTCGATTTATAATAAATTATTAAATTGGAATTAAATAAAGTTTTTAATAAGGTGTTAATGTTTTTATATTGATTTTCTTTAAATTTATTGATAAATAAATTGGCACCTCTTAAAATAACTTTTTCATAAAAATAATTGTATTTGTATAGTGTTCGTTGTACAAAAGAATGAAACTGTCAGAATTTTCTTAAAAAAATCTTTTTTCATTACTTTTCGACTCTGTAAATAATTCCGTTACATAATTAAAATAGAAAATCAAAATTAGAAAGAATTCCAAACGATTTTTATCTCTGCTTTTACTTCTGCAAATTGAAAATGCATTATTTTTTTTATTTACTCATTTTATTTTTTTATTATTATTATTTTTTTTTTTTTGTATTTTACTACTTTGAAAGCAGTATATATTAAAATATTATTATTTTTATTCGAAAAAGAAGACAAAAAATGTTTTGCTTTTTGTGAAAGAAAAATGCATCAGAATCAGAAAATGCTTGAGAATATTGTGTTTTTGAAAAGTGTTCTTCATTTCACATGGGAATGTAATATTTTTTTTTAAATTTTTGATCATTATTTTTAACTCTAGAAATAAATTTGCTGCGTAATTAATGTAGAAAGATCGAAACGAGAAAACATTCCAACCGATGTTTAAATGCGCTTTCATTCTGTATTTTAAAAAGTGTTGAACTCTCGAATTGAATGATTAAATTCTTTTGATCTATTTTTTTTTTTATTTTTCGTATTTCATAACTCTGACACGGTTAATATATGACAATTTAATTGGTTAATTCCATCTGATTTAATAGACAGGAAATGATATGGACGAAAGTTAGGATGAATACATTAATCAAAGAAGTCTCATCTCTTTTCCTCTGACAAGAGCCTCTTGGATTCTGTTTCAAAGATTTGATCACCTAAAATAATCACTAATTTCAATTACTTGGTGCGTGATTCCTTAGGACTTACGTGCTATGCAACTGATTCAATCGATAAAATTTAATTGTGATGTATAACTCAAAATAAGAACGATTCCTTTCTAAGAGATTGTTTATTGTTCAATCGTAATCGTTTGATTAATCGATGAAATGTTGTTGACATTATCTAGTAAAGTTGGAGAAAAGCAAGTTGTATAACCGATCGTCAATAATTAAGTCTCCCATTAATTAATTGTGTAAAGATATCGGTTATCTAATAAAACGGACAATGCCCCTTTAGAAGCATTTAAATAAAAAGCTCAATAGATGGTGACCAGCTCTGTTTTGTACTGTTTATAAAATGAAAAGAGAATGATTAAACTTTTGCTAACTAAGTGAAAAGATTAATGACTTTTTAAGAACAATGAACTGTTTGAATTACAAATTTTTAAAAAAACTCAAAAGTCACTTCCAAATTGCTATAAATGATACGGACATTTAATTTCAGTTATTTTATCTAAAGTGTGGAGTTTTGTTCAATATGTCAATATATTGTCTCCGGTTATTATTACATTCAAGAAATTAACCTTTCCACTAAACTGCAAAACACTAATTAAAATAAATTCTGCAAGAATATATATAGATTTTAGAACTTTTGGAAAGAAAGTTTTAATTTAAAATTAAAGTATATTTTATTAGGTTTTTTTTAAATTTAAATTTTGACTTTCTTTTAAAAATTGAAAAAGAAATGTCTATTTTTATATTTTTTTATAACAAAAAATTTTCTAAATATTAAATAAAGAATTTCATAAAAAAATTTAAGAAATGTAATGATGGGTTCTACTATTTCCTCCTGATTATTCTTTATATAATTCTACAATATCACTTTTTTAGTAGCTTGTGGTAACACGCTGCTTACCACAATGTTATTTTTAAAGAGTTTAAAATGAGAAGCAGTAAAATATTTTTTTTTCAAATAAAAAAAAAATCATGGGAAATTAAGAATTCAAACAAATTATTTTTCTTTCCCAAATTATAATGGTTAATCATGATAAATATAATGCAGAATCTTTTTAGAAAAAAAACACTTTTCATTGGTTATTAAAAAAAGTAGAAAATATACTATTATCTCAAAATTGTAACATCCACACAATATCGCCGGAAATCAAAATATCAAATAACATAGTGAAAATGGCATATAAAATCTTGTGCTAAAAGGATATGACGAAATCAAAAATAAATTTCTTTATTAGCTATTTATGAGATTTTGTTAAAAATAAAAACATTAAAACACAATATTATCACATCTTTTTAGTAAGACTGCTTATATCCCTTTTAATATCATAGCTAAAATTTTGGCAAAAAATAAATAAAATAAAATGAGAGAGGCACGTTTTAATAGAGAGATTTTAATCTAAACTAGACTGCCTTGTTGTTTTGTATTTAAAAATAGAAAACAAATTTCTTCAGTGGGCATTTTTTAAGCGAGAATCAAATTTTCCCTGTTTAATTTTCCCGCTCAATTTCAGCTCCCTCCCCCTTTTGTTCTAAAAGTTATCAATTTTATTATTTTTTTCTGCTGTCTCAGGATTCTAACCACCCACCAGAAACTACTCCGTCGCAACAGCTCGACCTTATCCTAAACTCAGACAAAGAGTGTTTAACAAAAAGAACCTGCAGCGACCCATCATCAAAAAGAGGCGGGAAACAAATCGTTCCTACTGAGGTAGCAGGTGATTTCGCCAACGTGAAAAAACAATGGTGGATTTCATCCTCCCCTCGAATTTATCTCTTTTCTTTAATTTCCGAAGCGATGATGAGTTAACCGTCCGATTCAGTTATTGCGATTCATAAAAGGGCCAGTTATCATCAGCATTTGCTCACGACAACAGGTTGTTTTCGAACGCGAAATTGCGAGAAAAGTGTCTATTCGAGGCTCGCTTGGTGTGGGAGGGCAATCACGACCGACTGTGCTTGATGGAATCGTGATATGTGTGCCATTCAAGTAAGTCAAAAGAAATGAGCCAAAGAAACGAGGCAGAAAAACGTGACATCCATTGTGTCCCAACTTTGTGGAAGTGAGGGGGAAAAAAAGATAAATAAATTGCTAAAGGTAAAGTTACAAAGTACGAAAGAAACATTTATTGCAGAATAAACAAAAAGTGTTTTCTGTTCTTATTTAAATTAAGCTGTTTTCTGATTTAAAAAAAAGCCTTAACGAATACGTGAAATAGAATTATATTTCGTAATATATATGCCATGAATTGAAAGTTCCAAGTGAAATTTAGGTTTTCATGTCTATTGAAAAGAATCTATACAGAGTAAAAAAAAATATTTACAAAGCGAATGTACATTGCTTCTTATAGCATTAAATAATCTTCCAAATGTTAAAAAAAAATTCATTTAAGTAACAGAAGATATTTAAAGTAAAAGCTGTTTTCTGATGAAAAACCTTTACGAATACGTGAAATAGAATTAATATATAGGCCATGAATTTAAAGTCCCAAGTACGGTTTTGTTTCCATGTGTATTAAAAAGAGTCCAAACATATTTTTAAAAAATAAGATTTTATTTACAAAGCGATTGTACATTGCTTCGTACGGTATTAAATACTCTACCAAATGTTAAAAAAAGTAATTCATTTAGATAATATTTAAAGTAAAAGCTGTTTTCTGATGCTAAACCTTAACGAATACGTGAAACAGGATTATATTTCGTAATATATATGCCATGAATTGAAAGTTCCAAGTGAAATTTAGGTTTTCATGTCTATTGAAAAGAGTCTATACAGAGTAAAAAAAATTATTTACAAAGCGAATGTGCATTGCTTCTTATAGTATTAAATAATCCACCAAATGTTAAAAAAAATAATTCATTTAAATAACAGAAGATATTTAAAGTAAAACCTTAACGAATACGCGAAACAGAATTATATTTCGTAATATATATGCCATGAATTGAAAGTTCCAAGTGAAATTTAGGTTTTCATGTCTATTGAAAAGAGTCTATACAGAGTAAAAAAAATTATTTACAAGGCGAATGTACATTGCTTCTTATAATATTAAATAATCCACCAAATGTTAAAAAAAAATAATTCATTTAAATAACAGAAGATATTTAAAGTAAAACCTTAACGAATACGCGAAACAGAATTATATTTCGTAATATATATGCCATGAATTGAAAGTTCCAAGTGAAATTTAGGTTTTCATGTCTATTGAAAAGAGTCTATACAGAGTAAAAAAAATTATTTACAAAGCGAATGTACATTGCTTCTTATAATATTAAATAATCCACCAAATGTTAAAAAAAATAATTCATTTAAATAACAGAAGATATTTAAAGTAAAACCTTAACGAATACGCGAAACAGAATTATATTTCGTAATATATATGCCATGAATTGAAAGTTCCAAGTGCAATTTGGGTTTTCATGTATATTAAAAAGAACCGAAACAGAGTTAAAAAAAAGATTTTATTTACAAAGCAAATGTACATTGTTCCGTACAGTATTAAATACTCCACCAAATGTTAAAAAAGTAATTTATTTAAATAACATCAGATATTTAAAGTAAAAGCTGTTTTCTGATGCAAAACCTTAACGAATACGTGAAACAGAATTATATTTCTTAATATATATGCCATAAATTTAAAGTCCCAAGTGCAATTTGGGTTTTCATGTATATTAAAGAGTCTAGACAAAGTAATAATATATATATATATATATATATATATATATATATATATTTACAAAGAGAATGTACATTGCTCCGCATAGTATTAAATAATCCACCAAATGTTAGAAAAATAATTCATTTAAGTAACAGAAGATATTTAAAGTAAATGCAAAGGATGAGAGGTTAATGCTGTAGGAAACAGAAATTTCAATTTAAAATGTCATTTCCTTTTTATGTCTCAAATAATATCTGAGTTTTCATTTTTTTTTTCCATCTGAAATTATGTTAGCTTTTCAGTTATATAAATACATAACAAGCGAAAAAAAAAATCCGGTTTCTTTATATTATGTATAAGAATAAAATAAGGCTTTGAAATAAAATTTTAATGTTGTGGCTTGCTGCAAACTATAAAATACAGTAAGATTTACGCACTAAATTAAAATAATTATAAACAGTGATTTATCATTGCCAGGCTCAATAACTCTGAAAGTGTGAATATTTCCATACTTGAAATTTCATACGCTGATTATAATTATTATTTCTGGCTATTATTATTTTGGATAAAAATGTTATATTATTAAATGTAAATATTATATTATACTATCAGAAATTAAAACTCAACAAACGTCTATTCTTAAATTAAACTGTATATTCTGTTTAACAAATATGCAATTATTTATCTTCCTTAACAAGGTTGAAGCATAACGAAAAACTGAGTCTGAAAATTATCTCTTCATCATTATTGTTGTTTCAAAGATATGCAAACATAAATAAATATTTTTTAAGGTATATTATCTAAAAAATTACAGAGAAATAAACAAAACTATTGTAAGGCCAATATTAATATGACTTTTTTTTCATCTCAACTTTGAAAGTGAATTATTCTACGTGCTCTTTTTTTAAGCAGTTGTTCAGATTTGTAGAATTCGTTCTTCATGATTTTCAGGGTCTCATTCAAAACGCCTGTCTTTTGCAGCGCGTGTTACTGCGAGGAAAAAAAAACAAAACAAAAAAAAACATGATTTTGAGATAACACTAAAAGATGCAGATGTTGAAAAAAAAAAAAAAAAACTGTACAAAAATACAGCAGTAGTCTTTTATTGCTTTAATACCTGTTATTAGCCCTTCAGGAAATTTTGCTTCCTGTCGGCGCCTTAAAGAGCAGCAGAAAGCTTTAGTTTATATTCAAGCTGCAAACACGGAATTTGATGAAAGGGATATTATGAATTTATTTGCTTAGTAATGCAAAATTAAAAAGCAAAAAAACGTTTCACAGATGTTTTTTGTATTCTATGCTTTTTAATTTTATGTTTTTAAAGGCTACTTTTTTGTAAATGGTAATGGATTGCTAAAGTTTCTCTCTTATTTAGATGAGGCATGAAAATGAAAGCATAATGTTCAAATCTTTTGTTTTGAAAACGATAAATATATGTCATGTTTATAAATATTTTATATTAATTTATACTTAAATATTTTGCTGATCTCTTTTTAAAAATAATTGACCGCTCATAATTTAGGATAAGATAAAAAAAAATCATTCGTTAAATTTACTTCATAATAAAATAAAAAAAGGAAGGAAGATACGTCTTCCCTGCATCTTATATTTATCTAGTAGGCCGTAAAAACTTAAGATCTGAATTCATAGGAACTAGTTAATTTCAAACAGTTATTATTATTATTTTGCTTATTATTTATTCAAGTTAAAAATTAAATTTGAAGTAAAGATGAGGAACGAATTATTTAGTTTAGACAGCAGAAAATTTAATATATAGTTTCTTACATATAAAGATATTCACAGTTTATCTAAAAACAAACAAATCAAAAGAAAGAGAACAATTAATTAATATATTTAAAATGCTTTAAAAGGTCGTCTCTGTTACAAGAAAAAATATATACAAAATATAAACTGCAATGCAAAATATAAATTGCCAATACAAAATATAAATTGTCAATACAAAATATAAATTGTCAATACAAAATATAAACTGCTTGTAAGTCGACAGTCACAATTTTTCTGTGAAATGAAGATTAGTTAAAAAAAGAGATGACATTGTAAAACAACATTAATACTTTAATTCATTTAATTTTTTTTTTTTACTTTGTCGTTTTTAGTTGGGAGCCAACGATACAACTTCACCAAAACAATTTTTTAAAGGAAACGGAATTACTTTTACATTACTTTTTCGATGCCATTTATTGTTAGTTTAGGTTTAATTTATGAACATTTAAATCAACTTTCTATAATAATTAAGTAAAATTATTGATAAAATGTGGTCATTCATCATAGTTTCCAATCATACACTTAAAATATCATAATTTTGATGAATATCAACAAGCACTCATTCATTCCTTTTACGATATTCCTCTAACATTCCAATTTCAAATTACATATTAATGAAATTTTTATATTTTTGTTTACTTATACATAAGAATATTCTATTGTTTGTTTATTTGCTTAGGAATTTTTTGGTTTTGTTTTGTTTATCTTTACTGTCAAGAAACCTCCATTTTTCTCATTCTCCCCTCCATTTTTTTCGAACATTATTACTATTCATCGGCATTTTCAAATTCGGGGCAGACGGATTATTTTTCGTGAAAGAATCATCTGATGAAATAATATCTGTCTCAAACAATTCCAACAACCCCAGAATAACCAAGCTCTTTTCAAGATCCTATTTAAAGTAGGTTAAAAAGAAAGTTGAAACGAAGAGAGTAAGGTTAGTGTACTCTGCCTGCTTAATAAACACGCTAATGAAACTTCACCTTCTCTTTGGCAACATCAAACAATCGTCTGCTCTGGCGGGAATCATTTTTTATTCTATCCAAGTGACAACGTTAGTTACCGTCTTTCGGATAAGGGAGTTCGCTGGTTCGATTGTGGTCTTTTTTTTAGGATAATGACCCTCTTTTGAGAACACAGGAGTTGTTTTTGAAAGGAATGGGTAATTGATTGGAAGACGATAAAAATTTTCGATTGCGCTCTAAAAGCCTCTTATGTGTCACACTTTACTGTGTGGTTTTCGAAGAGTAATTTTAGAAATCTTGAATCAAGGGATTAGAACTAGGTGTTGTATTATTTGTGTTTGTTTACTGCTTCTCACTTTTGGGATCTTCAAAAGATGATTAAATCTTTTTTACGCGGCTTTCTCATTCAGTATTTTCCTGTAACGAAAGTTTAAAATAGAATATTTTTTGTCTTAAATACAACGTGTGTTCTCCGAAATTGTGTTGATATTGTGGTTGAAAAAATGCTTAATCTAAGAATGTGTTTATTTTCATTTTATTAAAAGTAATTATGCTGTTTTTTTAAATAATTAATTTTAATAGACTGATTGATGAATTTGATGCTATAAAAAGTATAAGCTAAGAAAGAAATAAGTCTTATGTTGATATGCTTTGAATGGTTTGAAAATATTTTTTTTTATATTTTGCTGTGTAGTGCAGCAAAACATTTTCTGGCATGACTGTTTGAATTATTCCTTTTATTTGTTTAAGTCTTTTTCAAAATTTATAAATAATAAGTAGTTTTAACTAAAACATTTTCAGTAATTTTGTAACTTTTATTTATTATTCACTATATACTGCAAAAATAAAGAAGCAACATTTTTTATTAATTTTCTGGCCTGCACTGATAATCAAAGCAACTTTAGTTTACGGCAGTTGAATTTTATTTTTACGAAACTTTTGTCTTCATTAAGAATTCATAAAAGATGAAGACTATTCTGTACAGACAAAGATGCATTTCTTAGTACATGCCGTATGATGTAACTTCACGAAATAAGATTGCATTTATAAGGATTTTTGATAACTTTCTTTGCCATTCTGTTCAGTTAAAATATTTAATATTTTTCTGTGCAAGCTTTCGAGATTATATTAAGGAAAAATAATTTGACTTAAGATGTATGTACACACTTGAAAATTCGAAAATCGTTCAAAATATCGAATATTTTTTTATTGCTTATTAATGTTTTCTGATTCTTTAGCTTTCAAACGATACCAAGATGTTGTCAATATTCGAAATATTTCTCGAGTTATAATTATTTTTCTTGAGGTGCTTTCATTAAAAACTCTAGTTACGATGTTTTTAAAACTCATTTTATGAAGAATGATATTTTCCCACTATGTTGCTTCATTCAAACAATCATAACTCAACAAGAAATGAACCAAATACAGTTATTTATGTATCAAAATAATCTGTATGAAATAGCGGATGTTTTGTGCCTCAATCAAAGTTATATTTATAGAAATAAATTTTTAATAGCTGTTTAAAAGTTAAAACTACAGAAAAAATCTCGCTTTTTCTATTCATCGTTGATGAAAAAACTGTTTAAAAAAAACTATGCATTTTTATAACATGATTGAGGCAGACAACATGAAGACTAATAGTAGGCATCATTTCCAACTAGAATTGTGCATCTGTAAAAATTAGAATTTAAGATATCATGTTTCAAAAAATAGGCTAATTAGCTCAATAAATATTATTTAATTAATTAATAATTAGTGTTATATGGTTTTTTCTCACTGAAATGAATTTAAACATATATTAATAACCTACTGTGAAAAAACTGGATTTTTAAAGTTAAAATTTAAAAAAAAAATCTTCAAGTGTGTACGTACACCTTAAGGAAATTTGTGGAAAGTTTATCCTAACAATCATTCTGTGTAGCATCATTGAATCAAAATTTCTGATTTTGTAAGGGGGAAGGGGAGCGGGTTGAATATTAATTTGTTTAGATTTATAGTTTCCGAAATTAACACTATGAGACTTAAAAAATTTCTAAATTAAAAAATAATTCACAAAACTGAGACTCATTATTAGGAAATAAAATGTGTGGAGATTTTTAATAATATGCTTCGGGAAAGTTTGAATTGTTGTGGTTAGCTGCCTTTTGCTTGCTCCACTATATATTAACTTTTCAGTGCATACTAAAACTAATATTTTTAATTGGAAATTCGAAAAGAGAAGAATCCTCTTGTAATTAATTGATGTTGAAAAATATGTAAATGCATCAATGCCTATGATGTTAAGTGCACTTGCATAGTAATACAAGTAATTTATTTAACTGAAACATGAAACTGAAACATAACTTAACAGAAAGATATCTCGAAGTTTTAGCATTTCTAAAAAAGCTCATTCAAGCTATTGTAGCTCATTCTAAATATGTCTGTCTGCATTAATATACAGAACTTATTTGATAGAATCAGAGTTTAAAAATTTTACTGAAGCATGTCGAAGCTTCAACAATTTGCTTGGCGCCTCTAAATGAATCACTCTGCTTTAATACAAATTATTTATCTGATTGAAACATTACTTAAAAATTTGATAGAAACACATCAAAGCTTCAACATTTTGCCAGGAGATTCTAAATGAGTCATTTTACTTCAACATAAGTTATTTAATTGATTGAAATTTTGTTGCCAAATTTGGCAGTTGCTTTATCATTTTGATAAAATATTCGTAAATGAGTCATTCTACTTTAACATAAATAAAAGTCTATTTAAACTGAAGTAATATAAATGCCCTTCTGCTACTGAATGGAAAAATAAGGGGAAGTTATTACCATGGGTAATTGCAAGCCATATTTTGTCATACAATCACACACGCCGTGCGAAGGGATGACAGGCATTAAATCTTCTCATAACTTAACCCAGAGAAATCTGACCCTTTCTCTTGAGGACCCCATGCTATCACCGCTGTGTTGACAGCTAGAAAAAGCACACACAACAGCTGCTATTCGAATGGCTTCAAGTGAGTCAGACAATCAATCCCTAGAGAAATTAAACACAGGAAAAGCAGATGTTGTTTTCCCTGCACGTGAAAACAACGATGCGGGGTAAAAAAAAAATGAATAAAATGGACCTTGAAAGAGAGGTGTTCTAAAGGTGTTCTGTCCGCGGTTAAATTAATTGCTTTTGTTTTTGTTTCGTATAAAATGGTTGAAAGTAATTTCGAATAGGAGCTCATTACGTTGATGGACTTTCGAATCTTTAGTAAACATACTACAGAGTAATTATAGCTTTTAATGGTACTGGTGAAGTTAAACTGTTTACTGAATTTTATTATCGCAGAATTGGATGAAACAATCCATGCATTTAATAGTGCATTAAGTAAATAGTTTTTCTCGTCAAAATGGTGGTAAAAAATATTAAAGTGGATATAAGATAAGATTTTGATTTTGAAAAAAAAAACTTGTGTCATCTTTATTTTATTAATGTGGTCCTAAAGAGAATTCAAATTCAGAGAGGCAAAATTTTACTGAAGGATATTTCAGCTACAAAGAACAGCGAAATCTGCATTCAGTTGAAGTCATTTTAAACTTTTCTACAGGAGAAGAAGGAAACAATTCATTGTAAATTAGATCTCATGTGCTATTTGACGCGGACTGTGAAATTGTTTCCTATATCTATTTCAGTGGTAGATTTCAAACTAGGCAGCTGCCTAAAATCGATAGTTTGAGAAAGGGCAGTAAGTAAATCGATACATTTTTATTTATTTAACAACTAGGAAAATTATTTGTAAAAAAGTATAAATTCTCTTAATGATAAAATATTAGGATAATTTTATCATTTAATGTAGAATAATTAGTCAGATTTCTGTGGGATTCACTTTTGTTTAACTGTTAGAAAACCAATAAAACCGAATTTCTACTCCAATCTTATTATATGCAACCGAGGATATCGAGCGGTCAGGATTCATTTGTAGCGGATTGATATGAGCGAGGATAGAACCTGGGACCTTGTGGTTCGCAGTCCAGTAACATGACCACAATACAAAAGCAATTGCTCGTGTAGCATAGCTGTTAACTGGCTTATAAGCTTTCACCACACATTCTATATAAATAAAAACAAAAATCATTTTCACAAAATTAATAAAATAAAAAGTATTAATCTAAAATAAGTCATCAGTGCGTTAAAAACTGTTGAAATTAGAAACTTAATTGACTGGCTTATTAAAAGAAGTTCATCATATTACGACCGCAAAATATCTAAATCCGACATCGTTTATATTCCATTTTCTTCTACTCTTTTTCATCTTAAAATTCCAGTTTTTATAAAATTAGATAAAGAATAGGAAAAAATAGTATTATTTTTTTTAAATTTCAGTTTAAAATGAATTTATCTTTGACTTCTAGCTCATTGATAAAGGTTTTTTTTTTTTTTTTGTCTTAAATTATGCTTTTGTTTCGAAAGTATATCTGAACTTTACTTATTTACATAAACTTAACTCTTAAACTTCCAAAAGTAGTAGTTATATTTTTGGGCAGATTCATATGCTATTAATGTGAGTTAAAAAGGTTGAATTCATTAGTAATATGACTGGTGAAAATAAGTGATGTAAAGTTTTGGTTTTGAAAAGAACATATAAAGAGATTATGATATTATACTTTTATCTTATTGAAAAATTGCCGCCTTTTGCAAAATTTTTCATCCGTAATATTGACTTTTTTATTGTAAATTATGAATATGGAATACATTTATTTAAAATTTTACCTTGTTGTTTGATAAAATAGTATGAATTTCATCGAATTATTCTCTAACAAATTATTGCGCATTCAAATTAATGTTAAATAATAAAAGCGGAGATGAAAATCCTTATTTGGAGTTAATACCCGACGAAGAAAAACTTTTTAATTTTACTTTTCATTCAGGCGATAGCATATTGAACAATTTAATGAAAGTTTTAATTTTATGATAGCAATAAAAACATTGTTGCAGATTATTGTATGAAATTAAAGTCTCAAAAATAATGAAAATTTGAGAATAAATTGAAGAATAAAACTGATGTGATTGAAATAATAATGTCTTGTAATTTTTTATATAAAAAATTGCAAGATAATATTTTTGGAAGAAATAACTCTAAAACTCCAAAAACTTGTTTAATTTTTCATTGACATTTTATTTTATGTCTTGAAGAGCATTTGAATCAATTCTTATCAGGATCGGATTTTAAAAAATATAGATTAAAAAAAGAAAAAAAGACTTTCTGGAAATCTATGTAAGTTCCACATGATCTCCTAAATAACGCTGTCGAATTAAACAAAATTTTGCACACATTATTTTTATTTTATAGCACAAAAATTAATTAAATATACGATTAATCAAAAATTAACAAAAATTCTCTCTTTCATACACATTGAAGTAATTTCATTGAATCTAAACTCATTGAATTAATTTCTCTCTTATTTTAGTACCTCTTTTCTGTGTGCTTTTGTTAGGTTTTTAAAAATAGTAATTTAACTGTGATTAAAACTAAGCTAAAATCACTTGCTTAAATGACGACAACTTTTTTAAATACTTCAGCACTTATAGAAAAAATTGGCAGAACTAATATCACAAATATTTTAGGGAAAATTAGCTATAGATGGGTTTTAATCCTCGTCTCATTCAATATTATAATTCTAATGTAATTGTATACTATAATATTTTAGACAAAAATCGTTTTTACTTTAAAACTATCATGTACGAAAAGATTTTAATCATGAATAATATCAGATATATTAATGCCATGAATTAGGTACTTATAAAAAGCAGACTATCGAAAATATAAATTTTTATCTAGTTTTGATGGCAACTGGGTGTTATCTTTTGCCTTACGTAGACGCATAAATTTCGTTCACCAAATGTCGTGTTTAGTGAAGAAGATAGAGATAAGAAATGATTTTACCCAGACATCTTGCCCTTTAACCCATGACTGCTGACTATTTTTAGAATGCAGCGTGTAAGTATTTTTACTCACAAAATATTGATATGACTTTGATAATGTTCATCTAGTTATGATCCTCAGGTGAATGAAAATTAGACTTAACAAAATCCACATGTTACAAAGAGCAGACGATTCACAAAAAACAGATGTCAATTTTCGATGTTTGCGTTATTTGGGAAAAAAATGTTAACAAGAGTGGTTCTCAAGAAACAAACGACTTTTTTAATTAAACATTTTTAAATCAAACAGTTTGGAGAGTTAACCTATGAAAACAAAGCAATTTTATGAAAAATTTAACGAAATTTATAGTTATAATAATACATAATTTTGCATTTTAAAACGCTCCATTTTGTGGTCTCTAACACAGAAACAAAAACAAAAAACCAGTAATAAGTTGATTTCTGAATTCCTAAGGTCAAATGATTGAGGATTATTGCTATTAACGTGTTAGTCACTATATGAAGCAAGCGTTTCTCATAGTTATTTTCGGCTACTTGAATCACACATACTTCACGTGATGTCTTTTGCTTTTTCACCCATAATTGAGCAACAGTTCATACTGGTTGTATATGCATAAGTAAAGCGTGGTTTACCGAACTAAATAAGCTGGTTGACTTTATGATTTTGGCACCTTTTTTCTTTCTTATTAATGGCCAATTGATGTTGAATTGCTTATTTCAGGTGGAATTTATCATTTTCTTCATCGGAAAGTATAATCATCCATTAATATCTGAGAACATCATTTTTTCTTCTCTTTATAAACTATGTTTCTTTTTAAAAATTTATAAAATTGTGTGTTGAACTAAAATTTGTGACACATGACGCTACATTGCTTTGTTTTTTAAATCCCTGCAAAAAGAATGCAAATGAACAACAAGAATAGATATATTTGTATTTTGAATCACATATGCTTCACATGATCTGTTTAATTGTTTTGATCCAGAAAGCGACGTGGGATATGTTTCTCGTTCAAAATATTATTTTTCATAGTTTTATCTAAAAATTAATTTAGTCAATAATTATCGTGTCAATACTTTCATGGTTTAGGGGCGTATAATTAATCGGATGTTTCCTGTGGTCCATCAGACTCAAACACTTTTTGAGTTGTGATGAGTAACGTGTTTAAAAAACATTATAATAATTTTTGAAATTTCATCCAAAAATATCAATTTTATTTTTTTTTTCTTAGACGAAGTAAGCCTTTTCCCTCATTAATCAGATGATAAAAATTAGAATATAAAATCAAATTCAATATTATATAAAGCAGAAAATATAAATATTTTGTCTAGGTACAAAATATACATTGTAGTAGTTGCATTTATCTTCTCTTTTGGATAATAGATGGCAGTGCTTGATTAGGTACGCATCCCATAGTGCATTGCGATGATAATGAAAATGAGATGTCATGCTGTTTTGTTAAAGTCTTGTCTTGTTTTTCGTGTTTGTGTTTGTTTTGTGTGAATGTGATTATTAAAGAAATGTTGCCGAAAACATACGTCCTGTTGCTTCCACTGCAAGAATCATAATGATCTTCATTCCACCACAAAGTTAAATATTTTATACGAATAAAATTACTAATATTTTTAATTCCATATTTAATTCTGTTCTTTCCCTATTTAATCTTCTTCGCAGATATAATTTATGAAATTCATGAGACAAGAAATATTCCCTTCTGAATATTTTCAAGAGTAGAAGCTATTCTGTTTCTCATTATCTAAATAACTGAAAGGGAATAATAAAAAACCACTCCCCAAACGAGTGAAAAAACATTTTATTAGCGTTTTTGTCATTTATAGTCTAATTAAACTAAAAGCTTGGAATATTTTTCTCGCCACGTGGGACGGAAATAATAAAATTCAGGTTAATAGCTTAGTACCTACAGTTCGAGGCATACATTTAAATAAGACTTGATATGAATGTTTATAAGCTGTTAGATTAAATTTCTTTGAGGCTAGATGATAAAGTACTTTTTATTGCTTCACATTTAATCACATGTTCGTTTTCTGTAAAAATCTGAAAACTGATATCTCCATTTCGCTTCAAAATATGATAATTCCATTAACAAAAAAAACCCCTTCAATTATCATATTTTGAAAGTTTTAAATTAAATTTTAGTCACACAAAAACATTATAATTCGATGCAAAAATTACGAAAAATTCATAGATATTTCAAGCGTTCTATGGAATCTTGGTTAAATCAAATTAAATACATAAAATCACATACCGCTCATACCGTAGATGAAAAAAAATCACATACCATAGATGAAAAAAATCAAATCATCAAATAATTAATAAAAATTAATTTTTTTATTAAAATTTACTGTCCTATTTTGAATTATTTTGAACATGTAGTCTTTTATTATAGTTATATCTGAAAAATATCGATACAAAGCAATAATATTACTTATTTTTCGATAAAATAAAATTCGTAATTTGTTTTAAAGTTTTCAAATAACTTTGAAATTAACTGGAATATTCTTCATTGGAATATATTGCATTTAATTTCGTCATATAACTAGTGTTCTATCAAAATATGATATGTGAAATTTATCAAAAAACTTTATTCATGCTAAATATCTGTACAGTAAAATTACATATGTTCGCAAATTGTTGTGCACGATTTCCTGAAAAAGCTTAAGTTACAGTTTAGAAACAAAATGCCGTATGTCGCTAATGGTAAGAACTGTCACATCGAAATTTCGGATGTGATGTAAGTGCTTTTTTTTTTTTTTTTTCTACATTTACTACATTTTGATATAAGAGCTATTATATAGGGAAAAGAATCTAGCACATTTTTATCTTTTCCTTTGAGCAATTAGATTCAAAATTTGTCTTAGATTTATAGTTTGGATGTCATGAGATTCATAATTTTTTATATATAATCATATAATTTTTATCATATATATTTTTTATTTATACACTTACAGACACATGCATAGAAGTATGGCAATAGTACAAACCGTTGATGGATTTGAATCAGAAATAATATTATCATTATATTTGCTAATATTAATGATAAATTTAAATATTAAATAAATTTATCATGTTCATAATGCATTTGAATTATTTTCTTCACATGGGGATAAACGGATGAGCAGAGAAAAAGACACTATTATGAAGAGTTTGCTCCAAAATTTAAAATAAGTCCAATAAATAATTTGAAAAAAAAAAATCTAAGGCATCACCCAAAATTTGAAATAAATTGTGGAGCAAAAAAATACAATCTAAATACCCATCATCTTGCTCGTTTCATTTTTATATTATCGTACACCCAGACATAATATCAAAGCTCTGTATTTTTCCCGAAGTATGGCAACAATCGTCACCAAGCAATATTTTGTCGCCAAATATTAGCGACAGTGTTGCATAAATTGTGACGAGATCTTGATGTTTTAGCGTTGGTTTGAAGCCAAAATATTGTGCCAATTATCGCCAAATATTGATTGTCGTCTAACTGAATAAAATGTGACCACATAATATAAGTAGTGGACAAACATGATTGTCAAATAATAGCATCGGATTTTGGCGTATCGGCGTAAAATCTCTGGCGAAGAATACCCATGGATTCACAGAAATCTAACATATGAAGATTTGTAAAAATCTCGAAGTAGAATATTTAGATGTCTGTGATACTTTCTCTTATTATGCTTCACATACTATATAATGACCGATGGGGGGTGATCACTCGACTCTTTGTCACATATTCTTCAATAAATACCCCATCCCGGCCCCCTCCCCCGCATGAAATTGTGGATCTTGGCCAGAGATTTTACGAATATCTTACATGTCATTAGTGAACAATAGTCATGAAATATAGATTTTTGGAGTGAATCTAGCATATTTACTGAATCTATAATGCGAATATGTATTTGGATCCTTTTTTTCAACCGACTCAAATTGAAATTTGACATAGAACTACAGTTATAGTTGCAAGATTGCATACCGAATTTCATTGAGTTATTATGAATCACAATGACTTCATACCGATGTCATTGCGTTTATGAGTTGTTTATATTGTTACGAATCTGTGATGCTACTTCCCAGCATAGTTGGTTCCATCATCAGAAAGACTGTTTTACAGTCATCTGTATTGGACGGAGTCCGGGTGTCGCGTCCGAGGTTCCAGAGCTTGCCGATAAACTTGGCAACCATTTGGCGACTTGGCGACGAATTTGGCGACTTTTGTGCCAAAATAGATTATACCCGAAACATCGAGAATTTTCCCGATCCGTCCATTAGAAACCGAGATACGCCTCGAAAGTTCCTGATAGGTTGAGAAGCTTCTAGCCCCGCCTCCTGAGACCTATAAAAGGAGGCAGTCTGAAGCTGCCAGTAGTAGTCGAAATCGACGGTAAAGAACGAGTCTTCCAGAGATTAGCGGAGCAGCGACGGAGTCAAGCTAGTGCTGAACTAAGCTGTGCAGTACTGTCTGCAGTAGAGTCTTGTTGTACGCTGCTGTGTACACGTCTCGGCTGAAGATAATTGTCTTCTCTATGCTGTATATAGTTGTCGTCTTTGTGCTGTCTTCGTGTAAATTAACGTCCTTGTTTTTTTTCTACTGCCGCCTGCTGATTGAGCGTTCTCCACACCATATAATTTCCACTATCCAAACGAACCCGGAAATTTCGTAACAATATATATGCATGGGGAAGACTGATAGACAGTCAACTCTTTGACTGATTAAAAGTAAGATTTGATTCAAAATTTGACAAGAATCTACATTTAAGATGTTAAACTTGTGTCCAAATTTTATCCGTCTTGCTCCCTTCGATTTGTTGTTTCCGTGTTAACTTATATTTCGAAAACCGGACAGACAGACTTCTGAATTAATTTCATTCAAATTTTGATAGAAATCTCCAAATTTGGTTTAAAGTTGATGTACCAAATTTCATTCATCTAGAAAAATCAATTTTGTATTTTCATGTTCACAAAGAGATAGACGGACAGACATAACGTCAAAAAATGAGTTTTGCATGCACATGGAAGTCTGAAATATGGAGTTTCATCATAAACTCGAGTACAAAGTTTCCTTAACGGTTGCGAAACTTTCTTTATACTTCGTATATGAAAAAATAAAAATGAAATGTCAAAAATTTAAATATATTTCATCTTTTTTTAGAACAAAAGAAAGTTCCCCTCTTTGTTCCTAACCAAATTTTATTTATTTAAATAGAATTAAACAGAAACTCAAACAATTCTACGTGTAGCGCGATGCTTATTTATTCAATTGTTCTGTCAAAGATGATGGATTTCTTGTTTTCCTCCCAAATATTCCGTGAAGAAATTTAACTTTCAAAATTTCTCACTAATTTATTATTATTTTTATTGTATTTTTAAACTGTCTCCTCTTATAACTGACAACATATTTTATTTAATTTCAAAACTGTCCTTGAATTTAGCAAAATATTATTGTTATATATATTATAACAATAACAATACAACAATAACAATAACAATACAACAATAACAATAACAATACAACAATAACAATATAACAATAACATAATTGCGATACCTCGTGATTTCTTACTTTCAATCCCTACTATTAATAAAGGTGTGTGTGTGTGTGTGTGTGTGTGTGTGTGTGTGTGTGTGTGTGTGTGTGTGTGTGTGTGTGTGTGTGTGTGTGTGTGTGTGTGTGTGTGTGTGTGTGTGTGTGTGTGTGTGTGTGTGTGTGTGTGTGCGTGCGTGTGTGTGTGCGTGTGTGCGTGTGTACGTGCGTGCGTATATGTGCGTGTTGGCTAGTTAAGAATAAAATTGTTACGATGAATATGTTTACAAAAGTTTAAGAAAAAAATAAATGTTTCAGAGAATTCACAAAATAAGATAATTCGCAGATTCATAAAATAATTCACAGATATATTTTAATGTCCTTTACAAAAGAATTAAGTACAAAAAAATCGTTGAAAATACGTTTTTACCGATGCACGTGAAATAGAATTTTAATATTCTATTATATTTATTATAATGAATTATAAAATATATGAAATACATATAAAATTAAAAATAATTAAACCGAAGCTGTTTTTAAAAACTCCGCTTTTAATAGAATATAAAAGGCTAAAAATTTCTTATCAAAAATATCGATGTAAAAATAAAACCTTAAAAGCGTGGAGACTGGAAACAATATCATAAAGAATTTAAGTCAAATAAAAATGATAAAAAAAGAAGGTTCCAAAATATTTATCAGAATTACTTTATAATTAGAACACAGCGAAAATTCAAACTTTCTTAAAGCATTTCTATAACGAATACACGTTTTTACGTTTTTATTTTAAGCTCTGTATTTTTCATACACTAAGCATTTCAATACTATTTGTAAACTGTGTAATGAAATACGGACGATTAAAAATCTTACAAAATCCTCCACAAGGGACATGATTAAACCTTGAGTTTTACAATTTGACATGTAATTAATTCTTAGGTTGTAGGTACTCAGTTAGGAAAGACTCATCAAAATTCTTGATTAGAATTTATTGAAAAATTAACTGAAAATAGTACTGAATACGGCATATAATCCAAATAGTATTGAAAATGCTTAGTTTATCAAAAAATACATAGCTTAAAGTAAAGTCGTAAAAACATGTATTTCTTAAAGAAATGCTTTAAAAAATTAGAATTTTAGTCACGTTCTTATTATAATTTAATTCTAATTATTTTGAAGCCTTCTCTCTTGTCATTTTTATTGTGACTTAATATCTTTATAGTACTATATCCAATCTTCACGGTTTTAGGATTTTATTTTTATGCCCATAATTTTCATAAAAATGTTTTAACTTATTGCATCTAATACAAGTGAGTGTTTTTTTAAAAAAACTGTTATAGTTTAATTATTTTCATTTTTTCGCATATTTAATACATTGTATGATTAAATATAATAAATATAATGGAATATTAAAATTACATTTTCCCATATTCACCATTAGATAGCGCTGGTCATTCAGAATCAGAATTAATTTGAAGGTTCTCTATTGGTTTATGATTATATCCTGAAAATATTAAAGTTTTTTATTGTCATCAAAAACATGCAGATGTGCAAACTCCAATGCACTAAGAAGTGAAAAAAAATCAATAATAAAATCCACGTATGTTAATATGAAATTTTAAAGCATGAAAACAAAATTAAATTTAAAAAACATCGTACCTAAAAACATCCTTTACGGTTTCATATCTCAATTCATAATTTGCATGTTCTTTTAAAAAATTTCAAAAGTTACATTTTAACAGTTTAAACTTTTAAAATAGTCTAAAATACAGAACCTTTATACATATTAATTCTTATCCTCTATTTTATTGACCTTCCATCGCCTTTTGAACTTTCGGAAAGCGTTTAGAAAACAAGTTCAAAACTCAGAAAGGCTGAAATTATTGTAATTTTGAAAGTAATTCGATCTAAATGGGAAGGAAACAGGTATTATAATTATTCAACGTTGCAATCTAAAAGCAATTCCCCCCTCTGGGACTCGAAAAATTTAAGAAGCCGTTTCACATGTCAAAGGATGTGATTGAGAGTTCCTTCAATAACTAGTGGAGTACTTTTATAATGAAACAAACTGTAATTTTCTTTACATTCTTTTGAGAATGCCCATGTAAATTAAGGAAAGTTTCACAACGATTAGCATAAAATTATCTAATATTTCTTAGAATCAAATCAAAGATATTTTTATTTGATGGTACACTAAAAATTTGTTCTTTAGAAATTCATTCTTAATAAGCATATACATATAATTACAGTCATCATATGGAATTATGGGCGAACCGTTTGTCTGATGAGAATTATTTAAAAAAAGAAAAGGATAAATCTGAGTGCGAAAAAAAAAATCTTTCAAATTCTTTGTATGTAGTCGACAAATATCAACTTTCTTTTATAAGGAAGTTAATATTTACGATTAATAAAGTTAATATTTGTCGTTAAGAAAGTTAATGTATATCGTTAATAAAGTTAGCATTGTTAAGAAAGTTAATGTATATCGTTAATAAAGTTAGCATTGTTAAGAAAGTTAATATTTGTCATTAAGAAAGTTAATATATGCTGTTAATAAAGTTAGAATTGTTAAGAAAGTTAGTATTTGTCGTTAATAAGGTTAGCATTGTTAAGAAAGTTAATATATATCGTTAACAAAGTTAATATATGTCATTAAGTAAGTTACCATTGTTAAGAAAGTTAATATATGTCATTAAGAAAGTTACCATTGTTAAGAAAGTTAATATATGTCATTAAGAAAGTTAATATATGTCATTAAGAAAGTTAATATATGCCATTAAGAAAGTTAATATATGTCGTTAAGAAACTTAATATACGTTGTTAAGAAACTTAATATAGGTTGTTAAGAAAGTTAATATACATTGTTAAGAAAATTAATATTTGTCGTTAATAGAGTTAGTATTGTTAAGAAAGTTAATATTTGTCTTGTTCTTTTGTAAAAATTATACTACATTTTATACTCCATTTATTTAGACCTCGAGATTTTAACGGATCTCCAATTTAAAAAAAAAAAACCTTTTTTCTTAATTATATTTGTCTGTCCATCCGTCTGTTAAACATGCTTAAAGCTACACGAAGGAAATTTGTTATGTGGTCTTTACACCTAAATGCATTGATATTATGGCAGAGCTCGAATATAAATCCAGTCATTAAAACAATGAAAGTATTATTGTAGAATATACTTAAAATGTTTTGAAAAATTTATTTCAAAAAATTATGAAAAAATGTAATTTTGTTATTTTAAATAATACTTATGTGACTGCATGTCCCGACATAATTTTGGAAATACATTAAAATTTCTGTATTTTTTTTAATTTCTAATTAAGAATTTCGTAAAGTTCTTCTTTAATGAGTACCTGCTACTTAAGAAGTAAATACGTGCTAAATTGTATGGCTACAGGTTTAATCATCTACCTTGTAGAGGGTTTTACACGATTTTAATCATGCATATTTCACCACACAATTTACAAATAGTATTCAGTTTATAAACATTATAAAAAATGTTTTTTAATTAAATCCACAGTTAATTTGATGTCTTTTTTTTAAATCAATGTACCAAAATTCGGAATTGAATAGTTTTTAAAAGATACCTACAAGAATCAATATTGGTGTAAATCTATTAACTTACTGTTAGTAGGCAAATATTTTTTGCTATAAGGAGTTTATTTGTTTCACTAAGTCAAAACTATTTGAGTTGTAACAACAGCAATGCCATATGTAGCTTCGAAAATTTACAGAAAAGTTCTATGCATGCTATGTAATTCTTGGATAAAGCAGCAGGAAATATTTCCTCCAGCATTTCAAACGAATCTAAACAAAAATCACATTGTATTTGTCACTTAACCATGATTTGCTTTGAATTATTCCTCTAAAATATACACGAGAAACTCAACTTTCGAATTTAGATTGTTCTTACTAGAAATTATTTTTAAGCGCATCTGATACGAAGCAATGATATAAAAATAATACATGTCTTTCTTATAATGTGTTCTTTATTACAAAATTATTCCCAAATCCGTTTGTAATATTTCAAACTGTTAACCGCGATTTTTCTCGAATAATTCGAGAAAAAAAAATGGCTTAACCATCTTAAAAATTGTAGAGCAGTCAGTAAATTCTTCTTAAAATTGAGGCCAGTCACTTTAGAACTAAAGAAATTCCTTTCCCCCCAAAAACCACAATCTTCTTAAAGATATCATAGCTATACTTAGTTTATCTATTTATAATAATACATATTTTCATGAATTTTCATAGCGAAATTGCTTTCATATTCGTTTGTAATATTTTTCATACTTAACCCTGATTTGTAGTTGAAAAAAGAAGAACAAACGATTTAAAAAATTTACGATAGTCTAAAATCTTTTTAAGAATATTGTAATATGCTATGACGAACTCTCGTTACTTGAGAAGGATAACGCGGAAAAACAAAACGTTTTCCTTTTTCACCACAATCAACAATTTTCTAAACAATATGATAAAGATACTTAGCGATATCTAATAATACATATCTATTTGGATATTCATAGCAAAATTACTTCCAAATTTGAATACAATATTTTTGGCCTCAATCACACTTCGTTTCAAATTATTCCAGGAAAAGAGCAAACGATTTTTAAAATTTCACATCTGTTCAAATTACTCGAGGAAAAGAGACCAAACGATTTTTAAAATTTCACAGCTGCCTGTAAATTTCTTGTGAACTTGAAAACGAATTGCATGTATTATTATGATCTGTCATTGACTTCAATTTAGGACTAAATACTTTCCTTTCCCACCAAATCAACAATCTTCTTAACGATATCATAGCAATACTTAGCGATATGTAAATAAAACATTTCTTTATGAAATTTCACCACAAAATTACTTTCGAATTCATATGTAATATTTTGTATGTTTTACCAATATTAAATGATCAGAAGAATCACAGTGACACTTAGCAATATGTAAATAATACATTTCTTCACGATATTTCATCACAAAAATGCGTTCGAATTCGTATGTAATGTATTGTATACTTTACTACTTAATACCGAATTATTCGAGAAAAGGTGGCCAAGGAATGTGAAAAATTCACGGCAATTTGTAAATCTATTTCTATATAAAAATGAATGCTTGTTTGATTTTTTTTAAATACGATAAACAATTTATGTTCAATTTTGTGGAAATTTGGCACACTTGCTTTTCAAGACAAGTAAAAGTCACTGCTAATTTTCAAAGTCTATAAGTTAATTAAAATATAAATTAATTAATTAATGTTTTGGTATTTTTCAGCTTTATCTTTCGGAAATATTCATACAAAAACTATTTTTGAATAATCTAAAAACGCAAATAATTATCATTTTGATGGCACCAATTTCATTTCCAATCAATTTTTTCTCAAATGTTAATATTTTTTAAAAATTTTATTTGATACACAATATTCTGTAAAAATCATATTAATTTTGTTATTCTGTCAAACTTTTCAGTCATATTAATTGCGTAGTATAATTTAAAATGAAAAAAATGAAATACTTTGTTAGGACGTTAACTATAAAGTAGGATTTTCACTTCCATTTTTTATCATGTAATATTAATATTCACACGCAGTAATTCGTAAGAAAATAATTCCATTAAATTCCTTTTTTTCAGTTTTTATGAAACAACACGGTGAAATTTTTAAGAACACATTCCAAATTGACAGTTTAATAGACAGATAAGCTAATATTCCATTCGAACAAGCTGGTACCCTTATTCGGTTACTTCTACATAAACTTGAGAATGTAGTACATGTATTATTACGAACACTCATTGCCAGTCATCATGTAATCAAATATTTTCCAATCTCCTACAATAGCAATCTTCTTTTCAACGATATCATAGCCCTGAAGAACTCGCATCAACTGCTGAAATTGGTTCAGCAGTCCAAATAGCGAACCGGAAAAGCTTAATCCAACCATCAAAAACGGCCCATTACACCGCTTTCATTCGATTCCGTGATGACACCCCATACATGCCGTTGGCCGTGAATGGCGATGTTTTTAATGCCCTTTAAATCCGTTTTATATCGCCGGATGATGTTTCTCAGCGCATGTAGGTCGCCAGAAATGGCAAATGGAGCCTTGCTGTGTTGGGGAATGGGAGCCTTCACCCCATTTTGCAAGGCGGATCCTCGCCAAATGGCAGATTTTAAAAATCATTTCGGCGAGGATTTGCATTTCTACTGAAATTAGCCACCAAATGACTAAGCGTGCGTGATTTCGCGGATCTTCCTCGTTTCGTCTTAGGGTGTAAACCGATTTGAAGAGATCATTTCGTCAATTTTAGGGTGACTAAGTGTTTTAGGCCTCAACCGATTTGCTGTTATGTACTTTCCAGAAATAATTGTAGCATAGCTTATAGTCTTTATGTCTATTTAGACTTCATATTTGCTTTTTTCATTTCTAGTAGAGTCTTTTTAATGCATTTTTTTAAACCTTTCTAATCCTGTAAAAGCCTTCAAAATTATTATATCGACCTCAAAAAAAATACTTGCCGGATCTGGATTTTTCATATTAATCTTTATTTCTTTTATGCTTGTAAACTGAACTTGAGGTCTGACATTTTATATATTCATATTTCCAGAAGATAATTCAATATTTTAATATTTTTGGAATTAAGTAATCAGTAAATCGACTAATTTTCATTTCATAAAGGGAAGATCCATTTGGAAGTGAAGCAATAAACCAGCAGTAGCTGTCTCCCGGAAACTTTCTCTCAAACTGCCTAATAGGCATCTTAATATGTCAAATTCTTAACCTTGGGTAAGACAATGAATATCTTACATGGCATTGGTGGAATAATTAAGAAATTCAGATCTTTGATGTAAGTCTAGCATTTTTACAGAATGTTTCATTCGAATATTCGTTTTGGACACCTTTTTCCAGCCAACTGGAACCAAAATTTGATCCAAAACTACAGTTGTAACCATAAGATAACACGTATAATTTCATTGATTTAAATCATCGCGTCTTTGAATTATTGTATTTACATGCATGCGAAAGTACAGATTAAAAGTAAGTCAACCCTTTTACGGAGTTGATTCCAAATTTGATAAAATTAACAATTTAAACGCCTGTGTAACCAATTTTATCAGTCTAGCTCTTTACGTCTGAAAGTTATCGAGATTGTATTTGAGACTTCCTCTGAATAGTTTCGTTCAAAATTTGATAGAAATCTATAAATTTGGTAGCAATTTAATCTACTAAATTTATCGTTTTCACGACAGGTATGGTGCCAAAAATACTTTTCTTGAAATCAGGAAGGTATAAAATGTGAAGATTCGTCAAAATCTCGAGTTTGAATCTTTTGACAATTACGAGACTTTCTCTATACTTCAAATAGAAAAAAAAATCGAACTTTTTTTTATCAAACATATAGAGATAAAAAAATTGTAATTTTGAAAATCATATTTCCTCAAGAATATGCTTATTAATCCTCAAAACTATGATTAAAAAGAAAATTATAATAAAAGATTATAATACTTTGTAATTGTTATTAGATTTTCAAACTTATTGAAATGCCAGACCCAGTGCCCGTGGCTCGGCTTGCATTTATTTGATCTATATGCTTGCGATAAAATTCAAAATACATATACATTTACGTCGAATAGCTTTTGAATTCTTATATTCAGCCCTTAAGATGCTTTAATAACCCCAATAAAAAATAATTAATTATCCTTTAAAAAATTCGGTTAAATGAAATTATTAGTCCCATCCTTTAACGCATAAATATAAAATTTATCATGAATTCCCACTTTGGAATTTGGCAACATATTTCATGAGAAACAGTAGGAGGATCCATGGAGTTTCTAAGTTGAAGTAAGAGCATAAATTTTAACTTAAATGATTAAAAAATTTAAGAGGAGATATCCTAAATTATTCTTTGGTTTTAGATACGTAATATTTTATTGATTTAATATTTGATGTAATAACACTCGCAGATGTCTTAATATTAATAAATATTATGACAGTGACTTAATATTATTAATATTATGGTTAAATGCCTGACATATACCAACAAAGAATAAACATTTGAAAGTTCTAAAATATAGGACAAAATTAAGCCAAACGATAAAAAAAAAAAAATTCCAAATAAATTACTACTCTTGTATAAATAAAAGTACTTTTAAGAAGTAAAAGCAAAAGTGAAATTATTTGAAGAAAATAATTTTCTAAAATACGCGATAGACAGATGTGATTTGAACAGTAAAATAGGCTTAACATCAAGACTGGGGAGGAAAGAATTCTTATAAATTATGCTTAAATTAATTTTGAAACATTGATTAAAATCGGGAAATAGTTATTTGAAAATGAAATTTGCGCTACTGAAAAGCTAACTTTTTTAAATCGAAGATGTTATAAAAATAATTTTTGCGCAATTATATGTTTGGGAAGTAAAATCCTTCGATCTACAAATAACTTTTAACACGAAAAAAAATCATACTAATAAATGCATGATGAAACATTGGTACTGGTTTCAATTTCATTGCAATTATGAAATCTAGTATTGAAAATTATGTAAAAAAAATTTAAAAGTTGTTAAAAACCAGAAAAAAAATCACAACCTTAAGTAAGAATTTTTTTTTTTTTTTTATTGGAAGTTACAATACTTTCTCTATACTTTGTATGCAAGAAAGTAATAATTATAATAATGTCATAAATATAGACATATTTCATCTTTTTCCAGAAAAAGAGAAATTTCGCCTCTTTGCTCCCAACCAAGTTCAATTTATTTAAATAGAATTAAACAGAAATTCAAACAATGACACGATATCTTATCTGACTTTTTATTCAATTGTTCTGTAAAGATGAATTTCTTGCCCACCCCATCCAAATATTCTTTTAAAAAATTTAGCTTGCACAATTTCTCACTAATTTATTATTTTTTATTGAATTTTTAAAATGTCACTTCTTATAACGGACAACAGAATTTTTTAATTCAAATCTGTCCTTGAGTTTAGCAAAATAAACTATTATTATGTCTATTAATCTTGAATATTTGGCATATGTGTGCGTGTGTGTGTATGTGTGTGCCTGTATGTGTATATGTGTGCGTGTGTGTGTGTATGCGTGTATGTGTATATGTGTATGCGTATGTGTATGTGTGTGTGTGTGTGCGTGTGCGTGTGTGTATGTGTGTGTGTGTATATATGTGTGTGTGTATGTGTATGTGTGTGTATATATGTGTGTGTGTATGTGTATGTGTGTGTGTATATATGTGTGTATGTGTGTGTGTATGTGTATGTGTGTGTATATATGTGTGTATGTGTATGTGTATTTGTGTATGTGTATGTGTGTATGTGTATTTGTGTATGTGTATGTGTGTATGTGTATTTGTGTATGTGTATGTGTGTGTGTATATATGTGTGTATGTGTATGTGTATTTGTGTATGTGTATTTGTGTATGTGTATGTGTGTGTATATATGTGTGTATGTGTATGTGTATTTGTGTATGTGTATGTGTGTGCCTGTATGTGTATATGTGTGCGTGTGTGTGTATGTGTGTGCCTGTATGTGTATATGTGTGCGCGTGTGTGTGTGAGCATGTGCGTGTGTGTGTATGTGTATGTGTGTGTGTATATATGTGTATTTGTGTATGTGTATGTGTGTGCCTGTATGTGTATATGTGTGCGTGTGTGTGTATGTGTGTGCCTGTATGTGTATATGTGTGCGCGTGTGTGTGTGAGCATGTGCGTGTGTGTGTATGTGTATGTGTGTGTGTATATATGTGTATTTGTGTATGTGTATGTGTGTGTGTATATATGTGTATTTGTGTATGTGTATGTGTGTGTGTGTGTGTGTGCGTGCGTGCGTGCGCTTTTGCAAAAGTTTGCAGCACTCAAACTTTTGAAATTTTAAAACTTCGATTTATTTCATTAGGAGGCATATTATTTACAATAAGCGATGACGAAACTGATGTCGGTTTATATCGCGATGCAAGTACAGCAGAGGAAAAAAGACAGAAATTTTTCCCTCCGTGATTTTATAATGAGATTTTGATAGAGATTTCTTTCACACCTGTAGTCTTAGAAATGTGAAATTTAGGTATCTTTAAAAGAATGCTATAAAGATTAAGTATTTTTATCCCTACGCTCAGAGCGTGGGAACTTGCTGAGACTAGCGGTTTTATGCAGAGTGTGTTAAAAGTAATTAAATAAAAAGTGGAATTGGATCTGGAAATGATCTTAATATATTTGAATTTTTAAATGATGTAAAAATTATTTTATGCTGCAATATCTTAGGAAGTTATGATGAAAGAGCTTTAAATTTCGATTAATTGTTATTTAATTAAATTTTAAAGCCGTTTTGAGGTTCCTTCCAAAGATATATAGGGCAAATTCGGGAATTTTAGGTTTTAAAACAATCTAAAAGATATATCAGTTTATCTTACTTTTATTATTAGCAAAAAGACTGACTAGCTGCACTTAAGATTGTTATGCTTACTAAGGTTTAGTTTGCTTTATACGAGATAAATTTTTTCATACAAATCTCAAACAATACCAAGAAATGATACGTTATATTTATGAGTTTTTGCGTGTGTGTGAAAACTTTCTAAAGAATGGTTTCAACTAAATCTAAAATGTCTTATCTTTTTCAACTTTCCGCCTTTATACTTGTTAGAGGGGAAAAAACTCATCGACCTATGTAATCCCAAAAAACCTACAATAACAACCGATTTTTACTTTTTCTGGGGATTAATCTAAATTCTGCTAGTAATCGACGATCAACTCCCCTGAGAAAAGACTCAAAAATTTTGAGATGAAAAAAAAAAAAAAAAAGCAAACACATGTCCAAAAAAAACAACAACGGCCATTGTTCGCCGGAAATGGGCCCAGTCCAATCTTTGCCGAAACATCTTCCGCCGTGGCATCAAATCACAGAAAGCGACTGCCGTCTCAATTTCCAGTAGCCACATTAGCTTTGTACAGAAACAATGTAAATGTTGAAGAAGTTGTTGCTCTAGTTTCTTTTCCCTTTACAATTGCCGTTTGTTTTTGTATGAAGAGTGGGATTTTTTTTTTATTTCTGATAAAAAAAAAGAATTTAAAAAATCGTTTGCGACACATATTATGTCAGCTGTTATATCTCGTTAAGCTGATGTGTCAGATTTATGACGGGACTTTTTTTTGTATTCTTGTGTTAAGTGAATCAGGTTTCAATCTCTGATAGCAGCTTGAGTGCGAATGCTTTTGTAAGTAATTTGAAAACTTTCTATAAAAATTCATAATGATCCAATTGTGCTTATGAGAGAATTTTCTGCTGTAGAAAAAGGGAAAAATAAAGCATTTATTACTTGAAAGAATATTCATTATGGTTTAAACATGAAATGCTAATTAAAATAAATAAATAATCGAGGCAATTAACCCATTAACCCTAATTATGAATACCAGATATTGAAGTAAAATTTCCTTTCCATTTATTTACTAATTGAATGTTTACTAATTGACCTTGATTAAAAAGGAAAAAATTTAAAAGAAAGGTACTTGAAACTTCAGCTTCTACACACACACACACACACATATATATATATATATATACGACAGATGTGTGGCCTAAAAGAATGAACTTTTGAAATTTTACTTCTATTTATTTCATCCGAGTACATCATTTATACAGGCATGAAGCGATAAGCGATAAGCGATGTCAGTTTACAAGGCGACACAAGAGCAAAAGAGATTTTTTCCTTCAATGCTTTTACTATGACATTTTGATGGGGATTTCTTTGACACATGTAGTCTTAGGAAAGGGAATCTTGGGTATCTTTAAAAGAATGTTGTAGACATTTGGAATTTTTATCCCTTTGCCCGGAGCATCAGAAAATGCCGAATTCATTAGTTTTCTAGAGTGAATGTAGAATTAATTAAATAAACAGTGTAAATTAGATCAGGAAATAAAGGAACATTTTAGAATGAAGTTAACGTGACTAATTTAAGAGGAAAATTTAGAAATTAACTAAGATTTAAATTAGACTTTAAAATACCATTATATATATATAAAATTTACTCATTATTATAATAACAATAGCGTATACTTCAAAATGTTTCTAAGTAAATTAAGTAAAAAGAATGAAAAGTAGTATTGTAAAATAAATTTTAAACATTTTTTAAACAAAGTTAGAATAAAATTTTTGGAAAAAAAGAGCTATTTTTTTTTTTTTAAATTTTCAACTGAGGTAAAAATTATTTTTGTGGTATATAATATGCTCCAGAAGGAAATTTTCAAATTTCGATTTAGTCATAATTCCAAATATTGTTAGAATTTCGAAAAGCCCTTCAATTGCTAATAACCTATTTGCCAGAAAATAACTTCTTTTAAATCTGATTGAACGAAGTTCTAAAATATTTCCTGTAGAACTTTTTGTGCGATTTTTAATCCTGCATTTCTTAATATAATACTATCTAATAAACATTTCATGTTAAAATTAAAAATGTGATTTATTTTCTAAATGGAATAAAAATGTTCGACTGTACATAGAAGTGAAGTAAAAGAAGGCAAAAGAGAATTTGAAAAGCAAATCCCCCCAAAAATAAGCAATATTGCATCACTTTTTGGTATCTTGCGAATGCAATACTTCATGGATGAGTGGATTATAAATCAAAGAAATAGAATCGAATTCCATTCTGCACTCTAATATAATATCTATTAACTTGCTGTTTTTCTTCTGTTTGCGGAACAGAAGTCAGACGAGGTTCTAATGGATTCATTTTTTTATTCTATGCAGGGTCGCAGAATGGGGAACGTGAGGAGGGGGGCCATTAAAGTTAGTCCGCATTCAACCGTGACGATATATTTTTTAATTGCTTCCCTCGATTATGAAGGAGAAGAAACGATGATACCCAACAGCGGCATCTATCAGAAACAGACATCTGAAGCTTCATTAATCTGACTGGCGTAGCAACAACCTTTCGAAGAACAGAACAAAGGAGTTTTCCCGCCGTTTCTCATTGTGCCGCAAATTAATAGAACAATATATTCATTCAATTCACGTTGCCATACGCCTGATTTTAATTTTTTTTCAATCAGATTTGGACAAGATGCAAATGTGCCCGGCGGGTCCTTATCTTTCTTGAAGCCCCTAAAAGAGGTCAGTTTTTCTGAAGATCATCTCAGTGGCGTAGCAAAAGGGTGGCATTGAGAATATTGATGCCGAACATCAGTCTTAAGGGGCGTAATGGCGACTAAATGTTTATGCGCCTATATACTACTTTCTGAAACGTCTTAATGGGGCGGGAAAATAATACCATGCCTTGAAATGCCTTTTACATTTCATAAACCATTGATGGCGACTGAAGACGAAAAAGTTACATAATATCTGGGGGGGATGTTTGCAACGCCACTGCATCGTCTCTGTATTCTATGGCTCGAATTCACGTTGCCATTCACCTGACTCTAATTTTTTTTCACTCTGATTTGGACAAGATGCAAATGTGCCAGGCGGATCTTTATTTTTCTTGAAGTCCCCAAAAGAGGTCAGTCTTTCTGAAGATCATCGTTTCAGTGGCATAGCAAAAGGGTGGCATTGAGAATATTGATGCCGAACGTCAGTCTTAAGGGGCGTAATGGTGACTAAATGTTTATGCGTCTACATACTTTCTGAAATGTCTTAAAGGGGCGGGAGAATAATACCATGCCTTAATGTAGCATTTACATTTAATAAGCCATTAGTGACGACTGCAGGCGAAAAAGTTACATTATATCCGGGGGGGGGGAGTGCTGCTGCATCGTCTCTTTATTCTATGACTCAAATTCCCATTGCCATTCACTTGATTCCAATTTTTTTTTCAATCAGATTTGCACAAAATGCAAAGGTGTTTTTGAAGATCATTGTCTCAGTGGCGTAGCGAAAGGGTGGCAATGAGGATATTGATGCCCCCCGAACGTCAGTGTTAAGGGACGTAATGGAGACAAAACTTTAGTGTGTTTATACACCTTCTGAAATATCTTAAAGGGGCGAAAAGATAATATCATACCTTGAAGCGACATTTGCATTTAATGAGCCAATGGTGATAACTACAGAGAAACAATTGTGAGGATGCTTGTTACGCCCCTGCGTCATCTCTGTATTTTACAATTCGAAGCTTAGTGCTTCTGAATCAGTTGTTTTTCCATTATATAGACGTCTGCATCAATGCTTGCTGTATGGAATTGCAAAAAAAACTTGAAGTTAACGTATCAAATATACGGGGTCAACTCACAAGATCTACGTTAAAATGACCAGAAGTTCAAAGCAGACTGGACAGTTCCTACTTTTTATTCCTTATGTCGTTATAAGTCAAATTAATGTAAATTTTAAACGTTCTTCATTTTTTACAAATTTCAGTTTATTTACGGTTAATCAATTTAAGAGTAAATTTGACCGATCACCAAAATTCATACTGGAATTTTCTAACCCAGGAACAATTTTTGATGGTCAAATTTCAATCAGCAATTTTATCTTCTGGGGGAATTGTAAAAATTATCTGATTATTTCGCTCAACATGATAATCAACATCCAATTTAATCAGTCTCCAAAATTCATACCGGCGCAAGAAAATTTGGAATTTGTTTCCTTAAATTTAAATGCATTTAAATTAGCTGTTGTATTTCATTTAATAAATTGGATGATTTAGTAAAATATTATGTCAAATTTAATTTTTAAGAAATGTTCCGAGAAATATTTTAAAATACAATATCATCGCAAAAACACTTTTGTTGAATTCTAATTGTAAAAAAATTTTACAAAATTTTAAATAAATTAAAATAAATCAAACGAAAGCTGATATAAGTTATCAAACTATTTAATTCAAATAATTTAAAATAAGCGTAAATCCCATTCATATATTCACAACAATTCTCATAAATTTGCGAAACATATTAAGTAAAAAAATATGGCAACACTAAATTTATAAATTTGAAATCGAAAGATGTTATTTAAAGTTATTTAATGCTATAAGTTACCCATGATCTTTAAGGAAACTACTTCAAGAACACAAAAATAGAGAAAATTGGGGGGGGGGGAATATTTTTTCAGCTTTCAAAACATTGAAACATTGCAGTTAAAAACTACAATAGATGTCTAAGAAAAATCTACGTATAATTATTTAAACAACTCTTTATTGCATCATATTTTCGACAGATTAAAAAAATACAGTCTTCGAAAGTATACGACCTTAGTTAATTTATTTCAAACGAACAGTTCCTCCCTCAACGCTTTTTAAATAATATCAACAGGTTGTTGAAAGAAACTGCTACAGCTTACATTTTGCCGGGTTACAACGTTATCGCAAAAGTAAATATTTTCATCTGTCTGACGCTAATAAATATGTTTGTACATTTCAGATACCGTGTTTGCATTTTGTTGTGATACTGAACTTCGAACTGTAAAAGCTAGCTTGATAATTATCGTTTAATGCTTGCGAACTATTATTGATTGTATTCACATAAGTATTCAATCAGAATTTTAACATGATAATGTTTATACAGTTTTAAATACTGTCTGGGAACTGCGCTATGCACATTAGGTTTAAAAGATTCTACTGGACAATCCCTTGTACCTATAGCCACTAAATATGAAATGTATTTACTTCATGGGTAGCATAAGAAAAGAAACAGAGGAAAGATTTTTAAAATAATAATCAGATTTTTAACAAAAAAGCCGATGGAAATTTTAATATATTTTTTCTCTGTAACTTCGAAATGTATTAAACACAAAAGTTATTATTGTCTGGGAACTGCGTCATGCGATATGCATAATACGTTAAAAAGATTCTACAGGGCAATACATTATACATACGAGATATATTTACTTTTTGGGTAGCAGAAAAAAACTGAGGTAACATTTTTTTAAAAATAATAATCAGATTTTTAATAAAAAGCTGGATATTTTAATATATTTTTACTTATAACTACAAAATATATTATGGCACAAAAATTATTTTTATACAGTTTTAAAATAAAAAAAAAATTAACTTTTCAGGAATATTAGTCTTATTTTCGCATAGGCATTTTTCCATATATATTTTTTTAATTAAGTATATTTTGCAACCAAAGATGGATTTAAGCATTTTGCGACCCTATGCCTAGCGATTGTGAAGCCATTTCTCTATTTTTAGTTTCGCATTTTAACACATTTTAATTAACATGTTTTTAATTTAGTTTCGATTTGTTTATTTTATTTCAATAATTTGATAAATATGCATTTTTTTTATTTATTATGAATTATGATTACTTGAAATTTACGTTTATATCCAATATCATTTCACTATGTTTTAAGCATAATATGTTTAAGCACAATATGTTTTAAGCATACAATGTTTAAGCATATTATGTTTTATAGCAAGTATTATAATAACATATAGCATAATATTTTTATTCAGGAAATATTTTTATTCAGCAAGAATAATATTTTTAGAATTTTGTATTTATATCTCTAAAAAATTATCTATTTGGCAATTAGATTAATAGCAATTTTAGTTTCATCTGCCATTGCTCCTTTCTCTCGTCAGCCAATAGATTCTAGGTAGCTACCTAGTCTACCTAATTGGAAATCAGTCACTGTTTTCAACAATATTTATCAATGTGTCAGTTACCACATTTATACACATGTGAATTTCTGTAGTATTAAACAATTTTGTGTATGTAATATGTTGTGAGTGTGCATGTTTACATGGCTATAATTAAACATAAATTTTTACAAATAAATAATGCCAAGCGAATTAAGCTTATTATATGCTGCGATGTTTAGAATTTGAGGTTTGAATTTCCTTTAATTTTTTTCGTCATTCCATATGTTATTCTTTGACGTACTCACGCCTATCCTTGAGAAGTCCCTTGAATCTATTTTTCTATACCAACAGAAACGCAAGCAATCATAATCCATTGTCTTGCATACTTTCAGCCTTTCGGGATCTCTTTTAATAGTTCTTGATTCGGTTGGTTAAAACTGACGCCGCCTCCTGAAAGGTCTCTGAAAAGGAGAAATAAGGAAATTGATCTATAAATACAAGGAAAAATCAATCCCTTTTCAGTGTTGATGATGAGAAATATTTGAATTTTTTGTAGGGGAAAACACCATTTCCTTGCATTGTTTGGAATTAATGATGGGAAATGGATTCGTATTCCGAAACAGACAGGTGGGTCTTCTGGCCTTCAACTTTCGAACGTTGTTGTTGTTGTTTTGACTTCAAACATTACCATTTCCTTCAAAACGCACAGTGAATTCAGTATTGACAAATTTTGAGGGTGACATTTGATTGTTTTTCTTTCTTTTAGTGCAATTAAAAATTAGCTTTTGTTCCTGTATATGCATAATAAATATAACTAGTGAAATTCCTGAAAATTGCCATTTTATAAGAAATAAAACATGCTATATAGAACGTCAAGTATTGAAATATAAAGGAGAATCGAATTTCTAGTCCAAAATAGTATATTATTATAATGTTGACTTGATTCCTCTACCTTTATATTATTTAAAACGATTTGCTCTGAATTAAAATATCAGCGCTCGCGCACTCACAAATGTCTTTATTATAATCGCTATACTCATGGCACGAAGTCATCAACTGAAACAAAAAAGTATTGGTGCAAAATATTTTCAAATTGTGTTATGATTAGTAAATATTAGAATTTAAAAGGTGGCTTTTTTGCAATAATATACAAGGTAGTTTAAAAGTTCTTTAACTAATTTCAAAAATTATTATAAATGAACTATTATAACTTGGCATATGGTTGCTTTGATATATTCTAAAGACATTTATATGATTACTAATGAAGCCACTTACGTCAGTAAATTTCAATCAATGTGAGCGCCCTTGGTAGCTCCTTGAATGTCAAAGCGGTATTCGAATCCTCGCCAAGTATTTTACAACATTTGTCTGCCACATTTCGCACAGCATCTGTGATCCTATCTTTGAACTTATCAGTATCTTCAATTGGCGTTGCAAATATTTTGTTCTTTAAGTAATTCTAAAACTGACAGTGAATTATAATGGCTAATTTAAATTTATTGAACCAGAAAAAAAAATAATTTAATATTTTTCTTCGTTGACTCCATTTTTAATAAATATAGAATGTAAAATCACTATTTTGGCATTAGTTGCGCTGTCTGCAGCACTAAAAAAATGTAAGAATGCATTTATTCCATAGTAAAATATTATCGTTCATTACTCAATGGTTCTATTGTAGTAATATTTTATACTAAGAGAAAGACTTCATGACCTCCCTGTACTTTAAAACTATTCAGTTTTTTTAAGATTTCGATTAATTTTTAATTAAAATTCTAATTTAAAGTTTAAAAACTTTCTTATTGAGCATCCACTATTTAAAAAGCAACCACTGCCAATTATGGTAGTCTTTGGTATAGCTTTTTACACTGTAAAGAATTGCATTCCATACTATGTCAGCCTTACATCATTATAATATTAAAATTTTTAAACAAAGTTTGAATAATCACAGATATTAGAGATTTTAGGGCCAAATTTTAAAATTAACTTTTTAAAAAATCAGGTACTTTAATATCAATTCTCAGGCTAATCATTTTGATCAATAAGTTATAAAATAGTTTTTTTTTTTTTTCATAATTCTTTCAAATATAGAATTTAAAGTCCTTAATATTCTCTACAACCTTAAATCATTTGAATGCAAATGTTTTAACCTTAGGGGTTTCTAATTTTAGGGGATAATTTAAACAAATATCCTGAATGTTTGTGAAATATTTAGGCATTCTTATTCAAATTTGTTAAAATATTTTAGTACAAATATTTTGAGCGTTAACAAAAACATTCCATTTATTCCATTAAGGAAGCTTTAAGCATACTTTTAAACTAAACTGAACTGAATTAACATTCCAGTAAATTCAAAATAATTACATCTAGAAAATTTCATATATTTTTTGCACAGGAAATTGCTTAAAATATTTGTCCGATTCCACTGAAACGTAACGCCATTTCCTCGTCTTTCTGCAAATGACTTTAAAAAAAATAAATTCTTCAAGGTCGAATTATTCGAGAAAAATCACTTCCCCTAAAGTAACTCTTCTTTTTCAATTACGAGGAAGCTACTAGAATCAGCTGTAAATAAGTTTTCTGAATTAGTCTACAAAAAGAAACTTGACAGCTGGAAATTGCTGCACAACTGTCTGAGGACTTCCGCCAATTTTATTCACTTTCTTTCAGTGAATCCCCTCCAAGTGGCAGTGACCTTTCTAAACTCAATCTTTCTCAGTATTGTTCGATTTTTTTCTCGCTCTCTACGACAGCAGAAATTAATAGATAAATATTAAACATGTCTTTTGAGTGTAAGCGACTGTGACATTTCCTCTTAGTCTGGAATTTTGAGATAAAGTATAGTGGAACTACGATTGTCCGAATTGATTAGGATCAGTAATCAGCTTTTCATCAGGAAAAATTCCAAACTTTTCTGTTAGTTGTTCATTACTTAAAATACTAATTCGATGTATATATTCTTATCTTCAAAATATATGTGTGCCAAATTTAGTGATACTATGTGTAATTATCAATTTTATAAAGTACAGACAGATACTCAGTAATTTTTGTAAATCCGAATTATGAAATTAAATTAGAAAATAACACAATGAATTGACATTTTAAGAAATTCAGAAATCAATCACTGATAAGATGATTCGCGAATCCTTCTGATTTTCTTACCACTTTCTCAATGAATCTTTCAGAATATTTTCCCATGCTCAACAATGTGGAACTTTCCTACATTTTTGCTTTGCTATATATATATATATATATATATTTCATAAAAAATGCATGGAATTTCTCCGTATTACTATAAAGTACTTCAAAATAGAGCTATGTTTTCATTTTTTTTTCCATATGAATTCTTTTTTTAAGAAACATCATCTCCTGATAACGACCGTTTAAAAATCTTTTCCATCATACAAAGCTTCCCGTATACCCAGTTTGAACTCTTACCTGAAAAATTCATTGCCTTCATAATAAAATATATATTTTTTTTAAATCGATTTCCTTGGAATCGTTTGGTTTAAAACGTTCTCGGTTGGCAGATAATCAAGGTTGTTTTTTTTTTATTGTAATGCACAGAAGTTTATACAGTAGGGAGAAATCTGTGAGAACATTATCAGAATTTAATTACTATGTACCATATAATTATGAACATAAAATTACTATAAATATCAATATAATATCTATATTTATAAAAAGGAATGTGTGCATGTACAAAAGACAGAGCTACAATATTTTGGCTTATGTATAATTTAAAAAGCAAAAATGCACTCCCTAGAATAATTCTTTTCAAATTTTAACTAATTAAAAATTAAACAGGATTTTAACATTTTCCCATTGTAACGTTCAAAAATGATACAACAGTGATTTAACACCGCTTAAAGATCTTTTGAATATGTTTTTTTTAATGAAACAATTTAATTTCTTTGCAACTTCTTAACACCATTTTAAAAATCATAAAATATTTTCAGTGATATAAATTTCCTTCCTATAAATTTTTTTCCTGATTTTAATATTTTTTACAAATATTTTATGTATATTTAACAATAACACTATCATTATTTTATTTGTATTCTCTCATTATTTTATTTGTATTTACCGGTATCCTCTCAGAGAGCTTCCGCGTTTATTGCTTTTCTATAAAATTATCAATCATATAATTAATTTTCTTTTATATTCCATTGTATTCATTTTGTTGTAACGACTGAAACTTTAAGAACATAATTCCTTGAGATTCTGTTTCTTGAGTTTTATTATATTCACAATTTATATTTATATTAATTTAATAGTTTACAACAAATTTTCGAAAACAATTTTTTTTTTCTTTTTTTATATATAATTATTTTTTTTTTTAAGATTAACAATTTAGAACTTTCAAATTCTTTGATTAATATCGTCTTTCGTTATCTGACATTGCAACTTTAGTTTTTCTGGCACAATAAAGGTTTAACTATTTAAAACTTATAAGTTCCTCGATTGATGTTACTTTATATCATGTGGCATTATAATTTCAGTTTTTGTAATCTGCATTTTCTTTAAATAAATAAATAAACTACCTTTTACTTAAGCTTTTATTTTTTTTAAAACGTCATCCATTCTATGAGAAATTGACATAATAAAGTACAAGAGCTATATAATTGTTTTTGTATTTATTTATGTGTTTATTCTTTCATATATTTTTAGCGAACAATTTTTTTTTCATCTGTGAAAAAAAGAAGAAATTATTTAAATTACTGTTAAAGATAATTAAATATAAAATCGTTTGGTAGTTGAACAACAGAGTTTTCAACTTTTAACCGTGGCAACATCAAAAGATTAATTCAATAAACGTTATTCATTTTCAGCAAACGATTCTCTTCCTGTTTTTGAAAATAATCAAAATACTGTAACAATATATTCTGTTCCGTTAGGCATGGTCAGAAATGTGTTTAAAATTAACTTTTCTGTATCATTATTTAATCGCGATATTTATTTCTGGAAAATAACAAAAGAAATTCAAACTAAACGCAATTAAAAAAGCGATTTCCTATTCCTATACTCACTAATATACTAAAAATAGAAACAACAACAAACATTTGTTTCCGTTATACATTTATCTTGCCATAACACAGCGATTCCGGTATTAAGATAGTATATAAAGCAATAAAAAAAATTCTCACTTCCATGTTTTTTTGTGTTTAAAAAAGAAGGGAAATAATTAAAGTGGAAAATGAAGAGTTTAACAGTGCATGTCGTCTTAAAGACATCTATTCCGCTGGGTTGCCTGTTGGTGGTATAACCAAACCGGTTGCAGATGATGAAAAATAAGAGGCAGCAACGACTTGTTGAGCTGACCTTTCGAATTATTGAATAACGGCTTTTTTTTTCTGCCTGATACGCTATGGGGGACCTTTTTTTTTTTTTTTTTTTCTTTTTCTTTTTCTATAAAGCATTCTGCTTGACCAAGGTCCTGGTGGAGGTAGAGGTTTTCAGTGGACAATGAACGATATCGGTATGTAGGAGTATAGGCTATCTCTATTGCTGCGTCTGATAGTATTGTTCTCGAATGTTCCAATTGTGGAATATGGTTCATCAGTTGTTAAATTCAAGCGGTCAGTTATTCTTCAGCATGCTAATCATAACCGGAGTTAAGTAACCGCCTATAATGGGCTGCGGAAGATATCTGTCATAATTTGGTGGTTGTCTTGCTAGAATCTGAAATATCTAGGAGAAATGCCAGACCGGAAACTAATTTCCCAATGTATAAATAAAATCGTTTGGGAAGTTCATTCAAATTGTAATTGAATTCAGGTGATTTGGTAAGGTCAGTTCATGTGTGGGGTTTGATGTTAGATGTTTTTGATAATAAGTGTGACTGTGAAATATCAATAAATATATCAAGCACTCGGAAATGATGACAGAATATCTATCTATTAGAATATATACATATATGATTTTTATGTATTTTTATTAAATTATTATTAATTTATTGATTCTAATAAAAATTTTTAGTTATAGGAATAAGAAGAGATTGATTTGTAGTAAATATAAGTTACCGTTATATTTTAATGAAAATCTGTTTCCCTCTCTTATATTTGTAATATATATTAATATATAATATAATATAATATGTAATATATATAATATAATCTTAATATATATAAATTACGTGTCACGTTGTTTGTCCGCGATGGACTCCTAAACTACTTAACAGATTTTAATCAAATTTGCACACCGTGTGCAGTTTGATCTAACTTAAAAGATAGGATAGCCCTTTTTTTGAATTTTTAATTAGAATTGTAATTATTAATTAAAAACTAACTTTACCGCCAAAAAAATCTTTTCATTTTCCCCACCGCCAAATAAGTACCACCAACGATGTGCTTCGTGCACGGTGTAGGGGTGGAACGCCGCCAAATAAGTACGGCTTCAGTTTTTTCCCCAACAGTCATGAGGCTAGGCTTACGATTTTTCGGCTCATTATTTGAAACGATTCTATTTTTATTTTCTTAATGTTTGATACATTTAAAATGAAACATTGTTCATTAATCTTTCTGGTCATGATGAATCTGAGAATATTTTGTTGACAAATTCTTGAGATATTACATAAATTAAGAAAGGTATTCTTTAGTGCCCATAAAGTTTAAACGCTCAGTGACTCTGTTATCAGTAATCATATTATAAAAAAATGCTTTGTTTCAGCAAAAAATATTATTATATTAATTGCAGATTAATTCTTTCCACTTTAATTTAAAGCATAAATTCTACGAGAGCTAACAGAAAATTAGAGAGATACATATTACGTTATGACTGAAGGCCTTTATAATATTATGAGTGATGACTGAAGACCTTTATAATATTATGAGTGAATTATATGACTATCAAAATTTGAAGTTTTAAAATATTTTGATAAAGAATCTATTAAAGTAGGAATTGCGTAAAATATTTAATTATTAAAATTTAAACGAACATTAAGATTGGCGAACCGACTGGTCGCCAAAGGCGGCTAGTATAATATATAATATATTTTTAATTGAAAGTCTTTTTGTTTGTTTGAGTCGTATATAATTCCACACTCTAAAGACTGGAATAAAATTTTGTTCGCACGTTTGTTAGCGCCTAGAAAGATCAAATGCGCTATTAAAAGTTTTCTACGACTCTCTAAAAGCAGTGAAATGGGGAGCTGAGAGATCATGTGTTTTTCCTCCAAAACTCCTTAACAAATAATAGCACAAAAAATATTTTTATTATATCTTAAAATTTAAAAAGTTAGCTTCTTATTAACATTAATTTCTTTGTTTTACTAATTTCATCTGAGTTTTAATCATTTCTCCAATGTTAATTTAAACATATAACTTATTATTTTTCTTTTTTTTTGGGGGGGGGGGGGGTCTAAATGTTAACTCTATTTCACTCTTAATCACATATATCTTTTGCGTGTTTCTACCAATAAAAAGGTTAAATTGCTTTCTATACATATTTTTACTTTTAATAAGCAGAATAACTGTAAAAATTTTTTGATATGAATATGCAATAATTAAGTACCTTCTTTTTCGAATTTCTTTAAAAGTATGACTTAATTTTGTTTCATATTTTAGGCAAATGAAAATTTTTAATGCTTCATTTATCGTCTGTCTTTTTTTTAACTTAAATTCACCGAATAATATTCTATTTTGCTTGATAAATTTGTTAGCTCTTATTGAATTACTATATTCCAAATGGCAAAACTAAAATTGTCATTTATTTCCAACTTTAAAGTAATAGTTAATTAATTATTATTAATCAGAGTTAAGAGTGCTAAAACTCTTAAGGAATTGAATGTAAAAAAAAAATCAGAAGCTATTAGAAATAAAAGAAATTTTTTTTCTTTTAAAAACAAATAGAACAAATAAGCAAAGGCGAAATCGCGTGTGCTTCAGTTAGTGTTCTGATAAAAAAAAAATTCTACAAATTATTTTAAAAATTAAGAAAATTGCTATACTTTCTTCATTATGTACTGTATTTTATAATTGATTTAATTTATGAATATCAGATCATCATCTATAACAAAAATAGAATTCTTAACAAAAAATTAGGATTTTGATCGATTTCTGAAAAGAAAAAAAGAAAAAATGAGAAGTTAGAGGCTCAGATTAGTTGGATAAAATTTGGTCCAGAGGTTTAACATCCGAAGTGCAGATATCAGAGCTAACACAAAAGCGCTTTGGCTTAAATAAATGTTGTAATTTTGTAACTGCAATTGTAGCTTTATACCCAATTTTGGTTTCAATTGATGGAGAAAAATGGCGTCCATAATAGACATTCGGTGTTCTAAATATTATATATTAATCGCATTCTAGTGGTTAATCACCACAAAAAAAAGTAGCAACCATCCTTCGCTTATAGGTTTTTTCGTAACTATTTTTCGCTAATAGTGTGCGATATATAATACATTAGCATATTTATTAGAATATACGTGAAATTTTCTCTAGTTTTTTCCATTAACTTCGTAATATAGTACTGCAAAGAAACCTTTTTACATCGTTATAAAAAAATTTGTAATTTTATTTATTTTATTTCTGAATAATTTTCGTCTGAATTTAATAAATTTTAAAAATTAGTTTTAAACGTGTTATCTATTAATTTTATTGTACAGCTATGAAACTCAAAAGTTTCCTTTTAATTTTATCAAATCTTTTACTATTGCCGTTATTAAGACTTTGTGGTGGAATGTACATTATTATGATCCGTGCAGGTGGAAGCAACAGGATGTATGTTTTCAGGAACATTTCTTTTAATAATCACATTCATACTAAACAAACACAAACACAAGACAAGACATTCACGCGCGCAGCTTAACAGAACAGCATATTATCTCATTCTTCTTACCATCGCAATGCACTATGGGATGGCCTAATCAGACATCGCCATCTGGTTTCCAAAAGAGAAGAGTAATGCAAATGCTACAACTTTAAATTTTTAAAAAACAAAATTTTACTTCGACATTATCTACGCAATTGAATTTTTACTCTTATAAATACGATGATGATTTTAGATTAGCCTTCTTTCTGAGTGTTGTGCAATAGAAAAATCGTGAGGAACAGAATGCAGCTGTTGAGCCACAAAATTTTGTATCATCCTACAATGTTTCTAGACTAGACATTGGAATATCCTTTAAATTTCTTACTTTGATAAGTTTAATTTAGATTATTGAAATGCATAAATTGTTAAAGATAACTTTGGAATTGCATTTTTATGCAAGATTTTAACATTACTAAGAAATCTATTTGGATATTTTATTCCACTCGAAATTTAAATTTAAATAAAAGTACTTTTTATTTTTAGCATTTTTTTTAAACATCTATTTACTTTCATAAATTTCTGTATCTTTTAAATACTTTTATATCTATTTTTGTGTATGTATTTATAAATTTCAGTATCAACTATAGCTTTCTTAATCGTGATATAAATTTAATTACACTATCATTAAGAATTATAAAAATTAAGATTAAAACACGTGAATTTTCTTTTAGATTAGTTTAAAAACTATAATCAGGAAACATCGATTCGAAATTTTAAAAAAAAGGTTTGCGCAGCTTTTTTCAATGAATTGAATCACTTTCAAAATGCTCAACATGTAATAAAAATGTCGAGGATTGAAACTTTTAATACAACAAAGACTTATTTTCGATCTACAAATGTTGTTATTATACAACTCAAGTATTTATTACTTCTTTTAAATTGTTTTCAGTTTATTTTATACTGCAAACGATTTTTTTAAAAGTGGAATGATTCGATATTCTTTTTGGTTTATAAAATTAATGAAAATTTCCTGATTCTTTTTTGATTATACAAATAATTTAATTTTTGTTTTCTTAAAATCACTGCTATCCTAGGTGAAATTTAAAAACAAACAAAAACAAATAAAAAAAATTGCGTTATAAATTTTATGTAGATTATTTTGCAGATAAAGAGGCATTGAAATTGGTTTTTATTTTTAAAAAACTGTTCTGATGTTTTCTACGCATTATAAAATAATACTGAATATCTGAATAATTCTACAAGAACAAATAATTTAATTTATGAATTCTTAAAATCATTCTTATTTGCGCTTTTAAAAAACTTTAATATAAGTAAACCGAAATTTTGCGTTATGAAATTCATATAGATTCTATAATCATTAAAAGTAAGCAATATCGAATGCTATTAGGAATGAATATATTTGATACTCTCTAAGCATTAAAAATTGTCTGATTATTTCTGCAAAATTTGAAATAATTTCATCTACGAATCCTTAAAATCACTGTTGCCTTTCTTAAGTTCTACCAAATTTAATGAAAGTAATAAGAATTGCGTTATGAATTTTATTCTGGCTTTTTTGCAAATGAAAAGGTACCGAAGCGATATTTTAAAATTAATTTGATATTCTTTAAGTATCATAAAACTAATACTGAATGTCTGAATAATTTTGCGAGAATTCAAATAATTTGGCTAAAGAATACTTAAAATCATTGTTGCTTGCATGAAATTCTGCCACATCTGATGAAAGCAAACCAAAAATTTAGATTATAAGTTTTATGTAGTTGTTTTTTTTAAAGAAAACTAAATCGTTTGGTTGTTTTCATGAAAACCGAATATCCATACTAATTGTAGCAAATTTCGCTAAACTGTGAAATATTATAAACCTCAAAATTATAGTGTTGCTGCTTTTTTTTTTTTTTTTTAGCTCTTTCTATTTCTATTATATTTTATGAGCACTTCGCTCCTAAAGTGGCTTTTCAATTTCGCTTCTCCCATCGTTATAAATTGAGGAAGACCGCATAATTGGAACCTTGACATCGAAAATGAAACCTTGAATGGTTGAATGACTCCGAAATTGTTTTCGTTAACCTTGGCATCGCTAAAAGTGTACTGTCGGAACAATAACAATACCATATTTTGAAACATACGTTACAGGTTATTAATTTGGAAACGTTCCCATAATATAGAAAATAAGGGCCGTGGATTTGATATTCTATTGTAAAACTCTAAAGTGTAATTATACCTTGGAATACACCAAATTAAGCGATTTTTAATTTTCTCCACCCGCTTCGAATGTCTTAAAATTAAGGTGGCCGCTTTTAACGATCAGCATTTTCACCCAGATTATTAACTTTTTAAGTTTCTAAACGTTTAATATTCTTTTATTCTTTAAAAAAAATCGCACTTTTTATTTAATACAACTGTAAAACATTAATTTAATAAGTCTAATGCAAATATCTTTCCAAATTTCAATGAAAAGTTCTCGAAGAAGAAGTAAATTTGGAACTTTATTAAATTGTTGTCCCATTTTATTAAAAATGAAATTTCAAAACATATGTTCAAAAGAATTAAACATGTTACAAAAAAAAATTTTTTTATTTAAAAAAAAAGTCAATTCCTTTTAACGAGTGAAACAGCATTAACTCTTTTCCTTTTATTTACAGATTTTTTTAAATCTAAATTTAAAATCAGAAAATGATTCAACTTTTCATTTCATCTTATTTTTAAATCCATCAAATTCAAAATGTGAAAAAGAAATGAAATAGGATTTATAGACAAGCTTTGACTATAAATTCATTACTTATTTTATCATAAAAAACGATCAATGCATTTATGACTTTCAGTCAATAATTTTAGCATTAAATTCTAATATATATCTTCATTTCTTTTCAGGTTCTTACTCTGAGTCGATAATGGAACGAAGCATACCCCATATCAGGAGTATTTTCACCAACACTTCTTCCCGGAAAAAGTCCACCAGCGACACCCAGGACCTGTGCCAATACGACAAGTCCCCAAGAAGTAAGAAGAAAACAAAAGAACCTCCCGCCGACTACTACGAGAAGCACGAGTTGGTCAACAAGAGTTCCAACTCACCGAAAAAGAATGTTTTCGATCTCGGGAAAGAGAACGTCAAATCAAAAGAAGAATCTCGAAAAAGCAACAGAAACGGCAATTACAACACATATACCAGCAAGACATTAACCGAACGTGACATGAGACACTTGGAACGCCACCTGTCAATGAAGAAGACTATCAGGAAGCAAATCAGTCGAAACCTGGCACAAGCCTTCCTGGATAATCCTGATATTTTCGAACCAGAAGACTACAAGCCGGATAACCACAAGAACGATCACAAGTTACCAAACATGGCTGGAGACGCTAATATTGAGAAGACGGAACAGAACGTTCTAGATCTGCTGAAGATCAGCATAGAGGACAGAGATTCTGGGCATTCCAGTCCAACCCATGACACATTGGATGATACCGATGAAGATGAAACCGATGAGGATGTGAAAGCTTGGAAATCATCGACGAAACATCGTGACAGCGAGACCAAAGGCTTAGTGGATGAAAGGCCAAGAAACCACAACCAAGAATCCGAAAAGAAGTCGATATGGAAGATGTTTTCTTCTCGTAATAAAGGAAAAAGATAAATCAAGAGCTGATATTTGGTAATTTTGTGGAGGAAGGGTTTCAGGAGTTCTGGTTATAGTCATTTTTTTCTTTTATTTTGGATTCACGAATATGTGAGATAGTGATTTGTAGTGAACTTTTGTGAATTGTTTTTAACAGCACCAGTGTCTATATATGAAGTGATTTGATTGCAAATATTTTTGATAATATTGTCTTTGTACTTTCCATTTTTCAGTGTGATTATACACGCTTCGTTAAAATAATACTTCGAATTTTGCTTCATAATTTCATCATTTAACAAGGAATAATCAACTAATCATAAACCATTTAATAATGCTTTGTGGAATTCAATTTTCTTCATTATCTGTTTAAATATACACTAGATTTCAGGAATTTGTAAATTTGACTTAAAAAAAAATTGTTCCTGCGACTTTAATGATTTATTTCATAATTATGGAAATAAACCACCAAAGATATGTTATAAAAAAAAGAGAAAAAGAACTACATTTCACGCTTTTTCAAGAAACAATTATGTCATAATTCTAAAAAATCAAGTTTCAACATGAAAAATAAGCTTGGTCATGCATTATAATGATTATTGGTATTTGTATTTTTATTTTATGATGTAGTGTCTTTTCTAGTCACTTTATGAAAAAGACATGTAAAACTCAGCCTTCTGAGAAAAATCAAAAAATGCAATTTTTTCTGAAATAATTTTGTGCGGTTTATAAATTTGGCAACAGAAAACATGGAAGAGGTCTCAACTTGAAACCCACGGAACAAAAATCTTATTTACTTTCACAAGTGAAAATTTTTTGTTAATGATATTTGTACAAATAGAATTACATTTGGTTAAACTTGAGAAAGTGGCACTATGTCGCCAACAAGTTCAATGTACTTTCGCCTATCTTTCAGATGATTACCATTTTTAATGGTGTTTAAGGATTAAAATATAATTTTTGTTTTCGGATTTGGCGAATAATCGCTTGAGAAAATTCAAGTTTGGCCACGTAATCGTGTTTTCATGTCTAAACGATAATCATAATAATTGTATTTTACTTTTTATAAGAATCAAAGTAGATTGTATTAGACCTATTTTAGTTAACAAACATTGTTCTTTTGAACAAAACTGAGAACTTCATTTTGTATTCTGTTGCTCTAGTAAACAACAGCTGAACTAAAATGTTCGAATCTCTTCTGCTGAAAGAATGCTAAATATTGATCAGACGATATTTCAACAAAATACTTTATAAACAATTGTGCAACGAATTAATTTGAACTTTTTCTTCGTCTTTGTATTGCAAGATTTGCCGAGACTTTTCAATAAGACTGGCTGGCACATTGCAGAGTCCTTGAGCGATTTCAAGGACAAATGATGTCATTTTCTTTGAATGCGATTTGAACTTTGAAATATTTATGTGTTTTTCACTCTTTTTAAGTGTTTGATCATCTGCTTTGAATTTCTGAGAAATTGATAAAATCCCGCATTGTTATGTGTGTAATTTTCTATGGTATGCTTTGCTTTTTATTTCGAATGTATAGCTTGGGTTCTAGTAAACTTTGCATAGTATATTTTTGTTGCTGAAGTATTAGACATAATTAGACATCTTTAAAATATTTAAATTGCTTCATTTTTTTTTTTTTTTTTTTTTTTTTTTTTTTGCAATCGTGTTTTAATATGATGTTTGTTCGATTAGATAAATGCTTGAAGAAAAACGAACTATAATCTGCTAATTTTTCAGCTGCGTATTCCGCGATTAACGTTATATTTAACTATCTGCCGCAAACTAGTGCGTTTGCTTCTTATATTATAACGCTGAATAACATTCTATTATCATTACAGCATTCGATAAGTTACAGTAACTTATTTTATGATAAATGGATATATATAGAATCTGTTTATTTAATATTTCTTTCAAAATAGACCCCCAGAAACTATGAATATTTACCTTCACTTCTACAAAGATGTAAATGCGGAATTTCCTATTTTTCTGCAGTGCTTTCATCGTTGCACTTCTTCGGAATTTGAGAATCGTTCCCCTGTAAACAAATTCTTGATTCGTGAAGGGAGAAGGACTGCATCAGGGAAATAGGATTATGGAAATATCAGAAGGTTATTTTCAACAGCTAATAATTTAATTCCAGGGCAGACAATCCTGCCACTGTTTGTCACTAGGGATTGCAATACCGGGATACCGAATACCGGTATTTTGAGCCATTTATACAATTTCGTAATACCGGTATTCACAAGCTTAAATACCGGTTTTCCGGTATTTACTAGAAATTTTTAAAATTGTCTCCACTATATGTTCAGGTATCGCAAACATAGCAAAATAGTATACGTTTATACGTTTTTGTTTTCATGTCTCCATAACGGGCGAAATTAATTAGCTAATTAATGGCTTAATTAATTGCTTAAATCTAAATTAGCGAAACATGGATTATCCCTGAAAGAAAATATCGTATCCATAACGATTGATGGGGCAACAATTATGAAAAAAGTTGGAAAGTGGATTGGTGCAAATCAGCAGTTGTGCTATGCACATGGAATTCAATTAGGAGTAATAGATGTGTTATACCGAAAAAATAAAAAACAGAAGAATCCAAATACTGTGGATATAGAAATTTCGGATTCCAACTTTGAAAAGAGTAAGAGTGAGAGCGATATTGGCAATGAAGATAATGACAATGTAATTGTTGAAGAAGATATTGCTCATGAGGATGAAATATTAACCTATCAAGAATTGCTTCCTATAATTTATAAAGTTCGAAAAATTGTTAAGATATTTAAACGTTTCCCTATAAAAAGGATATATTACTAAAATATATACTAACTGAAAATAAAACAGAATATATGTTAGTATTAGATTCTAAAACATGTTGGAACAGTTTACTCCTAATGATGGAACGATTTTTGAAACTGGGAAATCTAATCAAAAAAGCAATAATCGACTTAAACCTGTAAATTAATTTTTCAGATAGTGAATTCGGCTTAATATCCAGAACTATATAAGCTCTACTTCCAATAAAACTGACTATTGAGGCATTATGTCGGAGAGATTTTAATTTATTAACAGCTAATGCAACAATAAATTTCATGTAGCAGTCACTGAAAGAACAGCACACATCACCATCTGAAGAATTATATATTACATTAAAAAGTCTCACAGAAGAAAGGCTTACCGAAATAGAAAATGTCTTATGGTATTTACATAATTATAATGATTTTAAAAATGAAAATGAAAAAGAAGAAAAGAAAATAACCAATTCAAATCTGATTAAATTTAGAGTAAATTTTCTTAAAATTGTTTACCCACAAACCTATCCACATTCGGAAGAATTCGGTTCAATTATCGAAGATTATGATGTCACTACTGTCGATAGTGAAAAGGAATTGTCTCTTGAACAAAAATTAGAATTAGCGATAAATAAAATTTCAACGAACCAAAAATACAATACAGAAATCAGTTATATCCAAAACCATCCGACGGGAAATCGATTTATTTGAAGATGAGGGATTTAGAGGTAAATACTCGGAAAAAGTTAATTGCTAACAGTACCACCAACTATCGTAGATGCCGAAAGTGTGTTTTCTACAGCTGGTAATTTTTACACAAAATTACTTTTCAGGCTTAATGACAGTACAATAGATGCATTATGTTTTTTAAGATCACATTTCAAAAATTTGCAATAGTGCCACAGACTGAATAGTGATATTTACACTTTTTTTGTGATTTAAATAAATAAGATTCTTTACTTTTTTGTGATTATATACTGTAATAATTTATAAGTTACAAATTATTTTTGTGATAATTACACTCTCTAACAAAACTGGCGAATAAAACAAAGAAACACCTGTGTTTTCTTTCTTTTTCTAAAATTTCTAATACCGGTATCCCGGTATTAAGATTTAAAAAATACCGAATACCGGTATTGAAATTTTGGTCCGGTATTGCAATCCCTATTTGTCACGTACTATTAACCATATTTCATTATTACTAATACCTTCAATAAGTCCTAGAACCTTTTTTTACAGAAAAATAATACAGATAGAATCTATTATATTTCTTTCGAATTAATTGCCTTCTGCAACTGTGCATTTTTACTATCGTCAAGCAATGATGCAGATGCGGAATACAAGCCTGCTTTGCCCAACTCCGCTAATGCTTTCTTTGTTGCACTTCTTCGGCACTTGAGAATCGTTCCGTCTCAAACAATTTTTTTATCCCGGGGGGGGGGGGATCACATGGGAGGATCAGGGAAATAAGATGGTTGTGGCAAACTAGAATGTTATGTTTCAAAAGATAATTTGACACTAGAAGAGATCTGCAAGTCAATGATTTATGTCTACAAAGTGTCAGAGAGTAAAGTTTCAACGTAATCATGAGCTAAGTTCATATGTTGTACTGAATTAAACTGATTAAAACCTATTCTAAATAGTTGGTTACATAATGCTCGTCACTTGCTTTACAGGTAATGGAATATTGCATTTATATTTAAAAAGAACTTTGTATATAAGCTCCAAAACTTTCCGAATTCAATGGTATAAAGTCGCTTCTAAATAACAATTCGCCTCGTTTGTAAAGTATTTTGATTTATGAATAAACAACTTGATAACACTTAACATAAACACTAAATAACAATTTTAAAAATTTTGCAACTGCATGCGAAATGAATGCAAGAGTGAATGGGTTTAATGTTCTTTGTTGTTATTTTTATCAGAGTCAATAACAATGTTTCCAAATTATAGTGGTTATTTAAATATTACGTAAATTTAAATATTATTATTTTACTGTAAATATAGTAAAACTGAACGCTGTTGTCAACTGGCCATATGTGTTACTGTGAAAGACCACATTTAGAGAATGTCGATATTTATGGAAAATGTTGGCAATCACTACATGCAGCTCTTTTACAGTAGTATATACACTTGTATAACAGCCAGGTATTTATTTATCATCTCCATAGGAATTACAGCAAAATATTTTTTTCCCTTTGCAATTTCATCTAAATGCTGTAACTAAAATATTTCATCTCTCTGTGCTAGTTTATTAACAATTTGTGTCGGTGGGAGTTTTTCATTGTAAATACATATTTTATTGTCCAGTGTATTGTTTTTATTGTACTCGAACTGCTGAATCCTATATTAATGAAATAAAAATACTTCGATAACTGTTGTAGCCAATTTATTTCAGCAATTTTTGGGAAATTGTACAATTTTTTCTAAAAGAAATTCAAAGAAAAAAAGTATTTCTTTGTCTTCCCATAAAGACAATCATTCAAAATGACATGTCAAATAGAATAAATAAGTCATGTTTGAGTCACACGATAAATGTAACACTACATGACTTATCACATGATAAATGTGAATCACAATCACTCCACACCATTTTCACATCAATCAGCAAACACCTGTGTGTTGTAGTAGTACACTACAACGCGCACATTCACCAAACTCCCTCTGCCATCAGCATTCAGGTTTTCGATTATCTAATCATAAAGTCGAATTAGACAGTGCCCGGTTCGAAACCAGATTCCATAAAAAATTAATAAATAAATAATAAAAATACGCCATGTTAGTATTTCTAGTGCACGCTAAGTTCAGTTGGTTCAAAAGTCCGCCGTTGGGGAGGTAAGAAAGTTGGGCCGCGGTGGCCTGGTGGTAAGCTCTCAGGTCGTAAGCCGTAGGGTTTCAGGTTTGAGACCCGATTCCACCGAACAACCGTCGTGTAAGGGGGTCTGTTGCACGTTATATCCGTCAGGGCCAAACGTCCTCCTGCTGGTGTGGAGAGAGGGGGCCAGCTCAGGTGTCGTCCTTGTCATCTGACCGCTATTCAAAATTACGAAGTCCGTCCCAAAATAACCCTTATGATGCTTTACAACGGGACGTTAATATAACTAAACTAAACCAAACTAAAACCGTCAGGGCCAAACGTTCTCCTACTGGTGTGGTGTGGAGAGGGGGTACCAGCTCAGGTATCGTCCCCGTCATCTGACTCTGTTTAAAGTTACGAGGTCCGTCCCAAAATAGCCCTAGTGTTGCTTTACAACGGGACGTTAATATAACTAAACTAAAAACTAAAGAGGTAAGAAAGTTTTGAAAAGGGACGGTGAGAGCTCAGCTATCATCCTCGTTACCTGATTAGGACTCAAATAACGAGTCTCAAAAATAATCTTCGTAATATGACAAAACGGAATGTAAACTAACCCGCATCCATCGTTCAATAAGCGTCCAATACAAATGGTCTTGTGGACCCCACCTCTAGTTTGATTTTGCCATGTTTTATTCCACTTGAAAACTCGTGGTTCTATAGGTATGAAATCAGTGGTCTTATCTTTAACCGCTTAACTGCTTTGCCCGAGTGCCATACGCGCATCGATTTATCGAATTTTGAAAGTTGTAAGCAAAAAATAAACCATTCATAACGATTATAATTCAATATTAGAATTACTTCGAATATATAGATACGTCAAGTATTCAATGGATTTTCATTTGAATCAAAATAAGAAAATATTCCCAAAATAGAAGGTGTCATCTTATTAGATAGTAAAGAAAATAAAACAGTTAAGGGGTTAAAGTATAAAATTGTGAATTTAGGATAAGATTGCGAATGCGTAGCATGGCGTTGGCGAACAATAATTGCGGAATATTGATCTCTGACGTGAATTTAACATTTTTATTGAATCTATCATGTGATCTTTCGCGATTAATCCCTGGCATGCATATCCAAAAATCAAATTTATATTTCATACGCTTTCATGCGAAAAGTACGGACCGATAGTAATCAATTCTTTGATATATTTATTTCAAAATTCGATAAAAATCCACATTTTAAAGCTACCAAATTTTATTTATTTGGTACTTTACATTTTGTAGTCATTTCATGCATTTGTACTCGGGCAGCCGTACAGACAGACTTCTGAATGGATTTCATTAAAAATTTGACTAAAATCTAGAAATATTATGTAAAGTCTGAATATCAAGTTTCCAACTCTAGGCGTTTTTGAGTTATGTTCACAAACAAACATAATTCTCAAACTGTGTTTTTCAAACTCGTGAATGTCTAAAACGTGAAGATATGATAAAATCCCGTGATCAAAATGTTTGACGATCACAGTCATTTTACTTTTCATACTTCATGCTAAAGAAAGTAAAAAAGAAAAATTGAAAAAGAAAATTTCACTTGATGTCTTTCATATCTTTAAAATTCCCCTGAGCAATGCACTATATAATTAATGTTTGACAACGGATTCTAAAACCTTCCGTGCTTCTGCGCATGCGTTAGGTTGGGTTTAATTCGCCAAAATAGGGGTGAGAGGAAAGATGAAAGAAGGAGATGTTTACATTTTACAATAAAGTAAACTCGGATTACTGGCCGATTTATGAGATGTAAACGTTGCAGATAATTAGTCATACTGGCGGAAAAAATTACTAATGCATAGTAAAATATTTCAGAGCAATTTTTATTTAAAATAGGGAGCTTAAACATTAAATTATGAAGAGAAAATGAAAAATCCTATTCTTAAAATTTGGTAATTACTTTTTTATAAAATAATAATGATCCTTTTTATGTTAAAATGATTTTTCTTTTTTATATGTTATTGAATTTTTTGATAATATTTTAAGATTAACAACAACGGATATTCGCGAGTTTATTCGATTAAAACATTTTGTTTTCATTTAAGAAACTGCTGTAAAGATGGAACATCTTAAAAATATTATAAATATTATTTTCAACATATATGATATTTTATGTATTTTGATATTTAAAAAACATTATTATTAATGACTTTTTCTACCTAAGAATATTCTATTTTTAAATATATTACATGAAATAATTTGCAAAATTTTCTTCGTACCACTCCAGAAAGATCTTTTGCTATTTAAACTAGCCATATCATTACGCAATTTTGAGTAAAAGCAAAATGTTGTCAGAAACGACACAACACTCACATACACGTGAAAAAAAAAATGAACAAAAAAGTATCTAATGGGGGGAGGGGGGAATTTAGTCAAAGGTGAATTCCGGAAATGTGCCCATCCTTCCGCGCCTCACCTCTTAATGAGATGGAATCGTCGAAAAATGGTCGTCTCAGGATATTGAAGCGAACTGTAGCTTGATTTTATTTTTGCCTTTAGTGTAAATAAATTTCTAAGCATGTTTTAGTGATTTTTTTCATCTTTACTTCCTAGAATACGACTTATCCGAAAGGAAAGTTTATATTCAGTTTTTGGATTCCCAATGCTTTTTCTTTTGCAAAAGTTTTACCATCCGAGCTTGGGACTAGAACACTAAATACTGATCAGAAACCGCCTTTGCCGACCATTTGGTTTGCCGAAATTAATAGTTACTAAAAATTTCAATTAAATATTTTGTGTAACTTGGTCTTAATGCCTTCATCCGCAAATTTTTTTTTAAACTTCAAATTTCGTTAGACATGTAACTCCTGCTATTTATGACGGGTTACATCTTTTCATTGCGCAATATATTTCCTAAATTTTTTGTCTCTTTTATACGTCCAAATATATTACAAGAAAAATTCACTTTAAAATTTTTTCGTCTTTGATGAATTATGTTGTCAAACTCTATTTGTGAATACAAAAATCAAAATGTTATGAAAGGCATATCTTATTTCGAAACTTACTTAACATGGAAAAATAAGTTAAATCTTCACATTTTAATAATCAGAAATGGGAAAGCTATGATGAAATATCTGTAACAGTAATTAAGACGATTTGATTTTCACTTCGACAATGAAATATATTGTAAGATATGTTTAATATTTTTTTAAAAAATAATTTATAATAGAAATAAATTATATCGCATAAATATTAAACATATAATTTTTTGTAATTTTAAGGGGAGAATAATTTTTTTGAATTATTATATTTTCTGACGAAATTAAATACCATTAAACAGATAATTTTTTGTAATTTTAAGGTGAGAATACTTTTTTGAATTATTATATTTTCTGACTTCAATTCAGAAAAACACTAAAATTTCCTCAATATACATTCACTTTATTATTATTATTATTGGTAGAAATAGAAATTGGAAGAATGGCTTCAATCCCACACTTATTTTTTTGATATGCAAACAATTGGATGGAGAGAAATATATTTTTACTTTCAAATCCTCTGAAGAAAAGTTAAAATATTTAAGTAAACATATAAATATTTTCGAAGTTATGTTAACATCAATTTTGATTAATTCAAGATCCATTTAATGCCTCGTTTACATTAGAATGAAAGGTTATTAGAAATTTGACTTGCTAAAAAAAAAAAAAGAAGATTCACACAAATAACTAAGGTTCAGGGAATTAATTATCACAAGATCATATTTGTGTTTGTAATAGGAAAAGATGTAAGAGAAGCTCCCACTTTAATGTAAGAATTTTAGGAAATAAGCCACGAACTTTATTTCACAGATTATTGTGATTTTTTATAATATTATATAAGTTTGTTCAAAGAAATTTAATAAAACTCAACGTTTTTATCTAGTTTATACAAAAATTATTGACCTGCTTTCAAAAAATTCTAGGAGTTTTACATCAGGCTTTACGAATCCAAAAAGTGTGGAAACAAAGCCATTTCTCTGACCAATACAAAATCAGGTTGTGCCGCCATCTAGTGTTTTATTTATTAGTATTAGTGTAAAATGTTAGTTTTTGTTCGGAAATCAATTTGCACAATCGTCAGGTTTTCTTAAATGTGGACAATTTTACGTTGTTTGTTTTCGTTGTTATACGAAAAAAATTCTTAGAAAAAAATAGTGTAAATAGTCTGGTAGAAAAATAAAAATTGTATTTAAATAGTCTAATAGTGGAATAAAAATTAATAAGTTTTCAAGTTATTGAAAAAAAAAAAAAAAAAGATAAAGAAAGCAAGCAGAATCTTTCTTCCTTAACTTCCTTTCCTTTCGCGATTAAACGTTATTTAACAATCACATCACTTTGAACTTCATTACAATAATAAAATTTCATATTTAAAATTATGTAAAAAATGTAATTAAAAAATGCAAAAACTCAGGAAAAATTTGCACGTAATTTATCTGATACCATTAAAATATAAATTTTTGAATTTAAAACAAAATAAAAATTATTTTTATGCAATAATATCTCAAGAAGTTATCGCGGGAATACGCCACAATCTTGAGTAATTTTTAATTAATTAAAATTTTAGTTAACTTTTAAAAATTTATTTCGAGTCACTTATCCCCACATATTCTTCTTTATTATTTGCTGAAATTCAACAGAAAATATTTCATCTGAAATTTCAATTGAAATACATCAAAATAACTACTACCCTAGCTCTTGTAGATATCCACGGAATATTGACAAATAGTATTTCTCGCTGCTTAAATTTTCATTTTTATATTTAAAAATAAATATAATAATTTTATACTAATAAATAAGAAATTCATCAATTGAAATCTAATCATAAATTTAATCTCAATAATATAAATAATATTGAAATTACTTTTTGAAATTCGTTCATTCTTCAAAATTTTTTTTTTTTTTTTTTTTTTTTTTTTTTTTTCATAATTCTCACATTAAAAATATCCAATGGGATTTTCAAATCTATGTTGCTTGGTAACCAGAAGCGATATTTAAAGAATTCTCTCCTTTTTTCTTAATTATCCCTTTCAATCTGTTGTCATGTAGATTATAAAATAGGTTAAAAAAAATTATTAAAATACCATTTAAATAATGAAATAAAAGTTTGCTACTTTTAAGTTAAGCCTAAAATTTTAAAAATAACATTACTGAAAAAAAATGTCAACAACTAGATTAGGAAATAAGAATCCTTTGTAAAATTTTAAGTTTTATATTTAAAACTATACTATCACGTCTTTATTCTAAAATATCTCTTAAGAACTAATTGCAATTGAAAAGAAATGTTATTTCAAAACAAAGTGTTTGAGGGTTTAAAAATATGTAAAATGTCTAATTATTATTATATTTCATCTAATTTAACTTAGTAGCAATTGAAAATTATTTTATGCGTCATAAACTATTGCATAATTACAAAATAGTGTGTCAATAATGTTGTATAATGATAGTTAGTGCACAATTAAATTATTTATTTATTTATTCTGATAGCTGTAATTGAAAAACAAGTGTTATTTCAAAATTATTTTAATGGCCAATAAATATGTAGGATGTTTAATTATTATTACATTTTATCTAATTGAATAACAATAGAAGTAAAACATTGTAACAATAGAAGATCATTTTATACTTGATAAAATGTTGCATGGTTACAAAGTATTTTGCCAATAGTAATACATAATTATAGTTAGTGCCAAGGTCTAATTATATATATATATATATATATATCCTTTCGTTAAATATGAAAATCCCCCATATTCCTTATATTATGTTGCTAACTATGAGATCCAAAAGTAAATAGTTTATTGAATAAGGTGAGTTTTTAAAATCAAAAGGAGGAACGACAGATTTACATTTCAGAAATTAGATTCATGTAAATAAAAAAAATAAAAAATAAATAAGCGAATATAACAAGAACAATAAAAGAAGCTTATTCCAGGTAAATTAATAAAGTGTATTTAATTCTTATTCTGTGCAGTTTATATATTTCTATTCTATTTAGTAAAATTACATATTGCTACTAAAAATATTAAAAAATACTGTTTGAAACATTTTTAAAAATGTGACTGAAAAAAATTTGCAGTTTACTCTCATATATATTAAGTTAAATGCTCTAAAACCATAAAAAGAATTTTTTAATTCATTTTTACAAATGGTTTTGAATATAGTAAAAAAAAAAAAAATATCACGGACTTTAAATTATTAAAAATGTATGAAGAGAATTTTGTAATTAGGAGTACGATGAAGAAAAAAAGATTCCTGGCAGCGGTGGGATTCGAACCCACGCCTCCGAAGAGACTGGTGCCTTAAACCAGCGCCTTAGACCGCTCGGCCACGCTACCACGCTCCAATCTAAAGAAGTAACAGTAGAAACATGGAGGCAATTGCTCTAAGCGTTACACTTTTCTTCTTTTTACTATTTTTTTTTTAATTTGAAAAAAATTGAAATATTTATTTATTTAACTAAGGAAAAAAGTTGACTACTAATAAAATTCATGTTTAGAATTTGCAAGTATCAAATGATATAAATTCGTAAATATAGCCTTTTAACTATAGTAATATTCAATGTATTAAAAATGCATATTTCTGCTTATAAAAAATTAATAAAATTTCCTTTTAAATCCAAAACAGGTAAAAATCAATTTAATTCTTAAAAATAAAAACTTCTATTTATAATAATAAATTAAAAAAACATTTACATTAAAATTTAAATAAAGCTTCTATTTGATAGCAAATTACATATTATTTAAAACTGAGAAATATTTTTTCAATTAAAAAAAAATCTATTTTTTTTATACTTTCACAAAAAAAAAAAAAAAAAAAAAAATCCTTCTAATGAAGATGTCAAGTGGCGATTAAAGGATTAAATTTCCTTTTATTCTGAAGGCGAAATCAATGCTTAAAGCGCCATCTCTTTTATTACAATAGAATCAAATAATTTCATGAAACGAAATCATATAAATAAAACAATTATGCATATGTTACTGAAATTATAAATATCAATAATCGCATCATTTACACAGTTCTTATAAAAACCAGTTCTTAGTGGAAAATATTACTTATTGAAAAATTATTCTCATAGTATTTTAGACAAACAATTTAAATTTTAAAAAGTATATTAATATTAATATTTTTCAACAGAAATTAATTTCTTAAAATGTGTTTTAAGAGTAATATTGCTGAATCCTGAATTTTTACAAGGACTGCATGAAACAGTCAAAGTTTCTATGCAATGAATCAGAAAGACATGAATTCACACCATGCCAAACAAAATATATATGAACAGAAATATTTAAATATATTACATTTCGAAATCTTTCGTTTTAAATTTCATTAGTTTCACGTTGTTACCATCAGCATATTACTCAGAATTCCTCAAAGCACTTGTTTTAAACATTAATTTCAATTTTGTTATGATATTTTCTTTAAATGATGTTTTTTCGAAATATCGCAGGACATTTTTAAAACGTGAAAATTATAATTCTTCTTAAAATTATAGTATTTTTTTTTTCTAGGCAATAGTATAATTTTAGAAACGTTTTCATTTAGATATAATAAGTAGCACCATCATAATATTGCCTATGGATGATCAATGGCTTGTGTATAATGTAGCAAGAGTTACAAATCCATGTACATTGTGTTCAAATTTTAACACGATAGATGGCACCATGATAGACTTTTGCTGCATTTGTTCATTTTAACTGCTTCGTCAAATTTTAAAACTTAGAATTTATTCTTAGCGTTTTCTTCAAAATACTTTCTCTTTTCTTTTGCTAATAGTACGGAAAAAGTTCTAAAACAGGTTTTAAACAAAACGTTTTTGTCGAAATTTCGGTGTAATTAGATTGTGAAATACTACACAAAATTCTCGATTATTAATTGGTAGTTTAGGATTTCAACACACACCAAAGAAAAAGAAGTAAAGAAAAAGTGGAGCAGATAACGTACTACTTCTCTCCATCGATTTTTGTAATATTTCACTGAAAAATGCATATTTAGAATAAATCGTTTTGCTCTTAATTTTAAATTCTGTAGCAAGTTAATATAGTGTAGAATGCCTAATATAAAATCTTAGATGATTAAAATTTCTCACTATTAAATAGTTTAAAATTTTAACCTGAGTTAGAAAAAAAAATTGTAGATATCATGTAGATGGATAAAAAGCTATTTACAAGTGCTATGAAATTTATTATTCCATCTAAAGAATTTCTCATTTTTAGACTTTTTTTTTTCTATAACATTATTTATATTGCTTTTGAGATTAAGAAATTTAAAGTTACCTTGCAAAATTTTTCAATATTTTGTCAAAAATATATGTTATACAGAATCTAACAATAATACAACAACTGCTTTTTAGCGTGAGTTTAACTTCCCTGTATAAAAATTAAGTATACCTATTCAATATGGAAAAATTTTAGAATTAATTATAAAAATTTGGCAAAATGCAGGCTTTAAAACTCTTTTAAATCTATTTTTCTTTCCGTGTTTCTAATAATAAAAACGAATGTGTCTGTCAGTGTGCTGGTGCTCTGTAAGCCAGACTGTTTGATTTATAGCAACCGAATTTGGCACATATATACTTTAAGATAAAATGGAAAATGAGAACGTGTACATTGGGAATAATTTTTGAAATTTGAATTTTTTATTAAAATTAAGCGAAATTTTGATATTTTTCCCGCATTAATTTTCGAAAATATTATTGCACAAAATTTTTTTTTACATAACCTTACAGTTTAAAAAAATTATCTTTTCAATGATAGCACTTTTTTTTTAACCATATGCTTTTTCTGTCTATTTTAAAAATATTTTAAGCTTATTTTACAAAGATGTATTTCATAGTTGAAGTGAACTGAAGCTTAATATTTCATCCTGGCTTTTTTCTATTGCTGTGAATAAGATACAAAGATTCGGTTTATTTTTTCCATAATGAGTGAATTTCCCTCTAAAAAAACCCTTCTATTATTTTTTTATATTTTATTATAATTAAAAGTAAGATTTAAATTCAGAATCGAGCAATAATAAAAAATTTTTAAAGTGTCTCCATTTTAAAATACCATCGCATTTTCTTGTGATAAAGTTGTATATATAAAGATATAGACAGAAAATTAGGAAAGTGCAAGGCCATGAAAATAACAGTATGAGGTTTTGGAAATAATGTAAGTTTTATGTTTATCAAAATCTGAATTTTAAAAATATTTTACTGAAGAAACAATTGAAATGTTTAGCAACCATTAATCCCGGCAAGGCAACTAGTCATCAAAGGCGGCTAGTTATTAAATTAATTGAATATTTAATGGGTTTAGAGCAGAAAATTAAAAAAAAAAATTCTTTGGAATGAGGTTTCTTTTTGATTTATTTGGCTTTCAAATGTTTCAGGTGTCTTAATTTTTCAGGAAATTACGAAAGTCTTATAATAAAGATTCGAAAAGGGCATTAAAATAAAACTATATGCTTTTACAATTTTAAATTTCTTAGAAGTTAAAAATCGATTTTAATTCAGAAAAATACAAAATTCTTTTAAAAATTTAGTAAACGCGCATAAATTAACTGTTAAAAAATTAACTTTTTGCATTGAAACATTCTTAAATATGCTGTGATACCTCAAAATGCATTATTTTAGAATTTTATAGTGAAAGTAGATTTTTGATACGAAAAGGACCAGGTTTTCTATCAGTAAAAGGTAAAGCAAACATTCATAACATCATAATTACATCATTAAAACAAATTCGTAAACCAGATATTATTTCCTGGAATTCAACAAGGCACTAAAGACAGAGAAATTCTTACTCAATCATGAACTCTCATAATATTTTTTTTTTTAAATAAACTTTTTTCCGGTCTAGTAACAAATTGCTGTTTATGCAAGACGGCTCATGGTCGATTAGAAATGAAATATTTAGAGCAAATATTTCATTTATAAATCCAGCGTTAAGAATATCAATAATTTGTGCCTGAAAACTTAATTATCTCGAAATGAAAAATATTTTTTTTTTGTGCATTATTTATTTATTTTACAAATGAATATTTTTTTTTTACTATATCGATTAAAAATTCTTGAAAAATATTTTAAAAAAAATACTTATTTTTCAAATCATAATCGTTATGCAAAATACAGAGAATTAAATGTGACGTATGCACTTAATTTTAATGAATTTGTCGTCTCTTTAAAGTCGCATTATATAAAAATTATCTTTTTGTTTTTCCTTCTAAGATTAACATTCATGTGAAAGGACTTGTGACAGATGATTCTGAATTGAATTTTTCAGATATATCAAAACATTTTCAATGATTAAACTACTATAACGATCCATTAAAAAAAAAAAAAAAACCCTTTTTTTTTTTTTTGCAAGTATATGTTAGTATTCCTTATCTTTAGAACAATAATCTGCGTTCTTCCAAATTCTTCGATTCTCTTTTATAATACAATTTTCATATTTTGTTCAAAAAGTTTAATAAAATGACAACTAAATAAAATCCATCTGTTTTACTTTTTTTAGAACAATCGAAATAAAATTTTATATGTTCAAAACAAAAAATATTGTTTGAAAATGAATTGCTGTTTTAATTTAATTAAGAAAATAGTACTGTCGTTGAAATTTCTTAATTAATTTGTTTTAAATTAAAGTCAAATGGCATCAAGAGATAGATGAACGATCTTAGAAAACTACAAGCCGCAGCATTGTTGGAAAACAAGCAACATGTTTCTATGGAATATGTGGTTTTGAAAATTCTCCGTCTCCCCCCCCCCCCAAAAAAAGCTTTCTTACAATAAAATGTTTAATTGTACAGAATACCAAATATTAATGTTTAAAACTAAATTTGTTCAATATACAAATGAAATCATTTGATTCAGAAATCTGGAGAAAAGTTTCAAATTATTAATGAGTTCAAAAATGGAGATAAAAATAGGTTTTAACATAGAAAGAATGACAATATAACCTTTTGCTTTCATTTTTTCTATAAACCCATTTTTTTTTTTTTTTTTTTTTCGAACAGAAGATGGTGCATTGAATTTATAAGCGTTACTTTGAACACTCCTCCATTCTATATAATAAATAGTTCCGAAAACAGAAGAACCATTGGATGGTTTAAATTGTAAACCAATATATATATAATTATAGATTCTGGTATATATATATGTAATGATATTTTAACTCTAATTTCCATTTAATTAATTTTCATAGTAACTTCATCTTAATTTAGCTCATAGTAACTTCATTCTAAAATATTCTCTTATTTCATGATCCAATTCCACTGTCTCTACTTAATTAATTCAAGAGAAGCTTTGTTAAATTGTTGAATCGGCTAAAATCTAACTTTCCCACACTACGCGTGAAGAGATAACATACCGCTGATCAAGCAAATTCTTTTTTAAAATCTCCCTGTGTTTCCCCTACCTTGTCCACCCGTGTAATGAAAATCCCTATCGAAATCTCATAATACATTAGCACTGTAAAGAAATATTTTCCCTATCAAAATCATAGGTTATATAAGATCAGGGATAAAATTCCAAGAGCTTTTTTCCTCACTCCTTTCTGTGTCGTTCTGTGTGCTCGTCGCTTGTACATATGCCTGCTTCTTCAAAATGAAATAAAACGACGTCACGAAATGAAAAGTATCTTCATTGCCTTCAAACTGCATCATGCTTCACCACAAATAATATTACATATATATATATTCAAATAATATATTTTGGTTTCGTAACAAACAAAATATGATTTCATATCAATTTTTTTCAGTTCTATCTTTATTCCTTTGAAAGTTATTGACTTTTAAAGTTGCTCCGATCTTTTGCATCAACTTGCATATGAAATGTTTTTAACCTATTCACTGGCAACTACGAGATATCCCGTAGAATACCTCTGTACAATCATTCGTACCAGTTACGAAATATTTCGTATTGTTTACCGTACGCATCTTCGTGCCCAAGGCAAAGCGTTCTAAATTTTTTTGGGAGTAAATGGATTCAATGCAGTATGCTCTTATTCATTCGTCTCTTTATATTATTTGAGTCGTCACTAACTGTAGAATTACGTCTTGATTCTTTAATTTCTAAAATGGTAGCTTATTCCTAGTTATACATTGTGCAAAAAAACACAAAAATGGCAATTTTAGTCCATAACAATTTAAAAATTTATTTCAACTTCGACCATATAATACATTTCCTATTAGTCTCACATGTTGCTAAGTAAGACCCACATATACTCCAACTACAAGATATCACAGTAGAATCATGCCCCTTCAATTCTCGTTCCAGAGCTCCAGTCCCACAGTTCCATATAAAGACGGATCCATTATCTGATCCACAACAGCAATATTTGATATCTGGACTAAATTTAGCTCTAGTCCAACTGCAAACAATTTTGAAATTTGCTTCTATCATGGACATTAATTCTTTGAAAGTACGCAAGTCGAATAACTTCAGTCCACCCCCTTGTTCAGATGCTAGAAGCAAATGTTTGGATACATCTAAAGATGTCACAGCCCCTGAGGTGTCGATTGTCTTTGTAGGTTTCTTAGCTCTGATATCCCAGAATCGAATCTTCCGATCCGCATGGCCGCTAATGATTGTGCTGGAATCTCTGCTTACAACATCATTCACTGGAGACTCAGAACTGAATGTTAGAGTACAGAGTGTTTTATTCTTACCCCACAGCTTCACCGTTTTGTCTAAACTTCCAGTGATAATATTGTCGCTTTCTTTAACGAACTTGGCGGACATAACTTTTCCACTATGTCCAGTCAAGGTATGGCCTAGCTTGAAACCGGATATGTCCCATAAGCGGCTTGAAAAATCACTCGACGCACATAGAACTGTGCTCGCCTTATTATCTATGTCGATTGACAAAATGGACGAATTGCAATCTCTGGCTGAATTCAATAATTTCGCATCGCTTTCGCTGATTTCCCATAGTTTTAATCTCCTATCGGCACCAGCGGTGATTAAATAGGTAGGGTCAGGATACCACATCAAAGCATTCACTTCGCTGTCGTGTGCAACAAAAGAAATAGTTCTTTTATCTGGAAAAGGAGATTTGGAATGGACGTGGGTTGTTTTAGACGACGACGGACGAGATGAAGAAAGCGAACCCTCAACTTTTGCTGTTCTGGCCACCTTTTTACTGTTGCCACCATCAGCAGAACCTATACTTTCAACACTGCCACTCCTCAAAGAGTGTTCTCTGGTTTCTTTAAGCATAGTTATCTGGCTTTTTAATTTCTTATTTTCGATTTCTAAGTCATTTAGCTGACTTTCAACGTTCAAACAACGCTCTTTCAATTCCTGAAACTCCTCAATCTGCGCCTTCAGCTTTTTGTTTTCGGTTTGCAAAAAATTCTTCTCGCTTTCAGTCCTCAGAAACACTTCTCTTTCTCCTTCGTACTTTGATAGCTGTGAACGCAATTTTCTGTTTTCGATTTCCAGTTCATTTTTCTTGTTTTCTATGCAAGAGTGGGATATATTCAAAACAGTGTAATCATCCGATTTGCTTTGTAAGGCATTCTTCAAGCACGTGAGCTCCGATTTCAAATTCCTGACAAGTTCTTGGCTGCTTCTAAGTTCAACCTGAAATTTATCCAATTCAGAGCTTTGTTTAGTCACGAGCAAATTCTTCGTGTCCAGTGTATCTTTCAAATTGATTACCTGCTCGGCTAACTTGGAAATTTTGGCGTGGCTCTCAGCAAGACTTTTTTGCAAATTCTCGCAGTTCGCTCTTTGCCCGGGATCGCCGAAATGATCTGCCACCCCAGGAGAGTCTTGATCCGATACGAATGTCTGAAAATTTTTATGAGCATTTGCTTTTTGTAAATAATCTAATTTTTCTAATAATTTATTGGCATATTTAATAGTTTCCTCAAAACTGCGTTCCGTCACATTCCTTGCTTTCAGGAGTTTCAAGACAGACCTGAAAATAAATTTAATTAAATAATTACAATTAAAAAATTATATAAATAAATTCGTTTAACATTATCATATAATTTTTTTTTCTTTCTTCTACAATAGTGGTAAGTTAAAGTTCAAATTCTAAAGTACCATAGATGCAAAGATGTCTAACACCGTAATAAATAAAGTAGAGTTTAGATTAACCGAAATCTGGATTACCTCAATACCTTTGAAATCACAAATCCAAAATACAGATACTTTACAGCACGAAAAAAATCGTTACTTTAGGTTGTCTTAAGATTTGTTGTACAATACTGAAAGCCAACGTTTGCTGATGGTGGGATACTGCTGCTCGCAAACGTTTGGAGGGATGTAAGAGACAAACAATATGTATATATATATATATATATATTATCTTTTTCAAATTTCCATACCATATCAACGAGAGAATATTCGAACAGGGCCGATTACTTGAAGGGTGAAGCAGATGCAGTGCATCACGGTTCACCTAGGATTTGATCCCAAACTTCCCGGGCCATCAAGAATTAAATGAGGTACAGGTTAGTTCCACGGCTAAGTTTATAAAAGTGGTAAGTTGCACATCGAAGAATAAAACACATAGTAGTAAACTACATGCCTAACAATTCATTTGAAAGTGGTAAATTGCATATCCACACAAAAAATAAAATGATGTATAGTAACACGTATTTTTACTTTTGATATATCTTTATTTTTGCTTTTTATTGTACTATAAATTTATAATATTAAATATTTTTTCATATGATATAAATATAAATTTTTACTATAAAAAATGTAAATTATTTAAATTTGACGAAAATTTTAAAAAATCAATACAATGATATATACAGATAAATATATAAAATAAATATACATATTTTTTTTTATAAATATATAAAAAAAAAACTTCTCAAAAATATCCTCTAATTCTTCTTAAAAATTATTTACGTTTTACAAAATATTGACAGAAAAAATATACAAAATATTTACAAATAAAAAAAATTACAAATTTGAAAGAATGAATTGTATAATGTAATATGTCTAACATATTACATTATGCAATTTTCTATTTTCAATACAATTTTAATCTTTCATTCCTTGTTTGTTTTTTTTCCACTGAGGATTTTAGAGAAAAATAGGAAACATTTTTTAAAACATGTAATTTTGTAATTTCTGATTTTTGATATTTCCTTATCAATTTTCCTGCATTTTCGATAAAAAGTTTTTTTTCCCCCATTTTGCAATTAATGTCGTTAGGCTGTTTATTTGGATACCATATACTAGGACTTGTCGAGTTTCCATTTTATCTGAGTTCCATTTCAACCGTTCTTATTCGTTTCCCCGTGCAACTTAAACCGATATTGAAATAAGTGTGGATATGAGAAATGTACAACTTACCAGTGTCCACTAATTGCTCACTTTTTCTTTCTTTCATTTCTTTTTTTACATTTCCAAACATGAAAAATTATATAACGTGGGTTTAACTGGCATCAAGAATGGCATTTGCAGATATGAAAAATAAATTTCTATTAAATTTTGAACCGAATCAGCAAAACGGTTGACCTTCTGTACTTTCGCATGCATGCAAACGCAGTGATTTTAATTAATAAAATTCGGTGTGTTATCTTGTGATTACAACTGTAGTAACAACTCAAATTTTAAAGTCAATCCCTTGACAAAAAGGCATCTAAAATACATATTTTCACGATAGATTCAGCAAAATCTCTAGATCCATGACAAAGATCTATCTTTTGTAACTATCGTTTACTAATGGCATACAAGATATTCACGGCTTTACCTAAGGACCACAATTCCACGCGAAGAGATGGGGATAAAAATCTATTGGAGAATATGCGAGAAAGTTTTGGGAAGACCCTCCCACTGGTTATATGCATGTATGAAAAAAAATCGTATGATTCAGCCAAGTCTTTCACAGCAAATAAAAATTTGAAAACCGTTCTGTAACAATGCATTCTAAAAACATGGTAAATTGGGCAGTAGTGTAATGATAAGAAAAGGAAAGAAGTACAGTTGCTCAAACGCCACCGTTGCTCCGGAGCCACCAGGGAAACAAAACATTATTTAAAATGAAGTATGATGAGGGACTCAAAAAAAAAATAATAATAATAATAATTCCATGTTTTCTGTCATTTACTCTTGCTAAACTACCTATGATGATTAGGGTTAAGAATGGCACTATGTAACATGTCCTAGTTGCTAATAATCTTGCTACATTCATTGAAATTGCAATATGCTTACATAATATGGCAGACTGTGACAGCCCTCTTATAAAAAACATTCTAATAATACTCCTATAGCATGGCATTCTGATATTAAGTAAATTATGACAGCTCTTATGTAGAAGACATTTTGATAATACAGCTTTTACCCATCTTTTGCATCAAAGTTAAGAACATTTCAGTGTCCACATATGAAAATAATTCCCTCAATACAGTCAATCCTTTTACAATACAGCATTTTAACAACATGCAAAATTATGACAATCCTCCTATGACAAGGCGTTCTAACAGTAAAGAAAATAATGACAACTCTTCTACAGCATGCCACTCTGATAACATAGTAAAATGTTGCAATCCTCTTACAGAATGGGTTTCACACAGTATGACCTAAACATATTTGGGTAATATTCATATAACAAGATTTTTTCTATTGTATTGTTTTCATTACGCTAAACATGCTAATTTAGTGTAGCAGATTTCAATAGCATATGAAATAGATTAATTGTGCAGTAGGAAAGTGAAATATATATGAAATTTCATAATGAATACTCTATCGGAAGAAAAAAAACTAAATAAAATCACTTTATAGGAAAATAAAAATAATAAATATAGGGAAAAAAATTAGAGCAAATAAAATGTTTTTAAAAACTTTTGTATACTAATTCAAATTCTGGATAGTTAAAAAAAAATTTCAACAATCACAAACACATAAAGTTATACCAAATATGCACATTAATTATCAAATTTATATATCACTGAATAATATAACTAATTTTAACCTAGCAAATATTTTCATGACTTTAATTCATAACTTCTATTTCCATATCATGCAAAGTCAATTTATATATATATATATATATATATATATATATATATATATATATATATATATATATATATATATATATTATATAACAAATGGAGCATTGCTGATTATATATTTTATAATGATACATTCATAGAATGAATAGTTCACATACTGGAGTTTAACAAAACATTTCCAAAACTGTCATGTATTTTTAAGTATAGAGCCTACCAAATAATAACAATGCCTCAATTATGAGAAAGAAAAGAAAAAAATTTAATAATTGTAACTATCTCCTTGAAACAATATTGGCTTGAAATGAATTGGAATTTCTCATTCCTTTAAAATTATTTTTGAACAAATATTTTAGCTGAAGACAGATGCACATTTAAAATATATTGTATGGAAAATATCAGTGAAAGAACATATTCTTATTCCTTTTAAATTATTTACTTTTTTTCTTTCGGAAAGTACAAAGTATGATAAATAATTAAAACCAATCCAAACTATGATAAGCTTTGATTGTTTCATAAAACATAAAATTAAACAAAATATGTTTTAGCTCCTTCATCCCCAAGTACGCAATATGTAACAGAAGAAAAAAATACCACTGATTTAAGTGTGTGTGTGTATATATATATATATATATATCAATATATATATATATATATATATATTGATAGAAACAATAAAAATAGCAGATCATTAATAGAATCAAGTCTGAAACATATGACTTTCTTATCTCTAAAGTAGAATTGTGAAGCGATTTAAGTTTTTAAAAAATATGTTTTAATCTCCAACCCTTATTTTGAGGAAGAAAGTGATGGCAAATTTGAAATTAAAATAAATTTATAATATATATAAGATTTTTATATGATAACACCCAGACAAACTTCCAGTGAATGGATTTTATTCAAGATTTGTTGGAAATTTAAACTTTGGTGTAAAAACCACACACCAAATTTCATCCATCTAGCACAAAATGTAGTAAATTTTTTCATGCACATTTCAGTAAATTAATAAACGAACCCCCTCTCCTCCCCCCCCCAAAAAAAAAACTTTGCTGCATAACTGGAAGCAATAGTACTGGCTCAAAAATGGCAATCTAAATTAAATTGTTTTCATGACAAGATTTTATTCTTAACTTTTTTTTTTGGTGCTACATATATATATGTGTTTTTTTTTAATGCTACTTTTCTATTTAAAATTTCATTTCCCTTCAATTTACATTCTAAAAGAAAGTACCAACATATTTTCTACATATTATATATTCATCTATGGAACTATGATATGATTTTTGACAAGGATTCTTTTAGAAAGTTTTTTACTAACATTTTCAAATTGTCTTCATTACTTAAGGAATTTTACTTGAAAAGAATTTTATGAAGTTCCAATTTAATTTATTCTAAAAAATCTATCAAAAGATATATAATTTAGAGAAATCTTATAAATGTGTCATGATTTTTATTTTGAATAGTAAATAAAAATTAAATATATATTATAAACAAATATCTATAGACCTCTGCAAAGGAAAGGAACAATATATACTTGAAAAACAAAATAAAAAAGTATTTGTATTAAATATCTTAATAAATAGTAAACAATGTAAGACAAATTATGTCATTTGTATCCCTTTTCTTAATGATATATCAGATTTACTATAACTAGAATACAAAATACAACTAAAATATAAAATTTTTTAAATAAGTTAAATGAATTCAAAAATATATACATTTTCTTTTTATACTTAAGAGGAAATTATTTGATAGAAAAATGTTTTCTTTTAAATGTTAAAACTATACTGCTATATAACAATTATTATTATTATTTTCATTTTTCAAAGCATTTTGTATTTATATACTTCAATTCAGTAAAATAATGAATAAACTTTGAAGATATATATTATAAATACTAAATTTAAACTTATTATTGTACAAACAGTGTCTTTGGTCTTGGTCTATCCCATGGCAACCTGCCTACCCAGTTGCTGCAGAGAGAACCATTATTTATTTATTAAAAGGCTTATTGTTATCACCAGAAAAAGGGTGGTAAATAAGAGTAAACAGCATCTTTGTGGAAAGATGAAATCAGATTAACATTTTCTTGGAATTCATCAAGAATGATTTTAAACTGCACTCTTAATAAACTAGATATATTAAATAATGGGTTTCACATTATTACTGATAAAAAATAAGCTATAAAAAGTAGTTTTTCTCTGTCCTCCTTTATTTTATGTATCTCTTGTAAATATGAAGTAGCAACTGTAGATAAAAAAAAAAATTGTACATGGAAATAAAATTACATATACATCTGCAAGACATTTTGTAGCTACAAATTAATAAATCTGATCAATAATAATATGCTTCATATAATCAGCAAATAAAGTAAAATTTAATGTCTTAAATAAATTGTTCACTTAAATATATAGAGAATTTTTAGAATAATAATCAAATTTGCCCAGTGAGATTATGTTTCTGACATAAAAGTTACCATGGATTAAAAAAACAAAAAACATCTTTTTCTATTTAATAAGCTTTCTTTTAAAATAAGTTTATAAATCTTAATCATCAGATAATATATTCAAAAATTGATGAATTTGCAATAATTGTACTGAAAATGAAAGCACTCAATGGAATAGTTATCTACCATATTATCTATTTTTGCATAAAAAACTAACACAAAAAAATTGATAAATAAAATATATAATCAAATTTTATAAGTTGATCCAATTCAAATTTAAACAAAACTGAAATTACATTCATTTAAAGCAATCACATAAGTGATTTTTCTAAAAGAAAGAAAGTTTATATCTAACAGACTCAAAAATTTCAGAAAATCAATCAATAGTATTTCTAAGATAAAAATTACATTAACAGGTGTTAACTATCAAATATAAATGTACAATATATTAATATCAACATAATTTATTACTTACGTTTTGTATGAATTCTCCATATTTAAGAGACACTTTTGCGATAGTCTCTTCTGATTATGTTTCAGCTATAAAAATACATTGTAAGGAAAAGTTAGATTAGAAAAATACGAGGTTTGTATGTAAACAAACCATCACATCTTGTTCTCACAGATTCGCACTTCCGTCTTCCAAGGAATATTTTTTTTAAAAATTTCATCACAATAAAAACTATTAAATAATTATAGATTATAATTTTTCCAACTGTTTGAAATATTTTTTAAAATTAAAATGAATAGAAATATCTCTAAATTCTCTTCCGAAAATACAGTTTATGCGAGATTGCAATGTTTAGTTTGTTTACTTACACTGTCATCCTTTGTTGTTATGATGGAGAAGTGATGTTTTAATGGCGAATTCAAGTGATGAAGGCTTAGATGAGTCCATTCCAGAAATGGTATATCAGTGTATATCTTTCACTGATATTCATATTTATAAACGTGAAGATTCTTATTTAAAATGTGACTTATGCAGCAAATTAAAGAAACATTTTTATTGTGCGGATTGCATAAGGAATGGCAATTTCACACATTCGAAAACGACTAGTTTAGAAAGGTATGAAAAATGAGTTGTTTTAATCTATATTAATAAATCACTTTGATGCTTTGATTTATTTTGTCAACTAATTATCAAATCTTTAAGTTTATAAGGTATGGAATGTTTTCTAATGAAAGCATAGGTCTAATAATCAGTTCTACTTATTAAATAAATTTTACAATAAAATTCACATTATTTATGTCCTATGGAAAGACGAATTTCTTTGTCCTTTGAGATAAACTGGTTTTGTTATTAGGTTATTAACCGAATATCCCAATCAATTATTTTTAAATTGAGTGACTCATTTCATGATGAACCACTAGCAAAAATTTCATAATGTTGCAATACGTAGTTTGTATACAATATACATGTTCAAGTAATAAATATGATTATTACATAGTTTCTCAATAAATAATTATAAAAAAAATCTACTGAAAATATCTTTTTTTTGTGAACTATAATATTTTTAAAATTTATTACTCATTTAAATGTATTGTTTCTTCTGTAGACCTTAATTTTTATGTGTCACCTTTAAAATTTCTTCATTCTCATAAAACTCTCATACCCAAAATAAAACGGCAAATTAGTATTATTTGAAGTCATTATTATCACATTATCTAATTAGAATTAACTCTATCCAGTTTAATTTAGTTTTTATAACATAAAACAAGGCTGGGACAAAGGCAATATAAATGAATCACTCAATAGGATAAACAGATACAGAGCCATAGTTTGTATCTTTTCAAATGAAAATTATTTATAAAAAATAGTGCACATTTCTTTATATAAGAATATAACTTTCCCTCTGTTTCAATTAAAAAATGTGTCTTGCCTTCATCTATAATTTGCTTTTGATACTAAAATTCATTATCAAAGTATAGTTTATAGTTCTGAATATTGCTAGTAGATCATTTATGATGTGTCATCAAAATTTAGAAATGTAACCTGAAATTAAAAAATAAATAAATATAACTAAGAGTATATCAAACATTAATTAGCTCATTAAATGAATAAGCCCACAATACAAATCATTTTGGATGTTTGTTGCGAGATTAGTAGTTTTGTAATTGAAGTTTTCTACTTTTTGGTTTTTATTTTCATGAGATGGCTTTACTTGTATATTAACTGTATATAACTGTATCTCAATTGCCAAAAGTTGAATGAAGATTTTGTACTTAATGATAACCTATGTACGCTAATATCATGTGATTAATACCTAAGAATCTTTAATTTATCTGAATTTTTTAAGAAAAAATAAATAATACTGTCTTACTCATTAAGTATTGAGTATTATTCAGTGGCTATTAAATGTGAGAAAGATGTCCTCAGCATCAGCTATAGAACACTTCATGAATAAAATATTAAATTTGTTTATTTCATTCAGGGTTAAAAAGATAAAATTTCCCAAAATGCTATGTTTATTTTCTTTTATGTTATTACATTTTGGATATACATTTCCTCATGGGATATTTTATAGCAAATTTGATAAAATTGTGCAGCTTTATGTTAGATTTAATTAATCTTTATTTATAATAAATATACAAAAATTATGGATGTTGAAATGGGGTTTTCTATTCAGTTGAATATTTCAGTTAGATTGTTATCTTTATTAATGAAATTCCTTTGGTATGTAGAGTATTGTTTATTTTTTAGGTCTGTATTCAGTAATTTTTTCTGTTATTAATGATATTATATACATGTTAATATCAGTTTCTTCCTCAGTCTATTTCCTTGCTATTAATTTTAACGACTACTTTTATAAGTATATATAATTAATGTATCTATTAAACTTTTGGCTTATTTTTTAATTCGTAATAAAATAAAGTTTCTTTTCCGTTATAAACATACAATGTATTTTTAAGATCAAATTGTGAATTTACTGTGGTAAAAAAGAAAGGTGGCATATGCTTTCGTTACCATATCAAAGTTCTTCCCTTAAGCTTTTGTGGTAGTAGAATAATTGCCATCATGATAATACTAAAGCAAGATAGCTCAATCCCACAACGTTATTTTATCTACAAGAAAAGGCAGAATCAGCTAGTGACTGGAAACTTTTTATCCTTATATTTAGTATTCTACTTTGATTGAAAAAGTAATATAGTTGAAACAGAAGGAAATTGATGCATATTTCCCTGAACAAGAAAGATATGAAATAGTGTGCATATTTCCCTGAACAAGAAAGATATGAAAAATAGTGTATTTATAATGGAAATGTGTCTAAATAATTCATAAGTTATATATGAAATAAATGGATCTTTAAAATACTGTTTGATGGTTTTTTTTTTTTTAACTGATGTTTATAATGTGATTAGATTGATAGCTATAACATACTAAAGCTTTCTTGCAACATTGTTTTGCTGCCAATAATAGTAAAACTAATCTTTATTTAATCAAATTCAATATAGAAAGATATATAACATATTATGGATATTATATGATGTGTAGAAAAGGAATGATCTAAGTAAGACAAAAGGGTATGAATGAGAATGAGTGTACTCTTTTCCTCCCCCTGGTCTCTCTTCTACACAGATAAAGCAAAAAGTTCCCTGATAAATAATTCTGAAAGAGTTATCTATATTTATAAAAATAAATGTTTGTATATCTGTGTAAATTAACCATATGAATTGGTTCTACTTACTTCTATGACATCAGCATTAACTGATGATTGAATGTACTTCAAAGCCAAAGTTTTTAAGTTTAATTTAGAATTATTTTTATTTAATTCTATTTGGTATATATGATATTACTCAGGGTTAAAATACTTTCATATGTACTATTTTAAAACTAAAAACTAATTTTATGTAAATTATTATAATATACTCAATCTTTTACTATGCCATATTAATTGATTGACTGCCTTTGGATTGTTGTAATCCTTTAAAGATAAAGATGTATATTGGGTTTTTTTTATCTTTTCTTTTAGGCACTATTAAATAACTACTTTAAGCCAATAAAAAAGATAGTGATAGAGTAATAGATCAGAAAGAAGCCTTACTTGTATTAGACTGTTAGTATTTCAAAATTTTAATATAATTAATAAGAAATGAAGAAAAAAAAAATGCAGGAAAATTTTTTTATGTCATTGAAGAGGTAAAATTTTGAATTTTAAAATGATATTAAAATATTTCTTGTAAGGAAATGTGTAAGAGTTACTTTTCTTTATTGCAGAAGAATAGAAAATTTTGGTTGATTTCTAATTAATTAAATATTTAATTTTTTTCACTTTGAAAAGGTGACAGTATTCTTTCTTGTGCCTTAAAGAATATACAGAAATTGGCCTAGTCATTCAGGAGGAAATGCAGAAGAAGCATGTATATATAGCCTCACTATCTTTTATTTACATTAAGTTTTTAGATGATTTTTCACTTAAAGTATTGTTTCTGATGATTATAGAAATAAATACAGAGGAATTAGAGAAGATAAATCATTTTGTCTATTTTACCATTGGATAAAATCAATCGCTCATTCCTTGTATCATTTGATAAAATAAGCAAGTGTTGTTCGGATGTAATTTCTTCTTTAAATATAATAAAATGAAGCTGAATTTTAAGGAACTTTAAACTAGAAATGGAAGTAACTTAAAGAATCAAAATTATCATGTCTGCAATTAACATTCTATTTTTCTTATCTTTTTCAAATTTGTTGAGATAATTTCTGGAATATTTCTCTCTAATTTAAAACAAAAATGGTCTAATGACTTTTTAAATTGATTTTTAATTCATTCTTTTTTTGGATGAGTTCAAAGAATTTTTCGTAGATTGTTAATGGAAAATGAAAATAAACATTTCTGCTCTGAAGGACTATTATTGCCTTAAAATATCACATATTTTACATATCTGACAGACTGCAACAAAAGATTGATAACTATTTTAAAACATGATTTTTAAAAAATATTCAATTAAATTAATTATTACTCTGTTTTAGTAAGTAAATCTTCTGCTTTCCAAATAATGACTAGTTAATGCTAAATGTGTATAATTAATTACTTTTTTCCCTGCTATTGCTTGTATATTATTAAATTCTGTTTTTCATTCATATGTATCATGTCTGAATGTTAGACTTTCTAGGAAATATGAAATTTTTAATCCTTAACCATGTTACTAAACTGAAGGATGGATCATTCGGCACACTAATCTACTCTAAAAAGAATATTAGAAAGTTATTGATATAAGTGCTTTCTTATTTTTTTAATCCTTAATTAAATAATAGTTTTAAGATTATTTTCTCACATCTTCATACTTTCTTTTTATAAGCATTCTCTTTAGATGATGAATGCAAGTATATATTTGGTTTCTTTACTCTGTGAACATAAAAATATGTCATAGTTTTTTTTTTTATAGTGTTGCTGAATTCTCATTGTATTTTTCATTGTGTTATCAATATCCTAAAAATATTGCACAAAATCTTGGGCTGCTTGGTTGTGATATATCTTACTGCTATAAAATCTTAATTTTGCTTTAAGAATGAAATTTAAATTTCTTTGGTTGATTGCCCTTATTTTGCTGTTTTTTCTATTTATCACATTTTTTTTTATCATTTTGTATTAATTTTTGCTTTATTTTAATCATGCAGAATTGCATTGAATATTGATTTCTTTTTTGCAGGTTTGCTGACAAGAAACCAAAGAAGTATAAAGTAGATGAAGAAAAGAATAGAATACTTAAAAGGTATATACAGAATTCTGTATCCTTACAAAATACATGAATTGAAGGATTGCTTTTAAATTTACAGAACTATCTTTAAATTTATAAGGCAATTATAATTATTTCAATCATCTAAATTAAAGGTTACATTTGAAAAAAAAAAAAAAAAACACCCTCATTTAAAAAATTTCTATCACCTTAACTCAGTTTTCTAAAAAAAGGCTGCAGAGAGATGGGGGAGGGGAATCACAGTGTCTTTACTAAAAGTACATTAGAGAGCTTTAAATAATCTATCCTGTGATACAAAAAGGAATATAATGACTTTTGGTTTATTTTATTATAAAAGGTTAAGGATTTAGGGTGAACAATCTAAATTATTTTTTTATATGAAAGGTGGCTAGATAATTTAAAATCTTATATAAATGTAAATATCACAAATGCAAAATAAGGAAAGTCCTTTTGACTTCTCTTTGTCATCATTATACCTCATAGATAAACTTTTTTAAGAGACTTTGAAACCCAAATTTTAGGGACTGAATTTCTAGCAATCCTCATTAACCTTGGCAAACTGAATTTTTTTCGGGTAAGAACAGCTCATGTTCTTTCCAAAAGAGGTTTTACAAGCTAGAAATGAAGTTTTGTTATAAAAAAATATTAATTATTAAATTAATAAATGTTGGCACAAATAATAAGGAGTTGCTACGAAATTAGTACATATGTTGCCCGAATTGAGCATTCATACTGAGAAAAAATTTTTGATTAAGTTTCTGGTTCTGAGGTATTATATGGAAATTTAACTTTAAATTAACTACAACAAATTAGAACAACAAGTATATTGTGCAAAAAGCCATTTCTTTTTATTTATCATTCTCGTGTTGAAAAATGCTTGCCTTTTTTTTTTGTCATTCACAATGAATCTTTTGTTTGTGTATTGTATATTTATTTTGTTCTGTTGTACCAGCGGCTTGATGAAGATTTCAAGCCTGTATCACATTTTTTGCAAATTCTAGAAATATATATATACATTTAATGTCTTGTTGCAACCTGTAATTTGGAATCCCTGTTGTATGGAAGGCAGATACAGAAGGAATCTAGTATTATTATTCTTAATGAATTTTAGCTTCTTCCTAGATAGGCAATTCTACCAGTTTATATCTTGTCTGTGAGAATCTTCAGCCCAACCTTCATTGCCTGCCTTATATTTTCTTCTTCTTTTTTTTTTTTCTAACTACTTTTTCTGACATTTCCTATTGACTTCTCTTTGAGAAATTGTTCACTTAAAGCCAAAGAACACTTTTTTTCAGTGAAAAATAGGGGTTCTAATAATAATACAAGCACATGCAATTAAACATTCTTTGCTTTTTATTTAGTTATTATTTTTATTTAATCCATCTTTTCTATACATGTGCATCAACATTATATATATAAATTTATTACTCCCAACATGATGGAAGCAGGGGGAAGGTAAGAACAAAACAAGAACTAGACAAAAGAAAAACTTGTCATCTCTTGCTTTCTTAATCAAATATCATGATAAAGATTTGATATAATTACTTTCTTTATCATATGCAATTAAAAACTCTCTGTACCTTATCAATTTTATTTGTTTTAGTTTTTGATTGAATCTGGATAAATTAAATTGCATATAATAATAATAATGGTTTTATTTTTAGTATATTATAATAATAATGGTTATAGTTTCCTCCTAAATAAGCAAGCACTATGTTTCATCTATACTGCATTATAGTTTTCTCCTATCAGATTATCTATGTTTATTTATAAATTGTTAAATGAATTTTACAGCATATTTATTATTTATATTTTGGCACATTTTTGGCAACAGTATTATTGTTAATTTTATAACAAAAATCAAATTTTTTCTTTAAAGATATCAGTTTCATAGAGTATGAATTAATATCATAAATGAATGTGAAAACCATAACATTTGTCTAATTTATTAATAGTTTGAGTAATTTTTTTTGTCTTTATTCCAATAAAGTTTTCAAAAAAAAAAATTCAAAATCATTGTCTAAATAATTATGAAACTTAATCCCAGCTTTCCCAAAAGTCTATTTTTTTTTTTTTTCTGTTAAAATGTAGAATCATTTACAAAAATAAAGAGTTTTCTGCACTTGATGTGGGTATGTATAAATTTATACTAGATATTATCTGAGTCACATACTGCATATCATTAAAGTGCAAAAGTTTATTTCTTGAATTTCTTTTTGACTCTAAATTTTTCTTATTTGTTAATCAAAGTGTAGGAGATGAAATTGTGAAAAAAATTAAACAAACTTTATAAAAATGTAAATTGCTTATGGATTTGTATAAGTCCTATTAACAAAATCATAAAAAAAGGAAATTATAAAGCCATTTTGCATATTTCTTAATTAGTAGTACTATTGCATTGTTTGTTTGAATATTAATTTAAATATAAAAAAATGTTACTGTTGCCAAACAAAAGTCTTATTTTCACTTTAGAAAAAACTTATTAGTAATATAAAAATATTAAGCTGTTTCCCACTCTTTTGAGAAGTATGTTTTGTTACTCGCAAATTATCTTGATAATCTGCTAAGTATTGGATTTCTACACTTTAGTGATATCACATAGATTAATTCTTGTGACAACATGTACCCAACTATAAGCAAGGAATTCATCTGAATTTATTTTTGTGTCATTGTTATCATGCTTTAGTTTCAATGAACTATAGAAAAATATCAGAAAAAGATTAATGTTCTTTCCATCAACTGGTAAAAGATTAAAATTTATGTTAAAAATCTTTATTTTATTTATTTGTATTTATGCAATTTTTACTCTTGTTGTTTTCATTCAAATTGCAATATTTACAGTAAAAAAAATGCAAAAAATAAAAAAATAGATACTTAGTTACAGCTACTTTACTAGTTATTTAAAGACAAAATTATTCTTATTTGTCATATATGCATAGTTTATATAAAATGAACTTATTCGTGGTTTCTTATGTGATTAAAATTTACTTCCTTCAAAACAAAAATCAATTTGTTTTCTTAACTAATAGTTAAAAAACTTAGCAAATGTAAAATTTAAATTATGATAAAATTACTAAGAATTGTAGGATAAGTTATAACACGTCAATGTTTGCAATGAATGAGCCACTGCTGCTATGCAATATATTTTTCACTGTGTATTTGTAAGCAAATCTTAAATTTAGAAGCTATTTCATTCTTTTAAAGTTTGTCTATAGCTCATATAGAAAAGCATCCTTGTTCAGTTAATGTAAGTTATAGAAATATAAATAATATTATGCTTTCCTATTTATGTAAAAAAAAAATATGGAAAGAAAGAAATTAAAAAGGATTGTCTCTTTCAAAGAAAACAAAATTATTGAATATATTACAATATAACAATATTATAGTACAGAAACATTTTTAAAGGCACTTGCTACTGGGTAAAATTTATGCAAAAGATATTTTAATTTGTTTTCTCAAGCATTCTTTAAATCTATTAAATAATGATTCTTATCCTTTTCATCAAGTTTTATCAGTGATTTGTAATCATTTTTTTTTCAGATGCAGCGAAATATTAGCACAGAAAAAAGAAGTAGAGAATATGGTAAAAATTCATTTGTGTTTGTGTATTTATTATATCTGCAAACTTTTGTATTTGAATATATATTTTTGTATCAAATGGCATACATGAAAATTGTGATACTATGCAAAGTGTGTGTTTATGAAAAGAAATATTTATGTTAGCATGTGTTGATGTTTCTTCTGAACTACTGAATATACATAAGAAGTAAAAAAATATTTACCTTAAATAAATTTTTTTTGGAAGTTTTAATTAGAATTTTAACTCACAACTTCTGAAAATATCATGAAACAAAACAGATAGTAACATCATCATAAAACTTTAAAAATTGTCTTTTCATTGTTACCAATTTATATGCCATAAAATGCCTTCCTCATAAAATAATTAAAATATTGCATTTGCATGAATTTGTATAATAGATTTCATTGTTACAATTAAATTTAAATTGTTTTCATTACTTCATTATATATGCAATTGCCTGATTTTCTTCCTTTGCTAAAAGCTAAGAAAAAAAGATTTTACTAATAATGTGCTCAATTTACATGATAAATCGCAGATAGAATTTACTTTACTGCAAAAAACATTAATAGATATGCTTATTTCCACATCATAAATAGAAGTGCTCTTTCTGCTAAAATTCCTATGTAATTAGTTTCATGATAAAGAAGAGAATTCTACAGATATCTCTTAATGGATGCCCAGTCAAAAACTTCCGGCCTAGCCTACAAAAATGAAAATTCCGAAAACTTTTGTAACTGGCAGTATCTCAATTTTAAGCACAGAAATGATATTCTCCTTAAAGCTTTTTTTGCTCTGTCATGGTAACTATGCAAATCCGAGAAACATATGGAGTCAGTTGAATTAAGCTCAAGTGAATAGTTGAACAAAGTTTGTGCGAGTGCTTTGTGTAATTGTAATTGTTTTATTGAGATTTGCTACTTTTGCGTTGTCAATTTCTGCAATTGCTATTTGTTACTTATATATCCCATTTTTGTGTCAAATGAAATATTATTATCCTTTATTAAGTCTATTGAATTTTTAAGCATACTCTCAGAGGATATTTTGTGTTATATATATATTGCTAATTTTTATATATATTATTTTAATGTTAGTTATTGTTATTTTTAAGCAGCAGGAAATATTTTCTAATTGTTGATGTTAATTCTGATGAACTTATTATTTTCCCAGAAATTTAACATTGAAAGGTACAAAGAGAAAATAGAACTTCTTGATAAAAGTATAAAGGATTGTAAACTAGATATATCCAAAGGTAAAAACCAATTTTTTTATTTGCATTAATCATCTGTTAAATTTCTTTGAAAGTGGTTGTATTTAATTAACCAGTGTTTTTTTTATGATGTATTTTTTAATGTATCTGTCTGCAAAATCTCATATGAATTTTATGATTCTTAGAAAAATCAACTTGGATTTTTTAAGAAAAGAAAAAAAAGAGTTAAGAAAGAAGTTGAAATGAATGCTATTTTAAATCCAGTGGGAGTGATTTACCCAAAAATTTCTTGCATACTTTCCAATAAAGGTTTTATTCCTTGCCCCATGCATAAAATTGTGAACCTTGGATCTTTGTCAGGAATCTAACATTTTAACTTTATCTGTCATGTGGACATTTGACAGATGTCAATGACATTTTAACTTAATATGTATCAATTTGTATCTATCATGCTTTTTTACAACTATTTTGAACTCACATTTGACACAAACAACAGTTGTAGTCACAAAATCATATGCTGCATGTCATTAATTTAGAATATTGTATTTGCATGTATTAAAAGAATAAACCAGCAGATGGCCAACTCTTTGACAAATTTATTTCAGAGTTTAATAGTAATAATTTACATCTCAAATATCAAAAGAAGTGTGCCAAATTTTGTCTATTTAGCATTTTAAGTTTTGTAATTATGAAATTCACTTGCACGCCGGCAGACATTTTAATGGATTTTGTTCAAAAATTTATAAAAATCTAAAGATTTGGTGAAAAATTTATTTAGCAAATTTCATCCTTCTGGCTGAAAGTGTCTTTGAGTTATCATTTTTATATATAGACATAATTGCAAAAATATGATTCCAATTCAGAGGAGTCGAAAACAAAAAGATTCATCATAATCTTAAAATTGAGTATTTGGACAATTACAGTGTTTTTCCTTTGTATAAGGGTGAGTTAAAATTGATTTAAATTTTATATTTGTTCCAATCCAGTTTTAAGATTAAAGACCTGATTGTATTTTTCCCTTTCATTTTAAAGTCAAATAGAATAAATTTACTTAACCTTAACCCCGCTTGGGAAAATATTTGTGTGCATATTATCTATAGATAATTGAAGATTGCCTTATGTTATGCTATAGTGTCTAACCTTTTTACTCCTTTAAAATTCATAACAGATTCTGAGTTGACATTCTATTTCTCAAGTGAAAAAAACTTAGTTATATTTTGCTAACACTGGATGAGCAGCTTTTTACACTTTGATTGACAATATTTGATAAACAATATTTAAGGCATAAATTATCTTGATTAAGGCTCATGCAGATTTTAAATTGTAAGTGACAATGAAACAAGTTGCAGCATTTCTTTGAATTTTCCTTATGAAATATCTGATTACTTAAACAAATTGAAATAAAATTCCATTATCTCCTATATTTTTATGCTCCCAAATATATATTTGTCTTAAACTATTTAATTTTACTCATATATTAAACCTAATTTCTACATGTGGAACCATATATAGAAATTACTTTTTTTGAACCATTCAATTGTGTACAAACTATACTTTTATGCCTATGTTATTGCTACAATTTTAGTGCTTAGGTCAATAGGACTAGCATTTTCCTTCTTTTTTGTTTTGATGAAAATGATAAATTTTCTCTGCTACAGTCTTTGAAAATGCAAACATCCATGTCTACTTTCATTCTGCGACTCATTATTTATAGCTGAAAACTTGGCATATTTTGAGCATGTGTCCTCGCACCTAACTCTTACCACTTAGTGGATGATTTTTTGTAATTGCCATGCAAAATTGGGCCTGCATATAATAGCTATAGCTTTTGAGCTAATTTTATAATTTGCAGAAAACCACTTTTGTTATCTCCCTCATTTTAATAACAATATGCACAAAACACAGTTAATTATTTCCTCTTCAAGTTGTGTAAGAGAAATAAAAGCTCTAAGAAAAATAAGATATGAATAGAATAATCCCAAGTATCTCTTGACATATAAAAAATATATAAATCTTTCATTTTTGTGCAATATCACTTGAATAACTGCTTATAAATCATTCTGTACTAGAAACTTATAACTGTATTGGAATTACTAAAACTTGTAATGCATATTCTAAACTGTTTATTTCTTGAATGCCAACTCAAATGTCAATGAAATTTATTTAATAAAAATTTTTAAATGTGCTTTCTTCTTGTTTGTAATTAGTTAATGTATTATTTAAGCATTCTCAGATTTGGAGTCACAACGAAAAAATTCCTCTACCCTAGGAAATTGATCCCAAATGTATAAATTACTTTAGAACAAAGCTGTATTACTAAGATAAACTGTGTATACTAAAAAATTTTGTTATAGAAATTTTTTGCAAATCATTTTAGCTAGAATTTTTTTAAAAAAAATGTTTTATTTAATTTAGTGTGCCATTTTTATTTTTTAATTATTTTATTTATTTGTAGACAAAAAACTAATAAGTGATTTAAAGGAGAAGAAATGCAGATTAACCAAAAGGCAGAAGCTATTTGCCGAGAAACTAACTGGAATGGAAAATTATTCTAAATTGATGGAAGATGATGTAAAGGGTAAAAAATCTGAATTACAAGTTGAACAAAGTGCCTTGGATTCTCTCATCCAGAAAAGAAGTCAAGAACTTGTGAAATATATTTTTCCTATTGTTCCATCTTCTAAGTAAGTCTGCAATTTACTTTTAATGCATTTTGTTATGGTAACTAATACCTTGTTATTTTATTCGGAGGAATCGAATACCATAACTTTTTATAGTTATTGTCTTATTATCAGTTGTTTGTTAATGTGGAAAATAACTGTATTTAGAATTGGATGCAAAGACATTTTTTGTAAATAATTTTATTGAATTAATTTTAGTTCAAATTCTTACGAGATCATACTGTTTGTTTTCTTTTTTCCACATTTTTGTGAAGTGCTAATTTTTTTAATCCTCACATTTAAACTTCTTTCAATAAACTTCAGTTGCTTTTGCATCAGTGATTTTTAATTTTTCTCATGCTCAACTTCTTCCTTATCCCCCCTCTTTAAAATATTTATGTGAAGTAGCATTGATATGCAATGTTATATTTTACTTTCTTGTATTTGAAATATAGAGAAATTACTGTAATTGTCAAAAGAAATTTGATCTCGGGTCTATAATGAATCTCCATGCATCAGACCTCCAAAGACATTTTTGGAATTGTTTATCCATCTGTAATTGTGATAATTCAAAAATGCAAAAGAAATTTGGTATATGGACTTAAGATCAAATGTGTAGATTTTTGCCAGATTTTGAACCAAATCCTTTCAGAGAAAATCTGTCTGTCTGTCTGTCAAGCTATTCAATAAAACTTAGTAACTACAGGATGTGAATAAGATATAATCACCTAAAATGCATATTTCTATCGAATTTTAAACCAGATCTGTCAGAGAGTTAACCACTTGTTGATCTATCCTTTTGCTTGCATTGTGACAACAACTGTGGTTTGATAGTCAATTGAAAAAATGGGGTTCAAAATACATATTTGCATGTTAGATTCAATAAAAATGGTTGATCCACACCAAAGATCTAAAGCTATTATTTACCAATGTGAAGCAAGGCAATCACAGTCTTATCTGATTTTACACAGAAAGGGGGGTAGGGAAGATAAGGCTTTTATTGAAGAATATGTCAGAAAGTTTCAGAACTTTAATTGGTAATTAGTAAATAATTGAATCTCATCTCTGAATATAAAATTATTGATCATGTCATGTTCAGTTACATCATTAAATTTACAATTACTAAATATAGCTGTACTCATTAATATGCAATATTCTGATCAAATTCGATACATCATTTTTAATGGTTTTTGTAAGATTTGTTTAATGAGCTTACAGCTTCCTCTTCTTCTATTGAATAACTTTATTGTTTAGCTTTATTGAATAACTTTACTGTTTAGCTTTATTGAATAACTTTACTGTTTAGCTTTATTGAATAACTTTACTGTTTAGCTTTATTGAATAACTTTATTGTTTATCACTATTTGTTGGAAACTAATTTCATTTTCATCTAAAACACAATTGTTGTAGTTTGTTCAATTACTAATTTTAACCCTCACACATTAAACAATGTGAAAAATTTAGCCCTACAAAGTGGCTGAATTAGTATATTTATAAGTGTGTATAATTTTATTGATTATTAATACTTTATTTTTTTATTTAGTAATAAGGATTCAGTTTCCAGTGAGAGGCAAAAAAAGGCTGAATTGCAAGAAGCACAAACTTTTACTTATGTTCAGGGAAATTGGACTTATGACAATCCAAGTGATAATACATATTCCATTGTTCAGCCCTTCCTTATCACCGGTGATTACTCAGCAGATACTAATTGGAGTGAGTATTTCATTTGAAACAATCTTTTGTTATTTGAATGGATAATTATTATAACTATCCCAATTCAGTTACCTAAAATATCATTTAAATCATATCAAGGCAAGAGGTTTTATAAAATCCACTTGGTACTTAAATTTATCCTTTGAACTCTACATATACTGAATCAAGATTGACTCTGATTTTCATAGATTGTAGTTATGTTAAGCTAACAATTTTTTATTACTTCTGTTTAAGATTATGCCAAAAGCTGGAATGAAATATATTTCTGTTATCTTTATTTATTTTTTTAATAGTAAGGATGAGAGAAAATGTGGCAGTGTTTGTTTTCAGCAGGTCAGATCATTTGACCTAGAGCTGTTGAATCTTGGTACATATGTACTTTGGTTTGTGATACTATGCATCCTGAGCAATTTTTTTGAAATTTCATTAAAATATCAATAAAAATATTACAGCACAAAAAATATTTCTATATCATGTTCAAATTCAAAAATTGTCTTTTCAATTATGACTGTTTTGTTGCTGCGTAATTTCTTTTTCTATTTTGAATGAATTTTTAAAAGATATGTAAATGTTTAAATGTATTTTACAAAAATATATTTCATTGTTAAAGTGAAATTCAGATCCTTTTCATTGTTGCTACTAATATTTCCTTCTGATATCTGAAGATATGGTTTAATTTCCATGTCAAGTAGTTCCATTATAAGACGTTTTTTTAATAAAATTTTACTGTGCAAATGTGCAATTAAGGGATTTTTTTTTAATTTTTAGACACAAAAATTAAGATTTTCAAATATATATATGTATATATATATATAAATTTTGTTGTCTTTAAAATCAAGGTTTAACTTCAGAATCAAGCAATAGTGAAATATTTTTAAGATATACAACTTTTTAATATTTATGCATAAAGATATAGATAAGAAATTAAGGGAATGCAAACCAAAAAGAACAGAATGGTGTAAGGCTTCTAAAATAATAAGTTATATGTGCATCAAAATTTATAGTTTAAAAATATTTTGTTAAGAAAATTGCAAAATGAAATGTAAATGTAATGAAAATTGTAACCATTAATTCCTGTAAACCATCTGGTTGCCAAAAACAGCTAATACAAAAGTAAATAAATAAAAATACACCATTGATTTCAAGACTGTTATATGATTGCAGTAGTGGTTTTCTTATAGTACAAAAATCAAATTATTTAGAGCAAATCTATGAAAGGATAAAGATATCATTATTTCTGCATTTATTAAAGCTTTAGGCTTGGAACTTAGGTCTCATATATATTTACCTACATCTGAAGAAATTTAAATAGATGAATACATTTTTATGATAAATAATGTAATTTGTATTATTATACATATTAATAATAATGTATTATATCAAGCATTTTATAAGAATACACTTGTTTTTAGCTATACAGCTACACATTTATAAAAAAAAAAACTTATTTTTTCTGCTTTGCTGCATCTAATTTAAAAATTAAAAATTATTTCTGAGTAACTGTTTGCAAAATACATTTCCTGCATATTGAATGAATTATTAACATATTAACTGTTTAACTATTGATAAAATCTTTAATGATTCACTCGTCAATGCCATCTGTGGAATTACAGGTTTTTAACTCTTAGTCATTTAGTAACATCGCTCTACTCTGTTTTAAAATATGGTTACATTTCTGATAAAATTGTGTTGAAAATAAACATATTACACTTTATATAATTATATCATTAGCAAATTATAGAGAAAGATATTCTGTAATGAAGTATATTCAGTTTCATAGTGATTTAATTGGAAGCTCTACAAAGCATATTTGTGCACCATATTGTTAAATAATAATCATGATTACATGATGAAGCATGCTACTATATTATAGTACTTATACATGCTACTATATATTTTTACTGCTATGTAAATATTGTCGTATGTTATTTTCTAATTTAACAGATTTAATATAATCATATTTTATTGTTTATTTTTTATAGGTGAGAAAATGGAATTAACTGCCTATGCCAGCAATATGCCAAGTGAAGATCGTTATTACCCAGCCTATGTGATCAGTGCTGCTCTTGCTTATGAAGCACAACTGGTCAGCACTATGACATATATAATGGACTGTCATGTGCCAAGACGAACTTGTTTCAAGTGAATATTTTTAATTTTCATTTATTAATTTTTTACATTTATGTTGGTTAGCATGCCCAACTATTGCGTTTAATGGCAATGAACAATTTTAATGCTATTAATATTTAAAGGTTTAATATAGAAATAAAGAATAATTTCTTCATAGAATAATTTAAATAATTACTAGAAAAAAATCACATTCTTTAACATTGGTAAAAGCAAATAAAAATTTTAATTAAATTTCTGATAGTTTTTATTCATAGAACAAACACTTTTGGATTTTATGCACTTTAACTTCTTTTTTTTTGATTAGAAGCAAGCTTGATCTGCATTGACTCGACAATCAATGTATTTATTACCTGAATAGAAAACTGTGCAAGAATCTATATTTTAATATAATTATTTAATTTATTAGGAGTCAACTTAATGAAATATTATTTTTTCATAAGTGTATCGGAAAAAATAACATATTGTTCAATTCAAAATTGTATTAGAAAATTTTGCAATTTCATTATATTTTAATAAATTTTAAAATTAAGGAATCATGTTTGTAGCACCATGTTTAACCGTATTTGTAATTTTTTTACAGTTATTTTATTCTTATATCCTTGTGATTTTTTTAAAGTTTTGAATAAAACAAACAAGTGTTGATATACTCTTATTAAAAATTACTATAAGAAGTTATCACTAGTTTTAAATTACTGTTTCATGTTAAAATATTGGCAGCTTTTTAAGGATTTATTCAGTTTCATGATAATATGCATACTTAAATGGATTTTCTGAAATAATATTTGTTGTTGTTTAAATATAAACTGCAAAATTAACATTTTTATGTTTTTGCTTTACGAATCTCATCACAATGATTTTTTAATGAGATATTACAATACAATGTATTGTCCTTGTAGAAAAACTACTATGTACTTAGTCGGATTGTACTATAATGGTGTTTTATTGAATATAAATATTATCCATACTTACTTCTAAAATAAGAGATAATAAGCAACACCAGATGTATTTTAGTGCCTTTTTTTTCCTGTATATTATTTGTCATAAGTCAAACTAATAATTGATCTCAATAATAATAAAGGCAATGTGCATCTTTATCTGTTGGTGCTTTTTCTAAAGAAATCATCTAGATTTAAATATGTTTGCATCGAAATTTTCAAGAGGGTGAAAATATGCATGTGTGCTAAATTTTCAGAAAAAAATAATAAAAATTGTGAATTTTTTTTTGTGTAAATTACATAGCACCTAAAACATGCAGTTTTGTTTGACCACTTATATTTATATCACTAAAAGTATTTTTAGACTTCAAAAATATGTTAAGAGATCTATGAGTATCAATTTATGAATGAAACATTCGATTAACATAATTCATTTATATTACCAAAAAAATAAACTGGTTGTCATAGGTGGTTAGTTTTAGCAACACATACAATTTTAATAATTGTTGCCTATTTTCTGCATTATTATTACATTCAGTTAAAATAATTTCTTATTTATTATAGTGACTTCTGCAAATATGAAAACTTAGAGAAATTCTCTCATGCTGTTGCCAAACTTAATGCCAATATTATTAATCTGTGCATAGCCAGACAAGTCGACTTAACTAAATTGTGTCCAAATGGAACAATGTCTAACCTGTTGGCACTTATTTATCCTGAAAAGAATAAGGATGCGAAGTAAGTTTGGAAATATCAAAATGAGTTTAATGGAGTAAAAATTGCATGTTTTTTTTTTATTAGGCCATTAATATTACTGATTACTTAAGCAATGAGAGCACTTTAAAAATTTACTTCTGATTACTTTTTATTGCTAAATTATAATCATGATTGTATGGAATGCATCTGCAAATACTAAAGAAATAATTTTTCTATTCTTCTTTCTATTAAGCTAATTTTTGTTGCAATATTATATGATATTGGAGAATAAATATTTGCTTTGAAGACCACTCATTATATCTGAATTGTATTTATTACTTCTAAGCACAGACATTAAATTGCATACTTAAAGAAAGACATGTTTAGAATAAAGTATATTTCAACAAAATCTTTAAAAAAAGTCCCCAATAAGTTTATAAAGAGCATTCAAAATCAAAACAAGGTAAAAAAAAAAATTGTTAGGGGGAAAAAAATGTTCTCATTTAATGTTTTTCACTATATAACACTTGATGATTTTTTTAAAGATATCGTTGCTTTCAAAATAACCAAAGCTTTTTTGAAAAATTTAGAATAAAACTTTGAATAGTAATTAATGTATCTCAAAGTTTAAATATGGTGTTTTTGATAATTGATAAAAAAAATTTTTGTGCATTGTTATTATCAAATCAATACATTACAAAGTTGCTTAATAATTACAAATTTTCATGTTATATTGTGTATAGACATCCATTCTCTTTAAGTTTAGGTGCTAGAATGTTTTTGTGAGGAATTTTGAATCCGAGTTAATCAAGTTTCACTGAAGAAAAAAAGTTTATAAATTAATTAGAAAGATGTGTCATTTTGCATTTAGAAATTCTTATCTATTTTTAACATTTAATAATGAAAAACATTAACATGCTTTCTTATTGTTAAAAATTAAAATTTTAAATGCAAATTATAATTTATTTTGTTTAAATGAAAAATATTGTTAGTATATATTGTTTAACAGTAGGGGCCTTAAAAAATTAAATTATTAGTTTAATTTTGAATGAGCCAAAAATATACACTGAAATTTAGATAAATGCTAATGTGTCTTGATCATAATAATATGTTTATAATTCAGTGAAAATATCCAATTTTCTTTTTGGTTTGCTCTTAGATCATTCACTTCAGAAGAGCGAGAAGAAATCATCAAATCTCTGGAAGATCCAATCTCCCAGAACCTTCTTCCCATCAATGATAGTGATGATGACAACATTGATGATATTGAAGCTGAATTCGTCCATGTTTCCGATGAGGAAGTTCCTGCATCTCTACCTGTCCCTGTTCCTGAACCTGTGCCTATGCATGTAAGTCATTAACATTTTGAAATGTAGTCTCAAAAATATATGAAAGATCAGGGATAATCTGCTTAACTGGTTAGACATAAAAAGTCATTCCATTAAGTTTTACCAATAATGACTTGAACATAGAAAGTTGTTTGTTCTATATTCCGGCATTGCCAATTTAGTGACAAAAATGTGGACTTATTTGTGTATTTAAAATGTTATTCTTTGAACATTATTATTGGAGATGGTATAGAAATTTAGATTGAATCAATTAAAAAATTATCATTTAAGATGTATATTCCCAATTAGAAAAATAATTGCTGAGCCATGCTCAAAAGTGTGCAAATTCTAAACTATTAAATGAGGCATTCTTTCATAATCTTTAAAGAATATACAAAATTTCAAAGCTGTAATTTAGAACAAACAAAAGACAAAAAAATTAAGACACTTTTATAGAGAGTGTGTGTGAAATTTTAATACTCTACTGTTTAAATCACTGCTTTTTTTTCCTTCTGTACAAACCATTAGTCTTTCTAATACATAAAATCAAAGAAAGAATTTGATGTAGATTACCAATCCTAAGATAATTATGGCTTTAGCAGAGTTTTATATAATTAATATCATATAACTATACAAATACTGTGGAAGTTATGTGTAATTTAAAGATAATTATTTTCATCAGATTTCTATTTTAAGCACAACTCTCTACTTAAAGAATTCTAGGAAATTGGTCTTGCAAATTGCATATGTATATTTAGATACAATATTAAACAGACTGAAAAATTGCTGCAAAAAATTAAGCACCTTTGCACCCACATATTTTCTTAGGATTGGATGTTCTCTGTTTTAAACTTTTCAATAAAAACTCATTATCATTAATTACGAAAATATTTACCTTTTGTATTGTAAAATTACAAATGTGTTTTTGGTTTGAGAAAAAAATATTATAATTTTTTAGTAAGGACTATATTAAAAGCTTACAGATTTTTATTTTTAAAGGATTTAAATCGGTTGAATGTAGAAATAATATTTTTCAAAAACAAAACTTTTCTTATTTTATTCTAAAGTAGTCAATTCTAAAGATGATTATAAAAATTTTCTAGAGATTAAATTGAGTTTTATCACTTAGAATGCCAACACTTGCGATCTTGAAGTCATAATTTACAGAAGAATTGAAAATTTGATTTATGAGGTCTTGATTAGAATCTCATTTATAATATATGCTACAAACATTTTATATTGAATTTATCGATTAATAAACTATCTTTAATAAAAATGAGTTTTAAAATTAATTACTCAAGATGGTGATGGATGTAATTTTGTATGTCCATGTAAATTGTACAAAGTTACCACATTAAATCAATTACCAATTTCGTATTAATTCAGAAAACTTTAAAATTTGTTGGCTGTATCCAGTATTGATAAATTATTACTATAATTTTGTCTATTTTAAAAATTAATGAATTCAAATTTATTTATCACTGCAAGATCTCGCTAGTTTTGCGAAAGAAATTTTCTTTAAGAAAAATTCTGTGATTGTCACTCCATTGGCAATTTTATTTTACTAAAGACATTAGATTTAGTGTCATGCATAAATTCTAATAAGTCCTGGATGCATGTTGAGCATAAAACCCTTGGTACCTCAGTCCGAGGATATTGCTTTTGCAACATTGAATTTTAAATCTTGCGATTTGCTGCAGAGCAATCTGGAGATTTATTTTCTTTTTTTGCTAGCAAGCAAGATGCTTCTAAAGAAAACATTACAATTACATTAATGCATTTCTCAAGCTGCTAATTCATTGCAAACAAGTTTTATATTCATTTCATAAATTCAACCAATGTCGACGTGTACATGCTAATTAATTTTCAGTACATTTCGAATTGTTCAAAATTGTATGCACTCACTATGGCATAGGCTTAGGTAAGAGCAGGTAAATATAAACTGGATTTATATCAAATGATAAAATGCATTTTACATAAAAAAACATTAAAAAAAATTCTTAGCTTGTTGGCTGTATCAAAAAAGAAAATGTTTTATGACCGTTTGCCCAATTTATTTATCATATTTAAGTCCAGAGAAAAGACATTAATTTTAAAGGGTGAGGGAAGCCTTTAAGTACTTTTAAAGTGCCTAAAAATGATTTCCAAATTTAAGAACTTTTAATGCACTATAACTTAAATGAGGAGGATATTAAAAAAAATATGTTACTTTCGATTAGTGTCATTTTCATATGTATTAATATGTTCTATATAAAATTTAATCTTTTCAGATCATTTTACTTTACAATTTCTTAATTTTTTTTTTTTTTTTTTCTTTTAGCAATCTTTTATATCTTCTTGGTGGAAAGCAGCTTTAGGACAGAGATGAAACCTTATCTGTGATCTATTGATTGAAGATCTGAGCGATATGGTTACAATTTTCAGTTAGAAGTGTAAATATTTTAAGTCATTTTTGTAAAGACGCTCATTTTTACTAAAATTTTAACCGAATTTTCATAATAAAAAGTTAAAATGTTACTGTGTCATTTTTTGATACAAGTTGAATCACTCAAAAAGAAATATTCATAAATAATGAAATCTTTATTTATAATAAAGATGAAAGTGGCCTACAGAATATCAACACACACAGAGTTTTACCTGAAGTTTCAAGATTTTCTACCTATATACTTTGGAACAAAGGAATGTGCATTTTAAAATGTTTTTTTCAAAAGTTGATTATTACTAGAATTTTGCTTAGTTTTCATCTCCAAAAATATTACAGTACAAAAACCTTTTTACATTTTAAAATACCAAAAAAAAAAAAAAAAAAAAAAAAAAAAATTCTTTTCAATTATACCTTCTATACTTAATTTTTAAAAATATTATGCTGAAGATATGTAAATTTTCTAGTAAGAATATATGAACATTCAGAACTCTGTTGAATTATTTGTTCTATTAGTAAGAATTCTAGAACACCAAATGTAAAGTTTCAGCTTTTATTTTTCCTCTCAATCAGAATTACCATTAATGTTGAATTTCCTTTTTTTTTTTTTTTTTCCTTCAGCCCTTAACAAATAATTGCTGATAATTCTAAGATAAATCTGCAAGAAATTTTAATTTATATTTGAAATTTACAATTAACATGAAGATTTTTTTTTTTTTCCTTTAGAAAAATTAAGTTACATTGTGAGAAGGTTAGATCCCCCCCCCCCAAGAATTTTTGGGGAGTTTATAGAAAATAAGAGAAATGTATAGTAAAAAGAACAGATTGGCTTGAAGTGAAGCTTAAAAATATTTTATAAATTCCTTTTAATATTCTATACTGAAAAAGCTATTAAAATTTTTTTTATCAACTATTAATCTTAGATACTTTTAGCAAGCAGATAGTTCTCTAATTTTAAAATGCATTTCATAATTTGAAAAAAATTGCATTAATGTAAAAGAGGTTAAATCACTCCAGTAGACATCTGTATAATGTAGGTTCCAATAATGTGCCAAATATACATCAAGTCCATCTTGGGAATTAATGAACTTCTCTGAAGGCATTACAATATCATTTTAGACTATTAAAATGGTTTCCAGTGGTTCACTCCACAATTTTAAGGATGTTATTTATCTTCAATAGATTTTAATAGAAATTGATAATGGTATAAAGTTTAATTCATTTAATAAAAAAAACCTCAAACAACAAGTTAAATATTTTACTTTTGAAATTCCGATGAAATATAGAAAGTATAAGCTGCTATAGTAATTATTTTAAATTATTTATATTAATGTGGAACAAAATTTTAATCTTGTATTGAATCTATTCTATTAATCTTTCAGTTTAGTCAGTTAAAGATAGTAACATATGCTAAAATAATTTTAATAGTCATTAATCATTCAACAAATTTTATTCTATTCAATCTCACTATTCAAAATTTATAAAAAATTCTAATATTAATACTAGAGGAACAATTTTTTTATAAATATCTGCAAGAATTTTTCATTTGCTAATGGCATTGTCACCCACATCCCTAAATCAACATGCCTTTTTTTTCAGAAGCTGTAGCAAGTAAGATGCATCTTATTGTTAACTAGAATCGTTAATAAAAAAGAATGCAAGTTTGAAATTGTGAATAGCTTCGAATATTTAAGTTCTGAAACGAACAATTTTGATCACCAGTTGTGGTATAAATATGATAAGGTCAGAAATTATTATACTATTCGAATTAATCGAGACAAATGGTTGAGGGGGACGATTTTTTCTAAAACCTTAGCTTTTAATTATCACATACCTTAAGTAGATTGATAAATCTCTATATTAGTAAGAAGTATGTCCTCCTTTAGCAGAAATTACCTCTTCAACACGTCTTGGGAAGAGTCATTTCTGCTAAATCGCACATGTTGACTTCATCTGGGACCACACTTGTATGGCACTTTTTATCATTTGTTCTGTTGTCGTGTGTAATTTAACTTAGCTAAATGATTCTTGAGATTTTGCCATAAGTGTTCAATGGGATTTAAGTCTGGTGAATCACCAGGTCAATCAGCACTTTTATTTTCCTGCATAAAAGTCTGGACAAATTTCGAAGCGTGACAAGGGGAAAGTCAGGTTGAAATGTTCCGTCAAATGTTTCCATGAATGGTACAATCCTATATTTCTAAGTATTTAACAGAATTCATCATGCCTTTAAGAGGAACAAAGCTTCTAGTGCCATTTGTTGCGAAACACACACACACCTTAAAACGTCTGTTTAGAAGCATGTTTTACGGTCTTTGGATATGACCTGGTGGCAGAGTTTCACCTTCACTTCGTCCAATCCCCCGGGGGGGGGGGCACCTCGAATGAGGATGAGATGCTTCCGGCATGGTGGTTGGATCACGCCACCCTGGAGGGTACACTAATAGGTGGGGGATCTGACTCCTTCCATCGATGATGGGACGTACTTCCTTCGGGGAGGGTTGTACCGTGGCCGGTGACGGCCCTTAGGACTCAACCACAGTTCCCGCCAATGTTGCTGTTGCGGCGGTCCGGTCATTCAGTTTTATGGTTTAAATCCGTGTGCCTTCGGGCGGGTCGGAGAGTTAGATGGTTGGCTTTACTTCGTCCAATTACCCGTGATTTATATCCCTGCACAAATAAAAGTGTTTCATCACTGAAAATCACCTTCCAATCGTTAACTGTCCATGATCGGTAATTTTTTGACTCATGCTAAATGTTTTTTTCCGTTCTCTTCTGAACTGTAAATTGGTTTTTCCCTCGTTTTGTTGCTTTACGGCCAACTTCCAGAAACCTTTTCCGTACAGTTGAGGTACTCGCTTGAACACCATAATCCGATAAAATACCTTCGAAAGTCTGTGCTCTTCTTTTTATTTTGCTTTGTATTTATTTTGCTATTTGTTATAATTTTTTTTTTTTTTTTTTTTTTTTTTTAGTTCTTTGACTAACTTTCCCTTTATGTCCACATTTTTCTTTTCTGTTTGGAGACGATGATCCGGAATCTTAAAATGTTCTTAAAATTATTGAAACACTTCATTTTTCTCGACAACAGCCGTACCTATATTCTCACAGTGGTAGAAGTGTATTCATTAAGAGCAATTATTTTAGAACGCTGCCTTCGAGTAACATTAATCTTTAAACAAGCAAAAGGAACACGTGTTTCAGGAACGCAAAATTATAACCAAGTCACTGAACCTCACAACTTTACTACTGATATACTAAAACCAGCCAAACGAGTAAATTATAATCAAAGTCGATTCATCCACTACCTCTATGCAGATGCAACCGTTTTGAGGCGATTCGGGACATCACTGGTAATCACATACTAACTCAGACAAGAAAAGGATGCTTGCCCCAATTAACACTATGCCGTCCGGCGATACGACATTTGTGTCATACGTAAAGTATTGCTTAACGACCGCCAACACCACAGTGGTGTTGTACATACACCGTCTGGCCTAAAGTATCCGGACATCCTTTAAAAAAGTGGTTCTGGCGGGTGATGCAATTTGATGCGTAATCGAAAGCTATGAAAGCGTTAGTAGTGGTTTGTGTGGTTGTATTTATGCGTTTGTGAGGCAATGAGTAAGTCAAAGGAACTTTGCGAGTTTGATCGTGGCAGTATAATAGGATGCCACCTTTGTGGGAAATCAGTTTGTGAGATTGCAGATATTCTACAGAAGCCTAAATCCACTGTGAATGTTGTAATTGTGAAGTGGAAACGTCGAGGCAGTGAAACTGCAGAAAAACGAACTGGTAGGCCAAAAAAAAACTTGGGGAACGCAGCCGCAGAATTCTGAAAAGGGGGTAGTGAAACAAAATCGCAAGTCCTCGTTGGTGGAAATTTCTCAAGAGTTCCAAAGCTCATCAGGCGTTAGTGTTAGCAGCAGGACTGTTCGTCGAGAGTTAAACTTCGGATTCCATGGGTGTGCAGCCGCGCATAAGCCGAACATCACTCCACAGAATGCGAAGCATCGATTGTAATGGTGCAGAGCTCACCGTCATTGGACTGTGGACATGTGGGAAAACTTTTTTGGAGTGATGAATCTCTCTTTACAGTCTGGCAGTCAGATGGATGCGTCTGGGTCTGGCAGATATCCGGCGAACGTTTCTTTAGTGACTGCATTGTGTCATCTGTTAAGTTAGTGTAGTGTGGTGGCGTTTCTCGTGGTTTGGCCTGGGGCCGTTAGTTCCTGTGGTTGAAAACATGAACTCGGAGAAGTATGTGGATATTTCAGACAATGCTGCACTCCCAACTCTATGGCAATATTTTGGGGAAGGCTGATTTCTCTTCCAGTAGAATATCTGCTCCATTCACACATCGAGGCTTGCACAGACGTGGTTTGACGAAATGGATATTCAAAAACTGGACTGACCTTCTCAGAGCCTCGATCTAAATGCCATAGAACACCTTTGGGACGAATTAGAGCGCAGATTACGTAGCCAGCCTAATCGACTATCCTCACTGCAAGCACTCACTTCAACTCGGATGGACGCTTGGAAGTCAATTCCTATAGCCACCTATCAGAAACTGGTGGAAAGTCTTCCCAGATATGTGCAAGCTGTCATCGTTGCAAAAGGATGACCAACATTAATATGTGCCTCAGTACGCTCCAAGTCCATACCACTGGATGTCCGGATACTTTTGGGCAGATAGTGTAAGTATACAATTTATAATCCCCCGATAACCCCCAAGACTACCGGCGACAAGCGAAGTAATCTTAATTAGTACTGCCGACAGCAAGTGAAGAAATTTTTTTTACGAGACATGCGGACGGACGGCAAAGTGTTAGTTCGAATAGTATAGTGCATCGGTTAACACATTGGATTAAGGAAAGCCGAATTTAATTTCTACAGAAAAAACAAAATACTCTTTCTCAAAGCTAGGCCTATCCTCACCTATGCTGCTGAAACATTGACAATGATAGAGAAAGGTTCTTGCTAAATTTGAAAGAGGAATTTTAAGAACGTTATTTATTGAATCAAATGCAATAATTAAAGGAGAAGGTCCAACTCTGAAATTTACAAAAAGAGCCAAATATTAAATTCGTAGCAATAACGAGGATTAAATGAATAAGAGGCTTAAAACTCTACAGAAACGACAGTAGAGAATTAAAATATTTGGTATCAGAGAAGAGAGACCAAAACTCGGGGGGATTGATTGCCATGAAAAAGATTTGAAAATTAAGGTGACAAATTGGAAAATCTTAGCCAAGAATAGGATGGCGGAGAATGGAATTTGAAGGAAGGCCACTGACCATTCGTGCTTATCATGGCAATAAAGAACAACTTATGAAGCTACGTGTATTATTTGAATTTAGCTGCTTCTTTATCGCTTCTCTAGAAGCGATTACTTTTAATGATAGTTTTAAAACGAAATTTTTAATCTTTAAACAACCAAAATAAGTTTAAAATATTGAATCAAAATGGTGTAGACTTAACTATATTTCAGTTTTTACAAGAACTATTTAGAAACAAGCGATGATATTTTAACAGATTTAGGCTTAAGTGGAACCGATAGATTAGATTATTGCATTAATTATTTTACAATTGCATAAAATAAAATGTGAGCAATTTTTGTTGTTTTAAAATGCTTTCTTTGTTGATTGTCCATATTGAAAAAAGTAAATTAGAAGTCAAATGATTTAGACATTTCTCATTTATAACATAACTGACATTTGTTATAGAATCTAATATTCTAAATATAGTGCGAAATTTTTAAATCCATAAAACAAAAACAAAAAATGAATTCCAAAGCTATTCCATCTTAAAAAGTTTATTCACACACAAATGTTTTTGAACTACAAAAATAAATCATGCCTAAAATGCTATTAAAAATGTTTTACATTTTTTTTTTTTTTTTGTCCATAAATTTGGGAAGTCTTCCTAATATATTATAGTTTAGCTGGAAGTCCTTAGCTGCCTGCTCAAGACCTAAATGGACAACAAAGTTATGAATAATAAGTTATGACAAAACAATACGATTGGTTGTTCAAACATTAATAAAATGTTCAATACAGGGTTGCCATAAAATAACTGAAAGTATTTGCAACTAAAACCGATATAAATTTGGCTTCACTTCATTAAATTTAAAGTTCATTTGTATGAGCCTTCTATCATAACTCTCAACAGATTTGAATGAAATTTGACACCCATGTTCCCTAGCACCTAGGATTAACTGCACTATTAAAAAGTTTTTGAAGATTTTAAGGTTGTTCAAAGATTCTAGTGGAAAAATGTACCATTTCATTGAAACAAAAACAAAAAAATTACCCCATCTGATAATTTAAAGAATTATCTTTAGTAAAATCAGTTTTATTGCACCAACTCAAATTTTTATCTATTACATTAATTTGAAAAACTATTAATTTTTTATTAAAATATTAAGCCTATTTCAGTATTTAATCAAGAATAAATCATTCATGCATTTTTGCTAGTATTTGTTTTCTACACCGTTTCAATTGTTGCAATTTCTTTAACCATTTGACCTAATTAGTCTTATTTCAGCATTTAATTTTAATGCATCCATTTGATATCTATCATTTGGTTTCAGCTTGAATTCATTGAATAAGATTTTACTTGATAACTTTGTTAGTTTTTATTGTATTATTGTTCTCAAAATAGCAAAACCAAAACTTATCCTAACTGTAGAGTAGTAATTATTAAGAATTGATGACTAAAGTTCTTAAGAATTTGAAACTGTTAGACATAAAAGAATTCGTTTTTTCTTTCAAACGAATAGAACAAATAAAAGCAGACAGCCGTGCTCACTGCAGCTAACTCCATACACAGATAATGAAAAGTAAGGCAAAATAACATATTTAACATTTAAATATTTTATTTGATTTATTAAGAGATTCTGAAAATTAGAACAAAATAAGTTAATTACAACACAAACATAGAAAATTGTATAAAATTTCACGGAATTTCGAAAAAATACACAAGTGAATGAAACAAAATATTTATCAATAAACTTTAAGGTCTAGGCACACATGTATTGTTTTTAAAGTGCATAATTTTCCCTGCACATAAAATATTACATAAACGATTTCTTTAAAATGTTCCCATGTCTTAACATTTCAATTTATTCTGCTCAATTTTAAATTCAGAATTTTTTTAAATAACGAACATTATTTCATAGCTACCCTGTAACTATTTATGTTGCTTGTAGAAAACAATTTGGAATTTCATTTTTACTTACCTCAGTTATGAAGCAAATTACATTTTAAAATACATTTGGCTTAAGCTTCAGGTGGACTCCTAAAAAAGAAAATTTAATGTTTATTTCTCATTTTATACATACAGTAAGAGCTTAAAAATTAACGATCTAAGGAATATAAATCTTATTGATATGAAAGCGTTAATCGAGTATGGAATATTTCAATGCAAATTAATTAAGGTAAGTTAATTATTCGGTCTATTGATTAATAAATGCAAAATTAACCGAGATGTGCTGTTTGAGAGAACATTTACAAATGCTTCATCTCAACTAACAAAGAGAGAGGATACCATATGATTTAAAGCTACCATGTTGGGAAAATGGGGCAATTAAAAAAGTTATATTGTAATTAAAAATTAAGCGTGATTTTAGCGTTATCCGTTGATAAATCAAGCAGATATCGCACAAGATTTTTTTCAACAACGATTGGCATTTTTTAACGATATTTAATTTTGTCAATTCTGGAAATTTTAAAAAAAATCTGCAGTTTAATGGATGTTTTCAAATGAAATAAAAATCGTTTTCAATGCAATATTTAATCGTGCGATTTTCTATTGTTGAAAGCTTTAAGGGAACAGTGGACTATTCGACACTTGTGGGAATTAGTAAGGTTATAGAAACTAGACTTGATACATATGCATAAAAAAAATTTCATAAAAACTTTAAAAACGAGATATCTTAAATTTTTTAAACCCAATTTTAAAGAATTCAAAGTATTCCACGCGTCTTAATTTCTAATTTTCGCTTATTTTTTTTTTTATTACTCAATGTAAAATTTGGAATAAAACTACGCATAATTTTGCAATTTCAATTAAATGCTAATTTTTTTAGAAATATTTTTAGGCACACTTACAGAATTTTCATATGAAAATTATGTTTTTCTGAACTAAGATTCACTTTTAACGAGCAAAAAAACTCGAAATATAAAATGCATTCCCATTTTCTTTCGATGTTTGACCAATATCTTTATTATCAATTTCATTCAATTTATTCAAAAATTAAGATGCCTGGAACGTTTTAAAAAGATGATTAAATCTAATTACAATATCATTTCGAGAAAAGTCATTAAGATGTACTTTAACCCTTCAAATATTTATTTTATTGAATACATTTTATAACACTCTTTTAGTTGAATATAAACATCTTTTGGCGATAAACGATAGACATAAAATTGAAATAAGCAAAAATGGACGAAAAAGTTCAAAGTCCCAAAGAAAAATGCAAACTACAAATATTGAACAGGAGACAAGAAAGCTTAATACCGTGAAAGTTCGGATGGATTATCTTGAACGTTACATTTTCATTTTCTCTTATACGAACAATGGAGGAATTATTTTAATATTCAAAAAATTAGAACACGAGATTGAAAAATCTCATAGCTTTTAACTTCGAGTTAGAAGAACACATTTTTGGCATTATGTCTATGAATACGGCAAAAATGCTTTGACCTACACGTACGATGATTGGAAAACCAAATTTGTAGATATCTTGCACCATTTTTTTTAACACCAAGTTTGCCCAGAATTTGATAGAAATCTACAAAATCAGTTCAGAGGAAGTCTCCAAATATATATTAACACGATAACCACAAAACTGAGAGCGAACTAGATTGATAAAATTCGGTACCCAGATTTAACATCTATAGCATAAACCCCTATCAAAGTTTGAGCCAAATCCACCTATGAGTTTGGTTTGGTTTGGTTTGGTTTGGTTTGGTTATATTAACGTCCCGTTTGAAGCAACACTAGGGCTATTTTGGGACGGACCTCGTCATTTTGAACCGCGGTCAGATGACGAGGACGACACCCGAGCTGGCACCCCCCTCTCCACACCACACCAGCGGGAGGACGTTTGGCCATGACGGATTTAACGTGCAACAGACCCCCTTACACGGCGGTTCTTCGGTGGAATCGGGTCACGAACCTGAAACCCTCTGGTTCCGAAGCCGAGACCTTACCACCAGGCTACCGCGGCCCAATCCACCTATGGGATGACCATCCATCAGCCTGTTCTTTCACAAGCATGCAAATGTAATAATAAAATGACATATAGCATGTTATTACCTTGCGATTGAAACTGTAGTTCTGTGTGAAATTTTGATTTTATTCGATCGGGTGAAAAAAAATGGCCTTCAAATACACATTCGCACGTCATCTATACTTATAATAAAGCTCAATGTGTGTGTGTGTGTGTGTGTGTTGGCGCTCTACAGGCCAGATCGTTTGACATACAGCTACCAAATTTGGTACATGTTTACCTTGGAGGTTGGGAATGTGCACCTGGGGTTTCTTTTTTCTAATTTTTAGTTAGAATTTTAATTATTAATTAAAAACTAACTTTCCCGCCAAAAAAATCTTCCATTTTCCCCACCGCCAACTTTTCCGCCAAAAAAATCTTGCATTATTCCCAGCGCCAAACGAGAAAGGCTTCAGTTTTTTTTCTCCCAACAGTAATGAGGCTAGGGTTAAAATTTTTCGGCGGATTATTTCAATCGGTTCTGTTTATTTTCTTAATGTTTGATGCATTTAAAATTAAACATTGTTAATGAATCAATCTTTCAGATTCATTCTGAAGTACTTTTGAATTAAAATACAAAAGAATAAAGGAAATTAAAAATTTCTAATCCGCATAGCGTTACCCCAACTGGCGTAGAAAAAATCACGTATTTGCGTTACGTAACCGGCGAAGAAAATTCACGCATGCGCATTCTGTTCTGATTGTTGCCATGACAACGTTATCAATGGATGATTTAAATTATTTTTGGGTTAGTTGCATGCTTTTGTAAGTAAATTGTATTTATGTTAGTTATATATTTTTTGTATATGCTTATAGTTTTAAGTACATCGTTTTTTAAGTAGTTTTTTTAAAACCTGTTTTCAACCGTTTATTTTAAACGATTCGTTTTATTTTCTTAGTGTTTGATGCATTTAAATTTAAACATTGTTAATTAATCGATCTGCTCATAATGAATCTAAGAAAATTTTGTTGACCAACTCTTGAGATATTACATAAATTAAAAAAGATATTCTTTAGTGCCCATAAAGTTTAAACGCTGAGTGACTCTATTTTCAGTAATCAGATTATAAAAAATGCTTTGTTTCAGTAAAAAATATTATTATATTAATTGAAGATAAATTCTTTCCACTTTAATTTAAAGCATAAATTCTACGGGTGCTAACAGAAAATGAGAGAGATACATATTACGTTATGACTGAAGGCCTTTATAATATTATGAATGAATTGTATGATAATCAAAATTTGAAGTTTTAAAATATTTTGATGAAGAAGCTATTAAAGTAGAAATTGCATAAAATATTTAATTATTAAAATTTTAACGAACATTAAGATTGGCGAACCGGCTGGTCGCCAAAGGCGGCTAGTATTCAATCAAGATGCCAAATATATGTTCCGTAATTTATTAATTAATGCCAGGCAAGATATTGCATTCTTATCAAAGATCTAATTTTAGGCAGATGAAGGAATGCGAGAACAAGACCATAATTGGAGACTACTCCCAAATAATTGGACTTGACTACGATGGTTCATAAACACAGGCAATAGTAATAAGGCTGTTTAAACATGACTTTAATTTTTTCGTAATTTGATGATGCTTAAAAATAATTTCTTGGGGGTGGGATAGCATGAACTTAAATTATGCATACAAGATTTGAAAGTCCATAGAACTAATATTTCCGTCATACCAACTGATCGCCAAAGGCGATTCATTTTGCATAGATCGGATATCATAAGGGGAGAGAAACTTCTTTCGTAGATTTGGAGAAAAGGCTTTTCCTGCTTTCAATTTATTAAATTTGAGTTCAGTATAGTTGAGTTGATTTATATTATATATAATCAGCACACATTATATATTGTTACGAATCTGATGCTGCTTCCTAGAATAGCTGGTTCCATAGGAGGTCCCAGAGCTGGGCGACAAACTTGGTGACCATTTGGCGCCTTGTTGACGAATTTGGAGACTTTGGCGCCAAAATAGATTATACCCGAAACATCGAGAATTTTCCCGAACCGTCCAGTAGGAACCGAGTTACGCCTCGAACGTTCCTGATTGGTTGAGAGGCTTCTAGCCCCGCCTCCTGAGACCTATAAAAGAAGCAGCCTGCAGCTGCTGGGGTTGTCGTGAACCAGATCGTAGTCGGAAGCGACAGCGCGAGAGTAGTTGGAATCGACGGTAAAGAACTGGCCTTCCAGAGAAAAGCGGAGCAGCGACGGAGTGAAGCTACTGCTGAACTAAGCTGTGCGCTACTGTCTTCAGTAGAGTCTTGTTGTATGCTGCACGTCTCGGCTGAAGATAATCGTCTTCTGTGCTGTATATAGTTGTCTTTGTGCTGTCCTGTGTGTCTTCGTGTAAATAAACGTCGTTGTTTCATTTTCTACTTCTGATTGAGTGTTCTCCACACCATATAACTCCAACTATCCAAACGAACCCCCGGGAAAATTCGTAACAATATTATATATATAGAGTTGAGTTGAGTTCAGTTGGAATTAAAAAATTCTACGTTTTCAGAAAATTTGAAGATTGTTTTAAAAAATCTAAAAAATGTAGCATTGGCATTTAAAGTGCTAAGGTACAAGCCATTTGTTAAGAATATAAAAATGTCAATATTGGCGAATAGGTAGAAATGCCACTTTTAAATTTCAATAACGATTTTTGTCGAAATTTAAACGAGAGAGGCCCCCCCTCTTTTTTTTTTTTTTTTTTTTTTTTTTTTTTTGCAATAATTTGAGAATATTGCGCAAAGCTGATTTTTTTTTACAGCGTTTTAAATTTTAAAAATAATTTTAAGCAAGAAATTTAATTTTTGCAGTGAAATACATACATTCGTCACTGCTTCATTAAATATTTAATTTGCAGTTTTCTACCATTGTTTAAAACCAAGGAAGAAAAATTCTGTGCAGTTTTTATCCATGTAGTTTAAATACAATTTCACTTTCCTATTCCTCTTTACCTTGAAAGACAACATGCAATTTGAATAGATTACCCAAACGATTCCTTTTAACGGTGAAGTGATGTTGAGAGACAAAAAACTATTTATAATAACTTTCATATTTGTCTAGGTTCGATGCTTCTTAAAAACAATTTGTTGGAGGAAAGCTTCGTTTTGCTCATATAATGACAGTATTCGATGGCTAAAAGGAATCTTCACCGGTTTAAGAACTCAAAAATAACACCAATACTTACTGAATGCCGACGGGGAGCTCTCTGCACATGAGGACTTCTTTGGTTCGCCTCTCGACAATAACAAATCTCACTTTAAGATTAATCTGAAATAATTAAAGATCAATTTAGTGCAAAATTCAATGCAAAAAAATTATTAGATTAAGAAGTTTTTATAAAATCAGTAAGAGAAAAAAAATTTCAGCATTTTTTCCCATCGACCTTTCGCATTTGGTTTTCAGTTTTGCAATAAAGCGATTCTTCAATGAATTCTTTTAATAATTCGATAGACAATTAGAATTACAGCAAATTTGTTGAATACTGGTACCCAACATAACAAAAATCTTGAATTTTGCAATTTAGTATAAAAACTATTGTTTTTCCAGATTTATCCTACTGTGCTACACAGAAAAACGGTCTTCATTTTGGAACCTTTATACAGATTCGTCAAAATTTAACACAGATCCCCCATTTTAGCATAAAAAACTCATACCAAATTTCGTTTATGAAGCTTATTGTTTCGTTACACTAAAAGAAAGTAAACATGCAAAGAAGTACTGTAATGCTAAAATAAAAGTGAGCTCGAGATTGACATTTCCAAGTTTCAGTTTCCTTATGTCCAAGAAACTGATTTTAGGATTGTGTTTGAACAGATGGCTCAAACTCGCGAAGAGCTGTATGGATGTCAAAATTTGGTTTCATATTCGAGTTTGAACCAAAATTTAAATGTTAAGTTGTCAAAATCTTTCAAAGACGACCTTTCGTTGGTCTATATGCTTACGTATATTTCGATAGTTGGTATGCGAGCTCATGGCCAAAGTTGTATACTTAGGTAAAATTTTATCCAATCGATGGAAGCGAAGGCTTATTCAGTTTTTCTTCAGTTATTTAAGAAGCAGGAAATGCATTACTACACGCCAAATTCGTGGAGAGGGGCACACATGCTTGCGGATTTATTGATCTTCAGAGATTTGCCACTTCCTTACTCCCACTATACGTTTGGGGAAAGCTCCAATATTGTCCAATTGAGAGAATAGAGGGAAGAATATTCCATCTGGCATTGAATCATCGCATTGACGAAGAATGCCAAGCCATTTATAGTTTTGATCCAAAATTCGACTACCAGCTACTATCTAACGGAATGTTTATTCTGGTGTAAAAGTGACAATTCTTAAGCGCAAGCAGTTAGGCGAGATCATGTTCTAAAAATTATCTTTTCACCAAAATTTATGACCAGCGTCGAATTTTGGAATAAATCAGTAGAAAGTATTCCAGAACTCTCATCTTGCTTGTGTTAAGATGAACGAAATGAAACATAAGACGCTTCACACTGCGAAATACACAATGGGAGGGAAACAGAACATTTTTGGCAATTAGTGCATGATTCATTTCGTATGATGTAGAATTTATGGATGTGTAGTATAATGGGAAGTCAGTGGTGCAAGATTGTTAGTGTCCATCGGGCTCTCATTCATCGGCATCTAACTCGACTAGATGCGGATTTCTTATTGTGTACACCCTATTAGCAAGAGATCGTACGATACTTTTACGATGTCGTTTGACACTTTAAATGCCTGCTGATAATCGTTAAGGTATCGTTACAATGTTGTTGAGTTTACTGTGCTAATAGGGGATTTAGGAATTGGCCTGAGGGTTGCAGACAGGTTGATTAATATACATTTGATTATATGGCAACGAGGCTGAGTTCTATGAATTACAAAATTAAAATTAAGGAGGCTTTTACATTATACTTAATATTATACCGAGATAATTAGATAAATAATTGGTTATGCTATATTCCACTTGATATGACCTATAAAATAATCCTATATTTGAAATTTCTCTACAATCTATCATTAAAAAACTTATAAGAATAGACATTTTAAAATAAGAAATGAAATAGTTGGAAATTGTAGTCATTCTCACAAGATATATATTTAAAAATGCGTTTTATGAAGTTAATGGAGTAATTGGCAGGCAAAAGAGTAAAAAAGCAACCGATTTTGTAAGTCTAAATAATGTCATCCATAACTTAGGCAACATTGCAGCAAGACGAATCTCGGCCATCAAATACACTCTGAGAGTCAAGTTAAAAGTGTGTTGTAGTGCAAAGCAAATAGACTAGATATCGAAGGACATCTTAAACGTGCATTACTTAGGAATGCAGATTCTAAAACTGCCGTTGCTCAATCGTTTTATTTGTAAACAATCCGTTTTGAAACTTGCGTTTCAACAAAAAACACCACTGGCGTCTACGAACAAATCTAATTTAGATTCGTTTAAAAATACAGTAATTTGATGCACGTATCTCATGCGACCACCAAATTAAAAGAGTAAATCAGGCTTAAACATTCTGCAGTACTAGTTTACACAGATTGGCGCTGAAGGCGTCTACATTCAATGCCTTCTTTCTCACTATATCACTGATATAGCAGTCAAGAGAGAAGATATCCTGGTCACCACTGTTAAGGAATAGTCAGTAAGATCACATGTAGACAGAAAACGTTGTTCGAACATTGGAAAATACTCGTCTCGAAGTGAGAGTTATACGTCATTGGATCATTTCTCTTCCTGCCCATGCGCAGCAATACAAGCGTAACAATCCCAGACAGAACAACGAGTAATATAATGTACAATTATATTCGAGATGCAGTATAAAGCAGTGGTGTGAACACCGAGCGATATCAAATGCTGTGTTGTCCAGACGATACATTTTAAAATATTTGCGAACTAAGAACTCGGTTCTTTAGTAAGCGGTGTAAAGATTTTCTTTTCTTAAGTAGACTTGATATTCAATGCAATATTAGTCCATTCAGCAAAATCACGCATGCGCCGAAACTATACAACCGCAAGTGCTTGATCAGTCGACATAAGCACATGTTGGTTTCGCTTTTTCAGAGCACGCTGTGTCCTATGCATGCGTTAACTTTATCGAATAACATACAACATAATAGCTCGCATATTAATCCAGTTTATAATTCAAAGGAGACGCAGAAAAGTACTAAACTCGAAGCGCCTCTTAACAGTTTGATGGTATTAGGGGATTGCTTACCTTAGGGTAGTTAGCCGACACAGCAAACTCGGACTCGTGCCTGATGGGTCGGTTGGTCAGGAAGATTCCTACGTCCTTCAGTTTCTCGCCACTGTCGGTGTAGGTAGCGTTGTCGAAAGCATCGGACTTGCCTCTGTAGGGAACGGTGAACTTCTCGAACACACCATATACTCGGAAGTCGATCTTTCCAGTGTAGTTTTTAGTCATTACTATGGGAATAATTAGATACAATTTAATAAGAACAATTAAATTTTTTCTTCAAATTAAAATGTCAAAGCAAAAGTTATAAAAAGCGAGACGTTGATATAAAAGCCAAGTTAAATGAATTTTATTACATTAATAACTCTTTTATTGAACATTAGGCTTTTAAAATGCTGAAAGACTTGTCCGTCTAGACGGGCAGTTATATTAACAGTATGTCATATTCGATTGTCATAGATTACTACTGGAAGTTATAGAAAATCCCATGTGCATTTCTATTTATAGTATGCTTTAGATGTAAATCAATAGCAAGTTGTTTCCTTATAATAGGACCTCCTCTAATGTTCAAGAACATCAATATCAAAATTAGAGTCAATGGTGATTTGTTTCAAACCTCATAGAAATAAGACAGAGTTGGGAGAAAAGGGTAAGCTGAAATTAAAAAATAATGAACTCTGTAAATAAATAATGAATGAATAATGAATTTGATTAATAATTGAAATAAGATTAAATGAACAAGAAAAAGAATTTTAAAGTGTTTGAGATTTAAAAATAGTGTTAAGTTTTATTACATAAGAAAATTCGTCTCGGGATAAAATTCGATTCCGAAAATGTTGGAATCGACATTTCCATGAAAAAGCAATGCTAAAATAGAAGTGATTAAAGAAAAATATTAGTTATAATTTACATCCGAATTAAGAATATTATGAATCGGCAGACCTCAGGCTATTAAGCTTTGCTATAATCCAGCAAGAAAAGCAAGATGAGAAATTTAAAATCTCGTAATTAACATTCGTTAGCGCTCCAATTAAAACCAAATTAAGATATAAATGGATGGTGATCCAAAATATACATTGCCAAATACAAAATAAGTTAATAGAATCAAAGAAAGAATTCATCCGTATCCAGTGCCCGTTCATAAACACTCCCGGGTTGAACAAAAAGTAATTATTCATGCCCATTTTCGTTGTTCGCAAAATGTTGGCTAGATGCCAAAAGAGTTACTGAAATTTATAGACGTTTCTTATTACAAGACATTCATCGATGCATTTCCTGCTTCAAGATTTACGATTTTTGTTTTTATTTCTAGATTTCCCTCCATGATTCCTTGTCATTTCTGGGATGGCATAATTAGACATTGTTATATGAAATAAGAATCGTAATAGAAGTCTTCATAGGAATAACACGAACCTCTAACGCTATTTTTTGTATCACTGATGCATCAATATTTTTCATTTCTTTGGATTAATTTTAAGATCTGCATTAATTATTTTTGATTGCACACATAATTTATATAATATTCAGAATTTTTTTTATGAACTCGAAGAGGGCGAATATACTTTAGAGATAAAATACTTGAAATTCAATATATACGAGAAATATTTGGCCTTGTCAATCTTTATTTAAGGCTTCAAGGATTTTAGAATTATAGTTGGCAAATATATGACGATTTTTTCAATTAGCATTTAGCGATACAAAATAGTTTCTCTTTCGCATTTATCCAGTTTAAATAAGACAGAATTTGATGGCAATAATAGATTCAAAACTCGTTAGAAGGTTGATTTTATTCCCCTAAAGTCCTGCATTGCTGCCTCAGAGCGGCGGGGGGGGGGGGGGGGGCTCTGGGCGGAATGGGCGAAGTACGTCGGGAGAGTATTCTAATGGTAGGGTCACCTAAGGCGTGAAGGTTATTCCATTATGCTCAGCTAAATGCATTGCAGGTCATGAGGCAAAGTCAGACTTCAGCCTTTGGTGTCTCTAGGTCCTTGACCTCTTGAAGCTACATTTTAAGCTCTTTTATCTTGACTTCGGGCTCATGGACCTGGTTTGATGTTACTGTCGACCAGGTGGGAAAGCCACAACAACACACAGGTTGATTTTCCTTTATTCGTAAGAAATAGAACGCTAATTACTTCACAGATAATGCTATAATCATAGGGAATACGCGAGTTGCATTTCAAAGAACGATTAATCAAGACACAAAAGAACAAAGCATCAAATCGTCCAGAACAAGCTCTAGAAACAGATTTACGATTCATAGAAAAAAGCGATTCGGAATAACTTTCAAGACTGACAGACATATTCCGATAAGTGTTTTTACATAAAATCATGCGATTACAAATTCATTGTACGGCAGCTAAAAGGGGTCATCGCGACAATAAAAATGAACAGGATACCATCATTAACATCTGCTGAAGTCTAACTCCGGAAACACCATTAAAAATATTTGATAAGTTCTCTTTCAACCGTATTGCATGTATAGTTCCAATAAAAGAAATTCTCAATGTTAAACCAAATTTTATGCTAATGTATCGATATACACCGTATTGCATTGTTGCCGTTGGATTTTCCAAGCGTTGATAGATACCAGTTACGTAGTGACGTAGAGGACAAGAGTTCCATATGTAACTTCACGACTCGACTTGATGAAAGGGTGAAAAAATATTTAGGCTCCGGATGGCCTTCACACTTACTAAGCTATTTACGATGATTGAGGAAGAAAGCTACGCCACTGCAGTCATAGAAATCACACCATTCTTTTTAAAACGATTTCGTTTATGGAAGGAAAAGTATAGAATCTGCTTCACTGCAGGATTACTTTTTTTGCCAATTTTCTTTGTTTCGGTAAGTTTTTTTTTTTCGGGGGGGAGGGCGAGTCCTCCAATGGACTGCAAATGAAGAATTAAAGTGCAAGTGGTGGTGTAGTTAAATAGAATTCTAATAAACTAGAAAGTTCCTACAGAAAGGACAATAATGAATATGCGACCAGTCTAAGTGAAGAAATAGCACTATTAATAAAATGTGGCGGTTTGTTCCAATGTTTCTCTTTCTACTAATGAAAGTATAGCATCCCATTCGTTCTGAACCATATTCAAGCGGCCATGTATTACGCGGATAATAAAGCTAATTTGAGGTGTATCTCGCCAATTGCACATTCTCACTTTTATGTTATTAGTATTTAAATTCCTGATTTTTGCAAATTGAAATCAAAATATTTGCACAATCTGAATATATAAAAACAGTATGTGAGCACGAAAACTCAAACAAGCCTTAATTTAGGTGAATAAAATTGGGTATATTGTCTCAAACCCAGTTTGAAGACTTGTAAAATTTGGATGAAATCCATAAATGGAACTCTGTTTGGCAGTTAGAACACGAGAACTACAAAATGAGGAGAGCGAAAGGATAAATGTTTCGATGTTTATCATCCAAAATGCAGCATTGATTGGTTGTTAAGCTGTGCTTCACGGCGCAAGAGTCATACTTGGCAAAACTACGCCAAACACTAGATATATATATTCTTCATCTCATGTGCAGTTACTAGTTCTTTAAAAAGGAAATTTCAAAGTTCAAAAGAAGAGAATTCAAATGAGTTTGTAAACAAAAAAAGGTTTGGATGGCGATTTTCTCCAATCCGTTAAGGTGACATTTGTACCAAATCGGTTAAAATGTAGCATTAAATTTGGAGTCAAAGCCATTAAAGTCCAAGTTGACCGTCTGTACTTTCACAAGCATATAAACTCAGTGATTTAAGTATATATGAATCTTGGCATGTGATCTTGTTACTAAAGTTTTAGTTCCCTGCCAAATTTTGGCTTTAATCAGCCGGAAAAAAGGGGTCCAAAACACAATCGGTTTTCTGAAATCAAAACAATTCGGTTGGATTGGTTGCATTGCAGTTATTAATAGCCAAAGACAGACCGTTAATAAGTAGAGCAAGATTTCCTAACTATCGTTTGGCAATGACGGACAATTAGTAATGCGTAAATATATTTTCTCGAGTATATTCATGGAAGTGTCATGGAAATTACTTTCCATGGTTAACATTTACTTCCGTTTAAAAAGGAAAACTTCGCACCTATTAAATTTGAACAACTTTAACACCTTGATTGGCGTGCGTGCGTGCGTGTGGGGAGGGGGGTACCGGTGGGCTCATGCAAGTTACACTGCAGGAAATTCAGCTCTGCAGTCAACGTGTTAATCAGCAGAGGGGCGATAGGTAATGCATAAGATGTATTTTTCAGAAATTCTTTATTAAATGCTTTTTTCATTTTAACTTTTACGGTGTTATTAATTTTCCATTTTGAGTAACTGAATTTTTAATTTGAAACCCGTTATGCAATATTAGAAAAATGAACACATTTCCCATCTCATCCCATTTGTTGAAATCAAAGACCACAGGCGCATGCGTAATTAACGCATGTGGGGAGTTAGGTATGCAAAAGAGTAAAAATATTGCTAACTGATGATTTAGACTTTTTAGCTTTACTTACAGAAATTAAAGACAACTTTGTGGGATTTCCCCTGATACAGAGGGCAAAAGGCATCACTGGCGCCACAATCAGATACTTTCATCAACACATCTTTGGAATGAACAGTAGTGTTGGGACCTAGAAAAAAAAAGAGAGAAATCTTGTTACATAACATGCATATAAAAACAAATCTTAAAATAAAGCGGATAAAATACAAAGACTTCCCCTTTTAAAGAGAAAGTTAAACTTACGATTTGAAACAGCCGCTTTAAAGTATTACAGAGTTTTTCGTATAATCACTTGGGTCAACTAATTTCAATGCGAGCATCCTCAATTTCTCAAAAAATGTCAAGGTAGTATTACAATTATTACCAAGTATTTTGGAATATTTCCGCGGGCACCCTTCACACAGTACATATGATCCTAATTTAGTCTTCAATTGTAACAAAAACTATTCTACGTAACCCCAAAATTGATAGTGAACAATGATTGATCAAGTTGAATATTTGGAAATCAGGAACACGTAAAATTTGCCCTCCTTGACTCCGATTTAATTGTGTTATCAACTGGACTAAAGAAAATTTAAGAACAGGGTTTTTCCATAGTAAAAATTTTGCAGTATTATATTATTCAATGATCCTTTTGTAATAATTCTTTGTAATCGTGAAAGGACTATTCATCAATGAAATACAATTTGCTCAAGATCTACTTTCCAGTTTTGCATATCGAATCCATAAATACAGTTATAACTCTTAAGATTATCCTCACATTGATAAGAACGTGACTAATTTGTTTGCAATACTATCGCGCTAGAAGACAAGTATTGTTCGGTAAATATCAATCTAAATCTGTTAGACATTTAGCAGACGATTCCTTTTCAAACACTGTATAACTGCTACTACATTTATTTCAATTAAAATATTAAAAAGTAAAAGCAAACTATTTTTTCTTTGATAAACATTTTATTAATATTATTTCATTTTTTTTTTGTATAATAGCTGATGATTAATTGTAAACCTTTTGGAATCTGGCAATGTTTGTAATATATGTTGTTAAATTGAAAGAATAAACAATCCGATGGAATTCTAAAATGCTTGGAGCATTATTTTAGTTCAAGAATTTAAGACTGCAAACTATAGTTTGAAGCTTAAGAAAACGGGCAGTTTTCTAGAAAGCATGCAAAAAGTATCGCTATCGAATTTCTTTTCATGCGAAGTTTATTTAAATGGGTTCAACTGAAGCACACGGAAATATTTTAGGGATGCGACGCATTATCTTTAAAAATTTATGGCAGTTTAAGTGTCCATCAGATATTTGAATATTTTACGAAATTCAGACAATTCGAGTGCAATAAATTATACACGTGGACTCGAAATTATATTAACGACAAAGATACTGAACTATAATTACCACACAATGATTTTCAAAGATAAAGAAATATCGCATTTGACGTCGCATTCTTTTAACAAAAGATTAAGAAAATGATGAATCATCTTTATTCACCTCGCCTGAAAATTCATTGTACAAGTCCATCTTAAAAATGTGTTGGATTTTATGCCGGGTTTACATCCGGCCAGTTATAAGACTGGCAAGTAGGCAGCGCGTGCGTAGAAAGGTTGAAAAATGCTGTTCTGTCCATGGCAAGTAATTGTCCCGACGGGACAACTACAAGCCGCTGTATTGTATTTTTATTTACTGCGAAAGCATTTGTAGAATTTGGCGTTTTTTTTGTGAAAAAAAAAATTATCACTTATCGTAGATTAAATCCGGCATTTTTTGCTCTTGGTTTTTTCTTATGAGAGGTTGTGTGCGTTTTTTTTTTTTTTTTTTTTTTTTTCAATTTTATTTGCCATTTCTTTTCTTCAGTTTTTCAAATTTTGGTATGTTGACTTTATTTTTATTTTACCGTGCTTCGTTGTGTAAATATCCACCCTTTTAATACGATATGCAGCGAAAAAGAATTCAGGGACGCCAAAACGGCAATTTATAGCCAAGCATGGAATGCTTGAATCGTATGGGGTTGTAGTAAACAAATCGATCCTTCTACGCATGCGCTGCCTACTTGCCGTCTTATCTTAGTCTGAATTAAAATTCGTACATTAATCAATCGAATGTAGCTGTGGGAGTCGTAATTTTACGACTTACAGTCGCACTTCTGTACAATAATCAAATCTCAGATCATAAGAGCATTTTTCATTTCAAGTAGCTTTTTGAACAGCCAGATACTTTGTGAAATAGTTTATCCTCTTAAAGCCGATTACGTGGACTTCAAAAAATATAAAAGTGAAAAACGTGTTTTATTCAAATATCGGGTACAATCCATAAAAGCCAAAATGAGACGAAGATGACTTATTGCCGCCATTTTGAGCATATAAAAGGAACCAGACGATCAAATAAGGAAGAAAGCCGACAAAGCAAATATCAGATAAGAATAAAATTTTGACGATACATCTATGGTACTACAAAAACCCGATAAATTAATAATTCAAGAAAAAGTTTTAGTTTTTTTTTTTTTTTTTTTTTTTTTTTTTGTTTAAACTTTGATCTTGCTTGAAAAATTCAAATACAAAAATTTAAATTTACAAATTTCCAGGTTTCAGACCATCCTGAATCCTAAAAACATTTTTGGAACTATATCTGTCCGTGTTTGAAAACGGCAACAAACCTTGAGCTTTGTGAATGAAATTCGTTATATATTCATAATAAATTTATAGATTTCTTTAAAAAGGTTAACGAAAGTCACTTCGGAATAGTGGTGTCCAAGTGAAAAGGATAATTACAAATTTCTAGAAGCTATACAAGATTTGATGCATAGTTTAGTATCTTTAGATAGATTGTTAGATAGATCTTTAGATAGAGTAGATTGTTAAATTTTGAATGTAATCTGTCTAAAGATTTACCATGTGTCGGTTTGTACTTTTGCATACATATAAACAAGATAATTCAAAAACAAAATGATTGATAGGTTAAATTCGTTATGCGACTCCGCAACTATAATTGTTCTATCAAATCGATTTCAATCTGCAGAGGGAAAAATCCCAAAATTCATATTCGGTTTTCTGGTATTTGTATAATTATATTTCAGTGATTAATCGACAAGGTTCGCACTTGGCTAGACTCTTTCGTAGCTATTATTAGGCAATGGCTTCAATTAATATACAAAGACAATTCTCGTTACAAGGAAGTATCCGCCTCATGTGTTGGAGTCGATAAGAATTGACCTATCATGGCGCTGAGGGCTTCGGCCAAGGTAGAAGTTTATGCAGGGTAGAGGAATTTTTTTTGTTAGTGATGAGAGAAAACCCAGCAAAGCATGTATACCATGATTAATTTATCCGCTTTATAAAATCTTGTTAATCAAGCCTCTCAAAATCTTGTAATTACTATACCGAGTTTCATCAATCGTTGAATATCAAAAACTTCTTTTAAAACTGGACTAAATAAGTTGTTTTTCATTTATCTGCCTTTTAGTAGCTCCAAACGAGAAAAGCTCTCGTTTCGAATTGATACAGTATAATCTGAATGTATTGCCACCGCTTTGTTCGATTTCCGTACAATAGCAAATGTATGCATTGCGTTTTTCTACGATGATCTTGGTTGTACCCAAAATCTCTCGCGTTCAAACAGGAATCTATTACAAAGTTTAAAATTAATGTACGGTTTCTCTTCAAGCATGTCAGAATCGTGGCAACTGCTCAAAAGTTCGCCAAAATCTCATGTCTACGAAAAGTGGTCAACGGCTATTAGAGTTGCAAACAAAAAAGATTTCATTTCAGATGCAATTGTGATAAAAATAATTCGGTAAAAGTCTACAATTGGGAGCAGCTTGATTTTTCGACGCCAAGATTAGCGCCAAGGGGATTTTTGGTCGGTAACCCAACATCAATGAAAATAAAACATTATGGAGACCAGAAGTAGTGATTCGTAGCTGAAATTTGTCGCCAATAGAAGGGCCACCCAAATCTACAATAGAACCAATAATTCACTCAATTATTTAACTATCTTACATGAAACTTAAATCTAACCTTTTCTGCATCGATTAAAATGAGGATAAGCTTCAAATGAACTTATTTGCCGATAGTACCTAAAAATATTTTATATAAATTCTCTGAATATGAAATTCATGAAAAATATTTTACAAGATCTCATAGAAAAATTCACTGAAACAATAGTCAAAAATAATTACGTAATATTGCCAAATCACCCATCAATCTGATTCAGATGGTATTAGATGGCCCGTTAGCTCATATCTGATAAAACTCGCAACGATCAGACTTTGGATTTCTGTATCTGATATTTCTGAGTTCCCAATTAAGAATTACAAGATATTTCGTTTTAATTAAAGACTTGACTTTAATTCCGTAGAAAGAGCTGATAAACTTTTGACAGAAGTGATAAGGCATCAGTAAATATTTAATTTTCGCACAGTTAAAGTTTTGTAAAAGTCTGAAACTTCAAAACGCCAACTATCGGAAAATATAAACAAACCAACTGCTATCTCTTGATATGAATATCGATTAATCTTTTTACGCTTGAAAAACGTTGATGATTGACGCGCATGGGAAATGAGATTTCTTCGAAGCTGAGCAATTTCTGACAAGTATAATTTTGGCGCCAGTCTTTAGTGCAGAAAATTTAATTCCTTTTACGCAAAATTTAAAAGTACGATACAGATTTTAAACGGTACATTATGAAATGATAATAGAAGTTATAAAATTAGAAGCTTAAAGAATTGCAATATTTGCTGAATTTTCCAACTTTAGACTCGCTTAATATTTTTATTCGTTTCATACAGTTTCCATTAATTATATTTAGAGTTAAGAAATAATCGTAATATAAAAGACTGCAGTTATGTTTTTCTCCATGAAATGCGACTTAAGCACAGTGGAATTCGAATCTTTACACACTTATTTAAGACAGAATGTGCAATGCAATTAAATGCTTACTAGAAATTAACCGACATGTTGCCATTTTAACGCTATAACTTCGGAGCAAATTATCTTAGAAGAGATTTTTGTATTTTTAAAATATGAAATTGTACTTTTTCACTAATGTAAAGAATATCTGCGCAATTTTTCAAAATTAATAATCGAGTAGATGCAGACGATTTTGATATAAGGAAATTTATAGCTATTCCGTAGCTAGCCAGCCAACGATGATATTGATCTGTATTTTTTAATTCCTACCAGCATTATATCACTATATATCTTGTTCAAATTTTCAATCGTTAATAAAATACTTCATTCACTCAAGTTTAAATACATTTTTTTTAAAACTTCTAGTGGATGACACTTGATGTTAATACAGTTTTCTTTTTTTCAAATATTAAATTTGTCCAGTAATTTCCATTTGGTCGCCAAATCCGTCGCCATGTCACCAAATGATCGCCAAGCTCCATTTTACCACTTAATATTGTAATTCTGTTATATGTATGCACATATTTATATTAGTTAATAAAAAGTAACTAAAAAAATTTGTTAACCTAAATTTTTTTTTAAATATATTGCTTGTCATTCTTTAAAAGATTAAAAATAAAATTGCTGACGATAAATACCACATTATACAAAAGAAAGCTTTTGCATTAAAATAAGTTATATTTATGGATGCGCTGGGAATCCTTTGCCACTTTAATAGATTGACTTTTCCGCATATGATTAAAATTTCAGCTCGTAATATTTTAAAAATTATTCTGGAGCAAGATCTTTACAGGATAAACTGCACCGAAGCTTAAGATACAAACTATAGATGTAATTTCGTTCAGAATGCAACATTAAAACACATGTCCAAAGAATAAAATTAGAAATGGTTAAAAATAAAAATATGCAATCAAATACATGTAAAAACTCGCGGCTTCGAATATTAAAGTATAAACAAGATTTTCACGATAAGCTTTAACAAAAGGTTGTGATAATTAAAGCTCAAATTTTCCATTATTAAAAACATGAAAATGGCATTCCGAGGAACAATTGATAGCTAAAATAAAAATGATCAAATTAATCGTTTTTCTTGAACTTAAGGTTAATACTTGTCCTGTTTGACATAAAAGGCTAATCGGGGGATTGATTCCAACGAATCGAAGTGCATTGTGCATTTGCAGAATAAATCTGTTTTCAATAGAAATATTCTGGTTGACAACTTCACGTGAAAGTGCTACTTGGCCAAAGGAATCGTGAAAGCGAAAGCCATTATTCTTTTAACATAATTAAATTTCGTCGAGGCCACTAAGCAATAACATTCTCGGGCTCCTTATATAATAGATAAATATTGTAAAAGCTTATTTCAGTTTTTATCAAGTGTTTATCAATTTCTTACTTAAAACTACTTGAATAAACTAAATATCAACTGTTTACTTGCAGATAAATTTAGAAAGTATTTCAGTTTATTGCATATAAATATACACAAATTTTAAATTAAAAAAAAATTAGAAGCAAAGGTCTCCAAAATTTCTCAACTACTCTTATATGCCTTCTAGGCATTAGTGTGCAATAGGCATTCGATTTGGCGTAATCGTGAGATCCTAAGGGAGTTTGTCGATTAATCCTTAGCATATTAATAGCAACTGAAAGTCGAATTTGTGTTTTACACTCAGTTTTCCCAGCCGACTAAAACATTTAACACATAACTACACTTGCAGTCAAAATCCAACAAGAAATTCGATTTATTTAAGTCATTGCATTTGAGCTATCACTTATATTTTCTGAAAGTACAAACCGACAGACTGTCAATCCCTAGTTGGAGTGAGCTCAAAATGAATTAAAACATACAAACTCGGCATAAAAGCCGTACCCTAAATTTTATTTGTCTAGCTCAAAACTACAGTTCTTTATTACGAATACATGTACAAATCGTATTTAACCAAAGTGTGTTTTTTGAACTCGGAAAGTCTGAAACAAACATTCGTTAAAAAAAAATGAATCAGTGATTTTGACAATTACAACTGAAGACTATATCAACACGAATTTTTGAAGTTTGAAATTTGAAATTAAGATTCCAGGAGAAGTAGGAGGAAAAGGAGAAAAAAAGAAAAAAGCCCATCTACACAATCAAGGAGAAGTTTTCTTTAAAGTTGGATTGAACTTTGAAAAAATCTTTATAATAACAAAGTGAAAATGGTATTAAACAACTATTTTGCTTCTTAAGAGTAATGAAGATTTGGCGGCATCTTTTGACCATCGCTGACGATCTGGCTTCTAATTTAAATTTATTTCCTCCATATCTTGGTTTACAAGCGCTTGCATTTCATTTTGAAAAGTTTAAATAATTTAATGAATAAGCATCAATTACATTGTTTAATAAGAATATTTTCCAGCAGTTACTTTATGGTTAGTAAAGAAAATTTCATGAAACGACATAAAATATTTCTCTGTAAAAAAACCACATCACGAAGACCAGTTAAGGATTAAAAATAATTGTTACGATAATTGTTTCCACATTTCGCGATTGATTCACGAAAAATATTCCTGGAGAACGAATTAAGAGAAAAATCTTAATGAATTGGTAAAATTGAAATAAATGGCACCGGTTTTTGCCAACTTTCGCCGAAAAGTAGAAACCCGCTAAACGTCCACCATCTTAGAACCGGAATTGTCTATCGAAGATCAGAAATTTTTTTAGAATAGGGAATGGGAAAAAAGATTGGGTTACCACATTTGTCAAGTATTATCTGAAGCAGAATTCTAGCTTGGCAATGGCATCTTACATTTACATCTGCTGCGAAGTTTTTCTTGAAAGAAAAACGAGCAATGTTGCGATCATATTTTCAAGTATGGCTTGACTGTTTCGCCAAATGATTTATGAAATTTTAAGAGAAATTAGGAATGAATTCTGGATACAATGCCATCTGTTGAAAATTATAGCCAAGTAAATTCAAGCGGTTTTTAAAAGATACAATTGGGCCAGCTTTTATGCCATTACTTTATTAAAATATTAGCCCAATTCTTCTCTTCAGATGCGATTTAAGTTTTTATTATTATTATGTTTACTAAATAATGTCATTGCACAGATTATGCAACAACTATACGGTCAATCTTTTCAGAGATAGAAGCAATTAAAAAGCGTAGCATAAGGCAGTAAAAACATACAACTTAAATACATTTTTCTAGTCAAGAGCTGAAGTAAATTAATCCGGTTCACTGAATTTTGTATATTCAAAGAGAATTATAAAATATCCATTCTCCCAGTTTTCTGCAAATATTAAACAAAAAAAGTAAGACCACCAAATGACCTTTAAGAGATACCTAGCCCAAACTACAATACATATTAAGTTTAATAATACATCAAGTTAAGACTTCAGGGAATGACAGCTTAATTTTGACGAAAAATTTGTCAACTTGGGGACGAGACCATGCAGGATTCGTTACCCCAAGAGAATATTAAATTAACGAATCTTTTTTCCGTTTTATGTTGTAAACATCTTAGTCATTCATTTGTGAGCTACTTAGTGTTAAAAATGGCATGTTTTTCGGCATCATTACTTTTTAAATACAAGTCACCATTTGCATGTCTGCTTGAAATATTGGCTTGCCTGGTTGTTAATGCGAAATACTTTATTTAAAATACCTACAATTCATTTCATTCATTCAATTCACAATTAAAAATCAATCGATAAAACTAAAAATACAAATTTAATAGAATTTGACAACTACAGGCAATGCGGGTACAAATTAAAAGAGCGTAGATACTTCGAGATAATATCTGAAGCGAGATTTTACTTTGGAATTAAAATGGTCCAGAAAAGTCACCCTTTTTAAAATCTTAAATTTTAATGTTAGCAAAAGAAAGCGAATGAACAGTTTGATGAAATAATGCAATTTGAATTTCATTATTAAAAATACAGCAAACTGTATCAAATAAAATTTGTAAATTAATAAATGGCGATAAAAATTCGAAAATAAAATTGGCATCTTAAAAGAGTTTCTTTTTAAGTATTAAAATACATCCCAAAAATCATTTTTACATTATCTTTAGAGGGCATAACTGAAAGATATTAAAACCTTTATTTAGTTATTAATTTATATTTTTAGCAACTTGTTACTTTGAAAACTTGACAGCGAGTTTTCTTCTTTTGAACTTCATGGGTGGCATATTATATCAAGCTCGGCAAAAACAGTAGATAAATACCGATTTCTCCGAGATAAGGCACTTGATGAAAATTAAAGTTCGGAGGAAGTACCATGCTTTTAGGTCTAACTAAAATTAACAAAAACAATTCAGTTTCATATTCAACTCGCAATATTGAATATTCTTATACATTTACATATTATAAAATATTATATAATACTTACAATCATAAGTAGTTACGTAATCTGCTGAAGCATAAGCAATCACCAAGAAGAAAATGCAACTTTTCAGAAACATGTTCATAGATTTTTCTTTTCTTTTGTTTTTTTTAAGTTACAGAAAAATACACTTAAAACTTAAATGGAAGCTTCCGTTACCAGTTAACTGCGGTTGCTTCCCTCGCGTTTCAGCTTTTATTCAGATTTTCTTGAAAGAAAGGTGAAAGGTTATTTATCGCTGCGATAACCAATACTCTTCAATGACCCGTAACGTCTGCCAATCAGAATTCAGTTTGCAAAATTCAAGAGTGGCAATTTTCTCATCATACGAGTTTATACGTTGCCATACTTGATAACTAAATGACGTGCTTCCCGATAACGTCCACTGCGAACTTTTGGTTCAGAGTTCCCAAATGGAATAGAGAGGGGAAAAAAAAAGTTGTTGTTTTGAAAAGGAAATATTTATTGATCTGGTTTGACGTAGGAGTGTATTACGCTCGCACAAATGGCAGATATAAATCAATTGCTATCGCCAAAGCAGTGTTGACATTTTTATATTTATTAATGAAGAACTTCTTTGTCATACAAAACTGCGGTTGGCATCAGCAAGTCACGTGTAAGAACTACTTAACTACTTACTTCGTCTGGCTTTGATTTCACGTGATTCGACAACAGATTGATGATCGAAAGTGAATGAAAATAACTTTATTTTTTTGTGGTTTTGAAATAAAATTGTTGAGTAATTTCTCTAGGAAAAAAAAAGAAAAGAAAAAGGCCTTAACCTTAAAGAAAAAAAGTTCAAAGTCATTGATTTTTTTTTAATGCTGGGAATATTATTATCTTAGTTTCATAGCTTGGCTATAAAACTAAACTTCACTATTTCGAAATACGATTTGCGTTTTAAATTTACTCATAGGTTATTAACACAGACCTGATGGCTTCATGATCAAAATATAATTTTTTTTAGTTGAATCAAGATTAATTACAGTCTTCATTTAAGTGTGCATTGAATAATAAATGCTGCGTGTTTATCCTCTGGAAGTCTCATTTATTTGAGTTAAAAATCAAGCCAGATGGTTAGGTGCTTGAACAAGTGGCGAAAAGCTCCAAGCGATTGAAAAATTTCTAAACTGTGTTAGAAACTTAATCACGATTCTAGTTTTATTGCTTAGGTCTATGCTCTTTCAAACAGCAATTGAATCAGTTAGTTTTTACTTATGAAGAAATTATGATTACACAATGAACTAGTACCAACCTTGATTAAACTGCAAATTAAAACTGTATATTGACCTGATACGTACATATTAGACACTAGATATTTATTAGCTATTTAACCTCCTAAACTCGATTCCTCTGAAAAATATTGATTGTTACATTTGTAATTTGTATATATACAAAATTTCTCATATATTTTACGTCTGTATTTTTATATAAAAATACAGACGTATTAAAAAAGTTTCATGTATTAGTATACAGCAAGTACAGTAATAGTCAAAATATTCGAACTCGAGATTTTGCAAAATTTCCATGTTTTAGATTTCCCTGAGTTCGAAAAACACATTTTTAGAAAATGTCCGTCTGTCTATCTGTGACAAAGATAACTCAAAAGTGCTTTGCGCCTGGTGGCTGAAATTTGGTACATGGTCTTTACACTAAAATTGTAGATTTCTATCAAATTTTGTGTAAAATTCATTCTGAGGAAGTCTGTCTGTCCGGCTGTTCGAATATAAGTTAACACGATAATTATAAAATGAAGAGAGCTAGATAAATAAAATTCAATACACATATTTAACATCTATAGTGTAGACGCCTGCCAAATTTTGAATCAAATTCAATCAGGGATTGACTGTATTTGGTCTGCACTTTCAGAAACATATAAACGCTATAATTCAAAAACACAATGACTTAAATATATCAAATTTCGTATGGGATTTCAATCAGTTAAACGAAACATTTCTAAAACAGAAATTCGATTTTTGAATACTGTTAACTCACGCCAGAGATTGATCACCAAATAACTCGCCAAGGATGGCATGACAGATTCAATGAAAATGCTAAATTCTCGCTAAAAATTAATATTTCCTTGCTATTATACGCCAATGCCATGTAAAGTGTTCTCTAAAGTGATAAGTTAGTGTGAGAAAATTTTGGAGAAACAAATTCCGCTTGTTATCTTTTAAATTAATCGCTAGTCTATCTTGATTACGGATTTGAAAATCAAAAGTTCTGCAATTCGATGCGCTTGTCAGTGAAATGGTCAAGGCGTTAGAGGCTTCATTTGGTTGTATCGAAATAAATTATACTATCACTTGTGGTATAATATAATTAATACGCCAAATGATTTGGCTTACATGCTTGGGAAACAAGCTGTGATTCAAAATGTCGAGGCTTTTTCTTGCTGATCTTGGTATTCCTTCAAAATTCAATAATAATATTGTTACGAACCTGCGATGCGGCTTCCCAGCATAGTGGGTTCCATAGGAAGTCCCAGAGCTTGGCGACAAACTTGGCGACCATTTGGCGACTTTGGGGCCAAAATCGATTATACACGAAACATCGAGAATTTTCCCGATCTGTCCAGTAGGAACGGAGATACGCCTCGAACGTTCCTGATTGGTTGAGAGGCTTCTAGCCCCGCCTCCTGAGACCTATAAAAGGAAGCACCCGCAGCTGCCGGGCAGTGGTGAGCCGAGTGGTGAATTGAGGAGAAGTCGGAGCGACAGAGCAGAGTAGTAGTGAACCAGAGTCGTCGTCGTGAATTGGGGAGTCGTGACCCAGCAGTGGTGAACCAGATCGGAGAGCAGTCGGAAGCGACAGAGAAGAGTAGTTGTGAACCGGTGGTGAATTGAGTAGTGGACCAGTGGAGTCGAAGAGTAGTCGGAAGCGACGGTGAAGAACTCGTCTTCCAGGGACTAGCGGAGCAGCGACGGAGTAGAGCTGCTGTGTATACTGTTGTATGCTGCACGTCTCGGCTGATGATAATCGTCTTTGTGCTGTCCTGTGTGTCTTCGTGTAAATAAACGTCGTTGTTTTATTTTCTACTGCTGATTGAGTGTTCTCCACACTATATAACATCGACTATCCAAACGAACCCCGGGAAAATTTCGTAACAATATGATAAATCAACCGGTTATTTCACTCAACTAAATAAGTCCAAGTTAAATTTTTAAAACAAGATATTTTATTGAATTTTGCGGTACCCTGAAATTGTATATTTTTGAAATTGTAACTAAAGAAATGATTGCGGTTATGTAATTATTGGACTCGGAATCGAACAATTTGTCATATTACATTGCATTTTAAAGTTTCTCAAGAGTTTTCTGGAGACAAACATCGTAATTCTGAATTGTGACCAAGTCCATTACCTAAGCCAGCACATCATTTCCAAACAAGCCCAAACTGGGAACTTTTAATTTATTACAATATTTTTTTACTTGCATTAGGTGTATTAATAATGTGGTAGGTTGTCAGTTGAGAATGAATCTGGGAATTCCCAACTAAGAGACCATAATCTTGATAGCGGGTTCGATTTGTTTGATTCCATTGAATTTTCTCCATTAACTGTTCAGACATTCTGTATAAGAACACTCAAACTATTCATTCAGATGATCCTCTGTATTGTGTATACATTAATTTAGTTGTAGTTCAATTATCTTTATGGTAAAGGGGTGAGGAAGTGGGAATTGCGGAATAGATTAGTGTCGTTTGCGTCATCCGGTCGTATCTTTTTAAGATCACTTCAGTAATTGCAAAAGAAAATTCGAATATGGCCTCTAATTCGGCAAAATTTAAGAATTCGAATACATTTAGCAAAACTTACCTATTGATAAAATTCTAACAGCTCTAATGAATTTATCCTATTCTGAAATATTCTTGACGGATTTCTGTATGGACTATGGGAACTCCCCAACTATCAAACAGTGTTACGATGCCTTTTATTAAATCTAAATTAATTAGAAGTAATTTAACAGAAAAAAGAGATTCTGGTTAGAAAACAATGGGAAATTATACAATAAATTAATACAGGCTAAATTAAGATAAAAAAATTATGGAATTAATGAAGATATAATTAAATTAAGATATATCATTACACACACAAATGTATATATATATATAAAAGAAAATCGCATGGAAAATGTTAAAATGGTGAGTACACATAAATAATTTTTCAGGTCTATATCTATAAATATCGGTAATAAATAAATTAATGCATAATATGCTGATGCTTTCGATATAACAAAAGACTTCTTGTAATTTTATTTTATGTTTGAATCAAAATAATTTGCAAAATGAGATTAAAAAAATTCTTTAAGCATGGCCCTTGTTCTTAAGGTTTCATAATATCTACTAATATTAAAAATAAAAGTATGCGTCTACGGGCCTGCTATTAGCGCTCTATAGGACTGAATGTTAAACCTAAAGCTTCCAGATTTAGTACAGATATACTTTAGAAGATGGGAATGTGCACTTCAGGGTGATTATTTTTAAGATTTTAATTGTAAATTCAATTAAAAATTTAGCAGTATTGATTATTTTCATCATAACATTAAAAAAAAAGAAGTAACACAAAAATGATTTTTTTTTTTTTGCATCATATTAAAAGTCGAAAAATTGTCTTTTCAATGATATTGAATTTATAAAAATAATTCTTTCGGTCCATTATAGTTAATTAATTAATTAAAGATATTTAAGCAAATTTTATGAAAATATATTCCATCGTTGAAAATCTCAAAATCGTTTGCGAAAATAAAATTGTTGCTACAAATATTTTATTATGAATTTGTCTTCCATTGCTATTAATGAAAACGTGAAGATACAACTAAATTCCACTTTTGGATCGATTTCTATTTAAGGTTTGCTTTTTAAAAATGTTTGAAATTTTATTTATTCAAAAATAAATTTTAATTTTAGAGGATTTTAAGCTCTAATTTTAGGTGCAATTTTGAGAGGAAATTATAATATTTTATACCTTATTTAGCATAAGGAGCAAAATGGTCTACACAAATAGTCTACACAAAAATCTACACAAATAGTAAAATTTCAATGTCTTATAAAATTTGAAAATTAAAATTTTTCTTTTCTAAGGAGGCCATTAAAGCCAAGTTACATAAAACATTTAATTGAAACGTTTAGCAAGAATTAATTTCAGTGAAACAGACAGGAAACCAGTTGAAAATCGCCAATTAAAAATAAAGGAACAAAGAATTTTTTTTTAGTTTTTGTTACAAATTTGTAGAATAAAAGCCTTGAAGATTTAAACTGTGAACTGAACTGATTTAAATACCTTGAAAGTTTCATTCAGTAATAATGAAAAAAATAGGAAGGAAGATGCTGTTTATAACTTATAATGCATGATGGTATTTTTTTTTGTCACTCAAAAAAAAAAAAAAAAAAAGAAGAAAAAAAAAAAGAAAGAAAGAAAATAAAAGAAAAACACAAACATATTTCTTTTTCGAGTCTGGAAATACTTTAAATATTTCTACATTGGAAAACAAACACGATAAGATACAGAGAGCAAAGATCATATTTGCATAACGTGTTTTTTTACTCGCAAAATAAATAAACAATTCGGACTTAGTTATGAAATTGGAATGTAAACATACTTTTTTAAAATATCTTTTTAATATTTGACTTAATATTTACAATAAAATATATGGTACCTAAAAATATGTATATGAAACTACATACAAGAAAATCGTTCCACACAATGATTATGAAAGCAGCACAATATAATGAACAATAATAATGAACACAATAATAACGAGCATAAAAATAATGAATATAACCACTGGGAATAATTTTTCCGAAATTTTCTAGTACAATGTCTAATAAATATACTTGTATATTATTGATTACATGTCGTTCGCGAACAATAGTTCGAAGGGTTCTATTAGCGAATAATCTTTGGCGATTAATCGCTGGGATTCAGAACACTGAATGCATATTTTGAGCGATTTTATCCCGCCCGACAGAAATCAAAATTTCACACAAAACTACAAATGTATTCATAAAATCAAATTTTAAATTTTATTTATTTAACTCCTTGCATTTTTGAGATATCGCGTTTACGTGCATCTGAATGCGAAAGCCGATACAAGGTTAGTTCTTTAAAAGATATGCTTCAAAATTTGATATATGTCTATACTTTGGATTTACACATCTGTGCAACACGTTTTTTCTGTCTAGATCTCTTCGATTTGTAATTATTATGTTAACTTATAATCGGATAACTTATAACCAAGCAAAGAAACTCCTGAATCGATTTCGTTCAAACTTTGTAAGAAATCTACAAATTTGATGTAAAAAAAATTAAATATCAAATTTTATCTTTCTAGCTCAAAGAATTTTTTTTTTTAATTATCGCACTCAGATACCGACTGATAGACACATAACTCAAAAAATGTGTTTTTCGGACTCAGGAAGATGTAAACATGGAGATTCGTCAAAATTTCTAGTTCGAACGGTTTGATGATTAAAATATTTCTCTTCGTATACGAAATGGTAAAAATTAGAAAACTATTTAAGATTAGCCGCCCTTTTGAAAATTTCACAGAATTCAGGAAAGATAACTTAATTAGTGTTATTTAAAAGAAAATTTTATTTATTATAAACTAATGTAAAAATCAGTTAAATAAAATAATGTTTTGGGCGTTATCAGGACAAAACTTTAAAATCTTTTTACTTTTAAAGTTGGCGACTACAATAAAACATCGATTTTTTTTTTAATTTAATATTTTGAAAACATGGAAAAACAGGCTCCTGCAGTTTGTATGTAATGTCGGGTTCATATTAACATTACCGTTACATGCGCATAGTAAATGCAAACAAAACAGCACTATTAGACATTAATCAGAAATAATAATTATTTTTTCACAAATATTTTCTCGAAGCACAGAGTTAAAAAAAAAAAAAAAAAAAACAAGAATTTATGACAGCAGTTTAAGAGAAATTTATTGTATTCAATGAAGTTAAAGAAACACTTATTTTTTCTATTCCTGAGAAATTTAATTATGTGGAAATGGCATAAATATTACCAAACGATTCAACAAAGTCAGTATAGTTTGAAGGTAAAATATTAAACATCCGATATTTAAAAAAATATCTAATGGAAAAAAAATGGAAGATTCTATATCTTACTGTTATTAATTCCATGTTTTATTTAAGAATTTTATAAAGGAATAAATATAAATAATTGTAATCTTCCAAAATTTGAATTATTTCAAATATAGATTTGGTGAATTTTCCAAATTTAGAATACAGTTAGGAAAATAAGTAAATCCAGCTTTTCATATAAAATGATAATTTATAGAAAAAAAAGGAAATTGTAAAAAAAAAAAAAAAAAAAAAAAAAAAAAAAACTTGTTCATGTAATATAATTTATATATGTTTTGTTTTCGTTTATTTTGGTAATGCAACCAGAACATTCTTAAAAAAATTATTATTATTTTTTTTTTGCAATAAAAAATAATAGCAGGTTCTAAAAAGAATGCATTTATTTAATAATAATACTTTTCCACCGATAGAAAAAAAAATTAAGCTTAATTATTTAGTTTCCCCCCTCCTCTGTGAAAGTTTCAGTCTAGAGAATTAAAAAAAAAAAAAAAATACTTTGAGATCGAAATCACTAACACGTGAAGCTCAAAGTTTGAATATCACGTGCAGTGATGACTCTTTTGACCTTCACTCACGCTTCTAAGGCATCTTAAGAAAATAAATTATGTTTGTCCCAGTTTATTTATTGAGGATAGCAGGCGCCTGCATGTGATCCTTGCATAATCACCTCCACATCAACGTTTGTTTGACCAGTCTACAATCTATCAATTCCCCAGAATTGCACATTTTCTCTACACAATGTTATCTATTTACAACTTTCAGTCATGATGATTCAGCTATTTTTATTACAACGTACTCCCTCATGTTATTTGTTTATTTCATTTAAATGACATTAAGATCAAGAATTTGAAAAATCAGTTTATGTAGGTTTTGGTTTTTGTAATTATTTATCATCAGTATCGCTTTGCAAGGAAAATCGTTTGCATTTTTAACAAACGATTAAAAGTTCTTTATAAATTTTAAAGTCAATAATTAAATTTAATATCGATTGCTTAAAATATTATCTACGGAAAAATGATTTACATTTTATATCTGGGAAATAAGATAATTTTGTTTCTGCTTTTTTGTAGGTATATCACGAGAAAAATTAGATTTGTTTCAGTAACAAAACTAATAAGGCTTTAGTATACGAGTGCTTAGTTTCACAATTAGAACTGCATGTTCCCAATCAGAAAAGAGGCAAACCGTTGTAAATTTTGATTAATTCAAATACAAATTAATTGAAAAAATCGCACACTGAGTTACAATATTCAAACGATGGATTTTATTTTATTATCTATTCATATACTATGTGAGTTATTATTGTATATCTTTACTAATAAAGATGAAAGTTCTATATATTACTGCTCTACAACGCCGTTACTTTTTAAGGTAGGAATGTGCACCTCGGAACGATTTTTTAAAAACTTTATTCAGAATTTTAATTAATTAAAAATTAAGCAAAATTTTGGCACTTATTTGCGATAGTTTCTAAAAATATTACGTAAGAAAAATAAATTTCACATCTTAAAATTTAAAAAAATTATCTTTTCAATGATATCGACTTCTTTCACATATAATTTTTCTTCCATTTTTAAGTAATTTTTATAAATATTTTAAAAGTATTTTCAACAATATATTTCAATGTTCAAGTAAAATTCGAACCGATCACACATATTTTTTCCTTGATTTTTTTTTCCATTATCAAGATATAACTTATTAGAACAAAATTCGAATTTATTTGTCCATGTTTAGTAGGTTTCATAATAAGGCATGCCTTTAATAATTTTTTTGATATTTTATTATATTAAAAACTAATATTTAAATTCAGAATGAAGCAATAGCGGAAAAATTTTTAAAATGCATCCACTTTAATATACTGCTGCTTTTCATGTGATATAATTGGATGTATATAAGATAAATAGGGAAATGAAAACACAATATACTGAATGGTGTAAGACGTTTGAAATAATGCACATTAAAATTTGAAATTTAAAAATATTTTGCTGCGAAAGCAATTGAATCTTTTAGCAACCAATAATCTCAAAAAAATCCAACGAATCGCTAAAAATGGCTAATGTATCATAAAATTAATGATAATTTTTTTTAAAATTCGGTATTGTCCCATTGGTTTTTTTGCAAGTTGGTATGAAAAGATGCCTCTTGTAACACTTGATGAAAAATGATGTTACCATTTGTTCAGATTTTAAGTAACCAAAAGTTCTCAATTATTATCCGTAAAATTCTAAAAGCAGCAGAAAATAATTCTTTCGCAAACGATTGTGCACAAGTGATTATTTAATTTGTGTCTATTTTTGCGGATTACAACTTTCGCACGCGGAAAAAAAAAATTTGTAACAAGCTTTTTTTTAAAATTTTTTTATTTATTTAAATCGATGGAACTGCAAAGGTGGTATCTAATTATTATGCTTTCACAAAATGAGTGTTTATAGAACAAAATTATATGCAATTGAAAAATTATATTGAGAAAATTTTATGTACTTATTTAAAAAAATGATGGCACGATATGCGCATCTTAAAGTAATAAGAACCAGCACAAGAACTCCAATTCTTTTTCTTTCTTCATTCTGATCTTAGATTTGTAATTAGTGACTTCGGTGGCATCAAGTCTATGAAGTTATTTTCGAATCAGAAAATTCCTCCATATTTGAGACTTATTCATACTATGTCCCGGCAGCATAACTTTATTTTCGAGAGCAGAATTTCGTTGATTAGACGCTCGATTTGAATTTAATTCCATCAAATATCTATCGAATATGTAGGCCTAATGCAGTCTTAATATGCTGCAACTTCGGTAGAAGTCTCCCTCGTCATCTGTTTAAGGCTTTAAAAAGACGAAGGCCCTAAATAAATTTTTTGTAGTTTCTCAAATATGTTGATTTCATTAAACTGTATCTGATCTACTTTATGAAGACAGAATAGGAAAGTATTTTGGATTATTCTATTCTGTGTGCGTAGCTTTTGATATGTTGAAATTTCTGAAATGGAAGCTAATAATATGTTAATAGGAGGCTTTACGTTAAATAATCACATATTTCTGATTTCGCATTATGCATCGGGTATTTGAGTTGTTTTCGAATTTTGAATTTAACTGTTGTTTTGTAGATTCATATAAAACTAAATAGAAAGAAATCAATCTTTGAACCATGGTGCTCGTGTGATATGCGAACAACAGTTACCGTATTTTTACTTTCTTGTATAGATAGTATAGAGAAAGTACAGTAATTGTCAAAAAATTCGAACTGGAGATTTTCACTAATTTCCATGTGTTAGACTTCTCTGAATTCGAAAAGTACCTTTTTGGAAAATGTCCGTCTGTCTGTGACAAAGATCACTGAAAAACGCTTTAAGCTAGATGATTGAAATTTGGTATCTGGCCTTTACACCAAATTTGCATATATCTCTGAAATTTTGAGTAAAATCTGTCCAGCTGTTCGAATATAAGTTAATACAATAATTACAAAACGAAGAAAGCTAGATGGATAAAATTCGGTACACAGATTTCAGTACACACTATCTTAATATAAATTACGTGTCACGTTGTTTGTCCGCGATGGACTCCTAAACTACTTAACCGATTTTAATCATATTTGCACACCGTGTTCAGTTTGATCTAACTTAAAAGATAGGATAGCCCCTTTTTTTGAATTTTTAATTACAATTTTAATTATTAATTAAAAACTAACTTTCCCGCCAAAAAAATCTTTTCATTTTCCCCACAGCCAAATGAGTACGGCTTCAGTTTTTTTTCCCAACAGTCATGAGGCTAGGCTTAAGATTTTTCGGCTGATTATTAACGATTCTATTTATTTTCTTAATGTTTGATGCATTTAAAATTAAAAATTGTTAATTAATCGATCTTTCAGATTCATTCTTAAGTACTTTTGAATTAAAATAAAACAGAATAAAGGAAATTAAAAATTTCTAATCTGCATAGCGTTACCCCAACTGGCGTAGAAAAACTCACGCATTTGCGTTACCGTAACTGGTTGAAAATTCACGCATGCGCATTGTGTTCTGATTGTTGACATGACAACCATTATCAACGGATGATTTAAATTATTTTTAGGTTAGTTGCATGTTTTTGTAATTAAATTGTATTTATGTTAGTTATATATTTTTTGTATACGCTTATAGTTTTAAGTACTCCGTTTATTTAGTTTTTTTAAACCTGTTTTCAACCGATTATTTTAAACGATTCGTTTTATTTTCTTAGTGTTCGATGCATTTAAAATTAAACATTGTTAATGAATCGATCTGTTCATGATGAATCTAAGAAAATTTTGTTGACAAATTCTTGAGATATTACATAAATTAGGAAAGATATTCTTTAGTGCCCATAAAGTTTAAAGGCTCAGTGACTGTTTTCAGTAATCATATTACAAAAAAAAAAAGCTTTGTTTTAGTAAAAAATATTATTATATTAATTGCAGATTAATCCTTTCCACTTTAATTTATAGTATAAATTCTACGGGAACTAACAGAAAATTAGAGAGATACATATTACTTTATGACTGAAGGCGTTTATAATATTATGAGAGAATTATATGACTATCAAAATTTGAAGTTTTAAAATATTTTGATGAAGAAGCTATTAAAGTAGGAATTGCATAAAATATTTAATTATTAAAATTTTAACGAACATTAAGATTGGCGAACCGGCTGGTCGCCAAAGTTTGCTAGTAGATATTAAATTACGCCTATGAAATTTTGAAAAATTCCAACAATGGGCTCATTGTCTATACTTTCAGAAATAAGCAAACGCGATAGTTCAAAAACGCAGTGATTTAAATATATCAAATTTGGTATTGAATTCTGTGATTACAAGTTTAGTTTTGTATCAAATTTTTGTTTCAGTTGGTTGGGAAAAACGTGTCTCAAACATAAATTCGATTTTTTACTACTGCTAATCGCCAAGGATGACACGATAGATTCAATAAGAATGCTAAACTCACGCCAAAAGCTAATATTATGTAAATATTGTACGCCTATGTCATGTAAAGAGCATAAGATTATGCGTGAAAGTTTAGGGAAGATCACTCCAGCTGGTTAAGCCTATAAATTGCATCAAATATTTCCAGACATTATAATTCGATGCGAAAATTTCATGAAGTTCTATAATCATCAAGCATTTTCTTAAGACTGTAATAGAATCAACACGATAATACATTCCCAAAACCGAAAGTGTAATTTAATTAGTTAGGTAATTGGGAAAACAAGGCATGAATACTTTCCGTTAGTACAGCACCAGTCGTCACCAAGCAAAAATATTACTGCGGCAGCGTGGTATAAATAGTCACCAAACACAGTAGCTTCTATTGGCGACAGACTTAGCGAATTGGCGCTAGTGCTGGGCTAAAGGAAAAAAATACTCAAACTATTTATGAGTTTGACTTATTTAGAGTTCTGATGCCTCTTTATTTTACATCAAAGTCATTATATTCGATTGGGATCATTTCTGTTGATTAAATTCGATTTTTGCGAATGCACATTAAGCAGAAATTTCTTTAATGTGAATGTCGCAATCTAATGTAAATGTCGCAATTAAGCAATCTTGTACTAAAAAAGAAGTTACTGTAGCTTGTGGCTTATAAGCCAGTTAACAGCTACGCTACCCGAGCAATTGCTTTTGTATCATGGTTATGTTACTGGACTGCGAACCCCAAGGTCCCAAGCTCTATCCTCGCGCATCACAATCGGCTACAAGCTTGGATGGTTTCAGATTCGAAACCTGAAAACAGAAAAACCGCTTTGCAGGCCAGGCAAAATGACACCTCGCTGGTGTGGCGGGGACATTTACATGTGGAGGACGTAACTCAAGTGTTATCTCCATCTTCTGACCATGATTCAAAATTACGGGATCAATTTCAAAAAAATTTCTTGCATTGCTTCAAGAAAGAGTCTAAATATATGGGTAACTAACTAAACTGAACTTACACTAAAGCTTTAGAGCACGCTATGTTTTAAAATCTGAAGTTCAATCTTTTGGTTACGATAATTTTGACAGTGAATGGTGGTCATATTTATCTATTTAAAACAGGATTATTCAGAATATTATTTTAATTTCAAAAACATTCGACAATATCCAATAATATTTTATTATAGAAATTCAATCCTTCCTGAATCCTTCATCAGTTTATTTATTTACATATTTAGATGTGTATTCTGGGTTTCGAAGATTGTATTTTTTTTTCTGATAAACGATATTAGGACTTTAAAAAGTTAAAGAAAACCTTACGGGAATATGTAGGCGTTTCTTAATGTTATTGTGATTAATGCTATCATTTGTTTTATTTCCAAAGTTCTCTGAACCCGAGCCGGTGAATTCAAATGTTCCAAAAAACATTCATTTAATATGACCACTACATCGATTAACTCGTAACTGGGGACATGAATTTTCTCAGCAGCCAGAGACATGGAGTTAAAATAACTCCATTGTTATTTTTCTTTTTTGTAAGCAGCAACAAGCTTTTTGTTGTAAATAGCATTGGAATTTATTTTGGAGACAAAATACATTCTGGAAATCATGTAGTGACCAAACATATTAAATATTAAAAATGTTAAATGTTATAATATAAATAAGAAATAAGAATATTATAAGAAAAAACAAAACAATCTTTTAATGAGTTTTTTTCGTTTGAATATTACGAAATCACACTAATGTTAATAACTGTTAGAATTTAATACAAAAAATAAAGAATACAATAGTTGAAAATATTATTTTAAGAATATTTCTTAATTATTTTTGCATTATTCAAATTAAAAACAGTTTTAGAGACATGGAGTCAAAGATTTCATAAATAACAACGAAAACTTTGAAAAAGAATAACTCGGTTATACGCACGTGTCCACACTTAAACTTTTGCCATCACACTGCGGAAAGAACAACTTGAAGGTAGTGAGGAGATGATTGTATTCAAGGACAAAATACCGCGTGATAATCAGAGTTAAGGAACAACGCCGAGTCATTTTGATTCAAGTCTCCAGTTAACCCTTTAAAGGGCCATTTTTTTTTTCTAGTCATATTATGTTAAAATATTTTTAGGCTTGAAATTAGAATAAGAAAATGAATTCATTTAGCTTATTAGATAAATTTAATTTGATTAATTAATTAATTTGGTTAATTAATAATTAAGTAACAAATCAAGACACATCATTTTGTCTGAGATAAAGAACTGAAGCATCTAAGTTTCTGCCTTACTAAAAAAATTTGTCAGGAATTATGCCAACCTACATAATTTCATACAAAGATTGATAAATTTGGTGGGAAGCATACTTCCCAAGGCCCTAGAAAGGGTTAACTGGAGCGGCGTTCCTACGATCGGAGAATCTTCAGGGGAGCCACGTGTTCCACCCTTACGGTTTTTTGGGGTGCTTTGATGCATGACCAGTTTACCGACGAGACCCTCTTGCGGTTTTACTGTCGGAAAACTGGACAGACATCAAAACACCTCAGAAAACCGCAAGAGGGGATGAAAGGGGGAACACATGGCCCTCCTGAAGATTCTACGGTCGTAGGAACGCCGCTTAAGGGTTTCCAACCCGAAGTTGTCTACGGATCACTAAGAAAATGAATTATGTGCGGGCCACTTTCTCCCATCAGTTGGTGAAAGAACCCTCCGAGGATTATGGAAAGTTCAGGCGATAAAGAATCTTAGGATATTACCTGGAAATATTTTGAACATTAGAGTGCTAAAAAGTGTACTTTGAGGCATCTTAATAGTACATTTATCTATCAAAACGTTTAAACTTCAAGAAAGGTAGACAACATAGTAGTTCTAAAAGTAAGTTATCTCTAAAAAGATGCAAAATTGATGTACTCGCCTTTTGTTTCAACCTTGTTTTCAAAACATCAGAATTGGATTCTTTAAATTTAGTCCAATTATTTGGCAACTTTTTTATATGTGTTGCCGGATCCATTGGTGGGGCAATTTCAAGACTTTGGCTCATTACTGATAGAACCTTTATTTTCAATCAGTGTTAATGATTGAGGTTCATGGTGTTTCTCCATTTTCCCATGGGATGAAGTCCACATTCTTCTGTTTGGATTGGAACAATCTGAATTGGTTTAAAAGTATAATTACGTCCCAGATTTGTTTTGAAATCTATTAAATAGCCATAAAACAATGTTGCCTATATTTGCATTAAGAAAGCAAAAGAGATTTTAAAAAAACTCCTCTTGGCAAGCTGGAAGGCAAAGGTATATTCATTTACATTTGAGTTCCAATCTGGCAATACAAATTTTTGATGTTAGAAGTCAGTATTAAGGCTCGAAAATCACTTTTCAATTCCTAACTTCTAAGATATTGCAGTTATCGAAAAACTTTAAATACAAAAGTTGTTCGTTTTAATGAGATGCTAATTTGGCTAATTCAGTTTATTTTTCTATCATCAATATTAAGGAAGTTATAGCGAAATGAAAGCTTCAACCCCCTTTGAGCTAGATGGCCTATCTACGAAGTCGTCCGAAATTTTTACATTTCTAACAACATATTCCAAGCCAATTAAAATCCAAACAAAATTACTCTAATTATCTTGTTTGCAAGGACAAGCGTTATACGCACACAAACTAGCATAAACTTTTGAATGAAGGGTGGTTTGGGTTCTAGGGTCATGATCGGTGAAGAACTGAAGAAATTTTCCCAAAGTCTTGTCATGAGAACTATTGCAATTGGTAGTTTTAATGTAGGAACTACCAAAAAAAAAAAAAAAAAAAAAGGGTGTTAATTTGAGGATTACAGACAAAATCCAAATTCTAAAAAACTGAATTGAAAGTTTATCGAAAACAATTCAACGCAAAGCTGTAGAGTGGTTGAAAATTTCCCATCTTTGTAAAAATCATGAGATTTTTTGTGAATACGACCCAGCAATAAAGATTAATGAGGTGTGGTAGACGAATGTGTTTGAAGAAATTCCTCCAACAGAGTTCAAAATGAAATAAGCATTTGATCATTTAAAATTCGGTATAGAGCCTTGTTCAGCAAATTTTAAAAATTCAATAAGGGTATGAACAATGCACAAGCGAACTGTTAAGAAATTTTTTAGTTGTTTTTTAAAAAAAACATTGTAGATAACATTCAGATAAGTGTTTTTTATATGTGATGAAATATAATTGATTTCAATCAATTTGGTTATTGCTATTAATCGATTAATGTTAATGAAATTCTTAAGTCATGTAGTCATTAATCGATTAATGTTAATGAAATTCTTAAGTCATGTAGTCATTAATCGATTAATGTTAAAGAAATTTTTAGTTATGTCGTCATTAATCGATTAATGTTAATGAAATTCTTAAGTCATGTAGTCATCAATCGGTTAATGTTAATGAAATTCTTAAGTCATGCTGGTCATCAATCGGTTAATGTTAATGAAATTCTTAAGTCATGTTAGTCATTAATCGATTAATGTTAATGCAATTCTTAAGTCATGTCGTCATTAATCGCTTAATGTTAATGAAATTCTTAAGTCATGTAGTCATTAATCGAGTAATGTTAATGCAATTCTTAAGTCATGTAGTCATTAATCGATTAATGTTAAGGAAATTTTTAAGTCATGTAGTCATTAATCGATTATTAATGAAATTCTTAAGTCATGTCGTCATTAATCGATTAATGTTAATGAAATTCTTATGTTATGCAGTGATCCCATTAGGTCAACTATAATCTGAAAAATTTTCTCTCCTTGTTTGTGAAGATAATTTATCAGTAAAAGAAAACAGAACTGAAATATACATTGATTTATTTGAATTTCACATGATTCATTAACAAAAACAGTGGATCAAAAAACAAACACTGAAATATATTCACACGAATGTCTTGGATAATAGACAGTTCATATTTTTGATAAAGACGACACGAACTGATGCACTGTGTTTTGTACAAATCTGTTGCTGGAGGACTGTACAAGACGTAAAATGAAAATGATCAGTAGAAGGATGCGCCGATGATAAATGATGAAGAGATGCTTATTATTTTATCTCTGATTTGAATGCGTAGAGAGGATTTTCAATGGCAGTTGCGCCTGCACCCTAAAAGAAGAAAAAATAAAATCGTGAATGTCCATGTAATGTATGAAAGTTAATACATCCTAACATTTGTTTGTTGTTTTTTATGGCACTTGTCATAGACAACCCCGCTGACAAAATCAGACATTATAAGCCGAGAACTCTAGCGTCTTTTTTTCCGTGACGCCATCTAGGGCCAAGAGTATGACTTAACTACTAATGCGTCACAACCCATTTTACGGCGAAGACTTCACCCATACATTTCATTTACTCATCCGCAGATCGTAATTTAGACCTGCATCAGAGAACGATCACCTCTGAACCAGTACCTCCAGTGGTATTGTATCGACTTTGGAGAATTTTGGGACCAGGATAGATTTATATGTGCACCAGCCACCTTATACTCGGAGAGTCTTCGGCCGGCGGGGTTCGAACTCACTACCCAAGGAATGCGAGTCCAACGCCCTTCCAACCAGGCTATTCTGGTCTTACATTTTTTTTACCCGCCTTTGTACACAATATTATACAAGGAGAAAATATTTCAATCGCGAGAAAATTCGACTTTGAGATTATTGATCGATCTCCATGTTTTAAATCTCCCTCCTTTAATTTGGACAAAAAAAATTATAATCATGTCCGTAAACAGGTTTACTTCTCAATACTGGTTTCTAAAATAATGTCCGTACAGGTTTCTAAAATAATTTAAGTTTATAACCGGATATTTTTAAAATTGTAATAAACAAAATGAAATCCAAGAAAGCATGGTAAGTAATACTTTTAACTTTGACTATTAGTCAAATAATTATTTGTATAGGAGTTAATTCTTTGTAGTGAGATGACAGTATTTGTGCATCGAATTTCTAAATACGATCTTAAACCCGTATTTAAAGAAGAAATTAATTTAACAGACAAAAATCGCTTGTGCATGCTTAAATATCTAAAATGTTCGTTCCATTTTTATGTGAAGGAAAATAAATACCCCAAATAAAATGTGGCATCTATTAAAGAGGTTAAATAATGGCATCGTTTAAAGATTTAATTTAAGGTTGTTTTTGATTAAGTTGTTAATAAAAGATAAATAAATTTAATGTGTAAATCTAGTAACTATTCTGTAGTGTAAAAAACAACTGAATGAATTATAAAACCAAAATTATGAATATTGGGGAAGGTAGCACACGTTTAGTTGTGTTCAGACATTTTGGCACTTTGGGATTATCCCGTCGAACATTTTCGCCAAAACCGATATTATCGCCAAAAGGTTGCTTCTGCGCCAATAACTGGAAATTACTATGTAACCCTTGACTACGCGAGTTAGTTTTCTTTAGCGTGTTAAAATGTACTGTTTGGCGCATTTTCGCCAATCCTTTGGCGTATTTCGTGAGGATTGGCTCATTTTCAGGAGCGTTGACATGTCACGGGGTAATTCCAAGTACCGACATTTTATTAGAAAAAAAGAAATTTGATTCTAAGCAATAACTGAACTTACATCTTCATTTCTTACAGGCATGTGAGAATTTAATTCTCCAAAGGTGAGCTGAAAATACAAAAATAAAGTTAATAATTTCAGAACATGAAAGGAATACATTTTAAATGGCTTTTAAAATATAGAAATCACAGAGAAATAGCACAGAAACTAGAACACAGAATTCTAGCTTAATTTTTCTGCATACGGGGAACTTAACACTAAACATACCATAACGGTCAAATGACCGATTATGAACTTTTGATCGAAAATGCGCATATCATCTTATCGCTTTTGCACATTTGACTTCATGACTTTTTCTAAGAACTATATACAGTTAATATTCATTTCTTTTTACTTGAATTTTGTTTATTTTGAGTAATACTTATCATATACTGCTATCTACCACAACCGGTCATTTGATCGGGAGAACAATTTATTGCTTTTAAAGGTCAGAAATTATGATGTAATGCGTATTCAGCGTATTGTATTCAGTTAGTTGAACATTGATTTAGTTGGCATAAATGCCTGGATTTTGCACAAGCAAACGATAGACGAAAATATCTCGAGACTAGATTTTTTTATTCCTGTAAACAGTAGAAATTGTCGCCGATTTTCGAGAAGCCCGTGAACAACCAAATGAAAGAACAAATACAAAACGATCGATGCCTAAATCTATTACAAATTCTTATTAACGTAAGATATATCATATAAGATATTGTAACGAAAATAAAACCATTAAAATTTGTTCTAAATGTGAAAAATATGTTTGCGGAAAATGTATAATGGGAACACCCCATATGTAAGAAAATGCGATATGCAATGAATTAAAAATTCTTATTCTTTATGTTTGTAATGCATAGAAACTGACAATATACAATTTTGTTTACTTATAATGAAGTTAATTTGTTTATTTCCTTTCTAACATACATATTTCATATAGATTCAATCAGGAAACAAAGTCCGGTCATTTGGCCGGCTATGGTAGAAATAGGTATGTTTAGTGTTAAATAGAATTATATGTCTTATATTTTGTTGTCTAAGAATACTTTCTCTCAAGACAAGTTTAAGAAAATAAATAACAAAGGATTCCGTTTGGATTTTGTTAGTTACAAATATGGAGATAATTTTGAAATTTTAGGTAATTAATACATCAAGAAAACAGAGTTGAATTTAGATTTTTAAGTTATAGGTATTTTATTTTGCATCCTTAAATCTCATTGTTTTTTTAATTAATTCCTATTGAATAATGCAAAGTATACCGCAAAATATACTTACAGTGTCTAAATTCAGACCATATACAGGATTGTCAACTGCATGAGGTAATCTCGCTCTTTCTCTGTAAGAAAATAGAAATTAGTCTAATAAAGTCAAAAATAAAAGAAAAGGAAAATTTTTCTCTGAATAGGAACATGAAAAAAAAATTAATTAAAACTTCTGTTAAAACTTCCGTTGGCCATGACTTATTGCTTTGTCTTTTATGAATATGTATTATTGTATTATAATCCAGTCATTAGGGCTAATGAAGTGATCCAGAAGTTAGTCTAAAAGAGTTATTGTATGAATATTATCTTTTAATTTGCTGCCATTTTCTAACTTTTTTTGTTTAATGTCAATGCATATCGTTCTAATTACTAAAAATAAACAAAATTGGATATTTTATATATCGTTATTATTATATCTTTAAAATATCATTTAAATGGCTTTCAGTTTGCTTAAGAATGCGATATACGAATTATTAATAATAGAAAATTTATGATAATAGATTAAGAAATCGCCCTTATTTACTCGAATGAACTTTGAAGGCATCACAGCAATAAATTTTTTTAAAATTAAATGAGAAATATCATTTAAAATTTGTAATTTTTTTTATCCACATTTATTTAACTTGAGGTTGCAAGTCTGCAAAGATAAAATTTTATAATTTTTTGACTTTGAAATGTTATGAATGTTTTTTTTTGGAGGAGATTTATTATTTTAATAGTTTCAGAGATTAATTATGATTTAATCAATTATATTTTGATAGAAATGGCGTTAAGTTGTAAGTGAATATCAGAAAAAAACATAGAATTTATATCTCATCAAATTTATAATAATTATTTAGCAAAAAAAGTTAAAAAACTATGAAATATTTCAAATTAAAAAATATTTTTAATAATAAGTATATTTTTTTATAATTTAAATAGTTTTGAAATGACTGAAATGTACTGGAGAGAAAGCGGTCGAAAAAAGTTTTTATTTTGGATTAAAAGAAAAGAACTATGTACAATGAATGTTATTGTTAAGCATCATTTTCTTTCATCTAACTGTCATGCTTGGAGGTTAAAAACTTTGAGTTCAAGCCCTCCGCACATTCCCACAAGTAAATCGAAAAAGTACAGATATAAAGAGCAGCTACATCACAGATAAAAGGTATCAGATATTTCAAAAATTCAGAAAGACAAAGAATGAGCTGCAATCTATTGCGCAATTTCAATACATAAAATTCCATCCAACAAATTATTAATTTTTGTATTTTTAAGCTAAATTGTGTGCAAGTAATCAAATGCATTTGGATCATATTGAGGACTATTCTTTCTGGTGTAATAATATCTTGAGCAACTTTCAACATGATGTCGTTTTGAGCTGCCTTTGGTTACAATGAGATAATGTATGGAGAAATTTAGATTACTTACGCATTGGTATTTCGTTTATACCAGATGACGAACATGATAGCAATGAGCAGGACGGTTCCGATTACCACTCCGATTATCCATTCGACGCCAGCTCCTGCAAAATAAATAAATAAAAATAAAAAAAAAAAAATTGTAGCAGTTGCATTACTCTTATCTTCTCTTTTGGATACTAGATGGCGATGCCTGTTTAGGCCATCCCATAGTGCATTGCGATTGCAATTGGAATAAGATGTAATGCTGAACTGTGAAGCCGCGCGCGTGAATGTCTTGTCTTTGGTTTTGTGCTTGTTCAGTGTGTGAATGTGATTATTAAAAGAAATGTTCCTAAAAACATTCGTCCTGTTGCTTCCTGCATGGATCACAATAACCTACATTCCACCACATTGGCGTCCAACGTAAAAGAATTTCTGATGAAATGAAAATGAAGTCGTCCCTACGATCACAAGAAAATTTTCCCGCCACCACATTGGCGCCCAACGGAAAAGAATTTGTGAGGAAAAGAAAGTGACGTCGTCCCGACCATCACAAGAAAAGTTTCCCACCACCACAAATTAAAATTTTTTATGCTAAAACTGTTTCTCTAAGCAAAAAAACTTGATTTTCAAATTATTGCTTATGGATATTCGCTACAAAAGGAAATTGTTTAATGTTAATATAACTTTTGAGGTAAAGAAGCTTACGTAAAAAAGAAATATTAAGATAAGACGGATAAAAAAAAATCCTGAATTTTGCCATGCTTATTTCATATTTTCCACTACTTAAGAAATATTTACCTTTAATTTCATGTAACGTGCATATTATATAGGTTAACCATAAAATAATATGCAGTTTTGGAGTTCGATATTAAAAAATTCTTCTAAGCCATATATTACAAAAATTTGACTTAATCATTATTTCGATCATGAGATTTTAATTTATGCAAAAAAAAAAAAAAAAAAAAAAAAAAGTTTTCCATTGTAACATGGCTAGGGCACCAAACACGTAGCTTGCTAAGTTAATTAATTAAATAAAATCATAATTTTCCTCTAAATATTTCATTTTTAGTTCGTTAATATGGTTCATTTGATTGATCTGTCAAGTGTTCCATAATATGCATTCTTTGAACTGTATGTTCTACAAGTAGAAAGCTGCAGTTCGAAATTTATTATGCGATTTGTCCAGATTTCTGGCTTATCCACCTTCTCTTGGTAAACTATACTTTTCATATGGTTCTACAACTCGAATCACTAGGAGTGAGCTAGAGAGAACGAATAGCACTTGCAGGAAAAGGCATTGCTAATATAACAAAAATACAAACCCCCAAAAAATCATAATGAAGTAATTCGAGCATTTTGAATGCTACAAATGCCAACTGACCATGCGAATTTCATAATTCTAAGGTATGTGAAGAATAGCTGACAGAAAAAGGCAAAAACACAGCAAAAATAAAATGCTTTGTTGAAATTGTGAATTCTGTAATTCTTCCATTTAACTGTCTTGATCAATAATGTCGAGATACAGATAATATCGAGAATTCTTCTTCTTCTTTTTCTTCTTTTTTTTTTGCATAAGTAGAAAATTATGATGCAATATATTGCAACATATTCATTCAACAGTATCTAACAAATGGGAAAAGTATGTCGATCGTTCTCACAAATAGTTCTTGGCGTTATCCCAAATTTTGAGTGAACCGGAGTTTAATCCCCTTCCTCGCCAAGTTGCGATAACGCGCCAAAGCTGGCAACCTCCAGACTAGCAAACCTATTATGTTTCGCCTTTATTACACGCTATGATTGGACATCTGCAATCTCGCTTTTGAACATTTCGTAAAACACGGCGCAAGACCGTTGTTGGCGGTTTTTGAAAATTGCGCCAAGCAGGGTCGTACCGAAATTTTTAATGCATTCAAATCTTTGACCACGTCGAATCATACTTGAAAACTGCAAATAACATTGCTTTTTGTGTGTAAATAAATATTTACTGTAGACTCAAAGCTGAAGGTGTCCAATGATACATTTACCCGAACACAATAAAATTATCGGATTTGTATGCATATTAAATTCGACCGAATAGATTTGTATATAGATGTAAAATTTACTTCATACTATAGATTTTATTTCTTTAAAGAAGGATTTTTAAGTTTCATATTCTAAAGATGCGTGTTGAATGAAAATTAATTTCATCTTAATTAAAATACGACAAACTTTTAACTATAAAGCCTATTGTTGGAAAAGATCAAAGGCAAGTTACCTTTCGCTGGTATCGGATTCTTATCCTCTTCGGTAATCACTTTCTTGGCTTTGCATCGATTCTGGGCGTAGGTATCTGTACACCTGAGGAGAGGAAAAATAATTGTGAATAGAATGGACCCTCACTATCGATATGTTCTGGTTATTACTGATGTGGCAATCATTTATGACAATACTTAAAATCAAGTTTTAAAGGTTGCAGTGATTCTTTCTGTCTTTTACTTTCTTGTATATGAAGTATAAAGAAAGTATTGTAATCGTCAAACAATTCGAACTCGAGATTTTAGCGAATTACAAATTTTAGACATCCCTGACCTCGAAAACACATTTTTGGAAAATGTCCGTCTGTCTATCTGTGACAAAGATAACTCAAAAACGCTTTGAACTGGATGGATAAAATTTGATATACTGTCTTTATATTTAATGTCCATCAAATTTTGAGCAAAATCTGCTCAGAAGAAATCCGCCTGTTCGAATAGAATTTAATATAATGATTACAAAACAAAGAGAGCTATATACATAAAATTCGGTAGACAGAATTAACATCTATAATGTAAAAAACTGTCACATTTTGAGCCAAATACAATTTAGGCTTGACTGTCTATCGGTCTGTGTTTTCGGAAACATGCAAACGCGATAGTTAAAAAAACGCAATGATTTAAATATGTCAAATTTGGTAAGAAATTTTGTGACTACAAGTGCAGTTATTTGTCAAATTTTTATTTCAATCCGATGTCTAAAACAAAATTTTATTTTCGGATACTATTAACCGCATGCGAGTGATTAATCGCCAAATAAGTCGCCAAGGATGACACGATAGATACAGAAAAGATGCTAAATTCACACCAAAATTTAATATTTCGTAATTATTATACTCCAGTGCCATGTAAGGCGTTTTCTGGCATGATAAGTTTAATAGAGTATGTGAGAAAGTTTTGAGAAAACCACTGCCGGTGGTTAAAAAAATCTCTAATATTTTAGCTTATTCTTGTTTAAAGTAAATTGTAGGCGGTTTCCACGCTTGCAGTGTTAGGTATAGTTACAACGACCATAGAAATATCATATTTAAATCAAAAGATACAAAAGATTGTTTCAGGGATATTGAAAATCGAGACATATTTTACAAATAAATGAATACTTACTTGCATACAGGTACTCGATTGACGATTGAGCAAGTGCCATTATTCAAACAGAAGTTAGGTGGACATTCTGAAATCGAAAAATAGAATATTATTTGTGAAAAAAATGAAGAAAATTGTAGAAAGAGCTGAAACAAATCACTCAATGGCATTCAAGCGTTATATTTTTTATTTGATTATAGCTTCTATTCCTGACAGAACGTTAAAAACAATCGTCTGCCATTAAAAATTGGCAGCCAATTAAATACAAATAAATAAATTGGCCATAACTTTGTGTGTTCTTCTAGAATTCCGTTAAAACTTTCTAGCATCTGTCTTGAGTCTATATTCTGATTAGCGATGCGTTTATTGTTTGTTTATATGTTGACTTGATGTGAAAAAAATGGTTGCGAAATGTAGAAAGTTATTTGTCGAATTTGGCATAAAGATGAAGATTTTTTAGAATATACTTTCAATATACTCTTTGTGGTTTGAATAAAACTTAACAAAAGAAAGAATGACGATTATAGAATAAGTAACATTTCTATTCAGTTTGAAGTCTGGATATTTATCTTAAATTTGGTACATTATAATATTCTGATAACTTTAAGACTGCAATGGAACAATTAAATTCATTACAAATAAAATATACCTATTGTTGTAAATTTATCGAGAAGAATAAGGTAGATATTGTTTTTTATTTTTCGCTCTTTATGAAAATGAAGTACTTTCGTGGTGAAATAAATAAGAAAAGAACTCTAGCACTCTAACGCCATCTGTTGTTATTATTAAATATTAGAAAAGGTGCAGTTTAATTAATGAAATCAACCTTACACTATTTCCTCGCCTCATAAAAATGCATTTTTTAACAAGAGGTATAGGAAATAATATTTAATCCTCAATGAAGTATTTAATCCTTAAAATGAAGTATTTCAAGCAAACAAATTTTCAAGACAAAAATAAAGTACAATGATTATTTTTACAGAATGAGAAATATATGAAAAAGAAGATGTGTCACTCACTGTCGCATAAACTTTCATCGGAGCCATCTGAACATTCTTTCTTTCCGTTGCAGATACTTTCCCTTGGTAAACAAGGATCTGTCTTGCGGTCCATGCAGAAATATTTCATTTCAGTGCAAAGATTTGCATTCGCTGCAAGAAAATACAAATAAATCAACGAAAAATTTTAATGCAAGGTAAATATTTATGAAAACTTCTGGTTGTTTTTTTCTATTTATTTAATGCAATACTTTCAGAATATGGTCATTCAGAAATGGTAATTTATAGAATATATAAATAGGTAACTGAAATTGTAGTTTATTATATTCTTTTAAAAACATTTCAATTTATTAGATTCAAAAGGCATAAAAAGATGCACGCAAAAGATAAATATTTATGCTCATTTCTAAATATTAACAAAAACTTTTTTTTTATCTTTTGAAGACATGGCACATTTTCATATCTTCAATCTGATTGAATTCACGCTTCCTAGTATTCAAGTCTATTCAGCATTATTATTCTTTCAGAAGTGAAACTGTTATTAATACAAATAGATGAAATAATTGAGTAGTTTAAAGAACTTTATTATAGAAAAATAGATTGAAATCGAAAATTATTTTCGTAATTTTTTAAGATTGACTAGATTTTGCATTTTTTTCTTGCGTCCTCGGTTTATATTTATTTCTTTTTATGCACAGAGCTAGTAATTACAGGTATTTTTGTAATAAATATTTAATTATAGATTAATTAAGCAAAAGAAATAGTTAAATGACTTTAATAAGGTAGAAAATTAAATTTTGCCTCCAGCTCTCCAGTAACCTTTACTTTGAATTAGCTTAACAATTTTTTAATTATTTTTAATTAAAGCTTGAAAAATATTTCTAGTAAATATGATGATTAGTTAATTTTACCACAGTCAAGTTGACTTTTACAAATCGATGTTATTAATCTGTTTCCTTTTCTTTTTTATTTTCAAAGAAAATTATTATTTTACTTAATTATTTTCAATATTTACTTTTAAATCATAGAATAAAGATTTCTAAAACCAAATACATTATAAAAATTTCTCATTTTAGAATGAAGACACATGCTGTGAATTAGATAGGAGAAATGGATAGGAGACAAGATTAAAGCGTATTTTATAAAACATGCTAATAATTTAAGTAGTCTACAATTAAGATTAATTTGAATTTAGCTATGCATCTTTGACTGCAACATTACTAAATTACAATGTACAGTCAACACTTTAGTAACATTTATTTCCCATGCTGAAACAGCATGTGGTTTATTTTGACACCAAACATATACTTTTCAACTATGATCATATCACATATATGCACAAGATATTTTATGTCCTTTCTACAATATTTTGCTATACTCTGAATGCCGGATAATATCGTGGAATCCTAACAATGATATTGGAGCATTTTAGTGTAATGGGGATGATGAGGGCAATATTCGAGGCTGTATATTCTCACCAAACTGCCATGCCATACAACGGCAGGATGTTTGATTTTCGATGAAACTCAGTTTAACTCGAAGGAACTTTGATGGAATTTAGTCCAGTATCCAAGACCTAACCATCAGGCCTCCACGATCCCTGGTTAAGGTAGATGCAGAAGAATACATTGAAAATAAGAAGCATCTGCACTGCAGTACTTACTGCATTTGTATTTCTCGTCCGAGCCATCATTACAATCTTCCACTCCGTCACAGAGCATAAGTTGGGGAACACAAGCAGAGCCATCGTCGCATCTCCAGGTTTTTGCCGGACATGTTCCTACAGTGGTAGGAGGCGTAGTTCCGACGGTAGTTGGTCCAGTACCTCTGCTGAATTTGGAAGTAGTCGTGTCTTTCCTTACAGTCGTTGTAGTGCTTTGGATCCTCGGAGATGTAGTAACAAATTTCGGAGCTGCAATACAGGAAATCAAAATTTTAAATGAATAGATTAAGAGAATGTAAGTGGCACGTATTGAAGAAAAGAAATTTTTATTGCATAGATAGAAAAAAGAGGATTTAATTTAGCATTAATATTACAATTTTCTGTTTTAAAAACCACTTTTTTCTCAGCTGTTTATTTATTGAAAGGAATTTACAACGGGATTTCTATTACAGATGAAGGAAGTATTATTCTTAATTTTGTAATATATATATAAGCAAGTTCTTATTTTGAATGCTTTCTTATTTTTTTTACAAAAATTTTATTTATTTGCGACAGCGTTGTCCAAAAAAGGAAAAACCAGTATAAGCAAAATAGAATTTTCCAAATTCTAAAAAGTAGTTTGAATCTTAAGCTGAATCTAGCACTCTTAAACAAAGAGGATATAATAGTAAAACTTCCCTTTTTGAAACACAGAATATTAATAATCACACCTTCATTTCTAATTTTGTTTTAGTTTATTGTCACGATGAAAAATTTTTAGCCTGAGATTTAAAAAAAAAAAAAAAAAATGCTTCTGCCAATATTCAAAAAGATATCGCCAAAAAAAAAAAAAAAAGAAAAAAAATCTCTCTCTCTCTCTCTTTTTTTTTTTTTTTTTTTTTGCTGTTTTTAAACTTAAAAGCACTAGAAGTATTTTTCAAAAGACAAAATATCTTTGACTTACATTTCGTGATTTGTCATCTCTCTTATACGTGTTATTGCTATGCTGAGCATTTATCTTTGACACTTTTTTAAAAGCACTGAATGGTTTCTGTGTAAAATTTTTCATTCGCACTACCACTACCAGCATAGGCGGAGATAGTGGTGGGTTATGATTCTGCTTTGACATGAAGATATAAAATAAGTTGAGTGAAGATTTTAAAGGGAACTTACGACTAGTGGTCGAACATTCGATGTCACAATTATCTTCGTCGCTGCCATCCTGGCAGTCATAGGCACAGTCACATCGCCAGGCCATTGGGATGCATTGCTTTCCAGTCCTGCAGACGAAATCTTCTTTAACGCACAGAGTAGGTGGACCTGTTGGCTTAGGTGGTTGTCCTGGAGGAAAATTTGACAGAAAATGTAATAACTCGAAGGAAAATTCGTAACCAATTCTTATTTTCTTTTATTGTCTTTGTTAGTTCAGATTGAATTTTAAACCAATAAAAGACCGATGATTATTTGAACCTCAAGATTGATATATGAAAATCTGCAAAAAAGAAAGAATCTATTTGAGTAATGAATTTTTTTGTGTTTAAAGGTTAAAATCCACTGTAGTATACCTCTTTATAATGTCAGCGATGCCAAGTCGTCGATTTTAAAATAAGATGGTTTCTAAGGCAAACAATATAATGGTCGGAAGATGGTTTCTAAGGCAAACAATATAATGGTCGGAAGATGGTTTCTAAGGCAAACAATTAGTGGTAAAAGAACTAATTCGTCTGATTAGTTTTATTATCATATAGACAGCAAACGTAAAGAGCACACTGAAGTCTAAACTTCTGCTACATTTTTGTTTCATCGACTAGTCGATCGACTAATCGAAAATTATTTTGATTTTCATCAAATTCCTTTGTATTTACAAAGATATAAATCGAACACTTTAACCCTTTCTAGGGCCGTGGGAAGTATGCTTCCCACCAAATTTATCAATCTTTGCATGAAATTATATAGGTTGGCATAAGTTCTGAAAAATTTTTTTAGAAAGACAGAAACTTAGATGCTTCAGCTCTTTATCTCAGACAAAATGATGTGTCTTGATTTGTTACTTAATTATTAATTAACCAAATTAATAAATTAATCAAATTAAATTTATCTAATAAGCTAAATGAATCCCTTTTCTTATTCTAATTTCAAGCCTAAAAATATTTTAACATAATATGACTAGAAAAAAATGGCCCTTTAAAGGGTTAATCAAAACGAAATTATATAATCGATAGCAAAGCATAGAATATTTGACAGACGTTTCTGAAAACGACCCTACCTCCTTTCTCGCATCCTTCCGTAAATGTAACATCATCAATAGCAATGTCTGTCTTGTCATCTCCACCTCTAATACCCATGAAAGTGACACGGAAGTGCTGGTCGTTTCCAAGGACGACATGGTCATAATTCCATTGTGAGCCTTGAGGTCCCTTCTTGGAGAAGACGGGGAATGTTTGTCCGTTCTCTCCTTCGCTTAGTATCTAAAAGAAAATCGTATATTTTGCAATTATTTTTTGCTAGATATCCGTATTTTACAGGGCAATTATTAAATAAAGATATAATAATATGAATTGATTTCAAAACCAGAGTTAAAACACTTTTGGAGTAGTCAGTGGATATCAAAGATTCATTACTAGTTATTTCAATAGCGTCGTGGAGGTCATAGATGACCAGCAAAACAGTCTTTGAATTATTGGTTAGCACAGCCGGTCGATTTTTCTGTGTATTCACTGCATAAAGTGACAAACATGACTCTGCCGCATTTTTGTAGTAATTTGGTCTGAAAATATTATTTGAAAGAACATAATGTATGCTCATTTGCAATAAAATTATTTCATTATGGCTTTGAAGGGCACTAGTGACTATGGCTGTGCCAATTTTCGATTTATCGAAAAAAATCGATTTTTTGATGTCAGTTTTTGAAAAATATCGATGTATTGAAATCATGATCATGAATAATAGGCCAGGATGAATCGCGATACTATAAATCGATATTCACAATTTATTTGGCTATCGGGTAGTGTTTTTTGGCTATCGGGTAGTGTTTATTTTTGTTGCTCTTCATTCTTTTTCACCTTTATACATAATTTTTGTTAATATTTCTATAAATACTGTCATGCTTTAATATACAAAAATGCTGGTTTTAAGCATGTCATTTTGAAATAAACCGTTTTCTGTTATTTAACTGAATGATACATTTACGGAAAAATAATTGTGGTTATCAGAAGGTTGTTGACTGTCCTTTGTTTAAACACTAAATAGTCATCTTCAGAAATAAAAGCAAATAGGATTAATTCAGATCAAATCCACGATTTAATTCGCAGCTGACATTTTCCCACTCAAACGTAATCGCATAAAAGAAAGAAGCTCTAATTAATTTTTCAAAAATCAGATTTTGAATTCATGGTTTATTAACACTACTTAATTTTACTGGTTAAAGGCATTATTATATCTTTTTCCTTTTTTTTTTATATGAAGAATGAAAGAAACTGAAGGTTTTTTTTTTTTTTTTTTTTTTTTTTTTTTTTTAAATCAGCACTAAAATGGGTAAAATTAAAAAAAATTATTATATTTAAAGAACGCAATATTATAAATTGTAACATGCAGATATTTCTTTGGCATTGATACCCTTTATTAAAGTGGTTTAAACGCAATTATTTTCCAACTATTTTTATTCAAACGAAAGCACATATTTTTATTATATAAATTGAAACATCCTTTCATTTGGAATCGTTCTGATCAGTCAAAAGATGCAGTTTATAACTTATAATAGCTATAATTAAATAACGATATCACGATATATCGAAAAATATCGATATGTGTTGGACGATATATGGCGATGATGAAGTTCCGTCATCGCCAAACCCAACTAGTGACCATAAAAAATGCACCAAAATAATAAAATAATAATTATGATTTCTTATATTAGCATAGAATGCAACAATCATTTTCCAATCAATTTGTGTAAAATTCTATGGCGATCAATCAATTTGAGTAAAATTCTATGGCGATCAATGAATTTGTGTAAAATTCTATGGCGATCAATGAATTTGTGTAAAATTCTATGGCGATCAATGAATTTGTGTAAAATTCTATGGCGATCAATGAATTTGTGTAAAATTCTATGGCCAAGTCATCATTTTATATCTGAATTATGCCAGAAGTGAATGACAACTATGACTGCAATTCGATACCGATATTACGAGTTGTGTTTGATTCCCTTCAAAGTGAACTTTAACTTTCCAACCTCCTTATTTCTTTAAATGATTTCACTTTCACCAATACCAGCAGCTGATATATATTGATATAATGTTCCAATATTTTTCATTCACTAAGCTGAAATCCAAATTTCAGTAGCTACTGACCAATTTCCAATTTTTCATACAAAATTTTTAAAATCTGGAATTCCTTTATATTTTAATCTTTGCCTCCTTTTTTCTTAAAAAGAAGACAAATTTAATTATATTATTATTTTATTTTTTTTAAAAAAAACTTACAATAATTGCTAAAAGCAGTATGATTGATTTCAAAAACATTAAAAATTCAACAGTTCATATAATTTGTAAAAATTTTGAAGAATTATTAACATGGGAAATCTCATTTAACCTTACGTTTCACCCTGAAAATGACTAAAACTGTAAACAAGTAAGTAATAGGCAAATTGTACGTCTGACATTTTATTACTAATATGAGAATCTATGAAACATACCACTAATGTGCCCATGGCTGTCGATCCTTTCATGTAATACCAGAATCGTAGATGGCAGTTTCCTTCGTTTGGTAAGAACACCGGAGTTTGAATACCAGCCTTGTCGCCTTCGTCTGCCTTAGAACTGTCCATGAATAAGAAGTAACCTGAAACAAATAAACTACCGTGAAATCTCCGTTTCAATAGGACATTGTTATTTCATAGAACTTAGGGATAGTTATCATTCTAAGAGATTCGTTAAAGTTTCAACCTTGTTTTATTTTTTATTTGATAGTTTGAAACATATCAATTAAATTCCCTATGTATAAGTTTTTAAATATTAATAGTCATTTTATTTATTTCACCTTGATAACTCAGCATGATTTAGTCACAGAAGAGCGGAGCTTTTTTTTTCTTTAAAATATCAGCATGCGAAGAATATTTTACTAAGTACGATAAATAATAGCACGAGATTACTTTAAAAAAATAAGATTAATTAATTTTTTAAAATCATATTTAGTGAATTAAATAACATAAAATATAATTTTAAAGTAATTAAGAGTATTTTTTTTTAATTGGAAGTATATGCTATATTTAGAAATTAACCATTATAGTAGACACTCAACTTATAACCTTGATGAGCCTTCTGTCAATAGAAACTGTAATAAAAGTGAAGAGCTGAGCCATAGAAGTGGAAAAAAATGTTGAAATCAATTAACAACAGTTTAAAAAAACTTTAATCGTGCAATAAATGTATCTGGTCAACGAGAATTCTATATGTCAAACTTCAACAAGATCATTTCTACCTTTCTATACATACATCCTATAACAGTTATCACTCGCAAAGAGTCCATAATAAATAATTTAACTTATCACGATTTTATTTTGACAAATTGAAATATTTGAATTAAACTTCATATATACCGATTTATTAGTTTCAAGAATTTAATGTTAATGACTAGTTCCTATTTTACTCAAAAAACATAGAAAAGTTACTTGTTCATTACATAAATCCCAATTATGAACTATAAAATTATAATATTTGATTGAATATGAATGTTTAGATAGCATTTTGAAAAAGAATAAGATATAATTAAGTTTCCTTTTATAGCCTCTCTTATTGCATTAGGAGTGTCATGACATCTAGTGGGATTCTAAGAAGTTATTTCAGTATGAAATTGCAGCATAATTCACATGCAAATGGTATTTAAATTTAATAAATTATTTAACTTTTTGTAGAATTTTAAAACAGTCAACAATAAAATTAAATATGTAAGTGTTCATTTATAAATTCTAAATATGTTTCTACCGTACTTACCGCTTGCATTGCGGCTACTTGGAGGTCCAGTTTCGTCATTTCTTGCCTTATTGCCTCTTGTCCATTCAAACTGCAGCAATTCTTTTGTCTGCCAATCACACTGATCTGGCCAATCATCATCGAAATGACAGTCGCCATGGTGCCTTACTGGATTTCAAAGGAAAAAATATTTTGAAATCTAAGAATGACATTTTAGCTAGGGTTTAAAAAATCTTTTATAATGCTACATGTAATGATATCGAAAAGATAGATAAGTTTTTGAGGTATTTATTTTAGGGATTTTTTTAAAAAAACATTTTTATCTTTATTCATCTCTAAATGTTTCATACTTTTAAGGATGGAATTTTATAATACGTTTCTCACTCAGTTCCAGATCCTATACAGTTCTGAAATTTCACACACTTTTTCGTTCCCAATGAACTGAAAAATTGATATTTTCACTGAAAATATTAATTTAAAGTCTTAATAATTTAATGGCGCTTAGTTATCAATTGATTTATTAATTCAACAATATTTTGATTTAATAATCATGGCGCCATTTTTAAAAGTCAATTTAAGAAATATTATTTTTCAAATTCCGAAATATTTTTAATCATAAATTATGAAATATACTTAAAACTAAAATATAAAAAGAATAAAAAAAAAAAATGAAAGTTTTTATTACCGTAATAAGATAAAAGCAATAATAATTTTATTGGAAATCATACATTATTATAAGAAAATTTAAACACAATGATATAATAAGATCTTAGACATTCATTAAAATTTTTTAAATAGAAGTGATTAAAACTCCAATTTCGTTAGAAAATTTCTAAAAAAAATATCTTCTATTACGAAATGAACATTTTTTAATCAAAAATTTATATGTTGAACAAAATTATAAAAATGTACATTATTGGTAGAAATATGCTAAACAAATCAAATACTTGTTTTATTTAATATATATTTATAACAAATATCAAGAAATTACTATTTTATTATATTCATTACACTTTAATTTTCATATAGATTTCAGAGTCCCACGCTGCTGCTACTTTCTTTAGACTTCTATATGATTATTTGCATTAATGGTAATTATTTAATAATTGTAAACATAATCTATTTATAAGAGAATAACTGAGATCGTATCGACTTTAGGAAAGAATGAACTGAACAGCTAAAAACAAGACTAAAAACCGGATCTAGAGACAACTAATTACAAAAATGTAATTAAATTCACTAAAAATAATAATGCATATTTAATATATTCGCTAACAAGAATGATTCGAGCCATTTATTCGAGCTGTGATTCAAGCCATTTATTTAATTAGAATTACCTCTTCTTTGCTATCTTTTAATGGTAACAGAGAAGGAATAATTTAATTGTAAAATAGGTGGAAATTGCAAACGATTTAAGCGGCCATCGCATTTTTTTCATTCTTGAAAAAAATAATTAATAAATATAAGAACATTGATGAAATTCGATGGTAAACATTAATGGATAAAAACGGTTTGTTGCTGAAAGTGAATTTTAAAAAGTTCCAACGTTTTGAATATTAATACTTAATTGATTCACTAATATAAACAAGGAATATATAACAATATTCTATAAGTAAATTGTAAATCAATAGTAAAGGTGAAAATAAAACGTGAAACAAAGCGAATTATTTATTCGTGAATCAGGAAATGAAATTAATATGGACTGCAAAAGGAAATAAAATATTTTTTTTTCAAATAGTATTGAAAGTTAATTGAAAAAAAAATACTGTTTTCACTCCAAATGGTACAGCAGATCAATGTGGAAAGATGGAAATATATTGAAAGAAAAACGCGTAAAATGGAAGGAAGTTAAAAAAAAATGTTTAAATGTAAAGTAGCAGAAAAAAATTATACAAAATATTAGTAGTTATTTTTTTAATTTTTGTTGCTATGCTTTTGATTGTAGTTTTTTGTTTGTATACTATTATGGATATTCGGTAAGATAATTCGTCGTCAGACATATTTGTTAAGATAAGTAAGGTAAAGTATTATGCCTTTATTTAAACGTGAAACTTACCACAATTCTTTTCATCGGACCCATCAAGACAATCAGTTTTTCCATCGCATTTTTCCCATTCTTTAATACATTTCTTCCTATCTCTACACATGAATTCTTGAAGCGCACATTCAACGGGAGGTTCATCTGTAAAGCGAAATTCCAGAATATAAAAACTGTTCCCGAGAAGATAGGCTACTAAAAATAACTCTAAATAATACATTTTTAATAAACTAATTCAGTCAAAAAGTTAGTTAATTCCTTAATAAATGCTATCGGTGCAAAGCTATTTTGATATGACAAGACTTCAGACATTTTACAAATAGTGGTGCCTAGAGGCTTTAAGGAAATAATTTTAATTTGTTTAATAATCAGTCATAATCATGTCTCGGCAGCTCCAAATGACGCCCAAACTGGAAAATGGTTTGTGGACGAAAAATGTAACTACAATGAGATTTATCGCAAGTTATTCGCAAAATGATGCAATATGTTTGATAATGGATGAATAGATATTGACAACACTAAATGCGAAAAACAACCATCAACTGTGACAAGTTTTGATACCGCTGCTTGCATGAATGTTGGGGAGGGGGGGGGGAGATTTCTTTGAGAAAAGCACGGAAACACTTTTACCACACATCGCCAAATATTTAAATTACGGATTTGACAACGTTGAAAAGTAGATTCTGCATGAGAAAAAAATAAAGTTATAGCAAAATTTCGAATCTGTTTTGTTTTCTTAGGCAGTGCAACCAGCTTTTAGATGAATTCTCATTTTTTTTTTTTAATGTTTGGAAAAATACAGTCTTTCAAGTGCATATTTTAAGCTACTTGACTATGCACATCAAAGGTGAGGAAATTACACAGAATGATTTGAATAATTGATTATCATGTCTCAAAGATATGATAATTAAGGAAACTTAGCTCCCCCCCTAATTAGCTGATTAAAAAAACTAACATTTATGGGTATTTTATCAATAAAAAACGAAACGGCCTTCCCTTTGAATTATAAACATCTGATCGCCCAAAATCCTCCGATCTGTTGTTACAAAGTTAAATGAATGCAACAAACATTATTTAAAAAAAAATCTAATTTTAATTTTTGAAATTCTTATTTAGGCACAATTTTTCCCAACAGAAAAAGAATTTAAGCCTTAGAATTGAATTTGAGACAATGTTTGAGGTTATACAATCCTTAGAAAATTGAAATCAGAAAACGTGGGGATCCACCAAAACCTCCAGGTCGAATTTTTCGAGGAATGCAATGCTACTTCTCTGCATATTTCGTAAATAATGAAGTAATCATTAGTGACTTCTCCAACCCGCCGTAGGGCGCATAGAAATTTTGAAGGATCAAAATGCCACATTCAAAAGCCAAGATGAACATTCCTGAGGTTACTCCTGGTTAAGTCCTACAGACCATTATGACCATTATAGGTCACAGTAAACTTCTCCCGTAATAATGGGTACGTTCTGTCATCGGTAAGCAGTAGACACTCCTCCCCTCATTTCTATACCCTCCTGGGCGGCAGAGTGGAAGCCTCTCAATTGCATATCTGAAGTGCCCCTCTTCCGAGAGAATAGTAAAGAATTAATCAGAGCCGACTGACCAGTCCAAAGGCATGAAAAAAACAAAACAACTCTGAATGAGCTGGACTTCAGGACAGCATAGGGGGAACTATGGTTGAATCCTAATGGCCATCACTAGACACGATACAATCCCATCGTTCGTTGGTAGGGGTGCCAACCCTATAACATTTTTTAATTTTCCAGAGCAGAAGGAATAAACTACAATCCTGTGTCCAAAGCCCCTACCCCCAGGAGTCAAATATAATTAAATAAAATATATCTTCAGAACATTCGAGTATTTATCAATATCCAAAAAGAAAAATTCTTTTAAAAATGAATTTCAACTTACCAGGCCTGCAGTTTAAGAATTCTATATCATCAATGGCCATGGAGGCTAAGTAGCCGCTTCCTAAAGTAACTTCGATGACAATGCTGAAATGCTCCTGTTGATTGATGTTTGCCACTGCGCTGGTCCATTCGGGTTTGCCATCTGTATCGTTCCTCCACAGTACAGTGAACTAGAAGGTGAAAAATGGAACTCATTGGGCCTTGTTAGACATGAATGGATTAAAAAAAAGTAAAGTTTACCAGCATTTTTGGATAAATATGCCAAAATATGATTTCCTTGCAAGTTATACACAAAATTATATCAATACAGATATACTTGATAATTTCGAGCTCCTTGGCAAGAAGATACATGAATTTTATGTTATTTTAAATTCTAAGAATATTTTCTTCCCTTTTTGCTAATTTTTAGAGCTTTTTGGAAGAACTACTTGTATTTTTGTAGTATGGATTCCAATCTTCAATTTTTTTTCGCTTTGTTTATCTGTCGTTTATATTAAATACAAAAATGATGGTTAAATATTCTAATTTGTTTTTGTTCCCAAAGTGACAACAACAACATTTTGATACGGCCGGCGTCCTGGCATGTGGATAGCGCGTCTTCCCCGTGACCTGGGCGTCCTGGGTTCAAGTTCCGGTTCGGGCATGGTTGTTCTTCATCTGTTCTATCTGTAAGATGTGTGAATGCGCCCCCCCCCTTTAAAAATGGGTTGTGCAAGCGAATGTGATGCGTGAGTAGCTAAGACGTATTCTTGGCCCTAGTTGGCGCTACTAAAACAAGAAATGCTCCCTTGGCTTAAAATCGCTGATTTTGTCAGCGAGCTTGTCCATGGCTAAGTGCCATTAGAAAACAATAACAGAGAGGTTCATGTGTCATCGGAGTGGGAATAACAAGCCCATTTTATTAATTTATCCAACAAGGAAATAACAGCCAAATATTAAACTGAAGGATTTTCATCCCTATATCTGAGCCCCCACCTCCAAAAGGGACGTCTTAGGGAGGGATAATTGTTTTTAAAAGGCCAACTGGTATCATAGACTGCAATAATACAGATCATGTAAAGTTAATCTGAAAAACAACTTGTTATCTTGCTGACGTTGTCTCAAGAGCAAACCTGTCAGTACCTTGTCTTTCTTGAGGTTCTTTTCCAAAAGAACTCGAAGCAGGGCTTTTCCAGTGCTCTGTCTGAAGAACCAGAAATTCATTTTGCAGTTTCCTCCGCTTACGACGTAGTTCTGAGTGTGGAACTGCGCCACGTCGCCTTGCTGCAGCAATCCACTGGGTTTTATGTATTTACCTAAAAAAAGGAAGTAAAATTTTCTATTCCATTCTAATTTTCTTATTCTTTGCATGATTATAAAAAGAAGTTACAAATAGGTTTAAAGAAGTTATAATATTTTGTATTGTTATGATTGTGTTCTAGATGACTGTTTTTTTTAATTTTAAATTATAAATTGGATGTATAAATATGATTTCGACCATTTAAAGCTAAGATGTCCTGCGTACCAGCAAATAAACTGCAAAACTGTATTTGAAAGGTCTGATAATAATCTTTAAAAATGAATGTCTGACATTTCGTTAATAATTTTTAAAAAGTTGTTTTACTAGTTTAGAAAAGATGTCGAATTTTGTGCCAAACAAACAATTAGATGCTAGATGTTATGTTACATTATTTTATTGCAAAGAAAACAGCAGCAAAAATACATCTGTTGCTGGTGGACATTTATGGTGAGCATCTCATTGAATACCATTAACAATGAGTGGTTTGATTTCGATTCAAAGATTGTAAACTACCCAAAGATACAGATTTAGAAGTATTAATCGATAAAATCATCAATGGTAAATGATACAAACAATGGTTGATAAATGTGTACGAAACATTGAATAATAATCCAGCATAAATGTTCCATAATAATATCCAGTGTATTACGGATATAATCCAGCTGGATAAATATCCAGCATATTACGAAAGACATGAAAATATTGTTTTCCAATACAACTCTCGCCAGACTAGTGAAAGAAACTATAGAATCACTTTGCTGGTGTTGCCTCATCCACCGTATTCACTAGATGTTGCTCTCTCAAACTATTATTTTTTGTTCCATGTAGAGAGAGAGTTGCTACAAAGATCGACAAATATTATAATTTTTGAGGGAAAATATTTTGAAAAAAAATTATCATTAGTTTTTATAGCAAACAAATATATTTTTTAACTTTAAAAAAAAAGACAAAATTATGCTTATATGTACATACAATACTTTTGCTTTAAATTACTAACTTCTTTTTGATTTTGATTTTTCGAATGATATGATGCCTTATTATGTAATCTTTGTCGTTATTTTTTAAAAATAAATTCTAAAATTGTTTTGTCAGTTCATTGAGGTTTTAAAAAAATTTTAATAGGTACTTTCAATTGCATTTCATTTTTTTTTATCAATATACAGTCATAGCAAACTTTAGAGCAGACGATCAGGAATCTAAATTTGAGATTATTAGTTATTCAAAAATAAATATAAATAGGTATCTGTATTCATAATTCATCCTAATTTCTGTCTTTTTACAAGTGCCCAATTTTTTAAACATATAATACAATTGTAAATAAGATAGCCATGTAAAAATAATCGAATATTTCCAATGAAAATGAAAAAAAAAAATAACTTTGGAGGTTTATATCATTTCTAGAAAAAGGAAAAGAACCCTTTATGAAAAATAAATAAAGTTGATAAAAAAAAAGACTTCAAAACGAATGGCATATTTTTTGAACAAACGTGTGGATTATCTTTTAAATTGGTGCATTTAATAAAAGTGTTATTTTCACAGCTTAAAATAAAAGAAGCAATTTTCCTTCTATTCGCTGTTACAAAGATTCATTTCAAATGTTTGATTAGCTTTTACAAAAATTTTATAGGTGGTTTTAGTTTTTACTTCTGAATGACAGGAACTAGAACAAGTCATACATTTATTTAGCAGCTGCACTTTCATTTAGTTCTGTACACGGTTCGATTTTTCATTAAGTAAAAGCAAAAGCTCGTTATTTTATGACCTTTATTCCATCAATTTTTACTTTTTTTTTGCACTCGAAATAAAAATTAATGTTATCAAACGTGCAATATTTAGGGAATAAATGCACATCTGCTGAGTTTTGCAACTTTTTTTTTGCTGGGAAATATTTCATTCACTTATCTGAAAAAATAGATTAACTTGAATTAAAATTTACATGACATGTCAACTTACCAGAAGAATTTCCATATGTGTGATCTTTATCCAATTTACTCCAATAATAATTCTTTCCTGAAGCTACAACCCATTTGCCGCGATACATATCAGGGTTATACCAACCACAAGTTCCATTTTCGAAAGTGCATGAAGTACCTGTGGAAGAAGAAGAAAAAAATCGCTCTTAGTCTTAAAATGTTGTGAAGAAAGTGGAGTATAATCAGTTACCCATATGGGTAACTGATTATACTCCACTTTCAATAAGGGAACAAAGGGAACAAATATCAATAAGGGAACAAAGAGCTCTGTTAACGTTTCTTTTCTTAATATATCTATATTGTTTTTTAAATATATTTAGAACTTCTCTATAATCTACAATATTTTCTATATTAATCGTATTTCTTTTTTTTATGAAAGCAATTACCCATATGGGTAACTGATTATTATGTACTGTTTGCAAAATTAAGCCTAGTTTGTAATTGTGTTTAGGGAATTATTTGGTTTTCTTTACATAAAACTATTAAATAATAGAATTGAATAAATTTTAATAAGAGTGAAGAATTCTTGAGATAATTTGTTATGTGGTTTACGCAGGGACATATTTAGGCATGCTGTGGCCCTATAAATTGCTCATTATGAGGCTTCTCTTTTTATAAACTGCCCTGTCCATTTTCACATTTCACACTTTCATGAAATATGTTGGGACCTGACTAATTATATTTGCCATATTAACACAAGAAATTGTACGATATTTCCAAGATATTATTGAATATTTTGAATGGCGTACAATATTCAAAACCCATCGAAGTAAAGTTATTGGATATTTTTTGCTAATAGGGTGCTAGTATTAGTCTAACTCTAATATTTTATGATTCATGCGATTTGTAATTTTTTTTTTTGCAAAATTATTTATTTAGCAACTAGACTAAAGATTTTTTTTTAAATCAACGTATCCTTTCCCCCTTTCAGTGTAGCAGCCCTAAGCAAATGCATAACCTGCCTAGTCGGCAATTCATCACAGAGAATATTGCTGAAATAATCACTACTTAAAGAGCAAAAGCGTGGCTACAAGTTAGCGAACAGCTGTATTTTCTAAATACAAAAACATATGATTTGGATCATATCTTCATATAAAGAGCGAAAGTTCATTTCATAGTTGACATGTGATATTCAGAGAAGACATACAAAAAGCAAATTGCTTAGCGCTCAAAATTACACATTTGTGCAATAAAATATACCGATTTAATTTATATTATTTCTAGAGTACTAACATTAGTAACAATAGACTATATTTAGAGAAGTTTCTGAATAGATCAGCCTATATCTATTTAATTTAAATGAACATTTAATAACTTTGAACTCAATGACTAGATGACATTACAGACAATATTCTTTTGACGTTCATAATTATTAAAAAATGAGAATAACGAACTAGCATTAAATATTAGATTGCTATTTAATGTTTAATTTTCTTTTTCTTATTTTTATAAACTATTTTTAATTTTATTTTTATTTTTCATGTAGTCAGAATAATCTTTTTATTGTTATCTTAAACAATAAAAAGATTATTCTGGTATGTTCGTCTGGATTCGTAAAAGATTATTCTGGCATGTTTTGATTATCGTCTGCTTTAACTGTGAATAATAGTTGCTCAGTATTTTTTTTTCTCTTTTTTATTTTGAAATTCGGAAACACATTCAGATGCAATTTATTTTGTAGCAGTTTTTTTTATTCAATATTCTTTTAAATTTATGATTTTATATTCTTTTAGAAAATATATTTTTTTCACATGTCTTCAGAAGCTGAATTCTAAGTCTAAATGAAATTTTTCTAACTTATTCAGTTTATTATGTTTCATTTTTATAGAAGATATTAAATCTCGGTTTTATTTTGGCATTATATAAATGTTTACACAATATAAGATTCTTTCAAATGAATATAAATGCCTATAATTTTGAATTATGATTCTAATTTGAAATCTAAAATGATAACCAGCCAAATCCGATGTTAGATTCAATACGGTTTTGGCGGTAGTATAGAGAATATGGCGACGAACCGTAAGACATTCTTACGTTAATTCACTTCTTTATTATCTTTCACGCCAGATACATAAATAGAATTCAACAAAATTATGACAACCAAATTTCTTTTCAGAATATTTTATAATAACCATTGAACATTTTAAAACTTACCGCAGTCTTTCTCATCCGTGTTATCACCACAGTCATTAATGAAATTACATCTCTGCAAATGTGAGTAACAGTTTCCATTCTTGCATGTGAGTTTTCCTTCTTCATAACATTTGTCAATTGGTGGTGGTACGGTTGGCTTTCCTGGAATATCTTTACCTAATATTCGGGAAAACGAAAACAAATTTAGCATATCATGGAAGTCAGTAATAACTAACTAAAAATGTATACTATTAAAATAACAGTAATTCTCATATTGTCTGATATTATGCTATTAAATTATCAAGTCATATTAAGAAGCACAGAGAGATGTCAAAGAGTATGCCTGAGTGTAAAAAATCAGTATAAAATAAGTAATGAAGATAATAATAGGTAAAAAGGCAAAACATATTGAAATCTACTGAGGGAATTGGTATTATTAAAACTTCATAATGGAATTCATAATTTACAAAAGTATGCAGATGTCTAAAAGTTTAACAAAATAAACTTTGCAATCAAAGAAAAACTCAGCGTTTACCATGCATAAATTACATTCTAAGCTTTAAAAAATGCAATATTTGCGTTAAGAAGATGGGGATTTTTGTTTATATAATTTTAAAAATGTTTACCATCAGCTAAATGACAAGCTGGAGTCAATGAAATGTCATCGATGTTAAGACTTCCATGCTTGTTGCTCAAACTTGCTTCCAAAACAATCTAGAAACGAGAGTTACGAAATGTCATAAATAAATGAAAGAATATATAATCAATGTCATAATAAAGCAATTAAAAGATGAAGATTGAAATTAATTAAGAATTAGCAATATTTTTAGTTATATTTTTGAAAAAATGCACACTTACAAAATAATAATATAAATGATTTTCTTACAAACCTGGTAATCACCATTCTTGTTGACGATCGTATGCTCTGCGCGATGCCAGTAGTTAGTGACTTCCGCTTTAAATTCTTTCAAAAACTCATAACCTTTTGGATCATTGTAATTAACTCTCTTGTATAATCGAACTGCATTTTCATCGGCATAGATGGTGGTATAATAGAAACGTATCTGCAGAAAGAAGAAAATGTTTCCTTTATAAATATTTTATAACAAGTTAACCCATTCACTGCCATTTACGAGATATCTTGTAGGAAACTGTGGTAAAATTTAGCGTTTTTAAATTTCACTGACAGTGAATGGGTTAAAACAATTATATTTAAACCATCATATCATATCCTTTAGAAGGTGTTGTAATAGAACATATCTGCAGAAAGAAGACAATATTTCCTCTATAAGAATTCCATAACAAGTTAACCCATTAACTGTCATTTACGAGATATCTCGTAGGAAGCTGCGGTAAAATTAAGCGTTTATAAATTTCACTGACAGTGAATGGGTTAAAACAATTATATTTAAACTATCATATCGTATATAATTTTGGAACTTGGATGACATAAAGGCAAGAGTCAATCATTCTTATTCGTGGAAAATTACAGATATAATTATCGCAAAATGTTTACATTTAATAATTTTGTGAAAAGAATAATTTTATAAAAAAAAGTTCAATTCCTTTCATATTTAAGAAAGGACTCTTTTAAGAAAAATCATTATAATAATTTTTTCTTTAATATCATTTTCACCAGAATTTTCTTCATAAATGTTGTTATTGTGTTCGGGCATTATTGTTTATCGTTTGGCTGTTTGCGAACTCAGTATTTGAAAATTTTGGAACAGACTTTATAAAATTTTAAAAGCTAATCCGATCCTTTTTATATTATATTTATATCACCAAAACATGCATACAGTCGCCTTCTGGTGATTAAAATTGTAAACCATGACAATAATTAATTCTAGTATACCACGGGAAAAGGAATTTTATTTCCAATCATTCAGTGTAAATGCTGTCTTTTGTTCTCTTCAGACCTTTACTAAATATTTAAATTTAAATTTTCTCTGGAATTTCGAATATTTCTGTATGTAAATAGTAAACAACCCATATTTAATAAAACTCAACTCAATTTCTGATTAATTATCCGTTAAAATCAGAAAACTTGATGGCTTATCGAAGAAAATGCATTTCTCAATATTAACAGCAATTCTGAATGTTAACTTCAAAACAAAGAATAACAAGACGATTAGTCTTTAAAAATTTCTATATCTTTCCCATCAAGCGTAAAATGCTCTTTTTATTAAACTCGTAAAAATTGCATAAATTAGATAATATAAAATATGTCTTTTATAATTGATCAAACGTAAGTTTGTAACAGAAGTATGAATGAAAAAAAAGTATCAACATTTCTAATTTACCAACTTTCTTAAATTTATCCATTTTTATAATTATTTGAAAAGAGATTTAACACTTATTAACCACATCATAGCATGAATTATTTTTAAAAATACTTCGAATAATTTACCGTGCAATTTTCAGAAGCTCCGTCGATCGTAGGAGACCTAATTTTTGGTTTAGCATTTCTTACGAGATATCCACCAGATGGAACGTTTAAGAATTTTCCTAAAACAGTAATTAGACTAATTAGAACTTCACAAAAAATAATTTTCTTGTGAAAAAAACTCAATTTATATATTCAAATAGCTTTATTTACGAATTGCGACTTCATCATTTGATACAGTCCTAAAGAAATGCAATCAATATAAATTTACTTTCAGAAGCAAACAACAACAAAAAAAACCTCTTTAAAATTCAGTTTTAAATATTAATTCATTTCTTAGTTTAAAAAAATTAAGAAAAGAAATAATTATCATGATTACAATCAGAGAAAAAAATAGAATATATGATTTAACAAAGTTCTTTTGACATTTTTTACGAAAATTTTTAAGCAATTAAAATGCTAATAAATTTGAAGCACAGTTTTAATTAGAAAACAAAACTCTCCCTGCAAATATCATTTGATGAATTTCTTTCTAATAAGACCACTTCTTCAGATGAAAAAGACGGAACATCCAAGGAAAAAGGAAGAACTACACGTGGAATTTTTTAATTTGACAAAGATTTTAAAACATTTTAATTGATTATATATCCATAATTATAATAAGTTAAAATTAATTTTAATATGTAACTGGAGACATGATTTTCCTCACACGGCCAGTGACATGGAGTCAGAATGACTCCATTGTTATTTTTCTTTTTTTTGTCTTTTGTAAACAGCATTGGAATTTATTTTGGAAATCACGAAGTTACCAAAAATATTAAGAATTTTAGTACTAAAAATGTTAAATGTTATAATATTAAATGTTGAAAAGATGTTATAAGAAAAACCTACACAATATTTTAATGTATATTTACTTCTTTTAGATATAACGGAATTACACCAATGTTATTAACTGTTAGAATTTAACATACAAAAATGAAGAATACAATATTTTAAAATATTAATTTAACACTATTTCTTTCTTCTTTTTGCATTATTAAAATTAAAAGCAGTTTCAGAGACATGCAGTCAATGACTCCATAAATAACAGCAAAAACTTTGAAAAAGAATAACTCGGTTATACGCACGTGTTCATACTTAGACTTTTGCCAACATATCGCTGAAAGAATAACTTGAAGGTACTGAGGAGATGACTGTATTCAAAAACAAAATACAACGTGGTAATCAGAGCTAATGAACAACGCGTTTTGACTCCCGTTTCCAGTTACTAGCTAACTGACTCTACCTGATACTATATCCATATCAGAATCAGTTAAATAATATCCAAAATGAGCAATTATACATTTGGAGTTTTTTCTTTCTTTTCCAAACTAATTTCAAACGATTATGAAACCCTAGGTACTAAAATAAATCATCTACAACGGATAAAATAGGTTCTGTTTAGAACTAATTTTTAATTATTTAAATTAATTATTATAATACTTTTAATAAATACAACCTTACCAATTTGACCATTTAAGATTATAGATACATCAATCAGAGAAGGCCGAGGCCGTTTCAGTCCTTAAAGACACACATACAATGAACATCGAAATTGTCGTTCTATCTAGTCGTCTTTATAACTTCTTACGCCAAGGTTCTAAATCGACTGAAATTCCAGCTGAGATATTTTATTTAACATAAATTGTAAGCATTGTAGAGATTTAAATATAATTTTAATTCATGCAAATAGAGCTTTTGAAAGTTGAAAACATTCTTGATTCGCTAGCATCATGGGGATTTCGAAATAATTACCATCCTTTGATTAATGTATTCATATTAATTATCGAATCTATTGAATTTACCTGTACTTTTCCTTGTAGTGTGGTCTTCTTGAGGTATGCTCGAGTACAACGAAGAGCTTCCAGTCCTAACTACCCACTTGGCATATTGATCGTTTTCAAGAATCCAGCTTCGACACAGGTCAGTATCAAAGTTGCAGCGAGATTTGTAAGCTTGGCACTGGAAGTCTCGTTCGTCAGAATAATCGCCACAGTCATCCGTGAAGTCACACAAGAATTTGTCATTGATGCATCTTCCATTGCCGCACATGAATTCGTGTGAGTCGCACACTATTTGATCAGGCTCCAGTGCCTTAGGGGGTGCACAGTTTTCGAAAGTTATGTCGTCCAGGCTCACAGCGCTCATATAGGTGTAGGGACGCTTGGCATCAAATCGAACTCTGAAATTCTTTACGGCACTCAAGGCAGCCTTTGCATGTGTCCAAACCAGAGAATAGCCTTCTGCCAAAGTAAAAAAAAAAAAAAAAAATTATAACTTGGGCATTTAATCTTAAAAAAAGTATCGCCGGTTTAAGCAGTACATATTTTCCTAAGAGCAATCGAGGCTGTCATGAAATATATGTTTAATAAATAATCGTTTAATATTTTATAAATAAATAAGAGTTATTTTGAACTGATAAGGTTTGCAAAGTATGGCAAAAACACCCTAGTTGGCAATTATACAATTTACCTATGTGATATAACATTTAGAATCGAATACTCATTTAGGAAATAATCTGTGGTGCAGAAGTGAAGGGTTTGATGTCCAGTTGCGGATCGTTATTACTTGAAAAGTCACTAGGCTAAATTATAGAGACGGGTACCGCCAAGTTTGGCGCCAAATTATAAAGCTAAAGTTGCCAATATGGCAATACGCCTGCAATGTATGGCAACCCTGTGAAGAGAATGGGGTGATGTCGGTGATGTAATTATAAACTAATAAGGTATGAATTGACTTTGAATATCAACCAATTAGGTATAAGTGCAGCTTTTCGCGGGGAATTTCTAATTTCTACTGCTCCCCAAGTCTTATAACGTATTTTTTCTTACTTTCTTCGATTTCTCTTGTGCTGGCAGCTTTTCGTGGGGAATTTCAAGATTTTCTCTTCAATTAATTGACGATTGGATTTATTCTGATTTCTTCTGCTTGTAAAGTATTTTACTTTTTCTTACTTTCGTCCATTTTTCTTGTGGTGTAAAATGGCTGGTATGAATGTGACAAATGAGGAATCCCTTAAATTGGGTTTTTTCGATTTAGAACGTTTGGTAGAGAAAGCGTGTGTTGAATGGTGGATGAAAATGGATTTAATTGCTGAAGGAAGTGTGGTGAATGCGGGCAGGATATGGTATTAACAGAAAGGAAAGGTTTGTAGAAGAGAAGTGCATTATTGTAAATTAACGAAATTCACATCGTTAAATCGGGTGAGTTAAAAAAAATTTGTATTGTTGTTTTTGTGCATTTTTTTAAATTTAACATTGTTTAAATTGTGCTATTTTTAAATATTTCTTATATAATTATTATTATTATATAATTATTCTTATTTTATAATTATAATATTCTAAATTCTATAATATTCTAAATATAAATATAATATTATAATATTCTATTAAATATAATTATTTTTATTTTTGTTATTTTTGTATACTTCATGCCAAATTTTTCTCCTGCCATCGCCCCAAGAACGCTGTAATCTTCAGAAAAAAATCTCTTGAAAATAGTCATAATATTGAGAAATACAATTCTGAAGATTACAGCGTCCGCGGGGCTTGGCGAGAAAAATTTGGCGGGAAATCGCCAACTGGTACCCGTCTCTAGAACTGTACCAGTCACTACATCATTTGCAAATAACAAATATATCTGAAACTAACTAATGTGAAACTTCTATTTAATAATTATTACAGTATATAAACAGAAGTAATCGTGAAAGAGTTATTAGAAATTTAAAATTTAACTGCGAGATGTCTCTCCACCAGAGCTTGTTGCGCATATATTTGCTCTCAAATACATCATAGTTGATTATTTCAGGGTTAAAATAGCTGCAGATTTGTTATAAAATGGTGCATTACTCAGATAAGTTGTTCAATTGCCACTTTCAATATAAAGATAGTATATGTTACGAAAACTTCACAGGAATATAGAGTCAAATTTTTAAGCTTAGATTCATTTTATTCACTGACTCAAAAAAAAAAAAAAAAAAAAAAAAAAAACCAAATGTACGTACTTCCGTAAAGGTTATTGTAAGCATCCCAAATTTTTTGACTTGGACCTCCCTCCGGTTGTGCAGACACACTCAGTTCACAAGAAAATCTTCCGCAGAAGATCCAGAAATCTATAGCACACTGCGCATGCGTCATAGAAATGAGGGGTGAAGTTAGGGAAGTGATGTCGCCACGTCTTCCAGGTGCACCGTCGGCCAAAAGATACCAACCTGTGGTCAGGTTATAATGGTGATCGGTCTTGGGTCTGTAGTCCCAATTTATCTGGGGAAAAAAATGATGTATCATTCAAAACGTATTCTATTACTCACAAAATAAGATAATAATGCATGAAAGAAAGCGTGTTTAGTAATTTTAATGAATGTACTATAAATGAATTTAATTGACCTTAATAGTGCATAATGTTACTTGATATTATTAGGATAGCTTCACAGCATTGAGCAGTATTCAAAATATCGAAAGCATCGTGGAAACGTCACATCTCAAAACTACTTTATAGAATTTTTTTTCATTTTTATTGACTAGTAGTTTACATTGCTTCATCTACATAATTCTTTAACTAAACAAAGCTCCGAAGGTAATGCAGGGAAATATTTGTTTTGGAATATTTTACTGCCTTTTAAATGAAAATTTGATCAAAAGTTTCAGTGGTTTAATTGCAATATTATTTAATTAAGGTATTGTTATTTTGCCTTGGGTCTAATGTTATTTTGTATCCACTTTAAACAAAATTGGCACATTTTAGAGTTATAATATATACCCTAAAACATTTGTCTTAAATTCACATCACATGATGTAATATTCCACAGCTAATACTGGGAAATATTTGAATTATTTTCAATGCTATCATTGGCTGGGAAAGAATGCATTTTGGATTCTTTTTATAGACAACTATCTCAAATTCCTACAGATAGAACAACATTTAATGAACAAGGACAAATTTTGAGGTGTTTGATTGCGATATTTCAATGAAGATTGCAGTTCTCAATGCTTTTCTAGTACTTCAAAAATTATTTCTAATAAATCAGCGCATCAAACCTTTTAATGGCTTCGGATCGGCTAAGGTATACAGTTAAAGTGAATTATTGGAACCCCGCGACAGCATAGACGAATCTATGGTTAAATCCTAATGGTCATTAAGGTCCCGATACAATCTCTTCCGTTAAAAGCACGTCTCATCATCGGCTGGAAGAGATTCGACCCCACACCATTTCTTTACCCAATAGTATTATCAAAGCCCATCACCATACCTGAGGCTTCTCATCCTACTTCTGAGGTACCTCTATAGGCAAAGTTTTGAACGTCATGAATGTTCGGATTTTTATTTTCAGAATTCCACCCATGGGAGTTGACCGAATCTTCTTTTCGTTAAAATAATAAAAAAGGAAGATTTGATGCTGATTATTTCTCTGCGATAAGAAGCAGTAACGGATTCTTTTACATTTAATTTTAAACTTTCTACATCTTCCTTTCCCCGCTATATAAATGAATTCAGGAAAACTCCTTTAAACATTCTTTCAATTCCGAAGAAAGTTTTTTTTTTCACTTTATTTTCTTTATTTATTTTTTGAAATATATATATATATATATATTGGTTAAAAATGTGCATAATAAAAATTTATGGAAATTACTTTTTACTGACAAATCAACTTACTTGAGTGTGAGTGTCATTTGCCTGAATAGGAATCCACCTGAAGACGCTGTCATGTTCGTCGTCATCGTCCGCTGCTCGCTTTGCTCGACTTGGTTTTTTATTTTTGTGGAAGATTTCCCAGCCACATAGATCTCCGTTATCAAAGAAGCAAGTCTCTTTCACTGAAATAATATAAAAATATGAATAAAAGAAAATTGTTTCGAAAATTATCAACTTAAGGACCCTTAACAGCTGAAACAGACCACGAAGGCAAATCGACTCTCCCTAAAGTAAGGAAAAGATTCTTAAACTTACGAGATTTTTTTGCCACAATTTTATAAGGCATTTAACCTTATAATTATGAATTTTTAAGCCAGTTAAATAATTTTCATTATTTAAAATATATTTGAAAAAGAAAACGTACATTGTCGAAGACAGAATTGCTTGCGCGCAAAGTCTTTCAGAAAATAACTTATAAACAAATGTTACAACAATTTCTTCCTAAATGGCATAACATGATAATTGTGCAAAGTGATAAATATTTTAATAAATTTACTGGAGTTATTTTACTTTTTATGTTGTTAAAACATGATAATGCCTTAAAAAACATTTTTAGCGTATTAACAAGCACTGAAAAAGAAGCATACATAATAATACTTTGATTTTGCATGCTTTTCTTCATCATGAGTGAATAAGCATGCCTGTAAAATTTCATATTGATATGATGAACCTTTTTTGTCTAATCTTGCGCACAGGTTCTGAAAACGTAGTATTGAGAAAAATGACTTCAAAGTAAACGATTTTGAGTGATAAATCAAAGGCGACCTTCCCGTTTTTGACTATATCTTTTAAACTAATTAACGTGCGCGCATGTGAATACCAAAAAAATGTTCAGAAAAGCTTTGGCTATCAAATAAACTCATAAAATGTTTTTCGAAAAATTAAAGGTTTAAAGGTCCTATAGCACCTTCAGCAAGAACATGATTTGATATCATTTTTTGAAATACAAATTGACATTTTTTAAAAATTCTAATATCTCTTGAATTTTGTATATTCATAGATGTGCGAATTTTTAAGCCAATTAATGCGTGTTATATACAATAATAATAAAAGGATGCAATAAAAATTTATTATTGTCACTTTTTTTAATTTTATGTTTATTACTATAGATTACCCAATTTTTTTGTTTAATCCTATCTCTGAGTTTCATGGTATCTTAAACTTTCCATTTGAAAGAGACCTTCATCATATACATATATCGATACAACTAAACAAATTAATAAGCAACGTCTGTTCACTTTGATCCCTTATGTATAACTTGATATTCATGACTTTAAGGAAGTGCTTTTAAAGCCCAAATTTTCAGAAGAATTGCACTTGTTCATTTCGTTATGTGCATGAACGCTTCTAATTGCATCAAATCACATGATAAGTCAACCATCTAACTCTCCGACCCGCCCTAAGGCACACGGGTTTAAACCATAAAACTGAATGACCGGACCGCCGCAACAGCAATTGGCGGGAACTGTGGTTGAGTCCTAAGGGCCGTCACCGGCCACGGTACAACCCTCCCCGAAGGAAGTACGTCCCGTCATCGATGGGAGGAGCCAGATCCCCCACCTATTAGTGTACCCTCCAGGGTGGCGAGATCCAACCACCATGCCGGAAGCATCTCATCCTCATTTCGAGGTGCCCCCCCGAGGGTCCAAATCACATGATAAAAATGGCCTCCTCATTGAGTGCAATGACATTCAAATACATTTTGTCAGAGAGAATTTTAATAAGTGATTATTCATTCAAAGAATGCAATTGATTCCAACATTAAAATAATGTAGCATTTAGAAAAACATTCGCTAGAATGATCATATTGGTAAAAATTAAAAATTAAAAAAAAAGCAATTTAGATATGTTTCTTAATATAATATATGAGGGCTTTGTTTAGCTGATATCTACTTCGGCGTAACATTCATTAATCAAAGGATGCCAAGTCGCCAATTCAAAAAGGAAGTCCGCTAATAAAGTAGCAACCATGCAATGAAAAGAAAGTAAAAATCATTATTCGAAGGCGAATCTACTCCCATTGATAGCTTGGATAACCATGCTGGCGACAACTCAAGGGGCACATAAAGGTAGATTTCAAGGCTTTGTTTATAGATTCTACAAACATTTAATTACATAAGAAAGAAAATAAATTCCATTACAATCTTACAAAACGATATAATAAAGTAAGCATGATCGTCTATCCTTAACTTGCAAAAGTGAAAGAGAAAGAAATTAAATATTTATATTAGCAAAGAAAATAATTTGAATTTCATTACAAACTTGAAACCAATTCTTGCAAATCGTGTCTAAGATAACTTTAAAAATTCGCCAAGATTAGGGGAGGACGATGAGAATAAATATATAATTGATATCATTGAATATATATATATATGTACTATTATTTGTGGTGAAGCAGGATGCAGTTTGAAGGCAATGAAGATAATTTCGTGACGTCGTTTTATTTCATTTTGAAGAAGCAGGCATATATACAAGGGATGAGCACACAGAAAAGGAATGAGGAAAAAGCTCTTGGACATTTTATCCCTGGTCTTATATAACCTATGATTTTGATAGGGAAAATACTTCTTTACAGTGCTAATGTATTATGAGATTTCGATAGGGATTTTCATTACACGGGTGGACAAGGTAGGGGAAACACAGGGAGATTTTAAAAAAGAATTTGCTTGATCAGCGGTATGTTATCTCTTCACGCGTAGTGTGGGAAAGTTAGATTTTAGTTGATTCAACAATTTAACAAAGCTTCTCTTGAATTAATTAAGTAGAGACAGTGGAATTGGATCACGAAATAAGAGAATATTTTAGAATGAAGTTACTATGGGCTAAATTAAGATGAAGTTACTATGAAAATTAATTAAATTGAAATTAGAGTTAAAATATCATTACATATATATATTTTAAATTGACGTAAAAATATTTTTTGTACAATAGTATTTCCAACATTTTCTCCAGAAAATCCCAAAACTTCAATTAATTTTGAATTAAAGTTTCAACAAAAAATGCTTAGAGAAGCGCAAAATTCTCTAAGTCAAAAGCTAAATAAACTCTAACAAAGTCAAAAGCTAAATAAACTCTAACAAAGTCAAAAGCTAAATAAACTCTAACAAAGTCAAAAGCTAAGTTAATGGCACTAAATGTTTCTAAAGTATGTTTGTACCAAACTTGCTAATTATAAGTCAAACGATTATTATATTATATTGGCTTTTGTCATTAAATAGTCTCCGATTAACAACTAAATGTTTTTTCGCTCGATGGATGTCATTATATTACTTACCACAATCAGCTTCGTCGCTGCCGTCTTTACAATCTTTTCTAAAGTCACATTTTTTATCTCCAGCAATGCATTTTCTGTCTGCGACGCACAAAAACTGAGTAGGCAAGCAACCTGTAGATGGTGTAGACGATCGTGTTGATGGTGTGGTACTATCTCCCGTGACTTCCTTTGGCGGTAATGTTGCCTCTGGATGTAACCTTTAAAAAGACATTAACACAATTTAATCTGGCTCTCTTACCTTTGAAAAATATTTCAATTCTCAATGAGTGTACTAAAACTTCAGTATTATTTTTGAATTTATGTAAGTCATGTTAATGTTAAGTTATGTTTTAACATTTGGAAATCTAAAATTCTTCTGCTATCCAATTGAAGGATTCCTTATTAGTACAGAATGCACAACAATACTGTTACAACATCTCCATGATATGGTACGTCATTTATATACCGGGTTATTATAAAAAAATGTTCCGATATATAAGACTGTAACTATTGTATCGTTCACAGAAACTGAATAAAATTTTGGTGCAAAGTATTTTAGTATGCGCGCAAGAATCATATGAAAAACATCAGTTAACCTCTAACAGTTACGATTGCAGAGATAAACAGGCTGTCAACACTGTTGATTTTCATGCCACAGGTACCATTCGAATGCTATTTATTATTTGCTTGCTATGAAGAACACGTTCCAATTTTAAAAAAGTTGGTGCTTCCACTTGAAAAATTTTGAAATTTTGTTACTGTAACCATAACTGTTAGAGGTTAACTGTTGTTTTTCTTGTGATTTTTGAACGCATACCTCAAAATACCTAGCTCCAAAATTTTTATCTGCTTCTGTGAAAGGTATAAATTCATTTATCGGGATAGTTTTTTTTTTTTTTAATAATTACCTGGTGGCATACGATTTGTAGTGCTTTTAGGGATACAAGTGTTGTTTAGATATCGCTGAAACGCAAATAAATTCATTTAAAGAAAAACAGGTAGTTATTACATTGGATATATCATGGGTATCTTAAAAATGGTTTAATTAAAGTTAGATTGAGCCTTGTTAAAACCGTAACCACAAATTTAAGCGCTTGGGAAGAGCTAATTTTTTTTAAATAAAATATAATCAATAATTTTATGCTTAATATTATTGTGTATAAAAAATATACTCACATAAAAAATTTTCTGAAAATTATATGTCTTTGAAAATACATCCAATGTTATTGTATTTAAAATAATAACACAGCTCTTTAAAAAATTATAATGAAATATTCCTTAAAATCACGTTCTATGATGTGATGAAAAACGGAATTGATGAACTTCAATGATAATAGACATCATAATTCAGTTAACTATTTTAATAATAGCTATGAAAGTAGCATCTATTAAACACCTCATTTAAGATTTTTCTAATTAATGGCCTTTGTATTATCATTATAAACTCGATGGATATAAAATTACAAACCCTAAGAATAACATTACTTTTAACGCATTTGATTGTTAAATAAATTACAAACCCTAAGAATAACATTACTTTTAACGCATTTAATTGTTAAATAAATTACAAACCCTAAGAAGAACATTACTTTTAACGCATTTGATTGTTAAATAAATTACAAACCCTAAGAATAACATTACTTTTAACGCATTTAATTGTTAAATAAATTACAAACCCTAAGAAGAACATTACTTTTAACGCATTTGATTGTTAAATAAATTACAAACCCTAAGAAGAACATTACTTTTAACGCATTTAATTGTTAAATAAATTACAAACCCTAAGAATAACATTACTTTTAACGCATTTGATTGTTAAATATTTTTTTTTAAATTCAAAATTGAAATGAAATTTGTATATTAAATTCATATGTCCTCTTGAATAAAAGCATCCTTGGGATACAGCTTCAGTAGAATAAGACGACTCTGATTAAAGTAGTTTATATTAATTTTTTACACCAATATCAAATATTTATACATTAAACGAAATGCACTACTTTTGGATAAAATCTCTGGAAATAAAATAATCATGATAAATTACTGTAATTACAATAAAAAAGAAATATAACGTCAAATTTTGCTTACTTGCATCCTTGTGAGAAAGAAATATCATCCATGGCAATCAGGTCATTGTTGATTCCTGCTTTGCCTTCTATAATGATTTGGAATGGCACCGTTTCATTGAGACCCACAGTTCCTCTCATCCAGAAATTTCCAACTTCTCCTGTTTGTCTCCATATTCGCTTATAATCCTTGGCATCTTTATCTTTTATGGTCGTGTAGATGTTCAGTTGGTTCACATTCTTTCCGTACATGAAGTAATAGAATCTCATTTGGCATTCTCCCTTGGCTACACTGTACATTACATCTGATATCAGCCGTGCCTTTTCATTCAAACCACCAGAATAGCCTTTCGACATGGCAATGTAGCGACCGTTTTTATTAGCCAGCGTGTGATCGTAAGGTGGACCGATTCTCGCAGAGGAATGGGATGGCGTTAATCCTTTTTTTATTTCCCAGTTAAGTGGCGCGGAATCATCTGTGAATTGTTTGAAAATACCAAATGTATTGTTTTCAAAATCTACTGTAATAAATTCCTTGTCTGCGCAACCGTCTTCATCTGTAGCATCGCCGCAATCATCTGTTAAATCGCAGACTCTTGACTCATCAATGCAAGCTCTGCTAACTGGGCAGCGGAATCCTAGGCATATATCGTCTGATCTCTTCGGAAGTGCACAGTTTAAGAATTCGATGTCATCAATGGCTAAGAAATCTGATCTATAGAAACCACCTCTTTTATTGAAGCTTATAGAGAAATTGTTTTGTCGGCCGATTCCAAATGTTTCAAGTGTCCAAGTGTTAGAAGGAACGATATCAACCATATTTGTTGTTTCATCGCCACTTGTAATCGAAATGACAGGTTTAAAATATGTCGTTTTAAGTACATACCAAACAGAAAATTTACATGGTGAAGCACATTTTGCAAACAAAGGACTTTTGAATTCATCTACGGGGCCAGTTTTGGTATCGAGGCTTGTGTGGATAATTACATATGAGCCCAGGCTAGTATTTGTTGTTTTGTCTACCTTTGGAGCCACTGGAGATATATTCTTAGCATCTTCTGCGATTGTAACATTTATTTCTACTCCATCACCTCTTCTCGTGAGAGACTGCCAACCACATATTGATCCACTTTCGAAGTCACATATTGCTGGACAATCTTTTTCATCTCCACCAAGAGGGCAATCAGTTTTGAAGTCACACACAACATCCATCGGCCTGCACGAATTATCCTCACAGGTGAACTGTCCTCTTTTATCACAGATACCTTTAGGTTGGATGGTTGGCAATGGTGTAGTAATTACGGTATATACAGGGATGCATTCTGGAGTAAAAGATGTATCGTCGATAGCAACTTCTCCTTTTCTGCCAGAACTAGGGATGCCTTCAATGACAGCATGGAAATTGAATTTATTTGTCAACGAGACTTCTGCTCTCTGCCATTCATCCCCTTGGGAACCATAAAACTTAGCAAGCTCGATAGATTTAGAGCCATCGGCCTCTTGAACACGGACAGAGATTCTGCTTGTATAAGAAGCATACAAATGATACCAGAATCTTAGTTTGCATTTTCCAGAAGTGTCAGCCATGAATGGAGTACTGAAAAGTTTTGGAGTTTTCCAAAGATAGTAAATACTTTCTCTTGAAACCATCAGGAAGTAACCAGTTTCATCATTTTTGGTATGATCTCTGTCCGGACCAGTACCTTCTGCAAGTTGTGCTCCTGATGTTCGTTTCCATAGCACATCAGCCTTAGTATCCTGGGTCCAAGTACACCATCCTTTCTCAAAATCACATCTCTCTAAGTAATCTGTGCAGTTTATTTCATCTGAACGATCAGAGCAATCGTCGCTGAGATCACAAACTAAAGAGCTGTTAATGCATTCTTTATTATCGCACATAAATTCGGTGTTGGGAGCGCATTTTCTTTTTTCTGGAGGAGCACAGTCTACAAATTTAATATCATCGATTGCTATATCTCCTTTACTGAAGGCATTCGAAGCTATGAAATCCAAATGCCAGCCGGGATCTCTTCTATTAATGCTAACAGTTGCATTTTGCCAATTTTGTCCCTGATCTGAAACTTCTTCCCATAACATCACGTCTTTCAAGTCTTTGGTCTGCAGTTGCAATTTTAGAGAAACTTCATCATCCGTTATTCCAGACATAAAGAAATAGAAAATTACTTTACAACTTGCAGCTGCCTGTTGGAAATTGACGGATCTCAAGTAAGAAGAACTGGATACTGTTCCTGTGTTTTCTTTGCTCACATACATATAATAGCCTTTTCCAGAGACGTCAGATGTCAGTCCATTAGAACCTGTTTTACCCTTCCTTCTTACCCATCTTCTTCCTATGGAATTTCTCCACCCACAAGTAGGGTTTGTGTCATCATCAAAATTGCAGGTACCGCATTTGGCTTCGTCGGCATAATCGGAACAATCGGGGACAAAATCACATACTTTTTCACTGTCGATACAACGCTTGTCAGCTTTGCATAGGAACTGTCCTGCATTGCATTTTTCTTCTGGTTCTTCTGTTGGATCTATAATACTTAAAGGAAGAGTTTTGTTTGACACAACACAGCCTGATGTAAATGAAACATCATCCACGGCCCATCCTCCTGATGGTTTCTCCCTACCTATTCGAGTTTCAACAATAATTTCAAATGGTTCTTTGATATCTCCTAAAGGTAATACGACTTTTTCATAAAATTGTCCGGGCGGTTCTCGGGTCGTAAATATTACTTTCCAAACATTAATTTCGTCTCTTCGAGCATAAACAGTTAAGGATCCTATATCTTTCATCTGATCGTATTTAGTTGAATTATATATAGTACCATAGGTGTAGAAAAATCTGAATTTGCACGAACTATCAGCGGCTTCCATAACTTTCGACGCCATTCTTGCCACACTTCCTCTAACGTATCCATTACCGAAGTACAAAAATTTTCCATTTGCTGAATTTCTTGTGTGATCACGAGTAACTAGAACCTTATTGTACCATGAAGTAGGGTTTGGTTTCGCTAATTGCCACATGTAGTCCGTTTCGGGAGCTCGCTTCCAGCCACAGTAATTATTGCCTTCAAAATCACATCTTCCAGGATATACATCACAAGTGGCCAGGAGTCTATTTTCATCGGAATAGTCGCCACAATCATCGACAAAATCGCACACAAGATCTTTAGGTATGCAGTTTCCATTTTGACATAAATATTGGTCTTCCTTGCATTCCTTAGTTTCTGTAGTTCTTGGAATGTAGCAGTTTTCGAATTCTAGATCATCAATAGCAATGACACCTGTTGCTGATTCTCTTTTTCCAACAATTCCCACTCTAAACCTGTTCTGTACTCTGCCAACGATAACTTCAGCTCTTCTCCAAGATTTCTCATGGTCTCCTTCTAAACGGAAAATCTCAGTAGTTGACGTTTGATGTCCTGAATCTAAATATACATAAAGAGCTTCAGTGTCCCACAAACCATAGAAATAATACCAGAAGAACATGCGACATGAGGCTGCAGACTGTATAAGCAGAGGACTGTTGAAGTGAGCTTCAGCCTTATATAACCAACGCTGCAATATATTCACCTTCATGTAATAACCTTGACCTGATACTCCTTTTGTATGATCGACATCTGGTATTTCAGTATAGTTAGCAAGGGTACGATTCCAGGCTGCTTCGTTATTTGTAGCTTGAGATCTCCAGTTGCAAGGTTGAGGCTCATCTGCTTCGAAGTCGCAGCTAGTACCACAGTCTTTTTCATCACTTCCATCCTCGCAATCGTTGTAAAAGTCACATCTAAAGTCATCCGAGATATGATTTTGACCATCTTCACACGTGAAGTCGGGCTTTCTGTCCTCTATTGGTTTACATTCTCCTTCGTATACTGTGATGTCATCTAGAGCTATGAAAGTGTTTTTCCTGTAAAAAATTATAAACAGAAAAATGAGAGAGAGAGCTACAATAATTATTTCAGAATTATTCATTCCTATAACGATTTACAAAAATCTATTTTTTGATGATTTTAAATATCAGCTTGCATTTCAATGCATTCAATTTATATAAAACATCATTCATAATTTCCTTAATACTCGAAGCACGCTTGGTTTACAATCAAAACCTTGAGATAAATAGTATAATAAAGAATGTTTAAATATAGCATTTCTTTAGTTTATAAATTAAATACTGTATTCAAAAATTTGAAAAATCAGAAGAAACTCTCAGACGCTTGTTTCTTCATATTTTAATTTATGGTAACCATTGCTCTTCATTCATTAATTAAAAGGCTAAATTTATTATTGATAGGTGTTTGCTCTAAGTCTAAAAACACCTAAATATTATTTAAAACAGATAAATTATTTTACCATGAAAAAATTTTAAAAATACTTATTACTTAACAATAACAATCCTTTTTTTAACCTAATATTGTTCACCTAATTGCTCTTGCTATCTGGTGGGACTTATAATAACTAGATTTTGATTATAACAAAATGATGCCATATAAATAAATTAATTAATCCATAATTTTTCAATCGTATTTAATTAAAATCAGTGTGATGAATTAAGATATTATACACATTTACTCACGTTGTAGTCAGCTGAGCTTCGAAGATGATTTGATATTTTCCTTCACCCTCGTCTTGGTCAATCTGGACTTGTTCGTTGTTCCATCTGCCGAGTTTTTCTTGCGTGAAGTGCTGCAGTTCTACGATTTCGTCGGTGGCATCATTGTACATGGAGACAGTCAGAGCGCCATCGAAGTTGGTTCCGTTTCGGTAATTCCAGTAGTTGATGCAACGTTTTATGGCAGGTTGGAAATAGGGCGACATGAGTCGAGCGGGCTTGGGAATCGATTGCCAGTCGTTCAAAACATGGGCGTACAGGTAGATTCCAAATTGATTGCCGAATGTAACATCAGTTTCAGGACCAGCCTCTGTGATTTCGCCAGATCCTCTCATCCAATCTAGGTCAGCGTCTGGGTCGTTGAACCATAAGCACATGTCATCCTCAAAATTGCAGGAACCGATTGGTGGACATTCAGTTTTCACGGATATATCGTCCAAAGCAATTAATCCTTTTGAATACGCCGAGCCTGTTGTTACCTAATAGGATATAAAATAATACTTCATCAAAAGCATGCATTCAACAATTATTATTGTTTTATTTTTGAAGAAAATTGCTGCTTCCATATTGGTGAGTATGGAATATTGCTTCCTCTTGACTCAAGTATCTTAAAAATTGTTAGGAAAAATTCTTCAATTACTCATACATTTTTTATGTTTATCTGGCATAATTTTTTAAGACTTTCTTTTCTATTTATTTGTTTTCATCAAGTCAAACATTTTATTTCAATATAAAATTGGCAAATAGTTTAATATATAAGTTCTGAATTATAAATGATAATGCAGCGATTTTTTTATTCCAAAATGACTCTATTTGTCTCAACCGAAAAGTCAATTTTTTAAAACAATTTTATTTAACTTAAATTGTATTGAATTTGTAAATAGAATCAGTTTTTAACCGATTACTCCCTAATAGGCCCCACTCCCCTATGAAGGCCTGTATCAGATCGCAGTATAATTTTGGTTTAATTCTGCGGCATAATTAGAAAAGGGCTAATAGGACGCTTGGCCTCCGCACCATTACAACTGCTGATTTGCTAAAGGTGAGTGGACTTCTTGAACTCAAGAATCGTAACTTCTAGGAAGTACAGCTTAGTAAAGAAATAGCTTGGCGATAATATTACTTAGCAGTCACTATAACAAGAAGTTCAAAACTGTGCTGTTTCTCTAGATTTCGATGAATTTCCAGATTTCAGAGCTCCTGAATTCAGAAAACATATTTTTGGCATTATATCTGTCTGTCGGTTGAATTGTGAACCCGAAAACTCAAAAAAGTTTTGAACCATATGGCCAAAATTTGGTAAATGAATTTTATACGAAATCTGTAGATTACTGTCAACTTGTAAGCGAAATCTTCTCAGAGAAAGTTTGTCTGTCCGGTCGTCCAAATATAAATTAACACGATTATTATAAAACAAAGAGAACTAATATAAAATTTGATAAATAGATTTAGCATCTAAAATGCAGATACCATTCTAATTTGGAGCTAAAGTTGTCTCTGGGTTGACCATCTGTCTATCTGCATTTTCACAGGCATGCAAACGCGATAAATTAAATATATGAAATATTGCATGCGATTTAGTGTTTACAATTGTAGTTCTTTGTCAGATTTTGGTTTCAATCGGTGGAAACAGCGTGTATAAAGCACAAATTCGATTTTCGGGTCCTATTAACCGTATACCAAAGGCTAATTTCTCAAAATATCGCCAAGGATCACATGATAAATTCAGTAAAAATAATAAATTCACGCCAATCAATATTTTGTACGCATTCGTAGTTTAGTTTTACCCAATTCCACAATTTTATTCGATGGGAAGGAGATGACATCTTTATTACAGAGTATGCGAGAATGTTTTGGGAAGACCCTCCCAATTGGTTATTACTACATTATTTATTACTATATTATTTTATAACTACAAGAAAACCCATTGTTTTCGATTTATTCAAAATAATTCGCTTATTATATTTAAAAGTGTGCAAAAGAATTTCTTTTTAAGAAGTTGTTCTCTGAGGAGAAAAAAGAAATTCTATATAACATACCTGGAATATGTAACTGTAGTCTATGGGAAGTTTTTGATCGATCGTGACTTCTGATGCATGCCAAAACTGAGTGTTATCGCCGTCTTCTTTCCATTTCGATGTTTTTGTATCTCCATTCCTTAGTAGAACTTCCAGTGTTCCAACATCAATTCCGTAAAGGTAGTACCAAAATCGCATGCACTTTTTCTCTGGTTTATAAAGGGAGCTTTCAAGTCTTGCTACTTTACCTTTAGTAACTCTCTCTTTTGGATCAACATAGAAGTAATTTCCTAGCATAGTTCCGTAGGTGTGGTCAACATCTGGTCCATTGGTTCGCGAACCATTTCCTCGTTTCCACTGGAAATCGCTCTCTGGATCACGAGTGAAGCCACAGTAGTCGTGCTCCACATCACAGAAATCAAGAGGTGGACAGTCTCCTTCGTTCAATGAGAAATCATCCAAGGAAATATCTCCATACCATGTTCCATCCCCTTCCACCATTATTTTAAAGAAGTAGGTTTTGATAATATATGCTTGTCCATATTTCCAATCAGGACCTTGAGATTTTGATCTATACCAGATTGTTTCAACTTTGTCTTCATCGTGGAAATCCTGCACTTTCACATACAAAGAACCTGGGTCATTTCCATACATGTGATACCAAAACTTAAAGCAAACTCCTGAATTTGGATCAAAACCATCTTGGCTAAAGAGCCTGGCTTTTGCGAAAAATGATCTTTTTGAAGCATCATTCAGAGTTAAATAATGTCCACTGGTTGATAAAGTCGTGTGATCAGTTCTCGGGCGAGTTAATTTTTTCTCTGCGTGTCCAACAACTAGATCCCATTTTGCTGCATTTTGGTCTGGGTCATTTTCCCAAAGGCACAAATCAGCTTCAAAGGTACAATCGAATTTGCTAGGAGGATACTCAGTTGTGGTAGTGGGTGGAGAAATAGTTGTAGTTATTTGTTGACCACAGACAGATTTTGTTAAGGACAAATCATCTATTGCTATACCACGATGAGTGACATTGTCTTGTGCAGTGCTCGTGAATGCGGTAAGACCTATTTGGAAGAAATCTCCAGCATCTGGGACAGAAATATTTGTTTCAATTTTAATCCAGGTGTCTGACATGACATCAGCCGATTTAATTTCTGTCTGATCCACCCATCCCTCTCCAACTATTGACTGTTCTATTAGTAAGGATGTGTTAACTGTATTGAACATATTATACCAGAGAGATAAACAATAATCAGGGTAAATTTCTAAGTCTTCGCTGGCAAGCATTGATCTGGAATCTGCCTTAAGTCCTGTCAAAAGAGCATACATATAGTGACCTTGGGCAGTCGCTGTGCTGTGATCTACTGCGGGTCCTTTACCTTGGTTAACATCAAGGCCGGTTCTTCTTATCCAATCGACATCAGCAAATGCATCGGCATTAATCCACCCGCAGGTATCTATTTCAAAATTACATGAGCCGGGATCTGAACAAGATCCATGTGTTACGTGGATATCATCCAGGGCTATGTATCCAATTGGACCTTCACCTGTTTGTGCCTCGATTGCGATATAAAAGCTAGGAAGCGATTTCATTGTAACTCGGCCAAGTTTCCACCCTCCTGCATGATCACCTGATCTTTTCCACAAACTCTTCAAATTATCTAGTCTACCTTCTTGGGTTGTTCTTTGATAAACAGCTAAAGTACCAATATCATTTCCAAACATATTGTACCAGAACTTTACACACATTTCTCCGTAATTATCATACATCGGACTTTCAAGTCTTGCTAAATCTCCTCTCCTTTTGTATGGCATATATATGAAATAACCGAATTCTGAGCCAGTAGTATGATCAACATTTGGTTTTTCATCACTCCAGTTTCCACTGCCTTGAGTCCGGTTAAAACCAGCTAAACCTTCAAAAGTTGCATTCCATCCGCACCAATTTTGTTCAAAGTCACAATAAGCTGTTCGAGGGCATGGTCCATCAGTCATCTTGAAATCGTCTACAGCAATGATATTTTGAGATCCCCAACCTGCAAATGCGGAAATTCTTATGGTATAGTCTCTAACAGATATAATCTCGACTTCTCCAAATTTCCATTGGTTACCCTGATTCCTAGTGCGAGTCCATTGTCTCCTCCACGACCAATAATAACTTGTATCGATTCCCAGAGTTCCAATATGCTGACCGTACATGTGATACCAGAATGAAAAACAGCTGTATTCAGGGTAATTCATTGGCAAAGTTGGACTTACAATTTGAGCTGTTCCATAATATCCTGCATTTGTATTGTCAGTATATAAATAGTATCCATGTCCTGTTGTATGATCGGAAGTAGGGCCTGTGAAATTTTTCTCGGTAGTGCCTTTAGTACGCTTCCATCTTGCCGCGGTATTAGCAACCGGCTTCCAGAAACAAAAACCATCGTGGAAGTTATCGTCATCAAAATCACAGTCTACTAAGAGCTCTTTCGGGTTGCAATTAATAAAAGATATTTCATCAATGGCCACGATTTTATCGTCTGTATTCCACCAGCTCCAATTAGGTTTGCTACTAAATCTGACTTTAGATCCTTTGTAGGTTGCTTCGGGTACTTTGACTTCAACTAGCTGCCATCCCTTCTGGAACGAGCTAGGCATAGTCCAGATTTTGAGAAAGTTTGAGTAATAGTAATTGCCTGTTTTGTGTTCAACGTAAAAGTTTCCTGCATTACTTGGGTTAACATTTAGCCAAAACGCCATGACGCAATGAGAGGAAGTTACTGGAAGAGCAGGGCTGACCAACAAAGCAGGATCGTTGTAATATCCCCAGCCTTCTGTCACATAAGCAAATGATCCACTGGAGGAGTTCAAATGGTCTGTCTTAGGTCCAAACTCATCGTCTTCGGAAGCAACTCTTCTTTTCCATTCGTACCTACCGGGACTCTCGTTTTGCCATCCACAAAGATCTTGTTCAAACGAGCAAGGTCCACAGTTCTTTTCATCTGATTTATCAGCACAGTCGGGTGTAAAATCGCACACTTTTGACTTTGGTATGCACAGAGGTTGCCCCGTGATACATTTGAATTCGCTATCCTTGCATGGAGATTTTGTTGGGAGAGGAGTTGGAATAGGTGTTGGGAGATCGTCTGTGTAACGTTTACAGCCTTTGGTAAGAGACAGATCATCGATTGCGATAATGGAGCCAGTGACGTTTCCAGGATTTCCTTCGATGATGTAATGATAGGGAGTAGAGCTTCTGACGTTCACGATGCCTCGGTTCCATTTCTGACCCATAGAACCCACTTCGTTAAATCTTTCTTTCCAGTTCCATCCATCTTTTTCTGTTTCTGTGTAAACTTTTAAGTTTGCATCTTCAGCCCCATGCATGTAGTAGTAGAATCGTAGTGAGCAGTAGGTTTCACCACTAACTTGATAATTTGGACTATGGTAGTATGATGTGTAATATTTATTATCGTTATAGTACCGTTTCAAACTTAAGAATTTTCCGACAGCATCTATTCCTTTAGTGTGGTCAACAAGTGGTCCGGAATTGGATCTGCCTCTAGAAGAAGAGGCATAAGCGGTATTCCAATAGTTTCTGAAAAGAGAAAGAAAGAGAAATAAAATTAATTAGAATTTAAAAAAAATTAAATTTTGGAAATTTAAAATTTTTGATCGTTTCAATAGATGTGGCTTCAATGATATCTACATAGAAATAATTATGGCTATATAAAAACCGATAAAAATGTTTATTCATTTATTTCAAGATTTTTATTTCCTTAATAGTCTTGTTTTATCTAAACATTATTCTTATACTCTTCATTAGCATTTTACCTTCTTCTATACAAAATGGGGGGGGGGGGAGCCTTGGAATCGTCAAAAAATACGAATTCTAGATTTTGATGAATTTCCACCTTTCAAATCTCTTTGAATAGAAAAAACGTATTTTCGGAATTGTGTCCAGCTATCTCTCTGTGAACACAATAACAGAAAAACGCTTTGTGCTGGATAGATGAGATTTTGTATATGAATATAAAATTGATTTTGTAGATTTTTATCAAAATTTTCCTCGAAATCTGTTTAGAGGAAGCCTGTTTGAATGTTCGGTTACTAGTGAACGTACCTACAAATCGTAAATAGCTAGATAGATAAAAATTGGCAGACAGGTTTAGCATCTAAAATGAAAATTCTTAATAAATTTTGATCCAAATCTGTTGAAGAGTTGACTGTCTGTTGGTCTGCGCATTCGTATGCATGTAAATGCAATTCAAGATTCAAATTAGATTCAAGTCATATTTCTCAACTATATTTCGTCAATGACATGCAAGGAATTCGTGACCTTATCCAAGATCAACAATTGTATCCAAGGGGATGGAGGGGGGGGATAAGACCTTTATTGGAACGGGGAAATCACTTTCGCTCGTTTTTACGACAGACAATTCGTGCCGAAATGCGTATGAAGCCAATTCTAGAGCTTTTCATTCATATAGAAATTTTACTCAGAAACATTTCTTCCTATGTGTGGAAATATAGAAATTACTTGAAAGGATGAATAACTTCTTAAACTTTTAAAAAAATGAACCAGAGCTTGCAAGTTTAAGAGACAAAAATATGAAATTACATATCAGTTTTGAAAGTTTATACAAATATTTTTTTATCTATTTGAAATAGTAGAAACTGTGCCAAATAGAATAATATTTTACAGATAAAAATTTTAAATTCACGATGTTTTCTTGGAATATATAAAATTGATGTCACAATAACTAAGATAGAGGGTTTGCGATATTATTATTATTTTGAACATTTTAGCCATTGTAAACTTTATAAAACTTTTCCAAAGTATTTTAGTTCAAACAAATTAATAAACAGTTAATAAGTTTGTCAAATTGGATAAATATTATTCAATCGTTTAGTTAATGCTAAATGAATTATGATATTTTTTTAAGTGAAATATTTACTTAGATTTAAATCTATTTCTTTTTAATATCCTTATTCAAAATTTGAGTATACCTTCAAAAAATAACTCTATGTAACCAAGTATAACTCGTTTAAATGAATTCAAAATATTAACACGCGTTATTTTTGAAAAAATATTATAATCATTAAAATAAAGCAAAAACAGTAATTTATGCACTACATTAAATTAGCTTAGGTTTAAAAATGAGTAGTTAAATATTTGTGACTATTTGAGAATAATCAAATTCAAGTTGCTTGTCTTGAATAGAATTTCAGAGCTTATTAAGTAGAATACCAAGTTCTGGGTTTGAGTTTGTTTGTGTTTTATCACACAAAAGCCATATTTCGCCAAGCTGCGCCACACTCATGGAATTAAAATATTTTATATCAATTTATAATGAAATCGAAATATGGAATGTCTACGAAATAGACATCTACAATCTACTAAAAGTATAAAAATGTGAATCATGAAATCATGCAACAATAATGTAAGATATGGAAAGTACTAAAAAGCGTGGCCAATGTTTATATATGATTATAAAAACCAATATCTTTTTAAAAAACTAAAAATGTTAACATGAGGAGTTTTGGAAAGCAACTCGTCCAAATGAGGATGAGATTTCCTAAAAATAGTAAGACGCTGAGAAGAAAATCGTGGAAATTCTACAAGAATGTGTAAAACAGATATAGTACTGTTACAAATAGAGAAAAAAGGTGTTGGTTCAACCATCAACAATGTCGATGGAGGAATCGAGACCAAGTTCTGAACTACCAGATTTATGAAATGCTTTCTTTGTAAATGAGTAGAAATTTGATGTACAAACCTTGCTTTACCCTTGACTTCCCACTCGCAGTCGCTGGCAACTTCAAATGTACATGGTTTGGGATACGATGCACACAATTTAGCATCTTCATCAGATCTATCGCCACAGTCATCTGTCTGATCGCACAGGAAATATCGTGACACACAACGTCCATTTCCACACTTAAATTCTTTACTGCCGCAATTCTTTTTTGCCATAGGCATACTGCAATTCTGGAATGTAATGTCGTCAATCGCTACATAAGTTTGTTCATAAGAACTTTGGTGTACGAATTCTATAATGAATGGTTGTTCCGTTGTTCCCAAATAGGCAGATCCCAGTTGCCATCCTTCAGCCAAAATTCCAACTCGTTCCCAAACCGTTGCCAGAGTACCGGTTCCAATTCGTTTTCTGACTCGGATCGTTGCTTGAGAGCCTTTCATGTGGTAGAAGTAAAAGTTCATCATGCACGAAGCGTAGGATTTCTTGAATTTCTTTTCTGGACTTTTCATAACCGACTCCTGCCAGCTGTAGTAGGAGCGTGGATCCACGAGCATGAAATGTCCCTTTGAAGTGTTGAACGTATGATCATAACCAGGTCCTTTTACTTTGCCATCCTCTTCTCCTTGAACCCTTGCCCATTTTTGGCTGTAATAATAACTCGTTTCATCTCGCCAACCGCAACTGCCATGCTCAAAATCACACTCTCCACAATCAGATTCATCCTCTCCGCTGGGACAATCAAGTTCAAAATCGCAGATTTTACTGGCGTTCACGTGAGAGCCATCCCTGCAATCGAAGGCATCGTCCGGAACGTCGTAGCATTTCTTGTTTGTCACTTCGATGTCATCTAGAGCTATGTCGCTGAGAGCTCCCTTGGTCGTTCCGATGAAAAGAATCTGATACTCTTCTTGAATTTCGAGTCCATCGATGTTGATATTGATCTGACGGTTGAACCACTTGCTTCCTTTGTCGCCTTCGATCCTCCATGTCTTATCATTCAGTGTCTTCACTTGATCTTCGTCGTAGTAAGTCATATTTATTTGTAATGATCCCATTTCTTTCCCGCTCATGTGTGCCCAAAAGGAGAGGCATCGTTCCGTCGAGAGGCTGAAATATTCAGATTGGAGTATTCCGACCAGGTTGTGTTTTCCGGCTGGGTTTTCGGCTTGTAGATAAATGTACGAACCTGAAACAGAAACAGTTGTATTCAGTTTAATTATTCAGATGTGGTGCAACTGATAAAAACTTTAAATAAAATGCGTTATGGCGAGAGCAAATAGATAAAGAGTTGCATAAAGAAGCAGTGATCTTAGAATTCACAAAATATTGTTGTTGCTTATCCCCCTTGATAGAACGCCAATTCAAACCAAGACCAAGAGATCGGGGAAAGAGGGGTGCAGTAGCTTATGAGGGCAAGGACCCTTGAGCACCTGAGGGCAGAAGTCTGACTTTAACTCATATGAAGATGACACTCATACACTCGCTTGCACAATCCCTTTTTACAGGCGAGCTCTTTCACACACCTCACAGATAGAACACAGGGTAAAGAACAACCAGGCCGAACCAGGACTCGAACCTGGGACGCCCAGATCAAGCGGAAGAAGAGCTACCGCTAGGCCAGGACGCCGGCATTCACAAAATAGTAATAATATTTAATAAAATTGATTTCAATAATTACGTTTAATCTTAAAAGAAGAAGAATGAAATAATTTCTTCCGAATATTTAATGAAGAAAAATGAATTAGATGAGGATTATAAAGCAGTATATATATTTTAAAAATAAAGCAATAAAAAATTAGTGAAATAATAATAATTTGAGTTATACTTATTAGAAAGAAACTGCGGACGAATAAGTATTACTAGTTTTGGCAGTTAAATATGTTAATAAATTTTGGCTAACATCAATAATTATCATGATATTGTTGTAAGTATTCAGTATGATAAATATATATTGAATTTAATTGTGTGGCATCGAGCATTTTTGCATCAACAGCGACAAAAAATAATTTACTGTCATTAAATTCATGTTCTTTAAAAACGAATCATCAAACGGTCAGTTTCAGTTTGAATAATTTTAATTGAATTAATTCTGTTTTTTATATATTCAGGAACATTTTTCTACAGAAGCAAGCAAAGTTCGCTGCATCGAATCACTTAATTTTGCAACTTTCGGAAAACTCAAAGTCTGTGAGGAAAGAGAAAAAGAGAATGATTCCACCTGGATAACAAAATGTTGCTTATAATGCTAGCAACGTCGAATAGTAATTGAATTAGATATTGTTAAACCATGATATCAAGAACCAATGAGCAGAAAGCATTCGTTAATAAGATCTTTAACGAATTCTTTTCTTCAGACACAGAGTGTATGTTATTAAATCCAGTTCCATTTATTGATGCAATCATATTGAATGAAAATAATTTTGAGAAATCGATTTCTAGAGAATACGAAAGGAGACGAAAAAAAGCCCATGAAAGAACACATCGAGAATAATACGTCAGTAATTCCAAAATGTTCCATTTCTAAATAATTCTAACTATTTTAATATTTTTAATCATTCTTGATGAAATACAAGTATTAGGTTTTCATTTTATAAAGAGTGTCCCAAATTTAACGTAAGATTTGAATTTGCCACCATTCGTGCAATAAAGTGTTGGCTATCCAATTAAAAAACAATTTCAGAGCTGATAGTTTAGGGATAGTAAAAATGGAGAGATACACGATAGAACAATGTGTTAATGTAAGATTTGAATTAAATAAAAAACACAGTTTCTTTTCTTTACATTTTTATATTTTTATTGAATCCTAAATTACACAGGATAGGGTTATGTATGGAATAAACACATCGGGAAAATGGCCTGCACGGCTTTTCTTTTTCTTATGTCGAAATTTTCCATGTCCATTTTGCAGAAATATGGCTGAATTTCGTTGATGCAGTGTTGAATTTCCTTCTTTAATGCACGCGTGCTGGTGGGATCATTGAATTTCTTTCCATGGGATTATTTTTGATTTCAAATAATCCCATAGAAAGAAATTCAATGGTGTTGAATCACATGATCCAGGGACCCAATTCTTAAATTTTCGAACTCTGGCCACCAGACTTTTAATATATTTCAAACATTGTTCAACAATTGTTTGTTTCTTATGGCACTTGCCACGGACAAGCCTGCTGTTCAAACACAGCCGATTTAAGCCTAAGGGGGAACGCCTCTTGTTTTTATCGTAGCGCCAACTAGGGCCAAGAGTACGACTTTGCTACTCACGCATCACTCATTCGCTTGCACAACCCCTTTTTACAGGAGGGCACATTCACACATCTCATAGATAGAACAGGAAGAACAACCATGCCCAAACCGGGACTCGAACCCGGGACGCCCAGATCACGGGGAAGATGCGCTACCCCTATACTAGGACGCCGGCTCAACAATTGTTCTATAGTGTAAGTTCCATTTTTACTAACCCTAGACTACAACTGTCAAATGGTTTTTTTAAATAAAGGTTACCAATACTTTACTGCATGAATGGTTGCAAATTCAAATCTTGCGTTAATTTTGGGAGACCTTTAAATTACTTCAGTCAGACTTGATTTTTTTAAAAAAAATCTAAACTCAGCTATTTGGTTGGTGTTTCTTATCATATGAAATATATTAAAAAGAGTATTCAGTTTAACACATTACCTAATTCAGTTCCAAGAGTATGGTCAACGTCTGGTCCTGTGTTTTCTGTCGGTGTTGGCCCTGAGTTTCGCACCCATTCAATGTCCACGCCAGTTTCAGCATTCTGCCAAGTGCAGAGATCGCTTTCAAAATCGCAAGATCCTGGATTCGGACAAGCTCCTTCTTTCACTACAATATCGTCAAGAGCGATGAATCCTTTGTCTCCTCTTTCCAAAACAGCTTCAAAAAGGATCTACACAAAAATTAAACAGTTTGAAGTTCGATAAGAATTTTTTGAGCAATCAGAAGATTAATCAGGTTATTTCATCCCGGGAGGCATAATTGTACAAGAAGCAATGATAAAATTGACGTCCGTTTATATCGCAATACATGTGCAAAAGAGACAGAAATTTTCCCCTTCAGTTATTTTATTATGAGATTCTAATAGGGATTTCTTTGTCACGTGTCAATTTGAAAGGGAATCTTAGATATCTTTGAAAGAATGTTTTAAGCATTAGGGACTTTTATCCCTTCATTGGGAGCATGAGAAAATGTTTAGCCATTTTAAAGAGCATGTGCAGAATTAATTAAATAAATAAGTGAAAATTGGATAAGGAAATGGGATAACATTTTAGAACGAAGTTAAGATATAATAATTATTTATTTCCTTAAAATAAAAATTAAGAAATAAGATTCATTTTAAATTCATTTTATAAAACACCGAAACCTATGGACACTAATGATTTAAAAAAAGCAAATCCTTGCTAAAATCCTAGCTGATAGTAATTAATTATAAAAGAAAATTGCCATTTATGAAAGTACATTATAATGGAATTCCATCAATATGTCACTCTGAAAATTTAACAAGCATTTTTACTTTTTTGAGATGTTAAGTTTAAATCTAGGTTAAATTTTGATGACACATCTATTAAAATAAAACTTCGTATGGAATATTTATTTTACAATAATGGTAGCTAGTGCATAAAATAGTACCATAATGTTCTAAAGTATAACACATTTAATAGAAACTGTTAGGGGCAGGCCGAAAGATAGGTCTGTCTTATCCAATGGTAAATTACACTGTAATCCAGGGGCGCAACTTATTCAAGGGCTCCAAACTGATAATATAGACTGATATATATATTTCAAAATAATACGCTGATTTTAATTCCAAACCAAGAAATTATTTAATTATAATTTTCAATATGTTAGAATTAAAAACATGTAAATATCCTGTCATCGATAAAATAATGTTACACAAACACGTTTATCAACGCAACAAATATCCATGCAGAGATAATCAATGAGATCATCCTCTATGCAATATAAATTATAGAAGCTGTTCTGTAAATGCTTACTTTGAAAAAGCTTCGATTTATAAAACTCTTTAGTGTTAATCAGGAAATAAGTAATAGCCATTTTTGCCCTTTGATTATTTTATTATATAAGTATTTTCATTGGACTACAAACAATTAAATTCCTTATTTCTGATAGAATGCCAAATGATTCTAACCAAGAACATACAATTTTTTTAAGAATGCCTTTGCAAAAAGATTTTTTTAAGTCATATTACTGCCAGACACAAATGTGCTTTTTATCCTCTCCTCATAATAAGCATTGGGTTGCAACACATATTTAGCTATAACAGTAATCGAGATATAAAAGATATCATCTACCACGCTTGGCATGCAGAACCAGAATATAGGTACATTGGTTAACTATAGAATGACCTTAACACTAAACTTACCATGAGCGGTCAAATGATCAATTATGAACTTTTGCATCGAAAATGGGAATATCATCTTATCGCTTTTGCACATTTGATACAAATTTTTCTAAGAATTATATATATTTAATATTCCATTTTTTATTTGTATTTTGTTAATTTTGAATAATACTTGTCGTATACCGTAATCTACCACAACCGGTCATTTGATCGGGAGAACAATTTATTGCCTTATATGGTTATCGGATCAGAAATAATGATGTAATGCGGATTCAACGTATTGTATTCAGTTAAATCAGTACATACGCCTGGATTTTGTACAAGCAAACGATAGACGAAAATATCTCGAGGCAAGATTTTTTACTCCAGTTAGCAGTAGAAATAGCCGCCGATTTTCGAGAAGCCGGTGAACAACCAAAAGAAAGAACAAATACAAAACGATCGATGCCTAAATCTATTACAGATTCTTATCAATGTAAGACATGTCAAATAGGATATTGTAGCAAAAATAAAACCATCAAAATTTGTTCTAAATGTGAAAAAATGTGTTTGCGGAATATGTACAATGGAAACACCCTGTATATGTAAAAATTGCGACAAGCAATGAATTAAAAATTCTTATTCTTTGCATTTGTAATATATAGAAATTGACAATATACAATTTTGTTTAGTTATATTAAAGTTAATTTGTTTATTTCCTTTCCAATATTCATATTTCATACATTCAATCAGAAAACATAAAGTCCGATGACCGGTATGTTTACCGTTATGTTTAGTGTTAAACGATCGACATAGTAACCTCTCTCGCAAAAGGAACGCTCATCAACTGAAATGTGGTCATTCTAGGAAGCGAGAGCCTACTTCACTGAGTTTCTGATCTCTTTTTTAAGTGCCCCCCGAAAAGCTACTTCAAATTTTAATTCCTTTGAATTTTAAACATCAAAATGCCAAAATATTTATTTGCTTTTTTTTAAGTTTCAATATACCTCATGAGTGTAGGGGGCATCAATAGTTCTTTGTCCGACCCTCCATGTATTGTCACCGTGTTTGGTTGAGTGAGACCACAATGAAAATGGTGGCAGTGCTCCCTCGGGCGTCCTCATGTACAGCCTGAGAGCGATGACATTTTCTCCAGACATCTGATACCAGAAACGAACACAGCTGCTGTACACACCAGTGCTCGGTACATTCGGCATGATTATGTAAGCTTTGTTATCACCCACAATTCTGGCGCCGGTTGTTGGTCTCACAATCATGTAGTGTCCTGGAACAAAGCATTATAGAAAAGTTAATAAAAGAACTGTGATTGAATTTAGATATCTTGAGTTCGTAAATCGCGAAGATACTGATGCTAAATATTTTTTTTAATTGAATTATACATATATTTGGCAAAAGCATTTATTTTTGTTGACATCATGCATTAATGAAGCACTTGCTCTTTTAATTCTGATTTCTTTTAGAATAACTTGAGTTTTTGACAATCACTACTACTAATAAAGATAATTTTCGTAAATATTATTGCACAAAAATAAATTTTGCATCATTTCAAAATTTAAAAAAAAAAAAATGATTTTATACTGATACTGATTAATGGACAAATTATTTCTGAATTTTAGCAATTTCATTTACGAATAATTTTTTCGTTTAATTTCCAAGAACAGATCATATTGCTGCCTTGAAATTCAAAGTGTTTTCATTGTTTCATCAAATATTTAATCGCGTGATTTCCTCCATTGTTGAAAGCTAAAGAAAGAAAGATTTAAGAAGGACTATTTAATATCAATGTAGTTTATAAGAAGAATAAAAAAAAATGAAGTTACAATGATGCGAAATTTAAAAGATTGATGAACGTCACATTTAAGTTTTTAATAACGCCATGATACCATGAGAAAAGTCTCCGCTAAAAAGATTAATATAGTTAAGACATATGTAAGACAATCAAAATAACACGACTTTAACATTTTACAATTTTAAAGAATCATTGTCATGACAATATATTTGAACAATTTAATTATAATGATACATAACCAACATTCGCGGCGAAGTAACTGGTCGCCAAAGGCGGCTAATTAGAAATAAAAAAAATCTACTTCAAGTTATAATATACAAACCCTGAAATATTTCAAACAGACTTTTATTAAAAATTTAAACAAAGACAATTACCCTCTGAAGTTCCATACGATTTGTCCATTTTCGGTCCCACTAATTTTCCCTTAATGCTTTTTCCTTGGACTCTCTTCCAAGCCACTCCGTCGGGAGATTCAAGTTTGAAGCCACAGATATCGGCAGCTTCAAAATCACAAGGCTGTCCCCCTGAAATTAAAAGAAAAAAAATGACATTATTTATTAGATGATATTGGATAAATAATTTATTTATCTCTATTAAAAACGAAGAAGTGTGTGTGTGTGTGTGTGTGTGTGTGTGTGTGTGTGTGTGTGTGTGTGTGTGTGTGTGTGTGTGTGTGTGTGTGTGTGTGTGTGTGTGTGTGTTGGCGCTGTTCTGTAGAACAGATATAGATATACTTTAGTACAGATATACTTTTAAGAGTGGGAATGTATATTTAAAAAATTATTAGAAATTTAACTTTTTTAATTTTTAAAAGAGTTCTAATTAATTGATAATTAAACGCAATTTTGACATTTTTATGTGCTACATTCCATGCATAACAATTTTTAAATCTTCTGAAACTTTAAAAATTGCAATTTTAACTATATCAATTAAATTGCGGTGGATGTTTTTCCTGGATTTTGGAAGTTTTTCAAGTTTTTCTTCAACAACAAATTCGATTTTTTTTGTAATGAAATTCAAAGTTTCATTACAAAAAAAAAAAAAAAAAAAAAAAAAAATCGAATTAAAGTTTCATTTTTTCATCAAATATTTAATCGTGTGCATTGTGGAAATCTAAGAAAGAATTTCGTTTAATATCTATGTAATTTAAATGAGGAGTAGGAAACTGAAGTCAAAATATCATAAAAAATCAAAGATGGATGACATGGTGAGTTACATTTTTAATGACACTGTGTTGTCAAGGAATGTGACTTAGTAATGTTCATTTTATTCAATTAGAAAAATAAATGTAAATTAATAAACATAACTCTTTTTTAATGTGTTACGATATTTTATGGAAACTATAAACATTAAACTATACTTAAAGGATTTAATTGCAATTAAATGTAACAACCATTTCCGGTAAACCAGCTGATCGGCAAAAACGGATGGTAGGAAATATAATTCAGATTTAATTTATAGAGGCATATTTCACAATCCTGAATTATATATGAATTCAAGAATAGTTTCATATGCTTTCAAAGACGGAAAAATCTTATTTCAATAAAAAATTTCAAAGCACTTTTATAAAGTGCAATAATTCACGCAGACGGGACTATTAGCTAAAACATATACATTAATTTCATAAAGAAAATGTATTACAATGATATTTATTTGAATCACAAGCATAAATGCTGCAATATTTGTTCCCTTTTATTGTTTCAGATAAATTAGAAAAAATTACTGAACTTTTTATATCCAGTTATTTTTACGGAAATAAGGTCAACAAAATATTAAATAAGAATTGGTTTAAAACGTTTATCTTCAGCTCTAAGAAACTACAATTTTATTTCCGCAACTTCTTGCAAAATTCCTTCCTATAACATAATATGTATCATTTCCTTCCGAAGGGCCTGGAAGGTTAAAGACTCCTTTTGTGACTCGTGGCCCTTAAATTTCAATGTTTTGTCGAAAAGGACGATTTAGGGTGATGCAGACTCTTAGGGTTTAATTGATGTGTATCTGATCGCATGAAACCTCCCGAATGACAAGGTAGGATTAAAAGGACACTTACTTATTACTGGACAACGTCCCACGTTGAAAGAAAGGTCATCAACTGCAATGTCTCCAATTCCCAATTTGGTTCTGGATGGCCTGAAAATGACGCTCATGTTGATGGATTTTTCGAAGAAGTATGTTCCGTATTTCCAGTTTGTATTTGCACTTGTTTTCTTCATCCAGAGTGGGCCGGCTGGTTGACCGTCTGTGGAAAAGAAAAATTTGTGCTCCAGAAAATGATTCAAAATTTGTGCAGCAGGACATTTGTATGATAGAGATTATTCTTTTCGGGAATTAGACTGACATTATCCAATGAAGTTTTTACATGGAGTTTTTAGTACCATTTCTTAATTTTTATAGTAACAAAATAGTGCCTGCAATTTCAGGAAATTAAATGTGAGAAATAGAAAAAAAGAGAAAGGTTTTAAATGATGAGTAAAATATTAATTTAAAGGATCTGAGCTGACTTTACTTTTACCCACAATTACCGATATTTTTCTTCTTTTTCAGAGAAAAATACCATAATCCTCAAACTCATTAGCCACAGGATTTTGATAGATATATACATATTATTCCACCTGAGTTCGATAGATAACCATTTTTGGAATTAATTGATGAGTCGATTTGTGAAAACTCTAATTAATAAAAAAGGAAAATGTTAATCAATGAACTTTGATATAGTTTATTTAAGCTAAAACTTTAAGATTCTGCTAAATTTAGATGAAATCTATCTACAAAGATCATGCCTATTTATCCATCCGTGTACGTGTGAGCACTTTGACTATAAATCATATGAAGCCAGATAGTTGAAATTTGGCATACGATTTTATCAATAGATCCGTATAAAATTTTAGACTTTATCAAATCAGGAGCTGACCAACCATATCTACTAGGCAACTCCTGGGGTCTTCCCCAACTCCTTGACTGTTTATATGTATTTGTGCTAACGATGTGTATGACTCAAAAACTATCCTGAATTTCAGCATACGAAATTTACTCCAAAATTATAAATTTGGACTAAATCCATCAACGCTTAATCTGTTTTTTTATTTACAAGGAGTGTTCAAATGATGAAACGAGACTGTGGGTATAAATGAAAACTTTATTCAAAGCATACACTATAGGCCTGAGCACAACTATCCCATTGGTTAACGAACCGAAGAATTCCTTGTTCCCAGTCCGAGTTGAAGCGCTTCCCTTTCAGATGTTTTTGCAGGGAACCAAACACATGAAAATCGCAGGTCAAGATGTCCAGGGCGGATGGTCGAGCTGCTCCCACTTGAACTTTGTCAGTCTCACGTGTGTGATCCTGGAGACGTGTGGACGCGAGTTATCATGAAGCAGAACCATACCCTCCGTGAGTAGCCCCGGTCTTTTGTTCTTGATGGACCTGCATAGTCTTTTGAGTGTCTCACAATACACATCAAAGTTAATGGTTCTTTTATGATCGAGAAATTCAACAAGTAACGGACCATGCACGTCAATTGGACGGCGCTCTTTATAAGAACCTCTGCTCTCTGCGGCGCATGCTCCGATCTACGCTGGAGACTCCAGTTGCATCCCTAGATGTCTTGTTACGTTCTCCCATAGCGGTATAGGCAAATATGTTAACGGTTACGCTGTTACGAGGTTTCGTACCTTTTCATTTGAACACCCCTAGTACCTATCCATCGGTAAGGGAACTCGATTGTTTCAAATAAATAACAAGATGATTGTAATTTAGTATGTTATTTTAACACGGAAATCTAAATCTATATTAAATATCTATTTGTAAACTATTATTTGTTTCTCTCCACAATATTAGAAAACCGAATAAACGCACCATATTGGGTATGTATACAAGAAAGTCACCCATCCGGTGACGGTTAAACTCATTTTTGCATTCGATTAAATTTTCTGTTTGAAGCCTATTTCTTGCCCTTTTTTTATTTCACTAGATGGACTATTTTGGTAGCATGGCGAATCCTTTCCAAAATATTTAATAATACTTTGCAGCTCCATCAATTAACTAAGCTAAATACGCAGTTTAATGCGGTTGTAAATATATTCAATGAAACAGTCTAAAATTCGTACGATATTTTATTTACATTTGACTGCCAATGGACAATAAGTAAGAAGAGCGATTTCTATGCCACGTACGTTAACGTTTATTATACATATATGTAACATTATTTTGGTTGAAGCAGAATACAGGCTCGAAAACGTTGAAGAGACATGTTATATTTTAAAATTAATTTTAATATACATTTCGTGAAAGCATAATTATTTACAAGCAGAGACGGGGACAAGGCACGTCCACCACAGTGCGACAAAAAAGCAGAAGTAAAGAAGGGAAAAAGGGCCGAAACAAAAGATCACTAAATAACATTGGATTTCTGGCCATGCGCCAATTCAATACACGTTTTGACCTTTGACACCTTGGCAAGGACACCGAAGGGATCACTTTCATTTGAGACGTAGATTGATTGCGCAATAATTTTTACACTGCTTCATACGTGGAATGAGATCAGAAAATAAGAGAATATTTTACTATGGGCAAAGTTAAGATAAAGTTTTGGGAATTAATTTGGATTAAATTAAGAGTTTAAAATATCATTATATATATGCTGTACTTACACTGCAACGCATGGATCTCGAGAGATATAGGAGCTATGCTATGCATGTAATACCAGAATCGGAAGCAGTAATCGCTGTTTGCTGTGCTTATGGTTGGACTGATGAGATCGTCCGTGCCATTGACGGGGTCGTAGTAGGCGTAGCGTCCTGCAAATAAAATGGTTTTTGTTATGTCTGGCAGTTATCAAAGCGCAGTCTTGCTTTCGGCAGAATGCGAGAAAGGAAACTTACCCAATGCGTTTCCTTGAGTGTGATCAGATGTCGGTCCTTTACCAGAAACGAGAGCCTTTCTGCCGTCCTGTACAGCCCATCCATTTCCATTGATCCATCCGCAGAAGTCACCCACATCGAAGTTGCAGTCCCATTCGGTTGGAGCTGGAAATGATAAATGCCTTAATCGTTATGGTAATGAATTTCAAGATCTACAGAGTTAAAATCTTTCCAAAAAAATTGTTAATCATATTTCACTAAAAAAAAAATTGTGCTTAAGGTATATGCATGAATTCTTTGAAAAAAAAATATTATAAAATACAAATGTTTTTGAATTTTTGCAAGAATATATTTTTAAAAATATATCTGAAACAGTAATATATGAATTAAAAGCATAAAACTGTTTTGAAAATGGGATTTTCTTTTTCTAAAAAGAAGTATAAAAAAACATTCCATTGTAACTTATGAATTAATTTGTCCAAATTTTGGAAATAACTTAAGAAATCTATTACTAGTTTCCGAACCAAGAAATGAACTTATTTTTATCAACTTAATTTATAACTTATTATTAAATATTGAATTCGACTGATAAGTAAAAGGAAGTTTTATATTCTTTTAGGTAGATTCCTATAGGAAGACTACCAACTGCAATGGTTCTCATGACAAGATTTCGGTTCTTCACCGATAATGGTCTTTAGAACCCAAAACCACACTTTGCCCATGTAATCTTGTGAACGGAATAACTAGAGTAAATTTGTTTGGATTTTAACTGGCTTGGAATATGTTGTTAGAAATATAAAAATCTCAGACGAGTTCGTAAATGGCTCAACTAGCTCAAAGGGGATGGAATTGAGGGGGTTCATTATAATTATCTTAATACTGAAGAACAGAAATATAAATCCAATTAGCCAAATTAACGCCTCAACTTTTGAATTTAATTTTTTTTAGATAACTGCAATATCTTAGAAGTTAGGGGCTAAAAAGTGATTTTTACACTCTAAATCTTGTCTGTTTCTTACATTAACAATTTATGCCAGATAGTAACTTAGACTTAAGACAGTCTGTCTACCTTTGCCTTCCAGCTTGGCGAGGAAAAAAATTTCTTTTAGAAGCATTTTAACAACTATAAAATATTTTGAAATCTGCATATTGCTTATCATGTAGTTCGAAAATTGCAAAACGTTTTGAGAAATTATGCTAAATTTGAGCAAAAAATATACACCTATTTTTAATTTATGAGATTTTTCTGAAGAAGAAAGAATTTAGAATTTGAGAAAATAGCATTTTAAGATGTGAAGTAGCATTAAAATGCAAATTATGCAAGTAACTAATGTAACTTCTGACATAATGAATACAGACACAATATTCAAACAGTTTTATAAAGAAAATTGTTCTCCAATCAAGAATATTGAATTAAAAAAAAATACGATAGTTTCGCCAACATTCGATTTTTCAATGTAGATTAATTGCAATGTCGAAAAACATCACAGAAAAAAAAATTTAATACTTCATTTTTCAAAAATTAATGATTACACTGTAATGCATTTGTTAAATAATGGATTAGTGTTACGTCAGATTTAAAAACATGTAAGGATCGAAATTAGTAAGAAAGTAAATGTAATTTGTTATATAATGTATTAATGTTGGCTTACTTTTATATATCAACTGACATACAATATTTAACTCGAAATCCATAAAATGATAATTCATTCTCGATTGTACAAGTGTTAATAACTTTTCTTGTCTAAATTTTCGATCTAAGAGCCTATTTTGAGATCTTACAATTATATTAAAGCAATTTTGCAATTAAAACTAATTTAAGAACTTAAACTGCTAAATAAACTGAAATATAAATTAAATGCTTTTAGTAATACAGTATTTCATCGATAAACAAAATTCTTTAATATTATTTAAATAACGAAACAATTCAGTAGACATTTACTTGAAATAAAATTTTTAATTGTTTTATGAACATATTTTAATTCAGCTAACACGCTATTTTATTAGATGCATTTTGCTTTATTTTTCAAATTTTAAGAGTATTTCAACTTGAGATGTTTTATGAACACAAGAAACATATCTTAAAATTAAACGGCTAAAGTACCTACAACAGTATGAAATTTCAAATACTTTGCATTATCTCAAAGATAAGAGATGAATGCAAAAGATTTAATTCATATGAAAAAAGAGCCAATATGATTGACGAGCAGGTTGGAAGGTTACATTTTTTTATCAAGGGTTTTCTAAGCCAGGATCAATCAACTAATAAACGATTGTAAAATTCATTAAAAAAGAAGAGGTAACTCAAAATTATTTATAAGATGAATTTTTATATAATGAAAAAAAAATGTTGTTTTATATCTTATATATAAATGATATTTTAATTAGCACAAATGATTAGTTTTATAAGTTATTTAAATGTTGAAGAAGATGCTTATGAGATATTTCATTATGTTTTATAACATTGGAATTATAATTGAATTGGATCAAGAATTTTATAATTATTACTATATCATTATTTGGTGAACATTTTTGAGGAATTTATTATAGTGAAGGGATATCTTTATGGTTATACAGCATATGTAAGTATAAAATTATTTTTCTTATAAAAAATTAACTGGGGTATAAAAACAATATAAGACGATATAAAGTACTCACGGAATTCTGTTGGTGGTGGGACAGTTGTTGTGATCTCATCACAAGTATCTTGTTGTATGAAAATATCATCTAAAGCTAAGCTGCCGCCGGTACCTTTTACACCAACAAACCGAATCTAAAAACAATAAATTTTATTGAGAAAAAAAAGACTATAAAAGATTTCATGAAAGATCTAAAATGAATTTCATAACGTATTTTCTGATTTACTTATTGGCTATATAATTAAAAACCGATTTTGATAGAAATTTTAATTTTTAATGAATTAGTCAATTATAAGTAAATAATTTAACTGCTAAAAGCTTTTTATAAATGTCTTTTTTCAAATTTGTTAATTCAGATTTCTGATTTGAATATTTACCCAAAGAAATTATACAATCATATAAGAGAATTCAATTTGAATGAACTTGAAGCAATAGAAGTTTGTTAAAGACTAAATGCAATCATTACTAGAAAAATAATCACTGTAGAATTATATGAGCAATAATTAAAACTGACTATTCTAACTATTCTAATTTTAATATTATCGATATTTATGAGATTGGCTTTTCTTTCATGTTCAAAATAGTTTAAGAAAAATATCATTAAAAAGTGTATAAATTTTTCGAAATGCTACAATAATAAGCTTATATACACATATTAGAAGAAAAAAAAAATCTTACTCTGTAGGTGGGTGGTAAATCTTTGACTAATCGTTTGACAGGATACCAATTACTGCCTTGACTTCCAGGAATGGTCATTATATCGTATATTTTATTATCTGTGTGGTTAACATATTTAACCTGCAATGATCCGGATCCTAAAACATATAAAATAATGTTAATTATATTATTTTTATAATAAAATTTAATCAACGTTAAAAACTTGGATCTATTAAGTTCTAGATTAGGGAGTTAAACCGACAAAAGATTAAATTATTTTTGAGAGTACAGTTTTTATTATCTCGTATACATATTATAGAGAAAATATAGTAATTGACAAAAAATACGAACTCGACATTTTGACGAATCTCTACGTGTCAAACTTACTTGAGCCTCGAAAAACACATTTTTGTGAACACATTTCTGTCTGTCTGTGACAAATATAACTAAAAAACGCTTTAAGCTATACGGCTGAAATTTGGTATGCGGTCTTTAAACCAAATTTGCAGATTTCCGCCGAATTTTGAGTATAATCTAATCAAAAGAAGTCCGTCCGTCCGTCTATAAGTTATCACAATAATTTGAATTTTGAATTAACTCCAACAGGGGGTTGACCATCTGTCCGTCTATACTTTCAGAAACATGTAAATGCGATAACTCAAAAATGCTATGACTTAAATATATCAAATTTGGTATGGGATTTTGTGTCAAATTTTTGTTCCAATCGATGAAGAAAAACGAGCCCAAAACATATACGAGTTTTGGATATTATTAATGAATGCCAGGAATTAATAGCCAAATAATTCGCCAAGAATGACTCGACAGATTCAGTAAAAATGCAAAAGTTAATATTTCGTCAATACGGTACGCCAATGTCATGTAAGGCGTTCTGTGGCGCAACAAGTTTATTAGAGAGTATGGGATAAATCTTTTGGGGCCATTCCCGCTGATTTAGAAATTGTTATCGAGATAGTTTTATTTGAGGAGGTAATTATCATTTTCTTTCGTTTGTATTATTGATTCTATTTCAACTAAATGTTAGTTAGTTAGCTATATTAATAGCCCGATTAAAGCAACACTAGGGCTATTTTGGGACGGACCTCGTCATTTTGAACCTCGGTCAGATGACGAGGACGACACCTGAGCTGGCACCCCTCTCCACACCACACTACACCAACGGGAGGACGTTTGGCCCTGACTGATTTATCGTGCAACAGACCCCTTTACACGTCGGTTCTTCGATGGAATGGAGTTTCGAACCTGAAACGCTACGGCTTACAAGTCGAGATCTTACCACCAGGCCACCACAGCCCAATTCAACTAAATAAGTTATTTCCATTTCTTTTAGCGATCTTAACAATGCATTTAGATTAAATTTGTTTCAGAAAAACCAATTGTATCATTTTCTGAAATGACTCCTCACTAACACTCAATTAAGATTCTTTTAAATATTTTTGAATAACACTCGATGCATATTTGATAGTTAAACTGAAATGTACATTAGTTGAACAAAAAAATTTATTTAGTAGAACAGAGAATAAATGAGAAATGTAACTTACCCCATCCGTATTGGTAATACCAGTATTTGAGACATGCATTAGGGCTGTAATGGAGATTTTCACTTTCAAGAACTGCTGTTTGTCCTACATATCCATAGTCTCCATCCATGTAAACATACCACCCTAAATAAAAATTAAAATAATGAATGAAGAATTCATTTAACCCTTTAAAGGGCCATTTTTTTCTAGTCATATTATGTTAAAATATTTTTAGATCTGAAATTAGAATAAGAAAAGGGATTCATTTAGCTTATTAGATAAATTTAATTAAATTAATTAATTAATTTGGTTAATTAATAAGTAACAAATCAAGACACACCATTTTGTGTGAGATAAAGAGCTGAAGCATCTAAGTTTCTGTCTTTCTAAAAAAGTGTGTCAGAACTTATGCCAACCTACATAACTTCATACAAAGAGTGATAAATTTGGTGGGAAGCATACTTCCCACGGCCCTAGAAAGGGTTAAAGATATAACGCATTTCCTTGTTGATTATAGACTTGATTTCTAAAAGCTGATATGACAGAAAGGTGTTTTAAAGAAGAATAAGAAAATTTTACGAATTTTTTAATGCATACACACAGAAATGTAACAAATAGTATAATTTATCGTTTGTATAAATATATTAATTTAGAATGTGTGTCCTGCCGTCAAGTTCGCATAATAAAACTGGAAGCATAAAGATGTAGACAGAAAATTAGAGAAATGCAAATCACAATGAACAGAACGGCGATAGAAATTAATGTAATTTATATGTCTATGAAAGTTTAATGTTTAAAAATATTTAGTTGAGAAAAGAACTGAAATTTTAAGTAACAATTAATCCCAGCGAACCAACTGGTCGCCAAAGGCAGCTACTATCTTCATAAATGGATGAAATAACATTGAATGTGCATTAACCTTCAGTAGTGCCGGTCGTGTGATCTGTTTTGGGACCTGTATTAGAGTTGACTATGCTGCCAGAATTTCGGAGCCATTGAAGTCCTGTGCTGTAGGGTTTGGGTAGGTTTCTCCATGTGCAAAAGTCTCTTTCGAAGTTGCAGCTACCGGCTGGAGCGCATGCGCCATCCTCTATTGCCACATCATCTACTGCTACCGCTGCGCTTAAATTACTCTTCTGTCCAAAGATCACGATCTAAATGAACAAATAAACATTTTAGTTAGTCTGTTTTATTAATCAGTTTAATGCGAGAATCTGAAAATTAAATCAAATTTAGATACCACAATTTTATTAAAAAGCGTTACTAATATATCGTAGAAATGACAGAGTTTCCAATAAAAAAGGGATAAAAACTTTACAAAATATATAAATATCTCTAATTTCGAATATGATTGGGTTTTGAAATAGATAGAATAAAAACACGTTAATATTTTAACCATTTGTGTTCATAAAGTATTGAAAAAACTACCAGTCACTTAGAGTAACTTAGTAAAGTGACAAAATAACAATAATAACTTAACAGTAATCACAAACTGATTACTCCAACCAGCCATGCAACACATGGATTAATCTAAATGACCGACAGCATTGGCGGGGACTCAGGTTAAGTCCTAAGAGCCATCACCGGCCACGATACAACCCTTCCAGTGGGAAACACGTCCCATCATCGGTATGAAGTAGCTGACCCCCAACAAGGTAGCGAGAACCAACAACCATGCGGGAAGCTTCCCATTATCATTTCTGAAGTGCCCCGGTAGGAAATAGAGTAAAGTGACAAAAAAGACGCTGATTTTAAAAATGCCAAACCCTGAATTGATTTTAATATGTAACGAAAACAATGATATTTAGACCAAATCAATGTAATTGATTATAAAACAAATAATGTTTACACTACCATGAATAAGAAAAAGCTCCTTATACATTAGTTTCAAATGGAATGAGTTATATAAGCTTTTCATGTTTTATTTATATTTCTTTATTAAAATTAAATTAATTCACGATTTTCTTCAGATTCTGAAACATGCAAGAAATATCAGACAGGTTTCGGCACTAAACAAATATTTTATTTGTTGTCTTGTGGTATTTAGATGTGATGTGAAATACATAAAGGAGGGAAGCTGTTACCAAAACATCACTTGAGTGGAAAATTTTAAGAGTAAAGTGACAAAAAAAGACACTGATATTAAAAACTCCAAATTCTAAATTGATTTTAATATGTAACGACAACTATTTTCATATGCTTTCCCCGTATATTTTAAAATTCGAAATTTAGATAAATCCCTATCATTCATTATCAGAAGGTGTTTTTTTTTTTTTATTATTGATTTTCCGTTATACAAAATTACAGATAATCTATATCTAATATTCATATGAAATAATAATTTTTGTAGTAATATGTAGCTAAAGTAAGTAAGGTAAGGCTATGTAATATGTTATTTCATACATTCATATGAAATAATGATTTTTCTACAAAGCTTATAGCCATTTCTATAAGCTTTTAAATATGAATATTCTTAGAATCCTTTGAATAAGAATACTCTTATTATCTTTAGAAAAGGGATATTTTTACGTAACCACTGAACAGGTTAGTTTTATAATAATCTGAAATAAGGATGCCTTTTTTAGTCCTTTGAATAGTAATATTTTTACTGCCTTCTGATTAGAATATTTTTAAAATCTTCTAAATGTAAATATTTTTAAAATCCTCCCAGTAGGAATATTTTTATAATTCTCTGAAACTGAATAATTTTTTAACTCATTGAGCAAAAGATTTTTTTTTCAATCATTTGAATAAGTGTAATTTTACAATCTTATAAAAAGAAATACTTTTACATTCCTTTAAACTAGAGAAATTTTTAAATCCTTTGAATGGAAATACTTTCACAGTTTTCTGAAAAGATTGATTTTATAAGTTTTGAAAATTACTTCTTGCTTAAATTAACATCAAATCTTTGAAAATGGCTGAGAACTGACCAAAGAGCAAATATTTTCAATAAATGGCAACTTACATTATAATCTCCAGAGGAGAGATCTTCCACGCTAGCTCTCGAATGGATCCATTGTCCTTTAATACGTGGATCTGCGTAATCTGCCCAGAGAACTGGTGCATTGGTCGGATTCGTTTGTTCCACTTTTTGCACTTTTAGTCCAGCAGTCCTGTCCCCTTCCAAGAAGTACCAGAAATTGAGACAGTAAGAATTTGACGTGTAGTTGTAATCTGGGCTTGTTAGTGTACCGGTTTCTTCTGTCAATGCCGCATAACGACCTATTTTTAAAGAAAAATAATTTTCCGAGGTCAGCATCACAAAAAATGTTCAAATTCAACTGCTTCTTCAAATTACTATTTAATCCATAAAAAAAATAAAATTAAAAAAAAAATGAAATCTGCTATAGCAAATTTCAAGTCATCATGTGAGAACATTATTTTTTTTTAAGTCAAGTGGTATCAATCCGATAGATAAACATCATATTTTCATATGGCTCATATTTCGCAATGACTAACGTTTAGAGAAAGGATGGTTTCTGACCATCTCAAAATCAATCGAGTTCTAAAATTAATTTTTCTCGTGGAAAACCAGTTTAAACCGGTTTCAAACAATCACGTGACTATCAGATTATGTATGCAATCGTAAACTTTTAGAAAAACGATGGTTTTTTTTTTTTTTTTTTTAAATGTCAAAATCGTTTACGATCTAAAATGCTTTTTTGCCAGCTAGAAAAATTGAAAATTAAAAAAAAAAAGATTATATATATATAACTTCTGATACTCCTCCTCATTCGCGCTCATTCCCATTTTCATCTCTGTGCGTCTTCGGGCCATAGCTTCTTACGACACTGCCATTTATTGTCCAGACAGGAGAATCGGGTGCACGCCAGACATTCGCGCTAAGTTGTAACTTTCTGTGGCAATAAATCGCTAAATGTGACAACCTTCTTTATCATTTTCTAATAACTCTAAAAGCGAAAAACTGATGCCTCAAAAGCGCTAAACCACCAATTTTTTGCCGGTGCATTTTGAGTCTTCAAAAACTCTAAACCAAAACAACATCATGTTCTCACATGATAATAAAAAATTTTAAATGAATTTTATTTGAAAATTAAATGTTTGGGTGCCGTTTTCTCTAAAAAGATCTTTAGAAGCGAACAAAAGCGTTGCCATTTATCACACAATAGCAAAAGAATTGTCTCAAAATCTGTTTATACCTGTTTCTGTATCTGTGGTGTGATCTTTCGATGGTATGTTAGACTTCCCCAATTGAAGAATAAATCCTTTGCTAGTCCATTCACAGAAATCTGCTTCGAAATCGCATGCAACTACAAATAAAACGAAATAAAAATTTTATATTCTTACAATGCAGAGATTTATAAATTATTGGCATATATATTAACTAATTTTCCAACGTTAAACTGGAACCCTTGATTATACAACACAGGGTGTTTTGAAATAATGTGAACCAAATGAAAATGCAAATCCGAAATACTTAAAGCAATAAAAATCACTTTCTGGAATATAGAATCAATAAGACATTCTGGAAACGTAACAAACTCTTATTTAATATATAGTGTAAGAAAGATAAACAACAATCGAATATTAATCTTATAAGATATTTTTACCATATTAATTATAATCTCAGACTGGATACTATCAACAAATGATGCGATATGCATTATATAAGAATCTTTTAAAAATGGTCTACTGTTTAGACCGTTAGACCCAGAATTAGCAAATCGGACACATCATTATTTCATCGGTGGTAGGTACTCATAAAAAAAGGATTTTCAAAATTTTATTTAAATTCTCAGTTTATTGAAAATTTAACACTTTTGCCTCTCTATAAATGTGGAGTCTAATGTTGTATATAAACCGCTTTTACACCACATTAAAATTAAAATTATTAACATTTTAATGATACCAGTTTCATTATCATATAGTTATTTTTCTTTAATTTTAGAACTTTTTAAAAATTAATTTTAAATACACTCAGCAACAATGCTTTTTTTTATTGTAATTTCAATCAAATCAATTTCAATGTTTCATCAAAGATTCCATTGCGCTCTTTTACTAGTGTTAACACTAAATAAAAATCTATACTTATAATAAAGCTCAATGTGTGTGTGTGTGTGTGTGTTGGCGCTATACAGGCCAGGTCATTTGACATACAGCTATCAAATTTGGTACATGTATACCTTAGAGGTCGGGAATGTGCACCTGGGGTCCCTTTTTTTGAAATTTTAATTAGAATTTTAATTATTAATTAAAAACTAACTTTCCCACCAAAAAATCTTCCATTTTCCCCACCACCAACTTTTCCGCCAAAAAAAATCTTCCATTTTCCCCACCGCCAAATGAGTAAGGCTTCAGTTTCTTTTTTCTTCCAACAGTAATGAGGCTAGGGTTAATATTTTTCGGCGGACTATTTTAAACGATTCTGTTTATTTTCTTAATGTTTTATGCATTTAAAATGAAACATTGTTAATTAATCCATGTTTCAGATTCATTCTGAAGTACTTTTGAATTAAAATAACACAGAATAAAGGAAATTAAAAATGTCTAATCTGCATAGCGTTACCCCAACTGGCGTAGAAAAATTCACACATTTGCGTTACCTAACTGGCGAAGAAAATTCACGCATGCGCATTGTTCTGATTGTTGTCATGACAACCACTTTCAACGGATGATTTCAATTATTTTTAGGTTAGTTGCATGTTTTTGTAAGTAAATTGTATTTATGTTAGTTATATATTTTTTGTATATGCTTATAGTTTTAAGTACATCGTTTTTTAAGTAGTTTTTTTTAACCTGTTTTCAATGATTTAAATTATTTTTAGGTTAGTTGCATGCTTTTGTAATTAAATTGTATTTATGTTAGTTATATATATTTTTTGTATATGCTTATCGTTTTAAGTACATCGTTTTTTAAGTAGTTTTTTAAAACCTGTTTTAGACCGATTATTTTAAACAATTCATTTTATTTTCTTAGTGTTTAATGCATTTAAAATGAAACATTGTTCATTAATCGATCTGTTCATGATGAATCTGAGAAAATTTTGTTGACAAATTCTTGAGATATTACATAAATTAAGAAAGATATTCTTTAGTTCCCATAAAGTTTAAACGCTCAGTGACTCTATTATCAGTAATCATAGTATTAAAAAAAAGCTTTGTTTCAGTAAAAAATATTATTATATTAATTGCAGATTAATCCTTTCCACTTTAATTTATAGTATAAATTCTACGGGAACTAACAGAAAATTAGAGAGATACATATTACGTTATGACTGAAGGCGTTTATAATATTATGAGAGAATTATATGACTTCCAAAATTTGAAGTTTTAAAATATTTTGATGAAGAAGCTATTAAAGTAGGAATTGCATAAAATATTTAATTATTAAAATTTTAACGAACATTAAGATTGGCGAACCGGCTGGTCGCCAAAGGCGGCTAGTAAATAATAAAAAAAAACCGTTTGATTTGAAAAACATTAATCCTACATCAGAATCGTTCACTTCCGTTCTTATTAACATAGTAATGCTTTTATTTATTTCTTCGAACTGCTTAATATCTCATGCTGGCAAACCACATGATTACAAGACACGCATCACACCAAAATTCTTTTCATGTTACGACGATTAAAAAGATTATAGTATCTTTTCTGATTAATTGAAAAGATGATTAATTCAAAATTTAATAGGATATTAAATAATTATCATGTTGCAATTTTTCATTGTTACTTTGCATTTGATTAATAATTGCAAAATCAAATCTACGCAGTTTTCAATTATCGAGTAAATGCACGATTGATATTAACTTGTTTCTCATGAAGAAATAATAATGCTATTTTCTTTCATTCTTATTACCTGGATGCGGACATTCATCTTCGTACACTTCAATGTCGTCTATGGCTATGACAGGTTTAGCATAACTTCCTACAACTCCTTCTATGACGATCTGAAAAATTGTCACACGGAAACAGTTAATAAAAGTGTTTCTGTTAAACTGTTATGTTTAACACAGAAACTGGACTAATCAAAGAAAGAAAAAGGAAAAGAATGAGTAAATTGATGAATATAGAATTTTGCGCAATGCTGCCATAAAAAATAATAAATTAAAAACATAATCATATTTTTAAAATAATATAGTGTAATACCGGGTTTACCGGTCAGTTATAAGACAGCCAATAGACAGCGCATGCGTAGAAAGGTTGAAAAATGCTGTTAAATCGATCACAAGTAAGTATACTGACAGGGTAACAACATGCCGTTGCATTGTATTCGTTTTTCTTACTGCGCATGCGTTTGCAAAATTTGGTGGGTTTTTTTTTCTTTTTTCTTTTTTTTTTTCTTTGGCGTGAAAAAATTGATCACTTATCATAGATTAATTCCGACATTTTTTGCTCTTTGTTCTTTCTGATGCAAGATTGTATTTTTTTTTCAATTTATTTGCCATTTTTTTTTATAGTTTTCCAAATTGTTAACCTTTTTATTTTTTATTTTATCATGTTTCTTTGTGTAAATATCCATCGTTTTAATACGATACGTAGTGAAAAAGAAAATTTCAGGAACGGCTGCTTATAGCCAAGCATAGAATGTCTGAATCTATCTTATGAAATTGTGGCAAACATAAATCAATCCCTTTCTGCGCATGTGCCGTCTACTGGCCATCTTATAATTGGCCGAGTGTAAACCCGGCTTAAGGCAAAATATAATTAACTGTTAAATGACATCAAACAATTCTTTTACCATGAGACTATATGGTAAGAATGGAATGTGGTGAGGGGGAAAAAAATAAACTCTACTATGATAACTTTAGTGGGAGGTAATAAACATTTTGGTGCTTATTTTTAGAATTCTAATCACACTTTTAATTTTAAAAGTAAGCACAAATTTTTCGTTTTCCGGCGACGACTTCTAGAAATAGAATTACACAAAATTGATTTGGCATCATCTTAAAATTAAAAAAAAAATTTATCTTCTGAATAATTCTAATTAAATTATTATCCACTTTTACCTGAGTTTTTAATAATTATCAAAAATATTTTTATACCTAAATTAATTCCCGGTTTTTAATAAATTTTCAAAACTATTTTTATTTCTAAATTAAAATATCATTGCTGCAACGAAATTCAGTCGTATTCATTGTTTTCATTGAGTGTTTCTCTTTTATACTTGAGAGCTAAGATTATATCTTAATGCAATTTATTTTTTTTATGTTTCATTAATTTTTTATGTGAAATTTTAAACAAATTATTTTGCAATAATAAGTGCATTTGGAAATATATCCAATATTTTCAAAGATTATGCTTGCTACAACGTACAATTTTAAGAGTCATTTCAACATTTTTCCATTTCTATAAAGGGCATTAATGTGGTCAATGAATGGGCCACTGAATAATAGAAAAATTTGAGTTTAATTGATTCCCACAGTTTGAAATTTAATATATACTTGTTATGGTAAATATAAATATTAAATTATGCATGTTTGAATGTAATTGAAATTAAACAAAAATCATTTCAGTAATTTCTAGAACTGTTTCCCTGCACAATAAATCTGCTAGAAAAGAAAATATTTTACAGATATAATAATGACTCTTGAATTGATGCCGAGTTTCTGTCCCAAATTTGGCGATAAATTTGACTTACCATTCAGTTACAAAAATAAAAGATCCCGAATAATAGAGAATCTTGATGTCAGCTCCATTAAGATTAGAATTCCGAAATTTGTTCTAGAACATTCGATATCCTTTCACGAAAACTATAAAAGCCCTTGGGGTGAAATCAACAAATAGTGGTCAATTGAGTTGAGTTCAATCAAGTAGTAAGCGAAATCTCTCTTTAGAGTATTTATCTCTAGTGAGTTCTTTTAGCGCTTCGTGTTTTCATTGCTATTTACTACTAATTTACTGCTTATGTGCGGCTATTTATTGCAGAAGCTGACGTTTTGTATGCACTAGTTAGTATTTGTTGTTGTTGCTATGGTGCATTCGTGTTTTCTTGTAGGATAAAACGCTTTTATCCGCTTGTTAATCTTTTAAACTTTTCATCATACACCCACCGATTTAGATTTTTCCATAACAATAAGTATTCCTAATGAACAAGCTAGTCGCAGAAGTTGAAAAATATTTTTAAACGATGCATAAACAAAGTCTTATTAAGAATCGTTCCTAGTGGATTGGATATAATTGGATAAATAAAAAAATGAGTGCGATAAATTATTGATATTCCTAGAACTTTTAAGAGCTATACATAAAACTGTCAAAACACTTGAACTGGTATCAATATTTTAATTAACTAATGCAAAAAAATGTCTGTACTTACTTGATATGGCTCATTGCTTCTAATAGTTCTGGAGCCCTGTTTCCATGCGTTTCCTTGAGAACTAGTCTTACTCCAAATGGTTGTGTTTCCAGTGTCTGTTCTGATGATTAAATTCAAAGTCCCCACATCTTCTCCGTACATGTGGTACCAAAAATTGAAGCATCTCTTCTCGGTAGCGTTTTGTTTCATACTTACTAAGTGAGCTTTTTGACCTTTCCTATACTGATATGAAGCACTGATGTACATGAAGTAGCCTGAAAGGAACGGATAGTTGTGGGTTGTAACAATCGAATTTATCTAAGATGCTGAACGATTTTAAAGTATTTGATATGCTGGAAAGTTGATATTAGGCAAAATATCGAATAATTTTTATTCAGTATTTTTAGTTTTTGAATATTTTTCTTTGGACCGTTTGAATTTTGTCCCTACATTTATTCTTTGGGGAATTACATTGTTTTTTTTATATTTTCCATACTGTATGTTTCAATGCTTCTTTATTTCTATAAAATCTATTTTTCCAAATTTTAAATTTTGGCTGAAATTTTCTTAAGAAAAACGCCATAAATTAAAATCTAATGCATATATTTTTTCAAATTTAATATAATAATTCTTCAGTACGTTATGCAGTTCCTTAACTAAAGAATAAGAAATCATCTCTTAAAAAAAAAACATTATTTTTTATTGTTTTAATATTTTACTACAGGAAAACAATCGAAAATTTCATGTTATTTATTAGTTGAACTAAAGTATTTAATGACTCACTAAAAATACAACTTATTAAAGTTCTGAACTGAAATGTTCAGAGACTTTTCTAGAAAAGCAACAGTTTTCACTTCATTTATCCTTATATGTGCTACAAGTAATGTGATTAATTAGTATTAATTATAATTGATTAATTACCTTGACCGTAACATGCGCTTTCATAAAAAAATATAGAAAACCATTTTTTTAAAGATTTAAAAATTAATATGGTGTATTCTTTTTTCATTTTGTTGTTTAAAAAATTTACTTTAGAATCGTTAAAAAAAATTTTTTTTAAAGAAAAAGAAAAAAAATGTTGTATACGATGCCGTGCTGTCAAAATAACATTTTACTAGTGAGTAACTATTTAAATTAAAAAAATTATATATCTCGGGTTTAATATTCTCTAAAAAGTATAAAATAATTTCTTCTAGTCCCCTATAGATTGTTCTGAAAATTTGCGATTGTAAATCTATATAGGGTTAGGAATCTGTACGGAATTAAGAGAAATTTTCTATACTTTTTACTCCGTTTTAAAAACATAGTATATTAAAGTTTTCTTTATTTAAATAATTATTTTCTGCTTTTCAGTCTTGTGTATGTGAAATTACAATCGATTTTAAACTAACTTCCTGATGAGCTAATGATGTGGTATGGCGCCATCTGTCGGTAATAAAAGTTTTTAATAGATTACAAAATTTAAATCTAATAAACAGACAAACAAAATTACCATCTATTTCCTGATTATGTTTCAAGTTTTACGTCTTTAGCTTATTGGGAATTCAATTTAAAATCGATTCCAAAATATGCGTCGAAAGACAAACAGACGAAGCGGAAAGCGAAATTAATAAAAATATGTTTATTTAAAAAACTAACCTTTTCTTCCAGTGTGATCTGATTGAGGTCCATAGTTCTGTGGAGATTTTTTTGCTCTAGTCCAACTAACAGCTGTTATGTCATTATCGGGATGCCATCCGCACTCATTGTAATCAAAAGTGCAGTTCAAAGCTAGAAATAACGATCAAGCATAAAATTATTGTTAAATATTCGTTACAGCACAATATTTGGTACTTATTAACGCAACCAGGCCAAAATTCGCATAAATCGCCAAATTTGGCGACCCTACTTACGGCAACCCTACGTGTTAAAAGACAGAGAGATACAATAGAGATTAACAAATCGCGCCAACCTGGTTGCGATAATACGTAAGTACCCAATATTTATCTGTTTAAATGGAATTATACATGTAGATGTATTTGTAAAATGGAATATAAATATTTTTATGTGTTCTTATTAAAATGTCTATTTGAGACTTTTTTTTATTTATTTAAATGCTTAAAATAAATTAAATATTATAAGAATCTTGTGCTTTCGATGACCGTAAACATTCTTAAATTGTTGGATGTAAATTTTCCAATTTATTTATTCTTTTATCAGAGATCTTGGATTAACGAACAAATTCGTGGATATTGTAAAATGCACTTAGTTTCAATTTTCATCAATAAATTATTTTCATCCATCAAATTGTGTTAGGCAATAAACAACCTTACACCTGTTCTGTTTATTATGTATATGAACCATCCCAAAGGTGTCAAGTTCCCCGCCATCATAACTTAACTGTACGGTAAACCTGTCTTTTAAATGTATCCTGTTTTTCATGGTAATGCAATTCCGTGTTCTGGATACTAATATTAACTGTGCAGATAATAAACAGATTCTCTTTGTTTAGCCTTCAACAATGGAAGTACATGACGCGATTAAATGCTTGCTGAAATTAAACTTGCTTGATTAAACTAAAGATTTAAATTTCATTGCGTCAATGAAAAGTATTGCTGCAAATATTGCTAAAAATGTTTGAGTTGTTAAAATTTAGAAACAAATTACATTGCGATTCAATTAATATCACGAGAAGGACAATATCTTGAATTCGCAATGAAATAATTAAATAGTCAGCGGTTTTACAAGCTTATATAAACGAACATTTTATGCATTTCGTTTTATTATCTACTAAACTGCCAGCAGTTTAAATAAGTATCATATTAGTTGATACTTTCCTACTTTTGAAAAATACTAGGTCATCTTTCTTACTTCTGAAAGGTATTAGTTGATACTTTCCTACCTTTGAAAAATATTAAATACCAGTATACAAAAATAGGAAAATTCAAGTTGATATTTTCCTATTTTTGAAAAATATTACTTGATTTTTCCTACTTTTGAAAAATATTACTTGATTTTTCCTACTTTTGAAAGATATTACTTGATTTTTCCTACTTTTGAAAAATATTACCTGATTTTTCCTACTTTTGAAAAATATGACTTGATTTTTCCTACTTTTGAAAAATATTACTTGATTTTTCCTACTTTTGAAAAATAGTAGTTGATACTTTTCAATTTTTGAAAAATAACTTAATGATGCATATTACGGAAAAATTTGTCTAAATTTTCAGATATTTTTGGTAAATAGAATCAACAAGTTAAGAATAATCGGTTAAAAATCTTTTCTATTATTTATCAGGTAAAGGTATTTTTAATCCAAGTTAGATACAGCATTTAAAAATTAAATATAATAAATCTTTTCATATTTCAAATTGAGAGATATAGTCAATATTGTTTTTACAAATATGATAAAATAATTAATTCAACTAGCGGATAAAAAGCCATCAGTAGAGAAAGAAATCAATGCAAATAGAGAAAGTGCCTTAATCAAAAGTATTTCTTTGCTTGTAATATAAGAAAATTAATACTTTTCCATTAATAAATTGCCGTACAATCAGCAAGCATACTTACAATCAGAGTAGACTTGATTTGGATCACAGTTTACGTAGTTGATGTTGTCAATGGCTACGTCCTGAACTTGATTGGAAACTTTTGGGTAGATTGCGTTTCCATGGAATTCAATCTATAAAGTGCAAAGACAAAAATTATAAAAATGTTTAGCATGATATAAAAATAAATATTGATTTAAAAACAAATAAATAATACTCTAAACTTCCAAATATGGGGACCAAAACCTAACGGCTAATCATTGATTCATTCGCTAGCCTTGTGACGCACCCCGACAGCAGTTGATCCACCCCCTATACCCCACCCAAAGTATACACATAGACATTTGCTGTTTGGTGAATGGGCCCCTCATTGTAGGAACTGTAATGTGGTCAATTCTATTGCCCATATTCTTACTCAATGTTCCAATTTTACTTCTGATCGTTTCATTCGCCTATTTTAAATCTGCAGGGCCTGATTTGAGTGGGTGAGAAACCTCACTCAAAATATTTTGACTTTTTAAACGGAATTGGTTTTCTTCATAGCATTTAGAATTTGAGTCTTTTTTTTAACCTTCTGCCAAATTGTGATAAATCGTTGATCTTCTCAACTTTTGGCGTTTTACAATATATCCTTGTTTTATTTACAATTTTTATACTGTAACTGTTTTAAAATCCCTCTGAATGGCGCAGCTTGTCCTAAATTGGACCTTGTACCAAAAGACCCCACTATGCCATATCGTACGCACCTCCAATGTAAGACTATTTAGTGAAGAACAAAGGGTGGTGGAAAGAGGGAGTAGACGAAAGGAAACGGGGTGAAGTAGAACGGGAGACCCCTGGACGCTACCGAGGAAGAAGAACGTCGAGAACTATGGTGATAATTTATTTAATATCTTTGCTGTATATAAAACTAAGTGCATATCGAGAATACTTTTTTAATCCCGATATTACAAATAAAAGATATACATAAATCATCTTTAGTCATTGACTGGGGTAGCTTTAAGCCTCTATATCTCCAATATTGGACTCGCATCCCTTGTGTAGAAAGTTCGAACCCCGCCGAAGACTCTCCGTGTATAAGGTGGCTTGTGCACGTATAAATATATGGTGGTCCTCCAAGTCGAGATAATACTACTGGGGGTACTGGTTCAGAGGTGATCGCTCTCTGATTCAGGTCTAAATTACGATCTGTGAATGAAAATGTATGAATGAAGTCTGCCCCGTGAAATGGGTTGCGACGCATGAGTAGCTAAGTCATGCTCTTGATCCTAGATGGCGCTACTCAAACAAGAGAGACTGAAAATCTGGGCTGAAAATCGCTGCCACTGTCAGCTGGTTTGTCTGTGACAAGTGCCATAAGAAACAACAACATATCACCAAGATGTTACAGCCTCAGTTGTTTAAGAACTACAACAATTTAACAGTCGTATGCAAAGTACCATTACATATTGCCACCGGCATAAAACATTCGACCGAAGAAAATCCAAGCTTTGACAGTCTCTTTTATTTCTCATACATGATTTATATAAAGGGAAAGTACTGCAATCATCAAAACATTCGACTTCGAGATTTTGATAAAACTCATCGTTTCAAACCTCAATGAATATACAACAAACATTTCTGAAATGATGACTGTCTGTCTGTAAGCACAATAATTCTAAACTCCATTGAGTTAGAATGATATAATTTGGTGTGCAATCTTAGCTAAGTTTATAGATTTCCCTCAAAATATAGATTCTGGTATGCACGTGAATAAGATAACTCATAAGCACAAGGAGCATTATGGATGAACTTTGGTGCACAAATTTACAATCAGAATTCATTATTTTGTTTGAAGCAGAAGGCAGGTTTGAAGACATAGACGAGACGTTGTATTTTTAATTCTCTTTAACATCCATCTCGGGAAAGCAATTTATTTACAAGCAGACGCAGTGCGGCACAAAGTCAGAAAAAAGAAAGAAGCGCGAAACAAATGATCACTAGTCTTAAAATAACATAGGATTTCCGGCCACGCGCCAATTGAATACACGTGGTGACTTTTGACACCTTTTCAAGGGCACCGAAGGGATCACTTTCATTTGAGACGTAGTACTGATGGCGCATTAGTTTTACAGAGGAATTAATTAAACCGAAAGTGGAATTGGATCACGAAATGAGAGAATATTTTAGGATGAAGTTACTATGGGCTAAATTAAGATAAAATCTTGGAAATTAATTTGGATTAAATTATGAGTTTAAAATATCATTACATATATATATATATATATTAAATGCTTCAAAACACAACAATTTAGATAAATAAAATTCGATATGTGGTGTTGTGGCCAAATTTATAGATCTGTGTTAGGATTTGGATTCAATTGTTTGAAAAGAAGACATCCAAAATACATAGCTTTCTTCATTATATTACGAAGCACAAAACGCACCATACTGCGTCACTTTTACGCAGACTTCAGGAAGTGAGGGATGGCACTCCTGCTTATAAGCTGCCATGACCTTCGAGGGGTTGCTTGCCTTCCTCTCTATATTAACCCACCATCGACACACATTCAGGGGTTGACGAGGAGGATAGAAAGACAATAACCTCTAGGAAGTTGTTGAAAAGGAGGTTTTGTTGGTAAGTATACAAGACAATCCGGGAAAGGATGGTACTCCCAATGGTTTCTTTGTGTAACAATAGATGAACTCAAAGTAAAATCTATTTTACATTAAAATTTCTTCTTCTGGATTGCCTTTTGTTTTTTCCTGGTCCAAATTCTTTCTTATTCTTAGGTCATCTCTATCTGGATCTTTCAAATAATTGAGTCTCTTGTGGTCATTTTTTTATTATGCATTTCGGTGGATTAAATTAAGAAAATCCGATGTACCATTACGGTCAGTTAAAAGAGACATTATAAAAAACAATGTTAAAGAAGAGATTATAAATTATTTTTATATCTAGCCTCAATTTGCGTTATATTTCTTCGGTATGTTGGAAGGTATTTAAAAAGTCGAATTCTAAAATTAAATTTTAAAAAAGAAGAAGAAGAACTGTAATCAATTGTTCTTATGCTATTAAATTTAATGCTATAACAAATTTTAGCATTAAAAATGTCAAGCTAAAATATGTCAAATATTTACCATTCTTCCAGCAGCGTAGTTGCCAATGTATACTGATTCGAACTGCCATTCTTTTCCTGTGGCGTCTGTTCCTTTTCGTTCAAATCGTAAAGTTGAAGCAATATAACCCGGATGTTTTATGTACACTCGTAAATGACCTAATTAATCATATTAAATCCAATTAAAATGTATCCAAATCTTTTAAAAAAAAACAATTATGTAGAATTTTAATATTTTTAAAATTGTTTATAATTCATCATGATGAGAAATTAGAAAATTACATTGGACATTGCTTGTTCATTTCCTAAATTTATTTGTATATTTAAATACTGTAATTCTGAGAAGTTATAAAGTTTATTTTTATCTTAAAACCGGAGAATAATTTACATTCATGTGAATTTTTACGGTTCATATGGAACCAAATAAACTTCTTGCGGTTTCACACTGAACAAAACTAAAACTGCCATTGCTTTTAAATAGCTATTATAATTAATCCGAAATAAATTAAATTAGGATGTTTTACTAACACGTAAAAAGATATACTTGCAAAATCTTCGAATGCAAATGCCGGAACACAAGTCCTTATAGATTCTCAAATATTATGGGTCCTTTATTTTTGTCGCCAGAGTCCCCAGATTCATCGCCAAGTTTTCCACTAAGGCCGAAAATCATTAGCTTGGCATCCATTCATCACCCATTAGAGTTATATTTAAAACTATTTTCCTTATCAGGATACTAATTTCGAAGGGAAGAATATTATAAATTCTAATTATATATAATTCTTTAGTCATTTGAATTATATTTTTCAATTGAAACTATATTTCTAATGGCATAGAAATTAGCTATTGGTATCACAATCAAAATGGACACCTCATATAATCTAGGCGAAAACAAACTGTAATATATTTATTCAATTCTTTAAAAAACGCAAACTGCTTTAAACACGTTAATCTATACTGAAATAAAAATTCACTTTTAAGAAATTTCTAAATTGGTGTAAAAAAATATGATATTTTCAATTTCAAAAAACTCCCTTTATATAATTAGTTAATTTCAAATATGAAATTAGGGATGCATAATCCACGATTTTTTGAATAACAAATAATATTGCTATTGTTATATTTAAATATGCGTTCCAAATATCTGTTATTTCAATCATATTATTAATTAAAAATTATTACTTAATATTAAATATAAAATTTATTCATTGTAATTAATACTTAATTTACTAATTTAAGTAACGTGTGATTGAATTAATTTATCTGTTTCAGCTTACTTCTTAAATTTTATTTTTTTTTCTCAAAACTATTTATTTAATTTATTTATTAGAGTGAACCATTTTCTGGAAAAGGTGAGTTAAAAATATATGTCATTTCATTAAAATGTTTACTTTAGTCCTATATTCTACCAATAGATGGCGCCAGCAGTAAACAGAATGCATGTAATCAAAGTCAATCATGTCACGAGCAATTAAAAATGATGTGTATGGAATAGTGCATCATCAAATACGAATATCGGTCACTCCCGTAAAGTGGAGCGGTGACTTCGCACTTTCCGGTGAAATCACCACTCCGATAAATTTCAGGTATATGCAATTCAATGATACGATACGAAAATTCCAATAACCGGTCCGTTCACTTTTCAATCCAATCACAGATTTCTTTCGAGAGCTTCCATTGGACAGATCGTATCGATTGTTACTTTCCAGTGAAGTCACCGCTCCGGGAAATTTCAATGATATCGTATCGATTGTTACTTTCTATCGTGATCCAAAACCTGTAATCGAAATATCATCAGTAAGATCGTATCAAGGATTTTTATCACACCCCTCTTTGAAAAGTATTGATCACTTGTATTTGTGACTTTTTGATATTGGTTACATAATAACCGCTCGTAAAATATTCGTCATCCCTATATGAAATACACTATATCAGGAAATATTTTTTACCTCCTCCTTGGATGTTGTAATGGTAATAAAATTCAAGTCTGCATGAGTGAGAAGTGGCGCCAAGTGCTGGTGTTCGCATCACTGCGTTAGCATAATATTGATCTGAAATTAAAAATAATATATTTTATTGTCTTAAGATAATTATATTAATACGGCATGGCCCTATTAACACTCCATACTGTTACGATATCTTCACTTTATTATTTCATATTCTGCATATTGTACAATATGGTGAAAATATTGTTGGGCATTTTGTGCTAATAGGGGTGTTTATTTGGCGATTTTCAGATTACGCCAAGATTGCCAAGCTTCAATATGCATAAGATACCAAGACTTTGACAAGATGTTTGCAATCCTGTTTAACTTGGTGATTTTCAGATTACGAAAAGATTGCCAAGCTTGAATATGCATAAGATGCCAAGACTTTGACAAGATGTTTGCAATCCTGTTTAACTTGGTGATTTTCAGATTACGCCAAGATTGCCAAGCTTCAATATGCATAAGATGCCAAGACTTTGACAAGATGTTTGCAATCCTGTTTAACTTGGTGATTTTCAGATTACGCCAGGATCGCTGAGTTGAAAAAAAAACCAATTTGGCGGCATTTTGTCTTTTTTGGAGATTTTCAGGGCTTTGTAAAAATAAACAACCATCATATAAAATTTAATTTAAGCGATTCAAGCTATGTTTTTGCTCGAAATGTGGAATAATGATTCGTAGAAAAATATATAAATCGTTATTTTATTGTTTATATTGCTGATATGTGAATTTAGATTTTGTGCTCATACTGAGTGTTTATTTGGCAGTTTTAAGATTATGCCAAAATTGCCAAGCGTCAATATACATAAGATACCAAGATTTCGCCAAGATGGTTGCATTCCGATTTTACTTGGTGATTTTTCAGATTACGCCAGGATCGTTAACACTGAATTGAAAAATCCCAATTTGTCTTTTTTGGCGATTTCCAGGGCTCTGTAAAAATAAACAACTACCATATAAATTTTAATTTAAGCGATTCAAACTATGTTTTTGCTCGAAATGTGGAATAATGATTCGTAGAAAAATATATAAATCGTTATTTTATTGTTTATATTGTTGATATGTGAATTTAGATTTTGTGCTCATACTGAGTGTTTATTTGGCGATTTTAAGATTATGCCAAAATTGCTAAGCGTCAATATATATAAGATACCAAGATTTCGCCAAGATGGTTGCATTCCGGTTTTACTTGGTGATTTTTCAGATTACCAAGATTGAATTGAAAAATCCGAATTTGTCTTTTTTGGCGATTTCCAGGGCTTTGTAAAAATTGTTTATTTGTTTATTGTTTTGTTTTTATTGTTTATATTATTGATATGTGTTTGATATGTTTATATATTGATATTTAGAAAATTTTGTTAAATATTTGAAGTAGAAAAGATTTGTTTTATTTTAATATATCTTTCTGTCCGAAGGTATTTCAAGATATACTTATTCATTATGAAAGATATCCAACAAAGTTATACAGATATAAAATTATATTAATGATAATGTTGACAGAACCACAAATAATTAATTAGGTATTTCATAAGTATTAAAAGGTTTAAAGATTTCCAAGACTCCTTTGTCCACTAATGAAATCTCAAATTTAATATATATAAATTCTTTTGCAGAAATCGACATGGTAATCAACATCTTGTCTAGTATTCTGCTGAATGTGTTGTATTATTAAACCTGCTATAGAAATTCTCACTATCTCAAGTACGAACTTTTTATTAACTCATGTTCATTTTAAAGAAGCAATATGAATCCTGAAACCTAGAAATCCAACCAGAGGCTTTTGTATGCATACTAGCAGCTGTGATTGTTGCCAAAAGAAGCTGCAGGAAATCTCACGTGACCTCAGAAGTAGATCAAATTCAGTACAGTTTTTAATGAGTCAGTACCTTTTCAGCTTTATCCTATTTATTTTATCATGAATTTCTTATTAAATATTCTTTTTTATCTTGCATTTTATTCATCATCGTTATATAGGGGTGTGCTCCTCTTTAAGGTGCTTATGAATACCAAACGAGAGTTAACAGATTTTAAAAATAATAATCGAAAATTGAAGATAAAATATAATATGAAATGTAGAACACCCATTCACAATATTGTTACAAACCTGTAGTTTTGCTATCCGGCACGAATAGAGCCATAGTAAGAAAGACCGTTGTACGATCTGTCCTGTACGTGCTGAGATCAATGAACTCAGAGCTTGGCGATAGACTTGGAGAGCATTTGGTGGCTTGGCGATAATTTTGGCGAGTTTGGCGACTAAATGGATCATACTGGAAAGTTCGAGAAGTTTCACGATCCATGCAGTGGGAACCAAGATACACTCTGATACGCCCTGATTGGTCTGAAGATTCTAGCCCTGCCTCCCGGAACTATAAAAGACGGGCACTCTGAAGTCGTGTGTAAAAAGTTGTGTGTGTGAGAGTGGTCGAAGTCGCCGACGAGTAAAAAGACTAGAGGATTAGACAGCAAGCAAGCTGCTGAACTATAGCAATTAAATGCGCTGAGTTATTGCGATTGATTAACGGTATTTGTAGAAGAAAAATTTTGTAACAATATTGAACATTTCCCCCATTCAATTAATCCTTATACTTTAGACTTGAAAAGTAAATTTGTATGGAAGCAAAATTCGCAAAAAAGCACATCATGTATATTCAACGAATTCAGAAATTCCTGGCTTCTAAGACACTGGTTAGTCCTAACCTTTACACAATAACCTTTATTAATATATCAAACTAGAGTATTGAACATTTTCCCATTCAATTAATCCTTAAGACTTGAAAGGTAAATTTGTATAGAAGCAAAACTCGTAAAAAAGCACGTCATGTATATTTTATGAATTCAGAAATTCCTGGCTTCTAAGACACTGGCTAGTCCAGCCATAACCAGTCCACAATCATATTTATTACGTATCAAACTAGAACCAAATCATCAGCAAGTTGTAAAACTTTGAATTATTGAAATAAATGCAAATTTTCTTTTTTACTTACAAAATTGTTTGCCGGTGAGAACTGCAAAATAGCCTTGCTTGTTTCCTGTGCTATCGCTGTCTGGTGCAGTTGAATTGTTTGAAATCGAGAACACTTCTGCGTTGACGCGTTTCCACTGGTACACACTCCAAGACGCCGTGTTGACTAAACCACACATGTCCTCGTGGAAATCGCACTTTCCTGATAAAAAATAAAATGAATATAAGTGAGTTTAAATCTGCTTTTGATATAACTTGCAAGATGGCTGATACAGAATCCTTAGAATAGAAACCAGAATTTGTTATTACCGCAATGGGTTTCATCTGAACCATCGGTGCAGTCGTCTTTGAAATCACACTTCTGTTCTTTTGGAATGCATTGACTTTTACTTGCGCATGGGAACTCATTTGAAGAACAGATTTTTGCAGGTGAAATAGTTGTAATTTCAGGTGGAACAGTTGGAAGAGGAGCTGTGGATAAGAAGACCAGTTAGGTACCATACTTCAATAAATTATTTACATAAGTAAACGAATGAAGAAAATAATCAACAAGTTGGATTTTTAAAACTTTTTGTTAGTCAAATACTTTGGGAAAATCTTATCATTGTCATTAATTAAAGTATTTGAAGTATCAGAGGCTAATGAAAGAATTGTGCTTTTTTTTTCAAGGAAGAGGAACTTAATAGCCAGTGGCAGATTTGGATATTTTGCGATCCTAGACAATGAACGCTGTGTTCAAATGTGAGTTTTTGTTACTTAAAGACTTTGGGAAAGTATTTTCATTGTTATTGTTTAAAGTATTTGAAATATCATAGGCAATGAAAGAATTATGCTTTTTTTTCAGGAAAAGGACCTTAATAGCTTGAGGCAGATTTGGACATTTTTTTTAGTTCTAGGCAATGCACGCAGTGTGCAAATGTGAATTTTTGTTACTCAAAGACTTTGGGAAAATATTTTCATTGTTATTATTTAAAGTATTTGAAATATCATAGGCAATGAAAGAATTATGCTTTTTTTTTCAGGAAAAGGACCTTAATAGCCTGAGGCAGATTTGGACATTTTTTTTTTAGTTCTAGGCAATGCACGCAGTGTGCAAATGTGAATTTTTGTTACTCAAAGACTTTGGGAAAGTATTTTCATTGTTATTATTTAAAGTATTTGAAATATCACAGGCAATGAAAGAATTATGCTTTTTTTTTCAGGAAAAGGACCTTAATAGCCTGAGGCAGATTTAGACATTTTTTTTTAGTTCTAGGCAATGCACGCTGCGTTCAAATGTGAGTTTTTGTTACTTAAAGACTTTGGGAAAGTATTTTCATTGTTATTGTTTAAAGTATTTCAAATATCATAGGCAATGAAAGAATTATGCTTTTTTTTTCAGGAAAAGAACCTTAATAGCCTGAGGTAGATTTGAACATTTTTTTTTTGTCCTAGACAATGGACGCTGTTTGAGATTGTGAGTTGTTGTTAGTCAAAGACTTTGGGAAAATATTATCATTGTTATTATTTGAAGTATTCGAAATATAATAGACAATAAAAGAAGTATGAAGTTTTCTTTCAGGAAAAGCACCTTAATAGCCAATGGCATATTTGGATATTCTGCGGTCCTACACAATGCACGCTGTGAAATCTTTTAATAAACTAGTCAAATAAATCACATATTTCAACACATTATTAACATCATTTTAATGATTTGTTCTATGCATTTTTTTTTTTTTCAATTTTGCGAATTTTGTGAAAATCTATGTTTTTTGCTTATGGCTTATGATTGTGCAGCATTTTTGCTTGCACACATTACTATTTCAATAGACGCTCAATGTTAATAATTACTTTGATACAACACATTATTAACATCATTTTAATGGTTTGTTCTATGCAGTTTTTCAATTTTGCTAATTTTGTGAAAATGTATGTTTTTTTTTCTTATGGCTTATGATTGAGAAGCATTTTTGCTTGCACACATTACTATTTCAATAGGCGCTCAATGTTAATAATTACTTTGATACAACACATTATTAACATCATTTTAATGATTTGTTCTATGCATTTTTTCAATTTTGCTAATTTTGTGAAAATGTATGTTTTTTTTTCTTATGGCTTATGATTGTGCAGCATTTTTGCTTGCACACATTACTATTTCAATAGACGCTCAATGTTAATAATTACTTTGATACAACACATTATTAACATCATTTTAATGGTTTGTTCTATGCAGTTTTTCAATTTTGCTAATTTTGTGAAAATGTATGTTTTTTTTTCTTATGGCTTATGATTGAGAAGCATTTTTGCTTGCACACATTACTATTTCAATAGGCGCTCAATGTTAATAATTACTTTGATACAACACATTATTAACATCATTTTAATGATTTGTTCTATGCATTTTTTCAATTTTGCTAATTTTGTGAAAATGTATGTTTTTTTTTCTTATGGCTTATGATTGAGAAGCATTTTTGCTTGCACACATTACTATTTCAATAGGCGCTCAATGTTAATAATTACTTTGATACAACACATTATTAACATCATTTTAATGGTTTGTTCTATGCAGTTTTTCAATTTTGCTAATTTTGTGAAAATGTATGTTTTTTTTCTTATGGCTTATGATTGAGAAGCCTTTTTGCTTGCACACATTACTATTTCAATAGACGCTCAATGTTAATAATTACTTTGATAATTAAGCGAACGTCATGAAACTTGGAGTTAACGAATCTTAGTTAACAAAGAAGTACAATTATACTAACATTATATAATTCATTAAATTGATACTTTTTATAAACCTGATATTGGTATAATTTTTAAACGAAAACTTTTTAATTACCCTGTCTGAGGCCCCCCTCTCAGCTCAATGTCCTTCAGCAACTATATATTCTGCCTAGTCGGATATTTCATATTAATAATAATAACAATCAATTTTTTAAAAAAATTTTAATAATTTTTGACTTTTATAACAGAAACGCCAACATTTAGCTTTGTTTTTTATAGTGTTCTTGATTCAGTGCTCTAAATAAATAATAAAATTAAAATAATATAAATTAAAATTATTAGAATTTTTCTCTTTGTCCCAGTTTTTCTCCCTTTTGGAATAAAATATCTTGAATTATCACGATTTCCGCTTTTAGGTAAGAAAGTTCATAATTTTTTTTTATTATTTCTGATTTAGTTTTATATAACTTAAGATTTTGGGAGAGATCTTGCAGCTTTGAACTGCGGACTGATCACCAGTAAAATGCTTGCAATAACATCCTATTCTCTTAATTTCTACACCACACAAATGGGAAATGTCTGCCTATGATGGCAATTTTAATTGGCTTCTTGGCCATAAACATTTTCAAATCAATTAAAATGCTCATTCATATATATATATATATATATATATATATATATATATATATATATATATATATATTCTTGTTCACTTAGTTGAATGATTTCGATTTCAGAAATTTCTTACCCATTTTTTAAATATTCTTAAGGAAAAAAATAGTATAAAACTTACATCAAAAAGTTCAAAAAATATAAAGGAATTGAAAAATTTTTTCTAAATATATCTGAATATAATTTTAAAAATATTTGGTTCTGCTAGCTAATTAATGATGCCGTAAAGCATAATAAATATAAAATAAGTATTATGAAAGAGATGTTATTTCTTTTCTAGATTTTTTTTTTATTTCGTTTTAAATTTCAAAGCTTGCATTAATTTTTTTTAAGCATATTGCTATCAACCAGCCGGCGTCCTGGCCTAGAGGCAATGCGTCTTCCTTATGATCTGGGCGTCCCGGGTTCGAGTCCTGGTTCGGGCATGGTTATTCTTTACCTGGTTCTATCTGTGAGGTGTGTGAAAAAGCCCCATGTAAAAAGTGGTTGTGCAAGCGAGTGTGTGAGTGTCATCTTCATATGAGCTAAAGTCAGATTTCTGCCGTCGGGTGGTCAGGGGTCTTACCCTCAGAAGCTACTGCACCCCTCTTTCCCCGATCTCTTGGTTTGAATTGGTGTTCATTCCAAGGGGGATAAGCAACAACAACTATCAACCATGCTTTTCAAACACTTTCGCTCAAAACATGTTCAGCTACGAAGGCCTTTATCAGTTATTATAATATATTTGAAATAATTTAAAGTTCATTTTACTCGCTTAGAAAACACCTTTTTATTCCCCGTGATCTGGGCGTCCTGGGTTTGAGTCCGGGTTTGGGCATGGTTGTTCTTCCGTTGTTCTATCTGTGAGATGTGTGAATGTGCCCTCCTGTAAAAAGGGGTTGTGCAAGCGAATGAGTGATGCGTGAGTAGCAAAGTCGTACTCTTGGCCCTAGTTGGCGCTATTATAAAAACAAGAAATGCTCCCCCACCGGCTTAAAATCGCTGTCTTCGTAACAGCGGGCTTGTCCATGGCAAGTGCCATAAGAAACAATAACAACACACCTTATTATATTTTAAATATTCAACAAGAATTTTTATTAATTATTATTAAAAATTTATTCATTAAGTTTTTTCTTTTTGCTTTTTCTTTAGACATAATTAATTTTAGAAATTATATATTTTTTATGAAATGAAAATAAAACAGTGATTAATACAATTTATGTATGATACGTAAACAGAAAAGATCATTACTTATTTGAGGAACACATTTGTGGCTGAAGGAAATATCGTCCAATGCGATGTAGTTCGTTTTTCCTTTTGATATAGTCATAGCTCCTTCAATTATTACCTATAAATAATAATCATGAAAAATATTAAAATGATATCAAATATTTTAATCATCTATAAGAAAATTGACCTGTATAAATTTTGTAGTTTCAAAAATAGAACAAAGTATCTCGTAATAAAAGTAAATAATTTATAAAGAACTTTCCACTCTGTCTGCATCCAGAGATGGATGCTATAAGATAACCCTTAACTGGGAAGGTGAAAATTTAGAACTTAACTGATGAGGTTCGGTCTACGAGACCGCATTTTCTTTACACTCAAATTAAATTTTCTAATGAAAGTATTAGTATGAAAACCGGCCTATATATTCTGTAGATATTGTTCTTGATATATAAATATGCTTTAGAAATTTTTCAAAACGTATTGTCATTGAAAAAGTAATTGCTTTGGAGCATATATTTTCTTATCAAATTACATGTTACAACAAATAATATTCTTGAAAAAACATATCACTTTTTATTTTTTGATTCACACATATTTTTCCAGTATACAAATGAATACAGAAAACAATATAATGGAAAATTCAACAATTATATTAAAAAAATTGGCAATGGGTAAAATTGACCCTTTTTTACTATCGCATCCTTTCTATACGATTCTTTCGAAGGTATTTTAAGTATACATGTTAAGTACTAGTATAAAAATCAGCCTGTAAATTCTGTAGATATTTCTCTTGTTATATCAATATATTTTAGAGATTTTTCAAAATACATTATCACTAGAAAAAATAATTATATTTGAACATACATATCAAAATTAGCCGAATATGAAGTTTCATCGAAAAAAATTTTCTGTACAAATATTTTCACCTCTAAATTCACTTTCTGCTTAGTTTTAAAGTCTCTGGAACTCTGCTTCATAACGAAGATCAGTAGGTTGGATAATATTTCGAGGATCAAGTTTTAGAACAGTCTGCTAAGCCTTGTATAACATTTGAACACTAAAAGGGAGGTGCAGTCTCACAGACGACGCGCAAAGAAATAGCTGAAATATTTTAAAAAGCATTCGGTTGAAAATGTGCACGTATAGTGAAGGTCACGAAACAGGAAGTTACAGGATCAATCCATTCAATAGAGTATAAATAGAATAGGGGTGACCGAAAGTTTATCCTTAGCGGTCTGACAGAACCACACCTCCCCAGTTAAGGGTGAATATGATATCCATTTCTATGGCTGTAAATAAAAAAAGACTGAAAAAGAATAATTTGAATAAGACATTTACTTGGAAGCTACGATCTTCGTTGAATGTGAATCTGTCCTCGGTGAAGAAGTACCCTTCGGTCGCGTCTTCTCTTGTCCAGACTACCTTTTCATCACCGTTCAAGGATGTTCGAGTTTTGATTTGCAATGTAAGCGGTCCCAGTCCTCTGATGTCAAAGTAGAATCGAATCTGTAGGAATACAAAATATGCATTTATAGAAAAAAAGAATCAACAAGAATAAAAAATAGTGTTTTTTTTTTCGAAATATTTAATTTTTAATACAAGCACACTAAATACACATAATTTGAATTGAAAAAAAAAAAGATTAAATGAGATTATTTGGCAAGATTTATAACAGCATGAAAGACTTTATTTCTGACACAACTTTCGGAAATTTTTCGAAAAAATGTTTTTTTTTAATGTTATTTTTATTTCAACGTTTTTTAAATTGATAGTTACGAATTTTGCATTTATATTGAATTCTATAATAGAAATTACTGCAAGTGGAAAGAGAAAATCAGGAACTGCATAACTTCGAATTCGCGTAGTTTGGTTTAGTTTAGTTATATTAATGTTCAGTTTTAAAGCATTACTATGGCTATTTTGGAACGGATCTAGTAATTCTGATCTACGGTCAGATAACAAGGACGGTACTTGAGCTAGCACTGCCTCTCCAAGCTTCCTTATTACACCAACGGGAGGGCATTTGCCTCCGACAAATTTAACGACCACCAGACCCGCTTACACTGCGTTCAAGGTGGAATTGTATCTCGAACCTGGAATCCTCCGGTCCTGATGCTGAGACATTATCATCAGGCCACTACGAACAGCTCCAGCTCGTGTAAGTTGGTACAGTAAAAACAAAAGTATTTCTGTATTTATTTCACTTCGTTTATATCTAAATCAACTAAGCTGTAACATTTATTTTTCAAATAATTATTTGAATAATTTGCTAAATACTTTCTAGAGGATTCTGTTTCCAATGCAACATTATCAAATATAATTCAATTCATGATCAAATAAATAAAAAATTATTATGCTTAATTATTGATAAAAAAAACTGTTATATATCTATTTCACATAAATAAATCTAACTAACTGAAAAACTAATTTCATATTAACATCCTTGATATTAAAATATTCAGTTATTTTAAGTATTAAAAATGTTCGGATGAAATATCAATTTAGAATTAAAATAATATAATATATTCGATTGTTACCTGGCAACCTTGTGCAGCTTGGAGCATCGGTCCGATAATTCTTGCTGATACTTTTTTGTTAATTCTACCGGGTAAGTACAAAAACTGGCCTGGAATTACAAGCAACAAAAAGTTAGGAAAAGATGCTTACATCATAATTTCATTGTCAAATAATAAAATAAATTAAATACTTTTTTGCTAATAAACAATAAATATAATTTTTACACTGATTTAATAATTTTTATTTACATGAACAGACAGATTTGGTTTTGTTTAACTAATTACAGTAAAAAATTATTTATATGTCTCTTACACGGTCATCACATTCCATCATAGATTTATTTTATTAGTAACCATTGTACAATAAACGTCTTCCTATAACTGACGAAACGAGATAAAAGTTTCAGTCATAGGTTATTTTCAGTGTTGAAAATTATTGAAATCTTTTGTGAACTGATGTTATTTTCGAGGAATATATGAACTGTGATATCAGTATCACTCACAGAATTAATCACAAATGATTAATTAATTGAAATATGTCGTCTAACGTAATTTAAACAATGATTAAGAAGAATGCGATATTTCCCACCTTCCTTTAAAGCCACAAAGGCTCCCATTTAAAAATCTTGAACATATTTTGATTGTTATTGTTTAAATAAAAAAAAATCAATGAAAATTCGATTGATAATTTTGTGCTTAATAACCATTAAAACTTTTTATAATTAAATGATTATCATCATTAGCATGATCGCATAAAATAAGAAATGTTTAATTAATAAAAGAAGGATTTGCCCTACCTATATAATGAACTTAAAAATTTAATTCTTGCTTTCAATGCTTTACTTAAGCTTTCTTGCTTTCAGTGCTTAATATACTTAAGGTATCTTTAAGAACATTAAAATTGTTTCTTTTAAATGAATTTGCATTAGTTGTATTAAGTTTGTAATAATCAAAATTGCTTATTAAAATATCAATTTATGATTTTCCATTCCGTCAGTCCTTTGAAAGACGTATAAATGGAACTTTAGTTTCAATCCTCAAATGTCTTTATGAGAAAGAAATAAGAAAGAATGGTACCGTTTGATGATCCTGTTGTGTGATCTCTTGTAGGTCCTTGATCTAAAGTGGCGAAAGGTCCTCTGAGTTGCCATTGAGCGCCAGTTGAATTGTCGTTTATCCAATTGCAGAAGGATTGGTCAAAACTGCATCGAGAAATGGCGGTTGCTACAAAAGTACAGACACATATTAGATTCATATTCTTTTGAACTAAAATAACCAGACATTTAAGAGTAACTTATATCTTTCCAATTTTTGATTGTCTATCGAATGTTAGTGTAAAATGTCCTGATTGCCCAGTTTTTATTTATAAGCGTTTACTCCGAATAACTAATAAAAGAAAGGTTAGCTAGGTATAAAAATTAACTATTAGTCACAAAATCTAAAACTTTCCTTTTAACTTCTAAAGTAGGATGAGTTTAATTATGATGAGTTTAATTCGTCAAAATAAGGGTGAGAGGACAGATGAAAGGAGGAGATGTTTACATTTAACAATAAAATAAACTCGGACTCAATTCAAAAAATACGGTCAGAAACGACACACACGATACTCTTACACGTGAAAAAATTGAACAACAAAAGTATCTAATAGGGCGCAAATCAAGGTCAAGGACTGAAGAAGAATATCCTTCCGCTTCCCTCCCCTTCATGAGATAAAATCGTCGAAAAGTCCTCGTCTCAGAATGCTGAAACGAACCGTACATTTATAAGGTTGCATTATTTAAAAAATATTTTGGGTGTACTGATAACTATCCACTCCTTCAGATTTAAAAATAAAATAAAATAAAAATGTAGTGTCTAAATTAAAAATAAACTGAGTTAGAGTTCGACGTTTGATTTTAATGAAACAAAATCAAATTTAGCCATACTGCGTCAAACATATGATATTAAAAAGTGATCTGAATGTCATGATTTTTCAGACAGGAACATTGATTCAACATAAAAAGTGAGATAACATCTGAAAAGATGGCACAAAAGCGAACTTACCACATGTTTCTTGCCTTTCATCTTCGAAATTTCCACAGTCGTCGGTGTAATCGCAGATATCGTCCATTGGGATGCACCGTGAATTCTTACAGTTGAATTGGTCGGAGGTGCAACTACCAGGTTCTCCGGTTGCTAGAATTGAAAAAAAAAAAAAAAAAAACATTTATACAAAATAATTTGTAATAAATACTTCTTTTTGCATATAATCCGGTTTTAGTAGTTTTATTGGCGAACAATAAAATTCATTTTTTACTTTCTCGTATTCGAAGTATATAGAAAGTTTAGTAATCGTCAAAAATTCGAACTCGTAATTTTGATGAATCTCCACATTTTGGACCACCCTGAGTTCGTTAAATACGTTTTTGGAAAATGTCCGTCCACCTAATTCAAAGATAACTCAGAAAGAGTCAGACAGATGAAATTTGGAATACATTTATCCCAAATTTGCAGATTTCTATCATATTTTGAGTAAAATCTATTCAGAGAAAGTCCATCTGTCTGGCTGTTCGAATACAAGTTAACACGGTAACTACAAAACGAAGAGATCTAGATAAATAAAATTCGTTGCACATCGTCTATAGTATAAATGCTTGTAAAAGTTTGAGCCTAATCCAACTACGAGCTGACTCTCTGTCGATCTGTACTTTCAGAAACTTGTAAACGCGATAATTCAAAAACGCAATGACCTAAATATATAAAATTTGGTATGGTATTTTGTAACTACAAGTGCAGTTTTGTATCAAATTTTTGTTTCAATCGGTTGAGAAAAACGCATCAAAAACTGCAAATTCGATTTTCGAATACTATTAACCGCATGCGAGTGATTAATCGCCGAATAACTCGCCAAGGATGGCACGAGAGATTCATAAAAATGCTAAATTCATGCAAAAAGTTGATATTTTGTAACTATTGTACACAATTTCTTGTAAGGCCATCTCTGGCATGACAAGTGTATAGAAAATATGGGACAAAGTTTTGGGCAGACCACTCCCTGCTGGTTTCTTTTGAAATGGGGAACTTTGTTTTAAATCACACCTTTCGTTTTTATTCTATGCAGTATGAATCTATATTAACTCCTTGCACTCAATTGCTAGCCTCAGGTACCATTCAAGATACACTGGACCTACGCCTGGAATCATGGTCTGGGGAGCAATTTCCTATGGCAGCAGGAGCACTCTCGTGGTTATCCCAAATACACTGACTGCAAATTTATGCGTCAGTCTGGTAATTCAACCTTTAGTGCTGCCATTCATGAACAGTATTCAAGGGGAAGTTTTCCAATAGGATAACGCTCGCCCTCATACCTCAGCGTGCTCTATAGAGTGTCGACATGCTACCTTGGCCTGCGAGATCACCAGATCTGTCTCCCATTGAGCACGTATGAGATATGATTGGACGACAACCCACGCATCATCCACAGGCAGCACTTACCATCCCAGTATTGATAGAACAAGAACAACAAGCATGGAACTCCATACCACAAAGTGGCATTTGGCACCTGTATGATACAATGCATGCATGTTTGTAGACTTGCATTCAAAATTCTTTAGGTTACACCGGCTATTAATGTAGCGGCATTTCACATTTGGAATGCATTTTCTTGAGCTTAAATTAATCTGTGATCTTCAAAATTTAATCAATCAAACATGTTAACTAGTCAAATACATTATTCAAATTTCATTACTTTGCAGTAATTTTTTTCTTGGTGTTGGGATGTTTTTCCGTCAGTATATTTTCATGAATTAATTCATCAATACTATTGATTGTTAATTAAGAATGTGCTCTAAACTCACTTGATGTCTCGCATCCTTTCATCACTACGTCATCCACTGCAATATGAGCTACGTCCTGCCGATTCCGCTCAGCTAGGAAATTTATCTATAAATAAAAAAATAAAAAAAGAAGATACATTCTTAGTTATTAGGTTTTGAACGGTCAATGCTATCTACAGAGAATGGCAAATAATTTCTTCGTTATTCTATGATTGCCAATTAATCAAAATTATTTCCTCGGAATTAGTTGACCAGATGAAAAGACTATTAAACTAATAATGAAATACTGAAATTATCTTTAAAATCTCATGAAAATTTTTCAATTCTAGTTTTACAAAATTACAAGACGTCTCGAAGAGTAGATTTTGACTTCTTATGCAAAATCTAGTAATTAAGAAAAAAAGCTTTTTTTTTTTTTTTCATTTACGAAAATTATAAAGCTTGTTTCTCTAATCGTACTTAATAGACAAATTCGTTATTAAAAAATTAATAAATATAGTCATTTTAGGTTTGGTTTGGTTATATTAACGTCCTGTTTGAAGCAACACTAGGGCTATTTTGGGACGGACCTCGTCATTTTGAACCGCGGTCAGATAACGAGGACGACATCTGAGCTGGCACCCCCTCTCCACACCACACCACACCAGCGGATGGACGTTTGGTCATGACGGATTTTGACGTGCAACAGACTCCCTTACACGACGGTTCTTCGGTGGAATTAAATTCATTTTAGATAGGCATGAGTTCGCAGATGGAAATAAATTAATGTATTGCTGAAAAAATTTCGGAATATAAAATTTAATACATTTTTCCCTAGCCTTATTAGTCAAGTCTAATTTAATATTCTCGGCACACTAGCACCAGTTATTGAAAATTTTCTAAGAGAACTAAATATTGTGATTTAAGTTTTAAGTTTAAGTTTAGTTATATTAACGTCCCGTTGTAAAACAACACTAGGGCTATTTTGGGACGGACCTCTTAATTTTGAACCGCGGTCAGATGACGAGGACGACAACTGAGCTGGCACCCCCCTCTCCACACCACACCACACCAGCTGGAGGACGTTTGGCATGACGGATTTAACGTGCAACAGACCCCTTTACACGACGGTTCTTTGGTGGAATCGGTTCTCGAACCTGAAACCCTATTGCTCACAAGACGAGACCTTACCACCTTACCTTACCTCGTAATTTAAATAAATATAAGTAGTAAAAATCGTGTCATACTCTAAAGTTTCTTGGTATGCGTCCAAGGAATGCTTCACCCTTCGTCCATACTTGGTCGCTGTCTCCCTCTGGCACCCAAATTTGAACCGTTTTGTTGTTTCTTTTCAAATTCACGGAAAGTTTCACTAAAAGAAAAAAAAATATGTTGATTTGTTGGTTGACAGTAAAGAAGCACATAAAACATTTTTCATTGATATACATTCCATGTAACTATGAGGGGATATCAAAAAATTTCGAGAATTTTTGTCAAGAAACCATTTTATTTCTGTGGATTAGTTACTACATTTGAAGTAATCTCCGTGCATTACAATAAAAAGTCCTTGGAGTTTCTAATAAGTAGCTTGGTAGTTCATTTACAAAGTAATCTATTTGCATTGCTATTTTTAAAATGTGTTTTGGAAGTTTATTATATAGATAGATTATGATGATTTTGATGCCGCAGGAAAGTAGATTATGATTACTTGATGCATGATTTTGCATGTGGAATCAGGAACTAAGAAGGAAGTATTAAAAAAATTGCATTAAACTGATCAAAATTTTCCTCAATATTACAATTATAAATAATTTACGTAAAATGTGAAAAGAAATTTTTATTTTATTCTTTTAAATTCTATTTTTTGTATTAAATACCAGAGTATTTTATATTTTTATTTATTTTTTCCCCTCAATTTTAAAATTTACTATTTCACAAATTCACCAGCAGATGACGCCACTGGCATAAGATCAAAATTTAATTTAATTCGGGATTAACATTTTAATATGCTAAATAAAATAAAATTGCGCATTGCCAAAGGTAGGATATAAATGTATGATGGTTTAAAAGATACTTACTATTGCCTAGTACGTTGTACCAGAATTCAAGCATGCAGGTAGAGAAAGCATCTCGTAAGTCAACGGTTTCAAGGTAGGTTGTTAAACCTTCCCTAGACATATACAGTGTTGTCGTGGCGACCATAAAATATCCTAAAATGCAAAAATGGTGATAAGTTAAAAATTATGCATTTTCTAGATTTGAATTTTTCGCTCGTTCTAAAATACATAACATCCAATATAACCTTTCCTCATGATCAGTATAGATGGCGTAACAATAAAATATTTCCTTCCAGAGAATGGAAGGGGAAACATTTATTGGTTAATTTGGTATTTCGTATTAATCCAGAAAATTCCAAATTTCATACTTTTTGTTCTAAAATCTGAATTAATGTTCTTTTTCTTTTTCTCTTATGAATAACATGAATCATCCAAAAACGATTAATTAATGAATTTAAAATAAATAGGAAATAAAAAACAAGTCCCAGCTATGGTCCAATAACGCCAGTTTTTATTTTGCATGAAAACCCATGAACTCTAAATATGTTTACAATGGTTGTCTTTCACCGCCACCCATTTTCAAGAGAAATCTCAAAAATACTATTCCATGTTATTCAAATCAAGGCAGAACTCCCTAGCCCCACCAACTGTACTGATTTCGCTGATTTTTATTTCATTTTAAAGTTTATGGTATTTAGATAAAACATTACAAATGCTCTATTCGAGATATATTGCAAAAATTAAACCTTAACACAGCTCTCAGCCTCAACAATTGAACCGATTTCGCCATTTTTTTCATTTTATATGTTTTTCTACATATATAATTTAAAATATAACTTTTTTTTGGTGCGATAGATTTAACTCATCAAAGCTAGTTGATATTACGAATGTTGTAAATATGGTTTGCAAATAGCTGACATCAAAGGCCTGAAAATAGTTAAATTTAATTCTTTAAAAAGTTAAAATGTTTCAAATTAGTCTATAAAATAATTAAAATGAAACTAAGACTTTCCAACTCTTTCTTTATATATAAAATAACCAGATAGTCCGATTTAAACAGAACAGTTCTGATTTTTAACTCTTTGCCCTTTTTACGATGATAATCCGGGAATGAAAAGGTCTTTCTAACTCTTTCTTTATAATGAAGTAATCAGATATCTCGAATTAATCTATATAGAATATTTTTAAACTTTCAGAAGTTTGATTGGATTTAAGAATGGAGTCCAATCGAACAAGTTTTTTTTTACACCTTCTTTGCCAAATGAGATAATCCTGACAATCTAGTGAAGAGTATTTAATCGGTTGGCACGATTTTGGCGTGCTTGGCGTGAATCCTTCTCTAAACCTTGACAAACGTTTTTGCATAGATACCAGATAAATCAAAGGTTATTCTTTAAAACTTACCTGAAGCATCTAATTTGGTGTGATCAAACTGCAAACCTTCTCTTCCAGCTCTAGATCGAACCCATTTGTAGTATTTAAAAGGATTGTCAGAAGTCCATCCACAAGAACCACTTTCGAAATCACAGGTGGCGCAATTGGCTTCATCTTGACCGTTTAAACAATCATTGCGGAAGTCACAAACACTGGATTGTGGAACGTGTCTTCCATTTTTGCAGTCGAAAAATTCTCCTTTGGCTGCCAAATTAAAATACGTAATTGATTAGATAAATAATAAACATTTAATAATTGCAAACAATTCTTATTAAGTAATGCAAATGCTGCTCGCAACAGTTTTAATAATTCAAATATTAGTTTCAATATCGTCTGATTGAAATAAAGCAGACGATATTGAAATTAAAATTTATTTTTATCGAGTGAATATTTCAGTTGTTGTTTTTTTAGTTCAATCATTTTTAACAAATTTTAGATTTTCTATTTTGTTTTCATGTAAAATTAGCTTTTAATATATTATCTTTGAAATATGATACATTGTTAAAAGAATATATTAAATAAAAGTTTATTTTATATAATAATACCTTTATCCTAATTAAAGACGAACAAATTACAATTTCATTTGAAATAAAATATTAGAATCGCTATGTGCTTTATTTATGATGGAATTAAAATAAATAAAATGTTTAATGCTTTTTATTATTTGAACTTATGAAATAGAATCGTTTTAAAATGTTGAAAACCAAATTTCTACAAAAATTTTGATTAATAAGAAGTGTTCTTTAAAATTCAAATAACGTTTAATCATCTAAAAATGTTTATTATTTTAAATTTGGCTTTCAGAAAGTTTAATCCACTAAACTTTTTCAGACTTCTCTTACTTCTATATAGTACATTTATCTGTGTACACGCTATAGTGTTAGTAATTAAAAATTAGTTTTTTATTACCATTTTGGATGTCAGACAAGAATTAACTCGACAATTAAACTTGTTTTATATTAAAGACAATGTTTTAAATTTCGAAGTGGCATAGTTATTGAACTAATAGCTTGCCTAGAAACATCAAAATATAAAATGAAAAAACATTAATGGTAATCTATTTACGGAAATTTAAATTTTGTTTAGATTTCTAATTTTTTTAATCATATCACTCTAGGATATTTGGTTACATACCTAATGAATAAAATAATTTTCTCCGTGGGTTGTATACGACAATTTCATATAAAAGTATACATATAAACTAGGAGGTTGTCTTAAAAATCTCAAACCTTTTTTATATTGACTTAAGTAATGATTTCTAATGAAACTATTGTTTACTTCTGATATCAATTATATAGAAATTTTAAATACTTTATTTAGAATTTTTTCTTTTATCCATTTTATCAATAGTAAAGATCCTTAATGAAACTAGAATACTAAAATATTGAGGATATATGCTGTAATTGACGATATCATTCTGATACTGGTTTGTGTCATGTCTACTCGATGAACATTTGTTCTTAAATAATTTAAAATCTTTTCACACGCTGACAATCCTATTATTTTAGGGAAATAAAATATTAAATTACTCTGAAAAAAAGAATTATTAGTTTTTATTTTTCTCGACTTTCTTTTTGTTTTTGATTTTATTAAAGAATTAATATTAGAATGGTAGTATTTTTTTTTTGTATTTTTAAAGTATTTTAAATTTGCACATCGAAGGAAATCGGAAGCTGAAAGTAATCAAAATATTTATAAATAACCATAATCTTAAATGCTTACCTTCGCAAGCATTATCACCAATAGATATGTCATCGATAGAAATGTGTCCAAGCGTATGATTTCCAGTTATTCCAACCAAGAATATCTAAGAGAAAAATAACGTTTATATATAATTTCTCTTAAAATCAACATTTTAAAAATTGATGCAACTATTCCTGATTGATATATTCTTTTAATAATTTTGCAATTTGACAAATTTGTGAATTTTTATTATCAGATTCAGTTATTAGATCTAAGTATTTTTGTGCATTAATGTTTACATGAAATTGGAACATGAAAGAGAAAATAACGTATTTATCAAAGCAAACTTAATTCACATAAAGACAATAATAATTTAAAATACCAAATACAATATTCTTCATTTGCAATGACAATGACGATACTTACCCAAAAGTCTAGAACTGGCGAATCTGATGTCATGGGAGGTACTACAGTCACTAGAGCTTGAGTCCAGACTTCGTTCGTATTGTCGTTGAGTATCCTCACCTGGTCTGCTGTTTTGAAATCACTGCTTGAGTACAAAGTAAGGCTTGAGCTTACTTTGTAGTTAGGAATAGCGTACCAGAATTTGAAGCAAACACCTCCAGAAGTTCTCAGTCTTTCAGATACATAAACAGCCTTTCGTCCCTGGGTAGAAGATCTTGGATCCAGAAGTAAGTAGAAACCTTGGGAAAGGTGGAAGAAAAATATTTTATTGCTATTGCAGATAATTGCAATTTCATATGTTTAGAATTTCTCATACACTTGAAGTGGAAAAAAACTCTCCAGAATCATTCATGTTTATTTAGAGTTTAAACCTATAGTGTATTGTGTAGCCATGTGGTAACGCGTCTTTATTTCCATTTATAAGCTTCACGTGACTGATCCAAAGGGCAATGTTTGGAAATTCTTTTTTAAATGCGTTTTACTAAACATATGTCGAAAAGACTGATGGCTATAGCTATATTAGAATTAGACTTAAACTGCAAATATGGAAAAATACCAAGATGGCTGCTGTACGTATAATTCTATACTAAAAAATACTATCAAAATATGTATTTATTTATTGCATTATAAAAAAATACATTGGATAAAAAGACTTTTATTTTTATTGCAGAATTGTTATAATATGATTTGTGCCATTGGAATATTGTTTAATTCAGCGATTCTCAACCTGGGGGGCGCGAGAATATCCAAGAGAAAATATTATTTAAAAAATTTGATTAACTGACTGAAAGGAAAGCATACATACACATAGAAAACAAAATACATTTCGACATATTTAATAACTTATTGAAGTAAAACAACTTACTAAATCAAAACATACTAAATTAAAAATAATAATTATTAGTGACTTCCTTGGGCCTGTCTTGCAGAGCAAAGTTTTTCGAAGGAAGGCTTGGTATTAGAAATAGCCACTCTCAGTTCTGTTTCTATATTTTGTCCACAGCAGAAAATCCAGTTTCACAAAGGTAGGATGTTGAGTGGTAATAGAATGTGAAATGTATTTGTTTTTAGTGCAGAAAAATCATCCTTACTCCTGCCCAAAATTCAAATAGTGATTTATTACTAAATTGTCTTTTAGTTTCGCCACTTGTCGTGAAGTCTATGAATTTTTCTTCCTCATCAATTCAAAGTCCTTCGGGAATCTTACGAAATGGATCCCTAATCCACTCGCTGTCAGTTTGTCGTCAGCATGAAAATACTTTTTAAAATTCTTTGCCAGCATGGCTCAATGATTTTTAATGGTTAAAAAAACAACTTTTACATGTTCTTCTTCAGTCTTATAAGTTTTAGTACAATCATCCACATTTAGGTTTTTTGCTTTAAATTTCTGCTTTACAATTCCAATTTTCTACAAAATGCATTAACTTTATCACTCGTATCCAACATATGTGTATATGCCAATATATCGCCAATTCGACGGGCCACAGTATCATTTGAAAGAGATATGGACTGCAATTGCTTTGAAAAATTATCTCCAAACATAGTTTCTACAATCTCAATTGCTTCTGGCAAAATAAGCTCTTCATCAATGGTGTGAGGTTTTTTACATCTCGCTATTTTATATGAACTTTATAAGATACAATTAAAGCCTTTTTTATTCACAGACAAAGTTTCTTTAAAAAATTATTTTTGCTTGTTATATGATTTTAATTTTAATTCGAAGAATTCTCTAGGTTTGTTGACGTACTCACTATGAAGCGTTTCCGAATGTCGTTTAAGTTTATTAGGTTTCATGCTGTCTGCAGCCAACATTTTTAAGCAAATGATACACAGGGGCCTTTCTTCTTCGTTTACTTCAGTACTGGTAAACCCAAAATTTAAGCATTCTTGAGAATATTTCCTTGATTTTATTTTTGGAACCACGCTCGTCTGTGTACTTGTTAATGCTTGACTATTGTCTAATGCTTGTTTATTTCCTCTTAAAAATTTATACAGGAGTCTGCATAAGTCTGCTGCTGTGAATATTTTATATGGTGAATTGCAATTAACACGAAAGCAAATATAACATACAAATTCCAGATAGATTCGATAGCGATAAAATGATCGACTCGAATGAAATTGGCTAGAATTGAAACTTGCGTTATCGAATATTTTCCTTCTTCTTATGAGAAAACATTTGCTCCGCACATGCTCGAGACGGCATCGGTCGTGTGGATTCCCTTCCACAAACATTCCTATTTTTTTCACTTTTGTTTTGTCATGCTTCTGTTTCATTTCTTTTATTATTCGAAAAAATGTATTCCCAGTTTCTAATTTATCTCACCCCGTCTAGGTTAACTTTCATTTACGAATTTTTCTACTTTCATATTCTTTTAACGTTATCTCCCTGTTTGGCTTTCATTTCAAATATAATATTTAAATTTTCTGCGCTTTCATTCGCTTCATCTGTTCACCGCCCGCTGATCCAAAATGCAAGATGTGGTTTCTCACCAACGTTGGCTCGCTTTTACTCTTGTTTTGGCAGTTAGTTAAAAATAATTTAAAAACAGAATCCAAAATACTAAATATACATTATTGTTGTATACATTTTATTGTAAGCGGGGGGCGCGGTGAAAATCATGATTGAAAACTGGGCCACGAATACTGGAAGGTTGAGAAACGCTGGTTTAATTCCTAATGCATCCACTCGGCACATTTTAATTTTTTAATTTTATGACGGAGAATTAAAAATTTTATAATAATTTTCCTAAATTATATGCATCTATTCAAACATATACATTGTTTTGGTAAAAAAAAGTCATGCATTCTAGGGTAAAGTCAAATTGCCATTGGTGACAAAAGCCATTTCAACTGAACCATCTAGACATAACAGAATATATAATAAGCTATGAGCTATGGTTATAAGAAAAAAACTACAATTGATAGATTTTAATAATATAATAATTTATACAGATAACCAAGTTTATAGATTATAAACTTGGAAAATTTATAATCTATAAATAGATGTGCCAATATATTTTTTAGAGGTATAGATTTATCTATATCTGATATGATTTATCTGTAAGCATACCTTGAGGTGATCCAAGTGTATGATCTCTTGATGGTCCAAAGTAATCTTCTCCAATATGGCGTACCCAGTCCATATCGTCTTTCAGCAAGTCGTTGGTTACATCAGCGCGTTGTACTAAAGCGTTTGGTGCTGTAGCAGAAAATAAAAATTATTTTAATCTTATTAAATGAGGCTATTTTATAGTAGATTTATAAGTGGTGTCTAATTAGAGCTGTATGTAATTGAGTTAGTTGAAAATGTGGTTTTAATCGCCATAAATGTAAATAGTGTACTATTGAAATCAAGCTTGAATTTAAACATGCAATTAAATTTCATAAGTTAAATACTAAATTTAGTGATGTTTCCTAAAGATTTTGTCGTAGCTCTAAATAAACTAATGTTTTTAATCAATTTATATTGAAATCCTATCAACAAATAATTTGTGTCTTTTAAATCAAGATTTTGTTTAAAGATTTGCTTTCTTTCATCTTCTTTCTTCATAAAATGAGTTGTTTCTTTTCTTCTATGTTTTTATGGTTTTATGGGTTTTTTAAAGTTTAAGAAAACTGTCGGTAAGTAATACTTTTCTTTGCATAAATTGATTATCTAACACAGAAATGTTATCGACTTTATCAGAAAAAAAGATGTTCTTCGTCATTTGCTGCAGAAGATGCTGTTATCTGCTTTATTTTTTTCAATGATCAAGGGTCAAATTATGAAACTGAATGCAATTGGTGAAAAGGTAGCTACAGTTTGGAAAATGTCTTTAATAATTAATCCGTTGTTTAGAACAAATTGTTTCTTTTTTTTATGTTTTTGCTATATTTTTCTCGTTACTTCAATCTAATCTTAAGATCATTTCTGACATAAAACCAAAATTATTTTCTAATTCAAAAATTTATCATTTGACTTTCATTCGTGGATTCGAATAAAGTATATCATCAGATGCCTGATCTTTTAACAGTTCTAATCTTTTTAACAGTTCCGTTGGAGGTTCTTAGGTTGGAAATTTAATTTTACAATGACGAACAAAAATGTTTGAAATTAAATTTCAAACAATTCTTTTATAATGAAATTTGAAAATAAGGAATGGCGACGATTTTTAATTATTTATAATCTTACCGTAGAATTGTCTAGTGTTTGGATCGAAAGGTGCACGCACGTTTTCCCATAGGCAGTCTTCTGTTTCAAAGTCACAGTATCCTAGAAAGGAAAAAAGAATTGTTGGAATATCTGCTAATTGACTTTTAAAAACATAATATATTGTTAAGAGCTTAGCGACAAACTTGGCGACCATTGGGCGACTTGGCAACAAATTTGGTGACTTTGTCGCCAAAATAGATTATACACGAAATATTAAGAATTTTCCCGATCCGTCCAGTAGGAACTGAGTTACGCCTCGAACGTTCCTGATTGGTTGAGAGGCTTCTAGCCGCGCCTCCTGAGACCTATAAAAGGGGCAGCCGCAGCTGCCAGGATCGTCGTGAACCAGAGAGTAGTCGGAATCGACGGTAAAGAACTGGCCTTCCAGAGCTAAGCGGAGTAGCGACGGAGTGAAGCTAGTGCTGAACTAAGCTGTGCTCTACTGTCTGCAGTAGAGTCTTGTTGTATGCTGCTGTTGTTGCTGCACGTCTCGGCTGAAGATAATCGTCTTTTATGCTGTATATAGTTGCCGTCTTTGTGCTGTCCTGTGTGTCTTCGTGTAAATAAACGTCGATGTTTTATTTTCTACTTCCGCCTGCTGATTGAGTGTTCTCCACACCATATAACTCCCACTATCCAAACGAACCCCGGAAATTTTCGTAACAATATAAAAGGCAAGAAAAAACTTTTTTTTTTCAGTTTATCTTAATATTATTCTTACATGGAATTTTGGATTACGCGAAATTCAATTTAAGATGAATATTGTATCAAATAATTAATAATGAATTGAAAATGTTGTGATTATATATAGGATTACACTATAATCTTAGTCCAATAGCTAATTTCCAAACCATTTGAAACAGACACTCAATAAGAAAAATACTTTAAATGACATGCATAATTATATTTTGTTATTATTCTTTGGAGTCAATAAATACATGTTACAACATGAAGTATGCGTTTGTCTGTAACTGTTCATAAATTAGCTATTATTAGAGTAAGATTATATAAACATTCTATGTATGCATATAAAAAAATCAAATTATTTTTCTTTTTAAATTCTTTTGCGGTGCATTTTCAAACAAAACTTATGATTTTTTTCAATTAATTATTTTATTATAAATCCTTTTTGAGTTTAACATAAATATAATGATACATTGCTGAGCGCTAAGAACATTATATTTATCGCATGATTTCAGATCCTGCCAATGGATATAAATTTTAATTTACCATTACTAAATGATATAAATAAGTTAAATTCTAAAACAATTGTACTTTTAAATTTTATTTTTAAAATAAAATCATAATATTTCTTGAGATTTTAATAAATATTTAATATTTCCATTTGCTTTTCACAGGAATTTTTCAGTATATCTATTATTTTTGTAAGTGATTAAAAAGATTCTAAAAATTATTATTAAAATGCAGGGACTATTCATTAATATACACTTTAATAAGCTATTTTAATCACTATTTATTTTATTCCCTATTACTATAGAAAATTTCCTAATTTTTATTTCATGGAAAAAAAAAAACTTTATATCCTGCTTTAGGAAAAAAAAAATCATACCTTGATCTGGACAAACTCCGTTACTTATTAAAATGTCATCAATAGCCACTTGACCGTAACCACGACTTCCAACATTCACTTCAAATACAACCTGTCAAGTATTAAAAATTATTTAAATTCATTTTGTGAATGAAAGAAGAATCAAAAAATTTGGAGACATTTTATTAAAATGTTATATTACTGTGCTTTTCAAAAATAATTTTCCTTCGCATATTTAAAAAATTTAATGAATTGAATAGTGCAAAGAAATTCTTCGTGAATTTCTATATAAATTTAAATACTTAAATATTCTAAGCAATATATATCTTTCGGTAACACTTGCTGAATACGATTCTTGCAACAAATTAATTCCTTAAAACAGCTGTTACTTTTACTGAGAATGATATTTCAGTGTGAAACTACAGAAAGATATTTTAGAATAAACTAGATCGTTTTAAATCATGGTTAAATAACTAGGAAACGTATTACTGAAATAAATTATGACCAACCGAAATGATAGTAAAGCATTAAATGAAGATTTAGAGTATTCGTTTTGCTATTACATTCTGTAGGCACTTGGAAGACATATTTACAGTGGCACAATACCACTACAATATTTTATTTCAGATAGGTTATCATTATTATTAACAAATTATGATCATATTTTTGTCTGCCATATTCTGTTGTTCTGATTTATTTACTGTTCTGTTAAGAATTCATTCAAATTGGCTATATATCTGCTCCTGTTCTTTCTGAAATTATTTTTTATTAACCACAACATGGATGTGTCAAATAAAGATTCCTAATCTATCCTGCCGTGTCTCAACAATTTTTCGAATGTGCAGAATTTTCAATTATATTGAATCAAAAGCGTACGACGCTTGATGATCTCGGGATTTCGACTCTGTCTAGATTATGCTCCGATATCTTACAAAGTGATTTAAAGAACCGTTTCTTAAAGGTTTGTTTTCCGCCAAGAATGTTTCAGTAACATAATAGCCATGTTGAAATATATACCTCTCTCACCTTGAAAGTTCTTCAAAAGTAAATTTAGGGCTTTTCTGTGATGGTATTAACAACAACTATGATTTACTCAATAATATGCCAAGTATGGGCAAATTTTTGTGTGCGCAGAATTTCAAATTATATGGAATCAAACGTTTTCTACTCTCCACCATGTCATGATTTCAATCCTACATAGATTATGCTCCAATACCTACAAAGTGACTTTAAGAACCGTCTCTTAATGTTTGTTCTCCGCAGAGAATGTTTCAGTAACATAATAGCCATGTTGAAATATATACCTCTCTCACCTTGAAAGTTCTTCAAAAGTAAATTTAGGGTTTTTCTGTGATGGTATTAACAAAAACTATGATTTACTCAATAATATGCCAAGTATGGGCAAATTTTTGTGTGCGCAGAATTTCAAATTATATGGAATCAAACGTTTTCTACTCTCCACCATGTCATGATTTCAATCCTACATAGATTATGCTCCAATACCTACAAAGTGACTTAAGAACCGTCTCTTAATGCTTGTTCTCCGCAGAGAATGTTTCAGTAACATAATAGCCATGTTGAAATATATACCTCTCTCACTTTGGAATTTCTTGGAAAGTAAGTATAGAGGTTTTCTATGATGCCAAATGCAACAATTTGGACCTGATCAAGTAAATGACAAGTTTGGACAACTTCTTGAGTATGCGGAGTATCAGGCTTTATGGAATCAAACGCCGACCTGTTTATTCTCCGCGAAGAATGTTCTTGGAAGTTCTTGAAAAGGAAATGTAGGGATTTTCTGTGATCTTATTAACAACAAATTAAATTCACTCATTAAATTGTCAAGCCTTCGCAACTTTGTGTGTGTGCTGAAATTCAAGTTATATAGAATCATAGGCAAACATACTCGACCTAATCAGAATTTCTAATTCATCTACATTATGCTCCAAACTGACTCTAAAAGCCGTCTATTACTCTTTGTTTTCCGCAAAGAATTCTTCAGAAATATATAACTTTATTAAAATATGCGAATCTCTCAATGAATGTACGGGAAATAATGGAGGAAAGTAATTGTACAGATGATATATCATATAAAACAAAATTAAGAATTTTATGATCAGTGTACCGATTTGTATATTTATTGATGATTTTAAATTCATGCCAAAAGTATAATTTTTTTTAAATCTTACCTGCCAAGAGAGTGACTTGGATATCACAGTAAAGCGAGCTCCATGCCACAGAAGACCTTGACTAATAGTAACACTCCACTGAGGATCTGAAAGTCCATTGTCTGTAGACAAGTAAGTGTTCAGAGATAATGTACTGACATTATAGATGTGGTAGTAGAATGTGACGCAACTTCCGACAGTAAGAGATTGTTTTGGACTGTAAATTCTAGCACTTTGGGACGATCCCACTGGAGTTTCGTTAAAACCGATGTACAAATAGCTTCCTGCAATAACATCAACAAAATATTTGAATATTTGAATGAATATATAAGTAATTGAATAATTTTTAAAGTAAATTCAGCAATAATAATTCTAATTCTTCGTGTACTAGAAGCTGAAGATGATTACCTTCAATGGATTGAGTCGTATGATCCGGCATTCGATATAATGTGTCATTGTCTTCTCCGCTCTTTACATCCCAATTTACAGCATTATTTGAATCTTGAGTATATCCACACATATTATCGTCGTCATCGAAAGTACACATTTCTGTCAAATAAATTAAATTACAAGCGTAAGTCTAATTATTTGAAAAATTTAATAAATGATACGAATTATTCAAAAAAATATTATTTAAATATTAAAATATTACTTACTTGAGGGAGGACAAGATCCTCCAAAAGCTGTAATGTCATCTAATGCTATAACTCCTGTTTTCAATTTGCCGACGAATTTCAACTATATATAAAAAAATATGATTTTAGTATTTAAATATTTTATAGTAATTAAGCATTTAAAAATATCACAAATCAGCAATATTGGTCTTCCCAAAACTTTCTCTCATACTCTCTAATAAAAGTATTATTTCAGAGAACGTTTTGCATGGCATTGGTGTACAATAGTCAAGAAACATTAACCTTTGGCGTGAATTTAACAATTTTACCAGATCTATTGAGCGAAACTTCGCGAGTTATTTGGCGATTAATCGATTTGGCGATTGACTTGCGTTTAATAGTAGCAGAATATTGAATTTGGGGTTTAAGCTTGTTTTTCCCAACTGATTGAAACAAACCAATTGACACAGAATTACACTTGTACTCACAAAATCCCTTACCAAATTTGATATATTTAAGTTATTGCGTTTTCGAATTATCGCGTTTACATGTTTCAGAAAGTACAGACAGACAGATGGTCAACGTTTCATGGATTTGGATCAAAACTTGACAGGAGTCTACACTACAGATGTTAAATCTGTGTACGAAATTTTATCTATCTAGCTCTTTTCATTTAGTAATTATCGTGTTAACTTTATTCGAACAGATGGACAGATGGACTTTCTTTGAACAGAATTTACTCAAAATTTGATAGAAATCTTCAAATTTGGTGTAAAAATCGCATATCAAATTTTCACCGTCAAAGCGATTTTGAGTTATCTTTGTCACAGCGATAGACTGATAGACATTCTCCAAAAGTGTGTTTTAACGTAGAGTTAAAACGTTAACGTTAGAGAACTAAAACGTGTAGATTCGTCAAAATCTGGAGTTTTAATTTTTTGACGATTACTATACTTTCTCTATACTACGTATAGGAGAAATTGGAAGTACAAAATTTGAATATTAATGTGAGTTAATATATCTGTTAAATATATTTGCTTTATTTCTTATATTTTTTATAATGATGCGATGCTAATAACACTAATTTCAAATTTTATGACTTCTTCGTCCAATTTTTCTTTCAATTTCTTTGTCCTTTGACGAAATTTCTTGAAAATATAAGGCATGAAATTCGATAAAAGTATCGATATTCGATAAAAGTATACTCGAGTAAAGCTGATAAAAAAAATCTCCGAACATATAAAAGGCTAAAAAGCTGAAAACTATGCATACCGCTAAATCATGCTTTTGATAATATAAAATAAAGAAGAAAATCCCTTTTATCAAAAACTCTGGAGGTCAAACCAAAATCAAAAAATCCCGAGTGTAGAAAAAGTGCTATAATGAAATGAAACTACAATACAAAGTAGAAAATATTACATGCAAAATTGTTGTTAAAACGATACCTTTGTTAATGCACTATAAAGTTAAAACAAATAATTTGTTATCGAAATCTGAAATTTTAAAAATATTGAGGTGCTGTAAGCTTTGCTATAAAGAATTGAAGATACAATGGGTATAATAGGAAAGAAACTTCCGAGCCGTTGATTAAAATTTTATATTAAGAATATATATTAAGAACGTGTTTAAAATTAAATTTAATTGTAGTATCACTTTCAGCCTGTCATATTTTTGTTTAGACGTCGGAATTCGATTTAAATAAACGGAGGGTTTTTTTTTCTTTTCTAGAACATTATTAACATATAACTGGTTACTCCGATCCGCTCGAAGGCACATGGAAAAAATATGAATGATTTAACACTGGCGAGAACTGTGTTTGAGTCTTAAGGGCCGTCACCGGTCACGGTACAAGCCTTCCCTTGGGAAGTATGTCATGTCATCGATGAAAGGTAGCTGACTCCCACCTTTTTCTAAACCCACTAGGGCTGTGAGAACCAACCACCATACCTGAACACCTCATCCTCAATTAAGAGGGCCTCCAAGGGGAGCTAGGAAAATATTAAGACTTTTTTTAAGAGCATTATTCAGTTTCATTTTTTATCTGTATTCTTATTACCATTATTAAGCTCTTTGAATTGTAAAACAAAAACAAATTGTAAGTTTCAGATAAAACTAAACAATTAAAACAAGAATGTAAATTTTCAAATCTTAATGTATATATATATCAGCTTTCCTCATTAAAAAGTCGAACCAAAGATTAATTCACCTTGGGTGAAATTTTGCTGCTCTTGATGTGAACATAGGCATGCCTCCATTTGTAACCATAATTGCCTTCTCTTTTCCAGAAACTGACGTATTCCGTTTGCCACCAATTGGAATTATGTTCTGCTCGAAGTTCCAGACTGCAAAACAAAAACAATTTTTAAAAAACTTCAAGTCACGTTCAAGTCTTCAAGTTTAAAAAAAAACTTCAAGTCACGTTCAAGTCTTCAAGTTTAAAAAAAAAAAACTTCAAGTCACGTTCAAGTCTTCAAGTTTAAAAAAAAAACTTCAAGTCACGTTCAAGTCTTCAAGTTTAAAAAAAAACTTCAAGTCACGTTCAAGTCTTCAAGTTTAAAAAAAAACTTCAAGTCACGTTCAAGTCTTCAAGTTTAAAAAAAAAACTTCAAGTCACGTTCAAGTCTTCAAGTTTAAAAAAAAAACTTCAAGTCACGTTCAAGTCTTCAAATTTTAAAAAAAAACTTCAAGTCACGTTCAAGTCTTCAAGTTTTAAAAAAAACTTCAAGTCACGTTCAAGTCTTCAAGTTTTAAAAAAAACTTCAAGTCACTATCTGTCAACATGCATTTTTTTTTTCAAGTTACTTACCATATTATCCACATAAATCTGATAAATTTTGTTTCAATCTCAAACTTAACAGATCACAGAATTGATGTACAGAATTTGATAATGATGAAAATTATTATCCACGCAGTATCATCAACAATATACTAGAACAATTCTTTTAAACCGTAACTGTATTTCCTATTTGAATATAAAGTTATACTATATTTGGTTATGGAAGAATCCCAAATACTGATAGAAGTGCTACAAATCCTCTTTATAATTATAACCATGCGATTCACTGGAAAAAGAGGTGTCCTAATGAATTGGATTTTACACGTGTTTAAGTGTCTTGCGTCCATTTCAATGTTGTAAATAAACTGTTATTATGTTCAAATTAGAAGTTTTGTTTTAAAAGGCACAACACGCAATCGTGACATTTTCTTCTGACAAAATCGAGGTAGTTCTTGATTTTTCAATCACTTTAAAATGTAAACATTTGGATTTACAATAACAACAATTTTGTTTTCTTACTTTGTTTTGAAAATATTTTACAGTATATTTTACAGCAATACTTTTCATTGCTTTAGTTTCTGCAATTACATAAATTTAAATCCATGTTATCTTCGTTATATAATAAAGTGTAAATACAGTACACTCCCGATTATCCGCGGAATTGGGTGGCGCGGCCGCCGCGGATAACAAAAATCGCGGATAATCCGAAAAAAGCTAAAAACGGGTATAGCAAAAGAGAAAACAGTCATTCCAACTTTGAAAAATCGTTTTATGTACAATAAAACGTAAAATAAACAGCAGGAAATGTTTAACTAAAGGTTAATATTTTAGTATATCACTCAAAACTAACCTAAAATGCATTTTGTTAATAAAAACGGAAAAGTGCTTTGTACTTACGAGAGGCGTCAAGGATACACAGAAAAATCAATACATATGTACTGTTTTAATACTGTAATGTATTATGTAATTACAAAAGCATAACTGTAAAACTACACCTTTTTGAAGAAATCAGTCATTTGTGTTTACTTCTTGCTTTGGAAGCATTTTCTCTTTGCTTGGAAACAAAAAAAAAAAACTTAGTGCGGAAGGCGCGGATAATCGGGAGTCTACTGTATTTTAAAATAATATAAATGCAGAAAAATCGAGCAACATTTCATGACAGCCATGGCTAGGTCTAAAAGTTCGGATTCTTTCATTTTTTCTTTTCCAAAATTCACAATTAGATTACAGAATTATGCTGACGCAGGGATTATACACCCAAGATTAATTATTATGATCCCAGTTATGATTATTTCCTCCAAATTTATAAAATATCTCAACTTTCGATAAAATGATCGGAGTTATCATGGTTTTTTAGTCATAAGTAAAAATTTAAAAAAAAATAGATTAGCAAGATAATAATTTTATAAAAACTTCACCACCAAAGAATTCCCCATCCAAGTTTTTCGGTTCTTAAACCAGTAAAAAAATCTTTTTGAAAAAAAAGCAGTTAAAATATTTAATTTAAATACTTTTAAGCGATATGTCATATTCTAAATAAATTATACAAAATAGATATTTTTTATTTTGTTCAATTCTATAACCTATATCCCCATTCTCATCCGAAAACAAAATTGTTGGCGTTTTGATAGCCCAAACAAGCCCTAGCGCGTCCCCGTTTAGTATTTAAAAATATAAATTATTTTTAAATACTTGATTAATTAATTCAGTCATTTCCATTTTTAATTTATGTTCTAAATTTTGGCATTGGGTATCCAATAAATTCTCACCTGTTTGTCCCGTCAACATTTATGAAATACCAGAAGCTGACGCAGAAGTTACCAACCCATTCTTGTTCTGCTGAGTTACTGGTCAACGTTCCTTCTTTGATGGCAATGTCATCTCCCTGTAGGTAAACATATCGTCCTGCAGAAAAACGCGAACATGAGACTTTTATTCTTTTTGTTATATTTTTTAAAAAAATTAAAATAAGAAAGAATGTTTCAAGAGAAAAGCGATATCAGGTAACAAATTAAAAAAAATACTATTTAAAATGATTTACTTAAAAATAATTTATAATTCATAAATAATTCATATTTAAAAAATCGGAGACTCAAGTTTGTATAGATGATTTATGGATTTCATCTATCAGATATTTATCAGATTTTTCGATGTTGAGAAACAGCAGTTTGAAATAGTTCTTTTATATTTGCCGAATAACTCTATTTATACATTTTTTTCCAAATATAGTTATTAAGTTTGCTTGTTATTTTTTAATCTTTAAATTTGGAAAATTATTTTTATTGAATTATTATAGTAAAAAATAAAGAATAATTATTTTTATAGTAAGACGAAAAAAGTTTAAAGAATCATGTGTACAATTTATGAAATCAACATTAAGTTGTATCTTTAAAAGCTAGAACTGTATTTCATTTCCATAATTAAATTTTACAGCTTTAAAAATATAATTAGAAATAATATCTTACAATTATAAAATAATAAGAGGGAAAAATAGAAAGATTCTCTTTCCAATCCTAAATTGTTGAGACTACATTATTTGAAAATTTATTCATATAATATCAATAAACATTGCTTAGCAAAAATAGTCATGTTGGAGTATGTTTACAACATACAAATACTTTTTTAAGAAAAAAAATTACGAATTAAAAAAAATAATATCCAATAACAGGGACATCTCCTAGAACTATCGTAATCTGGTGAGACTTGGTTTAGAAATTTCTGTAGAATTCTTTTTGTAAATATATAATTGTAATTAAATTTTCAAAATAAAAAAAAATATTATCCATATTTTATTTCCTGTTACTATGTATAAGCTAAATTAAATGAATTATATTTTAAGTAATATTTAATTTTTCATAATTATAATTAAAAGATTTTTAATTATGAAAATGGTGAAATTATTAATGATACTAAATATGAAAATGATGCAAATTTATTGACAGGCCGTAAATAAATATCATTTTAATTAAATTCGCTTATAAAATTTATATAACCAAGTTAAATATTTATAAATCAGTAGAAACATTGCCAGATTAGACATAATTAATTTCTACTTTTAAACTGATAAATATGCTAATATGTTTTTTTCTTGAAACAAGAAAAAAACGTACTTGCACTATTTTCAAAATAAACAGTTCAAACATAAAATAATTTATTGCCAAATTATTAGTTTAAAAACTATGATTAAGTTACGGTTCAACAAAAATTTTTAAAAAATCAAATTTAAACTAAAACTAAAATAATTTAACTAAATTTTTAAATGTTACATTAAATGTTAAATGTTATTTTAAAGAATTATTTTTTCTAAAAATCAATTTTTTTTATTAGAGTTTTAGAATAAATCAAATTTTCCTTCTGGTCAATTTAATTCTAATTAGTCTATTCTATTATTTATTTTTATGATAGAAAAATGATTTCAATAATATTTTTCATAATTAAGGAGAAATAGGAAAACTGTAACAAAAAAAAAAGGTTCTGAAAGTTATTTGTTCTCACCCATATAGTTTCCATATGTGTGATCGAATTTCGGCATTTTATCTTTGATTTTCTTGACATCACTGATTTGCCACTTTAATTTACCGCTGTTAGGTTTCCATAAACAAAAATTGTTGTCGTCAAAATTACAGGTCAGGCTTGTTACTACAAAAAATAAGAAAAAGAATTAAAACAAATATAATTGAAGCCATTTCTAGAGCAATTTTATACACATTTTACATTAATTAAAATTATTTCATCCTAATAATTCGACCAGTTATTATTTTTTCAGACAATATGCTCAAAAATGATGCTGTATTTAAAAAGGATATTTATAAAATTTCGTCCATAGAATATAAATTCAACATCGACGTAGAACTCCCTGAATCTTAAAAAATAAAATTAAAAAAATTACAAAATTATATCCTTTTGTCAACACGATAATTCAAAAGCACTATGGGCTAGATGAATGAAGTTTGGTATGTTATCCTAACATTAAATTTGTTGATTTCTATCAAATTTTGAATAAATTCCACTAAAGAGAAATCTGTCTGTCTCTTCATCCGTATACATGTACATATGATATCTTAAAACCGCAAGGAACTAGATAAATTTACTGCATAATTTTATCAAAAGAAAAAGTATAAGTGTGTTAAAAGTTACGCAAAATCCGTTGAAGGGTGACCAGACGTTTGTCTGTTTATTCGTATGGATATGAAGACGATAATTCAAAAATGCGAATTTCACAAAATCGCAAATTGTATCAAAAATTGAACCCAATCTGTTGAAAGGAAAACGTTCAAATTCCGTAGTAGGTTTTCCTCATTAAACTACAGCTCTCAAAATGCAATATTTTAAGTTGTAACATGCGATTTTGGAATGAGTGAGAGCGGGAGAGTGTGGTCTTGTAAATTTGCAGTGACTTCAGGGTTCTTGTCATCTTCCATATCACCGTTATTCCAAAGATACGTTCAGGAGATACAGATTTTTGTAAATAGAATAGAAAATAATTATATGAATATACAAAAAAAATATTGCGCTTGCTCGTCACAATTGCTTGTTTAAACTCATCATTAAATCAATGTGCAATTCTAAAAAAATTATAAGTAATGCTTGAACACTTCTATTGTTCCACTAATTCTTAGCTCAATCAATAAGACAACACATTCCCGATCTAACAGCGTCGTATAACTAAGCAACAGAACCGCGAGTGTATTCTCACCGAATCTTTCTCAAATATTCTCTAATAAATGTACTTGTGTGGTATTAATAAAAGCCATTGGTGAACAATAGTTACGAAGAACCTAAAATATATGTAAAGAATTTCCCATACTTGCTTATTAATTCTAATGATTTAACTTTTTTACCTTTTCATATACGAAATATACAGGGTGTTTATAAAGTCTCGGACCCATTTTGATGTTTAATAACTCATAAAATAATGAAGATATAAACAAACTTATGGCATTTATCGATGGAATAACTCATATATTTTCCTTTTCAGGTTTGAATATTTTTACTTTTGTAAATATCGTCTGCGCGTGTGGTTAATTTCAGATAATTTCATTTTCCAGTCTAAATATCTGTACTTTTCTAAATATCGTCTGCTTATTAATTGCATTTTTCTCTCTTTTGTTTTTGGCAACTATTGCTATGTTATGTTTACTTTTGATGTGTTTGTTCTATGTAGTACTTTTGTATGTGATGTTTTATTCGAGCGGATATTAATGAGAATGCATACACCACAAGAGAAAGCACAGATTTTATGGTGGTTCATAGAAACGAAATCGATAGTGCAAGCACAGAGAAATTTCAGAATTTACCAAAAAGATCCTCCAACGTTTTCAGGAGGAGAGTGTCGAACATTGATGACCTAAAAGCCAGAATTACAACCGCAATAGGCTCTGTGAATGCCGACATGCTTGCCGCTACCTGGCGTGAAATTGACTATCGAATTGATATTCTCCGTGCGACGAAGGGGGCACACGTGAAAGTTCATTGACAAGGGTCATGAAACTTTTTGAGTCTATTTAACCATTTATGTTATTAATTTTAGTCTATCTTTATTATTTTATGAGTTATTAAGCATCAAAATGGGTCCGGGACTAAATAAACACCCTGTATATTGAGAAAGTGTTGTGCGCACTTTGACGATTAATCGATAGGATTCAGTTAATACACAAACACCAGAAAATTGAATGTGTATTTTGGAACATGGAAGAACTGGCAGCTGAGATATCAACGAGAAGTAGCACTGCTCGTGAAACTGGGACAATAACAAACCATAGATTCTACATATTCTTTACGAAATCTTTGATCTGTATTTATACAAGATGCAGGCACTTCACCACTTATTAAGGACAGATGCAGAAGAAAATCTAAACTTTGCCATATAGGCTGACACAAATTGAAGAAGGCTCACAATAGCTGCTGAATGTTAAATGGACTGATGAAACCCATTTTCCATCGCACTGTGATGTTAATACATAAAATAGTCAAATATGATCAACGTCAAATCCTTGTGAGTATTCAACCAAATACCTTCGTCCTGGCTTAGGGGTAGCGCGTCTTCCCCTGTGATCTGGGCGTCCAGGGTTCGGGTATGGTTGTTCTTTCCCTGTGTTCTATCTGTGAGGTGTGTGAAAGAGCCTCCCTGTAAAAAGGGGTTGTGCAAGCGAATGTGTGAGTGTCATCTTCATATGATCTAGAAGTCAAACTTCTGCCCTCGTGTGCTCAGGGGTCTTTGCCCTCATAAGCTACTTCACCCCTCTTTCCCCGATCTCTTGGATTTGGTTTGAATTGGTGTTCCATCCAAGGGGAATAAGCAACAACAATATTTTGTGGATTCTAAGATCTCTGCTTCTTTATACAACTCTTTATCTATTTGCTGTCGCAATAACTTGAGTTTTATTTAAAGTTTTTATCAGTTGCTCCACATCTGAGTAATTAAACTGAATACAACTGTTTCTGTTTCATGATGATTTCATTGCTGCACCACCTTTCAGTGATAAAGCGGAGACGACATCATCATCCTCATTCAACCAGATCACTGTAATCTTCTCATGTGTTTGTCTGGTGTGGTTTCACAACGCATGTCATTCTTAGCTTTTTTTGTGTGTGTGTGTGTGAAGACTTTTGTCTTACATCAGACTATAAAAACTTGTATAGTCACTACAGAACGGTTTGTCACCTGTTATCAATTCATGCAGACTGGTACTCCATCCCAGCTTTGCGCGTAAGTCAAAACGCTCACTGAAGATCGAATGATAAGTCAAGGTCGTAAGTTTAAGTTGACCTTACGATCACCATATCTGACTCCGGCAATTTTTTTTATTATGAGGACACTTGGTCTCATATGTACTAGGGCTTCCCAGCTACATTGGTGAAACTGAAAAGTGCCATTCGTTGGAACATCGGTGGCATCAATGGCGACATGCTACACTCTTCTGTAATAGGCTTAATGACCCGTCTCATTTGCTTAATAATTAGTGGCGCGGTCATGTTGAGTATCTTTTACATTAAAATAAATGTACTGGGTCGTGTTACTATGATCTAATTCTTTGTCTGTTTGTGTTTTCTGATTTGCATTAAATGTCTCAGTATGGCTAGTAAAAGCTCTCTTTCCGTTATTTTTGAAATAATTTTTTTATTCTTGGGAAAAAAATATGACGAATTTATGGGGCAATCTGTATAGGTCCAAATTTTGAAAAGCATTTATAATTTTAATCATAAAGCTATAAGTAAAAATCCTTGATGAAATCATTTAATTTTCTTATGGATATAAATATGAAGAATTACTCTTATGTATAAGAACGGAGAGACAGATTTCTTAAAATAAATATGACCTGTCGACCAAACATTCTTAAACAAACCCTTTGACTAAAATCTACAATTTTGTTGTCAAATACCAGATACCAAATTTTCTCCTTTATATTCTTTTAGTCCATAAATTTTCTTGTTCACTAACAGATTGGGAGACAAACATAATTGATTTGAAATGATGCGTCATTCGAATGCAAGAAGTCAACTTTTTTAAGTTTACAAGGTTTTAGATTTTCTCTGTATATTTCTTACACGAGGAAATACAAAATTTTTAGATAATGGTTATAACTTAAAATAAAAACGACTGAAACTATGACATCAAATTTATTTTTAAATTAAAAAAGTGAAAAAGTATTACATTGTTAGTTTATCTACTTTAGTTTAATTAAATAGTAGAAAATCTAAACTAAATTTGATGTTAGTTTTCCAACATGTGTATGAAACTCATTTACTTAAAGTAAAAAAGTCATAATAAAACAGCCTTATAATGGTACTGGCATTTTTTAAATTGTAATCATGGTAAAATAAGCAGATATTTAATATGAAATTCTTGAAAATGCCACGAATTTTCTTTTTATAAATTTATAGAGACAAAGACTTACTTGGCATTTCTGTTGTCGTGATGGCTGGCGTTGGGGTAGGAGGAGCTAAAAGAAAGTACTTCTTGTTAAAAAGGAACCAAAACTTAAATTTAAGACAAAGAATTTTACTTAGAGGTATAGGCGAGTTTTAAACATACCTATGCATGGCTCTTCTTTCACCGTAATGTCGTCGACTGCTATAAAAGCACGGGGTCCTGAACCTCTAGTAGCACGGAAATACAACTGATACGTCGTTCCTTGATTTCCAGGAACATCTAAGGCTTTTTTTGTCCATCCATTGCCAGTTTTGTCTACTGTACTGAAAACTTCCTCTATATTGTATTTCATATCTTTATCCGTATTGTCCAAGGTGGCTTTACCAATGCCCAGTGTGGATGAATCTGTAAAAAGAGTATAAAATTAAACATTTGTTAGAAAATTTCACTTGCAGTTTCTGAATAAATGTTTTCTATTCATCTATAATTTAATTTATTATTTTTTTATAAAACAAATTATAATCTTAACAAATTTATAGACTGCTTAATATATTGCCTGCATATTATTTTGTATAAATATATTTCTAAGCTTTGGTACAACCACCAAAGAGTTGCAGCAGTCTTGAGTCAGCAGTCACCCACCAAGAGTCAGCACTTTTTGTTGTTACTTCAGAGTTAATTTTCACATATAGAAACCAAAATCTTCTGTCTTCCTAGAAAAATGGTCTCTGCCAATTTTTATATTATATTTGAATACAAGGGATCGTCTTTAAGGGGAAAATTGACTCTAATAAGACACTTCTGCAAAATATTCATTTAGGGTTTTGAATTTTTTAAGCATATGTATTAAAATAAAAATGCATCAAATATCTTTAAAAGTTTCTATATAACGAAATACATTATTTTCAAAAAAGTAAAAAAAGTATAATTTTTACAAAGTTGAAAATATTCCAGACGACTAAATTTTTAATTTTTTTTAATAATTTATTCCTTATTACCCTTTATTAATTTATTTGGAATAAAACTGAGTATGATTTTTTGTAATTCCAATTAAATGTTAATTTTCTAAAAATATATTTATATAAGCCCACTTAATTTTCATAAGAATTTTATGTTTTCTGAACTAAAACTTACTTTTAAAAAACTAAACTAAAAATGAAAATTAGGTTAAAATTAAAGATAAAAATTAGGAAATTAATTAAGATTTAAATTAGATTAAGAGATATCATTACATATATATAAATTGATTATTTCTCACCTTGGCCATTCAAATGGTAATAAAATGTAACGCATGAAACTGCTTTAATAGGTACTTCCAAAATTTCGCTCATTAAAACTGCTTGTTGATTCTCTTTTAAACTGGGCGATGTCATGTCGGCGTAGATGTACATTCCTGCAAAATCAACAACAAAAATTATCCAAAGCCTTTATTTTACAGAAAAAAAAATCAACTGAGGAAAGTGTGATAGTAAAATTTTATCGATAATTAAAATTATATACAGAATTACTGATTTTTTATGAAATTGTTAGTTTACCATTTTCAACGCTGTTGTCCGCTGGCGTTCGATCCACAAACTGGTTGTTCACGACTCTTCCCGTGCCCAGCAGCCATGCAAAATCGGATGTTTCGTTCAAAAAGTAACTGCAATAATTGTTGTTGAAGTTGCATTCTGCTGTCTTTCCGCATGCGCTGTTTTTTATTTCGATATCATCCAGCGCCATCTCGTAATCGCTTCGAGGTCCCTTTTCAGCTTGGAATATAATCTGTAAGAAAAATATAAACAGTTAAGATAATTTTCAACCCTCAAAATAAACATATATAATCCTGGTAAAAACATAGTAGGTATTTCTAAGATTTTAACATACCATTAGAATTTTAGGACTTCCTTTTGATTTAATTCAGTTATATTTGCGCTTGTTTAGATGGGATTTCTATTTTGGAATGAACTCTCTAATTTTAAACCATTGGCAGATGAGTAGGACGGTACTTGTTACTAGCCCCCTCTGCATAGAAGAGAGACGGGGAGCATTTGGATAAAATGGTTTTGTGGCGAATTGGTATGAGTGAGGATATAACCTGCTACCTTGTGGTTCGCAGCCCAGTAACATGACCACGATACAAAAGCAATTGCTCAGGTAGCTGTTAACTGGCTTATACGCTTTCACCACAGACTCTCCCTCCAGTGAGTCGGAGGTGAGACGAACGATATGGTTGTTGAGTGGTGATGTTTTAGCTGTTGATTCTAATGTGCCTGTACCCATTTGAGTAACGCCAAGCGTTATGGCGAGCGTGTGTGGGTGAGTGGTTGCTGATGCTGTTGCGCCAGGTGAGTCTGGCGACTTTGGTTGCTGCGTCAAGTAAGTCTGCGTTAAGTGACAGCGCCACAACAGCTGTACGAAGGTTGAAGATTCATCGTCCGAGGTCACCAATGTGGGGATTGTGATGAGCGAGGATATAACCTGCTACCTTGTGGTTCGCAGCCCAGTAACATGACCACGATACAAAAGCAATTGCTCAGGTAGCTGTTAACTGGCTTATAAGTTTTCACCACAGTTTTAACGTGAATCTGATCTGCGTACACAAGAATTCTTCGGGTGAATCGAGTTTCATACCTAGTGACCTCCAGTTCCAAAAGCAAGACCTTCCTAATAGGCCATAGCGCCTACAGGGTTAGGGTTTAACAACATTAAATAAGTCCAGAAGAATTTTGTTTTACAGATCATTTCAGTTATTTCTCTCTTACTTCAACAAATCGTTATAATTTAAATTGTTGTATAGCGAGAGGCCATTAGTTCGATATATTTATATAGATGTAATTATCAAAGACTTTAAAAAATAACGCGCAAAAAAGGAACTGAAGTGAAATAAGTGGTATTGTATTCCCCTCGACATTGTCATATTCTTGTATAAATGCGTATGCGTTGTATTGAATACAAATTTTGAAATATTTTCCCCTTGAGCGATTAAGTCAAAATTTGACTTTAGCATATGATTTTTGTATCATCGACAATTATGATATAAAAATCATATACTACAATTCCCCTAATTAATTTCTTGCATTTTATAGTAATAATGTTTACATACTTATGAATAGTCAGATCGATATTTAGTGAACTCATTGGCAGATCTAAGGTAAAATTAGCTATTTGGTAAAAAATTATTCCAAAATTCTTCATCTATTTTTTTTTTTTTTTTTTTACATTTTTGATTATTTTTCATATGCTTTCGGGCGGACTGAGAGAATTGAGGAAATGGATTTTGTCATAAATTTAACATAAATATATATTTGAACTAAAGATCGCATATCAAATTTCATCCATTCATTTTCTACTTTTTTGGATAATCATACTCATAAGCAGATAGACAAATAAATAGCATAGTACTGAACATTTCATCTTTAACACGTCATTTCAGCACGCTTCAGTTACATAAATTCAGATAAACAAAATTAAAAACTTTCATAAGAAATTACAAATAGTGATTTGAATTAACACAGATTAGAAATTACTTACTTGAAGAGATTTATTTTCGTCAATTGTCACCTGTCCATAGTGCCAGAATTTTCCAACATCTCTAGTTGCTGACCATTGCAGAGTTTCTTTGCCCTTTCGCCTAGTGAGTACACTGATTTTTCCCGTAGATAGGCCAGGCCTGTAGTACCAAAATGTGACGCAATGAGGGCCCCAACGTCTGTCGAACAGAGGGCTGACAAGACTGGTCTTTTCTTCAGCTTTTGCTCCGTCACTGGCAACTGCTTGCAGGTAATATCCTTAAAAAATGGAGAAAATCTTCAATTTAAAGTAAAGAGTCATCATATATGAGTTTACTAACAAATCTTAAAGAATAAATCATTTTTAAATGATTTAAAATCTATAGGTGCTGAAAGGGGTTTTGCATGATTTTGTTAAAATTATGCTAATCTTGAATTAAATAGGGTGAATGATTCAAATATTGTTAAATTAGCACGAGGAAAGACAATGAATAGGAACTAAGAAAATACAGTATCCAAAAAATTTCAATGCATTAATTTAATAATTATTATTTTATTTCATTTTGCCCAAAATGTTTTAGTTCGCCGCCAATCTAACGCAAATTATTAAAATGATTTTCAGATCAACAAGAGAAGAAAGAATGTTTCTGATTCGCATGAAAAAACTTTTTGAGAGAACTGAATTTTCACCAATTCTGATTTCTTTCTGCTGCGCATGCGCTGAGATAAAGCGCAGTCTGTTTCTTCCATGACGAGCACTTAATTAGAATTTCTATCCCAGAGATTATAAATAGAGTATTAAATGTTTTTCCATCCTGTGACAATTTTTCGCAATTTCACATATTCAAAACTAAACGTAAAAATTAAGAAATAATTGTTAAAAAAAATCTAAAAATTACTGTATTGTAAAACTTTTTCTTAAATAAATATAAAAATAACTTCCCTCCATGAATATTTATTCAGCCGAAATTCCTTAAATCTCTATATATAAAAGTAAGGAATGTATGAAAAGTATTTCAAAAAAATTATTTAGAAATTAAATTGCATTTAAAATTAATTTCAAATTAATAATGACTTTATTAAGATTTCTTTATTAAGTACTTCAAGACATCAAATAAAAAAACCAATTATAAAATTAATAAAGTATTTAATTTTTAAAAAGCATAATTAAACTATACCAAAGCGAATCATTTCTCAATTTGGACAAAAAAATTCTCGTGTTTAGAATGTAGATTTGTGTGTCTCTCGGATCTTGGAAAAGCTCGTATTATATTTCCCGCCACTAATGGGAATTAATTCGATAAGTGAATATAAAAGAAACTAACCACTATTCCTTTTCCTCCATAGTTTTGTTTTCACAAAATTATCTATTATTATCGTAATTATCGTATCAAAATTATCGTGTTGACGATAATTTTGTTTTCACAAAATTATCGTCAATACGAAATTTCAATCAATCCATAAATCAAATCAACTAATACAATAATTCAGACAATAATTAATATATTAATTAATCTCAGTTACATGATATTATTATTTTATTACTTATTCGAATGATAAGTGGCAACAAAATGTTGCAACAATTCAGAAAATGAAAATTTATTTTAATCGTTTGACAAAATAATTAATCTGTTGATTATTGCAAATGGCAACTTTTTATTAATATAGATGATTATTTGTGTAAAGCAAAAATTTAGAATTATTTTAAGATGGAAGTCAAATTTAAATGCAAAAGATTTATTCTTTTTTTTTTTTTTGTCAAAGGAGTTTAATAAGATTATTTAAAGGTAAACTTTTATTTATGATATTCATTAAATTAGTGTATTTAGATTGTAAAATAAACGAAACATTTCCTTTTTATATTTGTGATATATAACGAACTAGTATTTACAACAATATTTAGTTGCTACTTTAAACCAAGTATATATAAATATTACCATTTTTGAGATCAATTTCTCATGTTAAAAATGCAGTTTTATTATTGACTTCATCATTAAACAAAGCAGATATATGAAGCAGAAAAAAATTTCATAAAATTTCTTATCAAATAATCAAGATAATTCAAATTACTTGCGCAGAACATAGATAACTAGTTACAGAAGAATTTCTATATTATGCCGTCAAATGCATCCTCTGTGCCTATTAGTAAATACAAAGGCAATTTCTCAACTATTTACAGAGAGTCTGAAGTATTTCTTACCGACATCGGTCATTGTGGTGTGATCTTGCGACGGTCCCTTTGGTAATTTCACTCCCCTTTGCCACGAATATTTTCCCTGTGAGCTTGCCTCGATTTTCCATCCACACAGGCTGCTTTCGAAGTCGCATAGTTCTGAAATGAAAATGAATTAAGCTGAAATATTCTGAAAATGAATTAAATGAATAAAACGGAAAATATGATTTGCCCATATAAGATAAAAAGAAAGGGGTAAATAGCAGAGAAAAAAGATATTTCCCAATTTCAGAAACTAACTTACGGCGTCTAGAAAGGAGGGAATTTATACCAATTATTTAAAAAGAAATTAAATTTTTAGTTTCAGTTTTAGTTTCACAGCTATAGGGGAAGACTGGATCGATGCCAGCACATAACTGATGAAACTTTCATTCAAGAATTTATCATTTCTTTCCGTTTTAATTTAAATATTTCTGTTATTAGCATCAGTAGAAAACTGAAGAAACTAAAAAAAAAAATCTTTCGTTTTCAAAAAATACAGATCTAAATTTAATACAATAAAATTGGGCTTATTTGAATTCGACGATAGTTTTATTTTTTTTTCTTTTATTTACATAATGTTAAAATATCGTTTGTAATTTGAATTCATTTTGATTAAATCGAAGTCAGAATTAAAAATTAGGGAAAAGAAATAATCGTTTGTATTTGTGACTCGTGATTTATTTTTTTAAAACACTTAATTCATTTGTGCACAATATAGTTGATGGAAAAACAAAATATTTACTACCTTTGCATAAATTGCTTTGTTTATAATGAAAGCTTTATAGTATATCTGTTGTATGATTTATATTGCATAAAATTTACATGTAATTATTATTATTTTATTTATTAAAACTATTTATTGCCTTTTATGAATAATAAAAGACAATATTTTATCGAAATAATTAAAAATAAATATTTACAGTTATTTATAGTATGAAAATTGACGTTTTCTTTAAATATACTTATTTTCAAACACAGTTTTTCTTATTTCCCATTTTTTATAAATTTAAATTTAAAATAAGTTATAAATTATATTAAAATTAATCCAACTCTACTGTTTTTTTTAAGGTTTTTAAATTATTTCTGATTTTTAATGATTGGTGAAATTATAAATAAAGTCTATACATTGCAAAAATATAAAATATTTCCAAGTAGAAAATATATTCAAAGAAGTTAAAATATTTTATAAGATTTATTCTGTTTTGATATTCAATCAGATGAAGACTGGAGCTGATTTCTAATATGACAAATTTATCTTACCAACTCCAGCGCAGGCTCCTAAGTTCAGCATTATTTCATCAATTGCAATATCCCCGGCGAATCCATTGCCACCTTCAGCTTCTATTTCAATCTGAAATAATTTGCATAAATCTACATTAATTTTTCTGCACTAATAATTTTTTATGATTATTGTTATGATAAAACTAAGAGTTGAACTATGAATATATGTCATTATTTTAAGATAATATGCAGTGTGTCCGCTGAGTTGGTCCAATAACTAATTTCTAAAGTATTAGATACAGACATTAACTATCGACTGGAAAAATGTTTTAAATGACAGAAAGAATTAGCTTTAATGTGTTTGAGTTATTTATAGTGTTTTGAAAAAACTTAAGAATTCTAACTTTTCTTCTGTCCCTCAACACTAGAACGTCCGTCGGCGTCGATTGGACATTTAAGGGTAATCGAAATCCCTAACGTCCTTGTGTCACTCCTATCCATCATATTATAAAATTATAACCATTCTGAAACATGCTATAAAAAAAATCCCATTGTTTTCAAAACTAAAGTTGACCGAATCGTAATTTTTAATTTAAATAGGAGCCTTATACAAATTTATTTTAAGAAACAATTTTAAAACTAATACAATAATGTACAATTAAAATTTACAAACGATATCTTAAGATTTCGCTCAAAACTATGAATTTAGACTCAAAATTCCCCTAATTCAGTGATTTTAATCATTTTATAACTCATTTCACAAGAATAAAAGATCATTATTCACAGAAGAATGATTATTTTTTTTAATTTCAGCTGTTACAATATCAAAAGCATTTTACTAAATATTATTAATATGGCTAAAAACTTGTATGAAAAGTTAGATTACCTTACCTTTTTAGATGCTTATTGGCTCAAACAACATAAAATAAATCATTTTTTCAACTGGGCCTCCAACGGTTTAGAAATAAGATATTAGACTACGGATTATTAGCAGAAAATGCCGAACAATACTGTTATGATATCTTCCCGATATTGGCCGACATTCAGAACATCGAACAATATCGTGGAAATATCGTATATCTTGTGTTAATAGGGCGATTATAGTGGCTATCCTGATATATTTTCTTCCATTAAAAGTTTTGGCTTTCAGAATAGCTATTATCTTTCTCGTTCCCAAGGCTAATCCAATATTAATAATTTTGGAAATTTAATCACGGATAATGTTTAAAAATCTTTACCCTGTAATCTCCTTCGGTGACATTCAAAGTGTCTTTGAATTGCAGCCACTTGTCAGGTTGGGTTCCGCGTCTTCTCCAGATAACTTGTCTGCCAAGCGGGTTCTTCTCGTCTTGCATGGGCACCAAAATGACTCTCAGTTCGCCAACGTGGGCTCCGAACATGTGGTAGTAAAATGAGAAGCAACCAGCATCAGGGTGGAAAGAAGTGACCACAGCGGATTTAATTCTTGCTATTTTTTCATTGTTCGATTGAGTGCCTTCGTAGGAACTAACGTAAATGTACTGGCCTGTAAAAATAAAGATGAAATATTTTTCAAAATTCAATAATTCGAATTTTATGTAGAATATCCTCATATTTGCATTTCAATCTATAAGCAGACGTTCTATATAATTTTAATATTTACAGCATAATAAAATTTTTATATGATAATAATGACTGAGATGCATTTGTGTATATTAATGTTACAAATGCGTTATCCTTTATTCAAACATAACGAAGCAGGCAAGCCATATATTTGTTGTATTGCTTTCTTTTTTTACATTTGTGCTACTTTCGCTTGTTAGTGTTTAGTTTAGATATTCTGCTGCTTCCGTATAGGCATAATATGTCTGTTGATGAATGATCAAATTAGTGCCAAACAATAGCGAAGATTGTAAGAAATTGCAGAATGATGCTTTGCCAACAGAGAAAGCAGTTGCCAAGGACTACTAAGAGGAACTAAGCAGGCAAGCAACATTTTTGCTGCATTACTTTCTGTTTTACATTAGTCTTATCTTCACTTTTTGTTGTTTAGCGTCGATATTCCTAAATTTTGCTGCTTACTGATCGGCATAATACGTCTACTGATGAATTATTAAGTCAGTGTCAACAGTGTCGAAAAATGTAAGGAATTGCAGTGTGACGCTTGCCAACAGACAAAGCAGTTGCCGAGGACTTTTTGACAACCGACAAAATAGTCAATTTATGTAATAAATTTTGAACATCGAACGTACGCTGTTACTTTTTTTAGCATTTTCATCAAAAAAATATTTTGTAGTTTTTTTTTTTTTTTTTTTTTTTTTTAGAATAACGCAAGAAATGCAAGCCTTTGCTTGCCAACAGAGAAATCAGTTGAAAAAGACTTTTTGACAACCGATAAAATAGTCAATTTATGTAATACATTTCGAACACCGTATGCCAATTCTTTTTTTGGCATTTTCATCGAAATAATATTTTGTAGGACTGGAGTTTTTAAGGTATTTAAATGCAGAAAAAATATGACATGTCATTTTGTAATTTTTAAAAAGAAATCATCGCTTTCAAGTGGAAAGATAAATTGGTTGCACAAAATAATGCTTCCAAAGCTGGCAGGCCAATAAATTTTAATAATTAAGAGAATGCAATAAAAAACACTACGTTTAAATTCATCTTGTTAAAACTATTTGCTCCCCCTTTAGTTTTCCTAATTCATTACATAATTTATTCATTTTGAATGAAGAATGGAATTCAATCGAATCAAATGTATTGATAATTTTGAGTCTCTAGAAGTAACAATTTTTTCTTAGTTTACTTAAATATTTTTACATTTAAAAGAATCCGGATATGTTTCACATAAGTCATAGCTAAGATTTGGGATTAATTTTACCTAACGAGTTATGGCAGATCGCTACCATGCTTGATGACGGCTCATATGCAAGTAATGAAATCTAAGATTTGAGATAAATTTTGGAACCTGCCATGCTTGATGACGACACTGACATAAAAGTAATGAAATCTAAGATTTGAAATAAATTTTGAGATCTATTGAATTGTAGCAAATTGCTACCAGCCTGCTGATGGGTGACTTACAAGTACTGAAGTCTTAGATTTGTAATGAATTTTGTCGCAAATCAAATTGCACTGATGACTCACATACAAATAAATGAAATAAACTGCAACTGCCACTCACCTTTTCCTCCTACTGGTGCTTTAGGTCCCGTGCTGTCTAAGGAACTGCCGGTTCCAAATTTCCATGAAAGGGTTGTCGTGTCTTGTGTCCAAGAACACAAGGTTTTGTCGTCAAAGGTACAAGCTAAACGTGCTACAGCTAAAAATATAACGTATTTTTTTAAATTAATTTTCTGAATGTAAATACATAAGATGATAAAGCTAAACTATTTTGAAAGAACAGTGAGTAATGGAAATTTTAAACGTATAGAATGTTTTTACATAAGAATTCATGGCACGAACTTTAAGCGATAAAACACATTATACTCACCCATACACACAAGCACATACACACAAACAATAGTGTGTATGTGCTTGTGTGTATGGGTGAGTATGCGTGGGTGTAAGGATATATGGATACAATTTCGAATTTATTTTTAATTTAATTAAAGAACGATGCAATTTTTGGAATAATTATTGCAAACATTTTTTTAAATAATCACTTCTCAAAAGTTCTATTAGAAAACAATTTACGTTTCCTTATATTTGTATCCATACTTTCCAATACATGTCTGTTACATCCCTTTAAAGTGTTTCCAATGAATTTTAAAACTACCTCCATAAATGTATCCACTTTTATTAAAAGGGTTATATAATAGCAAGTTTATCATGCTTTTAAATAATCGTATTCAACAAAACACATCGTTTTAAATAGTTCAATGAATACCTTCAAAACGAGGATCTGCCTCGGGTGGCAGGAGTTCGCACTTTTCACCAGCTCTAATTCGAATATCGTCAAGGGCCATGAAACCATTTCTTCCTTTACCTGTTATACCTCTGAACACGACCTGTAAAAGCAATAAGTCAGTAAAAAAAAAAAAATAGAATCATAATCCACTTAAAAATGTATTCGATATTTGTTTAATCCCAAGCTAATATATAAGAGATCTACACAAGTGCGCAATACGAAATTTCGAATATTCTAGCTATTCCCTGGCTCTAGAAAAAAGGTGGATGAAAAAGAAACAAATCTATTTTGATGAGTTAGAAATCAAGAAAGTCACATTTATCAGAAGTCAAGAAAGTCACATTTATTACAAGTCAAGAAAGCCACGTTTATTACAAGTCAAGAAAGTCACATTTATTACAAGTCAAGAAAGTCATATTTATTACAAGTCAAGAAAGTCACATTTATTACAATCCAGTTTATGTTCAGAGATCTAAGACGAACCTTCGTTCAGTAGGCTTTCCTCTTTTAGCAAAGGCAGTCGTCTAATGTCAATTATTTTCTTTGGAAAGCCAGTGCTATCAATGTTTTCACTGGCAAGGACCAGCTTTTAAAAATAGTTTGAAGTTGAATTATCCCGAGATTTCAGATAAAGTGACGCTGTTTAAATAGAGTAATGTGATATCATATTCTAGACTAAAAAGAAAAAAAAAGTTTCTGCAAGGTGTTTAAGCGCTGTGATATTAATTAAATCTGTTTTAATCTTTTAAGGATCTTTGTTGTCATTGTTGCTGTTCGATTTTGCCAATATTTAAAGAACTTCAAGATTCTAAATAATTGATATCGCAACGTCTATTGTATTATTTTTTAACATCTAATTGCAAATTTAAATTTTTATAATTATTTCCCCTTTCGTAAAATTCCAATCAGCATCGTTATCCGCTTTAAAATACTGAACTAGCTATTTTTAATCTATTACATACCAAATTAAAGGTATAGTGAATGTGTTGTGATTTTCTAATGAACTGCCAGATTTTAAATATAATATTTTTAATCTACACAAACACAGCTACACTATAAAATTCACAAACACACATAAACAATTAGGTTAAAAAAACAGTATGGTGGAAGGATTCCACCGTTTCCAGCCGACAGCATTCGGCGTTAGCGCAAGGGTTGCGCATAGGAAAAAAAATCGACCTCAGGATGCAGGTCTCCCCTTCAACTGCTTGTCTTCTGTAAAACGCCACAAGGGGGCGCTGGGCGCTCTCTGCTCAAGGGGAAAAAGAGATGCTACAAAGGGAATTTCAATTCCGAAGTTAATAAAAAGTCTTATCATCAACTTTAATCTTTATACGATTTAAAGTTTCCAGGAGTTTGTGCTACTTTGAGCTCAGCATTCCAAAATGATCATAAATAAGTTTCAGTAAAAAATTCATCTGAATTTCATGATGCTGATCACTACGTTTTTGATTGTACGCTCACTAGTTCTTATCACCTCACCCGTCCCTCCAGCGAATCCTAACTTCATTAGTTTCTTAGTGTACTCCGGATCGAGGCTTCGCTGAGGATGATGGGAAAGATTTGTGAAGTCACGAGAGATATTTGTGAGGAAATCTAGAAGACGCTGGAGTGATAGGTCTATGCTCTGGACTGTTTACAATTTCATTTTATTCCATACTTTATTTATGGAATTATTCTGGCACAGCTTCCAGTTGTTGTTGTTTTTTGTGCAGGATTTTAATTTTTTATTCTTGTCAAAATTACTAATTTTGTGTCTATTTCAAATATATTCTATTAATTTGCCTCACTCAGTATATTAGATACATCCGGAGTTGAAAAGCTTATTTGTATAAAATTCCAAATTATTTTATCGTAAATAACAGAAATTTTGTTTACAATTTATCTCTTTTGTTACAATTTTTATCTGGTTTTCAGAGAAGAATTACAATTTTTTTTGTACTCACCTGGTTGTACAGTATGCTGGGTTTCAATACAGCCATTCCTCTTTTCCACATATTACCTTGATCGTTAGTCATTAACCACAAAGTTGTTTCAGTAATATTTTCTTCCCTTCTCATAACCTATTGAAAATATTCATAAGCCAGTTCGTATTAGAAAGTAATTCGAATATTTATGAAATTATCAAATTGATTCAGCTATAAATTCAAACAATAATTTCCAGTTAAATAATAATAATATTAATTCAAATAAAAAATTATTATACCGTATTTTTAAGACGGGCAAAAAAGTATAAAATAATTTCTCATACTCCCATATTAATTTATAATCTCATACGGAAAATTTATACATAAGATAAGAATTCACAATTTGTGATTGTGAATTTTTAAAACTTACATTCACAAATTTTTAGGACATCTGTATAGAGTTAGGAATATATATATATGACGTTATAAGTCTATAGCTGGAAGAGATTATTTTATACTATTTTATACATTTCAAAAACAATTTATATATTTTCAAAAATTTAAAATAAAATATTTTTTACTTTATAATCTTGTATGTATGAAATTTTGAAGTTGATTTTAAATTAACTTCCCAATGACAAAATTTGTACTGAATAGACCAGAGAGCGAGTTAATATTGTATTGCCATCCTTTTTCTGAGATATATTTGCAGCTCATTGGAAAGTTAATTTTTTAAACTAACTTTTCCATGTAAACTTTATACCGAACAGGCAGACAAGAAAACGAATAAAAAAACATCTCAAAATGAAAATAAATCTATTAGTAAGTTAAATGCAACCATTTCAACTAATTACTGTTCATATTTGAAAGAACTCAAAAATTCTTATTCTTTTGAATCATATTTCTATTATTAATAATATTCAAGATTCAGTTTTTTAAAAACGAAACATTGAAGCATTTTTATCTTGATTAAAAAGATTTGTATGATAAAAATCATTAAGGTGAGATGTACGGAAATTCCTAGAATCAAAGCCTCTAAATATCTTTTTCTAAAAAAACGCTTTAATATTAGTAGGACTTTTGAGTAAATAATTCTCAGTTCACAAAAATCTAATTTTCTATTTTACTTTCGAAGATCTGAGATTACAAAATTAATACAGAAAGGTTTATTAATCATTGAGGCTTTAAAACACGAGGTGACCTGTTAATCCCTAATAAATGACGCTGGAAATTTTGCTCAAGCAACTATTTAATTGTCTTCTGATATTTAATAATAAATATTTTATTGTCAGTGGTTTATTGAATTCAAAAACTGTACCGCCTTTATGGCTAAATTTTAATTAAAACTAGAATGGGAAGGCAGTACTGACTGCATTTTTCATACCAATTAAGACTTCACCACTGTAGGGAGAGGGAAGGACTTAAGTTAGAGCACGTACAGACCTTGAGAGTCTATTGACTCAAGGTCAAGGTTGGCTAGAAGTCCAAGAATTATCTGAGCACTTCTAGCCAATTTCAGATCGGCAAATAATATTTTAAAACCTGTGAATCAAAGTGACTCCATTACATATCACATTGGACTACAGAACATTAGGAATGACTAAGTGACAAGTGTATTTTCCATACCAACGTTCCCCTGCCTGCAAGAACAGAAAAAGTCTTTTTTCTAATCTTGTTAGTTAAAGATTAGAACCAAGTGAGGACCAAGAACCATTTGTGCAGAACCTACCATTTTCATTTCAGTAAATAATATTTTAAAAGTGGGTCAAACTAATTGAATACATGTGAAATTGACCACATAACTTTAGGAAATTTCCGGGTACGGGATCTCAAATGTCACTGACAAAATTGTTTATTAAAATAGTTTTTGAAGCAATAAAGCTGTGGTGAATAGCATATAAGCCAAATAACAATTGCGCTGCACAGGCAATTGCTTTTGCGTAATGGTCATGTTACTGGACTGCGAACCACAAGGTTCCAGGATCTATCCTTCGCGCATCCCATATCGCTACATTGGTGACCCGGACGATGAACCTTCAACTTTCGTACAGCTGTTGTGGCGCCATCTACTCATAGCAAACCAAAGTCGTCAGATTCACTTGACGCAGCAAAACCAAAGTCGTCAGACTCACTTCACGCAGCAACACAAAAAAAGGCCGCAGCAACCCAAAGCCGTCAGACTCACTTGGCGCATCAGCAACCACAAATGCTCGCCATAACGCTTGGCCTACTCAACTGGGTACAGGCTCATTAGACAACAGCTAAAAAATACATCACCACTCAACAGCCATATCGTTCGTCTCACCTCCGACTCACTGGAGGGAGAGTCTGTGGTGAATTGCATATAAGCCAGTTAACAGCTACGCTGCACGAGCAATTGCTTTTGTATCGTGGTCATGTTACTGGACTGCGAACCACAATGTCCCAGGTTCTATCCTCGCACATCACAATCCACCAAAAAGCAATGAAACAAGAGTGGCACATTTGTTTGTTGGCTCGTGAGAATTTTCCTAAAGTTGCCATTCGCACATGATGGAGTAACTGTTATTGGTGCTCAAATTTGTATTGAAAACGTAATTTGTGTAATATTTTTTTTTTTACTTTCTCGAATTAGAAGTATCCAAAGAGAAAGTATCGTTAATTGTTAAAAGAATGAAATTCGAGATTTTGATTGAACTCCACGTTTCAGACCACCCTGAGTCCAAAGAGCAGATTTGGGAGGTGACTGTGAGCATGATAACTCAAAAACGCTTTGAACTAGATGGATGAAATTTAGTGTATGGTCTCTACACCGAATTTATAGATTTTTATAAAATTTTAAACAAAATCCATAAAGAGGGTCTGTCTGTCTTCCCGGCTGTTCGAATATTTAACACAATAAATACAAAATGAAGACGTTTAATAGGTAAAATTTGGCACGTATATTTAACATTTAAAGTGTAAGTATGTATCAAATTTGGAACCAAATGCGTCAAAAGCTTGTCCATTTATCGGTCTGTACTTTCACAAACATGCTAACGCAATCACTCAAATACGCAATGATTTAAATATATGAAATTGGATGTATATTCTTTTGATTACAATTGTACTTCAATGCCAAATTGCAGTTTTAATAGAACAGAAATAATGGCATTTGAAATAAATATTCGGGTTTTTTTTTTTGCCTATTAGTTGCATCCCAGCTATTAGTTACCAAAGATCGCACTTTAATCTTCTCTTTCATAATTATTGTTCATCATCTGCATAGAGTTAATAAAACAAAAGTACATTGATTAAACAGTATGTCAGAATGTTTCTGGGAGACAAGTCCAGTTGTTTTTATTTTAATAAGTAAAAATTGTTCCTGTTTAATTTCTGAATTCATAAAATGTGACCAGACTTTCAAGAAGAATAACAGGAGACAAAGTGAGCCCCATATTTACATAAAAGGAATATCACAGTGTCAGTTTCATTTCTGATTCTTGAGAACAATATTACTCAGAATCAGCTAGGTAATTTTAAATGTAAGTTCATGAAATTTTAGATGTTTTGTCTGATAAATATTCAGCGTGCTCAAGGACTTATTAAGAGTTGCACTTACTTTCAAAGTGCCCAGATCTTTTCCTGACATGTAATAGAAAAATGACAGACACACATCTTTGTCGTTTGGCTGGAAAAATTCGCTCTCGAGATTCGCTTCGGATCCTGGATTTTTATTCTTTGTGCTGAACACAACGTAATTGCCTGGAACAGAAAAGATTTGCACAATTAAAAACACAATAAGAAATGAATTAAAAATGACCATCGTTAACTATTTTCTGCCATTCAATATTATTGGCATTGCCAAAACGAAAAGTGGACATTTGCGATTGCATCAGAATGACTGCAGCTACAGCAGCGCTACTGAACAGAGATATAATTGGCGTTAAGTGGTGTGCACAGTTTCACAGTTTTTACGGCGTTCAACAGTGAAAACTGTGCGTATTAGAGGAAACTGGTCGAAAGTAAAGTATTGCTATTGTACATGGAGGCTTTCAGATCGGAACTGAGTGCGGTGGCATGGTTTTTGATTCATTGATTTCCTGCCTCAAGGAAACGTGTCTGATGCACGTTAAATCCGTCGGGGCCAAACGTCCTTCAACTGATGTGGTGTGGAAGTTTAAAGAGGGGTTCCAGCTCAGGTGTCGTCCTTTTCATCTAACTGCGGTTCAAAATTGCGAGGTCCGTCCCAAAATAGCTCTAGTGTTACTTTAAAAGGGACATTAATATAACTAAACTAAATTAAATTAAGCCCCAAAGGAACAATTTCAATTCAACATAATACTGCAGTGGCAATGAAGAAGTCGCAGACCTTGAAATGGATCTCAGCCCAAGTGGGCATTGAGGGAAACGAGCAGGCCGACACTCTTGCCAAGGAGGCCAGAGTAGTGGATCCCACCTCTCTATCTACTTCTGCTCTGGATGCTAATGCCGTGGCAAGACAGAGGCTCTGTACCAATCGCACGAAATTCTTCTTGACAAATCTAAATTATAAAAGAGACATCATAGCCACAATTGCAAGACTCAGAACAGGAAACCTGAGGGCCATGAGAATCATACCCGATGGCTCCAGACTCTATGGAGAATGCAGACAATGTCGAGACGTGCAACTGGATCCGGAGCCTATTTTTAGCTACCGTTCTATTATTCCAGTCCTTTTCAAAATAGACATTGACTGCACCAGGGATATTCTTTATTCCGATAAAACTAAAGATGTGGCCAGGGCTGTTCTGCATGCTCTCGGCCCAATCTAATTGTCCCCGCCCCTTATTTTTTATTACACTTGTCACACAACAACTACAGTACTCTGACGAAACTACGGAACGCAATCAAAAATAAACGTCCAGGCCTTCTTACTTAACAAGTAATCATTCCACATAATAATACTAGTCCACACATCTCCCGTGAAATTCAGACGATCTTAAAAAAAAATTCCGTTGGAAAACGTTGGAACACCTGCCGTACAATTCGAATTTGTCACCCTGTGACTTCCACATCTTTGGGCCACTTAAGAGAGCATTACAGGGGACACGTTTGCATTCGGACAACGAAGTGAAAGAAGCAGTGCAGAACTTCCTCAAGACTCAACCACCATCTTTCTACAGAAAAGACATAGACTTGCTACCTAAACGATGGGACCTGTGTTACAACGCCCATGGCAATTTCTTTTGATTTTCAATAAAGGCATTCTTTTCATTCAACTTGTCCATTTTGCATTGGTCAAATCTCACATTTTTTATCACATACTATAAGAAAAAATATTAAAAAAGATCTTACCATCGGCAGTTTTAAGAGTATTATCCATACTAGGGCCAATTTCGCTGTTCGTCCCTGCTCTTCCCGTTTTACGAAGCCAGTTATAGAGATTCGGACCATCTTTCCAGCCGCACTTGTCTTCTTCAAAGTCACAGAAGCCTGGAATTGGAATTAAATTATTTGAATAAGTCAAATATTACGTGGTAAATCAGATATTTCCACTTCAATTTCAAATAACATTTTTGTTGGTTGAGAGTAAGATAAACATTCAATATTAATTAAGGTATTAGTTAACTACAAACAAATGATACTCTATTTATTATATTTTAAGGTAATTTTGAGACAAAATTATAAATAAAACATGACAAATTCTTTAATATTTTTATATTATGCGACAGAGTACTAAAAAAAGAAAAATTTTAAACGATTTAAATTTTCTTGCCAAGAATTTGTTTTCATTATCTTGAAAAAAATGATTAACATTTAAAAAATACACCAACCAGCTTCTGGACAATTTCCTGTTACAAGTTTTATGTCATCAAGTGCCAGAACAGCTTCTGTTTGACTGTCTATGCCAGCAATAAATTGAAACTGAAAAATAGAAAAAATTGTCGGTTTAATTTAATATACATTTTCTCATTGCATGAAAAAGAAATCGCGCTTTTTCTGTAAATTTTAAATCACTTTTTAGACAAAAATTAAAATTTTAATTAAAATTTCCAACAATTGAAAATTAAAAACTATCTTTACACAGTTTCAATACTTCTATGATTTTTATATCGCTTTTTACAATGATCCAAGAAGGTAGGACAAGCATTAATTGTTTGTTTATTTTGTTACAGCGTGTGTGTGTGTGTGCGCGCGTGTGTGCGTGTGTTTATGCGAATGCAAAATCAGGCCGAATTAGTTAATAATCATTTGGAAAAAGTTCTTACATTTGGATTATTTACATGCTTGTCTCAGCAAAAAATCTAAAGCAAAGTTTTTTTTAATTTTAATGATTTGTACGAAAAAATGAATTACTAAAAAGTTCGATTATTAATAGAAATCGTAGAAGTTAGAGCAAATCAAAGAGATGAAATATCAGCCAGAAGAAAATCCAGTTGGAATGAACGAAATAGAGGTGTGACGCTTGTTTTGAGTATGAAACGAAGTTTCGCCAATTAATTCCCTCGCCAATAACATCATCAATTAATTTCATCATTTTGAAGTACAGCTAACCACTCAGAATGCTCTATCATTATTGATCAAGTAACAAAATAGGGGGAAAGAAATTATTTAAATTTTGATCGTTAAACATCTTCTATATATAGTATCAAATGAAGTCTCCTGAAAGCGTGCGTCTGATGTTTGAACCAGAAAAACTCGAGAAATACTTAACTAATAATGGAAATATTTGCACCATTTTGAGAATTTATTGGGGAAGGTTTTAATATATTGAAGTCATATCAAAATAAAAAAGGAGTTTTATAATTGAGATTTTGATTATTTTGCTACTACGATTAGCGTATGCGTAACACAGCACTATCAGTGCTCTGCACTTATCTGTGCATGTGCGGAAACCTCAAACTGCGCATGCGCAAATAGCAAGAATTGTGATATGCTTCTTTGTTTACGTCTGATTTTGAACAGCGATTCAAAACTCGTTATGCCCAAATAAAGGAAATTCAACCTTGGCCGGAGCACATTAAATTCCAAAACGCTTCGTTTGTTACGCGATGATGAAAATGTAGAGGAAAGAAACGTTAGGTTAGCGAATATCAGAAAAAGAATGTCCACGCTTTCTTCGAAGGAGAGTCTTATGTTGAGTAAAGTAACCGTCTCTCTTTAAATCGCACTGCAATTGAATGACAGAGACATAGCGAATCTCCCCTGTCTGCTGACAGAGAAAGACATTTAAATTTGAGACACAGGAGGAAAAGCGAAAGAACAAACGTTCCTGATATTTGGTCCGAAAAGGAGTACTCCGCTCTGAATTGCGATCCATGCGTGGATTACAGAAATGATGATTCGGTTTCAATACAAACAAGGTCTATGGTCTGTCCATATTGTTCAGCTTTAAGAAAAGCTTTGATATACAGTCATTTTCGCCAAAAAATAATTTATCGCCAGATTTTAGCAAATGGCCGAATGTGGCGAGAAGGGCAGCAATAGCGTAACGGTAGCAAAAGCGCCACCGAAAAATTGGCAACGTCGCAAGCCGCCAAATGACTGTATATCAAAGATTAGCCCGGTTTTAAAATGGAAAGATGAATCAAAAGGCATGTGTTGTCTACAGGGGAAAATTAAATTAGAAGAAATCCCCCCCCATCTGAACCATTACATTCACTTCTTACTAATAAACATCCTACTTCCAAAGAATTTGCAAAGAACATACGCCAAATAATAATGCCTTTCAAATAACTTCATTTATGAGTGTACAAGTGCATGAACAGTGCTTTATGCCAACATTTAAAGTACACGGCGAAGTCTACCATTTTGGTTGGTTGTCTGTTTTGTCTTGGCACCAGAAGAAAAAACAGCCAATATATTTTACAAAAAAATATTATGAAGCAAGTTGATTTTTATTTTCATATTTGATTATTCAGAGCTGATAAACAACAGATGTTGATTTACAAATTATATTATATGATTACACAGATTATTTTATCTGATTATACAGAGTGTGGAACAGTGGGCACAATGACTTATTTGTATATTTTAAAATTTTAAAACAGCTTTTCTATTGAATATTTTTAGTGAATTGTTTTTTCTATGAACATATATTTTTATCATTTTAACAGTCTAAATATGGAACAGCATTGATATACAGTCATTTTCATCCAAAAAACAGTTTATCGCCAAATTTTAGCGAAATGACTGAATGTGGGGCGAGTGGCAGCAATAGCTTTTTCAACCGTGAGGTTCCGAGGAACGCTGCAGCACATTAAAGGAAATAAAGAAAAAAAATCAATAATTGCAGTAAAATGGAATGCATGGAAAAAAATTAATCGAAAATAATGGAAATAAGCAGAAGGAGTATGTGCAGCAGGAAAAAATCAAGGGAAATGAACAGGAAAGGTCGAAATACAGTAACATAAAAAAAAATCCGGCCATGTAGCCCTAAACAAAGCGCCACCGAAAAATTGCCAACCTCGCAAGGCACCAAATGACTGCATGACAAAGCTTAGCACTAAATATTTCTGAATGTATGTTATAAAACATGGTTTTGTAGTTATTTTTGAGGTTTTTATGTTTGTTTCATGTTGCTTGACATACCCATGCCATATCGGGTGGAAGCTAGACTTAAGTTTAAAGAAGATTTTTTCCTCTTGGATGTTATGCCACGGGCAACGCTGTGCGGGTACTGCTAGTAGGATTATAAATTCTTGCTTCTAACATTTATATGTAACTATCTATTATCAGAAAATTTAATTTTCAGACAGTAGAGGGAAATTTTAGACTAGAGAGGATAGATTAGTTACCAAGTTTTTAGTAACTGATGAAAAATTAATGTTTGCAGTTCATGCAGTTTAAATAATTTAATTTTACTTTTGATAATTAATGAATTCATATTTTCTTACTGATAAACTATATGGCTAGCGAGCAAAGCAAAGAAGAAGCAAAATAATGATGCCATAAGAATCACAACGTCATTTTTAGAATATGATGAGCGCAGGAAGCGCGGGGGGGGGTAACTCTTTAGTTTTAATTCATACAATGAATGAGATACATAAATATGGTGGTGAATTTTTCAATTACGGCGCTTATAGGCATGGAATTCGATATGTTTCAAAACTATCGAACAGATGAATTAGAACTAAAAAATACAGAATTAATTTTAACTACGTTTGACTGACGTATTTTATCATGTGAAACATGATATTGTTTTGGTTAGGAGATTTTGAAGCTCGAAATCGCGTAGTCAATGAATATTGAAGCTCGAAATCGCGTAGGCAATGAATAAAGCATTAATGGCAATTTCATAACCATCTTTTAATCGCATATATTTATTTTACCTGCTTTTACCAGTATTGCATTATTATTATTATGTATGCTTCTTTGAAAGCAGATGCGTTTTTAAAAGGTTGACTGCTTTTACCAGTATTGTCTTATTATCACGTATGCTACTTTGATAGCAGATGAGTTTTTAAAAGGTTGACGTAGAAGTATGACATCATAGCTGTTATTTTTATGGAATGTATTTTTAAAATTTTTTTTTTACCTGGAAATCTGCTGAGATGTTTGCTTTAACTTCTGCATACGTCCATACTCTGTGATTCGTAATATTTTTCGCTTTTGTTGAGAGCCACATTCCTATAAATAGATAAGTTGTGAAGATAATTAGAAATATAAACATCTAGGCATTCCAGTTTCAAATATAATGCGCCATTTTTTATTTTTTTTTAGTTAACAGTTCTTTTGCAAATTAAAAAAAAAAAATTCAGCATAACAGCAGAAAAATTATTTATTCTAGAAAATTTCTTAGCAAATTTTATCTTATTTTATTTATATTCTATAAGATGTAAGATGTCTATAAAAGCTGCTATTGTTTGCCAACGGATTCTAAGACAGACCGTGCTTTTGCGCATGCGTTAGGAAGGGTTTAATTCCTCGTAGAAAGGATGAGAGGGAATATGGAAAGTGACGTTTACAATTAACGTTAAAGTAAATTCATATTACTCGCGGACTTATGAGGCGTAAAAATGGCAGATAATTCGCAATGCTGTCGGAAAAAGAATACTAATTCACAATAAAATATTTCAGAGCAATTTTCATTTACTGTAAGGGGCATAAAAACTAAATTACGATGAATAAATGAAGATTTATGTTCTTAAAATTAGGTGATTCACTTTTTTACAAAACAATAATGATTTTTTTTAATGCTATAATGCTTTTTTTTTATATGTTATTGAATTTTTGTGAATATTTTGAGATTAACAACGATGGTTAATCGAGAGTTTACTCTATTTAAAACATTTTATTTTCATTTAAGAAATTGCTATAAATATGGAACGTCTAAGTAATATTATAAATATTATTCTTACATTATATGGTATTTTTAATTATATAATTGAATATCTTTACAAAAATATTACTAATAATGATTTTTTAAATTAAAAATATTATTATTTTAAATATATTACATGAAATAAATAGCAAAATTAGAACCAGTCTTATGAGCAATCAGTACGCAATTTTAAAATAAAATAATGCGGTCTGAAGAACCAGAAAAACTGGTATAGCAGGTTGTATGCAAATTGTATGGGGGTTTTCGACCAATCAGCGTAACCATATGCGGTCGATAGCCCGCATACAAGACAATAGGTGTCTGAGGAGGCTATAATCGATGTATAAATTTTTATACATCGATTCTTGCTGTTGTAATGGCAAGTTATCAAGATTTAAGGGATTTTCAACGAAGACTAATCGTTGGCGCACCAGAGATGGGACACAGCATTTCCAAAGTAGATTTTAACGACATTTGGATTTCGCGCATGAACATTTTAAGGGTGTACCGCGAATATCAGGTAAAACTTCAAATCTCCGACAGCGGACAAAACGGGATCATCGGCGGCTGAAACAAATAGTTACACAAGATATATGTTCAAAATATCTTCAAATTGCTGCGGATTTGAAAGCAGGCCCGTCAACAAATATCATCGCATGCACTGTGCAACGTATCCTAATTAATATGGGCTTTCGCAGCCGCAGACCATCTTGTGTACCAATGTCGATTCAGCGGCACAAAGTTCTGCACCTTGCCTGGGCTCGCCAACACCGTCATTGGACTCTTAATAATTGGAAAAACGTTGTTTGATCTAACGAGTCACGTTTCACAGGCGGGTGGCCGTGTATAGGTGTGGAGAAAACTCCACAAATCCGTGGATCCTTCATACCTACAAGGAATTATTTAAGCTGGTGGAACTGGTGGGTGTGTGATGATGTGCGGCGTGTACATTTGGCATGAAATGGGACCGTTGATACATCTAGCCTCGACCATGATAGGTCAGCGGTACGTTAACATTCTTTCTGATTGCTTACATCCATTCATGTCCTGTGTGCATTCCGACAGAGGTGGACAATTCCACAGGTGTTGGTAGCTACCCAGTGGCTTAAGGAGGACTCCTCTGAATTTCGTTCCCTCTCTTGGCCACCTAATTTCGCTGTATCGAGCATATCTAGGATGGTTTACAACGTGCTGTCCTTAGGAGATTTCCACCACCTCGCACTCCTATGTCTATGTGACTGCCTTGCAGGAATCATGGTGTGAACTGTCTACAGAATATCTTCGCAAATTAGTTGAATCCATGCCACGCCATATTGCGGCACATCTACGTGCTCGTGGGGGCTGTACATGATATTAGATTGATATACCAGTTTTTCTGGCACATCAATGAATATAAAAGTATGCAAAAACGAATTACCAACCAAACCAATCACATACCGTTATAACTAACAAATACTTACTTCCTTCTTTAGAGTTGGGAAAGTTAATGAAAGATTGTATGTAAGCCTCCTTGACCTTTCCCCAACCCCAGGCTAATGTTGCATCGCCATCGATGTAGTAGTAAAAATGCAGGCAGTTTTGAACCGTTTTGGGTTTCTTGTACACAGGACTACTTAGCATGGCTGTCTGCATGGAGGAAAAGAAAGATCCAGTAACACCAATGTACCAGTAGCCTCCTGATGGAAAAAAAATGGGAATTTCAAAAAAGCAGTCAAGAAAAATTGAAATATTGCATCTTTTAGTCCATTCCCCCCCCCCCCCGATGATTGTGCAATTTACTTAACAAAAATGTATATTAGAGAAAAAAATCACAAATTTTCTAGAACGATTGGTTTTGGGGGAGAAATATAGGGGGCGTAGTAATGGGAAGCAAGAGAGATGTAAATACCCCGGTTATGATAATAAGATAACATCACTGCGTTCAAAGACAAATATGATTAAAAGCTGATAAAATAATACTATCCCCGAGCAGTATTTACATTTCCAAAATCATTACTTATAACTAGTGGGGGAGAGGGTTAGAAAGATAATAAAATAGACCGGGCACTATTTAGGCTTGCAATTGCAAAAAATAGATATTTTATATCGTATGTTGTTAAAATTAGATTAAAAAATGTGGCTTTTAAAGTACATTGATTTTAATGAAAACGCGAACAATGGTAACGGGCCGCCAATATAACAATGCAAGAACGCTAATGGAAACTTATTCGTTACATGAAAATATAATTGTGAGCTATAATATTTAAAATCTGAAAGACCAATTTTCGTTAAGGCAGGTTTTTCTTTTAGATGCAAATCACATACTGATTACATATAAATATTTTTCAATCTTACCAACATATAAATTCATCATTTAAATTTTTAAAAATCATTAATGAACTTAGTTTAACATGCTATTCGAAAAAATTTGTTATATTACAGCATTCATTTTACAATTTATCTATCATCTTAATATATATAAATTACGTGTCACGTTGCTTGTCCGCGATGGACTCCTAAACTACTTAACCGATTCTAATCAAATTTGCACACCGTGTGCAGTTTGATCTAACTTAAAAGATAGGATAGCCCTTTTTTGAATTTTTAATTAGAATTTTAATTATTAATTAAAAACTAACTTTCCCGCCAAAAAAATCTTTTCATTTTCCCCACCGCCAAATGAATATCGCTTCAGTTTTTTTTTCCAACAGTCATGAGGCTAGGCTTAAGATTTTTCGGCTGATTATTTGAAACGATTCTATTTATTTTCTTAATGTTTGATGCATTTAAAATCAAACATTGTTAATGAATCGATCTTTCAGATTCATTCTGAAGTACTTTTGAATTAAAATAAGACAGAATAAAGGAAATTAAAAATTTCTAATCTGCATAGCGTTACCCCAACGCGTAGAAAAATTCACGCATTTGCGTTACCACAACTGGCTTTGAAAATTCACGCATGCGCATTGTGTTCTGATTGACAAATATTATCAACAGATGCGGACCTGATTTGAATTATTTTTATTTTAGTTGCATGCTTTTGTAATTAAATTGTATTTATGTTAGTTATATATTTTTTGTATACGCTTATACTTTTAAGTACATCGTTTTTTTAGTTTTTTTAATCTGTTTTCAAGCGATTATTTTAAACGATTCGTTTTATTTTCTTAGTGTTTGATGCATTTAAAATTAAACATTGTTCATTAATCGTTCTGGTCATAATGAATCTGAGAATATTTTGTTGACAAATTCTTGAAATATTACATAAATTAGGAAAGATATTCTTTAGTGCCCATAAAGTTAAGTGACTGTTTTCAGTAATCATATTACAAAAAATGCTTTGTTTCAGTAAAAAATATTATTATATTAATTGCAGATTAATCCTTTCCACTTTAATTTATAGTATAAATTCTACGGGAACTAACAGAAAATTAGAGAGATACATATCACGTTATGACTGAAGGCGTTTATAATATTATGAGAGAATTATATGACTATCAAAAGTTGAAGTTTTAAAATATTTTGATGAAGAAGCTATTAAAGTAGGAATTGCATAAAGTATTTAATTATTAAAATTTTAACGAACATTAAGATTGGCGAACCGGCTGGTCGCCAAAGGCGGCTAGTTATTTATATTTTTGAGCTGACGCTCACTTTTATCCTGGTGGAATCGGATCCGAAATGGAGCTATATGATATCATCAGCATGACAGCAGACAGAAAAAGGCTTTAATAGTTAATTATAAAAAATATATTTGTGTGTGTAATTTTTTTTTCAGGAAAGACACCTGTATAGGTAAACCGAAAAAAGCAAAACCTTATTTAAATATAAAATTTGATCCAAATCGGTAGAGTTGTTTCCGAGATACACGAAATAAACAAATTTATATACATACAAGAAATTCTCGTTCAAAGTTATAATATTAAATAGGATGCAGTTGTGAGATACAGATACCAATATTCATATTCTTTTCTTAAAGAATTCATAATTTTTAAATTATTTTATAAATTCATAAATATTTTATAATTTCATAATTTTTAAACTTAGCATAATTTTTTTAAATTCATATTCTTCTTCAATTTCTTAAAAAATAAACAAAATTATATTGATTTTCAATAGCAAAGTATACTACAAATGCATGATACAGAATTTTACATATATTTATGGAATGATATCTTCCAATCACATTGTAACTATTTCCTTTATTAGCAATGGTTCGAATTCATTTTCAAGTTGTTCAGATTAAATTCCTCAGAGAAAGCACTCAAATAATTAAATGAATATTTTCTTCTACCAAGCATTTAGTGACAAACCATTACGTACCCACATCGCTTCCAAGTGTATGATCAACGTCTGGTTGTTTACTGAAATAGGTACTATCACGTTTTTGCGTTTTCCATTCCCATTCCATTGAACTCGTCCTGCTGGCAGAGTAACCGCAGTCATAGTCATCAAAAGTGCACAACTGAGTGACGTCGCCTAAACAAAAATAAAACATAAATAAACGACTCATTATGAAATTTTCTGATATATCACGAATATAATTTTATACGAAATGTAGCTAAAAAATTTATGAAAAAGATAGTAGGAGAGAAAATAAAGGAAAATCAATTGTGAATTAATAGATTAATTATATAGTACTTACAAATTAAGATAATTATGAAACTAGAACCATATAGCAATCAAAATGCATTCGAAATATCCATTTCAGTTGCAACAAGTATGCGTTAAAGAAAGGTAGACAAAGTATGAGCTAATAGATTAATTGTCTAGTACTTACAAATTAAGATAATTATGAAACTAGAACCATATAGCAATCGAAATGCATTCGAAGTATCCATTTCAGTTGCAACAAGTATGCGTTAAAGAAAGGTAGACAAAGTATGACCTAACAGATTAATTGTCTAGTACTTACAAATTAAGATAATTATGAAATTAGAACCATATAGCAATCAAAATGCATTCGAAGTATCCATTTCAGTTGCAACAAGTATGCATTAAAGAAAGGTAGACAAAGTATGAGCTAATAGATTAATTGTCTAGTACTTACAAATTAAGATAATTATGAAACTAGAACCATATAGCAATCGAAATACATGAGAAGTATCCATTTCGGTTACAATAAGTATGCACTAAAGAAAGGTAGACATTGTTAACGATCTCTTGGTCTGATAAGATGAAACTATCATAATCTGTCAATGCATGGATATTCTAGTGCTATTATATAGTTATCTAATGAACGGCGAAAACGATAATTCGTTTATACAGCTGATATCACACTAATGGATTAACATCTTTTCCATTTACAAACAATTTATTGTGCTTTGATAAGATGAAAAACAAAAACTCTTAAAAATTCTTAATCAGAAACTAGATTAAAATTCTTTCTAAAGAGTTTTCCTTATTTTAACCATTCGCTTAATATTGGCTTAACCAAACACAATTTGAAATGCTAGTAACCAGTTATTTTAAAGTTGATTGTTTCGATTTTTTCCAGTAATTTTTTCTACTGATTTTAACTATAATGCTTTAGAAGTTTACAAAAGAAATAGACTATTATGGATAGTATCAGGACACAAGAAGTAGATTATCATGGATACAATCAGGATACAAGAAATAGACGATCATGGACACTATCAGGATACAAAAAATATACTATCATAGAAAAATCAGGATACTATCATGGTCACATTATAAATGCTGTAGATATATTTGTTTACATTGAATAATTAAATAATACAATAAAGGAAGCATAAAAAGTCTTACGCTTTGTATCTTTGCATTTCCCTGGTGTTAATTCGATGTCGTCTAAGGCTATATCACCACGTACGGAGGATGCTATGTTATGCTTTGCTGTGAAAATTATCTGTAAGAAAAGAAAATTTATTCAAATGTTAATTTTCATTCACCATTTCAACTTCTTCATAAACATGGGTGTAAGAAAAATCATCTTAATTTTCTGAAATTTTAGTTTAAATGCTTGCTTACAACAAAATATGCACTTCACTAAATCATAAAAATTCTTCTCGTCAACCTGCCCGCAAAGGCAGATTCCAATACATCTAAGTTACTATCTGGCAACATAACTTGCTGATGATAGAAACAGTCAATATTAGGGATTGAAAATCACATTTCAGTTTACATTATTGGTTTGAGTGTTATTATATGGTTATTTTATGCTATTTTTTGTTATTGTATTTTTGCTGATTAGTGAACGTATTCTTCTAATTTATTGTTTTGTATTTTCCTTTTCTGTTAAAATGGTATATCTCTTAGGCCTAATTTCAGGAGATTTTCGGGTCACGAGGAATCGATATTAGACTGTTTAGTCTGCATTCCTTCACAGAAAAAATCCCTTTTTTTTTTTAATCCTTGCCTGAGGGTGACCCTTGAGAAAGTCTTCAGGATGGATTCTTTTTTATTTGCTTTAATTTTGATATTTTCCTATTAACTTTGTTTTTATTACTATTGTCTCATTTCATCTGTGTTTTAGAAATAGCTGCATTTGCGTTCTCTAAATATCATGGTGTTTTTTTTGTTCCTTTTTTTGGTTTTAGTTTGATTAAGAAATAATTTTTAATTGCAATTCTGAAATTATTTAGTTCTATTAACCTTTTCTATTCATTCTTTTCTTTCCGTTCTATTAACCTTTTTTGTTTTGTTCTTTTCGTATAAAAGAAATTTACTCTTGTTCTTGTTGAAAAATGCCGTAGCGCTTCTTGAAGCTCTGAACATTTTAAGTGGAGGAATCATTCCATACCCCCATAAGTGGTGACCCAGACGCAACAATATTAAATAATATCCAAGTGACCAAATCACATTATAACAATTCTGTAATAAAAAGAAAAGTTAGACTTTTATTTTTATTGCAGAATTACTAACTGATGTGCGTTTTTACGATGTAAAAATATTTTGATAGTATTTTTAATGATACAATATTCATACAATAGTCATTTTGGTATTTCCCCAAATTTCCAGTTTAAATCTAATTCTAATATCGTTATTGCTGTATATCGTTTTTTTATACAAATTTTTAACAAAAAGCAAATAAAAAAAGGATTTCCAAATACTCGTTGTTGCCTTTTGGAAGAGTCTTGTGAAGCTTACAAATGGAAATAAAAACTCAATGTAGGATTAAAATTTTTAAAAAAATGTAAATGTTTAGAGATGCCAGTTTCTTGCCAAAAATTTTTTTCTATTTAAAATTTATTTTAAAAAAATATTTTCAACAGATTTTAAACAATATATTTCATTTTTGAAGCGAAATCGGATACATGGTGGACATTCAGGCGAAGCTGAAATTTTTTGTTGGCGATAAGTTGCCAAATGTGACAGCCATTTTTATCATTTTCTAATAACCCTAAAAGCGAAAAATTGATGCCTCAAAAGCGATAAATCACCAATTTTCTGCCTGTGTATTTTGTGACTTCAAAAACCTCAAACTAAAGCACCATCATGTTGTCACAAGATAATAAGGAAAAAAATTTTAATGAAATCTACGATCGCAAATTTCAAGTTATCATGTGAGAACATTATTATTTTTTATTTGTCTTAATTAATTTAAGTCCTTATCTAGTTTAAACCGGTTTGAAACAATGACGAGACTTCTCTATCGGTCTCTATCCTCCCCGCCCCCTTCACTCTCTCTCTCTAATTTTTTTAAACTTTTATTTTCAACTTTTCTAGCTGGCAAACAAAGATTTTGAGATGAAAAAAACACATCGTTTTTCTAAATATCGACGCATGCGTAATCTGATAGTTTCGTGATTGTTTCAAACCGGTTTAAACTGGTTAATGACTTAAATTAATTAAGACAATTCGTAAGAATTCAGAGAATGTATAATTTGGAAATAAAGTTGTAATTTTAGTTGGCAATAAATCGCCAAATGTGACAACCTTCTGCATTATTTTCTAATTACCTTATTTTAATTAGATGAAATTAAAATAATATTTATCGATTAAACAAACAATATTTTAACTTGCTTGGTATATTTTTAAAAACCGTTGCGCGAGTTAGGCAATAACACTGTGATTTCTAAGGGAAATACTACAACAGTAGGCTATAAATAATTCAAAAGCTATACAGTGAAAGCCAATTCCAAAATAAAACTACATTAGCAGACGATAGATAATAGAAAAACAATACTGTGAAAGCCGACTCCAGAATAAAACTACATTAGCAGACGATAGATATTTCATAAGCTATACAGTGAAAGCCGATTCCAAAATTAAGAAAAGATAAATCGTCAATTTGTTGCCTACGTATTTTGAGGCTTCAACAATTTGTTGCTTTCAAATCGCTTCAAAACCCTCAAGCCAAAACAACGTCATGTTCTCACATGATAATAACATAAAGAATATCCCAATTTTCTCAACAGTTTCTTAAATTAAAAAATAAATAAAATTTAGTATAAAAATAATTAATAAAAACAAATCAATTACTATCATTTGTCTAGTATAATTTTTTTTAATAATCCCAATTGTTGGGAGAATATATGCAACTCTGCTAATATCGAGATATTTTTAAATCTTTTTTACTTACCCTGTAGCCTTTCAGGTTCATGGTACCCGATTCCGAAGCGGTAAAAAATGCCTCTTTCCATCTGTCTCCTTGCGTCCGTGACCGGTAGAAGTACTTCTTGGTGTCAGATGCTTGACTGACACTCTGAGTTGAGACAGTTAGAGAACCGATGTCTGCACCGTACATGTGATAGAAGAATCGAACGCAATAGTCCTTTTTTATGGCCACTGTTTGCAGTGACACTGCGTTCGTCTTGGCCGCACTCACGTTTACAAAGAGATAGGTGCCATTTGCTGCAAGGAAATTAACATTTGCTATTTAAAAGGGGGAAATCTATGCATATAAAATGTTAACATACGTGGCACAAAAAACGAGCTTTTTACTAATTGTCGAATAGCAACATCCAAATATAAACAAAACATCATACACATTTGAGACAGCTTCATTTTACAGCTGTATTGAATCGAATGCTTCAATTAACTAATTAATGGAGTTGCAAAATATTATTAGAAGTGTTCTGGAGATAGATCGCCTTGTCACCAAAAAGGACATTCAGTCAGAGGAAAGAAGATATAAAAAAAATCAAGAAATAGGCTTTCAATAAAAATTTTAATAAAGTGTAAAAGAGTCTTCTAAAGTTGGCAAATAAATAATCGTGGTAAGATTATAGATTAATGTACGGTTTCTCGCCAAGCACGTCGAAATTGTGCCAATTGTCCAAAAACTCTCTAAAAGTCTGCAATCCTGGGTATATAACAGAAATGCTAACAAACGAAAATTGGCGCGATTATATTTGGCGAGAATATGTTTCAAAATTTTAAAATAGGCTTAATCGGTACTAGATAAGTAAGCGGGTAAGGTTTATGTACGGTTTTTCGCCAAGCACACTCTCTAAAAGTCTGCAATATACCAGAAATGCTAATAAACGGTTTTTAAAATTGCAATAAAAAATGCAATAACAAAAAAACAAAAACAAAAAATCTTACCTGTTCCAGTCGTGTGATCTATCGATGGTCCGGTATCAGCCGCATTTACTTTTCCTTTTCCGATTCTCCAGTTTTCTTTGTTGCCTTTTACGTTTGATAGAAATGAGCATATGCTGTTTTGCTCAAAATCACAACTGTATTTCCTGGTTTGTGCTATGAATAAAAAGATAAAAATATGTTTAATTTAAATGAATTTCTAAACCTATCTAGTGCATATATGCACTTCATTCATTTTAAAAAGAAATATCCAAATGATAACAGTGCCAAAATATTAGAATTACGATTGCAACTAGCGTTGAATTTTTATGACACTGTGTGCACGCATATCTGAAAAATGACAATTTTATGGCATACAAGTAGGGGAAAAGTTCAGTTCAGTTATATCAACGTCCCGTTGTAAAGCAACACTAGGGCTATTTTGGGACGGACCTCGTCATTTTGAGCAGCGGTCAGATGACGAGAACGACACCTGAGCTGACACCCCCTCTCCTAACTTCTGCACCACAAGGAATGGACTTTTGATCCCGATGAAAAAGTATGAAAAGTGTATTTTTATATTTGGATAAATATTATTATGTAAATACTCTTGCAGTTCTAGAAAAAGGTTAATCTAGGTTTTGTTGACATTTTGCTCTTGTTCAATGCATAGTGATAGAACTATATATTTTTTCACAAGAAAGTTTATGGTTGTTTCCGAAGCATAAAAATGTAAGCAATCTTCAGAAAGGGAAACAATCGTAAAAAATTAATAAATATAGTGAAATTTATTTCTTATGTAATAATTAATATGCTATGCTTTTAATGAGATATTCTTGTTTTTGTACTCTTTTTTTGTTACGAAAGTGATTTAGATCTAATAATAATCAAAATAAAATACATAAAAGAAATTGTTTCATTTACAAGAATGCTCGCGATGAATAAAAAAAAATAATTACTTATTATTTATAAAAATATTGATTCAATAAGCTTATTTTTTAACTTATTTTACTATATCATCAAAGGGCATCCCAAAAATAGGAGATGTTAAATTTCCAGGTAAGCGACTGGCTCTCGTTTCCCTGGTGGGTAAAATAATGGCATGAGGCTTGCTACCTCCATGTTGATGACGAGATATACCTCCTACGGGAAGGGTAGTATCGTGGCCGGTAATGGCCATCAGGACTGAACTATAATTACTGCCAGAATTCCAGTGCGACGATGCAGGTCATTCAAATTACCTAGCTCTGTTATGGTTACTATATTAAAGAACTACAACTTTTCTTTCACCTATCCAATCTCTTTTTATCCGGGTTTTCATTCGCGGTTGTTTAAAATGACTTTATGTATCCTTTATGCTAAATCTAAAAGCGAGGTATTAACCTTTTGCACTCGGAAAAGTAGTACGATGCGTAGTTATTCACTTCATTTCGAAGATTTGTTTATTGCTCTGAAAAATAAATATACACAATTGTTTTAGGTCGAATTTCTTTGACAAATTAATCTACATCTTTCTTACCTTTTTGTAGGTATTTTGAACAATAAAAATTGAAAAATAAATAAATAAAACATCAAAATGATGCACCGTCCGAGTGCAAAGGGTTAAGAAATTCCAAAATGGATGACATAAACTATTCTTATGTAAAATATAAAATAAACAGAATATAATGATTTCATAGAAATATGAAGATCTTAGTTTATCCTTTTATTCATAGAATAGATTACATATTACTTATTATGCGTGAATGCGCAAGATTTGACAAAATATTTCATTCCTATTTCATCTCATCTATGCAACTTAACTCCAGCAGTAATCTCCGATTCACAAAAGGGATCGTGGGAAGAAGTCTCCGTCTTTCTATACCAATAATCTTAGCCTGACATGCAATAAACTTAACTTTTTACATTAAAATTAGTTATTTTTAATGAATCTTCATTAACCCGATGTTGTCATTAGTCCAACAATCCCCTAATCTGATATACGCCGGATTATTATTAAAGTATTACCCTTCGTGTGGCATCCCAGATATGAATATGAGACACTTCAACTTCAATGGATAGTTTTCGCTTCCCTGGTGAGCATACTAATGTTGTAAGATCATTCCTACAACCAGACGTTCTCATGGCTCGTGCGCGTCTTGCGTCCGACGCATTTTGCCCTCTTTCCCCTCATTTGTGGTTATCCGGGGGTCTTTGATATCTGTTCATTTTACCGACAGTTTGCAAGAAGCTCCCGACCGACGTTCACAGACGAGAGTGGTTCTACAATGGGTCACTATTTACGATATTATAAGAAAAGGCAAGGTACCATGGGAACGGAGATCTACGGGATTGTAACATAACCATTGAAGGCTAATAGGAGTTAGTCTTGCTTTCCAGTTGTAGAGAAGTTGCTGATCCTTCAATAACCGCCCCCCTGCTCAAGCAGGATGAGAATAACTCCTTTGGGATTACTGAAGTATCTCTATATGTTAAATTGTATGAATTAAGCTTGGTTAGAAAGGGTAGTGCAATATTTTAGAAGCGTAAGTTGAATATTTGGTGCCATTGTTATTATATGTTCTTAAAATTCCGCTGAAACAAGTCAACTTTTTTTTTAGAGTAATTGGACCTGTTTGTACTAGCATGTTTAGTTTAATTGTATTAACGTCCCGTTATAAAGCAACACTCGGGCTAGTTTAGGACGGATCTTGTCATTTTGAACCGCGGTCAGATGACGAGGACGACACCTGAGCTGGCACCCCCCTCTCAACGCGACACCACACCAGCGGGAGGACGTTTGGCATGACGGATTTAATGTGCAACAGACCCCCTCACACGACGGTTCTTCGGTGGAATCGGGTCTCGAACCTGAAACCCTACGGCTCACAAGCCGAGAACTTACCACCAGGCCACCGCGGTCCATTACTAGCACGTATTTTAAATGTTTCAAATCCGTCTGAAAAAGGTAATATAGTAAGAAAATGGGAAAAGAAATTCAGAACAAACAATCAAAAATGCTGTAATCTTCAAATCATATGCTATTTTATTATTATAACATATAGTAATGTAATTTTATTTATAATTATATTAGTTGTATTGTAATTATTATTATAATAAACAATTTATATTTATAATAATTATTCAATAATTTATATTATCTTTATAATTATATTAGTTATATTGTATTTATATTATGTTTATTATTCTACTAAAAAATAGCATAGTATATTTTTATTTTAATTATTGTATATATTTTAATTTTTAACTTATAATTCTTCCTTATAAATATTAGGAAACTTGATACATCTTTTTTCTCAAATTTACGTCTTGTATTGAATCAAAATTTAATTCAATAAAATGACCAATTGAGAATTAAATGATGAAAATAGTGAAATAACCCGCTGTCATCAAAATTTTAAAACTTTAACGCATCAGACAGTGAATAAAAATTCGATGAAGTAATTCCATCTTTGCAAACCTAAAATCATTAAGCGAAGCCTTTTTATTAACATTTTGATTTTAATGTATCAATAAAAATGCTTCCCTTGAAGATTTTAACATCAAATAATAAATATTTTAATTAATACCAAGTGATGGATGTAATAAAATTCTATGATTAAAATCTATAAACTCGAACTTTTTTGTCCGCGTGTGGAAGAAAGGCGATATAAAAAAGAGAATTCAAATTTTTTATGAATCAATAGAATAAACAGTGAAAAATCTTCAATTTGACGTTCTCGTTAATATTCGATCTTGTCGTGATTCTTTTCCGTTCATTTTAATGTAAAAAAAAAATCTTCGTGGCATCAAAAACGTTCAGCAGTTTGTCTCTAAAAATTATAAAAGGATTTTTTTTTTTTTACAATATATAAATTCTATTCACAATGATGCAATTAAATCAAACGTCTCGACAGCCGAAAGTCACAAAATTAACTTTAAAAAGGTAGAGAAACTTAAAAGGGTTATTTAAATAACTTTCTTAATTTCCAGCTATTGTTAAAAAAAAAAGTCTAAAATATCGTAATATATTCATGAACGTGATTTTTGTTGTTGTTGTTGTTTTTTGTTTCCTAATAAAATTTGGAAAAGAAGAAATAATTATATATTTAATTCAAGAATAATTATTTAGATAAATTACTTTGTAATTAACAATGCATTTTGTTCGGTAATTAATTTTTTGTTTGCATTTAATTTTAGGATTTTGATAATATTATCCAAATTATTACATTTCTCTATTATTATTATCCGAAATTATAATCATAATAACAGAAATGACTAATTTAATAGACCATGTAGGCAATTGCCTAAAGGCCCTGTAATTCTGAAAGGCCTCGAGATTTCAAGATTATTTTTGCAGTATTTTCAGAGTAATTTAGATTTTGCTTTCATTTGATTTAGAAATGCCATGTACTTAAATTTATCCAAATTAAAATAAATCAACACTGAAATTTTAGAACATTATTCTCAGAATTTTTTCATATTTTCAAATTAGCTTACTTATTAATCTAATTTTTTTGTGACAATAGGTAAATTTAAAGATCAATAGTCTTGATAAAGTTTGTATTAAATAAAAAATAAAGCTACATAAGTTTTGTAACAATTTAACATTTTTTTGAAATATGGTTTTTTTTAAAAATTAAATCAATCTTTTAATATTCCCGATACCGAAATTAGCTGTCCTGATTTATCTCGGTTTTGAATTAAACGTTTTGCTGTTTAAGTTTGTTATGAAATTTTTTATTGAAAACTGATTTTTAAAAATTAAAAAAAAATCATAAAAAAATATTTGAATGCGGAAAGTGGTGAAAAAAAATGAGGTAAATACAAAATTGGAGCGCCTATCCTTTTTTTAAAAAATTGGGCGATACTATTATATTACTAAAAACTGTAAACAGTTTGTAATAATTTAAACCAAGATTCGACAGTATGTCATTTTGTACCAGTTTCTTGAATGGTGTACTTAAGAGTTTTTTCTTAAAGCACTTTGAAAAATATTCATTTTGAAATATGCACAAAAATACAGAAAACTAGGTCACACGCCCCCTAAAAAACATGATATCGATAAAAAAAAATTGATGAAGCAAATTCCTTTTCTAGAATGAGATAAAAAATTCCAGACTTTTTGGGTATCAATAGAATGGGCGTTTCAATCAAAATCAGAGGAGGAAATAGGAGAAGAATATTATCTTCCGATCATATTGTTGTAACAATCGAAATTGATATGTCGGTTTCAGTTGAGAATCTTATCATAACAGAAATGTCGAACAAGTTCAGAAGATAATATAGAATGAATTATCGAAGTACTTATAATTCTGAAGTGACAAAAAAAATTCAGGGGCATTAAAATGCAAATTCACAACTTTTATCTGAAACATTTATGAATCACTATTTTGTTTCAGAAACACAAAGATGAGTTTTTTTTACATATGTCAGTACTTAAATGGTTAAATGAAAGGCAATAGTTGATTGTTTCATTTACTATCTAACTGATTCATTCTAATTTCTTCGATGGCCTTTTTTATTAAAGCAGTGATGAATCACTATTTTATCTCATTTTAGAAACAAAGCTATTTTATACATATACTGATATTTAATTCGTTGATTCATTCATTGATTAATTGATTCATTCTAATTTTTCTTGTTTTTTTCCCCCTTTATTGAAACAAAAAAAAATTGCAAACTCTATATTCTAGAAGTTCATACCAAGAGATTCATAGAAAACCTTTTAAAATTACAAAATGCAATTTCACGAATATTTTATCTGAAACATTAATGAATCGCTTTTTATTTATCTCATTTCAGAAACAATGATGAGCTTTTTTTTACATAATACAATATTTAAGTGGATAAATAGAAAAATTTTCAGTGGCTGATTCATTCTTTGACCAATTCGTCCTAATTTTCACGATCTTTTTTTTTATTAAAGTAAAAATTTGGATACTATATTCAAAAGATTCAAAACTGTGTTTGTTTCAGTTAATTACTTTCTACATAAGTACAAATAAATAATTTCTGTCAGTATTTGGAGCTGGTAAAAATCATAATTTTTTTAAGCACATTCATTTTTTTTTTCAAAAATGATTTCCAACTTTCTTAATAAACACAAATCTCTTTTGCACTTTTTTCTTCTTGAATTTGACTTTTCAAGTCTAAACTGGTTATTATCCTAAAATTGGTGGGTTGAAAGAAAATGAGAGGAATTTTGAAAACATTAATAAAATGCATTTTAAACTTTAAACGAATATACAATTTAAAATTAAAGCAAGCATATAAATGTGTATGAATTATATATATACACAAATAATATTTAATAATTTAAATTTATGCATATAAATAAGTACAATTTAATTCAATTTTCAGCATCAAATTTGATTTAATAATCCTGAAAGAATTTTGAAAACTGCAGCCACTTCTAAAATTTTCATTTGTAAATGCTTTATAATGTTGCAGAAGTATCTATTATGCTGTTAAAATGTAAAAGATTTTAGAAAATTCTGAAAATTTCCAACATATTCAAGTAATCCAAAATATTCTAGAATATTCTTAAATGCTTCAGAATGTTCTAAAAACTTCTATTGCTTATATATAGAATGATAGCAAATGGATTGGAATGTGTAGAATTATCTATAATTGTCAAAAATTTCCAGAATATTGTAAATATTTTAAATTGTTCCAAAATAGAATAAAATCTAAAAATAATTTAGAATGCTTTAAAAAGTTAAGCGAAGTTCTACAACTTTCCAGAATACAACAGTTTAAGAATATTCTAGAATGTTCCCAAATGCTAACTTTTTATAATATTTAAGGGTTAATTATCTCATGTAGCCATATTTTTGCTCATTTAATAAGGATCAATTTAAATTAGATTTGCAATAAGGTAATAGATTATAAGTTTAATTTAAACCGGTCTTTTAGGAGATGTGTGTACAACAAATTTACACACATTGAGTTTTATTTATTTCAAGATTATTAATATGGAATTTATAGTTTCTAAATTGAATATATTTGCTAATAAAATTAATGTCCATTATAAAATTTGTATCCAATGCGATTTTCAGAGGGAAACATTTTCGAAACTAGCAATTCTATAATGCTTTGATCGTTGTTTTTTTAAAATTTCATTTTATTTTTCATTCGCAATACTCCAGAAATAAAACTGCGATTCTTCAATTAAGTATAAGATATTCATTTTTCAAATCATAAAAACTTCCTTTTCTAAACATACAAATGGGACCACACTTATTGATTTATTTTCTCAACAACTGATAGTGATTCATAATAATTTTAATGCTTTTCCTCCAAATCGCAAACTTTATATTTAAAGGTATATTTTTAGGTTTAACTTTGAAAAAATGGTGAATCCAATGCAAGCTAGTTTAATAGACGGGAAATTGCTCCAATTTAATTTTGGAATTCATGGATAGTCTTCCGAAATAGAAAAAGATAGAGCATCTGAAAACAGTATATGACAAACAAATTACAGACGTGGCTTTATTTGTCACGTGACTACGATACCATACGAAGTGCCCTCATTATTTAAGTTTTATAATAGGATTTCTGAAAATTAGAAACTTTAAAAATCCTGAATCAGATAATAAAAAATACAGATGACAGAAATTAAGATCAGCCTTTAAATAACCTATATTGCTAACTTTATATTATTTTTTGAAAGAAAGTTAAATAATTGCAAATTAAAAGATGGCAACTCTTTCAGACTATTTTTTAGAATGAAAAACTTTGCCTTTAGAAATTCAAGAACCGAAATGAAAGGACCTTATTTTAATCTACGACAAATATTTTTTTATTCTAGTTTAACATGTGAAATTAATAATTATCGCTATGATTGTTTTTGAGAATAACGATATTAAAATCAATTAAGGTGAGAGATCTCTTCACAATTCTTTAGTTTTTGCAAATAATTCGTTAGAAATTTAAAGTCATGGTTGATTATTTATATATTTTAAAATTAAAAATTTAATACATATTAAAATCTGAGATTATTTGCAACCCCATTTCTCAGTATCTTAAGTATTTTGATACTTCATTTGTTTAAGAAAGGTAAGGGGTATCAGGAAATGTTTATTTCTTTCATTTTAGAGATAATTTTTATACAAATGAGCACAAAGTATTGATTCTTCCCCTCTGTTATTATGTAACATCTAACAAAATACTTTAGATTTTCAAAATAGAAATTAATATGGAAAAAAATTGTATTAATACGAAATGCTAAGGTTTTGCATATTTTTCACAAATGTTTTCATAAATAACTATAAATCTCTCTATTATATCCAAAATCTAATGTAAACATTGAGTTTTATTCGTTTTGTGATTGGTGTGTCACCTCAAATGTCACCTGACCCAAGACATTTGAGGTTTGTTTTTCCAGTATTGTTTCAAATATTTAATGAAAATTATTATTACGTTTAGTAAGTATTCTTACTGTACTTGGCGGTGAAATCGTGTCAAAAAAGGAAAAGTAAAGGTTTTATTAATATCATATTAGCAGAAAACGAGTTCAAAACAATATTATTTGTTAATTCTACTTTTAGAACACAGATTTGATGGAAATATTAATGAATAGATTCCTATTTATTTACCATTCTCGAGTAACAAACATTTTTCGTCTCTCGGCCAGCAATGGTCTGAAAATCTAAGCAAAATCCGTGTTAACCTTGAATTCTTTTATAAATAGTAATGGGGCGTCAAGCGATATCAGATGACGAAAGGCCGAGTCAATTTGAAAAGAAAAACTGATCGTGAAGTTGCTTCGTTGGTGGGAAAATGTGAAAAATTGATTTAATATATAGATTTTGGAGATATAAGCAAGAAATGTTCTCATTGTCGAGCTTTGAGTTTTGAATCAGAAGTAGGCCGATCTGTAAATGTATGCTGTCATCATGGAAAGATTAAATTTCCAACGTTGAAAGAATGGCCAGTGAAGTTAAAAAATTTTCTAACTGGAACTAATAAATATCGGGTATAATTACGGACAATATCGAGGTTGGCGATCAAAAGCGAGAAGAGGACGAAGCCTCCTAATCATAAATATTTTTCTTTCCATTCAAGTTATATAAAATATTGTAATTAGACTATATAAACTTTTTGAAAGGAAAAATATACCGTCATTTTTTTCTATTTAATAAAACATTTGGAACTAAAAAACAAACTGAAAGCATATAAACTATGAAAAGAAACTTCATATAAAATCAATAAATTATACGTTTTTTCTTTCTTATAGAACTTGGTACAGTGATGGTTATTGTATAATAAATTAGGAAAAATTAATTAATTTGGAATCGCTTGTATCAATACTTTCTGTATTTTTGTACCAATTTAAAAATAAATTAGTTTGGTTTGTTTAATGTAAAATAACTTAAATGTGACACTGGTGGAATAAGAAAGAAATATTTTAAAAGTGTGAATCAAAAGTATAAATTTGAATTTAAATTCATAGAGTTATAATAACTTCTTCAAATATTGGAACACACAAAGGAAAAGGAACACACAAAGAATATATTAGACAAAGCATATAATAAATTTCGCATTTATAATTATTATTAATTGTATTTTCTTTTTTTTAAAACTTTAATTGAACTTTTATGCAGAGTATTAGGACTTTTACAAAAAAAAATTATAATCTTATTTGACCAATCATTTCAAAAATAACAGTGTAAATTTACAAATACTTTAAAATTATAAGCATTTATTTTGACAACGTGAAATATCCGAAAGATATTTATTTGACATTCATTCTACGCTGTAATGCGTAAATAAATTAATTATTTAACACCAATAAACAGTTGGTAAATTGGTTTGAATATAACTAATGTGAAATATGAATTTTTTTAGCCCATTAAATATTTAATAAAATGTAATTTTATATTAAAAATAAAAAAGGCTTAATGTAAATTTTTATCTGAAAAATTTCATTATTCTACAAGTGTTGATTCACCTCATGCCTTTACTCTATTTCTACCAATTTTTCTCCTTTTTTTTCAAACTGAGAAAAATGGGAAAATATACCTTTTATCTCGAACTTATTATTCTAACATAAATATCTCATTACCTGAATGCATTTACATTTTTTTAATAATCATTTGAATTCTGATAGGAAAGATTAATTCTACCAGAATATATTTGCATTTTTTTAAATAATCGTTTGCGTTCTGATGGGAAAAAATACGCAGGTATTGCCAAAACTTACAGCTAAATAAAATTAATCGCGATTTTTTTTAATCGCGTAAGAGAGTTATTTATATAAAATAGAGACAGAAATTAATTAATCGCTATGAATGAAATGTTTGTCGTGTTGTCAACATAGAAACAGTTATCTTCCCACTAAAATCATTTCTTACTGTTGTAATGGCTGTCAAAATAAATATTTATGCCGATAAATGTATTTAAAGTACTTTAGGAATTTTTTTTAAATAATAGAGGTCAGGGTAAACCGAAAATTCTATATATATTATTACAATATTTAAAAGCATCTTAAGAAAAAAAGAAATGAGCTAAATAGAAGACCAAGTTTACTTTAATTTATCCTGCTAATGATTATAATGCAATTCTGGAATAGAAAACAGATTCCAGTAAATCTTGGCATTTTATACAGTCAAACAGCTAACATAACAAAAATAATTTACGTTTGCTTTTTTTGTAATTTAATTCTTTTTTTAATATGACTACCAAAATTATCATTCATACTTGGAAATACCCATGGTCAATAGAAAATTTACTTATTGTTGACTATTTCCACCAGAATAATCCGAAGCGTTCTATTTTAATATCTGAGACTCTTACATGACTCTGAAGCAATATGACCACATCGATACATTATTCTTAATTTTTTTTTTCGATACAGTGTGAAATGGAAAAATAATATTAATTACAAAGTTCTTTAAACTAAAAGGCTCAACTTCTGATTTATCATAAAAGGGTGTACATTTTCAACAAAGAAAGTTTGATTAAAGCTCATGATAAAGCATATCAATGAAGGGAAATAGTATTGATAAAATTATAGTTGCTACCCACCTCCCATCTTTCATAAATACAGCCATCAGTAAATGAATGCATTCAATAAAATATATTACTTCTTAATTTAGCTTGTAAGTTGCAAGTAAACGTTATAGATTATATATAGAGTATTTGAAAATCATTAATGTGTCTTTAATTTTCTGGATAAATTAACAGTGTTTAAAAAATGTTATATTCCTGATAAACAATTATTTAAAATAATTTTGAATTCCACAACAAAAATAGAATTTCATATATTGTAATAGATTCTGTTTACATTCATCTACTATTAAGATAAATAAAAAAAATTAAGGAATGAAACTTAAGAATAATAAGTAACACTTTACACTTTAATTGCATGAATTTTCATAGTAATTTTTTTTTCTCTAGAGATGCAGATACACTTGATAAATATGTGCCTATTTACATATTTATCAATTGAAAAAAATTCTTTCGGATAAAAAAATGCATATTTTATAAATGAAAAACAGTAATCAGACAACCTACAATTGTTTAAAAAAAAGCAACACAAAAATTTATATCTAAAGGAAGAATTTCAGACATACGTATAACTTGAAGTAAAATTAATGACAAGGAAAAGTTCACAGATTTCGGTTGGAGGGAAACATTTGATGAATTTGAAAAGGCAAACATTTATATAGCAAACGATAATAAAAAAGGAAAGTAATCAGTCGTTGTTAATTCAGACATTTTTAATTTCTTGTAAAATAATAATATATATAAAATGTGGTTAACAGAGAAAAATTAAATGAATAGATGTTTTTACGCAAGTTTGCATTTTATGGTTTTATTATAAAGAAAAGAAGTGATTTTATGTCAATATATAATTTTTATTAAGATACCTATATATTTGCATCAAGTAGCCTAGAATATTAATAATAGCAAAAATATTATGAACGAAATTCGATTAATGAGATTATTCAAATTTTTCTAATTCAAAGAAAGTATTAAAAACAAATTCAATTGTTTTCAACTGCTTTATTTTTCATGTGATATTTATAATAAATAAATTAATTTAATTACAATGATTTTAGTTACTCTACGCCATTTTAATTTAGATCTTTATATTAAGATTTCTAAAACGATATATTTGTTATTATGGAAATCATTTTCTAAATATTTTTAAGTTAAACTTGAAACTAAAATATTTCGAATTTTTTTCATCTCTTTTTAAGAAATTGATAAAATTCGCAAAAATATCATCTGTTTATTCAAACAGAAAATTAACAAGGAGATAAACTCTTTCAATGCTTCTACAATTAAAGAAACTCAAATTTAGGCCTCAATGCCTATCAGTTTTCAAAGCATTCGGAAATTCGAATGCATTTTGAAAAAAAAAAAATTTAAAAAATCAGTTTTTTTTTTTTTTTTTTTTTTTTAAAGAAAATTATGGAGCTGTTTTTAAAAATGGATATTCTCAATAAATTAAGTAAGTGATTATGTTCTTCAAATAACGAATGTTCCTATCGGTATAATTTGAGAGGGGGGGCTCTTATGGGGTGAGGTTTCTTCTCCTTTTGATTTAGTGAAATATCGGTTTGTATTGCATAATTCTTTAAATTTAAAAACGTATACCCAATAGAAAATCGGCAAGATCTCTCATTTTAATGTATACATATAAAAGTATACCATGCAAGACTTTCAATTATAACAAATGGTCTTTTATGTTTTTTTTTCTTTAATTTTATTAAAAACGTTTGGGCTTATATATATTCCTATAAACATGAAACAATGAATGAAAATTAGAGATAATTAACTACATTATTACCAAGAAAATATTCCTAATAATTATTAAACTATTAAATTATCTATCAATATTACATTATTAATAAACGTTTCACTGTTGATTAAATAACTATTACGACTTCATGACCAATTGATTTCATATATTCGATTTTTTACCTGAGACATAATATCCAGTCAAGACCAATATCAAAATGCAGATCTTAAGGACCGCCATGGCGATGCCTTATAGATTGTCCGAATGTCCTTCACTGACCACTATCATGCACAAGTAAGGTGGACATTCACGAGATAAAATTCAACACTAATTTTTTTGAGAATTCCTGTAGGAGATCCAACAGAGTTACCTCTGCAGTGGAACACGCTGCAGGTGCGAGGGATAAAAAATCGTCTGCCCTTTTAATACCTCTCCAAAAAAATTATCACAACAATGCCCCCAAATTAGAAATAACAATAACTAGATACGCGTACCTCCCCCAAACCAAAGATCAGCTACTTTTTCATTCTTTGAGATGCTAATAATTATTCTTTTGAAACAACCTGTTGATAAGATGTTGTATTGTTTAGCCTCCCAGCTCAGATAGCAGGCAAACGAAAAGAAAAGCGATATCTTCATTAGGGCGATAGTTCCCCCAATCAGATGTCTCACCTGATTAATTTACCTATCTCTGTATACAGATTTGTAGAAAAAAAATTATATAATTTATTGGAAATATGAAGTTATTTGCAGATTTTTAATGCCGAGTCATGCACTGTCTTGTCAGTTCGTGATATTAAAAGCATTCTGAAGACAAATGAATCTGTAATGAGTTTGATAGCAAAGGAAAATAATTTTAGTTCTGCAAATTGACTCACAACAATTTTAAGGATTGACTGCATCTGGTCTTAAACTGTTATTTGAGGTTTTGTGTATTGTCAAAGAAAATTATGTATCGCCAATAATTCTAGCTTTTACATCAAAATTTCCTGTTTTGTTGAGTGAGATTTTTGACATAAAAGTTGTAATTTTTAATTAATTAAAACATTTTGATTGCCAAACAATGAAAAGAAATTTTTTAACTTTTATCAAAATATATTAATTCTGAAGTATATTCAATAGAAAAAAAATTGTGTTAACATGCATCGGCATTTTAAGCAAAATTAATAATAACAATAATAATTTGCGTAGTTAGTAGTATATAATTAATTGATATAAAATTAGGATAACTATTGTCAGTTATTCTCTTGCAGAATTTATATATATATATATATATATATATATATATATATATATATATATATATATATATATATATATATAGAAAGAGAGAGAGAGGCTAAATAGAAGAGAGAAAGTAATTGTGTCTTTTTTAGACAAATTATCTCTTAATATACTTCATAAATTTCTTCGCGGTTTTTTTTTTTTTTTTTTTTTTTTTTTTATATTGTGAAGTGTAAAGAAATTTTTAGAGCTGTTTTCATAAAAATGAATTAAATAGTTAGTTTCTTATATTTAAAAGCTATGTTTCCATTGTGCATGTGCAGTAATGCGTTATAAAATAACCTGATGTCATCCAAAATTTGTTTAAGATAAATTAATAGAAACCCAAACATGGGGAAGAGAAATATTTGAAATGTCAACTTATTTTATTTTATTAATTCTGAAAAATATTTATTTAACTTTAAAATTGTTTTAAAGGTTCCTACTCCTGAAAAATTTATTTAAAAATTTGGCTACATATTTTAAATATTTGATAGGGGTTGAAATTCGATGTTGAAAAGGGTTGCCTTCACACTACAAGCAATGAACATATAGTTAAACTACCACTCACAATTTTTAACTAATTTTTGTGTCATTCTTTAAAAATTACTGAGAAAATAATAATAAAATCGTTTGGTTACAAACGGATTTCATGCTACAGATTTTCTTCTCTTATTTTTTGATCCACTGAATGGCAACTTAAAGAATGAAACGTAAATGACCAATAATTCATTAGGATGATTTAAATTAGTGATTCAATCATTTTTCCTCCAGCTTAATATAAATCATCTTTGCAAATTTTGTTGAAAGAATTGTTCTTATGTATGTTTAAAAAAAAAACTTCTATTAAAATTATCTCAATTTTTAAGCAAATAATTTGTTATATCACTAACACTTATTTTGCAGCTGAAGATGAAAGATTATCAAATCTATCTGCTTCTCAAGATCCTTTTCTCCTCCCCCCCCCCCGTCATTAGTTGGCAAATTTTCTTGTTTTCATTAAAATAAAGATAAAAATATTTTTAAAATAATAGAAAGAAATAGAAAGATTTTTCGTATTTTAATATTTTATATAAAAGAAATCTTTTGTATTAAAAACACCATATCATGCATATAGCAGATTTTAAATGTACTAATTTTAACTTTTCACTATAAATATATCCGAATAAATAAACAACACATAAAGTTACAAGTTTCAAACACTGACCTATAAAGAAGATTTAAATGAAGACTTGCAACAATTAAATAAATAATCAATTTTTCAGTAAAAAAGCATGAAAATAATTAATTTCCAAGAAACATTGCATGTATCTACAAATATACTATAAAAGATTAAAAGTGAAAACACTTTATAGATATCTATTAACATTCCTAACGTACCTAAACTGATATACAAATCAAATTTTAAATTAAACTCTTGATGCACGATGCAGAGTACTTTAAAAAGAGTGAATTCATACATTTCTCATCGCAATAGTATTATAACCGAATATTCGCATTGTTTGTTGAACATTTTTAATGAAATTTATAAGTAATCGTTTGATTTCAAACAATTTAATTTTTCTGAAATTATTTGCTAACACTTTAAATCGTAATTAAGATGTAATAAGGTTTTCTAAAGTTGCAAGATGGCACCTGAAAATAAACAATATACCTAAGTTTTTATAAAGAAGTTATACTATGTTTTCTTTTTCATATAAAATAAATATTTTTTTTTAATTCAAGAATATAATGAAAGCTTGTTGGGAAAATAAGTGATTTAGAATTATAAAAATAAACGCATAAAATTATACAGTCTGAGTGAGAAAGAAGAATACAAAAAGGAAGGAAAAAGTTTTTAAACTTGGTTGAAAGAATCTAAAGAAATATTTATTAGGATTACCGTATTTGAAAATACCGGAAAAGAAAAAATAAGAGGAGATGAAAAAAGTATGTAAGTCATTTCTTCTTATAATTAAAATAATATTTCACTACCCACCCTTTGTGACCAGCTATCCATGGTCATGTCAACCAACTTTAATAAAGTACGCCTTAGTACAAAAAAAATGATAGTATTATTTTAAACTAAACAACATCAAATGTAGAGCATACTATTATGGTCACATTTAGTCATTTGTTAGGATGGGGGCTTGTCAAAGTTTTATTTTGCGATATTTCGTGGAATTTTCGAATAGGGGGACTACCAATGATGACGTATCCAAGGGTTCAGAGCTTTGATTTGATTTAAAATTTTTCGAGATTAGCATAGTGATTATGATAGAGGAACTCCGGCATTCTTTTTCTCCACAGAGAATGTACACTGAAGTATATTTCACTTATGATATATCTAGAAGTTATGAGCTTTTATATAAAATGAAAATGCCGCTGTCAATCATGTTATAACACGGTGTAAGATGTTAGACCTAAAGCAAGGTGGGCATATTAAAAACACTCTGTGAAACATTTGTTTGCTTTGCTACTACCTTTCGTTTGCAATTATCATTGAAATTTCTGTATTAACAAAAGTTTGTGTTATATAGCAAAATTTATTACATCTTTCCCTCTTATTCTATCCTCTATGTGTGTGTGTGTGTTAGAAATCAGTCTTCAGAAAAAAAGCTGCATGGGTAATTTTTTAACAGATTATTCAGATGAAAATCTTTAAGAAAGGTCAATTATTATTAATTATTATCGGCACAAAACGAAGGCCGTTGCAGATGGATCATCTGTTTTAATATTCGTTTTTGGACGAATATTATTGAGCTAACGGGATAAAGATAAAAATGTTTGTGAGAAATAAGGATGAGGAGGTTCATTTATGTACAGAACCATCACTTCTTCAATTCATATAATTTCTGTTAATAAAACTATAAGGAATTTATATAATATACTTTGATTTAATATATTTGAAATGCAACAAACTTCATATGAGGCTTTGAAATTAAAAATATTAGGCTATTTATGGGTAAAGTAGCTATTTTTTAAAAAAATTGCAATGTCTTGATAAAAAAAATTTTGCACCTCTGCTAATTTCTATGCTGGTGAGCCGCCCCTCACAACGAATGTAGAAAAAGAAGAAGAAAATTATTTATATTCATTTTACAAAATGAAGATCATCTCTTCAATTAAGATCAATGGGCAGTATCAAGCACAAGAGTTTTGTATAAAAATTAAATTTATATTATAGAAAAAAAATGTTTAAAAAATAGCTAAAAAGTTCCGTGTATGCAACCAAAAGAAATTTCTTTTTTTTTTATCTGAAGGTCCTGCTGAATTTTTGGGAAAATCTTTATTTAATTTTTAATATAAATACTGATAAAAAGAGTAATCAAAATGCAACAATTTCTCAATTTTTAGCTTTATATGCAGTTTTTCTAATTTTGTCACAATAGCTAATTTCTAAACAGTTAAAGATACAAATTACCAGTTGGAAAAATGCTTTAAGTGGCGTAACGTTAATTTTAGATTATTTCAATTAATAAATGAAATGCTGAAAAATCACGAAATCTAACTTTTATACGGTCCCTCGATCATATCAACCATGCAGTAATAAATATAGTAAAAAAAATGTTGACATATAATAACTCTATTAATAAAATAATATTACTCCCATTTTGTTGGCAATTCATTAATCAAATAGAATCCTATAATATGATCAAAAAGACATTAAAAAAATCCTGAAGTAATTATCAAAACGACATTAAAAAAATCCTGAAGTAATTATCAAAACGACATTAAAAAAATCCTGATGTAATTATCAAAACGACATTAAAAAAAATCCTGAAGTAATTATCAAAATGACATTAAAAAAATACTGAAGTAATTATCAAAAAGACATTAAAAAAATACTGAAGTAATTATCAAAAAAACTTCCTCAGCCTGGATGAGGATTCAGAAGCCAATACTCAGATATACTAAAAAAAATTGTGTTAAAAAAATTTTTAGATTCAGCAGATTTATTTTGTAAATTGAATATATCACTGAAAGAAGTTAATGTTTATTTGTTTTACTCGACAGTCAAAATGCGTCTGAATTTTTGATAGTTAGGAAAAGAAGTAAAAGATCTTTTTGAATCGTCAATTGTTTTTTAATGCCTACATTAAAAAAACAATTTATCGATTGATTATTCTGATATCAAAACTCGATATCACTTCAACCACAATAAAGAAATAAAAAATCTCGCGATTGAAACATGTGATCCAGAACATTCTTGCTGATTAATACACTTTTATCTAATCCAAAAAAAAATCCTTTATTTATTTATTTTTTGTGTGTTAAAAGTTAATTTAAAAGGAAAAGATATATTATAGTATAATATTGAAGCTAAGAATTTTCAGGAATTCAATAGGATTTTAGTTGTTAGGAATTTTTAATGGGCGCAGACTAATTATAATTAATTGGGCTTTTTTTTATATACATGAAAGTAGAAAAAAAAAGATTTAATCATGAAAATTTTGACGATTTTTACTTTTTAGTATACGAAGTGTATAAAAAGAAAATATTGTATTTGTCAAAAAATTCGAATTCGATATTTTAACCAATCTCCACGTTTTAAATCTCCCTGAATCTGAAAAACACATTTTTGGAATTATATTTCTCTGTCCGTCCTTCAACAATATCTCACAAACTCTTTAAGCTAGAGGGATGAAATTTGGTACATAAACTTAGCATCAAATCTGTAGATTTCAATCAGATTTTGAAGAAAATTCATTTAGAAAAAGAAAAAAAAGAAAAAAAAAGAGTTTGGCTGCCTGAGTAAAAGTGAATTTGGCAACAATAAAATGCAAAGAGCTAGATACATAAAATTTGGTACACAGGTTTAACATTTAAAATATATATTCTTTTGATCCAAATCTGTGGAAGGGATTACCGTGTGTTCATCGGTATTTTTACATCCATTTAAACATAATAATTCAACATTGCAGATACTTGAATAAATAAAATTTGACACGTGATCTTATGATTTCAAACACCAATTCATATCAAATTTTTATTTTGATTGTTTCGGAAAAAAGATCCAAAATACAATTCGATTTTCGGGTACTTGTGTATTAACTGCAAGCTGGGTTAAATCACTAAAGATTGCACGATAGATCAGCAACGCCGATTGACGCTAAGGATCCATATAAGATGTTTCAAAACTCATAAGCAAAAATTTAAGGGATGATAGAAAACATCTAAACGAGCAATTTTCACCATATAATGAATGGGCGGAGAGCAAACGGTGAACCGTTAGATGGCGCTGTAATGGAAAGCATAAAGTACGACTTTTCTTATAAATCGTCATTTCTACAGTGGATTTCAGAAGATATGGCGACATACAATTATCAGGAAAAGGCGGACATGCATTTTATGTATAGCCTGGCATGTGGGAATGCTTTTGAAGCCTTAAGGCTGTACAGGTAGGGTTTCCCAAGAAGGCATGTTGGAAGGATAGGTCGGTGTGGGCCCACACCTTGGCCGGCACGCTCACCCGATTTCTCCTGTCTTTTTCCTGTGGGGCTATTTGAAAAGTTTCGCCTACGAAAGCCCTATCGTCTCCGATGAGGACCTAGTTGCCAGGATTTCTGTTGCTGCGGCGCCGTCCGAGAAATCCGTCCGTCTGCATTACAGAAGGCGGTTTCTGTAATTTTGCCATACTTGTCAATAAAATTATTCGATACCTCCTCTATTCGTTTGGTGTTTTGTTCTTTCATGTGACAGTAACGGATACCTCCTGACGGTTCACTGCTTGCTCTCCGCCCATGCATTGTATGGTGAAAATTGCTTGTTTAGATGTTTCCTATCACCCTTAAATTTTTGCCTATGAGTTTTGAAACACCCTGTATTTCATAATTCTTGCAAGTCAGTGTTAAGTAAGGCAACCACAACTTTACCTAAAATTCTGATTTTATCAGAGGGGGGAGGGTAAAAATATGATTAGAAAGCAAGCGAGAAAGTTTTGGAAGGAACATTTCCGCTGATATATATATTATTAAGATATCATATTCTGCCTATACTGAAAATTCACCATATCTTTACAGATGGAACATTAGAATTACTAAATCCTGTTATATCTTTTCCTTAAGCTAATTATTGTTGGCTAATCAATTATAATTGCAACAGTTTGTAATTATAATGAGATTGGTAATAATAACATTTCATTGCTAAGATAAGAATTTTTTTCAAACAGTTTAATATAGACTTATTCATTTTTTTAAACAATTTTAAATTTAAGATATTAGCTTTACAGACCATTATTTATTGGATTTTGTTCAATTTAAATATTTTTATATTTAACTCGTTTCACGTTTGAAAATATGAAATTTTGTAATATATTCTTTCATTCATTTTCACTGAGTTTGAAAGATCTGCACATTTCTGTGTTCTCCACGATTCTATAGCATTGCAATATATTTAGAACTTGATAATTAATTAATCGATTAATTTATTTAAATTTCGATTTTATACAAGCAATATTGAATAAGAAAAAAATCATTTAAAAATTCCATTAAGGTATTCAATTCCATTTTAGTAAAAGAATGGATAATTAGGAATTTTGAATAAATATTAAAAAGAAGGAAAAATATATTTAAAATAAAATTTAAAAAATTACCCTTTGAAATACTAATAAAAATGTGTTTTCCAAAGACCTTTTAATTTAACTTAATATATTACGAGAAAAATGCAAATAAAATTGCCGCATAAAAAAATAATCAATGCCTGTCAGTAAGAAGTTACATTATCATGATTGACGTCACAATCACATGATAAAGTAACTATTCATGTCTCATGTCCTAACAATTAATTGCTCTCTTTCTTATACTTTGTGACGTAAAGCTCTTTTTTTTCCCCTGCCGTAATGGATTAGCACAGGATTCCGAAATCAAATAATTGAGACACATTTTATGTGCATTACTTGAGTTAGAAGACACCATTCTCATTTAGCCAACCCTGTATTTTTATAATTTTTTTATAAAAAATTATAAATTTATTTAAATTAGCCATCTATTATGATAAAGCTGCTGAAAAATTCCCAACTGCTTCTTAACCCTTTCTAGGGCCGTGAGAAGTATGCTTCCCACCAAATTTATCAATATTTGTATGAAATTTTGTAGTTTAGCATAAGTTCTGACACATTTTTTTAGTAAGTCAGAAACTTAGATGCTTCAGTTCTTTATCTCAGACAAAATGATGTGTCTTGATTTGTTACTTAATTATTAATTAACCAAATTAATTAATTAATCAAATTAAATTTATCTAATAAGCTAAATGAATCCCTTTTCTTATTCTAATTTCAAGCCTAAAAATATTTTAACATAATATGACTAGAAAAAAACGGCCCATTAAAGGGTTAATCAATGACTGAATCTGTAGTCCAGAAGAATGGCATTGTAATGTGTAAATGAAAAAGGTATGAGAAGGAAGGGAATGTGGTTGAAGGAATGGCTTATCAAAGTATAAGAAAAGAATGGACTTTTGCTTCGCCAATAGAATGAATACTTTAAAATCATTCCAATATATAATATATATAAAATCATTCCATTCGATGAGCATTATTTACATGGATGGTTTAACCAATGAAAAAATATGTTAACCCTTATTTGCATGATGATGGAAATTCCCATCATAGCATTTAGTGAACAAAAAATGTTATGTTGTGATTTATGGCACTTCGCAAGCCCGAGTGAGCATCTGTTTTTTTCAGTAGCGCCAACTAGGGCCAAGAGTACGATTTAGTTACTTCATGCGTCACATTGGTTTGCACAACCCCCTTTTTTCAGAGGACACATTCACACACACCTCACAGATAGAACACAGAATAAGAACAACCATGCCCGAACCGGGACACTCAGATCACGAGGAAGACGCGCTACCCGTATGTCAGGACGCCGGTACAAAAAAATGTACTCAAAATAGATGCACTTAAATTGGTTGTTGCTGGCAAATTTTTTCCCTACTATTGCGTAATAAAAAAAATAGCTATAAAAAAATGTCACAATTATTATAGCGGGTTTAAATTTGTCGTTCCGCTGTTTGTTGTGGTTGGAAGAAACGTGCGATTTCTTGATTATTTTTTACAACTAATCTGAGATTTTTTTTTTTTTTTTTTTTTTTGCTAATAAAAGCGATAATGAGTGGAGAGAGAAATTTAAAAGAGAGGGTCAATGAAGATATTATACATATAAATTTGAATGATAATGGATATTTCCATCATACTGTTTTTAATTATTTTATATTATATATTTTAACTAGAATTTTTTTTAACATTTTTTCTTTTATCTAGAACATGAATTATATTATCCTGATTTATTTCGCAAAAAAGAAAAAATCATTCAAAGAAGAGCTAATTTCGACAACTTTTTTTAAAAAATAGCTTAAAAAATTAAATATGAATATTTCTTTAATTCTGTACATTGTGTCGATTTTTCTAATTAAAATAAATAAATAATACGGATAATATCGCATGGTATGTTTTTCTGGCCACCTTGTATTCGCACAAAACTTTTTAATGTACTTCAGTTGTATTGTTCAGTGATCACTTTGGCTTGAGTTCAAAATGATCAGTACATGCGACGCCTACTGTACCTTCTTTTCCTATATTTCGTACACTAGAAATTAAAAAGATAGAACACCAAATTTAATACGCAATTTTAGCATCTAAAGTGTAGATATATATCAAATTTTGATCAAAATAGTCAAGTGGTTGACCATTATGTCGGTTTGTATATTCACATACATATAAACATATTAACTGTAAATGGCAACAACTTCTATAAGTGAAATTTGGTATGTAATCCTGCTACTGAAATTGTATTTCTGTGTTAAATTTTGGCTTCAATCGGTTGGGAAAAAATATATTCAAAATGCACACACGGTTTTATTATTCTATGAAACACAAAATATCCATGTGTGAACTCTGAAAATATAATTTAGAGCACTCGTGACGTTCACGGCAATGTTCCATATTCAATTCCAATGTTCATGATCCATAGCGTTTAAACTGGAGAGAAGGCTTTATTACGGTTGTACGGAGGTTGAAGCTTTATTACGGTGTATGCGAGAAAACTTTGGAGAGATTACTTCATTGCCTCATTTCTGTCAACATCTGAAGTGTACCTAAAGATATTCCTCATCATTAAACATTCAATTTACAATTTAATCATTCTCCTTTCAAAATCCGACGTGAAAATAAAATCTTACACACCAATAATTCTTGTAACACTCACAGGCGAAAACTGATAGAAATTATCCTTTTCCTTCGTTGAACTTAATGTCTTGCTTTTTTTTTTTTTTTTTTCAAAATAAAGTTTAATTAATGCGCAATACAATTTTTACTTTCCCGTATAAGTTAAATAAAGAAAATATAGTAATCGTCAAAAAATTCGAACTCGAGATTTCGATCTCCACGTTTCAGACCTCTCCGAGTTCGAAAAACACATTTTTGGGAAATGCCCATCCGTCTGTCTGATGATGATGATGATGTCGTGCCCGCGTTACCACGGAAAGGGGGTGCAGTAGCTTCTAAGGGTAAAGACCCCTGAGCACCCGAGGGCAGAAGTCTGATTTCTAGCTCATATGAAGATGACACTCACACATTCGCTTGCACAACCCCATTTTTACAGGGGAGGCACATTCACACACCTCACAGATAGAACACAGATGAAGAACGACCATGCCCGAACCGGGATTGGAACCCGGGACGCCCAGATCACGTTGAAGATGCGCTACCTCTATGCCAGGACGTCGGCGTCCGTCTGTCTGTGACAAAGATAACTCAAAAATGCCTTGAGTTGAAATTTGAGTTAGACAGTTGAAATTTGGTATATGGTCTTTACACCAAATTTGCAGATTTCTATCAAATTTGAGTAAAATCTGTTCAGAAGTAGTCCGTCTGTCCAGCTGTTCGAATATGTTAGCATGATAAATAAACATAAGAAATAAGTTAGCATAGTAAGACGAAGAGAGCTAGATAGATAAAATTTAGCACACAGATTTAAAATCTATAATATAGAACTATCAAGTTTTGAGCCAAATTCAACGACGGGTTGACTGTCTGTCGGTCTGCTCTTTCAGAAACAAGTAAACGTAATAATTTAAAAACGCAGTGATTGAAATATATCAAATTTGGTATGGGATTTTATGATTATAAATGTAGTTTTGTGACAAATTTTTATTTCAATCGGCAGAGAAAAATATGTCAAAAACGCAAATTCAATTTTTGGATATTATTGAAGCATTCTAGGGATTAATCGCCAAATAACTCGCCAAGGATCACACGACAGATTCAGTAAAAATGCTAAATTCGCGCCAAATGTTAATATTTCGTAACTATTGCATATCAGTACCATGCAATGCGTTCTCTGGAATAATACCTTTATTGGAGTATATGCGAAAAACTTTTGGAAAAACCACTCCCGGTTTTATTATTATTATTATTATTTATTTTTATTATTTTTTTTAATTTCAAAATAAAGTTTAAGTATTGTGCAATACAATTTTTTTAAATGTTTATTATTTCAACGAAAGACGTAATGATACAGCTTAAACCAATTTAGTCGAATGTCACCTAACCAAGATAAGTCAATGTCGATAGTTCTAAGGATACGGTAGAATCTAAGATAATAACACATGTAGCTATTTCCCTTTCTATTGTATTTATTATCTATTTTATATGCTATCGAAAATCATTTAAGCGTTTTTGTTATTTTATCATCGTGGAATCTAACACGAAAGATAAGATTTTTCGCAATCATCCTAAAGCAAACCCCTTTTTTCTTCACTTATTAATCGAAGACAGAATAAGAATATTTGTTTTATATTATTTTATTTTTCATGTCAGTAAATAGAGAATTTTGTAATAGAAGTTTCATTTAATTTTTAATGATCTAGTTTCAATATTTATTTATTCTCGATGATAATACATGATTTTAATATCTTCGGAACTTAATTATCGTTTGACAGATTCATTTAATGTTTATTTCATATAAATAGTACGTTCTTACGGAAAATTTGAAAGAAAAAAAAATTTCCAGATTCTGCAATGTTTATAATAACAAATTAGATTATCAAAAGTGAAAAATAATCTCAATAAAAAATTCTACTTCTCGAGCTCACGAATCAGACTTACTTGAATTCGAAAAACATATTTTTAGAATTATATCAGTCTGGTTGTGATTACAATAATGAAACACGCTTTCCACTATATGGGTTAAATTTGATATATGACTTTTACACTTAAACAAAGAAACGAAAATGGCTCCATCGTAACTGATAAAGTTTCTACGTATATTCATGTATTTAAGCTTTCATATGTTTGTCAGTTTTCCAAGAGTGGCTAACATATCTTTATAATGATACTATGCCACATTTATGACATCGTCTCTTATGTTCTACCACGTACTCTGAATTGTTTTTAAACTTTTACCTGCAGCTTCTATCAAAATTTTCCAACGATGTGTGAACATGGAAAAAAAATGAATGGCAACGTTCTGATCTACAGAAAATAGTTATTGAATGTGTTGAATACAGTGTTTCATCTGTCTGTCAGTTTTCCCAAGAATGACCAATATGTCTTTGTAATGATGCTATGCCATACTGACGGCATCACCTCTTGCGATCTACCACGTATCCTGAACTGTTTTTAAACTTTTGCCTGTAGCTGGCATCAAAACTTCCCAAAGATGTGTGGATATGGAAGAAAATGAATACCAACCTTCTAATCTACAGAATATAGTTATTGAACGTGTTGAATACAATGTTTCATCTGTCTGTCAGTTTTCCCAAGAGCGTCGAAAATGTCTTTGTAATGATACTATGCCATACTGACGGCATCACCTCTTGCGCTCTACTACGTATCCTGAACTGTTTTTAAACTTTTGCCTGTAGCTGGCATTAAATCTTCCCAAAGATGTGTGGACATGGGAGAAAATGAATACCAGTATTCTAATCTACAGAGAATAGTTATTGAACGTATTGAATACAGTGTTTCATCTGTCTGTCAGTTTTCCCAAGAGTGACCAAAATGTCTTTGCAATGTTGCTATGCCATATTTATGGCATCACCTCTTGCGCTCTACCACGTATCCTGAACTGTTTTTAAACTTTTGCCTGTAGCTGGCATCAAAACTTCCCAAAGATGTGTGGATATGGAAGAAAATGAATACCAACCTTCTAATCTACAGAATATAGTTATTGAACGTGTTGAATACAATGTTTCATCTGTCTGTCAGTTTTCCCAAGAGTGTCGAAAATGTCTTTGTAATGATACTATGCCATGCTGACGGCATCACCTCTTGCGCTCTACCACGTATCCTGAACTGTTTTTAAACTTTTGCCTGTAGCTGGCATCAAATGTTCCCAAAGATGTGTGGACATGGGTGAAAATGAATACCAGTATTCGAATCGACAGAGAATAGTTATTGAACGTATTGAATACAGTGTTTCATCTGTCTGTCAGTTTTCCCAAGAGTGATCAAAATGTCTTTGCAATGTTGCTATGCCATATTTATAGCATCACCTCTTGCGCTCTACCACGTATCCTGAACTGTTTTTAAACCTTTGCCTGTAGCTGGCATCAATAAACTTCCCAAAGATGTGTGGACATGGAGGAAAATGAATACCAGAATTCTAATCTACAAATATAGCAATTGAACTCACCTAAACTAAGAAAACATGTAAACAAATTAAGTTTACTGAACAGTTTGAGCGAAGTTCGAACTCAACTTTTTTTTTTCCCCTTTGTTGAATTTCTGAGTTATTATAACGAGAGAATCAGCTTCAAGCAAGTTCAGGTTGCAATATATTATTGTTAATCATACTGAAATTTTGCCGTTGCAACCACTCTACGTATTCAGTGTATAATACTCACTGACACTCAATGTATTCAGGAGCTAATTGTTACTAAATACAAAACAAGAAATTTTCACCAAAAGTATAGTTCTTTGATTTTAGACTAATATCCAACTGTGTTGCACCTGAACCATGAACTGTGTTTACTAGACCGACATTTAAAAGCGTTGTGACGAAAAGGTATAGAAAAAATAAACAAGAGTTAGCCGGAGTTCGCCATTAACAAGAATTTTTTAATATCAGAGAAATAAACAAAATTATTATTTCTGCCGTCTTTGGGTGATATTATTGTCTATTCCTCCATTACCATCGACAAATCAATTAAGAATTTTTAATTTTTCCAATTAAAAAACTAAATTAAAAAAATTTATTCCGAAAAAAACTAAAAGATCTAAGCGAACAATAACAAAAAATTGTACCGCTTCCTTAAAGAATCTTTAACTAAAACACTTTTTTTGTTTAGGAAAATGTTAAAATTCATTATATCGGAAATAATGAATTACGATTTGTTTTTTGACCGCCAAATATAAAGTTGCAAGTCACTCCATTTCAAGTAACATTTACTCGGTGAAGAGAAAATGTTACTTGCAATGGCGAGTGACAACTATAGAGATATTTCATTCAACTATATAGATAAAATTTAGGCACCATATTACCTGGAATAAAAGTACCACACTCGATGGAGGAAAAAAACTAAAAAGGAGAGACAGTGAGATGAAACTATTAATAGTTTCGAAAATTTCTGAAAAAATGCGGAACGAAAAGATATTGTTACGAATCTGTAATGCTGCTTCCCAGCATAGTTGGTTCCACCATCGGAAAGAATGTTTTGCAGTCACCTGTACTGGACGGAGTCCGGTGTCGTGTCGGAGGTTCCAGAGCTTGGCGACAAACTTGGCGACTTTGGCGCCAAAATAGATTATACCCGAAACATCGAGAAATTTCCCTATCCGTCCAGTAGGAACGGAGATACGCCTCGAAAGTTCCTGATTGGTTGAGAGGCTTCTAGCCCCGCCTCCTGAGACCTAAAAAGGAGCTGCAGCTGCCGGGGAGTGACGGTGAATTGAGTTGCGAACCAGTGGTGGTGAATTGAGTCATGGACCAGTGGAGTCGAAGAGTAGTCGGAACCGATGGTAAAGAACTGGCCTTCCAGAGATAAGCGGAGCAGCGACGGAGTGAAGCTAGTGCTGAACTAAGCTATGTGCTACTGTCTGTAGTAGAGTCTGTGGTATGCTGCTGTTTATGCTGTTTTGTATGCTGTTGTATGCTGCACGTCTCGGCTGAAAATAATCGTCTTCTGTGCTGTATATAGTTGTCGTCTTTGTGCTGTCCTGTGTGTCTTCGTGTAAATAAACGTCGTTGTTTTATTTTCTACTGCCGCCTGGTGATTGAGCGTTCTTCACATTATATAACCCCCACTATCCAAACGACCCCGGGAAATTTCGTAACAATATTGTTTCTCCGTTTACAGTCTTTCACTTCAAAAGAGTACAAATGATGACATATCAGTAAGTCACAAATTCAAATGTATGAAGTCATATGTTTATGTTATTAGAAATTCAATCGCAATAAAGCAAAAATTAAATAATGGCTCAAATCGCAAAGCTTACCAAGCTACAGCATGTTTAGTAGATAATCAACTTTAAATTCCGGTTAGGTGACGGATCGAACTTTCTGGAAATTCCCCGCTTCTCGAAAGTCAAGCTTCGCCAAACATCATATTTTTCTAACAAACACTCAGTACCAAATTCGGCTCCACGTCGCCAACGATATCGCAAAATCGTTCGTTACAATACTGGTAAGGAACCAATACTTATAAGGAAGACCACGACCTAAATCAGTAAAATCGAAAGTACATTAAGAAATGTTTATAAGTACGCAAAATTCAACTCATAAACAGCAATTTTACAATAGAACGCCTGGCTAATGCTAAAGCTTTAGCTGTTGTCATTCTTGAAAAAGGTATTTTAATTTTTTTGATAGTTCCTCGACTTTAAAAATATCTCAAACCATAATCCAAAAATTATATAAAGACCAGCATCCAAAATGCATGTTTTGGTAAAACTAAATCAAAGAATATTATTCATATGGGCTTCAAGTCACTCAGATTTTGAGAAAAACGAACTAGCGGATAGATTAACGAAAGAAGTAACAAAAAAAATCCTTTTGGCGAATGGATCTCTCGCAATGTTATTAGTTCGTACCTTAAAAATATCTCACTGTAAACGATTTTAAATAATTTCCAAAATACTACTTCAACTCCTTAAGCAACATCCCAAGCATTGATACTATTACAACTTAGAAGAGAAATTGAAAAAACATCATTGCCGCCAGTCATGAGCAAAATGATAACAAACCTCAGAATGTGTTTTAACTTGCGTAACAATCCTTTTTGTCAAGAGTGCAACCATGTCAATGATAATGATCATGTATTATTGTTCTGCAAAATATTTTCTTACTACAGAAACAAATTTTTAAACGAAGCTTTTTCTCTATATGCAGTATAATATCTCATTCGAGTACTGCCTGCCAAATCCACAGACAGTAAATCCAAATTTCGTGTTTCCTTGTGAGTTCTCAAGTGTCTCATAACTGTGGCTGCTTTGAGAAATAGGAGATGACGGGTTTTGCTGTCTTTTGCATTGCTTCAAGAAAAGCCGAAGGCAAAATTAACAAAATAATGTTACTAATCTGTAACCAACGCCGTGTGTTCCATCGTAGGAAAGACCATTTTGCGATCAGTTCTATGGGATGCTAATTGGATGTCGGATCAGTGACCCGGGGTTTGACAACCATCTGGCGACTTTGGCGACAAAATTAGACGATACTAGAATCTTCAAGAATTTTGGCGATAGAACCAATAGGAACTGAGCTATGCGCGATTATTCGAAAACCTTCTCTGCCTTGTTCCGGAAACAATAAAAGGTCAGGAATCCAAGCCGAAGGCACTCATATATTTGGTATAAAGTCGTATAGCGAGTCAATTGTGAATTAGTTGGATCAATCCAACGAAGCGCAAGCGTTGTGTGCAGCTCAAGCGATTGGCGAATAGAGGTATGTGCCGAATTTTGGAGTTTATTATAGAAGCAGCATGGAGTCGTGTGTGAATAGCAAGTCGTAAAGTAGTGAATCAGCAATTGGATACAGCTAAAGCGATGAGACAGTGGAGAATAGTAGGCACTTGGTGAAATCTTAATAAATATCCCTTCTTCTCATTTCTGTCCGGCCACTGTGTATGTTGTGGTTGTTATTTACTACTGATTGCTACTTGTGGTCTACTGTTTGTTGTGTGTGTACGTCTCGGCTGTGTTTTATCGTCTGTGTGTCTGTGCTTTTGTACAAATAAAGGTCATGTGTTACTGAGGCCTGCTTATTGTTTTACACCCTAAACTCACTACAAAGCGAATCCGTCGTCGGATTTTAGCGGAATTTTATTTGACGTAATATTTGGTGGCAGCGGTGGGATTAACAGACTTTGTGGAGAAATTCCAGTAACAATATATATATATATATATATATATATATATATATATATATATACTTAAAATTATTCTGTTTTCAATGCGATATTTATAAAAAGAATATGTTATATTTAGGCAGATTTTATGGAATACATACATGCGTGTCCTCAGATTCCTTTTTATACAATGAGGTTCTTCAATGTAATAGCGAAACAACTTCTTTATATATATATATTTAAAAATATAAAAACTTTATTTACATGAATTATCATAAATTTTTCAATCTTTCACAGACGTCTGATCCTTTTTCTTTTGAATTTTCTATCCGAGCTATACGAGAGCCAAACTGTATAGCTCGTTTCGGCAGAGCAGCCGCTTCATGTAAACCAAGTTTAAACGCTAAAAGTCGTAGAAGCAATTTTTCACCTATTCCTCTCGGATAATTCAAATTCATCTGAAAAATGTTAAGACATATACAAATTTATAACTCGTTTTTCTCTTGAGAAAAAAAAAATATAACATTCTATTTGCTATAATATTTACCTTTAACCACACTGGAAGACTATTTAAAAATGAAACAACATCTTCATCAAGGAATGGATATCGAGATTCAATACCATTATCAGCAATAATCCTGAAATAAATCAATATAACATATAGAATTTACAGCTACAGTTGACAAAATGTTTATTTGTACACTTCAATTTTGGAATATTATAGCAAAATAAAATAAGGTAACTAAGTTAAAATTGCAGAAATATATTCTAGTGAGGTAAAATAATAATAAAATATCAACAAAAAAACAATCGCATAAACTTTAGTTGATTAATGAATAAAACTTTATAAAAACTGTACAAAAAGAGTATTTGTACACTTACTTAGTGACACATTTTAAACATAATTATAATTATTTTATAGAAATTTAATACTTTGTATGCATTCCATTGGCTTTTACAATTGCTTCAAGACGTCTTGGCATTGATTCTATTAAATTTTTGGTGGTTTCTTGATCTATTTCTTCCCAAGCTTCCATGAGTGCTTTTTTCAAACTATTTTTACTTGTAATATTTTTTTTTGGACTTGAGCATCCAATAGCATCCACAAATTTTCAATTGGATTTATATCCGGGGATTGTGGTGGAGTTTCAAGGCGTCTTGGCGCATTATAAAGCAACCATGTTTTAGTAACTATCGCAGTGTGTTTTGGATCGTTATCTTGTTGGAATAAGAAAGTGTCACCGATACCCAATTTTCTAGCACTGTCTAATAAGTTATGCCGCAACACATCAATGTAACCTAAAGCTGTCATTTGTGTGTCAATAAAGTGTAATTTTCCAACACCGCCATGAGCTACACAGCCCCAAACCATCACATTTCCATCACCATGTTTCAGGGTCTGAAGTACATTTTTACTATCAAGGGCTGTTTTATTTTTTCGCCAGATTTTTTGTATACTAGGGGGTGAAAATATTTCAAACTTACTCTCATCAGAAAAAAACCTTTTTCCAGAAGTCCATCGGTTTGTCTTTGTATTTCATAGCAAATTCTAGACGCTTCTTTCTATTTACTTCAGAGATCATTGGTTTTTTTTTCTCGGAGTTCCGCCTTTTAAACCAGCACTATGTAACACATTTCTTATTGTTTAAGCGGTCACTCTAATGTTAGAAGATGCGAGAAGGTCATCTGCAATTTTCTGAGCAGAAATTTGTGGTTTTCTAATAGCTGCTTTAACAATACTTCGTTTATTTCTTGAAGTTAATTTACTCGGGCCGCCTGGCCTGCGTTCATTTTCAACGCGTCCAGTATTTTTATATTTTCTTACGATGTAACCAATAGTTGTAAAGGGTAACTTAACCATCTTTTGAATTTCGCGATAAGATTTTCCACTTTTATTAAGGTTAACAATATGAGTTCTCATGTCTAAAGAGACTTCTTTTGATTTCGTGGCCATATCTCAACTTTTCTCTGCGAGTGACCTTCACTGTTAAAAAAGATAACCTTCAATGTTTAAAAAATACAAACTAACCAAAAAATTAACTATAATGTGAAAAATTACATGAAATGATAGTAATACTTACCGGAGATATAGGTGTACAAATATACTTTTTGCAAGAAATTTTCCAAGTTTGTAAGATTTAAATTTTATTTTCAATTATTTCAAAATATTTTTTTCGTTTACTTAGAAATAAACAACTAACTCACGCTCACACGTCGCAATGAATAAAATAGCTGCTTATATGTTTCTAAAACTTTAAAAAAAAGTGGTGTACAATTAATCATTTTGCCTACTGTATATCTAAATACAGAGAGTGTTGTAACGGGAAACGAACAAACTTGATTTTTTTTTCGTAGTTTCCTGTAATTCCTCTTTTTTTATTTACTTTTATATATATATATATGATGCATCTGTTCATTTCCGGTCTGGTGGCGCCAGAAGGGATTATTATTTATATTGGTTTTTTTTGTAATTTACTAGTTGTCAGTTAGAACTCCGAAAGGAATGCTTGTATTTTAATTATCTGCATTAAAAATGTTAAAATGTAAAAGAAAACGTCCTCACTACTTTTGTCATGTGGTCAGTAGAGAAGTTATTGGATATTTTTAGTGTAGGCAAGCTCTATCCCGGACACTTTGATTCGAACTTTGTTCAGCAGAAAGGTATGTGGATTCTTTTTTGTTGATCAGTAGTAATTAAAGAACATCAAATCCGCAATAGAAAGTAAGTTCATATACAAAATGTTAATGATACGGAAGTAATTCCTAAATAAATTAGTAATATATTGTCATAAAGAAATTTCCATTGCGTTCAAATATTAAAAACGATCCAGATGCAAGTGTTGCAAGTCACCGATTATATTGGATTAGTCATGAAATAACCACCCTGTTTGGAGTATCTGTTATTAAAACACAAGGGAATGGTCCCCATTCTCACTGCCCAAAAATTCTCTCTAATATAGATGTTATCTCAAGCAATATCTTGCATGGCATTGGCTTAGAATGGTTACGAAATATTAACCTTTGGCGTGAGTTTAAAAATTTTATTGAATCTATCCTATAATCCTTGGCGAGTTATTTGGCAATTAATCCCTGGCATAGTTAATAGTATACGAAAATCGAATTTGTATTTCAGGCGCATTTTTACCAACCGATGGAAACGAAAATTTCACACAGAGCTACAAATGTAGTCACAAAATCTCATACGAAATTTGATATATTTAAGTCATTGCATCTTTAAGTTATTATATTTACATGTTTCTGAAAGCACAGACCGACAGACGGTTAATCCCTAGTTAATTCGGCTCAAAATTTGAAAGGTGTCTAGATTATAGATATTAATTCTGTGTATACATTTTATCTATCTAGCTTTCTTCGTTTGGTAGTTATCGTGTTATATTATATTCGGGCAGCCGGAGAGACAAGCTTCCTCTGAGCGGATTTTGCTCAAAATTCAATAGAAATCTAAGAATTTGTTATAAATATTGTATACCAAATTTCATCCGTTAACTTTGTCAGACGGACGGACATTTTCCAAAAATGCATTTCCCGAATTCTGGGAGGTCTAAAACGTGGAAATTCGCCAAAATCTCGAATTCGAATTCTTTGATGATTACTATATTTTCTCCATACTACGTATACGATAAAGTAATCAAAGAAGGTAATGGAATTATATTTCATACATAAAGTAAGGAAGACATGAAGAAATGAAATTTGCAAAGAAAGTATAAAATGTCACACACGCAATATCCTAATAGTTGAGAATGGTTGCATATTGAAAATACTATATATGAAACAGGGAACCTTAACCCTTTAAAGGGCCAGTTTTTTCTAGTCATATTATGTTAAAATATTTTTAGGCTTGAAATTACAATAACAAAAGGGATTCATGTTGCTTATTAGATAAATTTAATTTGATTAATTAATAATTAAGTAACAAATCAAGACACATCATTTTGTGTGAGATAAAGAACTGAAGGAGCTAAGTTTCGGTCTTTCTAAAAAAATTTGTCAGAACTTATGCCACCCTACATAATTTCATACAAAGATTGATAAATTTGGTGGGAAGCATACTTCCCACGGCCCAAGAAAGGGTTAATGTAGATTAATAAAAGGTAATCCCTATGAGTCTCACACTGTATATCTTTCATTTCTGTACATGCATCTTGTTATCACTCGAGCATTAATGAAATGTTGTATAAACCATTTTCAGTGTGTTCAATGTAATTATTGATTTGTCTTCATTCTGACAGAGTCAATATCGCTCCCATCCTTTGTTAACTCTTTTTACTTTTTAAAATGGATTTATCTCTCTGTGTCATCCAAAATCCGTACACACAATTTGGTGTCATTCCATTCGTTAATTTTAGTTGCAGATGCTTCCAAACAGAAAATCATTTTATGGCCGTCCTAAACTAGGTATTTACTATCCAATATTAACATGAGAATGGCGACAACTATTCCCACAAACTTAGCACCTAAGCATAGTAAAATGACCACGCACTATACAGCGAGAATATTACAGCGCCATCCGGTGGCAAACAACGGAGTTAACTTTCCTATCTCGAAAACGATACAAGATACGGAGAAGTTGAAACACAAAATTGAAGAGCATCTTCGATTTAATATTTTGAGGGGAATCATGCAAAAAATAAAAGCGTGTAAAAACGCGCAATTTTTTAACACGATTTTCCAAACCTGTAGCACAACAATAAGCGACAACAAGGAGAAAAATATCATCTATTTCAACCAACGTTGACACGATGGTGGGGAGCTGACGGAAAATATTTTGAATAGCGAAAATAAAAGTATCTGTTGACAACCAAATATTTTGTTTTATTTCTAACACTTTTCTGGCGTAAAACGAAGCAAATCGCGGTCAAACAAATGAGCATTTTACAAGTTTTGTTCTTAGCATTATTGCATAAGGTGTTATTTCGTACTATATCGAATACATACTATAAATTTATAACTAACTTTTTTCCCATATTTTGCACTGTTTTTCAGGCTAAAGTTAAAACTCCACTGCTGGCTACCATGCCGCACTGTAACTGATCTCACTATGTAGCACATCATCACTTTATATACTTAGACAACCCCCCGGGGAAGGCACATCAAAATGAGGATGAGAAGCTTCCGGCATGGTGGTTGGTTCTCGCCACCCTGGAGAATACAGGTGGGGGTCTGGCTCCTCCCATCAATAACAGAACGTACTTTCTTAGTGAAGGGCTGTACCGTGGCCGGTGATTGCCTTTAGGATTCAACCACAATTCACGCCAGTGTTGCTGTTGCGGCGGTCCGGTCATTCAGTAATTTTATTCATGTGCCTTCGGGCTATTCGGAGAGTCAGTGATATGACTTACATCGGTGTGTTTTGTAAGCTCACTATACACATAAATAGGGGGAAAAGGAAGTGAAGAGTCACTCTTAGTAAGGATCATCGTGACCTTCAGTGGTTTGTCACCTCTAGCACTAAACTACCTCATTGCAAAAGAGGATAGAAAATATTCTAAATAGTCTAAATAAGCAAGAAAATAGAACGTAAAACCCTCCTGCAGGCTTATTTTTAGTTTAAACTAAACGCATAAAAAAAAACCCCAATAATTGAAAAAAAAATAAACAAAAAAATTATTAACTTAATCTGAGATTAAGCAAAAAACAATTTTTCATTCCCAGATTAAGATACAGAATACTTAGTATGCATATCAGGTAATTTTTTCTCAACAATATCATCAACTTTTATTGCTGAAAGTTGATGATGATTAATTGTTACTGCTGACAATTTAATCACCATGCATTAAATTGTCAACAGTAACATTTTAATACATGGTGACTAACAAATTCTATCTGAAAAATCTTTTTTTTAATATCAGATAATTATTATTTGGCTCAAAAACTAAATTACAGCATTGCTTGAAGTTAAGTAATCAATCTTGAAGTTAAGTAATCAACATTTTAATACATGGTGATTAACAAATTCTTTCTGAAAAATCTTTTTTTTTTTAATATTAGATAATTATTATTTGGCTCAAAAACAAAATTACACCATTGCTTGAAGTTAAGTAATCAATCTTATCTATTTATTTAATACCTTCAAAATTTTAATGTACTGTAACAGAATATTACGTTTTTGTGATAATGAAATAAACTTTGTTAACCAACAGTCAACTAATCATCACAAAGATTACAATTAAATTGTCTTAATATGTAATTTAAAACTGATACAGAAAAAACAATCTTGACAATTATAATATTTTCCCTCATAAAAAAATTCATATATAATACAAGGAAACAAAAGATCAGTGTTACTGCAATTTACACATAAATCTATTAAAATGCTTTGCTTGATAACTGGGAAAAACTTTTAACAAAATATGAAAATTATTAAAATTTATTTAATTGATTTCCTATCAACACTAAAAAAAATGTTTAATTTTACAAATATGCTTGTCAAAAATAAGTTACAATTAATAGTCATAACAATAAAATTTATTTAACCCAATAGTATAAAGATCTCTGTATTTTGAAAATAATAAATGATATAAAATATACTCGCCAGAAAAACTCAATTGAATACAAATTGTGCAAATGCTTTTTTAATAAAATAGAAACAAAGATTATAGAAACTCAAACCAATAATACTGAGGAAACTACAAATTTCACATTTAACACAATTAAATGGTTTCATAAAATAATTCATAATTTTTTCTACACCAAGCCGATTTTACCAGTAAGCATTCTAAAGTATCTTTTACATTATACTTAAACATTCTAAAATATCTCTTGCATAAATAATAACTGAATGAGAAACAAAATATGCACTTCAGTTTTCAGTCAAAAATTACTATACATATCCTTAAGTAAAATAAAAATCCATAAAAGAAATAATATTAACTTCATGCAAAATTATTATTTTGAAATATTTATTTTAATAAATATACACATTATAGATATATTATTTTAAACATTAAATACTTTATATAAAAGTTGAGTTCATTTTTAACTCAAACATTCTCTACTGAACATTAAATAAACAAATTTAATGAAACTAACCTATCATCCCTTCCTAAATTTCTTGAACTTATTCTGTCCAATTCTAATGTCAATTCCTCAATCAAACCAGGCCAACCAAAAGAACTGTAAAAATAAAAGAGAACCAATGAAACAGATTAAATAAACAAAATGAAACATCAGTAAGAACAGAATTTAATTACATACTTGAATTTAGCTCTATGTCTAGAATAGCCTCCAAGTTGTTCATCAGCTCCCATGCCGACAAGCAAGACCTGAGTTTAAAATACAAGTTAATTTCAAGATATAGATATAAAAAATTGTAATCACCAGTATCCACAATAAATCTACTTTTAAATATGATTTTTAACTTCCTTTTATAAATGAAAAATATTCGGTTATATTCTCAATGAATTTAATTTAAAATATAATATTATTAATTTCAGTGGCAAACAAAGCACAAATTCAACATGCAAAAAATTTACTTTGCAGTAATATTTCATCAAAACTTTAAAGAGTAAAAGCACTTTTCCATTGGAAAAAAAAACAAAACATGCAATATATATAATATATAACCTATTCATGAATTTTGAGAAATTCCATGTTATGTGCAATTAATTTTTTCACACTTATTACTAAGAAAAATGGCAAACTACATAGATAAATATAAAAAATATATTTTTTTAAAACTGGAATTTTACAAAATAAAGGCCTGATGTCAAGTTTAAAGTTGTCATTCAACTCAATGAATAATGTACAATTCCATGAACTAAATATTGAAACTAGAATTGTTTCATCATTTCTTGAAAAAACATAAATAATTTAGAATCATTCCAAAAAAACAGGGCAATTTTGTGTTATGACTCCAATCAAGTAAACAACATATATCCTATCAGTTCAATAGATTTATTTTATAAGACTTCTTATTTGGTTAATTTATTTAGTTAAATGAAAGTAAAAGGTAATTGTCGTTATTTTTTTTAAAAAAATTACATCCATTTAAAAGATAAAAACATATAAAAAAATCGACCATAAAGAGACTAATTTTCCATTAAAATTTATTATATATATATATATATACTATCAAGATTTTATTTAAATTTAAAAGTTAAAATTCTGAATATTAATGAAAGCTTCAAATATTGTTTTAATATTTAAAATTAAAATATTAAAAAAATCAGAAAAATTTCATTTAACCAAAAATGCATGAATATTTTTAAAAAGCATTATTAAAAAGAGAAATATATTCACAATGCATTTTTATTGTCTGCAATCTCATGATAAATTAATAAGGGAACAAATAAATACCCTAACAGGGGAACTGTAATTTTCGCAGCCTTTATCTGAAGCCAAAATACCTTTCCCATGAGAAGCAAACCATAGAGCACAACCAATGCTATCATCTAAAACAGTGTACGAAGGTCTAAGAAGATGACTAATAGTGTCTCTCCTACAAAATAAATTCACATGATGATATTTGTTGCAGTTAAGTTAATTTTAAAAAATGCATCACTTCACATGTCATTAACAGAGATACAACAATAAAAGTTGTGTTAATTAGCCGTTAGTCACATAGCCTTTTATTGTGCATTATTTTGAAGATTAACAATGCTTTCATAATACGCTGTCAAAGAAATCTTTTAGATAAGTTCACAAAACCAAAATTATTGTTATCAAAAAGTTATATTATAAATAAAAAATTATTATTATATGACTGCTTTTAGCAGATAAATACAAACATATCAATTCCGAATGTACAAGTGGTGTTCAAATGAAAAGGTACGAAACGACACTGTGGGTATAAATGAAGACTTTATTCAAAGTATACACCATAGGCCTGAGCACACTGATTAACGTGCCGAAGGATTCCTTGTTCCCAGAATTCCAGTGGCCGGACAAAACCCAGTCCTTAACAACGTCCTTGAGTTCGCCGTCCGAGTTGAAGCGCTTCCCTTTCAGATGTTTCTTCAGGTGACCAAATACATAAAAATCACAGGTTGACATGTCCGGGCTGTAGGGCGGATGATCGAGCTGCTCCCATGTGAGCTTGGCCAGTTCCGTGTGTGTGATCCTGGAGACGTGTGGACGTGCATTATCATGAAGCAGAACCCCACCCTCCGTGAATAGCCCCGGTCTTTTGTTCTTGGTGGACCTGCGTAGTCTTCGAAATGTCTCACAGTACACATAGGAGCTAATGGTTCTTTTGTATCTGTGTCATCTTGTCTTCACATGCACTGCCACGTCAATTGGACAGCACTCTTTATAAGAGCCTCTGCTCTCTCCTGCGCATGCGGGAGCCCGCACATGCTCCGATCTACACGGGAGACTCCAATCGCATCCCTAAATGTCTCGCTATGTTCTCCCATAGCGGCACGGGCAAGTATATTAACGATTACGTTGTTACGAGGTTTTGTACCTTTCCATTTGAACACCCCTTGTAAAATGCAGTGATTCTGTTATGTTAAGTAAATTATTAACTACACTAAAATAATTTTAAAATAAAAATACATTTTTAAAAAGAATGGGGGAAACTGAAATTCATTTACCTCTCATTTATTAAATCTTCTTCTGTTATGTTAACCTTTAAAAATATTATAAACACATATATATTAAACAATAAAATGTTTTAAAAATATTTCAACTTCAAATAAGATAAAATAAGAAAAATAATTATTAACCCGTCCTAAGGTTGTGGGTTGTATGCTTCCCACCAAATTTATCAATCTTTGTATGAAATTATGCAGGTTGGCATAAGTTTTGACAAATTTTTTTAGAAAGACAGAAACTTAGATGCTTCAGTTCTTTATCTCAGACAAAATTATATGTCTTGATTTGTTACTTAATTATTAATTAACCAAATTAATTAATTAATCAAATTAAATTTATCTAATAAGCTAAATGAATCCTTTTTCTTATTCTAATTTCAAGCCTAAAAATATTTTAACATAATATGACTAGAAAAAAATGGCCCTTTAAAGGGTTAAATAGATATGGTGAAACAATAAATAGTAATTCATTGGGAAACAAATTGTTCCAGTCAACAGCTCTTTCTTTAGTGGAAGTGCCTCACAGAACAAAAAGAAACAGAGAAAGAAACACCAAAAGAAAAGAAACAGAGTAATGTTTATAGAACTGAAATCAATTTGTAGTGCAACAGAAAAAATAAACAAATAAAAGTGGATATGAGAGAATTCCCTGGGATAAGAACAAATACAAAATAATAGACTTGAATAAAAAAAAAAAGAAAAGAAGGTTAAAAGAAGTGTGATAAAAGAATGGTAATGCATGCAAGATAAATATTGGGTGCAAATTTATGGTACTGAATATATGATTTCTATGAGAGCTTTATAAATAAGTTAAGTTCAATGAATTTTTGACAAACTTTTTCAGAATTTTCAACTGAAAAAAAAAAACATTTTAAGAGACTTGAAAAGACTAAAATTTAAAAAACAGGGTTTGTAATTAAAATCAAATATGATATACGAATGAACATATCTAGAAATTATATACTATTTCATTTATTTATTTTTTCAGAATTAATTTTTCTATTAAAATTTATGGTAAAATAATGATTTTTAATAGATATTGTCTTTGAATAGATTATGTTCATTAACTATCAATAATGACTCCGAAAACCCAATCAATGGAACTACAGCAAGCATCCAAGACTCCTAAACATCACTGTGAAATGTCCTTCTCCTTTCATTAAGGATAAATTATTAAATGCCCATGGTGCATGCTTTGTTCATTAGAAATGCTTGCCCATATGTGTTTAGAGAACAAGATTTTCTTAGAACAGGATTTCCTTAAATTTGCTAGAGAATCCATGTGCCATCATGTTAAGAGCCATAAGAAAAGTTAGCTCCTCTTTTGAACACAGACTGTCATTGCAGTTTGTCGAGAATTTTTCTTATCATTGAAAAAGAAATTTGGGCATTCTGAGATATTTAAACTTAAATGATATTGGAAATTAGAGCAATGATCAGCCCCCTTACTGCTTCATTTTTTAATCAAATAGAAAAGTTCTGTGGCAGTTATTAAATCTAATCTATCAGAGTCAATAGAAAGAATCATAAATGCATTCTTACTTTAGAAAGCTAATTAGAACCTTTCTTTAGAAAAAAAATTAGAACCAATTGTTACAGAATTCATCACATGCAGGGTTCCAACCCACCCACCCCTCCCCTCTCTCTTTAAGAGATAGTTTTGAGTATTATTTTCATACAATCTAAAGATATCAATGAATGCCATACTAAATTTGCACCAAAAAATTTTAAATTATATTAAAACTTTTGATAAGACAGATACATTTTTCTTTTTGATAATAAAATAAAATTACAATTGATTAATCAATTCCGCAAAATTTTGATAGAACTTAGATGCAAATAATGATTTTCTTACACTGGTATAATAGACAATCACGACAAAACAAACAATGATAAATTTTAAATACATAAGAAATATCAAACAATACATCGTTTCTATCAATCACAAAATATACTTTAAGCCATAATCTTTGAAAAAAGATAATTAGATCAGCATAATTTAAGGACGTAGAGAAAATTTTGTACAACTTAGTTAAAAGAAATCAAATAAAAATTTGCTCTAATGCAATGTATATAAAAATTATATATAACATATTGTAAGAAAAATTTCGTAATTTCCACTTAAGCTATATTAAAAAAATTTAATGGATATCAATAAAGTTAAAATATTATCATTCAACATACTTCAACAAAATTCCAAATCCTGTTCGGACAAATCTTACGCAATGCCATGGCACCATTTCTTCCAGTAATTCTGTCAGGTGTTTCATAAGCTGAAAGTTTATTAGCTGCAGTTAACTTTTTTAAATTCATGTTGCTAGCAAATGCAACATTAAGTAAATCAATAGGTTCATTACTCTTCAAATGCCTGAAATAAATTCACTTATTATAAAATGCTTTATACAATATTATCTTACTATCAATCTTATATTTAAATCTAAAGAAGAATTAAGATATAAAATATAAATGAATAAAATAAAATCAAAACAATTAATATTAAGGTATTTAAGAAAACCAGATGTTTAAAAGCTGATTAACATATCAAATTTAAAATAGTGACAGGAATTTTTAAAAATTTCTCATTATTAAATCTATATATAAATGAACACATGGAAAAATACTGCAGAAATTATATATAACTGCTGTTCCAGTTTCTTATTGCTAATCACATTAGTGTACTAAATTTTTGAACAGGTGACTTTAGAAATTAAATAATGCAATACAAAACACATCACATCCATTTCAATTCAAATACTGGCAAATCAATTTCTAAAATGATATACTTCAACATGGTCTTAATAAATCCATCTGCTTTATTTTATATGTGTGTTCCAAATATTTTCAAATCATCAGTTGCTTGTATGTGATAATGAAATCTTCAATAATTGATTAAATCACAACTTTTTAGATTCGCCCGACTTCTTTGCCATAAATGAAAATAAAATATTGCTAACATTTATAGCAGTACATCAAATTTTACTTCAAATTCTATATTAATAAAAATTATCATGATGTAAGTTAAAATTTATGGCAAAAAAGAGGTGTGTGTGTGTTTTCAATAATTTCAGGAAAGAAAATTTCTAGCAACTGACAGCAGTTAAATGTAAATCAATCAAAACCTTTAGAACTGAAACAAAAAGAATTTTATATCTGTTCAACATGCATGAAAATCTGAAAAGATTTCAATAATTATTAAATAGTGTAATGATAGCTAACAACTAAGGCATAAAAAAAGAATTCCTTTTGTTGTTTGTTTTCACGCAATTTCGTGTTTAGAAAAAAAATATAATTACATCACACTTGCATATAAATAAAAAAGAGTTAAAGCATTACCTGATTATAAATTTTTATGAAATACATTACATCAAATTGAAATCATTTTTATTAAATTTTAATTTTGTTTACAAGTTTGAAAAATTTAATGAAATTACAAGGTTTTATGGATGTAAAATGCTTTCATGGACCTCCAATTGAATCATAAACCATATCTAAAACTGTACAGGAAAAATAAGTCTATGAATATTTTAAATAATAAATACAAGCAATATGCTTAGAAATGTTATGAAATATTCATAACATTTCATAATATGCAAAGTTAAATTTTCAGGTATCCGCTTTTCTTTTTCCTTACCTATCAGCTAGACATGCGATAACAATCGAGTCAAGGCCACCAGAAAATAATACACCAACAGATGCATGATCACAAGAAAAATATTTTTGTGTGTCATTAATGAGCGTATAACATTTTTTACAAATGTGTTGGTGGTTTTGAACTCTTTTTTTTACTGCATTTGAGAGCACTTCTTCAAATTCTAACAATGGTCCACTCATTTCAGACATTTCTAAAAATTCTTTGAAAATATAATCTTCATTCCATTTTTTATTCTTCATATTTTCCTCTGGAAACTTGAAGAGGTTCAGAAGGTCATCAGATGGAAAAGATTTATTTAAGATATTAGAAATTGGATTTTTAATCGATTTTTCAGATTTAACTGTCAATATCACACCAGTTGAAGCTTCATCTGAATTCTGAGACAAACATGATCCTGATGGAGTAGAAGACCATGGATAAAGATAGATGATAAAAGAATCTTTGGTGCTAGTCTGCTTTAAATCCAAACAATATACACCTCTTGCTGAGACTTCTTGCCACTGAAAGAAAATAATGTTATTAAATATGAATAATAAAAAAATTTAAAGAAATACAAAATGTAAAACTGAATAAGAAAAAGCAAAAGTTAAAAATGAAACATATGTGGCATTTTGTATACCTCATCTGAAGCATCAGAAATTGAACAGAGATAAAATGCTGCAGGTTCAGACCTACATAATAAGCTTCTACGGCCAAATACATCTCGTCCAAACCAAAGCAAGCCATTACTCTAAAATAAAAAAATTCTTATTAATTACTCAAGTAATATAAAATTATCAATATATTTGAAATCATTTATAAACTAATTAATGGTAAATTAAAAGTATTTTTAAATAAATTGTTTCCAATGAAAAAATAGTATGAGCTTAAATGATATTGAATAGATTTGCACACCTGATAAAAAACAAATGCAAAAGGTCCTTTGATTGATTCTATAACAGACAAAACATCACTGGGTCCTGTACAGTTGAATAGTTTTTCACTTAAAAATTTGGTATCAGACTGGCATTCCTTAACCTGAAAGAAAGGGGGAAATTGTCAAAAAAATAAAGAAATTTTTAAAAATACAAAAATAATGCAGCAAGAATATAAGTGTTTGCATGGCATAAGCTGTTATAATTAGTGACAGTATTTTAATTCAAATTCCTAATCTTTCAAGTGATTCAATGTAAGCAATTCTGACATTTTTTGATATTCCCATTTTGTCTTGTTGCTCATATAAAAAAAAAATTATAATTGGTCATTAATTTCATAATTTCAAAATATAAACAAAATATTTTATAGTTTTATTCTGTTAATCAATATGCAGGTTAAATGAGTCATAAATAGAAATATTATGCCAACAAATAAGCAATTTTACTTCGACTTCCAAGATTAAGGTTGCTGTATTTGGCAGTTTTGTAGATACTTCAGCAGCTCTTGTTCTGCCAAAGAAACATTTCTCATTGGTAAAAGCTGTTAAGTTAATGAAACCCTTTTTTTTTTTTTTTTTTTTTTTATGCAAGATGATATAATACCAACATTAGCACTCTACATAAATTTTACAATAATTGTTTGTAAACATGATATAAATTTGAGACAATGTTAAATAAAGACAACTGCTTGTTGAAAAATAAAGGAAAATAGAAACAAAGTTTTCATGGGGGAGGGGAGAAAAAGTGTCAAATGACAAAATACTTTCCTTATCATAAATATAAATTGTTCTCCCAAATATTCCCTAATTTCAAAAAAGATTTTACAATTCAGATTGATACCAGCAATAATAAAATATCAGTATGATGAATTATTTACAGATATTTGTATTGCTATTTTTCCATCTAGTGACTCATATAGTGTTTTTTACGAGTGTGAATAAAACTAAGTTAATGATAATTAGTTATAGCAGTCATAAACTTCATATTTTATTTACATATTTTTTTTTTATGCTGGATTGTAACTTTTATTTTGAAAACTTGAATTTTATTCTGAAAAGAGTCTGTAAGGGTTATGATTTGATAAAAGATAGGTGAGAAAATTTGCAGTTGATAAGAATGTTATTAGATTGTGGTTTGATGTCACAAAAAAATTATTTTTTTAATAGGACACATGGAAGTTATATTTGCTCCTTACTTTAAATATATTTTTTAAATTTGTACTTGGCAACACATTTGTTTGCAATTAGTAGTTCACTATTTATTTCTATCTCATTTTAATGATTAGTTTTAATTTAAGAATTCATGAACCTTATGTAAACAGACCACGGCAAGAATCAAAGGTTAGTATAGAGTATATAAATAGCATAATGGAGGCCAAAACAAAAACAATAAAAATTCTTTACGAGATCAACAACTTTTTTTGAACTTTTATAACTTTTTTTTAAATGGATTGCAACAAAGGTGAATGAGCTGAGGTCTACTAATTCATTTGGAAATTATAGCTAATATTTTTTTTTTCAAATTGATTTTAGTGGTTAGTTTTGATTTGAGTATTATGAATAAAGAAGATTCCATTGTGAAGAAGCAAAAATTTTAACATAACAATATATTTACATCTAAAATGTACAACAATTTTTTTTTAATTCCTGATCACTCTTGCCAATATGCATGAGATTTTTTTTATTAATTATTAGAGAATCTTTATTATTTATTCTGTAACAATCATTCCTCAGATATTGTACACAGAATAACAGCTTGTCCAGATGGGCACATCTAGAAGCACAAAATACAGTAAACATTACAAAATAAAATAAAAATTTAATTTTTGACTTATTATCATATTTTATTCATCTATTATTAAACATTAACATGAGCTAATTTAATGTCCCTTTATGTTATAATTAGATCTTACAGTATATAAAATATATAGTTGATAAAAGAAATTCTGCTATAGAAAAAGTTTCCCCTCTCTCTAATTTACTCTAAATTATACTTATGTTAAATATATCTTACAAGAACATCCAAGAAGCAAAAATCGTTTGGAATAAAATGCACAAAAAACTTCATGATGTTTAATATGTTAACATTAAGTTTTAATAATATTTTATTCTTCAAATATAAGAAAGGATTTATTGTACATTTCTAATATGCTTTCAAAATAAGAATATTCTAAATTTTATTTCCTTTAGAAGTTTATAACCATATTCCTTTTTACAATAACAGATTTTAAAAAATAAAGTGAGAAACAAAAATAAATTAAATTAAAATTCTAAAAAATTTATTTAATAAGGAGATTTTTAAAGATTAATTTATAAATCTTAACTTTTACAAATCAAATTCCATGAAAACATTCCTAAAAAATCACAACTTGCAGATGCAAAGCATTCACAATACATTCTAAAAGGCTCATGTAGAAAGTTTATATCAATATATATTTTTGCCTATTTGTATGAACAGAATCATCTTTAATGTAAACATTTCTATATAAATTTCATTTATCTCAATTTAATTAATGCATAAATATAATTTCTTAGAAAAATCATTAAAAATTTTACCAAAGTTTCATCAAATATTTCTCCATTCCATAATAAAATGTTACCAAAACTGTCAGTAACAGGTTGTAAAGAAGGAGATGATCCTCTCAATTGTAGAACTGATGATATGAAGCACAAATCCAAAACATTGGAAAATGAAGATGATAAGGTTTCAAAATGATTAGGTCCCCGTCGTTTAAGTCTATCTAATAAAATCTAAAATATGAAACAAAAAATTACATTTTATTTAATAGTTTTTTTAATTACAAAAATGGAAAATTCTAAAAATTAGGGAAAATAATTTCAGACATCTGTTTTGTAGGATTTTCATAAATATTCTATTGTCCAAATTCTTTGAATTAATAAAGAAAAACATCACTTCCTTATAATATTATATATTATAATAATGGGCATGTCCAGGTTTTTCAAACACTTATATATATATAAAAAAACCATAGGAATAAACATGATTTTTTCAAAAATATATTCCATTTAAATTTGTTTTCTATCTTTTTGTTTGCATTTTACTTTAATTAATATTTTAAAGATAAATTTTACCTCAATGTCAAGAAGAAAAAAATATATAAAACAATAATCTAACTAATATGAAATCATGCATAGTATTATATATGAAGATATTTGATTTTTTTATATAATATAAAATCGAAATAGGATGAAGTAGAACCATTATTTTTTACAATATAAAAATGTCATTCTTGAAATTTACACAATTGATATCCTTCTAATTTTATTAATTCTTATTTAGTTAAATTCAGAATTTTAAATTGACTGTACATATTCTTTTTTTAAATTTGCGTATTCTTTTTATTGTATTCAAAATGCATTTTATAAATACCATTCCATAATTATTAAGTTTACAATTTGTTTTCTACCACATACTCTTAAACTACAAATGGAAATAATTCTAGATTCTCAGCAGCAATACTTCACTGAATAATTTAATCAAATCTTTATAACAATATATTTAGACATTTATTAATGATACTAGATTACCTAAATAGAAGTGAGATATTTGTTTTCCTTAACTATAATAATTATAAGAGTTTCTCTTACATTCTGCTTTAATACTTTTAATTTAAAACATTACAGTGCAGTTTCATATTTAATTTGATTTTCAGATAAAATTTCAACATATTATTCATTAGTACATAATATTCACAAAGATACCAATACCTCCCAAAATTACCGCAACATTATTTACCTCCGAAACATGATTTCGATGTTCATCACAAGTAGATCTTTCATTAAAAACAAGTGAAAAACAAATTCCACACATTTGTCTGTTTAATAATTTTAAATATAAGGATAAAATTCTAATGGATTGGAATTATCGATTACTGTTTCGATATGTCTAAACACTATTCAACAAAAGCAACATTTTAAAAATATTACAGCATGTTAGTTTTGTTTTGCTGCACTCCAATTTGATTGATTGATTGATTGCATATCTTTTTCTATATGCGTACTTCATCAAAGATGGTTATTAGTTTGCTGATGTACTAGAATTATTCATCTGATGAGCCTTTAGTATGGACAGCAGTTATAGAATTTGACAGCTCTTTAAAATTTATGCACTCAAAAAATTGTAATCAGGGAATTAGTGACATAAAGACATGGACGCCATTTAATGCAATATACAATAAGAATACGTTTATATCTCTTTTAAAACTCAAATACGATGTAAAGAATTAAAAAAAAAAGGCAACAGGATATTCAAAGAACTATTTATCAATGAATGCAAATTTATGAATATTCCATTTTTTATTTGTTTGTCGTCCCTCCTTTCTTTCTGTTAAATGTCTTCTAAGATTTGGGTCATGCAAGAAAGTACATTTTTATAAATTTAATTATATCGAATCTATTCTTTCCTTAAATTCCCAATCGAAAACAACCAGGTTGTAAATGCATTTGGCACTATCACATACAGAATATATTAAAATCATGACTTTGTAGCAGTTTGTGATGCGTGAGGATAGAGCCTGAGATCTTGTGGTTCGCAGTCCAGTAACGTACGCGTAGTTGTTAACTGGCTTATATGCTATTCACCACAACTTCTTAAAATGCAAATTCGAGTAAGATTACGTATCAATTTCTGTAAATGGTTCATTCAAGAATGCTCCAAACGTTGTTTTCATTTATTTTTATTTATTTGAGTTCTATTTAATTGTTCTAGATCATTTAGAAAGTTTAGATCGTTTTAGAAATAAAACATTGATTATTTTTATAACTTTAAATTTTGTTCTAAACAACATTTCTGAGAAATGCATTGAGGATGAAGTACGCTTGGCAGTGATTTATTTCATCCTTTTAGAAACCAACGCCCGCCTCCTTTCATCCGTCCACAGCCACTAAAAAAATACTATAATAATGAATTTCAAATATATTTCCATTCTCAACCATCAAGCCACTTACTTATTCAGCGATAGGTCTTTAAGATTTTTAAACACCATTAGTGATTTCAAAAGAGGAAAATGATAAATGAACAAAGAAAAATTTAATGAATCGCGTGATTATGTACATCAATCCCTTATCAATATCAAATTATTCGTAAGGTGAAGCACGAGTGAGATTGCATCTTTAAAATGTTTCTTTCTCTAAAGTGTGATGTGCTAAAACGAGTGCTAACATACATTGTATTTCTAAGAGAACTAGCACATATTTCACTTTTCTTCAACCCCCTTACCATTTTAAAAACATTTCCTCCATGGTTAAAAATATATAACCATCTAAATAACAAATTAAAAATTCCAAACTAATGGTCAACCACTGCCCTATAAGTACAAAATCCTCAACAATACTGCTTCGATTTCTTTATGATATTGACCGCCATTTAGAATATTCATCACAACAACATAGAGATAGTGTGAGATATTTTGTGCTAATAAGACTTGTTCTGATCTTTACTTGATATAATCATTTTGTTATTAACATAACCAACTTCCATTCTAAAAGCAGTATTTATTGGATGCCATTTAATGATAATAAATAGAGCTCATTTTTTTCTTCTTCCTGTTTTAAACGTCATTGCTATTTCAACATTCTATATCAAATACAAACTGCCCAGTAAATACATATATTTCCAAATTAATAATCAAAATAGGATCTTATTGTTTCTTTGTAGTTTTTACTTTCTTTATACGAATTAACATTCAAACTGGATTTACACGTCCAAATCACAAAAACAATAAGTAATATGATGATTTAATTTATCTTTGTCCTATATATAGGACTGCGCTATAGTAAAATCATTCTATGCCTTCACTTTGAAATAGTTAAAAACATAATGGTGATGAACTATCATCTTCATATTTCCATCAGAAAAATGTAATTACTATTTCATGTAATTCAAATATCTAATATTTTCTTTAAAATGTTATTGAATTGATCTAAGTACGAATTTTACTGTAGCTATGTAAAAGAATTAGTTTTGTTTCGAAATAATAATGTGATAAGAAAAATCGGTTGGGAAATCCTTGCAAAGAATTTATTAAAATCCTTGCAAGGATTTAATAAATTCAAAAAGATAATTTTTTTGTTCTAAAACGACAGAAAATGACGATAAAGTGAATTAACATATTCATATGACGATAACAAAATTTAGATTCATATGACGATAAAGTGAAATAACTTCCATTCAATGAATTCTACATTTTCTATAGTTAAACATTTTTTTTTTCTTTTTTGTACAGAAATACAGTTTTTATTTCAATGCAGAATATACAAACATTGTAAAAAAACAAAAAGCACAATCATAATCGCAGCAATAATTCAAATTTCACAGCTTTTTAACACACACACAATCGGAACATTAATCGCTTTTTTATTTTTTATGTTATGCATAATTTATACTTTTCTAAATTCATTATAACTGAAGAAGTAAAATAAAATGTTACGATTGTTATAATTTCATTTGAGAGTCGTATAATCTCATTTGAGTTCTTATTTTGATCAAGCACCTGAAGAAGTTTAAGACTTAATTCTTCTATATGCGAGCAATCTTTCTTAAAGATATTCTTAGATACTTGATTAAAATTTGTGTTTTGCTTTTTAAAAATCTCCAACAGTTATTACTTTGTTGCTAAAATGAACATCTTCTAATCAGCTTTTAATTAAAGTTGTTTAAGAGCACTGCCAGAAAGTAGAAATATTAAATTTCCTCCCATTCCTATTCCTCACCCATACCATGCCTGAACCCACCAGGTCACCAATGGAAAAAACTTTGATTGTTATTCTAATTTATATTTTTGGTAATTATGCTTAGCAATTTTCATTTATACTGCTTGAGGAAAAGTTTATTTTCTTTGGTATAAAAGAGGAATTTTCAAACCTATTCATTTATAACTGCAACCTAAAATGAAAAAGTTTCTATTTTTCCAACAGGTAAATATTTTTAGTGTTTAATAATGAAATATAGATATTTATTTATATATATATATCACAAGTTTGGATAATTAAAAAAAATACTAAGCCTTTATACACTAATGTTTCCTTTCTGAAACTATTTAAGACAGTGCGTCATATTTATTTCGATTGTTAAAATTGCTGGCGGAAGAGTAAGAAGTCGAAGATGAATTTTTTTTTTGGGGGGGGGAGGGATTCAACTTTGGAGCAATAAACAAGCCTTTGTATTAGTTGAATAATTATGCATCAAATTACTTTTCCGAGTGCAAAGGGTTAATTATCACTGTCGCAAATCCTGGCCATGCTATCTTTAAAGTCAAATTAGCAAGTGTGACCTCCCGTATCCTTGCTTATATATTTCTACTTATAATAAAGATGGATGTTTGTATGATTACATCTACTGCCGCTCAAATACACTTTGAAAGTGTCCCACAGAGTGATTTTAAAAAAGTTTAATTAAAAATCAAGCGAAATTTTAACTCCCAAAAATATTATTAAAAAAACGACTTTTACACCATTAAAAAAAATTATCTTTTCAATGATAGCAATATCATTACTTGCTTTTTCTTAAATCTTGGCAAATTTTAAAATTATTTTTCGCTAGCTTTTCAACAACAGATTCTATCATTGAACTGATATTCAGCTGGTTTCATTGTTTCATCAAATATTGAAAACTGTGTCATTTTCTTCCAATGTTGAAAGCTAAGGAAAAATTCTGCTGAATTTGTATAAGGAATAAAAAAGTGAAGTTATGGTGGCTTGAAAATTAAATGATAAATGAATTGAGCAGTAATGTTTTAACAGCAATATGATGTCATAAGTATAAACTCCATTAGGAAGGGTAAAATACGCAGTAAACAATATAAAGATATTAAAAGAACATGTCTTTAATGTCTGTCACAATTTAATATTAAAAAAAAAAATTCTTGGAGAAACCATGAAACATAAGATTTAAATGAAAATAAACACAATCTGCTGGTCGCTCAAGACAGTTAGTCCTTGTGAAGTTTTGAACTCTAAGACTTTGAATACTAAGAGCACTTATAATTTATAAGCATCAGAGTTAGAGACCAAACAAAGATTGCAGAATGCAATAAAGGCGCCCCGCCATAAACTTTCGTGCATAGAGTCATACTGAAGTGTATGAATAATACAGAGTATGCATTTTGCAAGACTTATTTCAAAACTGTTTGACACCAATATTTCATATAGATCAACAAATTTGATTATAAGCCCACATATTAAATATCATTTTTCTAAGTTGTGCTGTTGTTCAGTTACTGTGCTCACATGCAAATATACATACAGATGTAGGATCCAACCAGTGATAGATTTAATAACAAAAATTGATTTCTGATTATAATACTGCATGCTAAACTTTAACTATATCTGTCCTTTAGTTACCATACATATAGATACAGTCAAAACTTCCTGTAGTTGGATTGTAAGAAAAATTTGACAGAAATATAATATGCTATAAAGGTCATGTAGTATGTTTGATCAACATAGATGAAAAATCTTTTTGAGTTATCGGGTTCACAGGCATAGAATCAATTTCAAAAATTTGTTGTTTTTTTTCATTCAGAATAAAACAAGATTCAACAAAATATCATGGTTGAATTTTTTTTAATAACTGTGAAAGCATCAAATAAAAAAATGATGTATAATACATGCCTACATCAGGGGTGTTTGTGGGACCCCAAAAAATCCCCTGAAACTTTTACGGACTTACTACCGACATTTTGGAGTTTCAGGAAGGGGGGGGGGAAGAAATGAAAAATTACGATTATGAAGTATTGAATGACCTAATTATAAAAGTTCAATGAATTACTTTTTTTGCAAAATTAAGACCTTTGAACCCAGGTCACGTGATCGCACATCTGGTCGAACGAAGTCTCTCCCTTTTTTTTCTGCCGCGCCTACTTGCCGAAAAGAATCCAGAAGAGAATGTCCGAGAACCGGGGGAATGAGTCATAACTTGCAATAAGGAAAGGACAAAAAAGAAGTTTTTTCACCCTTTTCACGCATTATCACTGCCTTTGGAGAAAGAAAGGAAAAGTTTTCACCACACACACTGACCTTGCGTTTTCTGCTTTCAAAGCAAACAAAATTACCCAGATCAAAATAAATAATTCATTATTATTCCTACTTCCTTTTGAACGACGATCCCCGGAATTTCCGGGTATCAAAGTTCAAAATCCCCGGAATTCCGGGGTTTCCCCGGAGCACAAACACCCCTGCTACATATTAATCAAAATACTGTTACTTATAATCAAATTTTTATGATAACAGTGGTGAAATGGCATAAAAATACAGGGCAATTTTTATTCTAGCTTGTTAATAAGAACTAGACACTTGGCATTATATTTTTATTATTAGCATAATAATTAAAGAAATTTAACAAAGCATCTCTGAATAATCATTTTCCCAATATGCCATCACGAGAATCAAACCCCACTCCCCCAAGTTATGAAATTTGTAAAAATTCAGAAAAACTCAAGAACCAATTCTCTAACAATCATTAGACTAATTAATCATCATTAAAAAAAATTGACACAATCCCTAAGTTCAACAATCAATCCCAAAGATTAACATAACAGAATTAGTCAGAAATTAATTAAATTTAACCCCTTAATTAAACTTAACAGAATTATACAGAAAGTTCAACTTTTGTTGAACAAATTTAAAACAGTATTTTAGATCTGCATGCACTTCAATGAAGATGACATATTGTAATATATCTATTGTAAGTGAAGGGTTTTATATATTTAGAGTCATATCATAATACATTTATGAGTCTGAACTTTTACCATGATGTAATCCAGTTTTATAATGAACATTACAATTGGAAGTTTAAATATACTTCATTAAGTTAGCAATAAAAATCAAATTATGCATATAAGATTTAATTAAAATTAAATTTAGCCATTTTTCTGGGTGAAAAATGCCAAAGGTGGATAATGACATATCTGTAAAATTTAAAAGATGACATTAATCATCACAATCTCAAACATAAATAAAAACATAACTCACAATTCAAAATAATTTATTAGGTGGTACATCAAACTGTTTTTCTACAATTTTCTTTGTACTGAAATGATTGATCATTTTTATATACATGTAAAATGCAACATTACAATAAATCTGCCATTACACATTATTCAACAAAAACAAAATTTAAAACATTATATTTAAAAGGTCAATATAACAACCATAATCATCTTGATTTTATTTTTACAAATATTGCTTTAATTAACTGTATATCTGCATCACAATGTACATATAAGTACAATATTTTGCATTTTAATATAAAAATATCTCAAACCAAAAATTAACACATCGAAGTACTCTATGATGATTCAGTAAAGTTCCATAAATATATGCAAGTACAATGCCAATTTTTCTGTACACACATTTATATGGCCGGAATGATATCTGAAAATTAAGAGTTCAAAAATCACATGAATATCCAACTGTTATGGAACACAAAATTATAAAAGTTGAATACATATATAAACAGAAAAATTGGGGTTTTTATAAATTAGTTGCTAAAGAATATTGAATTCTTATCCTCTTTTCCTTCAAATTGATTATTTTATTGTCTTTTATACAGTCAAAAGTTAAGTGAACTAAGGTTCTCTGAGTTTGTTTATAGGACACTAAAGTAAAAATGGGAAAATAACTAAAATTTTAAAAGATATTATAGAATGGTGATTATTTATTATATAATGGCATTATTATAAGTCTTTCAAAACTTCAAAACACCTAACATCAAAATACATTTCATTAATACCAGATGAAGGACACCTCACATGTGGGGTCTATTTTGGTAACACAAACTCAATATATGTTATCATTTCCTGTAGAGATAATATTAATATATATTAGCTTTCTACAGTTTATATCACCTAATATGAAAGCCAATCAAATCTTAAATTGAATATAACAAATAAAACTGTATATTAACAAATTTTCTTTATAATGCAACATCATTGAGCAAACAGTTTTTCAACATATAAATCAATTAACTGTGTGATTTTTGCTATTATATTTAAATACTATCATCACATAAATTACAATTTTCTTTCTTGCAAAAAATGGAATGACTCTCAAATTATTTTCAATTTTAATGAGTCTATTTCTTTTGTCTTAAAATTTTATCAAAACTCTGACTTAATCTAATAAGAGAACTGACATTTAAAACATTAAATAAAGTATTACTGAGTACTGAAATAGAATCTTAAACGATCTCAGCTTTGCATATTAAAGGCTGTTTATTTTGATCATTTTATTTAAATTAAATTAAACATTGCATAGTTTAATTGCATTGATTAATCACTTAACAGAATGTTATGCATGCTACGAAATAAAAATCAAAGTAAAAATTCTGCTTTTCTATAAATATCGAAAGAAAAAAATGTCTTTATCATAACTTTAAGGTGGTAAAAATAAAAGTGAAACATTTCATGAAGCTATAAAATTGACTAGAATTTAATTACAAAAATACAAGATATGATCTTATGAATTAATTTCAAAATGTATTTATAAAAAATAACTAAAATTAAAGAAAAAAAAATAGTACATTAATTAAATTATAATTAAAAAATAATTGCTCTTCAATGGTATATAAATAATTTTTGAGCAATAAATATTTCAGAAGTTATTGACAAATAATTGTATATAAATATAAATATTTTAAAAATAAATTAATCTTGAAGGTCGAAAATAGCATAGTTGACCTAGAAATGGACTCCAGATTGCTATGTGCTAATTTCATGTTCTATTGTTTATTGTTTAAGAGGAATTCATTTTGCAGACCAACAAATATATGAATGGAGCTATTGAAAGAAGGAACATATTTAAAAGATTTATTGCTAATGAACAAAAACTGACAGAGTCACATACATCACTAAATAAAGGATACTTCATAATTTTATTTTTAACATTCAACATGAGTTCAATTTGTTATGTGATAAATGTTAAATTCACAGCTTATTTCTTGCCACATATGAAGTAACTTAGTCCCTGGTAATTCAACTCATTGCTGTAACAGTTTAATATTGCAGAGATTGGAAAATAGCAGGCAAAGGTTTTAAGTACATACAGATATTATCAGAGGCAAAATTCCAAGCTCTCTGTTTCCATTTGCTTGTAGATTTTATACAGTTACGGTCAAAAGCAATTTGGATATGCTCAGCATTTTTATCTGATGTGCAAGAATATTCGACAGTACATACGCGATTGTCTTTTAAAATTTTTGGTATCTGCTGTAAATCTGTTTATGACAAGGCAGCTCTTAGATGAACATAAAACCAAATGTATATATTGCAATGCAATAATGGATGCTTTCATCATGTACCACAAGATATGAATGATTTTCTCCTCAAGCATCGTAATTTTGTCATGAACAAACAACAACATTAATTTTAGTAAGATTATCCAAATAAGAAGAGAGAGAGAGAGAGAGAGAGAAAAAAAAAACAGGAAGGAAAGGGGGGGGGGAACAAAAAAAAAAAGAACTTTTCTCTACACAGTGATCATCATATGTGTCTCTAACTAACGTCATTGGAAATAATTATTTTAAATATGCTCCTTCATTTTGAACAAGTCAGTATTTACCACTTTAAATTATAGATATGCATATACAGCAAATCCAGAATTGAGAATACAGAATTAATAATCTTTAGCTTTCCCCCAGAAGTTCCTTTTAGTTATAAAATGTTTCTTATTACTGATATATATAAATAAAATATTTTACATTTATATTATACAATATTAATCTGAATAAATTATATTTTAAATATAAATCACAGTTTAATAGACAGTTTTATTAAACACAGTTTTTGACAGTCAAATTTTTTTTTTTTTTTTTTTTTTTTTTTTTTTAAATATTGATGCACGATGAAAGATTAATGCATGTTGAAAATCTCACCTGAATAATACACTTCATGGATGTCACCGCTGCAATTCAACCGCCTTTTCAAGGAGACAATGAATATCAACATTTGGAAAATTCTGAAAGATTTTTTAAGCATCAAATATCAATAAAGAGCTCTAGATTTTTCTGTAACTATAAAAATTATTAATAAAGATATATATGATTACCTGAAGTAACTTCATATTTGATGGGAAATCATTATGCATTATTTTGTCTCTCAACCAACTGAAATACATATAATAATAATTAATACAGGCTAGATGCTTAAAATATCAGAATTGTGACTAATACATAAAAAGCATCAATAAGGATATTATAGTATAGAAAAGACTACAACAATAATTTATATCAGAAGAAATATAAAATTGATACAAATATCAATAAGTTGATAGTATTAAAAAATAATAAAATATGAAATGTCCTAATAACAATTTATTTCGGTAAAAACTGTGACTAAAAAGACATGAGTCACAGATTACATTTGTATTTATTTGGATGAATTTAATTGTTTTAATAAATTATCCTTTTTTAATTTTTTCAAGCCAAACAGAATTTTTAAAGTATCAGACTTCTTTTGAATAAGAAGAATTTTCAAAAAAAAAAAAAAAAAACCTAGCCCTAAAAATGTTTAAAGGACAAATCAAATGTGAAACATGTACTTCTACAAAAATGGATTGTCATGTGACTAAATCATCAAGGACCCAAGATAATGGGTTCATTGGGAAAGAATGAATCATTCACTGATATGGTGATATGCAAAATACACATTCATCAAGCCTCTATTTGCCTTGCAGTGTGCAGAGCCTTCACATGGCTTAGGAGGAAAACCTCTCACTCTTGGGTCCTTCATCTCCCCTTGAGGTACAAAAAAACTTTATTTTACTCCAAGCTAATCTGTTGAACTACCTCCTTTTTTTGGGTACTAGTAGGCACACGGAGAGGCTAAGAGAATTCCAAAATTTGTTAGGCTAAACATTTTGATCTGCATAGTGGAACAGATATTTTCACATCTTTGTCATCCACCTAAATGAAAGTTTTTTTTTTTTTTTTTGGCTCTTAGGTAAACAGGTCATTCACTCACATTTAAAGAAGAAGAAAGAAAGTTCAGCAACCACAGACTCCAAATAAAGGTTCAAAAGCTCTCATCTCTGATACTGGGGATACTGATACTACCTCTTACAAGTAAATGTAGCCTTCACAGGGAGTGATAATTAAGGACTTTGCCAGTTTTGACTTGGCAACGAACCAGAGCAATGGGGGACAGATGGCCCCATAAGGAGGCTAGGACTATAAGAATTTCTGTGTCATGGTGTCCTTTTCCATGGGTTCCTCCATCATAAACTCTCCTCCTGTGCTAATTCATGATTGCATACAAAAGTGTCTGTAGCCTTTATCTGAGTTATGGCATTTGAATAAGACAGAAACAGAATGGGACAAATGTGACTCAGACTTGCTTAATACTACTTAGCTAGTTTTTATCTGCATTCTTGTCCATGCAATATATAATTTATAATAAAATAACACATAAAATGAGTTATTATATTACAAAATCCAAATTTTTGGATATTATTATCCAAATTTTTAATTTGGATATTAAATACTTAAAAGTTACAGAGGTTGAATTGGAATTGAAACTAAACCAATTTAAAAGAGCAGGATACTTACATGATCATGGCACAGCAAACACATAAAAGAAACTCAAATCTGTTTTTATCTGCAAACAATGAATCCCATACTCTTATAACATCTATAAAGAAAAGAAAAAAATGAGCTGCTTTGTAAAATGAAAGTTAAACTAATATACAACAAAGATAAATAATTTTTTCAGAAGTTATTATTTCTAATATTAGCCACTTCAGATAACCAACAGCTCTCCAGAAATATTGATTATATTTGATTTCAGATAAAGATCTAACTATAGATAGATTGATTTAAAACATAATTTCTTGTTTGTGATTCTGAAAAATTGTTTGACATTAAATTTGAGTTCTTTTAATTATCTTCCTAAAGTTTTATTTATTACGTAAATGAACCTTTGCAATGGCAACAGGTCCATAACACCACAGCATTATTAAAAATGTAAATATCTTCTTCATCTATCTTCTAAATTTCATGACATTATAATTACACTAATTTTATTTATCTTATAAACTATACAAATATTACACAGAATCTTTCTTCTTTAGCTTTCATCAATGGTAGAAAATCATGCAATAAATATTTAATGAAAAAGTGGAAATAATTTTGAATTTTAGAGCAAAATGCAATATACTGCTTGAAATTAAACAAAAAAAATATTTTCAAAACATTTAGAAAATCCAGGAAAATTTTTTTATTAACTATCTATCTACATTCTTCACAATTTTTAAACAGTTAAAAAATTTCTTTTCTGTGCACTAATATTTTTGAAACTGTCATGAGAAAATGTTCTAAATTTAGTTAATTTTTAATTAATTCAAACTTTAAAAAAATTGCTTTGTGATGCAATTTTTATCATTCAAGGTATATATAACAGAAAAATTTGATGGTTGTAGGTCAAATGATCAGGCTGCAGAGCACCAAACCTACACACATTTATTTTTATTAATAGTAGAGACTTCAATAATCAACACATGGTGACAATGAATCACATAGATTCTTTGGGAATACACATTGTCAATAAATTAATTTATGTTTAAATATTAATTAAAGTCTTTTCTTATATATTTAAATAATAAACATTTATATCATAGCTCAAATGCCAAAGTTGATATTAACACATATCAACTTTATTTAACACATTTTCCTTTCTAAATTAAAAATGCTATCAATATATCATTATTTCTAATGAACAACCTTTATTTACAACATTACATAATGTGGATGTTTACATATGCAAGAATTATATAATGTAGATTATTTTTTTAACCTTTTTTTCTTATCAATATCAAAACAGACATGCATATTCAAACATTTTCACTTGTTTGAAATGCATTTAATGAAGCAGAAGGGAAAGTGTGATTAATGTATGAGTAATTAAATTAAATCTTTAGCCTTTAAAAATATATTTTTGTAAATTACTGAGTAAATATTTGATGAATGCACAATCACAAAAAAAAAACAAAAACAAAAAAACAATTCAATGAAATATACATTCTTCAAAATTTATGACCACTAGTACTTACAAACATAAGAAATTTTAAACTAAAATATAATAGTATATTGTATTTTTGTTTACTATACAAACAATACAGAATACATGTAGAATTATCATACATACACAGATGGAATTTTTTTTTGTTTCATATAAAATTCTTATAATCTATTTAAATGCAAATAATGTTGAAGAATATAAATCTGATATTGCACTTGCAAGACTATTGGAACAAAACGAGCAGTAATACCATATCTTCATGATATTGTACTGACATTCAATAAACTGAAAATCAAGTGGATATATGCAATGTCTTGTGCTAACCAGTAGAAAAGAGAAATTTGACCAAAATGGATTCATAAAATTTATTAAAGTTGACAAATAATCTTTTCTCTTGGGCAGCAAAAATTACATCCATATTTTCCAAGTAGATTTATACATGATCAGCAATGAGGGTTAGAATATCAATATATTTCTTTAAAATTATTTGTTTTTAAGAAATATACAGTTATTATCCTTCATTTTAATGTTGAACATGAAACACTTAATATCAAAATTAAGAATTTAAATAGATTTTACAACATACATTAAGCTTTCCGCTTTTTTCAACAATTGTTTTGGGCTCAGATGATGTAAATATAGCACCGACAGTTAGAAATGAAACACACTGCTCTAATTGATGACTAAAAATTAAAGATTATATCTAACTTTTCAATTTTTAAAAAAAATCAGCAATCATCATCACAGCAAATCAGCAAGTTTCAATCATTAAACATTAAAACCATACATAAGGGATATATCCACAAATCTGACATCCTATAATCAGCATAATATAATCCAAAAATATCTGTTAGATTTTTAAAACTATGTTTAAAATATCATATATATGTAATTAAGTGACATTAAAAAGTTATTGAAGTTTAAAAAAATTATTATTGAAGTAAAAAATCAAAATTATTATTGAAATAAAATTTCAATGCTACAAATTTTTATTACAATTTTGTGGCTTTTTTAGACATTTACAATATAGTAAAACAAAAAAATAATAATATTACTTCAAAAATAATTTAAACGAAAAGAAGAAAAAACAGACATTAAAATAACAATAAAATAAAGTCTGCCTAATGAACAATACTTAAAATTGAAGCTTTTTTAGAAATGTGAAAATATACATTGACATAAAAAAAATAATGGTAGGCATTCAGCATATATATATAAGTTAAGTGGGTTCACAGTTAAATTTCAAACTAAAATAAAGCAAAATTTTTTTGTGGTTACCAGGTAGAGGAAATTCTTGCGATAGAAGTAGTGTAATCCACCTGAAGCAGAAATATTGGGGCTTTATATCTTGCATCTGGAGACGCTGCCAGATATTAAAATCATGCTCTTCTACCATATCCATAAGGCGTTTCATCATGGCACCGATTCCAGTTGCAGAATGATCTAAAGTTTTGATGAAGAAGTCTCGGATTTCAGACATCAGGTTTGTGAAACAGAAAAATGTATCAGCTTCAGCATATTCTATTCAAAACACAAATCAACATGAGATTTTGTTGCTGTATTGATATCAATACACATTATACAGGAAACTTTAAAAAAATAATAAAAGAGAAATCATTAAAACCAATATTCAAAACAGATTAAATGATTACATTCTTAATATATCTACTGATGATATTAAATTCATATTTCATTAAATAAACAAAGAAAAATTAATACAAGCTTAAAATCATTTCAAAAGTAAATTTGTTTTTACAATTTAGGCATCATTTCATATTTTATATATTTCAAAGCTTGCATCATATTTTATTTGAATAATATTTATAGAACATGAAGTTTATATGGAAGAATTATGAAAAGTAAGAGAGATGAATACAGTTATTTCTTTTGTTGTCATTGGTTCAAGGACATTCTAGTTAAAAATTAAAGATTTAAGTTTTAAAACATTTAAACTGATGAGATTTAGTTTATCCTTTTCTTTAAATTTCAATCCAACTAGATTGCAAAAAAAGAGCATAAATTTTCACATCAAAATAATAAAACATATTAAAGCATTTCATTTCATAAAATTGAAATTAGATATCAAGAAGCACAAACTGACTTATTAGTTTTATTAATTGTAATGAAAATGTATAGGGTATTTCAACAATGGAGATAAATAAAATAACATATGCATATAAAAGTTAGAAAAGCCCCACCACAATATATATATGATTAATAGTCTTACTTCTCCATTCAACATCAGGATCAGATGCAAATGTATAGTAAATTGGACCAATTATTTCATTCATTCCCTAGGGGGGAAATGTCTATATTTTAAAAATACATGCACTAAGCAAAATAAATATATTAACGACAAATATGAAAATTAAGAACTTCATATCAGATTTTAAAATTCAAATCAAACAAAAAAAAATATAGCAAGTTCAATTAAAGTGTTAGGATTCTAAAACAAAATCTAACTACAAGGCTTAAAATAACATATCTATTATTTCTTTTTTTTTTTTCTGTATTCTTAAATGTCAGCTCCAATAAATATTCAAAAAAATGTTTTTACAATTTTTATTTATTTTCACACTTTTCTTATTGGATGCCTAATATGTTCCTTTGATATATAGAATATTATTTACAGTTACAATTTTTGAACATAACCGAATATAAATTCTCAAAATATATAAAGTTTCTGTCATCAATAATATACAGGTTTGAAATGTAATATGTTTAATTTTGCAATGACTGTTTACTTGCTAAATATTAATATTGTAAAAATGATTTAATTTACAGGGCGTTTCAATTACATTTAAACAGATAAATACTGATTTTCTTTCACCATATTTATTACTCATTTAATAAAAACTTTTGTTAATTAAGTCATTTATTCTCTTGTAAATTTATCATCAAAGAAAAAAGACATTTGTACAGCTGCTACTTAATACATATTATCCCAAATATAATTAGGAAATTGAAACATTTATTCTTTGAAATGTTATTTCCCAAAAAATATTAAATGAAAATATTTTTTTGTAAATTTCAAAATTTGGGATTTGTTCTACTTTTCTCTTAAATGTAGTAACATAATTTTAATAGTTGAAGAATTCTTTTGGTTGATTTACTATTTTTCATACTATTGTTTACTAAATTAATATGAACTACAGTAGCTGCTATACTAAAAAAAATGTTAATATCATAAATGTCTGAATATATGCTGATCTATGTATAAGTTAAAAGTGCATTTTTTAAAATCCAAAAATTTACACAAAGCTCAAAATTTATAAATAAGCATAGTAAAAAAATCTTTTCTAACATTTAAACATATCACTATAAAGGTTAAAATATTGCCAAAGTAGGCAAAATGGATGGAATATTTTCCAATCAAGTCATTGTAAATTCAAAAGCCAAATGCCAACAATGAAAGTTTTAAAAAACATTTAATTTTTAATCATTATTTTTGATTGCTAACTATTTAAACCATTCTATTATCTCTCTCTCTTTTTTGTATATTTTGGTATTTTCTATTAATAATTTTTTATTTGGTCTTTTACTCAGAGCAAATTTTCCAACATCACATATTTTGCTTTAGCAATAATGCGACAAATCAGCAATAAAAGATAATTTTGAAGATAAAAGAATTCATTTTCCCGAAAAGAATTGCCCATTTTAATAATAACTAATTTCATTTAAAATTAACAATTATATTAATGACATGCTTTTGCTTTCACAATCATAATAACTTCATGAAAAGAATTATATTAATTCAATATTTCTTTAATTTAAGATATTAACTACATAAAAATTATTATAGTTTTCAATATATAATGATTTATTATTTTCATTTAAGTAGTGGAAAAGAATTTACTTTTTTCTGAAATTAGCAGATTTGTATATAAGCCGATTCCCATAAGTTAGTTTTAGAAAAATTTCCAAAAAATCTAAGCATATACACCAAAATATACGAGATTTAACAACTGAAAGATCTGAATCAATTGATATTAGTTCTATAATTGTATATAAAAAAAGAATATAACATTTATTTGTTACAACATTAGAACTATTATAATTTAGAGAAAATACTGTTAAGTGACATAAACAAATGAGTCCCAACTAAGCTTTACAAATACCTGCTCACCTGCACATAACTTTGACCAGGATTAAGTTTGGCATATATAAAAAGAATTCTTTCCACAACTTCCCAATGAGCTTCTTGCCCTGGAGCTAAATGTTGATATTCTTCTTGGGCTCTTTTCTTAAATAAAGATACCTAGAATACAAGAAAAAAAATTTCAGCTTGACTTTTTGGCCAGTGACGAGTTATGAATATATTTGTCCTTCCACCTCCAAAAAGAAACAAACCCTTTGCATGTTTTTACTTTATTATTGCCCAATATTTATTGATGCTGAACATAATGCTTGCCTTTATATGATTTCATTTGAAATTTAATAATTTTGAATGGATGTGTGAATAAGCAGATGATTACTTTCTGAAGTTCCTTAATGTGCTATATTAATCAGTTTACTTAGTTGAAATTATTTGTCAGTAAAGAATACAAATCCTTCTTCAAAAGTTTTGTTATACATTGAAAAAAAATTCCAAAGTCATGCATATTTTGAATTACTTAATTTTACAATTTCAAATATTTATAGCAAATATACAACTAAAAGTGGAATACATCTGTAATTAAATAATAAGTAGAATTAAAGTGCAAAAGTAAAATCATTTTGTTGAGTAGGTAAGGCAGGTAGGTAGGCAGAACATCAATTTATATCCAAAAACATTCCTATCATACTGCATGAAATTAACGAATGTATTTCAAATTCATACATAAATGAAAAAAAAAAAAAAAAAAAAAAAAAACCTTCATAGTGACTGTCTAGATTAAAACTGTAAAAAATATAGCTGAGCGAATAAAATCAAGGCATAAAATTGCAAACAAATAAATAAAATATGCACTACAGAAAAAAATAATGAATTTTTAATATAATAATTTACTTTTAACACAAACAGTCATTTATAAAAATCTAAATATTTAACAATTTATTTATATTGCTAAAAATACATCATGGCATTTTTTTACTTGAAATATTTCATATTTTTTACATATGGTAATCAATTATAATACCATTAAAATTTTAACAAATTGTATAAATATTTTAATCTAAAATATCTAATATCTTTAAAAAATCTAATTGTCCAATGTTACACTTTTTATTAAAATGCACAAAAAATTTCTGGTGCATTAAATAAAAGTACCAAAATTTATCCTAATTGTTGAAAAAAAATTTTACTTTATTTTCCTAACCATATTTTAGATTAGTGCCTTTTTCTTTATTCAAGATAACAATTAAATGTTTTCCTTCAACGCATCCTCCATAATCTTCAAATAAATTAAATTTTAAAAAAATGTATTTCCAAGCAAAAATTTTTTTAAATTATAATTTGGTTATCTAAAAAATTATGTAATTCAATTATTTGAACTAAATTAGAATTAGATGACTTGCATTATTAAAAATCAAGAGAATTAGAAAATTGAAACTAACATTTGTAATACCAGATCGGTTTCTGGTAACATTTGCAGATCGAATGACAGTTTGCTGTACTCTATCTCTCAAAGATTCCACTTCTTTTCTGTTCATGGTGATTTCACATGGATAATCAGTGGGTTGTTGAAAAAATGAAATATCAGGACACAATCTCCTAAAAAAATATTCAGTATAAATAAAATTTTTAAAAGACATATATACTATCAATAAAGTGTGTATGATCACATTGGCACTTTATGAAGGACAGACAGTAGACCTAGAGCTAATAAATTGGGCCAGATACTCCTTTGAAGATGGGAATGTGTGATTTCTGATTTTTTTTTTTTTTTCAAATTTAAATATGAATTTTACAAAATTAAAAATTAAGTACAACTTTGATTTTTTTAAACTGTAATTTCCAAAAATATCAGAACAAGAAATAATTTTTACACTTTCTTAAAATTTAAGAATCTATCTTTTCGATGACACCAAATTAGTTGCCATAAAAATTTTGTATGCCAATTTTTAATTATTCTTTGCTGGTGTTGAAGATATAATGGCAGAGCTTATTTTTCTATGTCGAGTAGATAAATATTAAAGGCATGCTTTTAATAAAATCTTTGAAATTTTTTTGTACTTACAATTAAGATTTTTCAGAAGTAAGCTCTGGCGAATTTTTTAAAAAGTTCTTCCATTTTTAAACACTGCTGCTCTTTCCTGCAATATAATTGGATGTATAAAGATATACTGTTGCTCTTTTGGCTGTAAATTTCTTTCTTATGAAAGAACTTTAATTTTTGTAGACTCAAGAAAAAACTTAATAGCTTAATCCTTTATTATATTAATTATGAAACATTTTCTGCAGCACATAATTTTACTTTTTATTCTTTTATATTTAATGAATATGTTTAGTTTCAGAAAAAAAGTTATTTTATTAATTGAAGTTTCCCATTTCAAATTAAAGTTGATAACTGAAAATCAGGAACTTTGAGCACAATGAAAACAATAGTGTCTAACAAAATTTGAGGATACCATTATGATCAAGATACATAAAATGTTTAATTGAAATTTTTATATACTATTAACCCTTGCAAAACAACTGGTCACCAAAAATAACCAATGACAAATAAAAATCCAGATATTTTGAAATTAATCTCACTGTTTGTTACATGTCACATATTTAATTCAAGAAGTTTTCAGTAATAGATTTTTCAATCATGTTAACCCTTTGAAGCACACAAACATAAATTTTCTGAATTTTTAAAAATTATATAATTGATTTACATGTTTAGGGTCTAAGGGAAGAGAAAATACCTTTAAAAAATTTATAGTGGACTGCACCACGAGGGGGGCGGTCACTGGAGTACCACCGCGCACCTACAACATATTCTTCATATGAATAATTAATACTTTATAATTCGTTTTGTAGCATAATTATTCATTTATTATTGATGGAAATAATAAAACATTCAATATTATCAATGAAAACTACTTATGCAATCTTACAACATGAAAAAAAAAATTATAAATAAAAAATAAACAATTTGATAACAAATAATCCTCAAATAAAGCTAACAATGGCAAGTTTTTTACATGGCATTTAGACTTTAAATACAATCAACTCTATATTCAAGTTATGAAGAAACATAATATTTAAATTAACCATCTAAAAAATAAGAAAATTATATTAGAAAATATATTTAACAACCCCATAATATGGTTGCTTGCTAATACAAAAAGAACGTAACTGAAAAGTGAAAATTTCAACCATCATATTCGTATAAACCTTACTCAAATGTAAATAAATTCCTCATACACAAAACCCCCATAAATTATCAGCCACTTGACTAAGAGAGTCAGGGGAAGGAAAACAGTTCGGTTTCGCTTATGCGTTTCAAGTGGTTGAAAATCTCATGCCGTAGGTGCACAGTGGTATGTCTCTGAAACCACCTAAAAAGATGTCAAGTATGAGGAACTTTTCTTTCGTTATTTGATTTGAAAAAAAAAAATGTATGCTGTAGAGAGCTTTCATACAACAAATTTATGAAGGCATTTTGAATTTGTTTATTTTTTGCTTGATGAAAAAGAAATTAATTGAAAGCATTGAGAGAAAGCTATAAAAATGACGCATTTTTTTTGTACGTAAGAGGGATATTAACTAGTGTGCTGACATCTACAGGCAATTATTAAAGTTAGAACATTATTCTAGAGCCTTTGATTTTGATCAGAAACCACCACGTGTTTAGAAATAATTTTTAGTAAGTGGTGGTTTTTCTGTGATACCACCGCACATCAAAGGGTTAGTAACTACTGGATGTATAATTATTTCATAGTATTTTAGAGAATACCTAAGATTCAATTCATAATCTATGTTATGAATGAAAAAAACAACAGCTTCATATAATGGATAAAAATTAAATTGAATGTTTGAAATAGTTCAGGGATATTTTCGAAAAATAAAATGTAACATACCTGCGATGCTGTGAAGTCAGTGATTTTTTTAAAGTATTAGATAGACATATTAAACCTAAATTTCTGTCTAAAAAATGGCCTGCTATTAAATAATCTTTTTATAAATCCACAAATAAATGTAGTACAAGATTGAAAAAGGGAAGAAATAAAATTCAATTCACTAATTATATAATTTAAAAAAACTGAGGTCAAAATATTTAGTCTCTTCTTCTGTAAGCAAATTTAAATTAATGAAATGAAATAAATGATCAGTAGCTATAAAGGAAATACTATATGACTGTATGTATTTTATGACTACATGCAGTAAATGTAAACGTAATTCTTGTAAATGTAAATTAAAGTTTCTTTATATTTAGATTTATACATTAATACAGTAAAGGTATTATAAGTTACACACAGTATTTCATTCCAGGCCAATTTAAATATTAAAAAAGTGTCTAGAAATTTACCTGACATCTTTATTTATCTGTAGCAATACTTCATTGTCTTTAAAATATGCAACCCATTTTCCATCAGGATTTGGGTTTAATGGCTGAAAAAAAAAATAGTTTTAGAATCAATGAATTTATAATTACAAAGAGGTATTCCTTGAGTATTTCTTTTTCAAATAATAAATTGAATATTTAAGTATTTAAAGAAAAGAAAATTGTACAATTGATTTCAAAATAATTGAAGATAACTGAACATGAGCTCAATACTTAAGGTTCATACAAGATATATTACAATTTAAATAAATAAATTTTAAAAAGAATTAAAAAATTAATTGTATTATGCAATTAACTATAAAACATTCATAATTAAAAAATATTCACACAAAAACATTAAAAATAAATAAATAAATAAATTCAGAGAAATACAAATTTTCTACATAAAATATATTAATAAATTTTAAACATATAATTTAATAGTTTAGTTCAATATATCATTATTAATAGTCCATTATTATAACTTTGGGAATAAATAATGATTTAGAATATTTTAAGAACTTGATAAAGACTATTAAATAATGCAAATATATACAATTTTTAAATATATTTATAAACATTACATTATTAATTCTGAGCTCCAGAAGAAATAATTCAATAATTATTTCTAAATAATAGCAGCTTTTAGAATTTCTTTCTAGCTCTTACACTGGTCTAAAAATATGTTTTAATAAAAACACACATAAGTTTTTAATGATTTTACACACAATCTAATCCTGCAGTACACTGATATATAATAACAGAAAGCATTTTACAGCAATGAAATAAAATATGTCAGAAGTATTATATTAAGTTTTAACATACTATATTTTTCTAGGTATAAGATAACTATTCCTAATAAAGAAACTGACTGCCTTTGACAAAATATTAAATTATAAAATGTAAAAGTAATAGTTTGGAACTCCGGGAAGAGCTTCTTTTTGCTTTGATATAATTGACTTAAAACATTTTCTATCTCACTGGCAATTATAAATAGATTTTAAATTATTTTTCAAAAGATTTGGATTTTTTTTTTTTTTTGCTTATAAATAAAGAAATAACTAGTACAATTTGAAATAACAATAAAGTATGCAACAAAACATACATGATCGTCCAATGTAACATCAACCCGAGAGCCTGATTTGCTTATGGTACCGGGAGTGACTATCATTTCTTCAATAAACCGTTCATACAAATTCCTAAAAGAAAAGGTACAAATTGAAACAGAAATGATCAGACACAGGGAAACTAATTAAAAATATGACAGAGAATTACTAAATAATCACAATAATCAACTGAGTAACTGTAAGGTGTATTTATTTTTAAGGTGTATTTTTATCATATTAAAACACTTTTTATAACACCTTTTCATTAAGAGTATACTGTAAAAAATTAACATATCTTAAAAGAAAATTAGAAATTTTTTACTTTCGTATTTTTAATTATATGAAAATTTTTGTAAAATGCAAAAAAATTTAAAGAAAAATATTTTTAGTAAATCTGAATGCCAAAGAATACTGCAATAGCATCAATTGATATTTTGTCCAACAGAAATATAGATTATTCAATATTTCCATGATTAAATCAAAATGCATTTAATTTATCACTACTCTTTCAAACAACTGTCTTGTAAAGCAGTAAATAAACAATTTAGTTAAGAATTACAATTTCATACAAAGGAATGATTAAAAATCATAATGTTTTGAATAATATGCAAGATATTTCTGCTTATGTATCCTTATTATTGAGCAACATAACAACATTCTTTAAAAAAATTAACAAATTAAAAGAAAACCATATGGCCAAAATGATAGAATCAAATTAATAAAAAGTTAAAACTAAGAATCTAAAACAAGAAACAAAAGACATTTTTATTTTTCCATAAACTTAACAGCAAATCAAATACATGCCAACTAAAGCAGCATTCTATCATAAAATTTGCAAATGTAATGTAAGGTTTCTTTACTTGCCAGAAATTTTGAAAACTATCAGAAAATTTGCATTGAGCCTTCATAATTCAGCTCAGCTGTAGTAACTATCAGGCTACAGAAAGTGTAGTAAAATTTTGTAACAGGAAAATAATCTGAATACATTTATAGATTTGTATTTGTATCACTCTTTCAAATTATAATAAATTCAAGATATAACTTAAAAGTTGAAAAATGACCAAGAAATAAAGAATGCAATAAAGCAATTTTTACTGAATTTCACAGAATAAAGATAACATTTTTTTTCTTTCTTCCCTGTTGAAAAGTAGTTTTTATTAAATATGCATTTATTAGAAATACTTGAACACTTTATTGCTTTCTGAAGATGGTAATAAATCACAACAAGTAATAACATTTAATTTTATATATCAAAATTAAAATATTGAATTCAATGAATTTATAAATCCATCTAAAACATAAAATAAAGACAACACTTTACATTTTCACATATGTGAAGGAAAAGAAGATTAAGCTTTAATATTAAAGAGAAAGACAGGTGAAAGTTTGCTTAAAAATAAACCCTAATTATAATTATAATTTGCAAGCAATGCAAATTATAGAAGGAAACATAAGAGAAGGAAGTATCAGTGAAAAAAATATTTAAGAAGAGCAAACCAAATACACAAACTAAGTATCATACATTAAAAAAAAAAAAAAAAGTTAATTTGAATGAATAACATGGAAAAACAAAAGTATTTAAAGTTCCACAGCTAAATTAATTATTTATAATAAAAAAAAATATTTCTAAGTCAAAAGGGTAATTTTTCCATTATTCTCTTCTTATTGCAAATTCAATAAAATAATTATTTCCAGAAATGCCTACCTTTGCTTTAAAAGGACAGCAGGCCACTCAGATGTCTGAGCAGGTAAATAATTCAACAAAATCTATAAAATTAAAAATCAATAAATACAATTAATAATGCAATAAAAGAAATTCAAGAAATTTATCTAAAATATTACTTTTTATAGTACATAATATCTATTCTAATCAAGGGCTAATAACCAATTTCTAAAACACCACAGACAGGCACATACTTCCATTTAAATGCTCTTAAAAAACAAACAAACAAACAAAAAATTATATTTCTGCTGTTTGACCAATAAATAAAGCATTGAAAAGTTATGAAATCTAAATTTTCAAATAATTCATCTACCCTCTAAGTCATAATTAATATAATATTTCTGATGTGCTAATACTTTAAACAATAAAAAAGTCCCCTTCTTTTATAAATTTAATTTAACACCACTATTTTAAGCAATATTAATGGTCTTTGAAGAAAATCATTAACCAATGCATAGCAATTCCTTGAGGTTGCTACTGATTGGTCTAAAACAAGGAATTAAAAGTTTCATTACTTGGCCAGTTTAAATCGAGAAGAGGGGAATCTTTAATGTGTTTAAAATGTTAATTTGCTAACAGTATTTTATTAAATATGACTATTTTGAATTGTATAAATTTATAATTTTTCCAGCATAGCATTTATTCACTCAAATAACACAAAATATGCTTTGTTTGAAGCATAAAATTCACAAAATTAGATCCAAATTCTTGTATCTACTGGTTTAGAAATTAGTTACTGGACCATAATTAGAATGGACACTTTGTATATAATGTCAATAATAATATATATGCAGGTATTCTTGTCTTCCACTTTAACAAAAAATTAAATAGCATAAATTTTCAGAATACTAAGTATATGCTTTTTTTGCAAATCTTTTTATTATACTTCATATGTGATTAATATTAATTAAAAATACTGTGAAATAAACATTAAAAACTTACTTTCCAACATTTACTACGAAATCCTGAATCATCAGGTATACCTAGAAAAGAGAGTTGGTAAATTAGTGAATAAAAAAGAATCATCCTTTTAAATTTAAATGAACAATCTGAAAACAATAAAATAATTCTTTAATTACAAGTTTGAAACAAATTCAATATATAATCAAAAATATAAAATTTCATAAGCATTTCCCTACTAACAGTATAAATGTTTTTTTTTTTTTTTTTAAAAAAATAAGAAAAAAATATTAATTATAACTGGTGACATTTTAGTTACAAAAAATTAAAAAAAAAAAAATGTATTTTCAAAAAGCTTACCATTAAAGCATAATGTTTGTAGTTCTGTTATAGGAATGGTTTCTTTATCAAACAGTTCTCTGAAAAGTTGAACACTGTAAAAGAAAAATTGATTTGATTTACATTATGGAAAAACACTCATCCTTATTTGTACTAATTATTATATCTACATTAATTAATTCATTCTTAAATTAAGAAAATTGCACATTCACTGTTAAATAATTAAAAATTAGGAAAATATTTTTTTATTTTTTTAAGAACTGTAAAGCAACAGGTCTTGTGAAATTAAGCTTAACAATTAATTACACTATCTTTAAATAATAAGACAAATAAATTCAGCCTCCCTCATCCTCAGGAAATTTTAAAAATTAGAGGAACACAAAAACAAATTTAAAAAGCTCAACAGTCTTTAAAAGTTAAAAAGAAGTGATCATACTTTTAACACAAATTATAATAATTCGTAACATTTTATTTAACATCTCATCAATGAGTTGAATAATAATATCTATTCTTCACAATTCTTTAATAATATTCAAAATTTTCCATTTTTCTAAAAAAAAATTCTGACATTTTTGAAAAGATTTAATCTGATTAATCTAATTTGTGTTTATTTTTTAAATGCATTTAGAATAATATCAATTAAACTTTGAATGAATACACTTTATTTCAACTCATAGTAGTAAATGGATAACTTTTGTAAGATTTGGATATTAAGACAAAAATTTAATGTTCTTTTACTGGCAACAGTGTCTTTAATAACAGTAAATAGGAAAAAATAATAATAATAATAATAAACTTACCGAGCTTTATAATTTGCCATTTCTTTTTCCTTTCAAAATAATATTAAAAATAAATTTTAGAAGCACATCTGGAAAATAAAAATCATACTAATAAATTTTTCAAATAATTCACCAAGTTTTCATTTATGTCAAAATTAAAAGAAAATACAAGAATTTACTTAGAGATGCAAATAACATTTAAATAAACACAAAAATAAATTAATTTAATTCAAATGTTAAATAGTTTTTTTTTTTTTTGTCCAAACTGATCAATTTCTATGTTTAAACAATTCTTATAGAAAAATATCATACTAAACATCAAAAATTTCTTAATAAAAGTAGATACTTTGATATTCTAATTTGTATATGGAGATGATTAGAATTTAAGATTATTGGCCTTAAAAAAAAACGTAGTTTTTTAATAATTTTATATTTTGACTATTTAACTCTTTTGCTTGTACATTACATATATATTATTCCCAGTGCTCACAAAAGTAAAAGAAAAAATTGCATGCTTTGTTATTATTTTGCCTACATTTTTAAAAAATAATTTTATATTGCAACCACTTAATTCTTTTGCTCATACATCACAAGTATACTGTTTTCAGTACTCACCAGAAAAACCTTTCATGCTTTATCATTATTTCACCCACATTTTCTTTTTCTTAAATTAATCAACTTTGTTATCAAGAAATTTTACTAAAAATTAGATAGTATTTTAAAGGATTTTAGTGGCATTCTATTCATTTGTAATATTTTACCCTGACTAAATTAGTGATATGACACATGTAGATCACACAGCGACTGATAAGGTGATCCCAAAATTACTTAACTATCAACAATCTATTATGTACGAGAATATTGATTGCAATTTCAAGTTGTTAGAGATACAAGAAGCTCGTTTTGAGGAAGGAGTATCCTCATTATTCTTGTTACAAAAAAAAACAACGCAATTTCTTTTTTCAAGCAAGAAATTATGCACAGTTTTAAAACAAATTCTAACTTCTAATATTCTCTATCTTTCACCATTAGTCTACTTATACAAAGTAAAGTCATAACTATGTATAAAATGTTAACTTCCAGCAAAAAATGTTTTATAACTTGATACAAATTATTCCAAATGTTTTAATTTTATTGCTGAAGATATTTAAAGCAAATTCTAAAGCTAAACCGCATAGTTAGCTGAAATTAAAAAAAAAAAAGTAATATTTATTTTACCTTGTTGGCTGTCAGAAAGAAACAATAAAGCAGTTAAAATTTTGGTTGAACTACTTTAAATTTTTTACATAACATCTAATTTAATTTTCATTCAGTAGCATCTGAATATCTTCTTACAGTAAAGGAGAACGTAGGCCTTTCCATTGATACTAAATAGGGCAGATGTTTAATTTAGAGCTAAAAATTTTGGTGCTAATAAAAGACAGAATGTGGAGAGATGCATAGTAGTTTTTTAAAAAAAATTATTAGGAATTTTAATTAATTAAAAAATAATTTGGCAATAACTTTAAAAATATTTCATATAAAAATATTTTATATCACTTAAATGTAAAAATGATATAAGATAATGATTTGAAATAATAAAAAAAATATTTAAAATGTAAACATTTTGGGCCTGATTAAAGAATATGTATAAACATCAAACTGCAACTTATTTAATGGTGCTAATTTACAAAATGTTACAATCTAACTACAGCTGATATTTAGCAATTTTTAAAATGTCTGTCATGATTTAGGCAACATTGGCAAAAATCTGCAACATATATAATAGTTTTGTAATTTTATGTATAATTTGCAATAATATTTTTCATTGCTGCAATGAATTCAAGTCATATTCAAATTTAATTAATACTTAATTTTGTAATTTGTAAATAAAACCTTTTAAGCTATTAAATACATTAGTAAATACATCTAATAAACTGAACAATAAAGGTTATTTTTAATTCTGTTTATCAGCACACTTTAAACAATTTTAATATATTAGATATAAAATATATTCCCAGATATAAGTATTGCATTTATATGAGGAATAAGAGAATATATATAATATACTATAAATATAATAAGTGAAATGTTCTTTAAATAATGTATCCTAAAGAGCAATTAAAATCTGAAATTCAACAAAATACATTCAAAGGAACCATAAATATCAAATGACACATACTAAATTTCAAAAAATAAAACTCATTCAATGCTTATGCAAACTAATTGGATGTAAACATGATGAGTGTTTTATAAAGATGTTTCTGTACAATAAGTTTAAAATAAATAGTATATTAATATTCTTCCACAGAAAACTAGGTAATTTTTAAAAACCAATTTTACTATTATTGACGAATTTAGGATATTCTAATAAATCAGAAAAACAATTATTGACTAATTCCAATATCTAGTTTTTGAAATTATTATGACTGTGTATAAACATTTTATTACAAATTAAATTTATATAATTTTTGAATTCTTTAATTAGAATTTGTGCTGTATTCAGCATAAAAAAGCAATATGTGTTTGCTATCACTAATGATATGCAATACCAAAATAAAACAAAATGTATTTTCAGCTGAAAATTTAAAGAAACATTTTTCAATTAACTATGTTAATTGACTTTAAATTATTTAAAAGTAATTATTACAGTAATTACTAGTTTTTATTAAATTAGTAAATTATAACTTTCACATCTTCAAGAAAGAATATCTATATTATTGCTTCTAGATATAAATAAAAAACTAATCAATGAGCTGAAAATAATAACCGATTAAAAACTGATAAGAGATTAGTATGACAATCACGAAAGAAGCAAGCAAAATTTAAAATATTTAATTAAAATAGGATATAAGTAAATAAATTAAATTCTATTTAAATCTTTTTAACCGCCCCCTCTTACTCTCAAGAGTCGGCACATTAAAAACTAAAAGTCAGCATAAGAGGAATAAATTGGAAACTCACCTAAACATCAAACATAATCAGGATTTTATATACGTTGAAGATAAATGAATAACATAAACCTAGTTTACAAACACGATACAACCGACCGAACGAGTATGAAAACAAAAACAAAAACAAATACAACACGACTTCAGGCACACATGTTTGAATTCCGATTATTAGTGGCCAAGTGGCCAATCGATTACTCATCGAATCAAAGAGTAAAAAAAATAAAATAAAAAAAAATGGTCATCATATTTTTTTTATATTTTCAAAATTTCATCACATTTTTAGAAATCATTACTGTTTTATTGATAAACATGATTCTTGAATATATTTGCAATGTATTTTGAATCACATGTGAAACCAGGTTAAAAGTGCAATGCTTGAGGAAATCATAGAAGTTCTCAGATCTTTCTTTTGAGATAAAAGAAATAGTTTATATATTCAGATGAAAAACAGAGCAATGTTACAATCCAAATAAAAAATTACTGTTAAGATATTTCCTTGAGTTTTCGGATCAATATTTAGAATTCAGCTTTCATTGGACGATTTTTTTTGGGGGGGGGGGTGCCCGGACTAAGATCGAATCGATTGGAATTGATTCTATTTCCAGTTGAATCTATAGTCGTCAGAAAATTTTACGATTGATGAGGTTTAAGAGCGTAGAGATTGGCTTTGACAAATGATTTACTTGTCGTGTGATAGGTTTAAAATACGAGTATTAAAAGACCATTTTCTATAACACCGTTCAGCTTTAAAAATAGATTGACTGTTGGTAGCGCCCAGTCAATGAGTTAGATAATCATTTTTCAGAGGGAAACTAACAGTTTTGTTATAAAGGCTAATAGAAAAATATCATGCTCTAATCAAACCTTTGTTAATCAGATGAAAGACGGGCACAAGTAATAGTTAATATGTAGTGAATATAACATTACTTGATCAAATAAATTAGTAAGGATATGATTTAAGTTATGATAACTATAATGGAATTCAGTTAGTTTCCTTTTATACGAAGTATTATGCCCATCCATTTAGAATTTTAGTAAATAGTTTTAATTAAATAATTTTTTTTCTTCATAAATTCATGTTTGCAATTTAATAAGAAATCGAAAGTGAAAGGAATTTCTCACGAAACTAAAATCTTCTCATGGAAAAAGAAATACTGAAAAAAGACTGAACAGTAATCATTTTTATAAATATGAGAAGTTATTATTTTTTCTAAACTATTCAACAGTTTTTTTAAATTTCAGTTTAATATAAGTATAGAAATATTCGAATATTAGGAAAAGAAGAATTCTCGGTAAAATGCGGGCAAATAATAATAGCCTTGATGTTTGTTGAAATTGAATTATCTTAAAAATTTAACGATCTAAGATCGCACTGACTATGTTATATCACAAACGTTTTACGAATCCGGAATTTTTCTAATCAATGAATCAAAATAGTTATCTTTCTTTTTTTTTTCATCTTTTTCTTTTATTTGTTGTTTCATTTGAAATCACTAAATAAAGAGGCAGTTATTTAATGAAGTAGTTTCCTCATTAGATGAACCATACAATATTATTAATTTAAGGATCGATTTGTAATGCAGAAGATTTCCTAGAAGATTTAATATCAGAATAATAATAGTGAATGAGCTAACAAAATTTAAAAAAAAATTGTCTTGAAGAAAATGTTCTCACATTATTAATAAGGCGATAAAAGTGCCATTCTGCTTCCATCGAATAAAATTCTGGACCTGTGCAAAGTCGTGAATGTTACAGTGCTTAAAATTTCATTACACATGTGTTTCGTACTGCATAGAAGAAAATCGAATATACATTTTGGATGTTCTTTTATTGATTGATTATAACAAAAAATTGGACACAGAATTATGATATATATAAAAAGATGCCACTCTCAGATTTCTCTTCATTTAAGCTGTTCCTTTTTCAAGTTATGTCGTTTATATGACTGAAAAAGTACGAGACGACAGATGATCAACTCTTTGAGTTATTTTAATTAAAATTTTATAAAAAGCTACATTTTAGATGTTGAAATTGCACATCAAATTTCACTTATCCATGTTGTGTTTTGGGACTAATTAGGAATTACAAATCCATAAATGGTCAACCCTTTGAAGATCCGATTAAAATTTGACAAAAATCTACATACTTGTTTTATTTATCTACTAACCGCCTTTGGCAACCAGCCGGTTCGCCAATCTTAATGTTCGTTAAAATTTTAATAATTAAATATTTTATGCAATTTCCACTTTAATAGCTTCTTCATCAAAATATTTTAAAACTTCAAATTTTGATTGCCATATAATTCATTCATAATATTATAAAGGCCTTCAGTCATAACGTAATATGTATCTCTCTAATTTTCTGTTAGCTTCCGTAGAATTTATGCTTTAAATGCTTCAATCTAATTTTAATCTAAATTTTACATGTTTGTATTCATTTGTTTATTGCTCATTTTGTATTTCCTTTATAGTTATTGCTTTCTGATGCAGTCTGTCCTGTTCTTGATGTGGTGCTAACAGAAAGATTAAAGTGGAAAGGATTAATCTGCAATTAATATAATAATATTTTTTACTGAAACAAAGCATTTTTTTATAATCTGATTACTGAAAATAGAGTCACTGAGCGTTTAAACTTTATGGGCTCTAAAGAATATCTTTCTTAATTTATGTAATATCCCAAGAATTTGTCAACAACATTTTCTCAGATTCATCATAAGCAGATCGATTAATTAACAATGTTTCATTTTAAATGCGTCAAACACTAAGAAAATAAAACGAATCGTTTAAAATAAACGGTTGAAAACAGGTTTTAAAAAAACTACTTAAAAAACGATGTACTTAAAACTATAAGCATATACAAAAAATATATAACTAACATAGATACATTTTAATTACAAAAGCATACAACGAACTTAAAAATAATTTAAATCCAGTCCGCATCCGTTAATAATAATTGTCAACAATCAGAACACAATGCGCATGCGGGAATTTTCAACGCCAGTTGGTAACGCAAATGCATGGATTTTTATACGGCAGTTGGGGTAACGCTATGCAGAATAATAATAATTTTAATTTCCTTTATTCTGTTTTATTTTAATTCCAAAAGTACTTCAGAATGAATGTGAACGGTAGAAAAACGGTAACAATGTTTAATTTTAAATGCATCAAACACTAAGAAAATAAACAGAATCATTTGAAATAATCGCCCATAAAATGCTAAGCCTAGCCTCATTAGCGTGGGGAAAAAAGAACTGAAACCTTACTCTTTTGGCGGTGGGGAAAATGAAGATTTTTTTGGCTTGAAAGTTAGCTTTTAATTAATAATTAAAATTCCAATTAAAAATTGAAAAAAGGGACCCCAGGTGTACATTTCCGACCTCCAAGGTATACATGTACCAAATTTGGTAGCTCTAGGTCAAACGGTCTGGCCTGTAGAGAGCCAAAACACACACACACACACATTGAGCTTTATATATGTATAGATTATAACAAAAAATTGGACACAGAATTATGATGCCATTCTCAGATTTCTCTTTATTTAAACTGTTGCTTTTTCAAGTTATGTCGTTTACATGGCTGCGAAAGTACGAGACGACCGATGATCTACTCTTTGATGGATTTCAATTAAAATTTTATAAAAAGCTACATTTTAGATGTTGAAATTGTGCATCAAATTTCACTTATCCATGTTGCGTTTTGGGGCCAATTTGGAATTACAAATCCAAAAACGGTCAACCCTTTGAAGATCCGATAAAAATTTGACAAAAATCTATATAACGTTTTTTATTTATCTATGTTGCTTTTTTTATATATATATGCACGTGGAAATATAGACATATAGCGATCATTCTTTTCACAGATTTGTACTTTGGATGAGAAAACCATGTATCAATTTTCTTTTACATTTTATAATAATTGATTTACTTGAACTCAGACTATAAAATTAATTTTGTTCAAAAATTGATAGACATTTACAAATTTGAGGAAAAGTTCACACACTATAATTTCATTAATTTTGCAGAAGAAGTTTTTGAGTTATCGTGTTTACAGACAATCAGATATAATTTTTAAAAAGTACGTTTTTCGAAATCAGGGGGAGGGGGGGGGGTCAGAAATGTGAAGATTCATCAAAATCGAATATTTGACGAAGTCTTTTGAGGATTACACTACATTCTCTTTGTAAAAGAAAATGTAAAAAATGCTTCTTTTATTCATTCTGAAATTTGATAGATGTGTAAATCATGCAATATCAGATTATGCCATTTTTTTTTCTTATTTTATTTTGTCCTTTTTATAAATGAGGCTACATCTAATACGATTTTTTAAGGCACTGCAGCGGCCAAACAGGCGATAAATGACTGTTTGTTTCGCCAACTGGCGATAAGCATCAATCATACCTTTCGAGATGAACTTTGCTCTCCAACGGATACGAGTGACTCACTTCCTGCCTTCGCCAGCTGGCTTAGAACGTCTGTCTCCTGCTGGTCGATGGAATTACGGCCAATGTATCATATTCTATATTTGTTAACTTAATTTGTAATTAAAATTTATTTTTGTTATTTAAATGGCTGGCAGTTTTTATTAAGTAAAAATGTTTTAATACTTTAATTTAAAGTAAATTTGGTAATGCGTGTTAAACCACGCACCAAAGCACTTTCAACAATCATATTGCAGAAAATGTCGGTACAAGTCATTTTAAACAATATTGTTAGATATTCTGAATGCTACATGTTATCATGAAGATATAATATCAATATTGTAAATAATTTCCTGCTATTAACCCTTAACTGAGAACGTGCGGTCTGTGAGACCGCTAGCGATAGATTTTCTGTCACCCCTATTCTAGTTTTAGCACAATTGAATGGATTGACCCTGTAGCTTCCTGTTTTATGACCTTCAATACACGTGCACTTTTTCAACCGATTTCAGCAGATGCCTTTTCAAATAATTCAGTTATTTCTTTGAGCGCGGTCTCCAAGATCGCGCCTCCCTGTTAGTGTCCCAGTGATAAACAAGACTTAGCAGTAGGCGCTAAAACTTGGGCCCCGAAATACCATCCAGTTTATTGATCCTGTGGGATGTTTTAGTGGAGAAGGTTGCAAATTGGGATAGTTAAGTTACATCCACACATAAAGAATGAGCGACGACTTTTTTATATAAAAATAAACATCTTTTAATTTTTAACGCTAACACATCGACAGACAACAGATTTTGTGAAAGACCGGAAATTGATCTTTTTAATTCGCACAGCTTGCGCGCTTGATCGTAGATAACTGCTTCGTACTTCCGGTGCGCAGTTAGGAAAATAGTTTTTCGAATACAGTCATTTTGATGGAAGCAGGATCGCCACAGTACTCCCCCCTCTAGTAGTGCAGCAGGCACTGAAGTTAGAGGTAACGAGTGTTGAAGCGAACTCGTCGGCCAGATCTGGTCACATAAGGTACTGGAGTAGAATTTGTAGGTGACACAGGACTCGATGGAGACAGTTCAGGTACTGGTTTTGGTGAAGTCGGAACTGCAACTGGTGGTGATATTGCTGGTGCAGAGGACTGGTGAGAGTTCTCGAAGAACGCAGGCTTTAAGCGATCAATGTTGATCGTGGACTGTTTGCCGTTCTTTTCAATTGTGAACATTTTATCAGTTCGTTTGAGTACGAGGTATGGTCCATCGTATGGCGCTTGTAAAGGTTTTTTAACAGCATCGTGGCGCACGAACACATGTGAGCAAGTGTCCAGAGCTGGATGAACGAATACTTTCTTGGTGTCATGAGGTGCAGTAGCAACAGGTTTAAGTTGATCCATCAAGGTCCGTAAATTTATTAGGAACTCATGAGGCTCGACGTTAATTGAAGGGGATTCAAAAAATTCTGATGGTAGTTTAAGGGTTGAGCCATAAACTAGTTCGGCCGATGTGCACTGTAGATCTTCTTTTAATGCGGTTCGGAGTCCGAGCAAAACCAAAGGAATTGATTCGATCCATTTCGTAGATGCATGACATCGGAGGCTTTGTGAGATCGATGGAATCGCTCGACTATTCCATTGTTTTTTGGGTGGTATGGGGTCGTTCGGATCTTTTGGACACCCAAGAGTTTGCTGAGCAAAGAAAACAAGTTGCTTTGGAATTGTCGTCCTTGATCTGTCGTGATTATTGAAGGCAAACCGAAGCGTGAGATCCAATGAGTTATGAATGCACGCGCAACAGTTTCAGCAGAAATATCAGGAATGGGAATTGCCTCAGGCCATCGTGTGAAACGATCTATGCAGGTAAGTAGGTATCCGCAATTGTTTGAAGGTGGAAGAGGTCCTACGAGATCTAGATGAACATGATCGAATCTGGCTGCAGGTAATTGAAAAGATTTAAGAGGACTATTGGTGTGTCTAGCTATTTTAGATTTTTGGCAATCTAGACATGAACGGGTGAAATTTGAAATGTCCTTTTGCATGGACGGCCAAAAGAATCTCTCTGAAATCAAATGTTTAGTGGCACGGATACCTGGGTGGGAAATATTGTGCAAAGATAGAAAAACTTTCTTTCGGAAAATTTCTGGGACGTAAGGTCTAATTTTGTTTTGCTTGACATCACAGTAAAGTTTAGATGAATTGGGGTCGGTTGAGAGAGGTTTTAAACAAAGTGACAGTTCATTCTTTGCCAAAATAGTCTGAAGTTCTTCATCAGATGCTTGTGCTTCCGCCATGGCAGAAAAGTCTATTTTTGGTAACTGTATTTCATTAATACGAGATAAGGTATCAGCTACAACGTTTTTTGAGCCCGATACGTGCCTGATGTCGGTGCTGAATTGTGCAATGAAATCAAGGTATCTTAGTTGTCTTGGAGAAGAAGAGTCAGATTTTTTGGTGAAAGCAAAAGTAAGAGGTCGATGATCTGTAAATATTATGAAATTTTGACCTTCCAACAAGTGTCGAAAATGTTTGATAGTTGCATATATCGCCAAAAGTTCCCTATCATACGTACTGTATTTACGTTCTGAGGGCGTAAGTTTTCGGGAATAAAATGCTAGAGGTTGTTGACCATTAGACGTAGTTGTATGGAGGACAGATCCGATGGCTGAGTCTGAAGCATCAACCATGATAGATAATTGCTGGTTAGGTGAATGGAAGTTCAAAGTAGCTGCATTTGCAATATCAGATTTGCATTTTTCGAAAGCTTCTGTAGTGAGGTCAGTCCAAGGAACAAGTCGCTTATCATTCTTTTTAGAGTTTTTTAAAAGTTCGTGTAGGCTAGCTTGAGTCTGAGCGGCATGAGGCAAAAATCGACGGTAAAAATTGAGCATGGCCAAGAAACGCTTTAGCTCAGATATATTTTGAGGTTTGGGAAAATCAGAAATGGCTTGAACTTTTTCCGGTAAAGGTTTCACGCCTTCAGATGTAATTAGACAACCTAGAAACTTTACCGATTGCTTCCCAAGGACGCATTTTGAAGGGTTTAGTTTCAATCCGTGCTGAGATAATCGTTCAAATACTGTTTTTAAATGTTGTTTGTGCTGTTCTACATTATTTGATGCAATCAGTATGTCATCAAAATAAGGAATGCAGAAATCTAAATTTGACAAAACTTGATGTATATAACGTTGAAAGGTTTGTCCCGCGTTTCTTAAACCAAAGGGCATATAAACATATTCAAAAAGACCAAATGGGGTTGTGATTGCTGTTTTTGGAATGTCCGCTGGGTTAATAGGAATTTGATGATAAGCTCGGATCAAATCCAGGGTGGAGAAAATGGTTTTATTGAAAAACATTTGAGTGCAATCTTGAATATGAGGAACTGGGTATCTATCAGGAACGGTAATTGAATTTAAACGACGGTAGTCGCCACACGGTCTCCATTCTCCATTAGACTTTTTCACCATGTGTAGAGGACTTGCCCATGGGCTACTAGAAGGACGGATAATACCTTGAGACATTAAAAATTCAAATTCCTGACGTGCAATTTTTAGCAACTCGGGAGATAAGCGACGAGGTCTCGAAAATACTGGTTGACCAGTTGTTTCAATAAAGTGATGTATTTTAGTTGATACTTTGCTTTTTGTTGGTTGAGATGGATTAGTGAGGTCTTGGAATTGCGATAAAATGTCATAGAATTCTGAATCACCAAGCAAAATGGATATACCAGAAGTTAATGAATCTGTGTTTGTATATTTGCCTTGAGTGGTTAATTTAGTTATGCCATCAATCAAACAACCACTTTTAACATCAACCAAAAGATTATAGTGTTTTAAAAAATCAACACCTATAATTGGTTGGTTCACATTTGCAATTATGAAAGACCAAGTAAAATTTCGCCGTAAATTTAAGTCTAGCGTAAGGCGTTTTTTACCAAAAGTAGCTATTTTTGTGCCATTAGCAGCTAAGAGGAGTAATTCATTAGAGGAATCAGCTTTAGGAGCATAATTGTTTGGTAAAACAGATACGTCTGCGCCTGTATCCACTAAAAATTTCCATTTACTAACTTTATCGACCAGTATAATTCTATTAATTTTGCGATCGTGGCCAAGGCCAGTGGACGACCGCCGATTTAGTTTCCCGAATTCTTGAAAGAGCAAGGCAAACTACATTTTTTTGCTTTTGTGCCAAAATTTGTATGATAAAAGCAAATGCCATCAGCAGGTTCTTTATATTTTTTTAAGCGATCACGAGAGCAACTACGACTGTTTTTAAAAGGTCGATTTCTATTTCTGCTTTGAGAGCGTGTTGGCGCATTGTTGTAGTAAGCTCGCCAACTAAAGTCGTCAAATGGGCGACTTGTTTTTCAAGTTGGGCTATTTGATTATTCGAAGATTGAGGAGTAACGGAATTAATGTTTGAATGGCCAGCCAAATCATTTATTTTATCTGCAACTGATGCTAAACCAGCTAAATCTTCATTCAAAGCAGTTAAAATAGTTTGTGTGCTGTTTGGCAGTCTTCCGAGCCAAAGAGATTTTAAGAGTGGCTCGCCAACAGTATCGCCCGCCAATGTTTTCATACGAGCTAATAACTGAGATGGTCGTTGGTCGCCAAGTTCTAGGCCTTGTAGCAGCGTACGTATTTTCGAAGCTTCACTTTCAGAATGCAACTCAATTAAACGTTTTTTTAATGTTGGATATTTATCAGTATCAGGAGGTTTCAATATTATATCGCTTACACAATTCAAAATATCAGAATCAACGGCAGAAATAACATGATTAAATTTTGTATCGTCAGCAGTAATTCCCGCCAAGGCGAATTGCGCCTCAAGTTGAACAAACCATAATGCAGGGTTAGCTTTCCAGAAAGGTGGAAGTTTGACGCCAACACGAGAAACTGTTGCGTCGTTGTTGGCGGAATTTGGAGTATCTCCTGGCATGTTTTATTCAAGAAATCAAAGGCACGTTATAAATATAATTTCACAAAACTGCTTTGAAATACGAAAATACAAATAATATACTGATAATCAGAGTAAATAATATGAAAATGCTAATCCAAATTATATAACAGAAGTTCCGATGGAAATTATTTAGGCTGTGAAAATAGAAACAATATTCAACGATACGCTTACCGCCATTAGGAAGAAATGCGCTATGGCGCCATTTAATGCATAAAGAAAACTAGGAAAGTTATCCTTTCACTTTTCGAGTCACCAAATGTGGGATGTTTTAGTGGAGAAGGTTGCAAATTGGGATAGTTAAGTTACATCCACACATAAAGAATGAGCGACGACTTTTTTATATAAAAATAAACATCTTTTAATTTTTAACGCTAACACATCGACAGACAACAGATTTTGTGAAAGACCGGAAATTGATCTTTTTAATTCGCACAGCTTGCGCGCTTGATCGTAGATAACTGCTTCGTACTTCCGGTGCGCAGTTAGGAAAATAGTTTTTCGAATACAGTCATTTTGATGGAAGCAGGATCGCCACAATCCTATTATGAAGCAGTGCTCCAGACACTTTTGAATGAAGCAGGAAGTGATTTTAGTGATAAGGATAATTGTACAGAAGAGTTTTTCCGATGAAAGTTCGCATTCAACTGATTTTGATATGTATGTTCAAACATAATTAATTTTTCTAGTGATGATGTATTTTGAAAAATTTATAAAATATATTAATATACAAAGAGAGATATATATATATACAGAATTTATAAGTTGATTTGTATACTAGTTCTTAACCTGTATGTTTAAAATGCTCTAGAAAACAATGCTATGAAAGTCACACAAGCCGATAAAAAAAGGGCCAATTTTATCCATTGTCATTTTTTTTTTATTTTTCATATAATTGTTGAGTTTTGCATTATATTGTTTTTTTTTCTATATACCTTCATATACTTTAAAAATGAATATGATTTAAAAAGTAAAAAGAAATATGCCTGTTCAAGAATAATTTTTATTGTAACATGCGATTTGAGAAGAAAATGTTTGTTCCAACGCATTTACTTTTTTTTCAATGACAATTTATTTTGAAAAATTTCTAAAACATATCTATATATCAAGAAAAATATCTACAAAACATATTGGCAGTATTTCATACTAATACATTCATTAGAAAATTTAATTTGAGTGTAAATGAAATGCGGTCTCGTAGACCGCACCTCTCCAGTTAAGTCCTAAAATTTCACCTCCCAAGTTAAGGGTTAAAGTGATTATCTTTCAAAGTTATATCAGTTTTATTAATTGAATAATATATGTAATTTATGAAATAACTCTCACCTATTCTGATAAACTGAACTTAATTTATGGATTAATTAAGCTTTAAAAATCTCATTTGTCATCAGTTTTATTAAACTTCCAGCAGGATATCTTTTCTACCAACACGAAAGGTCGCGCGTATAATGTGGTTAAATAGAAAAATTTTCTAAGTTAAAAAGTCCATTGCCGACTATTTTTAAAAAATCTCTACAAATAATAAAGGAGTTGCTGTTTCTAATGGCACTTGCCATTGACAAGCTGGCTAACAAAGTCAGCAGTTTTAAGCCGAGGGTGCGTCTCTTGTTTTTTAGTAGCGCCAACAAGGGCCAAGGGTACGTCTTAGTTACTCACCCATCACATTCGCTTGCACAGCCCCTTTTTATAGGGGGGCACATTCATACACCTCTCAGATATAACAAATGAAGAATAACCATACTCGAACCGGGACTCGAACCCAGGACGCCCAGATCATGGTGAGACGCGCTACCCGTATGCCAGGACGAAGGTAATATAGGAGTTTGTGTGTGTATTGGCATTCTATAGACCAGGCCGACTGACATACAGATACCAAAATTGGCACGCATCCACTTTAGAAGGTAGTGTATAGAATTATTCGAACCCACATTCATCTGATCTTGAAAGTTGAGAAATTTTCGAAACCATCCATTAAATATCTAAAACTAATGTTCGTAAAATGATTTAAAGGTGCCAATTTTGAATATAAGAGGAAGCATTATTAGTATACTAGCCGCCTTTGGCGACCAGCCGGTTCGCCAATCTTAATGTTCATTAAAATTTTAATAATTAAATATTTTATGCAATTTCTACTTTAATAGCTTCTTCATCAAAATATTTTAAAACTTCAAATTTTGATTATCATATAATTCATTCATAATATTATAAAGGCCTTCAGTCATAACGTAATATGTATCTCTCTCATTTTCTGTTAGCACCCGTAGAATTTATGCTTTAAATTAAAGTGGAAAGAATTTATCTTCAATTAATATAATAATATTTTTTTCTAAAACAAAGCATTTTTTTTATAATCTGATTACTGAAAATAGAGTCACTCAGCGTTTAAACTTTATGGGCACTAAAGAATATCTTTTTTAATTTATGTAATATCTCAAGAGTTGGTCAACAAAATTTTCTTAGATTCATTATGAGCAGATCGATTAATTAACAATGTTTAAATTTAAATGCATCAAACACTAAGAAAATAAAACGAATCGTTTAAAATAAACGGTTGAAAACAGGTTTTAAAAAAACTACTTAAAAAACGATGTACTTAAAACTATAAGCATATACAAAAAATATATAACTAACATAAATACAATTTACTTACAAAAGCATGCAACTAACCCAAATATAATTTAAATCATCCATTGATAACGTTGTCATGGCAACAATCAGAACAGAATGCGCATGCGTGAATTTTCTTCGCCGGTTACGTAACGCAAATACGTGATTTTTTCTACGCCAGTTGGGGTAACGCTATGCGGATTAGAAATTTTTAATTTCCTTTATTCTGTTTTATTTTAATTCAAAAGTACTTCAGAATGAATCTGAAAGATTGATTCATTAACAATGTTTAATTTTAAATGCATCAAACATTAAGAAAATAAACAGAACCGATTGAAATAATCCGCCGAAAAATTTTAACCCTAGCCTCATTACTGTTGGGAGAAAAAAAAAACTGAAGCCTTTCTCGTTTGGCGCTGGGGATAATGGAAGATTTTTTTGGCGGAAAAGTTGGCGGTGGGGAAAATGGAAGATTTTTTTGGCGGGAAAGTTAGTTTTTAATTAATAATTAAAATTCTAATTAAAAATTCGAAAAAAGAAACCCCAGGTGCACATTCCCAACCTCCAAGGTATACATGTACCAAATTTGGTAGCTGTATGTCAAATGGTCTGGCCTGTAGAGCGCCAACACACACACACACACACACACACATTGAGCTTTATTATAAGTATAGATATAGATATAGATATAGATTTTAGAAAAAGGTTAACCGGGCTTCGAATTAAATCTTTTCATCCTATTTCTTCTTTGACTTCTATGATACTGGTCCAATGCTTGTTTTAGTGTCACTAAAAGAAAATCCCACAAATAGCATTTTAGATTATCACTGTGTATATGCTGAATTAGCGACAGATAATCTTTTCAACTATTATCCAAGCTTCCTACAAGAGCTGACAAGTTTGTTTTTAAATTTATCATTAAAAATGTCGTTGAATGTTTCCTACAAGAGATGAAAAATATGTTTTTAAATTTATCATTAAAAATGCTATTGAATGTTTCCTGACAAGTGTCCTGTCTGGATTCAAATCCAGATAACTGTTCTTGTAATTTTTTTTTTCAATCCCCATGCCTACTGTGCAGTTACTTTTCATGCATCGTTCGAAGAAGAGAACAATTTATTAACCAAATCCAACTCATTACGCCATGTTAGAACTTCACCTTTAATCAGATTTCATTTAGTTCTTCGCATGACTTGAGCTACGTATGTCATTTGAAGATTTTCATAAAACTCTAAATGTCTGAATATATTTTTCAATTTCTTTATTGAGACTGAGTAACATTTTTGCCATCTTTTGCCTTTGAATGCCACGTTGAGTATGCAATATCTTCATTTTTAATTTGACAACATTAATGTTTGAAATAGTATTATCAAGTAAATTATTTTATTTTGTGTAAATTGAATGATAAATTTTGATTACTTCATTTGTTTTTCATCTTTTGAAAATTGTGTTTTTCCTGAAATATCCGTTTTGCAATAAATTCCTTTTCTGTAAAATGTTATTTTTTAAAATATTTTTTACTTAGAGTTTCAAAGAAAACTTAAATGAATAAGACCAAGCTTTAGAAAGAACTTTTCCATTTATTAGGAATTAAATGAATAATTTTTAGTTGGGGAAGTTAATTTTTTATTATCTCTATAAAGGTAATTTTTTAAAATTTTTTAAGAAGTTAGAAAATAAGTTTTTAAAAAAAATAATGCATAAAATTTTTTATAGTGTCAAGTAACTGATATAACCTTAAGAGGTCAGAATTCGAAGAAAAAAAGTAAATATCACAATTAGTTTTTGAAAATCTCCCAACTAATTAATGATAATTTAGAAAAATTCAGTATCAGGAGAAACACCATAAATTAAAATGGTAGAAATATTTCAATTTATCAACGTTCTGGCTTAGGGTTAGTGCGTCTTCCCCTGATATGGGCGTCCCCGGTTCGAGTCCTGGCTCGGCCATGGTTGTTCTTTACCCTGTGTTCTATCTGTGAGGTGTGTGAAAGAGCTTCCCTGTAAAAAAGGGTTGTGCAAGTGAGTTTGTGTCGTCTTCATACGAGCTAGATGTGAGACTTCTGCTCTCGGGCTCAGGGACTTTTGAACTCAGAAGCTATTGCAACTCGGCTTAGATCGCTGACTTCGTACGCAGGCTTATCTATGGCAAGTGCAATAAGTAACAACAACATATTTAAATTTTACATGCATTCGTCTGAAACTACCTAAAATGTAATAAAAATTATTTTAAGAAATTATTTAGGTGACTAAATTATTTAGTGATTTTGCGCTTGCGTCCGCCTATTCTAAAAGTACCAATCTTTAATCACTAATTAGAAAATATCTTGCAATATTTGTTCAAAGGGTCGATGCGGAGAATTGCAAATTCTCTAATCTCTCTCTTCTAAATGACAATTAATCGGTGTCAGCACCAGGAAGAGCGAGAAGCATCCGGTGATATATTTGTTACTACATCCGCTGTTTTTTTGAAAATATGAATTTCTGAAGTAAAAACAGGAAAATAATTAATATATAATTAGTTCCGAAAAGGGCTTCTGAGTCAATTACTTCCTTACTACCAAATCAAATGTGCGTTACGCAATACAGGATTGAGAACTAGATTCGCAAAACTATTAGATAACTAATGTGCGAAGGACAAATGGGTAAAACCCTAGTTTAATGTGCCCCTTCTTTCGCCAAGGATGCCAACAGCACAAGGTCGTCAATTAAGATGGCTGACCATATAAACAATACTGTGAAAAAGTTAGAATTACTTATTTTTATTAAAATTATGAGATTTATTGATCACGATTGTTTGCCTAAGAATTTTTTGAACCTTTTGGTGCCGAATTTCCTTTGAATTCTGAAATGATGAATTTTTGCAGACAAGCTGCGTCTGTCTCAACTTTAGACAATTAAATTCAAACACATGATGCCTTCGCCATCTGAAGAAAGCACTAGGAAGAATTTTTTAACTTAAGATATCCGAACATATTGAAAAGGTCGATTTTCGCCAAAAAGGACATCTTTTAAAAATGCTTTTATTGGATAGACTAGTCTTTGAGCTATCCAAAACAGGTTTACTTTTATCTTTACGTTAATCAGAAGTCAAGATATTTTCGTAATGATTGGTAAACCGGAAGTGGACATTTAAATTACCGGAAGTACCGATTTAAAGGGCCAAAAACATGTTAAAAATTTGTATAGACACAAACGTAGTTTTAAATACTGAACATTTTTTGCACTGCAAAATGCCAATGAGTTGGCTCATCCAAATCAAATAACTCAAAATATAATTATCATATTACTATGAAATCTCTTGGACTTTGTCTTTATACCATTTTCTAGGGAATGAACTAAAAGAATTTAGATTGAGGGAATATGTCTTAATTTACAGCCTATTGTTTGAACAATAACGTCATAAATTTACTAAAAATTTCATGATAAATTCTTCTACTGGTTCTAAGATTATTATAACCATAAGATTGTAGTTCATTCCCTAGAGAAAACTAAGTACTTTATTTTGGTATAAGTTTTGTGCGGATGAGAGTAACAGTTTTTGGTTTAGCCAATTTGTAGTTTTAAAGAATTTGCTTAAATTTATGCTATTAAATGCCAATTTTCAAAAAGTTTTGATGTTTATTTCAAATATTGACATCCTTTTACTAATTTTGAATAGTCTTAAGCCCAGAAATATGGTTAAAGTATGTCTACACCATGTTTTTCTAGAAAAAAGTACTCCGAACGTGTTCGGATACTTTAACAAAGAAAAAAACATCCTACGGTTTCACTAGCAGTGGGAGCGGGAACCTAGTAGTTTCACTAGCACATTAAACTTGGATTCTGAGAATAAAAGAACAGTGCAAGGAAAAATGAAAGCATCCATTCCTACTAACTTCATTACTATAGACTGATTATTTTCTTAAGAAGAAATTTGAAAGAATAAATACACTTACTTAGTTCAAATAATTCGTCATTTGAGTAGGCAACGATTTCCATAAAACTGAACTTTTTCATGATGCAAACGTTGTTCTATCGGCGCCGTATATATTTCAAAATGTACTAATCGAATTTACAAAATAAAATATCCCTCATATTCTTGACTATCCCAATTATCAGACATCAAATTATTAAATATATACAAACTAATCGAATAATCACAAGCAATCAACGAAAAAAGAACGAATCGTAAAGAATTCCGTTAGAATGGTAAATTTATTAAAAAGTATGAAATAAAGGCAAGCGACCCAAAAAGCTCCACCAGATATTTTTAGTTTGTCCTAACAGAAACTAATCGTAAACAGACGTAACTAATCGTAAACAGACGATTTTATTTAGAATAATATAATTCGGTAAGAATTGCAAAAAGATGAATGTTTTCCGTTCATAGTTCACTTTAGAAATGACAATGTTTTATTAGAAGTAATATTTACAATTATAAAAACATTTTAATTAAATTATTTGATGGATGTTTATTTACCGATTATTTTCGATTTTCATTTCTTACAAAACTACTGTAGTAGATGTACAACTCAACAAGCGAAAAAAATTGTAAACAGATCAGTATTGGGGTTTCTAGGAAAATTATTCGGCTTGTTTCTTTTAGGTTACCATTTTGGCCACAAACTCGGGAGCACACTAAAATAGGTTTAAACCAACAAATGAGATAAATGTGCAGTTTCATCCGATTCATTGCTTACGAACATTGGTTTATCATTTGTTTCAATTAAGGATGAAATCATTATTTCATCATTTCCTACGAACGAATTTCCCCAAAGTTTGTTTCCACTTTGAGGGAATTTGTGATCGGAAAAACTAAAAATGCTTTTATGCTTTTAGATCTTTGCTGGAAGATTACAGTAGGTAGATACATGGTTAATATTGTCTCTTAGATTAAGATATTACATTTTTTTTAGTTTTAAGAGTAAGAGTTTTATTGTAATGAGTATGTGTAATAATATAGGGTGTTCATTAATTATTGTCGGGGTTTCCGTACCTCATAACTTTCAAATAAAAAAATATTACACAAAAACCGATTACGTATTCGTAAATTACAACTCAAAGAATTTTACGTGGCAACAATGCGATCTTAGTGCATTTGCAGTCTGGGTAATTATGACGTCATAAATAAAAATGGCGACCGTGCAAGAAAAAGCAATGTGTGTATTGTGGTTTTTCGAAACTAAATCAGTCATAACTACTCAACGTCGCTTCAGGACCTCGTACAAGAAAGATCCTCCTTCGGATAATTCTATCAGACGCTGGTTAACACAATTTCAGGAAACTGGTAGCGTTCTACACCGAAAGGGAGCGGGAAGACCGAGCACATACGACGATATGGAACGTTCTCCATAACCGCCTTCAACTGAATGCCTACAAAGTGCAAATTGTGCAAGCTTTACATTTTAATATCATTAATAAAATTCTTTGAGTTGTAATTTACGAATATGTAATCGGTTTTTGCGTAATATTTTTTATTCTAAAGTTATGAGGTACGGAAACCCCGACAATAATTAATGAACACCCTATACTATACAGTCCTGATTATGTGGAAGGATTATGGACTAGGAGAGAAATATAGATCGTATAAAAATTTCAATATATTTATATAATGTATTATAAAAACACAACTTATAATATATAAATATTGATATACAATTTTACATAAATTTAAATATAGTATTGTTAGAAATAAGTAGATAAAAAGTTATATATAAGAAATAAAAAATTATATAAGATCATAAAGATGTATAAATGAACTTTTGAGAACATGAAAATAACTAACTGAATGTAAATTAAATGTTATTTTCCGTGTGAAATGAAAGAACGAAAGAAAAAAAATAATTAAAACAAGTTTGTAAATCTATGCATATGTATTCGCATTTGTAATACTTTAAAACAGAAATTTACGCCTTTAGTTTGCTCAGATCAAGTGATTTCTGATATAGGGCTGGTTATTTATAAATAAGATGGTAATTAGAAATTATTTTTCCTTAATTTATAATTAGATTAATCGAATGAAATGTTATCCAAAAGGATATACTGTTAATTTTGTGCAATATTTTTATATAAAAATAATTTTAGTAGATTGTTTAATCAAATAGGTAACCTCAGGACGAATATTGAATATTTTTTAATGCGAGTGAAAAGCGATGGTGTCATTTAAAAGTTAAGATTTGAATTTTGTACCTCTTTCGCCAAACAAGGCAGATTTGCCACATTTTAGATTTACAAATATAGTATTAGATTAGAATAAGCCATTTTTCATATTTTTTTTATAGAATTACTAATTAAATGAATATTTCGGCGCACTTTTTTTTATTCTTATGCGTAACGATTAAACTCGACTTTTTTTAAACACTCCCAATTTTTTCTTTTCAGTTCCAGTATATTCCGAGAAAAAGAAATGAACGAATAAAGAAATGGCATCTTATTTATCCAACATTCTTCAGTCTTTGAACCATACGCGATTTCAAGCTACGCTGGTGCAAGAATGTCACTTTCTGTGACGATGTCATGGTTCAAATTTATGTACTAGATGCCGATTCGGCGCAATATTATCTAATATGGCTGCTGCTTCATAAATACAGCAAGCAAACCATCACTAGAGCCGAATTGCTTTGAGAAAAGAATGCTAAGATTCCCATCACACCATCTTGTACCCATTTATCGATAACAGAACAAGAACTTCAGGTTTGTCACTGTTTTACAAGAGTACTTCAGGTAAGGTGACATAATTGTGGCATTCTAACCGTTCAGTCTATTTTTATGAAATATTCGAAGATTTTGAATATTTTCAGACAATTCAGAATACTAAAGGTTCAAATTTTGATGCATTTAAAAACCTTTCTAATAGTTAAAAAAAAAACCCTCTAATAGACGAGTCAAGTTTGTTCTCAAAAATAGACTACCAAATCAATATCCTTAACAATATGTGAAATTCCATAAATTTAGAATATGCTAGAGAGGGAAATGAGTTTTCTAAAAGTCGCTCTGTCCAATTTACCAAAATATTCAATTTTAAAAAATACTTCAAGTTTTTAATAATTTTATTCGTAGTTTTAAAAGACGACTCTGCTAATCTTTAAAATAGCCTGTTTGGTGATCAGTTCGTCTAATGCTTCGACTTAGTCCAAATCATGCCATTTGTGCCCATCTATAATTTCATCTATTGATGCTTCTCGAATGCTTCATCCAGTGCATTTGCCGTTCCAGGAACATCTTTCTAATTGGCGTTTGTTGATGTCCTCAGTTCATTCAAATGATATCGAAGTTCAATGCTTGTGTGCGGGTTGAGGTTTGAACTTGCAACGTTAGGGTTCATAGCCGAGTAACATAACCACTAGACAAAAGAGTATTCTCTTCTCCGGAAGTTGTTATCTGGCTTATAATGTTACCACCACAACAGTCCCCCACCAGTGAGTCGGTAGAGTTTATCGCGCCAGTTATGGCGAGCGACGAACGTGATTATCGCGCCAGGCGTTATGGCGAGCGACGAACGTTGTTATCGCGCCAAGTGTTATGGCGGGCGACGGCGAGCGTGTGTGAGTGGTTGCTGCCGGTAGATGGAGCCACGACAGCTGAATGAAGGATGCGGTTGTTCAGAACCAGGGTCACCAATGTGCGGGTTGAGGTTTGAACTTGCAACGTTAGGGTTCATAGCGAGTAACATAACCACTAGACAAAAGAGTACTCTCTTCTCCGGAAGTTGTTATCTGGCTTATAATGTTACCACCACACTTGCATGCCTATGTTCAGTACCTGTCGCCTTTCAAACTTTGGTGTAAGAGATGTTATGACAACTATTTAGTTACACAATACAAAATAAATTATTTCTAAGCTTTATGAAATGGAGGTTGATTCCTCGAATCTGTCCAGCTACTTTATATAAAGTAATCATATGCATCATATCACAAATATCAATTCGTTTCACGGCTAGCTTTTGAAGTTGGGCGGTCCATATATAAGGATGGTGAATATTATAGAAGGCTAAATGAACGAAAGTTGCTAATTTTTTTCACTGTAAAATAGGAAATTCTCAAAACTGAAATATTGCTATTCTAAATGGTAATAAAGAATTTGTGAGCTTTGAGTCGTTTTGGGTGTTTAAGAGATTGTGAAATAAAATGGAAGTAGATTGATCGCTCAAGCTTTGTCTATATTCGAATGACATCTTAGTCGGGGTGGGGGATTTTAATATTAAAAATCATCGAAAGTCTTCTTGTACATTTTATCGAATAAATACGAACCATTTTGCGCTTGACACACAGAAAAGAGCGCATAATAATTACCGCTTATAAAAGCTAATTCTTTTGTAATTTGAAATCGTTATTTTTAAAAATTTATATTATGTCTAGAAACCAAATTTGGTATTTTATTTTTAAAGGCTCTCGAGTTTTTTTTTTTTTTTTTTTTTTTTTTTTTTTGATCTTCAAATTACATGAAGAACGAAAAGAAAGTATAATATAAAAATCGCCACTTCACCGAACTTTATTATACCCAAGATACTATGATTTCGTCAAGATGGTTGTATTGCCAGGTTTAATATATTATTTAATTCTAAAATATACTACAATACTAAATTATACTTTAATATATTATTCAATACTAAAATTACTTAGCCAACTTTTAATCTATGAATTCTTCAATCAATTCAAAATGTAATTCCGATGCTAATTCAAATTATAGACAAGGTTAAATGGTCCCGAGTCATAGTGCCTATATTTCCTATAAGACCTATATTTCGTGTTTACATTTCACATCGGAATATTTACTTTGAAGTAATTTTTAAGACTAATATTGTCAGATATTTCCTCTGGTTGAAGCGTGCATTCCAAAAAGCAGAAACATTGATCTTGTAATGATACAGAAGACGGGTGTGGATTGGAAACAAAAGTATTTGATAAAACTGTAGTCTGAGTGGTAATAATGGTGTGAGGAACATGGATTATGTGTAGAATGTGGGTAGTGATAGTGAGGAGAATGTAGACTACTGTGCAGTACAGAGGGGGAAGTGATGGTATGTGGATTATGAGTGCGGAGAGGGCTAGTAGCGATGTATAGGATATGTGTGGAGAAGACGGGCTGGAGGTTGTGTGTGTGAGTTATGAATGGGGAGAAGACGGGCTGGAGGTTGTGTGTGTGGGTTATGAATGGGGAGAAGACGGGCTGGAGGTTGTGTGTGTGGGTTATGAATGGGGAGAAGACGGGCTGGAGGTTGTGTGTGTGGGTTATGAATGGGGAGAAGACGGGCTGGAGGTTGTGTGTGTGGGTTATGAATGGGGAGAAGACGGGCTGGAGGTTGTGTGTGGGGGTTATGAATGGGGAGAAGACGGGCTGGAGGTTGTGTGTGTGGGTTATGAATGGGGAGAAGACGGGCTGGAGGTTGTGTGTGTGGGTTATGAATGGGGAGAAGACGGGCTGGAGGTTGTGTGTGTGGGTTATGAATGGGGAGAAGACGGGCTGGAGGTTGTGTGTGTGGGTTATGAATGGGGAGAAGACGGGCTGGAGGTTGTGTGTGTGGGTTATGAATGGGGAGAAGACGGGCTGGAGGTTGTGTGTGTGGGTTATGAATGGGGAGAAGACGGGCTGGAGGTTGTGTGTGTGGGTTATGAATGGGGAGAAGACGGGCTGGAGGTTGTGTGTGTGGGTTATGAATGGGGAGAAGACGGGCTGGAGGTTGTGTGTGTGGGTTATGAATGGGGAGAAGACGGGCTGGAGGTTGTGTGTGTGGGTTATGAATGGGGAGAAGACGGGCTGGAGGTTGTGTGTGTGGGTTATGAATGGGGAGAAGACGGGCTGGAGGTTGTGTGTGTGGGTTATGAATGGGGAGAAGACGGGCTGGAGGTTGTGTGTGTGTATTATGAATGTGGAGAAGACGGGTTAGTTTTGTGGCGGTGTGTGTATTATGAATGGGGAGAGGACGGGTTAGTTTTGTGGCGGTGTGTGTATTATGAATGGGGAGAGGACGGGCTAGTTTTGTGGCGGTGTGTGTATTATGAATGGGGAGAAGACGGGCTAGTTTTGTGGCGGTGTGTGTATTATGAATGGGGAGAAGACGGGCTAGTTTTGTGGCGGTGTGTGTATTATGAATGGGGAGAAGACGGGCTAGTTTTGTGGCGGTGTGTGTATTATGAATGTGGAGAAGACGGGCTAGTTTTGTGGCGGTGTGTGTATTATGAATGGGGAGAAGACGGGCTAGTTTTGTGGCGGTGTGTGTATTATGAATGGGGAGAAGACGGGCTAGTTTTGTGGCGGTGTGTGTATTATGAATGGGGAGAAGACGGGCTAGTTTTGTGGCGGTGTGTGTATTATGAATGGGGAGAAGACGGGCTAGTTTTGTGGCGGTGTGTGTATTATGAATGGGGAGAAGACGGGCTAGTTTTGTGGCGGTGTGTGTATTATGAATGGGGAGAAGACGGGCTAGTTTTGTGGCGGTGTGTGTATTATGAATGGGGAGAAGACGGGCTAGTTTTGTGGCGGTGTGTGTATTATGAATGGGGAGAAGACGGGCTAGTTTTGTGGCGGTGTGTGTATTATGAATGGGGAGAAGACGGGCTAGTTTTGTGGCGGTGTGTGTATTATGAATGGGGAGAGGACGGGTTAGTTTTGTGGCGGTGTGTGTATTATGAATGGGGAGAGGACGGGTTAGTTTTGTGGCGGTGTGTGTATTATGAATGGGGAGAGGACGGGCTAGTTTTGTGGCGGTGTGTGTATTATGAATGGGGAGAAGACGGGCTAGTTTTGTGGCGGTGTGTGTATTATGAATGTGGAGAAGACGGGCTAGTTTTGTGGCGGTGTGTGTATTATGAATGGGGAGAAGACGGGCTAGTTTTGTGGCGGTGTGTGTATTATGAATGTGGAGAAGACGGGCTAGTTTTGTGGCGGTGTGTGTATTATGAATGTGGAGAAGACGGGCTAGTTTTGTGGCGGTGTGTGTATTATGAATGTGGAGAAGACGGGCTAGTTTTGTGGCGGTGTGTGTATTATGAATGTGGAGAAGACGGGCTAGTTTTGTGGCGGTGTGTATTATGAGAGGCGAAGGGGCAGTGACGGTTTGTGAGCTATGACTGTGGAGAGAGCTAGTGACGATGTAAGAATTGAGTGTGGAGAGACTGGCTAATGTCAGTGTATGGGCCATGCGTGTGGAGGAGGCATAGTTAGTGGTAGTATATGGGCCAGGTGTGTGTAGCGTAAAAATATTTTTGCGATATCGAACAATGCGTGAAAGTGCGAAAAATGTGGAGATTTTGGCGTTGTGTGATGTGTGGGAAAATGTGGAGAATTTTGTATTGGGCAATATACAAGTGAGAAGTTTACATTATTGGAGAAAAGCGAATGGGTTAATTTATGAAAAGAGAAAATATGTTGCAAGAAGAATGAATTGCATATGTGGGTAATGTGTGTAGTTTAAAGAATGGGTCAGGACAATGGTCATTGAAAATGTAAAATATTACCTATGACCTATTTGTTGATTACAAAAATTGTGATTCGGGCGTATCATTTAATCTTAATACAAAGTGCCAACAAGCTATAATATTCAGAAAAACATCTTCTTGCGGTTGTTTCGTTGAAATGATGACAGGAAAAAAAATCATGGACAGTTTTATGCCATAAAATATTTTTGTTAGAAAATTGTGTTCTATTTCAATTCCTGAGTAGAATTTATCGTTTCTCTACAGTACGAGAGTAGCAAGTTTAATCACTTTGGATAATTTATGTAGCTTCTCTTCGAGATGGTATATTTCAGTTCAAACTTTTGATAATTAGAATTTATTAAAACGAATTTGAAATGTTATTTAAGCAGGGAAACAATGGAAGGTATAAGTATTGCCGATTCATAAGTCTTATATTTCGAATCGTCATGAATTTGGAATATTTTACAAATATCAAACAAATTAAAAACAACCTGTTCTGATAATTCGCAATCTTAGCTGAGTTTAATTCCTTAGAATCGATAATTTTGGATTTCTCGCACTAGATTAATAAAATATAAGATAAAATTCCGCTATTTTCAAGCAATCAAATATTTAAATTAATTTCGTAATTTGAGTTGGTTTTAAGTCGGAAGCTGGTTATAAATGTACATATTAAATTCTTAAAATTCGGATAAGACCATACCAGAAAATCCTTCATTACTGGAACTCTTTACTGAATTTAATAATTGTTATTTGTAGTACTCGTAGCGAATAATTATAACAAATTCCTGATATTATTCAAAATTTAAATGCATTAAATAAATATTGCAGTGGAGACACAAAAATTCATAGTTCAATAGATATCGTGACACAGGCATACATTTAATTTACGATAAAAAAAATCCAACGCAAAATTCCTTGATCTTCAATTTCAGATTATCCTGAGATTTTTCTGAAAGAATTTAAACTACACTATTCAATTTTAGATTAGCATTTGAATATTGACTAATTATTAGAAATTAATCTGTTCAGTAAATTCCGGGATAGCTTAAACTCGGAAAACGATTCAAAGTTCAACAGAATATTCTTAAAATTTAAAAATTTAGTAATTGTTTAATGTTTTTGAGTACTTTTCCTTAATCTTTCAATTTTCTTAAGCATATCGGGTTCCTATTTCATTCTTTCACAATCTTGAAATTTTACTAGCCATTCTGTAAAGCAAAAATTACTGCAAGAGGATTTGTTTAGGTTTCATATATTCGCTATCCTCGAATATGATCCCAACTTAAAATTTCAGCCATTAAATGAATTTATATTTATGATATATGCGATAACTTTTAATAAAGTGGTTGACCCTATTTGGAAAAGAAATCCCCGTACATAGAATTTAGTTTGTATTATGTAAGCCAGATATGTTAAACAATATCTTTAAGTTGAAGTTTGAAAAACGGCATGTACTGAATATGAGCGAGTTAGCAGGGAACTTTGATTTCATTTGAATGAACGTAAGAATTCGGCTGACACAAACGGAAAGATATTTCTGGAACTTCAAAACACTGAATGAAGCATTCCAGATGCTTTAGAAGATGAAATTTTAATGGATATAAATGACATGATTTGGACAAAACTGGTATTTAGTGGATGAATGATCTAATCTGATCATTTAATAAACTATTTCAAAGATTAGCAACGTTGCCAAAAATTGACCCGGCTCCGCATCGGCCATATCCATTTCACACATAATCTTTTCAGTGAAAAGTATCCTTTATACACAACAGGCAATGTTGATTTTGCGCTTTTCCATATTTTAACCGAATGCAATTCTTTTAATCACCATCGATTATGCTTTTTCGGTGTATCATCCACACATATTTGTAACTTGTTGGGAGAATATCTCCACAATAACCTTTTTAGATGTTTAAAGGCCATTGGTTGTTATCCTCATATTTAAAATGTTACAGCTTTTACTATGCACGTTGTCATTTCTTTTATATTGGATTTAATGCTTTTAAGACCATTGTTCAATTCTGATATTTAAAATTTCACTATGTTCATTTCGCTAACCACATGTTTGGAGTAGAATATCTAGATGTAACCCATGTGCCCTTAAGCCTAAAATAACAGCGTTGCCAATTAAAAATTAGGAATAAAAATAATTATAGAACTATTAAGTTGCTTTTCAAGTTAATCGAATGCTGTTTTGGAATATCCAAAGTAATATTTATTTGAAAAACTTAACTTTTTTTTCATCTATAAGTAACTTCATGTCCAATTTGCAACTGTCACTCTTATGATTTGTTAGTTTATTTCTGGCAACGTCTATTCCGTTTAGGATATTTTAAAATATTGAAAGCTTTTAAAATGTATTAGAATATGAACATCTGACATTCTGAATTGGAACGGAATAAGTGTCATAATCTCCAGATATTACTTAAAAAAGGTCTTGGAGAGGTGAGAATGGCGCATTTTATGTTGAGTTACCTGATGGTGCAAACAAGAACCATGGTGAAAGCTCTTTCCGTCGTCATTGAGTAAGGAATAGAAAAGCTATGATTTTGAGAAGATACAAGAATGTTAATATCGGTTACCGAGAAGTTATTTTGAATTCAAACTGATTGTGTTTTTCAAATGTCATGTGCTTTTATTATTAAATTAAGTATTTCTTCAGAAATATGCTGATGAAAACCAGCTTCTTCTAACAACGAACTACAGAATTAACTTGTATATCAATGGTAAAAAGAAAAAAAATCTTCTCTTCTGGGACAAAGGTAAATTGATTATCACATATGATTTATATTTTCTACTTTGTAAAATTGGCTTTTCATGTATGGTTACAAATGGGCCACATTCTATTAAATTGCTACAACAACCTGAATTTCAAGTTTTTAGCAATTCCAGGTTGGAAATTATTGCAACTTCTGCTGTTTCAATTTTAGTGGTGCATTCGTAGCCAACATTTCGTATATCGATCTAAATTTTGGATTTTGCAAGGAGTTTGACCTTATCCAATGACTGAAGAAAACGGTAGCTGTGTTGAAAGTCTGCCTTCGTTCTGTAAATGAATAGGTAACAGCAATGAGATATTCATCAGGATTCGCTCTTGGATTTTGACAAATAAATTAGATTCACTTGGTAAGTTTTATTCTCTTGAAACTTGAACTTGACTTTTTTCCCCATTGCAGTTCTCATTTAAATAAAATGTGATGCCAAACCTACCATCTAAAATCACTTGCAGTAGTTGAAGGAGCGGAATGGTGATCATATCGATGTCATTTCCCTGTAGTAATACGAATGCCTTCTAGGCTCTAGTACAAACTTGATCAAAATCCTGCTATGCCGAATGCACAGGACATTTTCTTGAAGGCATCAAAGTGAATCCATTCTTTCGGTACGTTACTGAATTTTAATTATAACAGAAAAATGATTTAGTGTAGAAATGGTATTCGAAAATATGAAATACTTAATGTACATATTTCTTGCTTTTTTTTTTTAAGATATGCGCCTATTGCCAAACTTCTAACCCATATTGATGTTATTTTGTTCGATTGCATGTCATCTGCTACTATCAATGGCAGCTTTTCACAGTTCTCGCATCTTCGATGGAAACGTACTTATTCGAAGAGCAGGAAATATTTTTAAAGGTGGCATCGAATTGCCAGTAATTCAAACAAAAGGTAAGTTTCAGATTTATAACATAGTGTTGCTTCAAACGGGACGTTAATATAACCAAACCAATCAGATTTATAACAATGACAACATGATCTTACATTTGGAAATTATGTATTGCCATTAACTTACTATTTTCATTAACAAATTTTTTTTATAAGTGGTACTTACTTATGCTTTCATAAAGAATAAATGTAGTCGAAACAATTGAATGTTTGTGACGAGTCAGAGAAGCTTATTAAATTTTGATTTGTTAAATTTTGCATAGAATTTAAAACATTTAATTATGAATAATCTTATTTCCTAAAAGATTACAAAACTGAATGTAAGATGTGCAAAATAATTCTTCTAATAAAAATAAATTTTTCAGTTTCAAGAATCGTGAATTTGCTATAAAATTGGTTTTGAAATAATTGATACTTGAGTTACATTATGTGGTCTTTAAACCAATTCGTAGCACACTTCACACCAGATATGGATGCATGTGTCAAGTCAAATTCATGGCTCTTGCGCCATAAAAACAGGGGGAAGGGTCACCCCCAAATTTTTTTTTGCATACTCTAATAAATTTGCCATATAATAGAACGCCTTACATGGCACTGACGTGCAATAGTTATGAAATATTAACTTTTGGCGCGAATTTAATGTTTTTACTGAATATATAGTGCTATCATTGGCGAATAATCCCTGGCATGCCGTTAATAGAATCCAAAATCGAATTTGTTTTAGATATGCTTTTCTCAACCGATTGAAATAAAAATTTAACACAGAACAGCACTTGCAGTGACAAATTCTCAAGAGAAATTTGGTATATTTAAGTCATTGCGCTTTTGAAATATCGCGTTTATTTATTTCTGAAAGTTCAAACTGACACACAGACAATCCGTTGCTGGATTTTGTTCAAATGATAGTATATACAATAGATGTTAAATCTGTGTATATAATCTTATCTTATTAACTATCTCGGTTTAGTAATTATGGATTTAACTTATTTCCGGGCAGACGAACTTCTTTTAAACAGAGGTTACTCTAAATTTGATGGAAATCTGCAAATATTGTGTAAAGACCGCATCTAAATTTCAATTGTCTAGCTCAGGGATAATGAATCAGTGGACGCCGCCGATCAAAGCGGTTTGCAATTTACGATTTGCAAAACGGCTTGCATGTGACTTCATTTGATAAACTAAATTTGTCCCAATTCGATTGGTTGAAAATCAAAGAATTTGAAATGCAAATGATTGATTTCCAGTCTTGTTCAATTTGGATTTAAAAATTTATTGAAACCAGGAAAAAGTTGGAATTGACTGAAACAAAGGTTGACAAGAAACATAAGTAAAAATGCCAGTAACGGAATTTTTGAAACATGGAATTCGATTCAAACATTTAACTGTTTGAAGAAGCTAGGTCATTCTATTTTAAGCATATTTTAATCTATGGCTTAGAGTTGTTTTCAGAGAAGAATAACATTAAAGACTCGATAAGAAACCGTTTGGTCGATGACTCCAATTCAGCGTGCATTCTGAACATCTTACAATCCTAATGTAAATTATTTGTCATCTAATCTGCAACAACAGAAGTCACATTAATGCTACTTTAATTTGAATTACACGCATTAGTACGAATTTACCATAAGTTTAAGCTGGTTCATTTCAATTTTTTAATAAGTGGACTGTATTCTTATTTAAAATCAAACGACAATTCGAAAGCCAACTTTTTATTTCATCTAGGTTTAGCGACCCCACAACGACTCAGTACGAAACTGTTTTTGAAAGCTGATCCCATGTCAGCAGGGTTATAATAATTTTATCGCTGAAGCCAAGTCAGCGTATGTTTGCTACATTCTTTACAAAAAGCGCCAACGAAGCGGTAACACGTATAACTAAAACATTTACTATTATACTGTGAAAAATGTATTTTTTCGTAGTAAGTAAGGAGTTTTGAGTTGTTAGTATTTAATTTAGATAACCAGAAATCGCAGGCCAAAATTATTTGACGGCACATCTATACCTCAATAGACATTTCTTAAGAAAAAATGGCACGTTTATCCATAAAGGTTCGCCACCCCTGGTATAGCTCATTTGTTTTAGTTATCTTTGTCACAAACAGAACAGATAAACTTTTACCAAAAATGTTTTCTCGAATTTTTCGACTTCGAATTTTTTGATTGTTACACTTTTTCTATACTACGGATACGAGAAAGTAAAAATCAACTCGTAACTAAATACAATAGTCTTTGGTCTGTATTAATTCTAAACTTTAATATCTTTTCAGATCTTCCTTGCTGATGCCGTATTTAGATCCAAGTGATTTCCTTGATAGTAACAGATTTTGTGTTGAACCATCAAGTCCTTCTTGGAATACTACAACAAGCTTTTGCAAATTACAGAAGTCTCAATACTTGAATATTTCAAGTTTCACGAGATAGTATACTAAGTTCAAGTATTATGAAAATGCAGTTACCTTTCCGGTGGTATTTGTATCCTATAAGGTCAGCAATGATTTTTGAAATTAGTATATTTTTAAAATATTTGCTAACTGTATATCAAAAACCACTGATATTGAATGTTTGTGCATTTTTGAGAACTTGCAAGCAAAAATCTTTCCAAAATTCTTTTGTATTGCAGATGTTTGGTCTATGTAGCATCAAATATCCGTCCATTTTTTTATATAAATTTTTAACTCGATTATCAGACAGGAAAAGTAGTATATATATATCGTACTTCAACCAATATTTCGCCTTTTCAAGTCAATAACTCGAAAATTATAACCAAGATAGTAGCAACAAACCAACAATTATGGAGAGGCACAATTGGTTTCTCTTGAACGTAATTTTATGTGCGAAAAACCATCTATTGTAGCTCCGTAATGATTCATTTCGACAGATCCGTATATTACCTTAAAATTTAAATGCACAAGATTTCTCCTACTATTCATTTTCGTATTCAAGCGTATCAAAATATTTTCTTCAGAGCTAGACAGTTAAATGGAATTAAAAATTACATTTGTAGTCATAATATCCTTATTTAGGGTTTTACATCATAAAAAAAAAACTGGCTTTCTATTGAAAAAATCAATTCTTGGGTGCAATTATCCTTGACAAGGCAATGATAACAGCATTTCTTGTGAATGCTGGAAAGTATTATTGCAAAAAGGGAAAAACCGAATTATTTCATTATTATCATTATGACTATGCTTTGCAATCCACTGCCCATTTGAGAATGCATATTTTCGTTATTTGAATTTGTATATATCATTTTAAATGGTTGACAATAGATATAAAAATCTAAAATTACAAAAATGTTTTTATTGAATTAAATTTGATTTCTTTGTATCGCCAGTCTGTTTTGCATTTCCACTCCCTCCTTTTTTTGTCAATTTAAATACAATTCAACAGTCATTCGATTAAACATGAGAGTAAATGCTATATCATAACGATTTTGTTCATTTCTAGATCTTTATTTTGTGAATGAAGTATTCTCACAAACATGGAATTTCACATTCGCATTCTACTGGCAAATTCTATAAATTTTGCTTGTACTGTTCGTTTCAGTATTCTGAGACGAATCACTTTTCGACGGTTCTATCTCGCTGAAGGGTGACACACGAAAGGATGAGCGCCATTTCTGGAATTTACTTTTTTGATAAATGTAAACATCTCCTTTCTTTTCCTCTCCACCCAATTTTGTCGAATTAAACCCATCCTAACGCATGCGCAGAGGCGCGGAAGTTTTAGAATTCGTTGGCAAACAATACATGGATATGTGTGCAAGGATCTTGAAATCTGTTCATAGGGAATTGCTAGAATTCATTAAATATTTGCCGTTTTGTTTTCTTACATCTGTCTTTTGGAACTTTAAAGTTTTAATTAAATGTGAAAGATAAGGCAACGGAAATGCTATGTCAAAAAAATTCTGACTTATTCTACTGAAACGATTTTGTTGTAAGTATTACCGAGAATTTTTAACTAATAACTTTAAATAAAAAAAAACGGTCTTGTTCGCATGAAAGTGAGTATTGCATATTTATTGATAAAATTTTTTTTCAATATATGGAATGTTTTAATTTTGTGATTGTAAATTACATTACAATTTTGTTATAGAATGCATTATAATATATTCTACCTTTTTACAAAATACAAATCTCAATTCTCAAGTGCCTAGTATTAATAGTTCCCGATTTGAAATTTAAAGCTTAAAAATATGGTACGTATACATGATAATTCAGTTTAAATGTTTCTTAAATATTTTTAAGTATGGTTAAAAATACTACACACTCGTCACATCCATTTGCAAATTCCATTTGTTAATTTTTTTACTTTTGCTGAATTTAAAAATTCTTCTGTAGCGATTTTAAATCTAATCTAAAGAAAGGGGACACCATTTATTTTTCTGTACCTATTTGCGCATTCGTAGAAAAATTTATTGTAAATAAGAGGTCATTAAGACTCCATCCAATTAGACGCACAGTTTCCCTGTAAAGGATGACTGATTGGCTCGGCCGGCCAGCCAATTGGGAATCCTCTGAAAAAAATTTTCGAAAGAAATTGTTTGCCATGCCTGATCACCATGGCGGTCAATATGCTTTCGAAAATAACATACTGGCACAACCAGTACAGGCTAAAATTAATGTGCAGATAGGGACTTTTCATTGATAAAAATTTTTTTCTTCAAAAAATATCAAATGGATGTTGCGAAATGGTAAATAATGCAGGTGTAGATTATTTTTCATTAATTTTCATGTATAAAACAAAAAGGTTAGGGATTTTTAATGGTCAACCTCTATTTATATATTAAACTTCCCTTAAAGTTTTTTTTTTTCAAAATTGTCAATTTATTAACACGAATTTAAATTATTTGAGGTAAAATTATTTCTCTCAATCTTTGATATGTTTAAAATTCACTACTCCAACATATAATAATTTGTAAAATGCATTCTAGTTGTTATATTCTTAAATTGTTTGTAATTTTTCTCTTCAACTTTATAGAGTGAAATGATTTTTCAACTTAAATTGTATCTTAAGAAGTGCGTACTCGTTTGAGAATCTATAAGGTATCAATTTGCTATATCTTATGTGAATGATTTATTAAAATAATTGTTTAAATTCCTATTTGAAAATTGTTAAGAAAAAGAAACGAATTTATTGTTCGCTTTCTGTTCTGAATTTTTATATCAAATGCATGTTTTACTACCTTTAAAAAAGTTGTAATGATTTTTTAAACTATTTTAGCCTTTGTAAACCAATCATGGAAATAAAGTTTTTTTTATATATATATTTCATATTCATTTTTTATGTCAACAAACTTTATTTGTCTTAAATTTATAGATATTTGTTTAATTGGATCAATTTAAATTTCCAAGGATATTAGGCATTGACTTTAAAGAAGGCAGATGCCTTGAAATTCATTCATAGAATGTACTTCAATTCTTTCAAACAAATCAGAAATCTATAAATTAAATCAGTACTTAATTATTTTTACGGTCCCCTCGATAAATCGCCAAAATATGCAAACTATAACCAACATGGCGGTTGCTAAGTTGGTGCTAGCAATCTTGATGCAATCTGAAAAATCGCCAAGTAACCAAGGAATGTGAAAACCGTCTTGGCGAAACATTGGCTTTCTATGCATAATGCAACTTGGCATTCTTGGCATAATCTGAAAAACTGCCATGCAAACCCGAGGCCGTAATAATAATAAAAAAAGTACCATTAAATGAGCCATTCCTTCTCATTTTGTTCTTCCAATCATCTTACGAGTTATATTAATTTAAAAGTGCAAGAATTCTCATTTGATTTCAATGTAAGAAATTCAAGTTGAAAATTAGTTTTGCAAGAGAAACTTGAAGAAATTTAAAATAACAACGGAAAGAAGAAAAATTTGTAAGTAGTAATGACGTAAGATTGTGAGATATCATTTAGGTTTTGAAGCGAGTTCCGTGGATAAGTAATTATAACCTTACAGATAACGTTTTACCAGATAGTCACCACAATGATATCTAATTTGCAAAAACGTTTTTACAATATTCTTCAAAAGTAATTTTTGAAATAAGTGGGAGTTACAATGGCATGGGTGAACATTAAAGTCGATTCAATTAATAGAATTTTTAAATTTCTTGAGCTATCGATGATTGCTGTTTATTGATACGGCATCATATATCGGTTGTTCTGCGTTAATATGCAATTTCTATTGTATGCCGCTAAACGTCAGCTTAACGATTTATGCAAATTTTTTTTATCTAAAATTCTTGTAAAAGAATGCATTGTAGATCCAGTTTTCGAGAAATGAGGAAATGGAGATTTAAAAACGGTCTTTTTTCAGTATATGACAAATAAAATACTTGCAGGTACTGTACTTGCTAATAGGTAGCACATTACGAAACTAAGCTCCAAAACTAGAATATCATGCGTCGGGAAAGAACAAAAAAAAAGGAAGGTAGCAAAAAATTTGAGACATTTTAACCCTTTCTAGGGCCGTGGGAAGTATGCTTCCCACCAAATTTATCAATCTTTCTATGAAATTATGTAGGTTGACATAAGTTCTGACAATTTTTTTTTTAGAAAGACAAACTTAGATGCTCCAGTTCTTTATCTTACACAAAATGACGCGTCTTGATTTGTTACTTATTAACAGAATTAATTAATCCAATTAAATTTATCTAATAAGCTAAAGGAACCCCTTTTCTTATTCTAATTTCAAGTCTAATAATATTTTAACATAATGTGACTAGAAAAAAATAACCCTTCAAAGGGTTAAAGAAATACTTCGGATATTAAAACCCGTTTTAATTTTTTGCATGGCATTTGACTCTTTCTTCTCACGAGATATTCGATTTATGGGAAAAAGGGCAAAAGTTGATTGCTATAATGCTGAGGACCTTAAAAAATATGCAATATAACTCTAACAACTGCTTTTATTAATCGTTATCGAGCGATCAAAAACCAATGAATACCTAGGGGAATCATGACATTTGCAAAATAAACGAACATTGAATAATTAAATGAAAATTACAAGAAAAATCCCTTGGAGTCCCAGATGAAATCAAAGAAAATAAAGTAAATTTATTTAGAATATTGAGACTAAGGAGTATTAAAAACATGTATACAATGTAACCTCGCTTAACAAGAATTATTTCCCGAATTTTAACTCGTAATGTGAAATATTCTTGAAGCGAGATACTTTTTTCCCGCAGGAATCTGTGTAAAATAAAACAATTGGTTCCATTCCCCACCCTCCCCTCCAAAAATTATAATTTATTACTTGCTAGCAGTGCCCGTACAGCGTTGCCCGTGTCATACACCCAAGAGAAAAAATTAGCTTTAAACTTAAGTCTAGTCTCCACAAGATATGGCATGGGCATGTCATAGAACATAAAAATATATATTGAAGTCAACAAAAATAACTACTAAACAATTTTTTATAGCACACATCCGGAAATATTGAGACTGTTAAAAAGGTAAAAATATACAATAGAAAAGTTGTTTTAAAATTTAAAAATATACAAATAAGTCATTGTATCTATTGTTCCACACTTGTTTATCAAATTTATATAATCTGATATGAAATTAAAATTCAGCTTACTTTATATATATATAATATATATATATTAGTTTACAATGAGTTTTGAATCGTTGTTTAAATCAGACGTAAACAAAGAAATGTATCGCATATGCATACCACAGCTCTTGCTATTTGCGCATGCGCAATTTGAAGTTTCCGCACATGCGCAGATAAGTGCAAAACATAGATGCTGTTTTACGCATGCTCGAATCGTAGTAGGAAAATAATCAAAATCGTAATTATAAAACTCTTTTAATTATTTTGATATGACTTCAATATACTAAAACCTTTCCTAATATATGCCCTACAAAATAGTACAAATATCTCCAATATCAGTTCAATATTTCTCGAGTTTTTCTCAAACATACAGATGGTTTCAGGAGACTTCATTTTATACTATATATAGATAATGCATGTTTTTTTGTTTTTTTCCCAAGAAAATTGTCTAAAGACTTTTGTCATTGGCACCGCTTTAAAATTTGGCGAAATTCAGATTGAGGTTAAATGAATTTGAAGAATACATAGCCACTGCCTTATATGCAATAATTTCCCACGTTCTCAGCATCTTTCTTATTTTGCCGGTAGGCTGTTGCTTTGTTCCGCCTCTTTTTCTCCCTGTCTTGATCTAATGTTTTTTTTTTTTTTTTTGTTTTTTTTTTTCTGTGACACAAATGCAGCTCTATAAGTTATTCAGCAGTTCTGGCTATATTTATCTATCACCTCATCGATGTAGCTGCTAAATATCTTCAGCCCCATAACCTTGGTCAGAGACAAAATCTTGTCGATTAAGTCGGTAATCCCTCAATCCCTTGGAGTCACATTTGATAAACCTATTGGCGAAAACTTCTTCCATTTAAATATAAAGGTTCTCTTGAAACAAGTGTTCAATATATTCTCATACAAGCTAACACAACATGTGACGTCACAAAGTCTCCTAGCCGCTGATTCTACGAAGCATCGTTCATTGAGTCACTTTTTTAGATTTTGTTTCCCTCGTTACTCGAAGAGCTCTTTAATTCTGTACATAGAATAGCACAGAACTAACTATAAGTCATTCAACTATGTTCTGAGGGATATTTTATCAGAAGAAACTTCCGCTCAACTCCAGACACTTGTTATTATATACCAAGTTACAGTTTTGCTATGCAATCGTATTATACGATATTAATAAAATTTTAAACCAGAAGCGATAAAAAATATTAAAAATTGTTGTTGACAGAATTTAGAGTTCAAGGCGACGGATGTGTGTGTTCGCAAGATATTTCCCACTTTTAATTTCAATTATACAGACCATTGCTTCTTTTTTATCTTCTGATTAAAACTTTTGAGATCGCATGAAATGTTTAAATGCAGCTGATAATTTTATAAAAAAAGTTATTTTAAGTATAAAAGCTTTTTTTAATTTTTTTTCACAAATGCATAAAGCCTTTTTGAGCTGTTTGAAAGAAATTAGTTACATAATCTGTCTCCAATTATGACTTTTAGCAGAATTTCAATCAAATTTAAAGTAGAATTGAAAAATAAACTTGTTACACATTGAAAAAGAACCTTGTCGGAAATACCCAAAGCTTAGAATACTTTCATGAGTTCCGATATTTCCGAGAGCTATTGTATGTTCGAAATTCAGTTTATTGTTCAAGTTACTTTTTTCCTTCAAAGATTATTCTGTTATTCAAAGCAGGAAAAGATAAAGAAGAAGAAAGGTATTTTCCATTGCTTTCATGCATGTTTTAAACTGTGCTTTTCAGAAACAATAATCGTGTGATTCTAAGAGTTACTATTATCAAGTTCAATTGTAGATACTTCAATAGTAGCCTTGGCATCATTCCATTTTTTTCGTTTCATCAGAACATCCAATCCAGTGTACTTCAGCTGCATTTAAGTTTCATTTATGTTCTATGCAAGTAATCAAAAACTGACTGGACGTTCTAGAACGTAATTCTTAAAATAATAGATTTTGTGGAATCTTTGTTTTTATTCGGGCACTAAATTATTTTACTTTGGAAGGATTTAAACATTTCTACTTCTCATCTCTGGAAGATACATCAGATTTAATCAGCTTCCCAGTAGAAATAAGTAAGTTCATTTTTTTTACAAACGATAAATTAAAAACCATAATTAGATTTTTTTTTATATTCTTTTCGTTTTTAACTTCATTGATTATTTTATTTACTTAATATTATTATTTTATTCTTTTCAATGCATTTAAGTTTCATTTCTGTTCTATGCAAGAAATGAAAAATTTCGCAAATTGGTGGAGATTCTAGAGCGTAATTTGTAAAATAATAGATTTTTTGAAATCTTTGTTTTTATTAGTCCACTAAATTATTTTACTTGAGAAGATTTAAAAATTTCGACTTCTCATCTACGATGCATCAGATTTTATCTACATTCAAGTTCAAATAAGAAAGTTTGATTTTTTTTCTTTGCAAACGATAAATTAAAGTTGAAATAATTAATTTTAATATTTCTTTTGCAAACGATAAATTAAAGTTGAAATAACTGATTAATATTTCTTTTGCAAACGATAAATTAAAACCATAATTTGATATTTAAGTTTTATTCTTTTTACTTTTAATGTCATTGATTATTTTTTTATTTGGCTTTATTATTTTATTCTTACCAATGGCATTTCAGAAAAATTTATATGAAATTTTTTTTCTGAATAATAATAATAATAAAAAGAAATTGAATTTTCTATCGTAAGATTACTTTTTATTTTGAAATATAAATTTTGATTGTCGAGAGCTGAAATTTTCAACCAAAGTTGTTCACACGAAAGGAATTGACGGATTAAACCATCTAAAATATTTTGAGAAAAAGTAGATTGAGTTTTCCTGCTATAATCTCTTTGAATAAGTATTTTTAATAATAGGATTAGAATTAATCATATACCATGATAATTCAGAATCTAAATTCAAACATTCCGAACTTGGAATGCCCGATTTAAAACCAATCCGCAAGTCAATAATCTTTGTTGACGATCTTTATATCTGTTCAATTTTTTGAATGATCATTCCTAAAACAATACCATTATCTCACATGATAAAAAAATGTATCTACAAAAAATCTCATTAAATTTTATAACAATTTTATTAGAAATATTTTTTTTGTGTTGCTATTAAAGTATATAAAATATTTCGATGCATTATAATTAGTAGCCTTAGGAAATTAATAAGTTCCCAGGAAATATTAACTTTGTTATATAAGAACCTTAAACTTGTTCTGTTTATTGTGAAAATGAACCTCATTGATACAGGGGAGTCATATATTGCCATTAAAATGTCTGGATAATCTATGTTAATTATTAAAAAATTAACCGAGAATTTTGAGACGTCCAGCGGTAACTTTTAAAAATATTACTACACAAAACTAATTATTACACACTTTTGAAGCTAAAAAAAATTATATTGGTACTACGTGTTTTATTGAATTTTGAGAATTTTTTTGAAATAATTTTTGGCATAATATTCAAAAATATTTTATTTTCGAGACGAAAAGCAAGTTGTTTGCATTGTTTCCTGAATTATTCAAATACGTGCCTTCCTTTCATTTTTGAAAGTTAGGGAAGAAAAAAGGTGTTTAATGTCTTAGCAATTTCCATGAAGAATCAAAATAAAATTACTGTTCCGCAAAAGTCAACATGCAATAAAAAGATAAATTACCTGAGTAATTACATTTTTAATGACACTATAATGTCGTGCAAGTTGACTCCAAAAGAAATGTTCATGAACAATCAACATGAACATATGAACAATCAATGATATTGTTTTGTCTTTCCTGAACAGGGGAAATAAAACAACATGAATTAAAATAACACAGCTTTAATGTCTGTCACAATTCGGCACTTAAAAATATTTTGATGAAGGAATCATGAACACGAAATTAAGCATAAGAAATTGAATTTAAATTAAATGCATCCAGTGTTCAAAGCGAATCAGCTAATCGGTTAAAGTGGCTAAAGTTAAGTATTTTCCAATTTTTTTATTCTTTAATAATGTGGAACGACTTTTTGGCTTTTCCAAATAGTTATTCTTTAGATTTTCCTATTTTTGTAAATGTAAATCTTAAATCAGACATTAAATAGATTTATTTTTTTAAGTATGTTCATCCTGTTATTCTACTCTAAAAAAATTTACTATAGAAAAAGTTTTTTATATTTAAATGTCGTTTGACCCTAAATGTTTTAAGAATATTGCAAAATTTGTAAAAGTTGATATTAGGCAACAAAGTTGTGCTATTGGAAGAAAGTTTAGCGTACGTATAAATGTATATAATTAGTCTAATATTATTCTTTTCTACGAAGTTCTTTCGATTTTTTTTAAACGCCTATTCCTCATTACGAGTATGTATTTATTGTTTTAATTGGTAAATTGTTTTCTGTTTGTCTCTATATGCAAAAGTTTCTGTTTAAATATGTTACTCTTCCTTTTATTTGATTGTTCTATAAGTTTTTTTTTTTCACATCATGCTAGGAATAGCTTTAACCGGCTATCTTAATACAAAAAAAAAAAATCTTGTTGGTCAGGCGTGCATATATGAATGTATGTTCCGCATCTTCACTGAAACAACTGGACAGAATTTCGTAAGCTTATTACTTGAGATAAACGAAAGAATACTGTCAATTTCTCAGCAAGTTCAAAAATTAATTAAATATTCAATCAATAACAAATTAACTAAAATTTATCAAAAATTACAGCAAGTTAAGGGGAAATTATTCCATAAGAAATATTTAAAAACCATCTTGAAATTGAAATTTTTACCATTTTAATGATATAAGTTAAATTTCTTCATAATACTTAATTGAACTGTTATTAATTTTTTAAAGAAATTACACACATTAAAATTAATGTTAACTTTAAACTACTTTTTCACTATTTTTTATTTCTATTTTATTTTAATAGATTAATTTTATATTTTTACAGTTTTTTTTTTCTGAAATTATTCAAAATTGAAATTCACACACACACACACACACACACACACACACACACACACACACACACACACACACACACACACACACACACACACACACACACACACACACACATTGAGCTTTTGTATTGAGCTTTGTATTAAAATTGAGCATTGAGCTTTTGTATTAAAATTGTAATTTAAAACATGTATTTAAATTATTTTTTTTTTGGTGTTCTAAGTAGAGAAAAGAATCTCTTGGTTATTTTTATATGATTTAAAATCTGCCTAGTCGCTTTCAGCGACAAGCTGTTCGTTCAAAAATTATTTAATTAAAATAATTGGCAAAACCAAAGAATCAGTCACTTCCAACCACATCCAGTGTAAAGACTTTGCCAATTTTTGCTTCATATGAAAAAAATGATAATCTATATACGTTATCAATAGTTGATACCTGTCCTCTATAAATATAATTTTTTGGGATAAATCTTAAAAATATTATTTCATTGTACATTATTTAAAGACAAAAACCATTACAAAGTTAGCCACTTCACCGATTTCGCTCATTTTTATCTAATATGAAAGCTCATGATTACAGATACGTTATCAAGAGTCACCTTAACAACTGGGCCGATATCGCCAATTAATTATGCCACTTTGTAAGCATAGCTAACTAATCAGAAAGACCTATCATTATTATCCATTTACAAATTAAAATAATACTTTCTTTTATTTTGATAAGATGAATTTCAGCAAAATAGATCGACATAACAATAAAATTGATACCGGGTAGGCAAAAAGCCCGTTAAAAAATTTAAAAATTCATAAAACCCATAAAATTAAGCAAAATAAAAAACGGTTTGCAGATTTAGTATCGATAAATCACGGGATTTTTTTTAGGTAAGAAAAAAAAATAATTCAAAAAACAATCAATAGGTGGCGTTTCGTACATAAGTGAAAGAATAGACACGCAAATAACAAAAGTAATATTTTAAACCATTTATTATTGCAATATGTATTCAATATGTTCACCACCACATGTGATAACACATTGCAGGCGTGTCACATATCCAGCAACGGCAGAACGCAGCATGTCCGGCTGTATTCGTGACAGCTCTCGGCGGATTGAATCTTCCAATTCCGACAGATTGGATGGACGGGATCGATACACCCGGGATTTTAAGTTTCCCCATAGCCAAAAGTCTGCTGGTGTCATATCTGATGACCGAGAAGGCCATGGAAACTTGCAACGTCTACTAATGATTCTCTCTTCCTCGAACATCTATATCAGGAATTCCTTCATTGAAATAGCAGTGTGACTTGTTGCTCCATCTTGCATAAACGTAACAGCAGAAAGCGCGCCTTTTTCATACAAACATAGAACAATCTTTTCGCACAGAAGCGTTCAATAACGTTGAACATTTACTGTCACCATTTGCCACCCATTTACCGGACACTGTGCTTCAAAGAAGAAGTGTCCTATGGTGAACGAACTTGTGAACCCATACCACACTGTGACTTTGGGGGAATACAGAGGTTTCTCAGCGTATATTCGTGGATTTGACGTCGCCTAGATGCGACATTTATGTGTACTATCGTCGCCATGGAGCTAAAAATGAACTTCGTCTGTCCACAAGATGTTAGATCCAGGAGGGATCTTGTTCAATTTTGGAGACAGCTCAGCTCGCAATGCTTCTCTCTCTACAGTATCCGATGCTAAAAGTTCATGGCAAGACTGTAATTTGTATGGATACTGATCAAGAGGAATGTTGCATATAGAGGATGGTGGTAATCCCAAGCGTCTGCCAGCTTCTCGTGCACTGTTAGTCCCTGCCGCGGTTTCGGAAGCTAATGTTTCCATTTCGGCTGCAACGCCTCCGAACGTGTCTGCATTAAGCCGCGGTCCAACGGCCGGATGATCTTCACAGATGTGGTCATAAAACTGTCACCCTTCCTTCGTGGTTCCACCCCCGCCTGTGGCAGCGGACCCACGACCAGAGAAATCTTCAGACGGCACGCGTTCCCCTTTCGACAGCTCAAAACCTTCAGTTTCTTTGACTCCCTTCCCCCCCCCCCTTAGCCCAAACAAATTTTCCGGTTCTTTGATGTTTATCCATCTACCTACATTTTGCGGGAAACTACAGGCGTACCACGGGCGACGGGGGAGTGTGGTCCCCCAGTGGGTTGGATGTCAGATTTATGACCAAATCCGTGAGGTGGCAGGTCGTTGGACCGCCGCTTTAGACTTGGTCGTCTGGACCTTACACGATCTTCCAGCTATCTAGTTTCCTCAAATAGCTGAACAAGCTGCACTGTTAAAGGTCCTTTTCCATTCTTCACATTTTTCTGAAGTCGGTTTTTACACAGTGAAACAGTCGCTGATTCCTGGTTCAGATGAAATAGCTTCACCAATAAAGTTTTATCTTTTCCACATAGAATCCTTGTTTACTTACATAGCATGCAATGGAGAACTGATTCTGGACCAAGAGCGTAAGTATTTATAACCGCCTGTCTCATTTGCATAGTTACAACTAAGTCGTTCAAATCAGCGCCACATACCGGCTGCTTTTTGAATTAACTTTTTTTCTTACCTAAAAAAATCCCGTGACTTATCGATGCTAAATCTGCAAACCATTTTTCATTTTGCTTAATTTTATGGGTTTTTATAAATTTTTAAAGTTTTTATGGAGTTTCTAACCACCCGTTATCATAGCTGATGCTGGCGAATTTTAATAAGATGAACTTATTAATACTCCTAATCTAATGTTCCACAATCTGTAGTTCTTCTAATCAAATTAGAACTACATCTTATAATAAAAATGAACTGTCGTATTATTTCAAATTGTACTTGTGAAATAACCATATATCCTTTTGATTGGTGAAGTATATTTCAAGGTAGCGAATTAATTGGCGTAACTGGTCCAATTGCTGAGAGTGAGAGCTTTTTTAATATTTTATTTTGTATTACATCTCCAAATGGAGAGAAACGTGCTTGTCCCTTAGACAATACATAGTGAAACTAGACAATACATAGTTTTTTACAATTTACCTTATAAATGGAGGGTCGTGGTGGGTGCATGGCCATCGAAGATATATCTAGAGGTTATGTGCTTCCATATAAAATTAATAGTTTCGAGATCTATCCAGTTTTTGGGTCAGTGAATTCTACGGCTAGTTACCCCCCTCCACACACACATACACACAGAAAAAATGTAGGGAAACAGTGCTTTTTTAATTTTTTTCAAAATTGAAGATAGGGGTGGAGCTACCATTCATAACATACGAAATTAAAATTTTTGAAATCGGCCCAATCGTTAGGGCTGGCGAACCCCGTCACGGGTTTTCTCCATAGATTATGTACAATGAGGTAGCATTTTTTCGATTTCTATCGGAAATGGTTGATCATGAAGGACAGTTGACCATTAATGACATATTTAGAAATTTTGAAACCTCCCTGAGTTCGAAAAACACATTTTTGGAAAATGTCCGTCTACCTGTGACAAAGATAACTCAAAAACGCTTTGAGCTAGACAGATAAAATTTAGTATACAGGCTTAAAATCAAATTGGAAGATTCCTATCAAATTTTGAACAAAATCCACTTAGAGGAAATCTATCTGTCGGCTATTCGAATATAATTTATTACGATAACTACAAAACGAAGAGCGCTAGATAGATAAAATTCGGTACACCGTATTAACATCTATAGTCTAGACACCTTTCAAATTTTGAGCCGAATTAACTAGGCATTGACCGTCTATCGGTCTGTACTTTCAGAAATATATAAACATGATAACTCAAAGACGCAATGACTTAAATGTATCAAATTTAGTATGTGACTTTGTGACTACAATTATAGTTCTGTGTCAGATTTTGGTTTCAATCCATTGGGAAAAACGCGTCTAAAATATAAATCCGATTTTAGGATATTATTATCCACATGCCAAGGATTAATCGCCAATATACTCGCCAAGAATTACACCACAAATTAAGTAAAAATGCTAAATTCACGCCAAAAGTTAAAATTTTGTAGCTACTGTGCGCCAGTGCAATGCGAGGCATTTCTCTGGGATAACACCTCTATTAGAGTGTATGCAAGAAAGTTTTGGGGTGAGCAAATCCCGTTGGTTTTATGATGAAAAAAAATTTAACTAAAATTAAATTTATTAAAAAAGAAACAAACGCGATTGAATAATTTAATTGAAAAAGTGGAATGGAACAAATTTTCCATTGTTCCATCAAACCAGTCAATCGCGTGCTTTTGACAATGTTCGAAATTAAGATTTAAAAAAAAAATGCTTCTTTTGGACATTTATTTTCTGAAGTAAGATTCTAATTTTCGCATTTATTTCATATTATATACATTTTTCAATTTGCACGCGCAATAATTTGTAGTAGATGGCTTTCATTAAATTCCTTTTGAATCTAAATTAAAAGCCTATTCTAAATAATAAATAATTTTCAGGCTTAACAGTTAACAAATTGAAATTTTAAATAAATGATATCTATATTAATAATTAACTGCCATGAAAGTCAATATTTTAAATGAGCAAGCTAAGTAGGATTTGACGGTTTTTCAAACCCGGTTTTAAAAACCTGATTTTTAAAGTAAATTTGTCAGATTTCAAAACCGGTTTTTAACCTAAAAAGCCGGTTTTACCGAAACGCCTGAATATTCTTCTTCTTCTTCTTCAAAAAAAAAAAAAAAAAAAAAATTATCGGTTGGGACCGATTCGTCTAGCAGATGAAGGTTTAGGGCGACAAGATGCCAATTTATTAACAAGTGAAGGTATATTTGAATTTCTGTTAAATGAACTAAAAAATTTAAACGCTGAAATAAGTTTGAAATTATTATATGCTTTAGAAGAACCAATTCAAGAAAGAAGACCAGTAGAATTAGCAACTGTTTTGCTGGATTTGCATAATCCGCAAAACATTTCTAGTTCAGCGAAGAAATTTAGTGCACTTCCTTTAGCTTCAAAAACCGAAATTATTAAGTTATCTGGAAAAATATTGTTTAGAATATTTCCAAATTCTTATGTGAAACCGATTCTGATGAAGAGCAAATCGAAGACACTACTCATCAGAGTGATGCTTTTTTAAAAGAAGCCATGGAAAAATCAATTCATAAGTTTCTTGAAGACCTTGAAGAAAAACTTAAAATTCCCTGAGAGGTGAATTTTTATTATTTGAGGCAACGAATAAAAGAACAAAAAACTTAGGTTTGTTATTTGCTGTCATGAAAACTATAAAACCGAGCTGAGTACCCAGTGAACGAGTATTTTGAATTTCAGGCAATATTCTGTCCAAAATAAGAACAAGACTTAGCCACTATTCAGTGCATAGTTTATGTTTGAAAATTAATGAAAAAAATATAAATATTATTTAAAATTTTTGTTTAATTTTTCGTTATTTTGTGTAAGTAATATGTATATGTAATTCTAAATTTTTTTTTAATATTTTGACTTTGACATTGATTTCGTTTTTTATTATTTTATATAAATTAAATTAAATATTTTTTTCTATACTATTTTTTTTGATAAAAATTCGAAAACTGGCTAAAACCCGTTTTTTGGAAATACGGAATTTGGAAACCGGTTTTTCAAAAGTTGGTTTTTATATAAACCCTATTTCGGATATAACTAAAAATAAAACCTTTTAAGTGAGATAAAAGTTTAGAAGATAAATTTTTAAGCTAGTGTTTGCTTCAAATATCAGCTATCGAATAACATTTCTTTAACAGCTGTCTCGTCAGTGATGCTATCAGATAAGTATCAGTTGTCAGTTAAGTAAAGTCACTGACATTTTAAAGGAGATAAAAAAAAAATAATCATCAAATATCTTTTGAAAAATAGTTGCAACGCATTTTATGGATAACACGGAAAAAAAGCATGTATATTTAATTACAGAATTTTCCGTTTAGGAAACTATTATCGTTTGTCAAAATATCGTTTGTCAAATAAATATGTGTTTTTATAAATGATGCAGTAAATGTGTGTTACATTTATCTATTTTCAGAATTGAGTATACTTGTTTATTTATTAAGTAAAATCTATTTTCCTGTTACATATGGATTTAATATGTTGCTGCTGATTTAGGAACACATGACTTCACATGATGTATCTGTCTATCAGGTGATAAATCTTCTACGTATGTCATCAAATATTTAATTGTAGTTCTCAGTTATATGTATTATGATATAATATTATAGAAAATAAAAGATGAATACAGAATTTTAGAAATAATATGTTGTTGTGCCCGATTCTATAATCGAATTGCTTCACCATCTTGAACACAAATAATAACAAAATACAAAAATTAATCAAGTTGAAAAATACTTTTATAATTTATTTTTACATTCTCACATATAAAATATACTTAGTAAAAGTACTGCAATCGTCAAAATCATTCAAACTCTACACACGCGAATCTACACATTTCAGATATTCTTGAGGTCATGAAACACATTTTTGGAAGTATGCCTGTTTGCAAAATTTATAATTCAGAAGCTATTCAAACTCGAGATTGTGATGAATCTAAACGTTTTGGAGGTCTGAGAACTGAGATATATCTCCCCCCCCCCAAAAAAAAAAGATTTTTGGAACTATATTTGTTCTTATCAAATCTTCCTGAGTTCTGCACTCCTCAAAAAAAAAAAAAAAAAAAAAAAATTGGAACTATCTTTGTTTTCCCAAACTCTTCCTGAGGTCCCCCCCTCTAAAAAAAGATATTTGGAGATGTGTTGGTTTGCGAATCATATAACTCTAAAATTAATCAGCCCATTCTGTACTACGATATTCTTTATATAATAAATATTAGACCCATTCTTCTTTCTAATATTTTCAAAAATGTTTCTGTACAAAAGGCTTTATAGAAGACTCGGGGAGTTTTGTTTCCAATTGGTTTAATGGGTTAAATTTATTTTGAACATTGTATTATCTGTAAGAATACTCATCTGGTATTTCTTGAAAACTTTGTTTATAGGTATTAAATATAGAATAATAATTCCATATTTGTTACTCGGCTTTTATTTTCTATAGAAATTCACTTGCGAAAATGTATCGAATCAAATATCGAAATCTGGATTGATTATAAGAGAAAGACACCTTAAAATGTGCTTTGTTAGATAACCTAAATATCACAAACTTAGTAAGGAAATTTAAATGTTAAAATAATAAGGTGACAATGACTTATAGAATTTTATATTTTCCAACCAGTGGTAGTGGTCTCTATGAAACTTTCTCTCATATACTCCAATAAAGGTCTAATCCTCCTTACTTAACATAAAATTGTGGATCTTGGTAAAAGTCGTAAATTGTAAAATTGTGTATCTTTAACAACTACATGCACTGGTGAACGATAGTAATGAAATATAAATCTTTGGTATAAATCTAAATTTTTTACAGAATTTATTGAAATAATGTATTTTTGATGTCTTTTGTGGGCCGATTAACACTTTGGTGAAAGTTTATAAGCCAGTTAACGCTACACGGGCAATTGCTTTTGTATCGTGGTCATATTACTGGGCTGCGAACCACAAGGTCTCAAGTTCTATCCTCGCTCATCTGCTACACTGGTGACCTCGGACGATGAACCTTCAACCTTCGTATAGCTGTTGTGGCGCCATCTACCCACAGCAAACCAAAGTCGTCAGATTCACTTGACGCAGCAAACCAAAGTCGTCAGACTCACTTGACGCAACAGCAACCACACACGCTCGCCATAACGCTTGGCGCTACTCAAATGGGTACAGGTATTAGATTCAACGGCTAATACATCACCATTCAACAGCTATATCGTTCGTCTCACCTCCGACTCACTGGAGGGAGAGTCTGTGGTGAAAGCTTATAAGCCAGTTAACAGCTACGCTGCACGAGCAATTGCTTTTGTATCGTGGTCATGTTACTGGGCTGCGAACCATAAGGTCCCACGTTCTATCCTCGCGCATCTCAATCCGCCACAACACCAAAATTTGAAAAGGTAGTAAAACACAAAGTAACATGCCGAATTCCATTGATTTAAGCTATTGAATTAATGAGTTAGTGCATGATATGCATGCGAAAGACCGATAGACGTGCAACCATTTGACAATTTACTCAAAATTTGTGAAGTATCGGTATTTTAGTGGCATAATCTGTTTTTAAATTTTATTTGCCTAGCTTTTTGCTCTTTTTAGCTATCGAATTCACTTGTACACAAATAACTACATAGATAAATGCGTTTCATTCAAAATTCGATAGAAATCTACGAAGTTGGTCTTAATTCCATATAGTAAATTTCACCAGACTAGCTCAAACTGTTTTGACTTAAGGTATTCAAATGCAGACAGGCAAACATAATGATAAAAAAAGGGAGTTTCTTTTTGGACGCAGACAGTTCTGAAAAGTAGAGAGTCGTCAAAATTTCGAGCACGATTTTTTTTTTTTGACTATTATAATACTTTTCTCTATATTTCGTATACAAGACAATAAATAACTCGAAAATTCAAACATGGTAGCAGCTACGTCTCAAATAACAGTAAAGCAATGATAGTTCAAAAGTAATTTTCTAGGTTACAGCCCTTAATAAAGGATAAAACAACCTATTCCATATTTGTTGTCCTTCTGTTATCCTGATTGCGCAACATCAACATGTGTACACAATGTTACCTATCACTCTTATTGTTTCGAAATAATAGATTAATCAAGCAAATGCAAATTAACGGCGTAAATAGGAACATGACTTAAATGACATATAGAAAGTGACTTATACATATAACACAACAGAAATCATTATTATTATTATGATATTTAATCTTTTATATAATTAGTATTTATAGGAAATTTATTTACTTGACAACTAGGCTAATAGCGTTCTTTAATCTAGCTTGCTTGCGTTCTCTTTCAACCCAGCGGCTGGTTTATCAAATTATGTGGCTACAGCAACGCAGTGACAGATTAAGGTATTTTACGGTTTTTGGCAATGTGCAAACGAAAAGTCGCCAAATAATTTAGACCTGCGTTATGAAAAACGTCTCCAAAAAGTTTTAACGTTAGGTCTGTATGCAAATTGGCGCAGGTCTTGGTGACAATATTAGGCGCAAGTCTAAATTTTGGCGACTTTTCGCTTGCTTCTGGCTTACAGAAAAGTACCTATTTAAGTTGTCTTACATATTATCCGTTTATTACGTATACGAACTTTTTTAATAGAGACCAGTCCCAAAGAGTCATGGTGCTATTAAAAGTGAAAATTTGTGGTTCATCTATCTCTTAAATATCATGGTATTGTAACTCCATTTTTTTATTTATCTTGTAAACTACACAGATATTAAACATAATATTTCTTCTTTAGCTTTCAACAATGAAAGAAAAGTATGCCTTCAGATAGTTGATGAAATATTGAAAAATGGTATCAACTTCAGGGCAATGGCAACAATATAATCTATTTTTAAAATCTAGCTATCTAGCTATTTTTAAAAAATTGTCAAAATTCGGCAAAAATTTGCAAGACGAAAAAATTAGTATCATTAAAAAAACACAACAATTTTTTAAAATTTTGGAACGGTGCAAAATTTATTTTAGTGCAATAATATTTTTAGAAGTTAATGCCGAAAACGCTAAAATCCAGTTTAATTTTTAATTAATTAAAATTTAAAAAAATAATATCGACTTGCACATTTCCACTATTTAAGGCATATTTGTACCATATTTGGTAGCTGTAGATCAAAACAGTCTGGTTTGTAGAGAGCCTACACACATGTACATTTATCTTTATTATTATTAGAGATGATTCGGGATTGCGCGGTATAGGCTTTTATACCTAATATATTTAAATAAACGTTTGGTGTAAAAGGATATAGTGATAAAAAAAGTGCATTTACTTAAAAGAAAACAATTAGACTAATAACAGAACTGACCAATTATAGTAGTCAAACAGTTGATTTTATTCCAATATTTTATTTCGAAAATTAGAATATTTTTAAAAATTTATCCAAATTAGAAAAATATTAAGTTTAATGCAAATAGAATAAAAAAAAAAAGAAAGAAATGATGAATCTGGCCTGAAGACTTTCTCAAGGGTCACCCTCAAGCAGGAATTCAAACTAGCGTTTTTTTCTGTGAGGGGTCTGACTTTCGTCCAACAATATTTACCCCTCGTGACCCGAAAATCCTCAGAAATTGAGGCCTTAGAGATAAACCAGTATCCCAAAAATAAAAGACAATAAATTATACACTAAATCAAATTATTATTTCCAAATCCAAGCAAAACCACAATAAAACAAACACAAACTGCAAAAGACCACTCAGTTATAAAACCAAATAATCATTAAAACAAGAAAGTAAAGAACATACCAGAAGATCATTACTACCATACTTATCATAAAGAAAGTTTTCAGGCTGGATTCATTATTTCTTTCTTTTTAACTCTTTTTGCATTAAACTTAATATGTTTTTCTAATTTGGTTAAGTTCATCTGTTTTCATGATAGCAGCATTAGCGCTCTCTAAATACAATGCATCTTTTATCAGTTTGGTTCAGAAAACATTTATTTTTAATTGAATTTCATAAAGTTTGCATTTTTGATTAATTTCAAAAACTTATCGAGGAGACAGGATAATAACATTTTTAAAGAGAACTGGATGTTCTTGACAATGGAAATTGCTGAAATTTTTGATAATTGATATTTTTTCGCTAATAAAATTTAATATCTGATAAAAAATTAGGACATATAGGACGAATGACATATTTTAATTATAAAACAATAGAAAAATATTTGTTTCAAAAATTATTCGTTTTTTTAATGGCAAAATCGAATATGTGTATGCGATACGATATTCGATATAAATATGTGATAGTTTTCCTAGTTCATAAACACAAATCGGTACTCTCAGAAAAAAACAATTCTGAGTAAAATCACTTCAAAACTAGCAGGATACATGAGCATGCTTTAATCATTATTGTGAACTTATTTTTTTAAAAATATTCTAATAAATAAAAGTTTAAAAAATAATTAATATATTATAACATGAAAATTTTAAAAAAATCATTATATTTTGTGTAATAAATCTCCTCTAAAGATTAATACTATTACGCAAAAAAAAAGATAAATAAAAATTTACGCAAAAAAAGATAAATAAAAATATATTTATAGCATAACGTTTATTAATATTGTTGTATAAAATTTTATACGTTTGTAATGAACAAAATGCTTTTTATGTATGAAATGGTATTTCTTCAAAGTTAAAAAAATTCGAAGAAAACGAGATTAGAGAAAAAGGAAAAAGAAGAAAGAAAAATAATTCTAGCATAGGAGCATCTGTTCGATTCATTTTTAAAGGATAATTTATAAGCTATTGACTCTTTCAGCCTATACAAATTATATATTTCAGTAAGAAGTCCCCTATTTTGTAAGATTGAAATTGGAAAATCAAATTTTTGAAAATACAGATGTTTCCATTTCCTATAATCGATCTGTTTGCGGTCCCTTCACAACCCAGCGGTGCTAGGCAGTTACCTAATCTGCCTAATCGGAAATCCACTTCCGTATCAATGTAATGAAGTTTGGCACATGAAATCAAACTTATATTGGAAGACAATAAATACATTGATGAATTGTAAACATAGACGAATGATTTATTTTTAATTGGAAACTGAGATGCAATTCAGAGAATATATCATCTATGAATATTCAAAATATCATTATATGATATTCACACTTTATTTATTCTACATCTCAATAAAAATAAATGTAACAGCATTCACATCCATGAAGGCTATCAGATTCATGCATTTTATAGTCAGACATCCAGACGTGCTGATACGTCGACCCGAGATCTTATTAATAAGCCAATGCGGTAAAATAAGATTTAAAAAATATATCAATTAATAGAGAGTCGCATTACAAAAAATAGCATTTAGTCTAAAAATATCTTTGTAAGCTATTTTTAGACTAACTGTTATTCTTTTTTTATGCGAACTTTCCGCTAAATTTTGGTGAATTATTATTTGATAGCATTTGGTACGTTGACTGTTTCTTCACATTTATAAACGAGGAAGTAATTCGGTTGTTATGAAAGAATTCTGATTGGCAGTCAATAAAATGCAAAACATTTCAAGATTATGTAAACATATTTCGAAAGATATTGAAAGAGAGATTTCCTGGGCCGGAAATATATTATTTACGATCACTGAACGGGTGTGGACAGTATAAAATACTTGGGGTTGTTTTGAGAAGTAAATTAATAAAAATAAAAACAGATATGATAAATTTGCTTGTGTTGACTAGAACTCAAAAACTGTGACTTATAATTTGCATGAATAAATTATAATATATTACAATCCACAAACATATATTGGATTGGCAACTAAGTCATTGCGGATTTTGTCAATAGAGAGTTTTAGCGCATTCTTTTGTTTTGTCAACTTGTTCAAAGCACCTAATTTATATTGTTTTCTTATTGTTTGAACTTTCACCTTTAATTTAGTAAAAAAATTGTATCGATTAGTTTTTTAGTTTCGCTTTTATCCCAATTTAAAGATAACAAGACGCGTATTTCAGACATATTTTATTGTATTACTAGCCGCCTTTGGCGACCAGCCGGTTCGCCAATCTTAATGTTCGTTAAAATTTTATTAATTAAATAGGTTGAACCGGAGTTTCACCCCCTTCTTCGCCAAGTTGCGATAACGCGCCAAAGCTGGCAATCTTTATTATGCACTATAATTGAACATCTGCTCCTTTGCTTTTGAAGATTTCGCAAGACCGTTGTTGGCGATTTTTAAAAATTGCGCAAGCAGGGGGTTAAACTCCGGTCGGAACATTAAATATTTCACGCAATTTCAACTTTAATAGATTCTTCAGCAAAATATTTTAAAGCTTCAAATTTTGATAGTCATATAATTCACTGATAATATTATAAAGTCCTTCAGTCATAACGTGATATGTATCTCTCTAATTTTCTGTTACCCCTCGTAGAATTTATGCTTTAAATTAAAGTGTAAATGATTAATCTACAATTAATATAATAATATTTTTTACTGAAACAAAGCATTTTTTTTAATAATATGATTACTGATAATAGAGTCACTGAGCGTTTAAACTTTATGGGCACTAAAGAATATCTCTCTTAATTTATGTAATATCTCAAGAATTTGTCGACAAAATTTTCTCAGATTCATCATGAACAGATCGATTCATTAACAATGTTTAATTTTAAATGCCTCAAACACTAAGAAAATAAAATGAATTGTTTAAAATAATCGGTCGAAAACAGGTTTAAAAAAACTACTTAAAAAACGATGTACTTAAAACTATAAGTATATACAAAAATATATATATAACTAACCTAAATACAATTTACTTACAAAAGCATGCAACTAACCTAAAAATAATTTAAAGCATTGAAAACAGGTTAAAAAAACTATTTAAAAAACGATGTACTTAAAACTATAAGCATATACAAAAAATATATAACTAACATAAATACAATTTATTTACAAAAGCATGCAACTAACCTAAAAATAATTTAAATCATCCGTTGACAATGCTTGCCATGGCAACAATCAGAACACAATGCGCATGCGTGAATTTTCAACGCCAGTTGGTAACGCAAATGCGTGAGTTTTTCTACGCCAGTTGGGGTAACGCTATGCTGATTAGAAATTTTTAATTACCTTAATTCCGTTTTATTTTAATTCAAAAGTACTTAAGAATGAATCTGAAAGGTCGATTCATTAATAATGTTTAATTTTAAATGCATCAAACATTAAGAAAATAAGCAGAATCGTTTGAAATAATCCGCCGAAAAATGTTAACCCTAGCCTCATTACTGTTGGGAGAATAAAAAACTGAAGCCTTACTCATTTGGCGGTGGGAAAAATGGGAGATTCTTTTGGCGGGAAAGTTAGTTTTTAATTAATAATTAAAATTCTAATTATAATTTCAAAAAAAGGGAGCCCAGGTGCACATTCTCGACCTCTAAGGTATACATGTACCAAATTTGGTAGCTGTATGTCAAATGACCTGGCCTGTAGAGCGCCTACACACACACACACATTGAGCTTTATTATAAGTATAGATTTGTGAAAAGGCAAGAACCCATCGCAAGCACACAATAAGTTATGGGCTGTATATGGGAATTGAGACTTGAAAGAAAGGCAGTGTCAAAACTGGTTTGCCAAATTTCGTTTCGGTGATTTTTCACTGAAAAATTAGCAACGATCTGGCCACCCAGTTGAAGTTTATGGGACTCATATCAAGCCTATTATCGATTTATATTGTCATAACACAACACGTGAGACTTCAGAAAAGTTTGATGTATTACATACATGCATAAAAAACAATTAAACAGGTCGACTGTATCAAGAAACTCGATTTATGGATCCTTCATAATTTATGGATCTGTGGTGAATAGTTTATAAGCCAGTTAACATCTATACTACGCGAGCAATTGCTTTTGTATCGTGGTCATACTACTGGACTGCGAACCACAAGGTTCCAGGTTCTTTTCTCACTCGTACCAATCCACCACATTGGTGACCTCGGACGATGAACCTTCCTACAGCTGTTGTGGCGCCATCTACTCACAGCAAACCAAAAAGTCGCGCATCACAATCCGCCACAGATCCCTCAAAACTCATTTGATGCAGCTCAATAGTATTTGCGATTCGCTTCCGAAACGCAACGAATTTTATCTATTTCTGAAACTGGTAATGAAAAGTGGATAGTTTATAACAACGTAAATCAGAAAAGATCATGGATCAAGATGAACCAGCTCAGACAATACCAATAACTGAGATTCATCAAAAAAAGATTATGCTGTCAGTTTGGTGGGATTATAAATTAATTTTGCACTTTGACCTTTTACCAAGATACCAAATGATTAATTCAAACGTTACAATAAACAACTCACCAAACTGAGCGACGCAGTTAAAAAAAAGTGGGCAGAATTGGAAAATCTTAAAGATGTTGTTTTCCAGTATGATAATGTAAACCCCACACATCTTTGTCCACTCACAAAAAATTACTGGAACTATGTTGGGATGTGTTGTCACATCTACCCTATAGCCCTGACCTGGGGCCTTCAGATTAGCATTTATTTAGTTCCATGCAGAACTTCCTAAATGGTGAAATTTTTAATAACGCTCATGGTGTGAAATCACATTTAATTTGGTTTTTTGTTTGAAAAAAATCGGAAGTTTTACGAACATAGAATTATGACACTGCCTGAAAGATGGCAAAAGGTCATTGACGAAGACGGATAATGCTTAACTTAATAAAGTTATATTTTTAAGCAAAATTTTTGAATTTTCCTTCTCATTTAAAATCCGAAATCACTTAGTTACCAATCCAATATTATTGCAAAAGCGATATATGAAAAATAAGTGGTGTGTAAAAAAAAATCTAAATGTTACTGAAATGTCTATGTATGAGAAAATTGTCCAACACAAAATTTACTTATAATACAAAATTTTAGCTAAATTAAACAAAATCATTTATTTAGACCTACTTTGCCTTAAAAATTTATGAAAATTCATTCTTAATTTATAACCTTAGCTCTGATTTGAAACCGTAAGCGATTGAAATTAAACTGTCAGAGAAAAGTTTGAAATTTTACTTGATTTTAGAAATGAAAAAAAATCTCGCTCTTCAAATAGATGTGTTTTTTGCAGATGCCGGAAGGGTTACCAAAGAAGATTCTTCTGAATCAATCAATCATAGCAAAATCAGAAAAGAAAGAATAAAAGCCTGCTATGGTTTTGAAAGCTAAATTGAGGAAAAGAACTTATAAACAAAATATGGGTAAAAAGATTACTTTAATTCTGATTCTAAAAAAGAAGATTTTTTGAAAGAGAAAATTGAGTTTTTTTTTTTTTTTTTTTTTTGTTCATAGGCGGGATTTATATAGAGATATCTGGTTCAAGTCATTACTTAGTCGGCCAGTTCTCGTTACCTTAAAACAAGCATCTTAAATTTTTTTGCAAAAAAAAAAAAAAAAAAAAAAAAAAACCTATAAATTGTAGGCTGTTGGTTGTGATGGAACAAGGGTTAATGCAGTTTCTAATAATCTCTACTAATAATGAAGATAAATGTTTGCGTATATGTATGTGTCTGTATTCCTGTTGGTGCTCTGCAAGTCAGATCGTTTGATCTATAGTTATCAAATATAGCATAGAAATACCTGGAGGATGCAAATGAGTATTTTTGAGAAAGATTTTTAATTTTAATTACTTAAAAATTAAGTTTAATTTTGAAATTTTTTTTCGCAATGAATTCCGAAAATACTATAGCTCAAAAATGAAATTTCAAACTGTTCAAAATGTTTTTAAAAAGTTCCCTTTTTAATGTTACCAATTTAATAGTCGTCTTGAATTTTAACAATTTTTTGAAAATGCATTTTTGCTTAGCTTTCAATAATAAATTGTACTTTTAACCTGAAATTCAAAATCGTTTTCATTATTTCATCAAATATTTAATCGTATAATTTTCCCCAAAATAAGTAGGATTCTTTTTAACATTTGTGTAATTTATGAGCTGAATAAAATGATGATGTTACAATACTGCGAAATTTAGGAGATGGTCGAACCAGTGTATTCATATTTGTAATAGCGTTATAATGTTATGAAAGTGGTCTCCATTAAGAAAGTTCATGTACACGATGAATGGAAATTGTGTAAGACTATTGATAATATGATTTTCCGAACATTTCCGGAATCATGAACGTGAAACTACGTCTAAACGATTTAACTGAAATTAAATATAAAAAATATTCCCGGCGAATAGGTTGGTCACTAGAGTTTACATAATCTTCATTTATATAAATACTTGGAAATGAAAATGTATTGTCTCAAAAGTTAATTATGGAGAAAATGTGGCAAAAAAAAGTTATAAACTTGCGAAATGGTGCTAGTGATAAACTTTAAAAAGATGAACACAATTCATGTGAAACATGCATTGCAATTTCAATGAAACACACACTAATGAAAGAAAGAAAATCAACTCCAGCGGGAAACGTAAACTGTAATGATTCTTACAAAAAAGAAAGCATCCACCACGCCTAAGATAGTAAGAGAAAGGAACAGGAAGAGTCAGTGTTACTCTCTTTGATGACCTTCAAATTCACATCGCACGTTTAAAGGTCAAGTTCTTCGATTTCTAAGGTCATGTTAATTGTCAACTTTTTACTTTCTCTGACAGTTTAACTCTTCCTTCTATTTCAAATCAGCAGTAACGTAGAAACCGAGGGTAAAAGGGTATCATAAATTAACTACTTCGATCCACCCTGAGGCACACGGAAAAGTCTGAATAATCGGACCGCCACGACAGCAACAATGGCGGAAATTCTAGTTGAGTCCTAAAGGCCATCACTGGCCACGGCACAAGCCTTCCCAAGGGAAGTACGCAACATCATTGATAGGAGGTAGCCAACTCCCACACCATTTCTGTAACCATCAGGGTGGTGAGAACCAACCACCATACCGGAAGTTTCTCATTCTCATTTTTGAGGTCCCCCACCCGGTGGGAGAAGGTAAAGGGTGTCTGGGTGCTACTCCTCGGAACATTTTCTCGTAAAATGCACGATGTAAAAATTGTTAAGTGCATAATGCAACGCATGATGCAATCAAACCACGTAAATGCGAGGCATATAAATCAAGCTTGAAGTATGGTCATATTGCGATTTTCAATTGATAATAATGTGTCTGGTAGAATTACTTCCTTTTTAAAAAAAAATGCTTTTAGAATCTTTAAGTTGATGACCATTGCTATTGTTTTATTGCATAATTCTTAATAATAATAAATTTAGATTGCATTTTCTAAGTGATATTTTTTTATTGAAGTATAGGAGGAATACGAGTCCTGAACATTTCCTATTTCATTAGTAGTTTTTTTTAGTAAACATTTTGTAATCAAATAAATCCAAAGAATTATGGTCATGTATATAACAGAACATAGGAATTACAAGCAGGTGTGCTCACTGTGCTTACTTTCTTTCTTTCGCCACAGAATATCCCCGAACTTGGAATCTCTAGGATTCCCTGTCGGTTGAAAGGATATACGTGGGAGTATTTATTAAGATAAAAAAATACACATAAAAAGACATAAAATATCATCAATACACATAAAAAGTAACTATATACAATATTATAATGATGAAGGAGGTGTTCGGTGGGGGGTATGAGTAGATGAAATCTATTGAAGTTAATATATTCTGAAGAAGAGCTTGGTTGAGAACTGAAACGAGAATTCATACTGGGCTTGGGTCTGGAGAAATCAATTCCTCGTTCTCTTGTAGGAACCGCACAAGATTTCTAATTTTAACTTTGGACATCTTGCTTCTCATAACATTGGTTCACCAGATATTTTCTAGGTCGTGGATGGGTTTTTTGAGATGAAAAGATGTGGTGAGAGGGCAGCTAGTGGCATAATGAAGGGGATCGCCTACTTCGCCGCAGCCACATTGATCCGATCCTTTAATATTGAATCTCTTGAAATATGAAGGGAAAGGGCCATTGCCAGTTGCAAAGATAATGTCAAGCCTATTCCAAGATGATGGGTTAAAGGACACCTTCGAGATGATTTGATGGATGTTTCTGCCAGTTGAGCCATTGTCCCATTCTTCTTGCCATCGCTGTAGGCTCAATTCATTTAGAATACTTTTCAGATGGCTCCTAGGAGCTGGGTATCGAATGGGCGTACCTGCAGAAATGGCCTGTTTGGCTAGGGAATCTGCAACCTCACTTCCGTTGTGGCCCACATATGCTTTTACCCATCCTAACTTAATAGAAGGTTGGGGGAGCAGAATCGCTTGAATTTCCATATCATTCCACTGATAGACTAAATTCAAAATACTCATATACATAGCATAAAGTATAATAATCATCAAAAAATTCGAACTAGAGATTTTGATGACTCTGCGCCTTTCAAATCTCCATGAGTTCGAAAAACACATTTTTGAGAAATGTCCATGTGTCTATCAGTGACAAAGATAACTCAAAAGTGCTCTGAGCTATACGGATGAAATGTTATTGTTTGTTTGTTTGTTTTCTTATGGCACTTGCCACGGACAAGCCTGCTGTTCAAACACAGCCGATTTAAGCCTAAGGGGGACGCCTCTTGTTTTTATCGTAGCGCCAACTAGGGCCAAGAGTACGACTTTGCCACTCACGCATCACTCATTCGCTTGCACAACCCCTTTTTACAGGAGGGCACATTCACACATCTCACAGATAGAACAGGAAGAACAACCATGCCCAAACCGGGACTCGAACCCGGGACGCCCAGATCACGGGGAAGATGCGCTACCCCTATGCTAGGACGCCTGGAATTTTATATATTATCTTTATGCCAAATTTGTAGATTTCTATCAAATTTTGAGCTAAATATGTGCAGAGGAAGGCTATCTGTCCAGCTGTTCGAATATAATTTAACACGATAACTACCAAACGAAAAGAGCTAGACGAGTAAAATTATGTTCATATATTTAACGTCTATAGTATAAATATCTATAAAAGTCATAACCAAATCCAACAAAGAGTTGACCGTCTATCTATCTGTACTTTCAGAAACATGTAACTGCTCTAACTGAAAAACCCAATGACTTAAATATATCAAATTTGATATGAGATTTTGTGATTACAAATGTAGCTTTAGTTCAATTTTTCATTTCAATTGTGCGGAAAAAAACGTGTCTTAAACACAAATTCGAGTTTTGAATACTATTAGCCACATACCATAGAGTAATCATCATCATCAACAACAACAACAACAACAAAAAACTCGCCAAATGTAACACGTTAGATTTCAGTAAAAATGCTAATTTCACGCCAAATGTTAGTATTTCATAATTATTGTATGTTAATGGTATGCAAGGCATTCTTTGGAATAATACCATTATTAGAGAGTGTGTGTGAAAGTTTTTGAGAGACAGCTTTCATTTTTTTGTATCAAAATTAAATATCAAATTTCATTTATCTGGTTTGTTTTATTCTTGTGTTTTCATGTTCATATTCACACAAAGAAAAAAAAGGATCTGCAGTTCGATACAAAGATCGCATTTCATCCATTTAGCTTGGTACGATTTTGAAATGTCGCGTTCCCAGCCGCAAGGTTAGAAAAATCAACAGGTCATCAACTCCTGGATTTATTCAAGTATTCAATAGGTAGGATTCAACACCTCCATAGATAAATTTACAAAAAGGTGAGTGTTTTTTCACACTCGCGAAATAAAAAAGCGGGAGAAAAAAGTTTGAACTTAAGTAATTCATTATCGATTGCAATAGCTTCACTATGCATAAAACAAAAATATATATTCATTCTATTATAATAATATCTAAATTTGCATTGAATCATTCGACTAGAAACTTCGCATAAAGAAATTCTTTTAAGTAATTATTCTCTATGATATTGTCATTAGACACAATTATAACTAGGAAAAATATTTATGGAAAAATTCTATCTTAAATACACTTGCTAGAAAATGTCTGCGTACAAAAGCACAATAAACATTCTAGAGAGAATGAAAATGCATTATAGTGACAATATTAGTTTAATTTTTATTTAAAGTATTTTTTTTAATAATTCATTTAATATCAATTGCAATTTCAAAATTATAACACACATTGTTTTAAAGTAATAATAATTTAAAATTACACAAAAAGTTATCAGAAAAAGTTTGCGTACAGGTATAAATTAAAAGGATATTTGAGAATTAATCTTTATTGTTTTAGTATCCATGAACTTGTATGAAAGTAAATATCGTCTGCATTTATTTTTTTGCTACTTATTCATTTTAACTCTGTAGTACAACAAATGGAATAAACAAATACAACAAATGGAATAAATAAAACATGATTTTGTTGATATGATGCATACTTGCAAACAAGTATTTAGTTTTGTTAAATAAATTTAAAATTGAATTTTGAAGATTTTTGAAAGATGGTACTACTGTGTTTGACATAAAATGAATTTTAAAGGGAAAGTGATTCCTGCGGACAAAAAGAAAATCATTTTAAAACTAAGGAATGAAGGTAAAACTCTTCGAGCAATAGGCAAGATAGAATAACTCATTCTTCTATAAAAAGAGTGATCAATAATTGTAAGTCATCAAAACCTGTTATCTCAAAGTCACGTAGTGGTCGCCCGTCTAAACTGACTTACGAGAAAAGAGATATATCCTGACATCCGTACGTTTAAATTCAAAGATTACTGCATCTCAAATAGTTATTGATGTTAGAAAAAGATTTATAAAGATAAAGAAAGATTGAGAAAGAGATATTAAAGAAAGGATGACTATCATGGCCTCGTAGCTCGTAGAAAGCCACACATTTCAGCTGTCAATAGGCAAAAATATTTAAATTTTGCCAATGAATATGTAAATAAACCTTCTGAGTTTTGAGAAAAAGTAATATTCTCTGATGAAAGCAAGTTTTGTATCTTTGGCATCAAAGGGCGTAAACTGGTACGGAGGAAATAAAATACGGCTTTTGAGAAACAAAATCTTGTGCTACAGTTAAACATGATGGAGGTGGCGTAATGATTTGGAGGGTGCATGGCAGCAAATGGAATAGATCGATTAACTTTTATAGACTCCCCATTAAATCATATGGGATATCTGAAAAGAAAATTTGAAACAGAGCGCACAAGATTTGAACCTTGGTGATGACTTTTGGTTTCAACAAAACAATAATCCAAAACACATTGCCCACAACATAAAGTTCTGACTTTTGTACAATACCAAAAATCAGTAGCATAGTCCTCCACAATCGCCAGACTTAAACCCCATCGTACATTTATGGGACTTATTGGAACACAAGATTCGGCAACATAACTTAACATCGAAAGAGTAATTATGATGGAATAGAATAATATTTTATCTGAAGAAACCCCCAGGTTAGTCCAATCTATGCCTAAACGATTGAGAAAGGTTCTTAGACATAAAGGTTATCCAACCAGATATTAAATTTTAATTGACAGTCCATGGAAGCCATTTTTGAAGACTTTTTTTTCATCTGTACGCAAACTTTTTCTGATAACTTTTTGTGTAATTTTAAATTATTATTGCTTTAGAGCAATGTATGTTACATTTCTGAAATTGTAATTGATATTTAATGAATTCTTCAAGAAATACTTTAAATAAAAATTAAATTAATATTGTCACTATAAGGTACTCGGTAAACATTCTCTCTAGAATGTTTACTGTGAGTTTGTACGCAGATATTTTCTGGAAAGTGTATATATACTCTTTGAATGCTATTGACATTTTATTCCTTTATTTTTTATTTGAAGGAAATATATTGTTATTTCTTTTTAAGTTATGTTAAGTGAATGACGTCGTAAAATGTTTCTTTTTCTTTTTGATTGTTTCTAAAAAATAATGAAGAAATTATTTGTGTCACTTTCAATATTATTTTATATATTACTATTATTATTATTTATTATAATAAATAAAATAATAATTTATTTTATATATTGTTTTCCTATTTTTTTCCTATTATTATTTTTTCCTTATATTATTCTTCATTTTTGTTTTTAAAAAATCGTTCGAAAATAAAGAATTATCTTTATGATTTCAATACAAGAAATAAATTGTATGACAAATATTCACGCATTTATTTTTGTTTATATCTGATACAAAATTCGGAGACATTCAGATTATAAAAGTTTGGAACCAAAAATATTGTTTGCGTTAAAAAAAAAAATGTTTAAATATTTTCTCAGAATAATTTCTTTATTTTCAACATTTGGGACATTATGTTGAAAAACATGCAAGATATTTAACAAATAAAATGATAAAAGAATGATAAATATTAAAAATAAAAAATTATATATTAAAAAATTTTCACCGAAAAAATAAATTTAAAGGAAAATATCCAAGCACTTATTTTTGTTTATTCCTGATCATATATTCGGTGAAATTTATGTTAGAAAAGTTTAGAACTAAAAAAATATCGTATATAATTTTTTAAACATACTTTATTAGAGTTTCTTTATATTAGCTTTTAATTTTGAGACATCGTACTTAAAAATATACAAAATATTTTTAAAAAATAACACAGCAAAGGAAATAATAAATAACTAAAATAAACAACTAATTATAAACACAAGAATTAAGGGCAAATATCCAAGCATTCATTTTTGTTTATACCGGATAGTAAATTCGGATAAACTGACAGATTATAAAAAATTGCAAAACAAGAAATATCATTTGCTTTCAAAAATTTTAAATATTTTTTGATTATAATTTCTTTATGTTAGTTTCGATTTTTGAGAAATCATAATACCAAGAAAGTTGCTGATTAAACAAAACATATATACACATTTCATTTCTTTAGAAACTTATTTTAAAATTTCCAAGATATTTATTAAATAAACGATAAGAATCGAGACTCAAGGATGACAACATCCTCCAACGACGAATTTTCTTTTCTATTTGCGGAAATACCGTTTTCGTCCAGAAATGCTTAGTACCAAATTAGATTCAGAATTAGAAACAAAAACATGAAGCGGTTACGTACACAGACAACTTTTATTTGTCCCATTCCATTTAATGTTTTGCTGTCAATCATTTGGTACCACTTTAGTTAATGTTATATAAGTTGTTTCAATATCATGCATACTTTACGATGGGCTAATAACTTCCTTTTTATCCAGATATCTAGACTTGCCATTCTTTCATTCATCAAGGACTTTATGATTTTTTGACAGGAAGAAGCATTTGTGACGTGAAGAATATTGACAGAACCAAATTGTGTGATTGAATAACTGTTCAATTTTTCGAGGAAATATTTCAAAAGAAAAAAATGTGGAAAAGTCCACAAGAAACTGGATTTTTCGACATGTAAGCAAGATCAGGAATACATACTTGGCACATTCGGTCCCTTTCCCATTTGGTCAGCATAACATCTCCATTATGGTTGCCACGAATAAGATAGAATTCGAAGACCTACTAGAAGAAATTGGGGACTATGGCTGGTTTCAGAAAAAAATGATGGCGACTTTTTTGTGTCCAGTGTCCATGGCACTTCCAGTTTTAGCTATGAACATTCTATTTTTGGTGAATACTCCTGACCATTGGTGTCATGTTCCAGAAGTAGCGCGAAGTAATTTAACAGCCGAGGTCCAGAAACACTTATTCAAACACAATCAGTCTTCTTGCTTTATGTATGATTTAAATTACACTGAATGGATACAGTCGAATTATTCCTACGTGCCGGATAATACTCCTGTGATTCCATGTAATAATGGATGGGAATACAGCAAAGCCTATTTCGATGAAACAGCTGCCAGCAAGGTAAGTTAATTGCTATCTTTACTGTCATAGCGATAATTTAAATTTGTCGAGCCCTTTTGACACTTTTCGAATTGATAAAACAATTAACTTATTAAATTTATGATTATATTATTAATTATTAAAATTTTCTTATTTTACAACTCCTTTCATTTATCACGATTAGTTATGTTTATATGGGTAGAATTTCAAAATCATTTTTAGTTCATTTGCTAAGTATTATAATTTCGAAATGTTATATATTTATGATTTCTTCGTGAAAACACGATAAATTAATAATTTAATTGCTTAATTTAACAAAAATTATTTTATTTTTTTAAAACCGATTTTAGACATTTTATAATTTACTATAGATTCTAAATTTTAAACGTTTGCGTTTCCTTGATGAATTTTTTTTGTTGATTTAGTTATCAAATAATTGATTAATTAAATTAAATTTTGATTCTCTATGAGTAACAAAATTGGTTGTGAATTAGAAGAATTTTTTTTCTTTTTTGAAAATGATGTGAAGTTTTTGTTAACCAATTTCGAATCATATTGAATTCTCCATTCCGAAATGCAAAAAGCACTAAACACACCACAAAACTGATATAATTAAAATAGAATTTTAAATAATTTAAAATTGAGGTAATTAAAATTTTGATGTAATTAATCACAATTTAAATTTAATTATTTAAATTAAATTAAATAACGTGTGAATTAACTGAATTGAAATTAAATTAATTAAAAGTTTATTTTAATTAGTTGAAAATTTAATTTAATTAATTAAACTTAAATTAGTCAAAATTTTAATTTATTTTATTAAAATTAAATTATTTAAAATGTTAATTTAATTAATTAAACTTAAATTAATCAAAATTTTAATTTATTTTATTAAAATTAAATTATTTAAAATGTTAATTTAATTAATTAAACTTAAATTAATCAAAATTTTAATTTATTTTATTAAAATCAATTACTTAAAATGTTAATTTAATTAATTAATATTAAATTAATCAACATTTTTAATTTAATTAATTAAAATTAAATTAATTAAACTTAATTAAGATTAAAATTTAAAAATTATTGTAACATGTATATTTGAGGATTAAATTAAGAACACAAAAGCACGAGGTAATAAAAATAAATTGGTAAGGAAATAAATTTAAATTAAAAAATCACAAGAATAACTCCTAAGTAATCATTGAAAATTAAAATATATTATGTACAACACGCCTTTGGCAACCAGCATGTTAGCTACGAATATTAATTCGCTCATTTCTTAAACTATTAATTAAAACAGAATGATAGCTATTGAAAATTTTATATTCATTACTTTATTAGATTTAAAATTTCAGTTTTAAAAAAATTGAAGTTTATGCGAAAATAATACACTAATTTCTTAAAATTCCTGCAAATTAAAAGCATTTAAATATTGAACTTTCAATTTAATTTTAAAATTACTTGATTATATAAATTAAATTAATATTTTAATTGTATTAATCAGCTACATGTCAGCGATCAATCGCCAAAGATCGATTCTTAAAAGCCTTTTTCATTAACTATCGTTTGCCTTTGGCATGTGGTTAATGGATAAATACGGATTTTCTTTATTATGTTACTAAGTATATAATTCGCATATGCTGTACTCTAAAGATAAAAATCGGAGCCCCCGTGGCTTGACTCAATATCCACAGTTTATATGATAGAAGAAAGATAACACTTTTATTAGATTACGCTTGGAAATTACTGCCGCTCATTGTTTAGACGACTAACCACAAGTTGATACATAATTAAAATTTCAGAGAACGGTCATAAACTATATTTAATCTAACAACATCATTATGTATTTTGAGATATCATTTTTGCTTACATTCGAATGTACAGATTTCCTATAGAACTGTGGTTTCTTTCCACATCAATATTAGGAATATTACTACTAAGTAACTAGGAACATTTCTACTATTAATATTATTATTAATATTAGTAAGTTGCAAGCTTTCTAAAAACAAATCTGATAATTCAGTGATTAATTTTTTTTTAAAATTTCGGTAATTTCTTCAGATTTTTTTTTTTTGTTTAAGTACGTTATTTTGGTTTAAATTAATTTATACTAAATTTATGACGGCCTCATTTAAATTAATTATTTTAATGAGGCCGTAATAAATTTAATGTTGTTCTAGAATGCAACAAATTAATACTTTAAGACATGCGTCATATGCTTATGTCATTTTTTTTGGAGCTCATAAGCATACATAATGTGTTCAGTATCTATCATGTCTTAGTCCTAGTCCTCAGAAATCGCCGTTAATTTGTTATGTGACATTACAAGTATGTTAATTAAGCTGTCACGCTGTGCAACTTACTAAGACACAAGCATTAAATTAGCTAATTAGTTTAATCTGATTTGAATTATAAAATTTTAATTAATTAAAGTTCAATTTTTAGTTAATTAAAATTTTTAGACAACAGATGTAAAATACTTCATGGTAAGAATGGGAAAAAACTATACAAAATGATCTCAAATTGAAATGTATTTCGAAATTTATCAATAAAAAAAATATTGTAAAAAAAGACTTTTAAGGAATTAATTTAACGACCAACATATTTTCAAGCTATTCCTATTACGATGAAATAAATGGCTAAGAATTCTTCAGATTACTTTACATGCCAACTTTTTACCCATACAAAAACGTTGGATCATTATTGTTGATGCCAATCTTTTAGACTAAAACTTCTCTAAATTTTACCAATGACTCTTCTGCTTTCAATAAAAAAGTAATGCTTCAAGTAATGACAAAATACTAAATTTTTCTTTTCATCATAATTTTCTTTAAGATTCATATCTAATTAGTCATGTTCAGCGATTTAATATTATTAATTTCATCATGTCAATTAACCTTGATGAATTGCATGGTATTACAACAAAAAAAATTATTTATATTGAATTATAGTTACATTGTAAATACAGAGCATTCAAATTAGTTAGTTATGCCTTTAAAATGTTGGAATTAATTGTCGAAATCGCTCTAATTGTTGGGGTGAGGATGCTTTATCAAAATTTTATTTTGTAATATTTATCGAAACCTTTCTTTCAGAGCGTCTTTTCTAAATAAATCATTGAATCTTGGTAAACTATGGCGGAGTGCAGGCATCACTTTCATCAATGGTCTATATAGAGATCGTGGTCCTTCATATAAAATAAAAATTTACGAAATCGATATAGTGGTTGTGGCTGAGGCTGAGGCTTCTCTGTCAAAGTTTTCTCCTTAAAAATTATGGTGAAAAATCAAAAAAAAATTATTATTATTTTCAAAAAGGAGAAGGACTGGAATTTAGAAAATCACTGATAACGCATGCAGAGATTATGAGCATTCATATGAATGAAAAATGTTTGAAATCAGTACAGAAGCTGGAGAATATTCCATCATGGATTTTTTTCCATTTAAAAAAATAAAATGATATAGTCCTTTTTTGAAATTTTTCTCAAAATGGGAGGCTAGGGGTAAATGACTATATCTGATAAACGTCACGAACTTTCATATGAAATAAAAATTAACGAAATCGATTTATTAGACTCCGCATTTTATAGTATGAATTTATAGTCTGAATTATTAGTTGATCACATAAATATTTCGCTTCTGAAATCTACAATTTAAATCTACAATGCCGGCGTCCTGGCCTAGGGGTAGCGAGTCTTCCCCGTGATCTAGATGTCCCGGATTCGAGTTCTGGTTCGGGCATGGTTGTTCTTTACCCTGTGTTCTATCTGTGAGGTGTGTGAAAAAGTCCCCATGTAAAAAGGGGTTGTACAAGCATGTGTGTGAGTGTCATCTTCATATGAGCTTAAGTCAGATTTCTGCCCTCGGGAGCTCAGGGGTCTTACTTTCCGAAGCTACTGCGCCCCTCTTTCCCCGATCTCTTGGAATTGGTGTTCAATCCGAGGGAGATAAGCAACAACAAGCAACAACGATTCAAAAACGCCCGGTGCTGTAGGAAAACAAAGAAAACGGCCACAAACCAGTAGAATTGCTCCTTGTTCAACTCTTCCTTACAATCCTATGATATGGCACGTTCTATTTTAAGTTTCGTCATTTAATGGAGAGAACCAAGTAAACATTGAACAAGAATTGAACTATTCAGTCGGGAATCGAAAAAAGATTTACTATTCGGATTTTATGTATCAAATTACGTTAATCAAATTGTACGCGGTTTGAGATACGGTTATTTTTATATAAAGGGAGATCGAGCTTCGTTCAGCATTTTTTTAAATCGTGTTTTTTCGAAGAAAATATTTAAATATGATAATGTTGCTTGTACGACAAGTTGATTGGTTTACGCAATAATTGCATTGTTGTGCAATGGATGTGAGCCGGTCTTATATATATATATATATTGCTCTTTTAAAGTTATCACAATCTGACCACTCCGATCCGCGCGAAGGCACACGGAAAAACTTAAATGACCAGACCGCTGAGACAGCAACACTGGCGGGAATTGTGGTTGAGTCCTAAGGCCACGTACAACACTTCCGTAAGGAAGTACGTATCGTCATCGATGGAAAGAGCTAAACCCCCACCTTTTCGTGTACCCACAGGGCTAGCGAGAACCAACCACCACATTGGAGGCTTCTCATCCTCAAATGTGGGGATTGGCTTAAAGTTATAAGATATATGAATGGACAACTCGGCAGACGGTGAATCTGTTGATGAGTTTGAATAATAATTTAATTAATCCATAAATTAACAATTGGAATTAGTTTTAATTTGCTACATTTTCAATTACATATCATGTGGGAATTTAAAAAAATAAGTATTAAATTTGAAGGTTATTTGTGTTTACAAAGTCACTCACTTGTAACATTATTTTCATTCCTCCACTTAATATCTGCAAGTTTTATAGAAGCCAGCAGGCGTATTCTTTCATTGACTTTCACGTATATTAACATAAAATGACCCGTCACATACTTTATAGTTAATTATGCGTTATAGTTAATCTTGTTGAACAAGACGTTCAAAGGAAAGGGAGAATGCTGGAAGTGGGTGAGCTTTATATGAATTGCATTTAATTAATAAAGAAGGTTTTAATGTCCCTTTGAAGATTCTCATTGGTCTGGAATTTTTATTTTGGCATTCTAGGTATTTTTTCAATTTACGGAAGGAAGATAAAAATCACGCGGCTCTAAACCGCATTCTCCATGAAAAGGGACAAAGGCTGAAACATTAGGTCTTGTTGAACGAATTGATTAAGGCGTTCGAACGAAAGGGATGATACTGGAATTCCAGGAAGAGAGGCGCGTTACATGCATTGCATTTAATTAATAATGAAGGATTTAAGGTTCCTGTGAAGCTCCTCATTAGTCTGGAATTTTTATTTTGGCATCCTAGGCAATTTACGGAAGAGAGTAAACCTCTCGGCTCTAAGCCACATTCTCCATTAACAGGGACAAAGGGTGAAAACTTTTCCAACATTAGATTTTATTCAACAAGTTAATCAAATCGTTCGAAAGAAAGGGCTGGAATATTTGGAAATAAGTTGGCAGAGCAGCTGGCTAAATTTCCACTTTGGAGGATATATGTCTTTTCATATTCCATATTCTTTTGGTAAAGGAATAATCTAAAAATTTCCAGACGAATGAGGAGTTTTAAAAGAACATTAAGGCCTGGCAACTATGTTCTTCGAAAAAGGAACCGAAAAGAAATTCTAAAATATTACAAATACACGAATTTATGGTGCTTATGTCGAAAACCACCATGCCTGTACATAACTTCTGGTAATAAATTCATTTCTATTACTTTCTCGTATACGTAATATAGAGAAATTACAGTAATCGTTAAAAAAAATTCGAATTTGAGATTTTGACCAATCTCCACGTTTTAGACACCCCTTAGTTCGAAAAACACATTTTTGAAAAATGACCGTCTGTCTCTGTGTGACAAAAATAACTCAAAAACGATTTGATCTAGATGATCGAAATTTGGTAGACAGCCATTACACCAAGTTTGCAGATTCCTATCAAATTTTGAGTAAAATCTGTTGAGAGAAATTCTGTCTGTAAGGATGTTCGAATATAAATTTACACGATAATTAGAAAGCGAAGAGAATAAGATGTTTAAAATTCGGTACAAAAAATTAACATGCATGGTTCTATATGCCTATCGAATTTTGAGCCAAATCCAACAAGATGTTGACTGTCTGTCGGTCTGTACTTTCAGAAATAATTAAACGCGATCATTCAAAAACACAATAGTATAAATATATCAAATTTGGTAAGGGAATTCATGACTACAAGTGCAGTTTTTTCGTCGAATTTTTATTTCAATCGGTTGATAAACACGTGTCTAAAACACAAATTCGATTATCTTATACTATTAAGCGCATGCCAGTGATTAATCACCAAATATTTCGCCAGGGATGCCATGATAGATTCAGTAAAAATGTTAAATTCACCCCAAAAATTAATATTTTGTAACTATTATAAAAAAATCCATGTAAGGGCGAGTATGCGAGAGTTTCGTCGAGACTATTTCCGCTGGATTCATAAAAAATTTATGGTCTATCTCGAAGATTTGAATGAAAAAGACCTTCATATAATCGTTTATGTCAGTTTGAATTATTTTCTAAAAGGAAATGTATTCTTACCTCTAAAAAATTAGCTATGGAGATACGATTAGAAAGGATACAAAGTGTATTTCTCGAGATTATGCAAAATATCTATAACCTTCTCTTTGAAGTTTCGTACTCATTTTAATGGAAACATCCTCAATTAGGAAATGTAGCTTCGACTGTTCGATATTTTCTAGGATTCTCTTTACTTTTTTTTTACAGGAAAATCCTTTCGTTCTATTTATTTTGCCATCTTCTGAATGAAATCATTTCCCGAGATATTACAGTTATACGACAAAGGAACTACACAATTCATTCATCATTTATCAGAAGGTTCACTCCCGCCCCCCATATTTCACTACGTCATCATGTGCTTAGTTTAACTTTCCTTTAACTGTGCTGTACGAATTTCCTACTTTGAAGCAGTTTCACGGCTATTTTGGGACATATATCATTTGAGTGTGAATTGATTCCATTATATAGTAACCTTAGTCTACGTTTAAATTTGTATTAAATCTATATTAAATGGATAAAATTAAGAAACTTTTTTAATTCGTATTTTTCAGTAATTTGAATTTTTTATTCTGATTCCTTGAAGTTTTTAATAAAATTAAAATATTGTCTACAATTAGAATTTATTTTGTTTAACTAGACCCCAAAATAATAATTTTTAAAGAGAGTTTCATATTTTTGAACTAAGGAAATACGTTAAATACGTCTGTATTTTGTGTTCTTAGTGAATTTAATTGAATATTTTTTAAAAGACTTTTGATTGATTCGAGAATTTTGGTGCTCTATATTGTATTTAATAACAACATAAAAATATTCTTACTTGAAAAAAATTTGAACATTACAAATACGAATTGTAATTTTCATTTTGCAGTTTTTATTGTACAATTATTACATTATATTATGTAAAACATGTGTCATTCAGAAGGCTGTTTTTTTATTAAAATTATTAACCTATTTATTAAAATAACCGTTTTTAAATTATATTTTTTTTATTTCTTATAGTTTTATTTACAAAAATAAATAATGCTCATTTATTAATTATATACAGCGTGGTTATAATTAAACTTCCCCTATAAACAGCATCCTACAATGCAAACGGAGGAACGGATTGCAGCGAAATTTGGTGTACAGACTATGCACGAGATGCGCTCACGGAATTTCGAAAAAAAAAATTTGATTCCAAAATGTTTACCAGGAAAATTTTACCATTGCATTTAACGGAAAAACATTAAATTTAACACAATAAACGCCCAAAATGGAATACAGAAACAATATTAACAATCCAGAAGAAGAATTATGAGTAATAAAATGTAAAACCGGGAAAAGCTGTCGGTTCTAAGAAAAAAAAAAGTCAAGATTTGCATGTTTGCGAATTAAAGGAAGCTTTATGCAAAGCGGATTAGGATAAGAATCGTTTGCAGTCGTTGTCATGTTTCATGTCGATGCTTCCAGCTGTAATGATGACGGAATCTTGTTGCAATGGTGTTGCGGCATTGAATGGCTTAAAGAACTCCATAACGTTTCGTGTGCGAAGCATCATCCTTTGCATAAAGGAAGCTTTATGCAAAGCGGATTAGGATAAGAATCGTTTGCAGTCGTTGTCATGTTTCATGTCGATGCTTCCAGCTGTAATGATGACGGAATCTTGTTGCAATGGTGTTGCGGCATTGAATGGTTTAAAGAACTCCATAACGTTTCGTGTGCGAAGCATCATCCTTTGCATAAAGGAAGCTTTATGCAAAGCGGATTAGGATAAGAATCGTTTGCAGTCGTTGTCATGTTTCATGTCGATGCTTCCAGCTGTAATGATGACGGAATCTTGTTGCAATGGTGTTGCGGAATTGAATGGCTTAAAGAACTCCATAACGTGTGTGCGAAGCATCACAACTGATCAGTTAGGATTTGCTGTTGCACATACTGTCCATCGATTTGAAATTTTGCAGGTGAATGAGGGTGATCACATGGAGCACCTTTCCCTACATCATCCTGGATATGATTAACAACTGCTCCTCTCGTGCCATTTTGTCCTATCTATTCTTGTCTCTGCAAACTGAACTGTTTTTCTCAAACAGCTTACTGTTATTTTTTCCTTACATTTACTTAATATGGTTCGATGTCATGGTGATCAGAAAATAGTCAATAAATGTTAATATTGTTTCTCTATTCCGTTTTGGTCGTTTATTGTGTTAAAATTAATATTTTTCTGGAAAAGGAGCCCTCTGGTGGATATTTCGGAACTAAAAATTTTTTTTCGAAATTTTGTGAGCGTATCCCGTGTATAATCTATATACCAAATTTCGTTGCAATCCGTTCTTCCGTTTGCGTTGTATTATGCTGTTTATAGGGAAAATTTAATTATAACCACCCTGTGTTTTATTAAAACTGTCCAGTATTTAAAATAAATCTTAAAAGCCCTTTTTACCTATAGAATAGGTTTTTTTTCTTGCTTTAAAATTCTTAGACTAAATTTTTATTAATTCAAATTTTCGGCTAAATTGATTTTTTTTTGTCCTGTCAGTTTCGATATTATTAAATTCCACTACAATATTTTTCTTACCAAATATCTTTACTATGCTGTACATTAAAACAAAATTAAACCTATTATATATAAAAGTTGATTTTTACTTGTCAAGGATTTCTACAGAGTTGCAATTCTTTTTTGCTGCCCTTATGATTTCGTGATTACGTTGCATTTGCGCTCCCTCGCATTTGCACACATTCTTAGTAAGAGGCATTTGCGCTCATATTATAGTCGTTTTTGAACTCGATTTACAATGGGTAGAAAAATACTTCAAATTTTTCAATTATATATAAAGTACTTTTAATATTTGACTCATATTTTTTTTTTTATAGTTTGTCACTTAAAACGTATGAATCACACAGTGCAAACGTTGAAGCACACAGGATGACTATATTGCTGTTGTAGGTTTTCAGTGCATAAATAGTACAGCTCAATGGAAGTGCGCAAATGGCACTACTCGATGGATGTGCGCAAATAGCAATGAATCATCGTAAATATCTCTATTTAATAAGATTGCGCAAATAGTACTATTTAATAATAGTGCGCAAATAGCATTAGTGAATTGATATACGCAAATATGAACGAAATGTAGAAGTTAATCTTCTATTTTTGGAAATAGTTGAGGTTTTTTAGCTTGAAAAAATGGTTGCACATGCGAACTAACAAAAAAAAATTGTAAATTTTTATGCTTTTCTATAAATTTTATTTAGAGCAAAATAAATCAATTATGAAAACATTATTTAGAGAACATAATCAAGAATATAGTTATTTTTTTTATTTAAATCTTGATTCTTTCATTGTTTTAGTGGAACATGGTATGCGGCGACAGTCATTATTCCAATTTAGCCCTCACATTATCGAATTCTGGGGGAGCAATCGGAACTTTCATTTACGGAGCTTTGGGTGACAGGTAAGTCAAATGTACTAAATATATGCTTTTCCGGACTCAATAATCATGAAAATTTTAATATGCTGGATATTATTTGTATATTTCGACTTGCGTTATTTTAATCTTTTTTTATACCAAAATAGATTAAATTACTCCACAAGTTACTCCATTGGACTTAAAGATACCAGAATTGGTATATTGCAATTTCTAATGAGCATTCAATAAGAAAAATATTTTAAAATTTGAGTTATTATTTTAATTAAAAATTAATCAAAAATTTGACATTTCTTCCCAGATTCCGGAACTTATTACTAAATATAAATTAAGTTTACAGGACATTTCAAACTATGCCAATTTTATTCTCGTGAAATTTTTACCCTATTTCTAATAAGTGTAAAAAAACGTTTTAAACAAAATTTTAAAATAATTTTTGTTATTTTATATATTGTGTTATATGCACATACATTTTTCTATGTCCCTCCCTTATCTTTGGCATAATTAAAAGTAAATTTGTAAATTTAACATAAAAACTGATGTCTCCTCCATAACCTCCGAAACATTTCATGCTATGATGTTTTGTATTAAAAAAACTAATTTCTTCGAAATTATTTAGATTGAAATGATAAAGGTACATTCCTTCAACAATTATAGAAATTCCATATTTATCCATTGATTCATTCAAAGATACCTTTTTGCATCTATGATAGAAAAGGTCAAATTTTTTCACTGGCATAGATTATTCTAAAAATAAAATAATAATAAAAAAATCTGTTGATTTTTAAGGTCTATTTCTCCGTATTTTGAGATTAAATAAATAAAAGATAAAAATTTGGGTAGTTTTAAAGCGTTGAGAGATGTGCAAATTATTTAAATTTCACATCATTTGAAAATATGAAGAAAAAAGATTCACATTGAAAATACAAGTTTAAACTAGGAAAAATATGTTATTTAGTAAGAAAATATCGTAATTTACTTGCTTAAAATTATGAAATCGCAGAAGTCCTGCAATTAGATAGCAACAAAAAATTTGCTCTTTTAGAATAGAAACACACAACATTCTGAAATGAGACACATGACTGCGAAAAACTTGCAAATCCACCCTCCCTAATCCATCTAATGCCGAATGATTACACAAAACAATATACAGATTTCAGATTTTTTACAACTTCTTTTAAATCTACAATTAAGAAATATACCATTCTTGACCAAGAAAATTGAATCAGCGTCTTTTAGCTGTGTTGATTTTAATTCCATTAGTCTTTGTTTCAGAAATCAGTCTTCATCACTTATAAAAGATTTTACTCCTCAAAGCACTCTTTTTGTTCATTGCAGGAACAATAAGAGTGGTTTTCCAAATTTTTTGATGGTTGCGTTTTTGTTTTAGTCATTCTTTTTTTACTTTTGATAATCATTTTCTTTTTGAATAGTATTATTTTGTTCCAATTCGAAGCTTGTGTAATTTTCCTATATATGGCTTAATAAAAATCAAATATTCCCACCTATATCTTCCATCTCATACCTGTGTTGCTGCTGGCGATAGGCGAGGATCGAACTCGCAACCTTTGGGTTCGTAGCCGAGTAACAAGACCACTAGACAAAAGAAATTTCTCATGTCTCGTAGCTGTTATCTGGCTTATAAGCGTCACCACTTAAAAGCTTAATAGATATAATACTAAAGTGTTTTTTTAAAATTAACACTCTGAATGTAAGAGGGGCAAAAAAGCGCCCAAATGCGCCTGGGTCGAGAACTGCAGTTGGTAGATTTTGCATAATTGTGGTGGTTCATTTGCTTATTTTACTTCAAGTAGTTACTGCTAATTATTGCCTTTCTTGATTACACAATAATTTATTTGACAGTGAAGATTGTAGTTTTATGTTGTTTATTGGTTAACATCAACAACAAAAGGTACATGATTATGCCATAGTCTAGAAGGCCTAGAGAACTACACATAAAATTACTCGGGAGAGAGCCGAGATCACACTCCCCATAGTACATGACTCTAGTTCGCTTCTGCTGAATATATATATATATACTAACATCAACAGTGAGACCACGTGGTTAACCGAATTCTTAACAGCTACTGTCTAGACACGTATGACAACATTTCAATGGAAAGATGACGAAAAGACACCATTTTCTGGGAAATTTGGCGAAAAATTTACTATTGAGAAATTACTACTATAAATTTCGTAGCAAATTGGTCTTAAAGAATTCAAAATTAAAAAAAGGTGCCTTTAATTAACGTTTACAACATATTCTGGATACTTAAAATAGGACAATGTGCTCTAGATGAGGATGTAATAAATCCTGAACTCCACAGTAACTCCCGATGGCTGTCATAAGCGGGTCTTTGAACTGGGTCTTTTGATTTTTCATTTCCCTAACAAATCCCATAAATAAACTCAAGATACTTGTGAGAATATTATGACGACATACGCTCTTATGAATTTCGATATTAAGAGATACAAGTCAGAGAAATAAGGCCCGAAACAAATTTTAAAGTTTATTCAACAATTATATAGTTTCCAATGTTAAAATAAATCAATGATTCTGTGACTGAATGAAGCGTGTTCTTCTATCACTAAGGGAACATGTTGTTGCTATCATATTGGATGAAAGAGAATATGAAGGAGACTTGAATTACGGAGAAAGGACGAAGAAGAGGAAGGAGAAAGAAGAAATCAAAATCAGAAATTTGTAAGAATTTTTCGAACCCTATCTAGAAATTTTGATGCCATGCACTTCATTGAGCTGATTACACAAAATGTAGTCTAAAATCCGCAAAAATAGGTTCTACCCAAAAGTTTCGATCCCAAGTTCTTCATTGAGATCATAGATTAGACAAATATAAGAACATTTCAGATTCCATCTAGAAGTTTTAATGTTCTTCATAGAAGTGATAGATTAGGCAAAATATAATTTAAAATCTTTAAGAACATTTCAGATTCAAATTTCAGAACAGTCAATTCTAAAAGTTTTGAGTCATTTTCTTCTCAGAGGTGACAGATTAGGCAAAATGTAATCATCCTCTCCAATGATATATAATTCGAAAAAAAAGTATTTCGTCCGTTCTGCAAGATTAAAGTCGAGTAGAGAATTTTTTCTACTTTTTTCATGCTATATCCTATCCACTAAGAGATGCGCTAAACTACTCAAAAACTACGGAAAAAGTGTACGACCCAGGAAACAGAGATTATTAGATTAAATCAACTTTGCTCTCAAGATCTACTATGCCAAAGTTTTATAATAAATTGAATCTAAGTCAAAGCTCTTGAATTAATAAACATAATTTAACACACCCTACTACGTTGAATGATTGAATAGTGTGTGGGTAGAACTCAAATTGCGGCCACCTGCTCCAGTTAGACTCAGGGTCATCTTATAAAAAATGCGTGAAACCGGCGAACAGTTAACAAAAGAATGTATTCTTACCATAATAGAATATATTAAATTATTGTTCGTTTCAGTATCCTGAGATGATCACTTTTCGACAATTTTATCTCACTAAGGAACGAAACGTGGAAGGATGTGCTCATTTTAGGAATTAACTTTATTCCTAAATGTAAACATCTGTTCTAGCGATTGCAATACCGGTATTTTGAGCCATTTGTACAATTTTGTAATACCGGTATTCACAAGATTAAATACCGTTTTTCCGGTATTTACTAGAAATTTCTAAAATTGTCTCCACTATATGTTCAGGGATCGTGAACGTAGCAAAATAGTATCCGTTTTTGTTTTTATGTCTCCCTAATGGGCGAAATTAATTAGCTAATTAACGGCTTAATTAATTGATTAAATCTAAATTAGCGAAACGTGGATTATCGCTGAAAGAAGATATTGTATCCATAACGACTAATGGAGCAACAGTTATGAAAAAAGTTGGAAAGTTGATTGGTGCAAATCAGAAATTGGGCTATGCTCATGGAATTCACTTAGGAGTAATAGATACCAAAAAAATAAAGAACAGAAGAATCCAAACACTGTGGATATAGAAACTTCGGATTCCAAATTTGAAGAGAGTAAGAGTGTGAGTGATATTGACAATGAAGATAATGACAATGTAATTGTTGAAGAAGAAATTACTAATGAGGATGAAATATTTACCCGTCAAGAATTGCTTCCTATAATTTATAAAGTTCGAAAAATTGTTAAGATATTTAAACGCTCCTCTACAAAAAATTCCATATTACAAAAATATATACTAACTGAAAATAAAACAGAATATATGTTAATATTAGATTCTAAAACACATTGGAACAGTTTACACCTAATGATGGAACGATTTTTGAAACTGGGAAATCCAATCCAAAAAGCAATAATCGACTTAAACCTGTAAATTAATTTTTCAGATAGTGAATTCGACTTAATATCCAGAACTGTATCAGCTCTACTTCCAAGAAAACTGGCTGTTGAGGCATTATGTCGGAGAGATTCTAATTTATTAACAGCTAATGCAACAATAAATTTCACGTTGCAGTCACTGAAAGAACAGGACACATCACTATCTGAAAAATTAATTATATAATACAATGAAAAATCGCACAGAACAAAGGCATGCCGAAATAGAAAATGTCTTACGGTTATTACATAATTATAAGGATTTTAAAAATAAAAAAAACAATTAATTAAAAGAGACTAACCAATTCAAATCTGATTAAGTTTATAGTAAATTTTCTTAAAATTTTTACCCTCAAACCTATCCACATTCAGAAGAATTCGATTCAGTTATAGAAGATTATGATGATACGAATGTCGATAGTGAAAAGGAATTGTCTCTTGAACAAAAATTAGAATCAGCGATAAATAAAAAAATTTCAACGAACCAAAATACAATACAGAAATCAGCTATATCCAAAACCATCCGACGAGAAATCGATTTATTTGAAGATGAAGGATTTAGAGGTTAATACTTGGAAAAAGTATATCGCGCATTGCCAATAGTACCACCAACTAGAATAGATGACGAAAGAACGTTTTCGATAGCTGGCAATTTTTGCACAGAATTACTTTTCAGGCTTAATGACAGTACGATGGATGCATTATGTTTTTTAAGATCACTTTTTAAAAATTTGTAATAGTATCACAAACTGAATAGTGATATTTACACTTTTTTGTTATTTAAATAAATAAGATGTTCCTTTACTTTTTTGTGATTCTTTATATATTGTTATAATTTATAGGTTACAAATTATTTTTTGTGATATTTACACTCTCTAATAAAACTGGCAAATAAAACAAAGAAACACCTATGTTTTCTTTTTTATTTTTTTTTTCTAAACTTTCTAATACCGGTATTAAAACCGGTATCCGGTGTTAAGATCTAAAAAATACCGAATACCGGTATTGAAATTTTGGTCCGATATTGCAATCCCTAATCTGCTCCTTTCCCTTTCCTCATTAAACCCATCTTAAAGCATGCGCAAAAGCTCGGAGGGTTTTATAATCAGTTGGCAAACAATACTCAAGTTAACAAATTATCCAGATATGAATAATTGTAGGATTTAAAACATCAGAGAGTATTCATTTGTAAAAAAATAAGAACTTTAATTTTTCTCCTAAATTCTAAAGTTTAGGCCTTTTGAACGAACACAAAATATAATCCATGGTTTATTAAGTTTAATTTTACTGCCATGAGGCTGTACAAATGAATTGCACAGACACTATTAAAAATTGTTGACAATGTAACTTTAGAATAATTATTAGGTGTTTTTTGTCATTTAAAAAAAATTTAGGTACTTTGTGAGAATTAAAGATTCAATTTATGATATTTTTCAATATTATTTATTGATTAGTACGCAAATACTTAATTTTTGAGCCCTATCTCAATATGATATGCGGAAAATCGATTTCTTTTCTTTTTATTCTAAAATTAAATCTTTGGAATATTTCTAATTTTGATTAACACTAAAACTCTCTGATGTTTATTTTCTTACATCAGTATTTATTTAATAAAAATATAATAAATAATTGTTCCTGCAAAAAAAAAAATGATTCATGAATTTGTCCTGATTTTTCTTCTTCAATGAGAAATAACGCTCATCAAATGATGAATATAAATTTTCTTAAATTAAAGAGAGAAAAAATAAACTAATTTCCTTTTTCTCCTTTAATGTAAATATTAATGTGTTTAAAGCTAAGTACTACTTTGCATTGCAATGATAAATATGAAGAGATAATTAAATTAAGAATAATAGATTTAGTATTTACCTTGTATAGACAATTAAATATTTTATTTATTAATTTGATTTAATCCCACTTTGAGCTCATAGGAAATCATAACTTGATACTGCTTCTCGCATTAACTCCATTTTCCTCTTCCGCCTAAAATTTATTCAACGCTAAATTATTTGCAATTGGCCACTAAAAAATCGTCTGCTAGATTAAAATACTTTATATTTTCATACTAACCGTTAATTTTTTTTTCCTGCTAACTTATCGTCTGCACGTATCACTAAATTTCAGTTGTGACGACCTCGTAGGCATAACCAACGTTGCATTTTGGTAATTATATATCCTACCTTTGAAATTGATAATCATATATTTTAGAATTATTATCTTCCAAACAATAGCATTCGCGTTATTTTAAAACTTAAAAACTACCTTTTCATGATCTCAAATTTACTTTTCTACAATGTTTTTACTTATAATAATTTTTCATATTTGATGCTTAATCTATAACGATATTTTTATTGTTATGACGAAATTTAACATCACCTTTCAAAATATTATATCATGTGCTTTTTTCAGTGTTAAAATTAATATTTAAAAAAACGAACATTAATTCAGAAACAGTATTTTCACTTCCGCCTTTATTTCGTAGGACAAAATCTTTTTAATTTGCACTCGCAGTAATTTATAACACATTGATTTTATTAAGGTATCCGACTAAGTTCAAAGGGAACCTTTCAAAAAAAGTATTTTAGTGTTTATATGATATTTTGAAATTAATATAATTATAAAATAATGAATAAATTGAAATTTAAATATATATGTAGCTTTTGAAGTAAAAGCATATTTTGATGTAAATTTCAGCATTTATTTACAAAAACTAGAAATGTCTTAGAGAAAAAAAGTTATGTAGTTTTTCATTTTTCTTTGTAACATATTTAATAGTGTAACTATTTTCTAAGAATTAAATTAAAAAATAACATTTTGAATTTAATACTTAGAAAAGTGGATAATATATGAACTTTTCTATGAAATTTTGGAATTTTTTTCAAAGATATTTACATTAAACAATCATAGATCCACTTCTAAAGTATTCATAATCAATTCCATAGTACATTACATTCTACATAATATGACGAGTATTAATTATAAATTTCATTAAGATATCTTGATTTTTTTAAAAGATATGACGATATTCGTACCATAGAATTATGAAAAAATTCCTTCTTCAGAAAGTACATTTAAAGGTTTTAAATGCTTATAAATAAGCCTCACTCACATGCCAATAGTTTGTTATAATTTGGCTTCTAATTGACATAGAGACAAAACAAAAATATCACTGGAAACAGAAACATACCTATTTTTTAAAACTGCAAAAATATTTAAAAAATGCGATTTTTTACCCAAATTAATGTTTTTAACCTAGTTGGATATTTTAATTCATATTTTTCATTCGTATTCAAATAAAAAGATGAAATTTTTTGAAATGAATTCCATATCAACTTTTCAATAACCTAAAATATTAATAATCTTAAGGACAAATCGGTTGTCAAAGACTGATTGTTATCACCAAGCCATGAACAGGGATGGCTGAAAAGAGTCGCCAACAACTTCCTTTCCAAGAAAAAAATCCACAGTATAATCAAATTTATAAGGGAAAATCGAGACCTATTCTTGCCTCCATAGCTCTCAACATCAAGTCTCATACCAAAAAATACTAAGGGGAAAAACAAGCACCGTTGTCTTCTGTCATACATTTCAATCAAACAGACATTCTCTTCATTTCCATTTCTTAAATTATTTTTCATCTGATTTTTTTAACTGCATCCTGATCTACTATATCATAAAAAATAAGTGAATACAGAATATATATATATATATATATATATTTACACATTTTATCTCTCAGCAATATATTTCTAAGTTTATTATTACAAATTATATTTCTAAGTTGAAAAATTATGTAAACCGTCTCATCATGACATAATTTCTTATATAATTGTAAATTCTGTATATAATTATTTTTCTTTCGTTTCCCTACTGTAAATATTTTGTTAATTAAATAAAATTCCCGTAACATGCCCACCAAACCGTTCAGTGACCAGAATGGTCACGGATACGGGGGCATGAGACGGCGTTCTGTTCTTTGTCATTTATTAGCTTAAAAAGAGTCACAATTATTCAAAAGCAGAACAACATGTCGCCGGTTGTCGAGTTCTGTCCTCAACATGACATCACTTAACTTATTTATGTTCTTTACGAAATTATCTAACTATATCAAAGAATCATCTGTCTTCTTAACCTACTAATCTAAAGGAAAGTGGTTATATTGTAATTTATAACTGCAGCTCGCAATTCAACAATTATATTTCCATGTCATCAAGAAAAAAAAATTTTTACATCAATATTCATTTTCCACGATTTATCTTTCAAATTGATCTCTTTAATTCAATACACTCATATTCAGTTCTCATAAATAATTTATTTCTGCCACGCTCAGAAATCATTCTCCTAAAGTTGTTGATAGTTTTCCAGATCTATCGCAACACGATCGTTTGGCCTTAATATGTTTTGCATTTTATTGATTATCAATCTTCAATCTTCCGAAACAAATGAAGCACTTCCTTGGTTATGAACGGAAGGAGGAAACATTCATTTCCTCAAAAGGTATCAAACAATGATTGGTCGAAAACACACCCATTCTTTTTGATATGGGAGTGGTTAGTAAAATGTACATAATTGTAGAATTTCACAGATATTGATTTTTTTTTCACAGAGCTGTTGCAGAATATGATACAGGGTGATTAGTAAAATCCTTTTAAGGCTTTTAAATTCAAAACAATGTCTCATATAAGTCATGAAGTTAACTGTACCTGATGTAAAATGATTACGCTGAATTTATTGATACAAGTAACAGCACTCTAGTGGTGAAAAAAAAAGGGGAATTTACAAAAAGTAACCCAAAAAATAAAGGAGATAGGCCAAAAAATTCAAATATAAAAATGTACGCTAGTCTATAATTAAAACACGGGGGAAAGTTTCATGATATTATCTGTAAAATTGGTGGAAATAAATGAGATTAAATTTATGAATTTTCTGTGATTTACGTTTTTTTATATATTACAGTTTTGTTTCCTTTCTTCGTTGCTTAATTTCATTTTGTTGTTTCTTACCTGGAAAAAATTGTATAATAATACCAGAGAATATATTTTTCAATTTTAGACAAACCCCTTTTTCAAGTCATTGAAAGGTCATAAGTTTTATCGCAAATATCTGTCAATTTTATAGTTAACTTTATTCTGAGATTTTATTACGGTATATATAGAATGTATTTTTCTAACTGAACTTTTGGGCCGATCTCCTTGACTTTTTGAGTTATTTTTACAACTTCCTTATTTTGCCACTAGAGGTGCTGAAACTTGTCTCAATAAATTCAACATAATCTTTTTACTGTAGATACACGTTACTTCCCTGGCTGTACGAAACGCTGCTTTGTATTTAAAGGGCCTCAAAGGACTTTACGATTACGTTGTACGTAATTATACAGTGTTGTAGTTGTATATACACTGTACTTAATTATAGGCATTGTATAATTATATTGGATTATTACACTGTTTAATTTTCGGAATTAATAAAACTGCGTAAATTTCAGTTCCATTTGCTATTTCTTACGAGGGTCATATCCCCCTTCCAGCATCGCTAGGCTTTAAAAAAAGTCAAGTACAGTGAACAAAATGAACTTATAAACAAAATGTTGAATACAAAGATGGTTACTTTTTGATAATAAACCAGCAGAAGATTGAAGGTTATTACACATGCGCGATGATTACCAATGGCTTATTTAGGAATTTAGGGGTTCCGTGCAATATGTATTATGATGCTTTTTCTTTTTCTTTTAATAATTAATTAATTTAGTTCCGTATTTCAAAGAAATTTAAACTTATTAATTAACGAATGATTTATTTTCAATAATTCTTTTTTACTTTAATGAAATTATGGAAAAAATATTTTTTCAATCTATTTATTTGTTTATGTTTTACGATTGCAAGGCAATTACGTTTGTAAGCAATATTATTTAAAGCAGTGTCTCGATGTATGTAAAAACTGCAATAATAGAAATAATTAAACTAATTACAACATAATTAATTTTACATGAAAGAGTCTTAATAATATCTTTATATTTTATAATAGAATTTGTGTTTTATTTACAAATTTATTTTGAAATTAGACTTAAGTTCTTTTTAATCGATCTGACTGTTGCGATTCTTTGTAGACTCTATGGTCTTAGCTGCTTAGTGAGTTTAATCGGAAATTCGCATTGTTTTTGGCAGCACTGTAAGTAGCAACTAGAGACTTAATTTTTTTTGTCATACTATGTATGTCAGTTCATAATATTCTTATAAGCGAAAACATTCTTTCAATGAACATTTGATGAGTATTGACCTTCAGCATTGAAGAGGAGAGGAAGAAACGAATGATTCTGAACCAGTATAGCCATTGTGAAAGCATCCCGTTGAACCAGAATTAACTAAGAAATATTAGCAAATCAATGCCAAGGTCACCGTACGGCCATACAAAAACATTTATCTTTCCAACTATCTCTCATTTACGAAGTATAAAGAGAAAATATTGTAGTTGTCAAAACTTCCGACTGTAAGATTCGTTGAATTTCTACGCTCGATTCGAGTGCAGATAAATCCATTATAGGAATTTGTTTATTTCACAGTGAATGTAAAAATCCAAAGATACAACAAGCTAAACCAATTAATTTTGTTATATAGCGTTGCGTGGAAATTGCATGATTCTATCAAATTTCGGCCGAAATCTCTCTAAAAGACGTCTGATTACCCATGTGCGAGTGAATCCGATATCTAAAAAATATAAGGAGCTATAAGGGTGTATCGAAAGAAAACGAAACAATGGTTATAATTCGATGTATTTTTGTATAAGAGTGACGAAAGTTATATGTATAGATAGAGCAAAAGAAAAGAAAAATCAACCCCCATTGCGGAATGGACTTGGCCTTGGCAATTGCATAGAACCACGTGATATGCATTGGTGGTTAGCTAACAGTATCGTTTAGCAGCCAATCGGTTGCCATTTCATGTGCGTCTGCGTCATTCTTTCTTGTAGAAAAAGTGTAACAGGTTGCGTTATTCGTCTTTTTTTATTCATTGTGTGTTTTTGACATGTTTGTTATACTGAAACAGGCATTGAGATGTCACAAACGTCTGCTAGGCAAAGTATTGAAACGCCACTAGAAAAACAAAGTCACCACTCGAAATTGGTCCTTAAACAAACAATCTCAGCCAAAAAAAAATTCTGCAAACAAGGCATTCACAAGTTGGTGAACTAGTGAGTCCAATGCTTTTGTAATTTCGCCGGGCATTTTTTTAAAAAAAACTATGTTATTTTATTCTGTGGTTGCTCTTCCGTTTTCATTTCAACCATCGAAATATGGCATTTATATTTTAGTACATATTTATTCTGCTGGAAAAGGTATTGTAACGTCGCTTTTTTGTTACCCACACAGCAAAGTCATGGATACTGCTCGAAAGTGGTTTCAATATCATCCAAACGATTTCAGCACACAAGGCATTCACCGCTTGGCGAACTAGCCAGACAAATGCTTGTGTAATTTTGGCGATTATACTAAAAAAATAAACTATGTCATTTTATTCAGTGGCTCCGGTTCCATTTTCATTTCATTCTTCGAAATCTAATATTGTATTTGCCATCAAAATGTAGATCTGCGTCGCTGTCTATTGGTCTACTGGCTGTCTATTCGTATGTATGAGAACGATAATGTATAATGTAACACAAAAACAGGTTAAGTTACATAAATATAATTCGGCATTTGGTCTTGACTCAAAAATTAAAGAGGTGTGTTAAATTGTGGGCAAAACTAATAAAAGAGAAGTGGTTCGAATTCTTACACGATTTACTTCAATATGTTCTGAAACTTAACACAAAAGTTGGTAAATTTTATAATGGTAAGTCATAGTAGTCGAGTGGCATTCTGTATTTAATAAATATGCCTCAAAATTGAAAATCTATGCCAATTCCTACAACTAATAAAGAAGAATGCGTGCGTGTGCGTGCATGTGTGTGTATGTGCTGGCACACTTCATGCCAGCTTTTTAATCTTGAAACGAGTTTTATTTCAATAAGAATTTTAATTAATCAAAAATTAAGAGAGATTTTGGTGTTTTCCCGTGTTAAGCCCATAAAATATTATTCAACAAAATGAAATTTTTACACCTTTTTAAAATTCAAAAAATTCTTCTGTTTTTGGTAGTAGTCTAGATGATACGATACATCATCTTAAATTTTTGTAATTTAAAAAACAATATTTTTTCTTTATTAATATCATTCGATCTCATTGTAGCAATGAAATTCAAGTCATTTCATATTTCTTCAAACATTAGTGACGTATTTTTCTTTGATTGTTGAAACTGTGGAAGAGGGACTCTGCGAATTATCTGCACAATTTAGATAAGAAAGTGGTTTAGAATCACAACTAGATTTACAGCATAATCATACTTTTAATGGCACTATGACGTCACGGGACTCGATCCCAATAAGAAATTCTGTATGCACAATAGATAGAACACGTGCAAAGTTATTAATGCCAGTTATAATTTGATGACTCCAATTGCTTTTCAAATACAATTAATTGCGAAAATGAAGTCTATACCTTGATGCAATGCAGTTCAAAATGTTGAAGATATTTCCACACATATTTAATTGAGTATTTTCATTCTATTGTTGAAAATGAAAGAAAAAATATTTTGTGAATTATGCCTAATTTACTATAGGAATTAGAAAGTGAAGTTACAGTTCCACAAAAGTCAATGCGCAATTTTAAATATATGTCCTAGACACTTTCTTTCTTAATGACATTATGACGTCATGAGATTCGACTAAATTAAGGAGATTCACATACAGAATAAACAAATATAGAACAAATATATAGTATAGTTATAGTATATACAAATAACAAGTATAGAACAAATGCCTAAATATTAGAATAATAAGGGTTTATATATATGGAAATTAAACATTCGTACATAAATTATTTTTCTGAGAGACTCATTAATATCAAAATCGAAGATATTCAATTTGTAGTGAAAAGAGACTTATGGTGTTGTGCTGATGAAAACACCGGCCTTTGGGAATCATATTTTATTGAGATTTCTTCTAGATTCCACATCAAAAGACACACAAAACATCAAATTACACACACATACTTAACATGGAAGAATAAAATATCACTAGTTACTAACTGATGTTACACACTCTCTTACTAACTGAAAGGCATCATGGGAACTATGCAAATATATATATATATATATATATACAATTTTTGTAGTAGAGTCATGGCCGAAGACAGAGAAAAAGACTTCGAATTTTTAAGTTCGCTTTATTTCTATACCGGCAGGCATGATTTATGGACAAGCAACGCGGACAAGGCACAAGGTTCGGTCGCATATTGATACAAGAGCAGATTAGCGTAAAAGAGAGAGAAAATAATTTTTACAGTGCTTATATATCATTAAATTTTTATAGGGATATCTCTACACGCGTCGACCACAGGCAAGGAAATCATAGGGATATTTTAGAAGAATTTGTTTAGGTCAGAAATATTTTATCCCTTCACTCGGAGTGTGGAAACTTGTTGGCTTTTAGCCGATTCAGCAATTTTAGAACTCGTCTTGAATGAATTAAATAGAAAAAGTGGAATGGGATGAGGAGATAAGAGAATATTTTAGAATGAAGTTGATCTGGGCTAAATTAAACTGAAAGTTAGAAAATTAATTAAGTTTAAATTAGATCTTAAAATATCATTATATATATATATATATATATATATATATATATATATATATATATATATATATATATATATATATATATATATATATATATATATATATATATATATATATATATATATATATATATATATACACCACTGGTTAAAAATTAAAACTAACACAATCAAGGTTTTCGGCTAACCAGCTGGTAGAAAAAAAGAGGCATACTTTAAGCGAAATCGCCTATTTTTCAAACATTTCTTATTACCTTCAAGTAAATATCGCTTTTTCTACTTTCGGCAATTTTAGAAATTAAAGTAAAAATATAACAAATTCTGAATGAAATTAAAAGAGAGAAAAAAATATAAAGTTATATAAATATAAGGTTTTAAATAAAATGCGAGTTTAACAAATGATCACAAATTCCAATTTATGAAAATGCAACGCATGGGATAACAGATTAGTCTTCAATTTTAAAAACACAATTTTTTTCTCTCATTTCTCTCCAGAATCGGCAGAAGACCTGTGTTTTTCATCATAGTCTCGGTCACAGTAGTCACCGCTGCAGCATCTCTTCTGGTGTCGAATTTCATGGCATTCTTAGTGTTGCGCACAATAAACGGCGGTCTCATGTCTTCTTTGTTCCAGTTACCTTATGTCATAGGTGAGTACTATTCAATAAAGTGAAAAATAAAAAAAAAAATAAAAAAAAACTACCGAAACTAAATAAATCATTTTTGGCTAGAATTACAAATATGTTTGAAACCCTGGAAAAGTTTCACTCTTGCGATATTAGAAGTAGTGACTTTTATTCTGCAATCTTTGTGACTCTTTCTGCGCCAACCAAATACTAATTCCTTTCGTCTAGACAACCAAATACTGAATGCTTTCGTCTAGACATTCGGCCGTTTAATTGGTGCAAAAATAAGTGAGTATTCTTCCCTGTTAATTAAAGCATTAAACTTGATATAATGCATGAAACAACAGAAATGCATGAAACGGCTGAATTTTCTCTTCTGAACATTCAGCCATTTGGTTGGGGCCAAAATAGGTGGATGTTTCACCCTGCAAATTTAAGCACTAATTTTCAAAAAAATAATAAAGCATGAACCTATATCAAAGACAAATGAAGTTACTGCTTTTCACTCTTGGAACATGAGATTTTGCACTAATTTAGTAAGTTTATCATTTTTACTCATTAATCTCTTTGCTTATTTATTTTTTTATTTATTATTTATTTATTTATTTTTGCTCTAAGCAAAGTATGGCCATTATCATTGTCTAAAATACTGATATTTAAAGGAAGGGTAAATGCTGCCAAAAATATTTTACTAAATATGACTAGTTGCGAAGATAAAATTTTAGATTACGTAATTTTTTCAGCAGTACATTTATTGAGTTAAAAATTTTTAAATATAATTCTTTGTGTTAATTAGAGCATCTTTACATCTTTACAATCTTATTTCTACCAGTTAAGAAATTAGCTATTGTGTCACGATTACTATGAACATTGTGCCGGAATATTAAATAAGCAAAGTAAACAATTGTGCTTGGGCCCCACAATTTTAAAGGACCCAAATCCTAAAGATTTTTTGCAATGTTTTGAATTATTTAATTTTAAGATTTCATTTAATTATAAACGCCGCGCAATTGAATTTCATCAAATTAAATTCCATTATTGTTTAAATTAATTATAGAACATTATTATAGTAACATTTTTAATTAATTTACATCTGCATGCTTTATATTATGTTATGTTATAATGCCTAAAAATTTTTTTATTATAATTCTAAACAAAAATGTGATATTTTATAATTAAAAAAAATATCCGATCCTATTATTAAATATCAATTAGATAGCGTTAAGAAAAATTGTATAATTCTTCCTATTTTATTTAAAGTTAATTTAAATTTCTGTTTCACATTTTTTTATATGCGATAAATTGAAATCAACTTTTTAGAAAATGATCTGCAGTTAAGCGTTTTGCTATTTCAGTTTGTCATTATTTACTATTTATCAATACTTAAAATTAAAATTCTTAAAAAATGTATGTTTTGAAAGTTTAGAGGGAGGAATAGGCCCCCAGATTTGCATTCCTTAGGACATCTAAAAATTTTTTTTGGGGGGGGGCGCTGAGTGGATTCCGTGTATAACTTGCATGCCTATTATTATATTAATGGCTTTTTCATTTATAGTTTCCATGGTAACTAAAAATGTCTAAAATTCATCTGTTGATGAGCCAATGCGATAATTTGATTTTATTTACAGTGCTTGAACTAGTCGGTCCTAGCAAGCGAGGCTTGTCAAATGCTATTCCTAACATATCGTGGGCAGTAGGGCTGTGTACTTTGCCACTGATCGCATACCTCAGCAAGCACTGGGTGACTTTAGGTTTCGTCTGCACTTCTCTTGCTGTACTAATGTTTGGATACTGGAAGTAAGTAAAAAAAATCTATATTTTGTAGTTCTGTTTTCTTTAATTCTTGATGTCTCTTTATCACAAACAATCTATCTTAATTCATCACTTTCTCCCACTGGGGTGGGGGCACCTCCAGAATGAGAATGAGAAGCTTCCGGTATGGTGGTTGATTCTCGACTCCCGGTAAGTACAGAAAAAGGTGGGGTTGGCTACCTCCCATCGATGACGGGACACACCTCCCACGGGAAGGTTTGTACCGTGGCCGGTGATGGCCTTAAGGACTCAATCACAGTTCCTGCCAGTGTTGCGTCGCGGTGATCCGATCATTTAATTTTATCCGTGTGCCTTCGGGTGGGTCGTAGTAGTCAGATTGTGATTAATTCATTCTTTTTATGATTTGAAACTTAAGTATCAAATATTTTTAAATGTTTTAATTTAATTCGATTCTTAAATTGGAAGGAAACAATTGAAATAGTTTCTCTTAAAGATTCTAGCTGTTTAAGGAGGAAGGAATTAAAACATTTATATTTTTTCTTATCTTTTAAAAAATGAACTGGTGCAAATGTTCGAAGAAAATTGATTTCTAGATCCCAAAGTATTTAATAAACGGATTTATATTCAAGATAAAAATTAGGTAATAATGAATGTAAAAAAAATTCTTAGAAACACGCTTTACCAGTGTAATAAAATGTAAAAAAATATGCTTGATTTACTCTTTGTTGTTCTAAATAAAACTATCTACCTTGTAGAGTACCCACACAGAGATAATGATAAACAAACAGATATTTATTTTTACAGACATACACAATCTCTTTTATTATTGGTAGATGAAGATGTAGATGAATAGAGATGAAGCTCATTGTGATGAAAGCAGGAAGAAAGCAGGAGTTTTTACATTTTCTATTTACCTTCATTTCTTCTTATTTTCATTTTTTTTTATATAATTTGTAATGCCAATAACCACAGTAAATTCCATACTAATTCTTTACAATAATAAATAGGTCTTTTGCTTATCATTAAATAAATACAAATTTCATCGAATGTTGCAAAATTTTTCTGTTTACATGTAGATAAATGCTTCTTTAGCAATAAGCTGAGCAACAGAATTAAATGGCAAGATTTATATATCTTCTAGAGGCAAGCGCTGAAAGTTGTATATCAATATATAAAATCATTCACCGATGTCCGTAACGCTAGGCGGAGTTAAAAATATCCCCGCCAACTTCATTTGCGTCATTATCGGATGAGATATCCGGACTGCTTTGACGTCTAGCAAATGAGACATTTTTTCATGTTGAAATTGATTGTTTTGTCGATGCAAGAATAAAGCTAAACTTGAAAAAAATTATGGTATAGTAAACTTCACATTTTATTTACATTTTTTAATGCTGGAGTGAAGCAAAGCGTAATAAGCTGAGGTCTACCAGTTTTTTTATTTTGTATTTATGTTAATTCATAATATTCTCCTTTCAGTTGGAGTTTATTGTTTAGATTTTCTTTCAGCATTATTGGCATTTTTTTTATAGGATCATTATTCATTTCACACCGATTTTAGAGATTAGTTTCGATTTGAGTATTCATGAATATTTTGAATAAAGAAGATCCCGCTACAATTTTAAAAAAAACTTTTAATGTTATTATATATTTGCATCAAGAGTATATTGTAAATCATTTCTTTTTATTTGTTAAGCACTCTCCCAAGGAGCAAAAAATTTCCTATTATAGCTTCCTTTAGTAATCACAACATTTTAATAAGATAATAGTTTGTTTAGTCGTACATATCTTCTAACATATATATATTAAGATTTAAATCACTATTCTTCATTATTATTAACAATCAAAGTGAACAATTTAATGATTTTTTATAGTTCTTTTCTTATAATTCTTAGTGAACAGTTTAATGACTTTGTCACAATTATAGAGCAGATTTTATTTTAAAATTAAAGATATTAACTTAGAAATATTTGTGCCGTTGCCATCTCTTTTCAGATACAGTTTCGGAATTTGGTATTTCATTTTTAGTAGATCATAAATTTTGGCACGTTTTTTTCTTTGTCAATAATGATTCTGAGTCTAAATATATTGATTCCATAGTTTTTATAGTGTTTTGAATATTATATATAATTCCAGGATTCTGTAATATCGTTCTTTCCATAAAAAAATAATTTTTTTTTATTCCACATTACTTTTCAATATTACAGAACAATTTGTATGCGCAGAAGATAATTTAAAATAAGAGTAAATGAGAAATGTAAAAATAAAATTAATTTAAACGAAATGATTGTTTATATTTCCCATTAAATACTGATTCCAACGCTTTCAAAACGTCCTTAAATAGCAGAATACAAATATTTATCTGTTAAATAAAAGAAAATATAGCCTATCCATTTTTAGTTTCCAAATATCCTTTTATAAATGAAGGTCATTTTATGTCATGCAATAATTTAAATCTAATTGCTGCAAAAATCAAAAGCAAAAGCAAACTATTGCTTATATGTTCCATTAAAAATATTTGGAAAGAGGGTTTCCCCTGAGAAATTCTGGAATAAACGAGAAGTTTATTTTAACAGAAATACCGTAAATGGAAAGGGGGATTTTCCTATTTTTCAGCAGTTATAATTTGATCACTATTTCTTCCTGAAAATGACATCCATAAAAGTAAAAAATATCAAATATTTTGTTTGCTAAAGAAATTCAACTACCGAATAGTTTTTCTTAAAGTTTTACCCACAAATAATGTAAATCTTAAGTAAGATTTGAATAATGGTTTTGTAGTAATCAAATAAATAGTTCTGTTTTCCATAATTAAATATATATATATATATTCTTGCACGAACAAATTATTTTATTTTTTTAAGGTTAATAAAATCCCCAAACAAAATTTAATTAAATGTTTGCCATTCTTTTGAAAAAAGTGAGTTTTTCAGAATTTTTGAAAATCGTTTGCTGCACTATGTAATTTTTTCGAAAAAATAATACGATTCAAAAATAGTTTGAAGCAACTGATTTTCACATTTCAATTAAAAAGAATACAATTCTTTTTAGAAAGAGAAGGATTTTATGTACTATAATATTTTATACGAAATATTTTTACATTATAAATACTAAATTTTTCATAAATGAGTATTTACATAAGTGTTAATTTTAAATAGATTTAATTTCTTATAATACTAAGGTAACCGTCAACAGATAAATTAATACGTAAAATCTATAGTCTTCATCGTGTTATGGTATTTATCATTATTATGGTATTTGAAGTATAAGTACTTCAAATTTTGCACAAACAAGTCAAGCACATGATAAATTTCAGTGAAGATTTTCTGTCAGTTAATTAAAGTTTTACTAATAAAAACCATATATTAATGAAATAATTAATTGACAATCAGTGATAATGAAAATATCTTGATTCCGAAAAACACTAGATATATTATATTATTAATAAAATTAATTAACTATTTTATAGGTTCTTACCTGAATCCCCGAGATGGTATTTGGCGCATGAGAAGTATGAAGAAGCCGCCGATGTTCTAATGATGATTGCAAAGACGAACGGTAAAAAGGTGGAACGGCAAGATATTTTGATGAAAGCAAAAGTATGTTCTGGTCTTAAAATCCTTTAATGAATACAAAGAACTTGTTTTAACTAAGAAATGCTCTAATACTGAATGTGTCCTTGAAAGAATATCTTTCTTGAAAGCTGGTGCTTTGTGTACTTGCAAAAATCAAACCACCGAACGGGTGAAACCGGAATTTTCATTTCCTCATGTGATTTTTATTTTATTTTTGATGCATATATTAGCTGATTGAAAGAGAACAAACTCGTGCTCTTTATTTTTTTTTTTATTACTTTCTCGTATACGAAGCATACAGCGATAAAATAAATGTTCAAACTCCAGTTTTGACTACTTCCAATTTCAAACCCTCTTGAGACCGAAAAATGCATTTTTGTAATTATGCCTATCTTTCTACCGCTTTGTCTTTTTGAGCATAAGATAGCTCGAAAACGTGTTTAGCTTAACGAGTGAAATTTGGCAAGTGGTCTTCATTCCAAGTATATAGGTTTCTATCAAATTATGAAAGAAATCCACTCTGAAGAAGTTTGGCTGTTGGTCCAGTCTCAAGTGAAAACAAAAACTACAAAACATTAAGGGTTAGAGAGATAATAATAATTTCAATATATAATTTTAGCATTTATATTGTAGGTCAAATTTTGATCTGAATACGTCAATGGTTGCCCACTTGCAAGTATGTAAATATATTAACTCGATAACACAATGGTTTAGATAAATAATATTTGGTATATAATCTTACTAATAAAATAATAATTCTATGTCAAATCTTGGCTTTAATTGACTATAATAAAGGCACCTAAATGCATGTTTAATTTTCTTCATACTTCGGAGCACAAAACGCTCATGTTCACTACTCTGAAAATAAAAATCGGAGCATTCATGGCTATATCCAAGGTACACAATTTTTAAGCAAGAAGGGCCAATTTTAACAGCTTGGGAGAGTTCTGTGCATTAATTCTTGTAAATCGAGTTCTTCTCGAGTGATTAATTCTTGTAAATGTTATAATTTCTTTTGAGCATCGCTGATTGAAACGACCAATGCTTTTTGAATTAATTGTATTTTTATGTTAACATTATACCACGGACAGTCAAGCAAAATTATTACTTTCCCTCTTCCCTATTTATCGTTGGGAAGAAATAGAGTTAACTAATTATATATAATTGGTGCAATTGGGAATAATTATATATAATTGGTGTGTAATTGGAAAAATTCTGATACGCAAATCTCGACTTATTGCTGAAATTTTGTTTCAGATTCTTGGTGAGAGGGTACAGAAAGAGAAAAGTAATGAGAACAAGGAGAGCAGTGCCCTAGATCTTCTGAGATACCCTAATTTAAGAAAAAAATTCTTGATTGTGACATTCTGCTGGTAAGTGTCTAACTTAATACGGATTTTAAAAACCTTTAATTAATTTACTGGCATCAGATTAAATAAAATCCCATATTTTCAAATGAAAATTCATTGGATTGGCAACAATCCTTAGAACTAGCTATATCTGATGGAATTGGTAAACCTGAAAACTTACTCTGAGAGTTCATTGCTCCATATCATCGCTTTCCTTAGGGACTGCGGTGGCCTGGTGGTAAGGGCTCAGTTTCGTAATCCTGAGAGTTCAGGTTCGAGACCCGATTTCACCGAAGAGTTGTCGTGTAAGCGGGTCTGGTGCACGTTAAATCGGTCTTGGCCAAACGTCCTCCCGGTATTGTGGAGAGGGATGTGCCAGCTCAGGTGTCGTCCTCGCCATCTGACCGCAGTTCAAAATTACACGGTCCGTCCCAAAATAGCCCTAGTGTTTCTTTAAAATGGGACGTTATTATAATTTAATTTAACTAAACTAAATCGAGAGTTCATTATTGTGGAACTCACTATTGAAATTAGATCCAATTCGTTAACTAATTCTTGAATAAAACATATATGATATACTTTAGGATCTACATTCTGTATGTCAAAATGACTTTATAGCGCCAAGGCATTACTTGAAAAGGAGATCTAACTTATCTGTTGTATATATGAGGTTACTGCCTTCCTGGGTTCACTTAAATTGGAAATTTACTATATTAGATTCCTCTTGAGGAAAGAATAGGAAACCGTTAAGCTATCAGCTCATCTGATAGTATTGAGCCGAATTGCTAAAGAGAATTTCAGTCTGCCAGTTTTTGAATAACGCCAATAGAAAGCACAGCCAGAAGATAGAGTTTATTAATTTTTCTTCTGATTCGTGCTCCTTAGACATGACATGCCTTAACACAATAAACAACTAGCCTAGGTCAACCACGGCCAACATCGATATACTAGAATTGCTAATTTCCTACAGGACCATTTTCGTTGCCAATCTTTATTTAATTATTGAAAGAGTAAAAGTTATGATTAACTGAGTAAATGTGTGCTAAATTACACTATTAGAATCGATGAAAATGTCTCCATTAAATCCCTTGTTTGTGTTAATTAAAAATAGCTATATAAGTAAGTGCTGTCAATCCACGGAATACACTTCGAAGGCCCCTTAATCGTATTAGATATTTCACGATTAAATAACATATGGAATAGTATTTCTGTCAGATGACTACGATTACATATGAAATGACATCATTCATTCCTCTGGCCATAAGAAAAAGAATGACTTCACAATGCAGCAAATGGCGAGTTGACGAATTTATTATCTGAATGAAGTGACATCCAATTAATGTTTTGGTCATGTGACTCATGTCATATGAATTAACATCAGTCATGCTTTTATCCATCCGAAATAGAATTACTTCACAGAACAGCGCCAAGTAATATAGATGATATGGTTGATATTTATGTTATCAGATTAAATTAACAAATTATCATATGTTATCAGATTAAATTAACAAAGGTTAGTTAACATACCATCAGAGAAAGACATCATTCCATTGATATTTTGAACAGTCTTATTTTTGTTATTTCTTTTTCTGCCTTCAAAATTTGCCTGTTTGATTTGCAACTTAATATGAAAAGAGTTTTGATTTAAATTCATTTCTGTTTTTGAAGGGCAGCCAACGATTTGGCCTACTACGGTCTTCAATACAATCTACCAAACCTGGAGGGTAATCCCTTTCTAACATTTTTCGCACTGACAATAGTCGAGTTTCCCGGACTGCTGTCCATCTGGTACTTGATGGAGAAATTTGGGAGACGGTGGTCATCGGCTTCATTCTTGGGACTGGCCGGATTCGCTTGCCTGGTAGTGGCTGTGGTGCCTGAAGGTGAGAACTTGAGACTGTAATCCACGCATCATACTTGCACAAAATGCAAATACATGCAATTCAAAATTCTCCATACAAACTTCAAAGGATGGTAGAATGCATATAAATGAGAACATACAGTAGTGTGCCTAAACACAATAGCAGGTCCTATAAATATTAAAGACTAGTTGCCTTTGGTGACCAGTATCTAGTTAGGGATATCGGTCATACTTAATTTTAGTTAAATTGTTTAGATATAACTTCATGCCCATAATTCCGGCAAATTGTCATGCATATGCTCTTTTCCTTTTGTGCATGAATCTTTCTAATGGAGACAAGTCCCATGATGTCATTGCTTTATTAAAAACGTAAATGCTCATTTCATCTGTCTTCTAACTTTCGCAGTATTTTAACTTCGCTTTTTTATTAGCCTTGTAAACTATACAGATATTAAACTAAATCCTTCTTTTTTAACTTTCAACAATGGAAAAAAATGCGATTAAATATTTCATGAAACAACATGAATGCTTGAATTTCAGGACTACAATGCTAATAATGCAAATTATAATGTTTGATAATTTGGCAAAAAATATTTTTAAAAAATTGCCAAAAATCATGAAATTTCTGCAGGACAGTAAAATCGGTCCAGTTAAAAATTCCTATTTGTGCAATAATATTTTCCTTAATTATTGCAGTAAAATGGCAAAATTCAGCTTAAATGTTAACTAATTCAAATTCTAATTAAATTTCTTTAAAAAATTGTTTTGATTTGCATATTTTCAAACTCTAAAGTATACAAGGTAATGTATACTTTGTAGTACATAAGCCAAATCTATTAACTGTAGTACAAACCTTCTGGCAAACACACACATATTCGCTTAATTATTAGTAGAAATATATCTTTTAGAAATAACTATCCAAAAAAGTACTTCAATGTTTGAGATACTTAATGAGTCTTTATAATGCTGTTCAAAAGATCGTAGAAGTTTCGTGTCAAAAAATAATTCAACATTCATTTACAGTGTCTTTAAGGCAGCATATTGAACAATTGTAATTAAACAATAGATAAAGTTATAGATAATAATGCATTCATATATGCAATCCAATTAGATATTGATCTTAAATTCTGGTATCAAAATCAAGTATTAAAATTTATTAATCCTGCTTAAGTATCAAATAAAGTAAGCGAGAAGTATTATGAGAGGGTCGGAATAGCCTGGTTAGTAAGGCGTTGCATTCGCGTCCCTTGGGCTGCGAGTTCGAATCCCGCCAGCCGAAGACTCTCCACGTGTGTGGTGACTGGCGCACGTATAAATCTCTCGTAGTCACAAACTGTTCCATGTCGAGAGTAATACCACTGGGGGTACTGGGTCAGGGGTGATCGTTCTCTGATTCAGGTCTAAATAAGGGCTGTGACGTGTGTGTAGCTAAGTCGTACTCTTGGCCCTTGATGGCTCTACTGAAAAACAAGAGACGTACCCTTGGCTTAAAATCTTTGACTTCTAAAGTCAGTGGGCTTGTCTATTACAAGTGTCATTAGATAACAACAACAGTATTATAAAATAAGTAAGAAAATATCATACTTTAGTATTAAAATTCATGTAGCCTAGAAGTTGCATTTTTATGTTATCATGCTCATATAAGCAAAAATAGACACGTTGATCCATTCATCCAAAACCAGGCTCAGATTTGCAATTCTAAAATTAAACCATTGGTTAAATTTCATTTATTAAGCAATCTACGTATTTAAGTTATAGTGTTTACATGCATACGGACGGGCAGATAGACTTCCCTTTGATGGATCTACAATTGATTGAATCTACAATTCGAGAGCACAGGTCTATAATCCTACTCATTTGTTGTGTTTCTGAGATGTCGTGTTTATAAAACACACAAATATGGTAATTCCAAAAACAGTTTTTTCGGAATCAGGAAAGTCTAAAACGAGAAGATTTATAGCAATTTTAATTTCACCTTTTGATAACGAATTCCTCTTTGGGTATTTCGAATACGAATTTGTCGAAAATTACGCAAGATTGAATAGCTTCCTGTTGCCAAAGATTATTTATTTGGCGATTCATCATCAAAGGTAATAAACCTAACAACTTTTATACAACAATCCTTAAAGCTGTTTGCTACTATTTCTTGTAATCATCCAAATTTGTGGACTTTTTGAAAGTTTTTGGACGATTGGTACGTTTTTGTCACGATACTAATCTTAAGTTTCACTAAAATTGTTATTATTGTTGTAGAGATTTAATGAGTGACCATTACCATTCCACTGTTATACCGAAAGCACCTAGATTTCAATTTAGTTTCATTGTATTGTAATAGATGGGCACCATGGGTTCTATTAATTCAAAATGCTAAATCACACATGACCATGAGTCTGAGTAAAAAGCTAGTTGTTGGCATTCTCTGGAAAAAAAAGAGGAGAGAGTTCTTCGTCTCCGGTAACGATGAGTGTTTAATAATCTTACGCTACGGCGGCAGTTAGTTTTGCTATGTGCAGACATCTTGTTAGGCTTCGCCCTTTGGTGCCATCTAAGCATTTTAACTTCTAATTTTAATCTAATTACCTTTAGTGTCTTAATTGTTAATGTCCTGTTAATTTTGTTTACTCTAAATAAATTCTTTAAACGTTACTTCTTTTCTTAATCAGTACCCTAGACATTGATTCAAATCGGATTGAATGGGCATTTTGTCCCACCCAATCCTACATTAGTATAATAATTGTACATTAGCCTTTTACATAATTCCTTTCATTTCCTTTAGATGTTCCCCATGTGGCAGTTATCTGTTCTGTCATCGGAAAGTTTGGTTCAACTTCATCGTTCATGGCTATCTACTTACAGAGTTCTGAACTGTATCCCACACCAGTGAGATCTGTTGCCATGGGGATAACCGGTGCGGTCGGATGCGCTGCGATTGTCGTAGCACCTTATATTGTTTACCTAGTAAGTAAAAATGCGATTATTATTATTCTTTAAAAAAATTCTTGCCGCCTTTATGGCTAGCTTGTTCTCCCGAAAAAGGATCTTAACCGGCTATTAAACTATAAATATGGAATGCATTTTTAAAAAAAAAAATCATCTTTTTAAATTAAAAGTCTGAAAAACATGAATTAAATGACATTACAAATTATTGTGTGGACAAGTTAAAACGAGTATATGCTACGGAATAAAACGTCCAAAGAAGAAGTTAATGTTCAAAAAAACTTTTTTTTAATCATAATTTTAACAAAAGCACGCGACTGAATGATTTAATGGGATAATGAAATCAAAATTTCATATCCATAAAAACAATAAAGACATCACTACAGAACATGAATTAAATTAAATTTTAAAAATTAATTAAAATTAGAGAAAAGTATATGGAAATGAAATTGGCATCGTTAAAAAAGTAATTTTGAAGATTTACATAACGTAGAAAACATTTTTGTGTGATAATATCTTCTGGAAATATATCTGAAAAGCACCAAAAGCTTTCATTTTAACATATATTTTAATTAACTTTTGAACTTTGAAATATTGTTATAACCCTGCTTTCTGTTTGTAGAGCACATGTATTAAATTTCCTCTAAACCGGATAAAAACTGTAGATTTGAGAAGAAATATACAAACAAGCAATCATCTTTATACACATAGAAATTATTGTAGACATTTTGGAATATCTTGTTTAATTTGTTTTTACTAAGATATCTGTTTTCTTATTTAAGTGTTTTTACAAAAACATATAATCCAAAGTAAAAATTAAAACACACAATTTTTAAATCCATTCGGCAATTAATAAAAAAAAATTGTTTCAGTTCCTTTGATTGCATTTTTATGTTTTTTCTTCCCTTTTTGGGAAAACTATTTTTTTGAAGCCTAAATTGACTTAAAAAGCAATTGATATAAATTGTTTTTAAATGAAATATTAAATCAAGGTGTTAAAACTACGATCACTTTATTACATATTCTTGGTGGTCAACAGTTACAGTTATAGAGACAACATTTCGAAGCATTTGGATAGCTAAGTCAACTTTTATGCATAGCTAATCGTATAATCAGTGACGGATATGGATATTTTGTGAACCTATGCAAGACCCATTATGAGGGCTATAAACTGTTCGATGCATTTTAGTCTAATTTTTTTATTAACTTTGTTAAAAATTTATTTGTTATGGCATCAGATTTCTCGATAGGCACACAATATTAATGAAACAGACGTTTTGTATTTACAAATGTTCTAATAACTAAACGAACTTAATGAAACATATAAGAATTCAACCAATTATATTATAATACATCAGTATCATCCTAACATTTTATAATTCAGAGAATTTTTATTTTTACACACTTATTTATTTGGCCAACTAGGGAAATAATGTTCTTTAACTGATTTGCTTGTGACCTTTCCTATCAGAATAACAGCCCTAGGCTGCTGCCTAGAACGGAAATCCGCCAATGTGTGTAGGGAAGAAATCATGAATGCAATTGGAACTATATCTGTTGTGTAAAAAATATAGGCGTAAGACACACACTTGGTGACAACAAATTAGATGAGAAAAGTTCTATTTTAATATCAATTTCATGAATTCAATTCCGAATGCTTCACTTACCACTTATTTCTTATTATCTGTAATCAAATCGTTGAAAGAATTGTCTTAGATTGTTTATAAGATACCACATATATTGTTTAAAGAACAGCGTTTATCTTTAATTTTAGACCTGAACATCACCGTCATATGTAGTGATTTGATTACAATATACTCCCGAGTATCCGGCCAAATGTGGCGGTAAATAGGCCGGATAACAAAAAGGCCGGAAATATCGAAGTTTTATGAACTCAATTCTTTCCCTACTAATACAAAGAAGACAAAGTTTACGAAGACAAAGACAAATGCGAAGACAAAGTTTTTATACCAAAATTCACTGTTATAATACGTATTTTCTCACTTCTCATTGAGGACTGAACCCTCCATTTATCTCAAGGTCAAGTATAATGTGAATGCGGCCCAGTGAATCATAGAAATAGTTTCCGGTTTTTGCTGTTATACCAGAGTCTAGTCGCGATATAGGGCATAATTTCTCCTCCATTATCACTACATTTTTTTTCAGTTAACGCCCATTTTGAAATCTTCATTGTGGTACACTTAAAAAAAAACAGTAAGCATATCCTATGAACAATTTACGAATACTGTATGCATTGTGCAGTTATAATCAGGAACAATGGCAACAAATGAGGTCCGTTACATACTGACGAAACAATAAATAACGAGAAGAACGTCTCTCTTTTCCTATCACAACTTGTATTTTGCACACAACATGTAGGAGGATAGTACCAGACTCCCGCTTCTAATATCTTGGCAATGTTGCCAATGCAAGCCTTGCCTTCCTCATTTAATTACAACAAAAGAAGACTAGACCAAATAGTACCGAAGCTGGATAGTTATGAAACGGATACTCGAGAGTGTACTGTACTTCTAGAAAAGATATTCACGTTAAGTCTCTTGGTAGTCGACTCGAATGAATTCGAAAAATCGTTGGAGACACTTCCAAGAGCAATTTTCTTAAGTGGAATCAAATTACAAACTTCATTCATTCAGTCATTCTTTGATTTATCCTCTTTCCAGGCTGTCTTCGGCAAGTACATTCCTTTTCTGGTAATAGGACTTACTGCTGTACTTGCAAGTTTCAGCGGGACTTTCCTTCCTGAAACACTGGACGAAATTCTGCCTCAAACCATTCAAGATGGCGAGACTTTCGGAAAGAATCAAAAATACTTTTCATGCACGAGGTAAGTAGTTTGATGTAATTCGAGTAGATAAATGACATAATTGTTTAAGGATGAAATATTGAATTTGGGGTATATAAAAGTTAGGTTTCATAGCATTTTCAGAAATGCATCTATTGATTCAAAAAACATATAATTGTTATTCTTCGGATCATTTAAAGTATTTTTTCATTTGGGACTATATGCCTATCTAATGGTTTAGAAAGAGAGTAAGGTAAGGTAAGAGATATAATTTCAGACTTTAGAATTAATAGAATTTAGAATTAAGATTTAGATTTATAATTTAATTTATTATTAAGATATATAATTTATTAATTAATTAATATTGAAGTTATGAATCAATTCTTTTTTATAGATGTACTTATTCATTTAAAAGTATTAGAAATATATATATACAGTGGCTCAAAAAATTGAGAGTACACCTTACTTTTACTTGATAAATCTGACTTTCAATATAAATAACACATTAACGGGAAGTGCAGACATGTTTTTATTTTTACACCTAACAAATGGTTTAATTTAGAGTAAAAATAAAGAAATATCAACGAAAAACTTCTAAATTGAAAAGTTCAGAAGCATTTTAAATAAACATACGCAGAATTTTGCCTCAAAAAATTGAGAATACAACAATGAAATTTTTGCAATATACGCATAGAAACGAATTGTCACTATTAAGTTGCATGTCTTTTGGCTTTTAATGGCCTTTAAACGTCATGGTACCGATTCGACCCATTTTTGGTGGTAGCTGAAGATATTTTACCCCATTCTTCTTGCACCACTTGTTTTAAATTGGTTTTGTTTCTAATTTTGTGTTTTTGAACTACTTTTTCGAGTATGGCCCACGAATATTCACTGGTATTGATGTTGGGGTACTGTGATGGTGTGTGTAATTGCTGTTTACAATGAAAAAGACAATATGTTTTGACGTTACTTGCATTCTGTTTGGGGTCGTTGTCCTACTGGAAAATGGAATTTCCATTTAAACCCGAAATTTTAACACTTTCTTTTCGATTGCTGCGACCATATGGTTCATCCAACTTGTTGCAGAAACTTTTCAAATCATAGGCAGAAGTTTAAGTGCTGAAACTGTGCGAAATGCCATTCGACAAGCTGGATATAAAAGTCGCATTGTTAGAGAGAAACCGTTCATCAGCTTGCAAATTCAGAAAAAGCATTTGAAGTTGCAAAAACTCATTAATTGAAGACCAATAACCTTTGGAAGAAAACTATATTTATTAATGAAAGAAAACTCAATATTTTTGGCAGTGACGGTCGCAGAGAGTTGGCACACATTTGACATCGTACTGTATGGAGAAAGCCTAATACTGCTTTGGATGTAAAAAATTTACGTCCTAGAATTAAACGTGATGGTGACTCAGACATGATGTGAGGTTGCATGGCGTCATCCGGGGTAGGAAATTTAATTTTTATAGATGGCATTATGAACAATATGGTCTACTTGGATGTACTTCACAGCAATCTAAAGAAAAGTGCTAAAATTTGGGTTTAGATGGAAATTTCATTTTCCAGTAGGACAACGATCCCAAATAGAATGCACGTAATATCAAATTATGGTTCTCTTTCATTGTAAATAGCAGTTACACACACCACCACAATACCTGACATCAATACCATTGAATATCTGTGGGCCACACTCGAAGCAGTGGTCCAAAAATACAAAATTAGAAACCCATTTAAAATAAGTGGTGCAAGAATAATGGGGTAAAATATCTTCAGCTACCACCAAAAATTGTTCGAATCGGTACCACGACGTTTAGAGGCCATTATAAGAGCCAAAAGACATGCAACTAAATACTGACACGTTCTTTCTATGCGAGTATTACAAGAATTCCATTGGTGTATTCTAAATTTTTTGAGGCAAAATTCTGCATATGTTTATTTAAAATGCTTCTAAAACTTTTCAATTTAGAAGTTTTTCGTTGATTTTTCTTTATTTTAATTTTAAATTAAACCATTTGTTAGGTGTAAAAGTAAAAACATGTCTGCACTTCCCGTTAATGTGTTATTTATATTGAAAGTCAGATTTATCAAGTAAAAGTAAGGTGTATTCTCAATTTTTTGAGCCACTGTATATATATATATTGAAATTTTTCTTCATAGCTGTTTTTATTTTGATAGGAAAAGAAGAAGATCTTCTCCAACTGAAGAACAAACTGTGAAAGCGTGAAATAACTTGGCTCTTTATGCAGTTTTAAAAATAGGATTGAGTTAAATAAAATTTCATATAAATATCAGTTTACCCATTTTAAATAGTTAAACACCTTTGTCGTTTTTCAACTTACTGTATTTTTGTGATTCATATATACATATATGTATAACTCTGCCTTCTGATTGGAACACAAGCGTTGTATTCCCATTATATAAAAAATTTGATACAATGGATTGTTTTAATTATAGAGGCATCAGTTTGTTATGTACTACTTATAAAATTTTGTCTAACATCTTATACAAAAAAGCTTACACAATATATAGATCCTCAAATTGGAAGTTATCAATGTGATTTTCGCAAGGGAAAATTTACTAAAGATCATATTTTTGCACTTAGGCAAATTCTAGGAAAGGCCAAAGAATTTGGTATTACTACACATCATCTTTTTATAGACTTCAAAGAAGCTTTTGATAGTATCAATAGAAATCACTTGTATGAAGCTCTGGATGAATTTCAAATACCGCCTAAACTAATTAGACTTGTAGTTGCAAGTACCATTTGCGGGGTCAAGCTCTTAGGATCTTTATCAGAAGAAATTAGTGTCAATAAAGGAGTCAGGTAGGGTGATTCTTTATCCTGTCTTCTTTTTAACGTTGCTTTAGAGAAAATCGTAAAAGATTCAGGAATTAACATCAGAGGCAATATATTCTCAAATTCAATTCAAATTTTTGCCTATGCGGACGATATAGACATCATTTCAAGAACTGTTTCAGCATTAAAAGATGCTTTTCTTTCTTTAGAGTATGTTACTAATAGCATGGGACTGTTTATCATAAACAGCGAAAATACCAAATATATTGCCTGTACTAAGTAATGGAACCTCCCATGAATCCCATCTGGAAATTGGTTCTCACAAATTTCAGGTTGTCCAAAGTTTTACTTATCTTGTTTCTATAGTTACTGATGGCAATAGCATAGTCAAGGATATTCAAGGTCGTCTAATGAATGCAAATAAAGCCTTTTACGGACTAAAATGATTTTTTAAATCCTCACTACTATCAAGAAATACAAAATTTTTACTATATAAAACCTTAATTAGACCAATACTTATCTATGGCTCAGAGACCTGGACTCTGACCAAAGCTGGAGAAAATAAATAGCCATTTTCGAAAGAAAAATTCTGCGAGCCGTTCATTGATGTTTGGAGAAGAAGATATAACTTTGAGCTATATAAAATTTATAGAGAGCCAGATATTATAAAGTTCATAAAAATAAATCGGATGAACTGGGCGACTCATATATTTAGAATGGATGATGATTCCATATTTAAAAAATATTCTTTTACATAATCCTTTAACAAGTAGGAAAAGGGATAGATCCAAAATGAGATGGTTGGAGTCAGTGGAGACAGACTTCCTGGCTACCCGGGAAAGAAGCTGGCGCACAAGTGTCAAAAATAGAATGCGGTGGAACACAATTCAGAGGAAGGCACTGTCCCACCCAGGGCTGTCTAGCCAAATATGATCATGGCAATGATATGTATAAGTATTTCACTAGCATTACCCTGATTTATAAAATATTCGCGATTTATCTTCTGGCTATTTGTGTTTTAAAACATAAAACGATTTCAACGTTGAACAGAATTTTCAGACAGCATTGGTTGCTCATAAATAAACATCCCAATAATGCAAGACTATTAAAAGAAAAGAAAACAAAGTACAAATATGTTATTCATCTGAAATCAAAAATAATAGTTGAAAGTTTAAATTCAACATAGTTATAAGTGTTCAGCATGAGCCTCCCCAAAATATAAACAATATTGAGTTGAGACTATTCTCATATGCCACTTTTTTCTCCAAGCATGGTGTGAAGCTTTGAAAAGAGAAAAAAGAATTCTTTTATTCATTTTTTTTTTCTTCAACTACATTAAGCTGCAGTGCTTGTTCTACCGCTATAAATTGACATGGATGAATAGAAAACAAGCATATGTGCAACCTAAGCCCTCCATCTACACAATGAAAATATTTGCGAAAAGAAGGGTTATTTTCATGTGTACTTGTATTCCATTGAATGCTCGTTGTTAAAGTTGCCTAAAGAAAATCACCAGGTTTTTTTTTCTAAACTCAAAAGAAAAACCGATTTCCGAACGTAAATGGATGCAACCTAATTTATTCCATCTTAGAATTGAACTACAAGTTGCCATCAGCAAAACGAATCAACTAAAACATTTTTTTAAATACCATTGCCATCCTACAAAAATAAATAAATAAAAATATTAATACATTTTCGACACACGTCACTTCTTAAACTTAACTGAATTTAGTAATTACTGGAATTCCGTCTTTAGTAGCAATTAATATTAAGATATCTATGTCTGTTGTTTTGTCGAGTACAAATCAAGGAAATGTCTCAGACTAGGAAGCTTTAAATTGTCTTCTCTTAAAATTGTAAAATTCTTAATTTAGAATTTAGTTTCTTAAATTTACTAGCTCCAGTCTAGAAATTTCTCCCTTCTGTGACTAAATATATTCTGCAACATACTAGGACGAAAACACCAAATTATTTTTACATATATGAGCCAATTAATTAGGTAAGATTTTCATTTCTATGAAGCCTTTGAAAGGAATTAAATATTAATCTAATTAGAATTAACGATTCTGTGACTACGTTGACTATGTTCTGGAGGATTTAAAAAAAACTCTCTAAAATAGCTATAATTTTGAATTTCTGTATAAAAAGGATTGAAAAAACATATTTGAAATCAAAATATATCAATCAAATGGCAAAAGTGTTTTAAAAATTGGGAAAAGGGACTTCGTTTTGGCTAAAATGAGGAATAAAATAAAAATCATATAGTTTAAAGGATTGTCAAATGATTTGCTTCAAATGTTGCAGATATAAAAATACATTATTTTTTGCAGATATAAGAAATATATTACTAAGTTCCAGAACAAGAATATATGCTTTATTTCTATCTACTATTTCAATATTGGGGTTCAATTGATAAATAATATGAAATTTTCCCATTTTTTTCGCATTGTGAAACAGAAATCAACTGTAGAATAGTTCTAAATTGTTGGATTGCTTATTCTATAGTTCAGAAAGTCAGAACATATTGATAACAAATTCTCGTGCCAAATTTGAAATATATATATATATATATATATATATATATATATATATATATATATACATGATATTTTAAATTATGAAGATTTTCGTAAAAACATTCTATCAAATATAAGAATTTGAGAAAATTGTGAAATAGCGTTAAAAAGAAAATAAATACAAATATAAAAATCAATGTAATTTTTCAAAAAATAGACTTTGAAACAAATTCAAATGGTTTTATATAGAAAATGTTTTAAATATTGTTACGGATACTTCCACGCTTCTTTTCCGATTTATTGGTCGTTGAAGAAACACGATCAGTAGGCCTCAGAAGAAAGCAAGACAAACACAAAAACTTTATTGAACTCAAAAACATTAATGCAAATACTTCAAATATACAGCCGAGAACATATGCAATACCCACAGTAGCACACTACAACAAACAGTAGCCCACAAGTAGTTTTCGCTAGTAATAACAACCATAGCACACAAAGCGGCCAGACAGAATTCAATAGATGAAGGGTATCTACGTAGCTTCACTCTACGGTTTCTACAGACGTCTGCAATTCTCCACTATCACCAACTGCCGACACACTACTATACGACTGGCTAATCCACACACGGCTCGATGCCGCTTCCACAACAAACACAGAACTTGGCACCCAGCTCAAATCAGCAAACGCTTGAGCTCCATACAAACAGCTGTTCGCCGGACTGATCCAACTATTCGCCGTTGACTCTTTCGACGATTCAATACACGACTGACTTCGGCTTGAGACTTCCCGCCTTTTATAAATTACCCGGAGGAGGGCAGAGAAAGTTCTGAGACAATCAGGCATATCTTGGTTTCCTATCGGTTCTATCACTATTATTCTGGAAGATTCCAGTACTATATATTTTGTTTCTAAAGTCGCCAAGTTTGGCGCAAAGCTCTGAGATTACTGATTCGGCATCCGATCAGCATCCAACAGAGTTGATCTTTCCAGTGATTGAACTGACTGTGCTGGGAAGCAACATTACAGATTTGTAACATTATTAAAAATATTATATAAGAAAATCATATTTTCACAAAAAAAAAACGACTTTTCAACTCGTTATCTACCTTAAAGGATTGAATATTAGAATACGCAGAATTATGGGTTTTTTTAATTGTTATTATTTCTCATATGGATGAACAACTAATAAACGCATGCCCAGCTCGTCCGCCTAGTATTACCTTACAAGGCTTTCTTAAGAAATCTGCAAAACAAAAATTTATAACATTAAACTCTAAAATAAAAAATTATAACAATATTGTCAAAGAATGTGTGAAAAAGAACCTAGCTTTCATTTCTTGATAAAGATTAAATATTTGTAGTAACAATGTGAAACAATTTCAAATTTCCATGAAACAGTAAAAAGTATTGTAAAAAAAAATCCAAAATTTAGGAGAAAAAATTACACGGTACCTTAATTGGTAACATTAAAAAGGTTTTTTTCAAATAAGATATGAAAACCGTTTTTATACTTACATTACTCATATAGTCCTAATGCATATATTACGCATATAATTGCTATACACTTTGAGTAACATTTATTTACATATAATATAAATAAAATTGATTTTGGCCACATTTTTAAAAGGATACCTTTATGCAGAGGAACTCCCCAAAGGTTCTCCCGGCATTTTCTATTTTAGGTCCCAAAAGGTCTCCCTAATCATTTTCCATTTTAAGCCATATAACCATTCGGTATAAAAAATTTTTAAAAACGTTGAAAAAAATATTATGTTGAGGATAATTAAATTTTTACATAAAATAAGTTAGGAAAACGCATTTGGAAGGGAATAAACCAATTAAAAGCCAAAAAGTAAATTGGAAAAACTTTTTTGGTTCTAAAAAGAAATATAAAGCAAAGGTCTTCCAGTTTAGAAGTTTATCAAATGACTTGTTGAAAATTTTCCAGATAGCTTAAGAAGTATAGTGCTTAGTTCCTGAAGTAATCTGTATCTTTATCGTATTTTTTGATACTGGGTTTCAACTAAAAAAACTATCAACTTTCAATAGGATAAAATCTACAACTTGTTATACTTTATAGAGTATTAGAGAAATTGTTAAATCTTTTTAAATTTACAGATTGCTTATTTTGTAATTCTGGAACTGTGGAACTTGAGATTGTTATGCTGAATTTGAGTAAAAAAGTAAGCTTTAGATTTTTAATTTATAAAATTTCCTTTTTTCTAAAAAGATTTTACCAAAATAGCATTTAAAAATGTAAAATAGCCTTAAATGTTAAATTATGCAGATATAAAAATGAGTAAAAGAATGAACATAAAACAAAGTTCAAACGATTTTCTAAAGAAGAAATCAATAATATTGGATTAAAAAACAATCGATATTTTTTCACTAAAAATCTGCTTTTAAATGCAATAACAGTCCTGATTGAAATATCGCAAAAATATCCTTTATTAAAAAAATGTAATCAAATTAAAGCGTTTATCGATCTGCATTTTCAGAAGCATGTAAACGCGATAAATAAAAATCTCAGTGACTTCAATGTAACAAATTTCTGTATGCTAATTTTTTGACTATAATTATAGTTCTGTTTCAAATTTTGATTTTAGTCGGTTGGAAAAAACGCGCCAAAAACAGAAATTCGAATTTCGGACATCATTAACCGTATACCAAATCGCCAAATAATGCGCCAAGCATCACACAATAGATTCAGTAAAAATACTCAATTCACGTTAAAGGTTAATATTTCGTAACCATTGTACGCCAATGCTATGCAAGGTATTCTCTGCCTTGTCAATACATCTAACAAGGTCCACAAGGAGGAGGAAAGTGCGAGGAGGGGGGTGGGGGATAACACTTTATTAGAGTATGTAGAAAAGTTCTGGTGACCACTCTCGTTGGTATGTTTGTCTTTTCATATAAAGAAGATTGCATTTCAAATTTTATTTATATTCTTGTTGTTTTTTAAGTTACTCTCTCCACATGAAGAGGGATGATTAGAAGAAAAAAAACTTCACTCTGATTAATTTCATATCTGCGATTGCAATGTGAAGATCATGTACCAAATTTCATTTGTCATGCTTTTTTCGATTTGGAGTTATCGATCCCAGGATTGCTACGCAATGGAGAAAATACAGGGAATTCAAACAATCATCTATAAAACAGGGGAAAATGCTGAGAATTTTGAAATTTTTTCCTAAAAACAGGGAAAGTATATAGGAATTTTAAATTCCTTTTTTTTTTTTTTTTTTTTCATCTAAAAAAGGACGATCTCACTAAGCATTGCAAGAATAAAAGATAGTTCAATATAACTCTAGAAACTAAACACTACCATTCGCAGAACTCATCATTTTTCTATTCATTTCCCTTTCCTTATGGATAAATCAGCCCAAGACCGGGATACCCTGGTAGGTAGGGCGTTGGACTTGCATCCCGTGGATAGTGAGTTCGAACCCCGCCGGCCGAAGACTCTGTGTATGTGGTGGCTGGAGCACGTATAAATCTGTCGTCGTCACAAAGTCCTCCATGTCGAGAGTAATACCACTGAGGGTACTGGATCAGAGGTGATCGTTCTCTGATTCAGGTTTTAATTACGATCTGTGGATGAGTGAATGAAATGCATGAATGAAGTCCGTCCCGTAAAAAGGGTTGTGATGTAGATAAGTCGTACTCTTGGAACTAGATGACGCTACTGAAACAAACAAGAGACGCTTGAAATCGCTGACTTCGTCAGTGGGTTTGTCTATGACAAGTGCCATAAGAAACAGTAGAAACACAGATCAGACCAATTTCCAAGTTTGAGAAAAAGTATCGTTATTGATATTGGGACTACAACTACTTCAATATTAGTGAAGATACTGAAAATTGAATACGAAATCATCTGGCGGAATGTTTTATATTTATGAAGTATACTCCATAAAATATGGAAATGCATGCTATTTTAAAAGCTGTTTCGTGTTTAAATCCACATTTTTTAAAAAGCGAATGATTGATTGGTTTCTTTACTCCAAATCACTCATTTCCACTACCTTCTTTGAACTTGCAAAGATACATTTTGAAATTTTCATGGGAAAAAGTGAAGAGTAAATACGAAGTATAGATTGATTTATTTAATAAAGAAATTCGTTCAGATGATTTATTTTTAATATTTTGAAGTCCATAGAATTTTTTTTAAATTTTTGATCATAGAAATAACTCTTGTATTGTCACATTGCCATGTGACTGCTGAAAGTGGATTTAATATCAACAAGGACATGTTTATTGAAGCACTGAAAGAAAATTCTTTAATTGGTCTAAGAACTTTGTATAATGCCATACCCATTTATGGAGTTGTCTAAAATGGTGCGACCTAAGAACTTGCTACAGTATTCAAAATTAGTGCATATGATGTATTATGCTTTGGAAAGACTGAAAGAAGTTAAGAGGGGGGGGAGGAATCCAACAAACTAAAAACGGTAAAACTTGATTTCCATGACGGCCGCGATAAATCTCTAAATCATGTAAAAAAACAGCCAAAAGTAGCCAAACTAAGATCGCGGAAATATGGTAGACACAATCTAAATGCGAGTAATTCTAGCTTGGCGTCGTTTTAATAGCTGTTTCTGTAGAAATCAAAATATACCCAATAAAACAATTCGGCAAATTAAATTTTTGCAAAAGAAAAAAAAACTATGAAACTGATGATTGAAAAATCCACAGAAGTTTCAGAAATGAATGCCTTAAATATGTGAATAGACGAAAACACAACCTCAGAATGTTTTTGTTAAGTAATACATACTATTAGGATACAAATGTCATGTTAGCAAAAATGTTATTTTTTATTATTTATTAATTATTATTAAATGTTATTATTTCACCCGAGTCCTTAATTTTGTAGGATTAAATTAGATAGAATGAGGTTAATGATCAATATTTTTTCCCTTAATATACGAATTTTTTTCTATATGTAAATGAGCTGTTTATTTTGAAAGTGGGGCAAGTCCATTTTTGAAAAAAATGGAGATAATGGCAGTTATAGATCAAACTTGTTGTAATCTTTTTATGATTAAAAAATTTATTGTTAAAAAATATTTAGATTCTAGTATTTTGGAGATGGAAGTTTTAGCTCTTAATAGTATTAAAAATCTGTTTATTTTGAAAGTGGTGCAATTCCATCTTAGATTGCCGTAATATATTTGACCTAATATATGACGGCAAAATTTAGCTCCGATTGCTCTACGGTGAAGGAAATATGACCGTCTGACATCATGTCTGAAATCTAGGGTGTTTCTATTTTTCTATTTTTGATATTGAAAATCGGTGGTTGTACAGTATTTCATAAATAATAAAAAGTATATCTTAATTTTGTGTGTCGATAATAATGTTTACTTCCATCACCGATTATTCAGTCCAGTGACAACGAAATAAATAATCATTGATCACAAATTTTTATTGTAAGGACATTCATTTCTACCGAATGATCGTGTTTTTGGAGTGGAACTATCCATTAGCTATTCAATCCAGAAACCAGTTCCTTGTATATTCCCCAGGATTACTATAAAGTAATACAAAATTGTCGAAAACATAATAAATTTTTAGTACATGAAATGAAACATGGAAATTTATTTTCAACTCAACCTCTGGAGAAAGCGGTTTTAAAAAGAAAGAAAAATACCGATGGAGAAACCGTCAATTGATTAACTATATGCTGGATCAAATTTACAAGGGATGCACCATACAAAATGTTCAACAGAACTTCGATAGAACGAGATTTTGAATTTAAAATTATCGATTTGTCAACACAACGAGGAAGGTAAATAATTCCAAGTAATTTCAGAAATATAAAATTATCTTTTATGTAAGAAAAAAAGGAGATTTATTACATCTGAAAAATACAAGGATATGATAGATTTATTACCATATATACCTCCCGTTCATCATGAATTTTTCAAAATGCTAAATCTTGAATAAAATTCTAATTGATTATACTTACGTATAAACTGAAATATATAATTTCATTGAAATTCTTAATAAAACTGAATGGTTTGTTGTTATGTTATATTTTCTACTAGAATATTCTTGGTTTTGTTTCCTTTTTTATCAAATGAATAAATATTTATAAAAATTTGAATAGTATTTTGTTTTTATTCTTAAAAAAAGGCTGATGCAACTGAAATATTATTTCCCAATTAAATGAATGATTGCAATAATTCGTTAATTTTGAAAGTGAGTCAAGTTCATTTAATTATAATGGAACTCTTATTTATTTGGCAGCATTGTAAACACTATTGAATTAAAAACCTACATTATCTGGTACCACAAAATACGAAAAATATATCTGTTAATACTTAACAATATTTTTAAATTTATTGAAACGCAAACCTTTAAATATCTCACAATAACAAAAAAATGGATTTGCCCCATTTTCAAAATAAACGGCTCAATTTTGAAAGTGAGGCAATTCAATTTAGTTATAATGGAACTCTTATTTTTTTTAGTCAGCACTGTAAACACTATTGGATAATAAACTTACATTATCTGGTTCCAGAAAATACGAAAAATATATCTGTTAATACTTAACAATATTTTTAAATTTATTGAAACGCAAACCTTTAAATATCTCACAATAACAAAAAAATGGATTTGCCCCATTTTCAAAATAAACGGCTCAATTTTGAAAGTGAGGCAATTCAATTTAGTTATAATGGAACTCATATTTTTTTTAGTCAGCACTGTAAACACTATTGGATTATAAACTTACATTATCTGGTTCCAGAAATTATAAAAAATATATCTGTTAATACTTAACAATATTTTTAAATTTATTGAAACGCAAACCTTTAAATATCTCACAATAACAAAAAAATGGATTTGCCCCATTTTCAAAATAAACGGCTCAATTTTGAAAGTGAGGCAATTCAATTTAGTTATAATGGAACTCTTATTTTTTTTAGTCAGCACTGTAAACACTATTGGATAATAAACTTACATTATCTGGTTCCAGAAAATACGAAAAATATATCTGTTAATACTTAACAATATTTTTAAATTTATTGAAACGCAAACCTTTAAATATCTCACAATAACAAAAAAATGGATTTGCCCCATTTTCAAAATAAACGGCTCAATTTTGAAAGTGAGGCAATTCAATTTAGTTATAATGGAACTCTTATTTTTTTTAGTCAGCACTGTAAACACTATTGGATAATAAACTTACATTATCTGGTTCCAGAAAATACGAAAAATATATCTGTTAATACTTAACAATATTTTTAAATTTATTGAAACGCAAACCTTTAAATATCTCACAATAACAAAAATGGATTTGTCCCATTTTCAAAATAAACGGCTCAATTTTGAAAGTGAGGCAATTCAATTTAGTTATAATGGAACTCTTATTTTTTTTAGTCAGCACTGTAAACACTATTGGATAATAAACTTACATTATCTGGTTCCAGAAAATATAAAAAATATATCTGTTAATACTTAACAATATTTTTAAATTTATTGAAACGCAAACCTTTAAATATCTCACAATAACAAAAAAATGGATTTGCCCCATTTTCAAAATAAACGGCTCAATTTTGAAAGTGAGGCAATTCAATTTAGTTATAATGGAACTCTTATTTTTTTTAGTCAGCACTGTAAACACTATTGGATAATAAACTTACATTATCTGGTTCCAGAAAATATAAAAAATATATCTGTTAATACTTAACAATATTTTTAAATTTATTGAAACGCAAACCTTTAAATATCTCACAATAACAAAAAAATGGATTTGCCCCATTTTCAAAATAAACGGCTCAATTTTGAAAGTGAGGCAATTCAATTTAGTTATAATGGAACTCTTATTTTTTTTAGTCAGCACTGTAAACACTATTGGATAATAAACTTACATTATCTGGTTCCAGAAAATATAAAAAATATATCTGTTAATACTTAACAATATTTTTAAATTTATTGAAACGCAAACCTTTAAATATCTCACAATAACAGAAATGGATTTGCCCCATTTTCAAAATAAACGGCTCAATTTTGAAAGTGAGGCAATTCAATTTAGTTATAATGGAACTCTTATTTTTTTTAGTCAGCACTGTAAACACTATTGGATAATAAACTTACATTATCTGGTTCCAGAAAATATAAAAAATATATCTGTTAATACTTAACAATATTTTTAAATTTATTGAAACGCAAACCTTTAAATATCTCACAATAACAAAAAAATGGATTTGCCCCATTTTCAAAATAAACGGCTCAATTTTGAAAGTGAGGCAATTCAATTTAGTTATAATGGAACTCTTATTTTTTTTTAGTCAGCACTGTAAACACTATTGGATAATAAACTTACATTATCTGGTTCCAGAAAATATAAAAAATATATCTGTTAATACTTAACAATATTTTTAAATTTATTGAAACGCAAACCTTTAAATATCTCACAATAACAGAAATGGATTTGCCCCATTTTCAAAATAAACGGCTCAATTTTGAAAGTGAGGCAATTCAATTTAGTTATAATGGAACTCTTATTTTTTTTAGTCAGCACTGTAAACACTATTGGATAATAAACTTACATTATCTGGTTCCAGAAAATATAAAAAATATATCTGTTAATACTTAACAATATTTTTAAATTTATTGAAACGCAAACCTTTAAATATCTCACAATAACAGAAATGGATTTGCCCCATTTTCAAAATAAACGGCTCAATTTTGAAAGTGAGGCAATTCAATTTAGTTATAATGGAACTCTTACTTTTTTTAGTCAGCACTGTAAACACTATTGGATAATAAACTTACATTATCTGGTTCCAGAAAATATAAAAAATATATCTGTTAATACTTAACAATATTTTTAAATTTATTGAAACGCAAACCTTTAAATATCTCACAATAACAGAAATGGATTTGCCCCATTTTCAAAATAAACGGCTCAATTTTGAAAGTGAGGCAATTCAATTTAGTTATAATGGAACTCCTATTTTTTTTTAGTCAGCACTGTAAACACTATTGGATTATAAACTTACATTATCTGGTTCCAGAAATTATAAAAAATATATCTGTTAATACTTAACAATATTTTTAAATTTATTGAAACGCAAACCTTTAAATATCTCACAATAACAAAAAATGGACTTGCCCCATTTTCAAAATAAATGGCTCAAATATAAATATTCATTTAATATACTATTATTCCGGCTGTTCTGCCTTAGAGTCGCCTTTTCCCTTTTCAGCTGTGTTGCCGTGGAAACCGGCGCATGCGCAGTTTTTCTAGAACTTTGATACGTTTCTTTTTTATGCTTAGTTTTTCAGATTTGTAATGTCTAATTAGAGATGTAACGGTGAAAAATGTATATTTGTGTTTGTGATGGTTTTTGGGTTCGTCAATAAATGCTTTTATGTGTTTAATGATATCTTTGATTCTTAAGAGTTAGAAAATAGATTTTAGATGATAGATAATTAAAACAACTGAACCACATAATAGAATTAGACTGGCACGATTGCATTTAGAATTAATTGGTGAAAGTTCTGGCTCCATAGACATCATTCACCGGCAATGGTGAATTACTGCACACTTCTCATTGCTTTTTCCACTGATAAATTCCAGAGGAGTATTGTTATTCTATTGTAAGCAGTGTTACAATCGCGCTTCCTTTTATACTAAAAATGCATACATAGAAAATACAGGGATTTTTTTTCCCGTAGATTTGAGTAGCAATCTTGGATTACAGTGGCTTCCAAAAGTGTTCGTACACTAACAAGATTCAATTAAAAATCTCATTATTTACCATTATATATTCTTATTTTTACATGAAAATTTTTTCATAGTATATTTTTAGAGTTCTTAATAAAGCAGTGAAGAATAAATTTTAATTACGATGCACATTATTTATTAAAAAATGAGAATAAATAAAATTGCCCAAAAATAGGACACAAAAGTGATCATACACTTTAAAAAAACATCACTAAATATGAAATTTTCTAAATTTTTCTAAATGTTTAGTATTTAGTAGGATATCCTTTATTCTTTATAACAGCTTTTAAATGTTTAGGCATAGATTTAACTAAACGATCAGTTACTTCTGCACCGATCTTGTTCCATTCTTCGATCATTACTGCTTTCAGTTGAATTTTCGATTTAATGTCGTGATTTCTTATTCGCACCTCTAATTCTTTCCAAATATGTTCTATAGGGTTTAAATCCGGTGATTGAGCTGGTGTTTTAAGGGTTTGAGGGCAATGATAGAGGCAAAAAAGACGAACATTCATGGCCGTGTGCTTAGGATCGTTGTCTTAGTAATACACAAAGTTGTTTAAAACGCCCAATTTTTGTGCTACACTTTTAAATTATTATTGAGAATATTTATATAAACTCTATGATTTATTATACCATCAATGAATACTAAATTGCCTACTTCAGCCACTGACATACACCCCCAAACCATGACACCTCCACCGCCGTGTTTTACTGTTCCAACTAAATTCTTGGGATTAAGTTCTTCGTTTTTTTTTCTCCATACAATGATTCTCCCATCCGACCCAAAGATGTTAAACTTACTTTCATCTGCAAATAAGACACGATTCCAAAAGCTCTCTGGCTGGTTTATCATAGATTTGGCAAATTTAAGCCTAGCAATTCTGTTCTTCTGACTTACAAAGAATTTTCTTCGTGCAGAGCAGCCATGTATACCAGCATTCCGAAGAATTCTACGAATAGTTTCACAGGAAATAGAAGTTCCATTTGATTCATTATATTGTGAAGTAAACTTTATTGCACTCAGACGTGGATTTTTTTAGAAATTTACTCACAATATTTCTTTGACTTCTGACTGACAGAATTTGAGGGCGACCATTACGAGGCTGGTTTGCAATCCTTTTTCCCTCTCTGTAACGTTTTATTATGCTTTGCACCGTTGAATGAGGTAGATTAGTTATAGTTGCAATGCCTCTAATTGATTTTCCAGCTTTAAAATGAAATATAATTAATTTTCGTACGTCTAAACTCGTTTCTTTACGAATGCGCGTCATATCTAAGAATAAAGTAAATAGAATAAATAATTGTGATATTAAATACTGAAATCAAACGATTTTAGTGTATTTTTCAATTAGAAGAAAAATAAGCCGCAAAAGATATTTTTACGATGAATTTAAATAAATAATGTTTGGATGTACGAAGACTTTTGTGTTCTAATTTTGTGACATTATTTATTTATTTATTTTTTAGAACAATACTACTTGATTTTTTTATAAAAATATTTGTTCAGTTTTAATAAGAACTATTTAAAGATGCTAATTAAAAAAAATCAACTAATAAAATGCTTTATTAAGAAGTATAGAACACAATTTCTGCAAATTTCTTTAGTGTACGAACACTTTTGGGAGCCACTGTATGTTCAGAGCCAAATATAATTGATACATTCTTTCCTTTTTTGGATTGAAAGTGAAGTAGTGTCATCAAATTCTCGAAGTCGAATTCTTACTTTTGGTTTCAGTAGAAAATAAAATAAAATCAACTTAATTGATTTATGGCCAATAAAAATTTTTTATAAACACAACCGAAATATAAAATTTGCAATTCTGTATTAATTAAGTTTATGACTTTAATTTGTTTATTTTACTAAATAGAATGTATATTAGATATAATATGATATTATATCTAATATATGAAGATAATTTATTTGAAGATATATGAAGATAATATATTGCAATATGAAGATATGAAGATGATTATGTGAAGATAATTTATTATAATGGTTATTATTACATAATAATAAAAAAAGACTTGCTACACAGTATTTAACTAAGGTTATTTCCGTCTTGTTTCAAAATTGGAATTAAAACTGAATAATAGCTTTCTGGATAGATTTTGAGATTCTTTTTTCAATTTTTATGCAAAAGGTAAATATAACGGGATTAATAAATTTTTTGAGGTAGCACCTGCCAGTATTCCTGATTTCAACATAAACTGACGTTTCCATTCATTTTATAAACATAAATTCATTTTCTATTCTCACAGCGTATAGAGGTAATAGTAGTATTTTATTTAGTCATAAATTAGTACTTAGTACTTTTGTTATCAGCATAATTCAATCCAATTCTCTGAATTGGAATTGTTAATCATATATTTTGCAATAGCAGAAGACTCTATCGAATCTGACACTTCCGCTAGTCTATGGCCCTATTGGGATATGTCATTTGTTGATGAGCCCATCTTCTTAAAATTTAAAATCTTCGTCTTTTAAGTACATGATTTTTCTGTTAAAGGGACATTAGAGTCTGTTAATGAATTTTTGCGAATTGTTTATTAAGAATAATTAAATTTTTTTATTCATATGCGTTATAAATACCTCAAATATTTGGAAATACGCTATTTTAAAAAATTAAAATTTATCTTTTTTTTTAAATTTTTTTAAATATTGTAATAGATTTAATTTCTAATTTTTTCGATCATTTTTTATTATCTCTATTAATTTATTTAGAATGAAACTGGGTCTTATTTTACCATTTTAAATAAATGATGATTATTTAGACATATTTTTTTATACATGCATTGGATTTTTAATTTTTCTGAATTAAAATTAACTTTTAACTGTTTAAAAGTACTCAAAACCTAAAATACAATCCCAGTTTTCTATTAATATTTAACTATCGATAATTATTAATTTCATGTAATTTATTCGCGAAATTGATAATTTTATTAATTTTATGTAATTTCCTCAAAAATGAAAATATCTTAAGCATTTCTGATATTTAAATCTAATTAGAGAATGCTTTTGAGGAAACATTAAAAATATATTTATTTTTCTAAGCTCTTCAAATATTCGTTTTATTGAATAATACACTTTATTATGCTATTTTAGTTACTTATGAACATATATTTTGGTGATAGTACAATAAAAGACACATTTCATATGTTCGTTATTTTTTTTTTCCTCATTTAAATGTTCACTGCCCCCTTTACGTGCACTTACTCAACACCTTAACATACTTCTTTTCTCCCTAGAGTATTGTTAAGGGTTATTGAAAAAAATATATTTAATTTTAACTACGCACTTTTTAAATTTTAATATTTATTTTTTGTGTTTGCACAACGTTTTAACGAAGGATGTCTTTTTGTCTTGAGAAAAAAATAAAAGTGATAATTCAAAGTTTTGTTACCAAAAATAAAACGAACTTTTTATAACATTAGCAATAAACGTATGTGATATTTTTTTAATATTTTTGAAATTAACAAATTACTAGTTAATTTAGATATATCATTTCCAAAAAAGTCAACATTGATGCAGAACCAAAACATAACCTAATATTTGTGTTAGAGTTTCTTTATGCATAAAGCAACATAATAAGGTTCTACATAACTGGGTTGGAAAGTGTAAATTTTTTTCGATGCTTATTCACCATATTTAACAATCTAGAATATTTTATTTGCAGTCTGATAAAAAATATGCTAAGAGCTAAAGCATTCCAGAATGATTAACCGTCAATAAGATTTGACAAATCTCCCACGAAACTGGCCATAAAAAAATGATGTTCCTTATTTTTTACAGAAAAGAATAGTTGCATTTAGAAATAGAATATAAAAATATATCTTATTGTTTCTAACTTCTAAAGTTTAGTAAAGGGTTTTTTTTTCATATTTTGAAAATTTAATTGAATTATGCTTTTTAATTAATATGCAAAAGTGAATACAATTTTTATATTTCAGTTCTTAAAAAGATTACTTAAGAAATACTTAAAGATTATTCAGCAATACTTACTTTTCATAACTGACAGAAAAAATTCGTGAAGCTAAAAAGAGGTCAGCTCTGTAGTTAGAAGCAAAATAAAAATTAAAAAATGTCGTTGTCATTTTAAAATATATATATATATATTTTGAAACCAGAGCGAGACAATATATCGCATTGTCTCATCATTTAACAGTACTCATCAAGTAAAGAATCTAATTTAATGAACTGCTTTAAAGTTTTTAAGCTTAATTTAAAGCAAATAAAGCATTTTTTTATCACGACGTTAATAGTAAAATCATGTGAATCAGTGATTCAATGAAGCCATTTTGAGAGATAAATTTAACAATAAGTAGGAAATAATTTTGTATATTATAGATGTAGATTTTATTACTTCGACTTTTGACACACTAACAAAGGATTTCATTAAATATTTAGTGTTTCCATATAATGCCTATGTGCGAAAAAGTAACACTAATAACTTTTTCATTATTATTGGCATATATGTTACCGTGAGCGTCCGAAATTGGAGAATGTCAGCACTCACCGGTCACTGTCAACATACAGCAAATACCTCGGTGAAAGGCCGAATATTTTATTATATTCTTATATATTCGGACTATCACCGGCGTATGTAGGGATGACGAATATTTTACGAGTGGTTATTACTTAACCATTATCATAAAGTCACAAATACCAGTGATTAATACTTTTCAAAAAGGGGTGTGATTCAAATCCTTGATACGATCTTACAGGGGATATTTCGATTACAGGTTTTAAATCACGATAGAAAGTAACAATCGATACGATCTGTCCATTGGAAACTCTCCAACAAAATAGAAAAGGAGAAATCTGTGAATGGGTTGAAAAGTGAACGGACCGGTTATTCTTGGAATTATCGTATCATTGAATTGCATATCACTGAAATTAATCAGAGCGGTGACTTCACTGGAAAGTAACAATCGATATGATCTGTCCAATGGAAGCTCTCGAACAAAACAGAAAAATAGAAATCTGTGAATGGGTTGAAAAGTGAACGGACCGGTTATTCTTGGAATTATCGTATTATTGAATTGCATATCACTGAAATTTATCGAAGCGGTGACTTCACTGGAAAGTGTGAAGCCGCCGCTCCACTCCATGAGAGTAACCATGATTTCCGATATTCGCATTTGATGATGCACTATTCCATACAAATCATTTTTAATTGCGTGTGACATGACTATATATATTCTGTTTACTGCTGGCACCATCTATTGGTAGAATATAGAACTAAAGCAAACATTTTAAAGAAATAACATATATATTTAATTCAAATTTTTCAGAAAATGGTTTACTCCAATAAAGAAATGAAATAAATAGTTTTGGAAAAAAATAAAATTTAAGAAATAAGCTGAAATAGATAAATTAATTCAATCACACGGTACTTAAATTAGTAAATTAAGTATTAATTACAATTAATAAATTTTATATTTAATACTAAGTAATATTTTTAATTAATAATATGATTGAAATAACAGATATTTGGAACAAATATTTAAAAATAGCAATAGCAAAATTATTTGTTATTCAAAAAAAGCGTGAATTATGCATCTCTAGGTGTATGTCGACAATCACCGACATGCTCTGGTGGAGGTCGAAACGAGAGGCCGATGTCCACGGAAAGGCCACACCATTGTGTGAATAAAAGTCCCTTATGTTGACCGTGGTCGTACAGATGCACGAAATGTGTTGGCGGTTATTGTTAGAATAGTAGACTCAGACTTTTATAAATTAGCAAACAAAAATGGTACCCTCAAGCAGCTTGGTAGTGGGACAGATGCGTACGTACATTTGCGTACGGATCATAAAAGGCCAATAAATCATGCGTAGCTCTTAGAAAAAAAGGGGGTAGGGAGTGATTAGTCTAGGTTTGCTAAAACATATGTTATCTGTTGGCAAGAGTATTTGGCGAGAAAATGTATTGGTATTTTAACTAAATTTTGATAAACACAAAGAAAAAACTTTTGACTCTATGTGTATATACTGGCTCTGTACATACTAGCCCGTCTGGCTATCAAATTTGGCAAATATATACATTGGAGTGTAGGAAAGCAATTGTTTGAATTTTTAATTAGAATTTTAATTAATCAAAAATTAAGAGAAATATTGACTTTTTTCCGTGATAACTTTCTAACTATACCCGTAACCAGTTTGTAATTTGTAAAGAAAAGTCACTTTCCATAGATGTGATTTCTTCTCAAGAAATGTCGCTGAGAGAAGCCGCTGCAGCTCATTCGAGGAGTGGAGAGCAAGGCTATACACGCTGTCATTGCAAAAAGAAATGTTTCACTACTAAATGCAAATGTAAAAATAAGGGACTCTTGTGCAATACAAAATGCCATAATAGTTTAAATTGTTGTAACAAATAAGATAGTAAAACGTCAATCACATAATTAAGTTTAATATTATAGCTTTAAGTTTAATAGTTTAATTACTATAATCTTATTAGCTTTAAATTAGTTAATATACTATAGTTTTTTAAGCTTAATTACAATAGCTTTCTCCTATTTTGACATATATCATTCATAATATGTTTTAATAATAAAGTAAGATTTAAAAAAGTAACAAAAAATATTTTTTTACAACATTCATCATCAGTGCATAGTGGTTATTTTTTTATAGATATTCATTTTTTTATTTGAATTTTAATGGAAAAATAAATTTAAATAACCATGTAAGTTTAGCTTAAAATGTTTCTAATTAATTTTTTAAAATTGTTTTTTCCTGATATTTTTTGAAGTATTGCTAAAATTCCTACATTTTATATTCTCGAGACAGCGCATATACAACGATCAATGTGAAATTATTTGCTTCACAGAGCTTTACCTGAGACCATTTACTTACAATATATCGTCTATTAAGCTGTTGCAAGTAAACCGGTTCTATTTGATTTATGGTTGGGGGAAAGCAGTTGTTTTTACATCACAAATGCCCGTAAATTCCAATTAGACAAATGTTTGTAATTGCTACCGAGGTAAAAAACAAAAGATTAAGAATGAAACAACATTCCTTTCTTCATTTTAGAAAGCGACGTGACGTAGAAAAAAATACTTATGTAATGGCTTCCATATTAAGCCTGCTTTGAAGAAGATCAGTTGAACTTTTATTATTACTACAGTGAACTTATACTTGCATTTTTAATACGAATTCCTCGATAATTCGAATTTTCCTTCTAGGCTTTTTTTAAAATTTTCTAATAACATGATAATAAAATACCATCTATAATTCGAATTTATTTTACTCTGTTCGAAGTTAGGACTAAAAATTTACTTTAAAAATATTTCTGAATTATTTTCTTTAATCGAATATGTTCGTACTTTGTGTCTTCAGTAATCAAGAAAATATAATCTAATATATAAAAAATAATTTTTTTTTGTTCGTACCTTATGCGCTGTCGTACCGTTCTACCGATTACGATGAAACTTTGCCAACTTATTGCTTGCATTTGCTCAATGGTTATATTTTAAAATTGACAATTGACAAAAGACAAACGGCGCATGTCATTCGAGGTTAATCGTGCATATATAAAAAAATAAAATTATTAGGATTGATGCCAATCAATGTGAGGGAAATGAAATCGAAAATATTTAATGCAGGAGCTAATTATTTTTTTCTTCTCATTAATGAATACACACAGGATTGTTGAACTTATACTTGCAAGACTAAACATCTACACAGGATGTTGTCATTCAGTGTGCACAATATTTTGTCTGCTGCAAACCGCACATATTATTCAGAGTTTATCTCACACATACAAATTAGAAATATTATTATCAATCAAGATAAGTTATGTATGATGGAAATTTTCCAATGCAAACAGTAATTTTTCTATTTATTCAGTGAATCGACAAACATATTTCGGTTGTACAAGCGTACATCGTGTTAATTTCTTCAAAAAAAATATGCCCCAAACTTTCGTCACTCAATATATCCACTAGCACAGCACGTAGAAATAAGCCAATTCGAACTTCTCAAAAAACGAGGAACGACAAGCGAGCAATAAAGCAGATCGCTTACGAACTGCAAATTCACATGCTTTAGAATCACAAGATCAACATGCGGCAAAAATCGAAAGATAAGTTTTATATGCTACCTGATCACGCGAATCAGAATCAAAAGTCCTATATGCGACAAGAAGCGAGGCAACTGATCTTAACGGAAAGTCGACTGGAGAAGAGGTACTCATTCCACGCATTCCCATTATTCCCATCGTCATGCCTTTTGATTTCAAACGACTGCAGTTCCCCATTCGACTTTCATTTTCGATGACCATCAACAAAGCGCAAGGGCAATCACTTCAAGTGTACGGATTGAAACTAGGAAATCCATGTTTCTCATCTCGACAGTTGTATTTCGGATACTCAGGAGTCGGACAGCAAGAAATTTATTGGTTTTTGCTGAAGACAGAAAAACAAAAAGTATTGTCTACACTAAAGCACTTGAATAATAAAGTAAAAAAATAGAACACATAGTATTTGTACTCCTCTTTTACATTCATTGAAATTGAATGATATATATTCATTGCCGATAAAAAAAATATATATATCATTCTTTCTATCATTTTTAATTAAACAAGATAGCCATTTCAAATTTCAAACAATATTTCCTAAATTATTTCATCTGTGGCAGCAACGTTCAAGGTACTAGCTAGTATATTCAATAAAAGAGCAATTAAACTTTCGTCACCTCTCCAATTTTTTAAAACTTTAATTTTAAGTATTAAATAAGTTTATTTAAGTTATTAAATGTTTTAGTCACCCCTATTTTGAAGAATTAAACTCATCCTAACGCATGCGCAAAAACGCAGAAGGTTTTAGAATCCATTGTCAAACAATACCATATAATTATTTTTACTCATTGTTTCCCAATGGAAACAATGAGTAAAAATTATGCATGGAAATATTTAAAAGAACTAAATTAATATAGGAAATATAATTTCAGTTCATTTTTCTGAAAACAGATTCCTGTTGCAAGTTATAAACAAAGTGAAAGGACGCGTTTCTTTGTCATTTTTTCACTCTTGATTAAAAACAAAAATATCAATTTTTCTTTAATTATTTGCCACAAGTAAAACAACAAAATTATGCCTAAAAAAATTGAAGCTTGTGTTAGTAACAGTGTTTCTTCCTACATATCCTCAATAAATACAGAAATGTTCAAGGAGCCATTGCTTTGATTTTTCTATAGAGATTTAATTCTAACCAAAAAGTACTCCCAAACACATAAATATAAGAAGTAAGAGTGCACGAGTTTCTTCTTTCATGCATTTGCCGAAAATCACTTCACTATCTTGCTCTTGTATAACTGTTTTAGTAGACGTATCTTTTTTTAAAGGAAATGAGCAACAAATTAGCTTATTACAAAACTGGGCCATCAATATTATTAGAAGAAATATATATTTTCACTGCAAAACAACTAAAATGCTAAAGAAAAAAACATGTAAATAAAACCTTTCTTTTTCCAAATGCTCCCTAAATGCAGCCATATTCTTTCTAATAAAGAAATAACAAATCTCAATAAGCTATTTATTTTATTTTTTGTAGTAAGATGCATTTGGATCACTTAGCAATTAAAAATTCTGACCGTCTTGTTAATAGTGCTGCCATCTATTATGTTTTCTTATCACTAGAAAGTTATTTTTTTTTCACCTCATCAGTTCAGTTTTTGCATTAAAAAGAGGGGGAAGGCAAGCTTTACGGAGCACTATAATTAATGTACTAAAACGTTGAAATTTTTAAAATATATATATCTATTTTTTAAGCTTTAATTTTTAATTTACCAATAAATATTAAAGACTCTTGATATCGTTTTCTTTTCCAAATTCAATAATGAACAGTGCTACAAATATAGAATCAAAATTTAAGTAAATCAATCAATCAATTTTTCAAAATATTAGAATAACACATGTTATCGAGAATACAGAAGTGTACAAGATTTAAAAAAATTACGAATATCAAGATGAAAGGCAAAAATTATTTACAAAATTTCCATTTTTTCAAGCTTGGAGAAGTCAAATGAAATAAATGTGTTTAAAAACTCTTTGTGTTTTTAATAAAATAATTTGTTTAAATCAATAAAATAATGTAAGTACTTCAGATGTTTGAAAAGAAATTTTGACAATTAATCTTCCTCTCTCTCTTCTTTTTCAGTTCATCAGATGATCAAAAGTTCATGTTGGCTGACATGACTTACAGACGTTCTACGCCATATAATGTGGAATTTAAAGAATTGAATTCTTTTTCTGCTATGAATTTTAAATGATTTTGTATTTGAATAAAGCCTCAAAATGAAAATAAAAATTTTAATGGCAATTATTATTTTTCCTTCTATTATAAAAATACGAAGCAATTTTAACTAATTAACTTGGAATACAGGATTTCTTTCTTAAAAATATGCACCTTCCGTTATAATCAATTCGTTATAAAGACAATCCATATAGGTAACACTGACAGCGACTCATCTGATTTAGCTGCGAAATTTTGCCATACATTGCATTATTTCGAATACGCCAATTAATCAATTTTCCTTCCAATTCCAACTTTTAATTGCTTTAATTATCTTCCTTAATATGTAACCAAATATGAAGAACTGAGCCATTGAAAGTTTTAACCATTCAAACTTTGTGTAATCAATAAAATTAATGTAAAGAAGATCTTTAACTGTGGCAATATTTCGCCAGATGTTGCGTGGAATGAAAATATTCTCAGGCCTAAAAATTTTAATCTAAAAAAGAATTTTAAGATAAAATATTAAAAAATACAATTCCTTTTATTGTTTGATACTTTTTTAAAAATTAAAATTGAAATATCAGTTAAAGCAAACGAATATTAAAAATCTCTTAAATCTAATTCTCTATAACTTATCGTAAACTGGGATGGCTTAGCGGATTTACGATGAGCGAGGATAGAACTTAGGACCTTGTGATTCGCAGCCGAGTAACAAGACCACAAGACAAAAGCAATTACCACTGTTTCATCGCTGTTAACTGGCGTATAAGCTTTTCACCAGAGTACTCTCCCTCCAGTGAGTCGAACGATTTGGCTGTTGAGTGGTGATGTATTAGCTGTTGATTCTAATGCGCCTGTACCCATTTGAGCATTTGAGTAGCGCCAAGCGTTATGGAGAGCGTATGTGGGTGAGTGGCTGCTGTTGCATCAAGTGAGTCTGACGGCTTTATGTTGCTGCGGCCTTTTTTTTTGTGTGTGTGTGTGTGTGTTGCTGCGTCAAGTGAGTCTCACGACTTTGAGTTGCTCTGGATAGATGGCGCACAACAGCTGTACGAAGGTTGAAGGTTCATCGTCCGAGGTCACCAATGTAGCAGATTTGCGATGAGCGAGGACAGAACCTGGGACCTTGTAGTTCGCAGCCGACAAGACCACAAGACAAAAGCAATTGCCCCTGTTTCGAAGCTGTTAACTGGCTTGTAAGATTTTTACCACAATGGTTTTGTCAGTTTTTTTTTTTTTTTTTTGAAATTATGTCTTTATTTTTAATGATATTTGGATTGTTTCAGAAGTTCTTGGGCCAAGCAATAAAGGTGCTAATGATTTAATCACACAAAGAAGACATTTAATGATAGCCTTTTCGAATGATTTAACCCTTATCAATTTTTATAAATCTTAATTAGAGTTTTCATTTTTATCCTGTTGCATAATTGTTTTTGGCAGTCAAACTATTCAAACATAAGCAAAAAAAAAATAATAATAATAATAATAATAATAATAAATCTGTTTTTGCTCAAATCAGCATATAACTTTCAGAATCACTTTTAGATTTGTATTTCATATTATATTTCGATTCGATAATATAACTCGGCAGTGTTGCTCCAGAGATCTTAGTATATAAGACAACTTCGACTGATTTTAACACAGCTGAAAAAGTTCCTCTTTTAATAGCTTATTTTTGTCAAAGCCGTTTTTTTTATATATTTTAAATAGATAATTTTTTACTTAAAAAGTTATATTATCTTAGTATACAACACTAGAGATCTAAATTAATGGCTTTTGAGGATTTTGAATAATTTTTATACATTACTAATTAACAAAGCAGTTAAAAGAAAAGAAAAATGTGACTAAGTTGCTTAGATTTCCAATAATGATATTTAAAGACTGACATAAAATGTAGCTGAAAATTAACAAAAGTAAAAAGTAGGAAAAACAATAAAATGGTTCAAAATATTGCCGCATTGAAAAAAGACTGCCGAATCTACATGGCCGAATGGTCATGGCACTAGTCTCATAATCAAGAGACCGCAAGCTCGAATCCCGCTCGAGACTATGCGTTCACAGTATATGTAAATATTTAAATCCTTGATTTTATGTTTTCCTTTATTTCATGTTCCAGGAGATACTGGACATTTCTTTCGTTTACCATACAAGTGTTCTGGACTTTTCTTACTGTATCCAGAAGAGTATTCTGGAACTTTCCCTGCTAGTATAAAAGCAGAGCCGGCGTCCTGGCATAGGGGTAGCGCGTCTTCCCCGTGATCTGGGTGTCCCGGGTTCGAGTCCCGGTTTGGGCATGGTTGTTCTTCTGTTGTTCTATCTGTGAGATGTGTGAATGTGCCCTCCTGTAAAAAGGGGTTGTGCAAGCGAATGAGTGATGTGTGAGTGGCAAAGTCGTACTCTTGTCCCTAGTTGGCGCTGCTATAAAAAATAAGAGACGTCTCCCTCAGGCTTAAATCGCTGTCTTCGTAACAGCGGGCTTGTCAGTGGCAAGTGCCATAAGAAACAAACAATAAAAGCAGAAGAATGGTCAGTCACTGTATTCTCAGTTCTGTTAATAAACTGGTTTAACTCTACCTCTTGTTTGTGTCATTGAGTTCTATAACATAGTATCTACGTGACAATATATTTATTACTTTATCCATAATAGGAATGGCAACGGATAAAGTAATTTTTTTCTACTATTTGTAAATCGTATCTGAGTTTTCACTTAGATTCATATATATATAGATTAAATATTTTCTTATCTATTACTATGAAAATGTTATAAAGTGTTTAATGTTATAAACATTTTTATTATAGTCTTTACATAAATTTATACAGTCTTCTCACCTTGAATGTCAAGTAGATTTTTGAAAGCTACCAAATACAAGCATTGTATGAGAGAATTAAAAATATATTTATTATTAGCAATACACACATACATATTGTTTGACAACGGATTCTAAAACACTCCGCGTTTTTCGCATGCGTTTTGATGGGTTAAATTCGTCAAAATACGGGTGAGAGGAAAGATGAAAGGAGAGGATCTTTACATTTAACAATAAAATAAACTCGGATTACTCGCAGACTGAATTAACCCTTTAAAGGGCCATTTTTTTCTATTTATATTATGATAAAATATTTTTAGGCTTGAAATTAGAATAAGAAAAATTATTCATTTAGCTTATTAGATAAATTTAATTTGATTAATTAATTAATTTGGTTAATTAATAATTAAGTAACAAATCCAGACACATCATTTTGTGTAAGATAAAGAACTGAATCATCTGAGTTTCTGTCTTTCTAAAACAATTTGTCAGAACTTATGCCACCCTACATAATTTCATACAAAGATTGATAAATTTAATAGGAAGCATACTTCCCACGGTCCTAGAAAGAGTTAAAATAATACGGTCAGAAACGACACTATACTCATATACACGTGAAAAAAAATGAAACAAAAAAGTGTCTAATAGGGTGAAAATCAAGGTCAAAGAATGACGAAGAACTCCAGAAATTCGCTCCTTCTTCCGCGTCTGTCCCATTAATGCATAGAGTAGCTCTATGCCTTAATGAGACAGAATCGTCGAAAAGTGATCGTCTGAGGATAGTAAAACAAACAGTACAAACATTAGACGCCGCTTGCAGTGATCATAATACTCAAATGATCAGTACAACCGAATTTCTGCAATTCTGTGAAAATACAAAGACGACAGAAAACACAAACCACGAAACGTCATTCATATTATTCATTCGTTTTAATAAAAAAAAAATCGTACAATTTACAGAATGGAAAAAAATTCATGCTTATTTCATTTTTTTTAAGTTGCCTTTAAAACGTTACCGATATCAACAGTTTTTTTTTTTTTTTTTTGAGTTATCAAGCATTTATTACTTAAGTTGTTTATATGAAGAGTATTCATACAAAAAATTTAGTGTACGATTGGAATGACCTTAAAGTATCCGATCATCTGACGAAGCAGGGATCCATTCACATGTCCGTCCTTTTCCCTCACTTTGATAACTCAATCCTTCAAGGCGCGTTAAATGCATGTCCTTATCCATCCCACATCGCTTTCCTTTAGGCGTCAAGTCTCCCTTCTTCCAGAATACAAATTGGATATTAATCCCACATTTCAACAACGAATTAAGCAATAGTTGGAATATTTTCAACATGCCCGTAACATCTTGTTGACTTACATTAGTCTGAGAAGCTGATCATCTTCTTTCAGAAGATCTTATTTATTTCTTATATTTTGGCATATTTTGGAAACTGGCGATGTCCTTTGGTCATAGTCGATGGCTCACTAAAGGTTTATGATTACATTTATGATTTTTTTTTGAATTTTTGCATAAAAATGATTAAAAAAACATCTATAATATCACAATATGCCAGTTCAAGGATAAAAGTTTTATGAAATTGGAAAAAAGAAGTATAAAACAAAAATCTTTTAATTCGAGATTTTTCAAATGATTTACTTTGAATTTTGCAGATAGCTTTAAAAGTGTATATCTAGGCCCTGAACTAAAAAATTAGCGGTTTCATATCCACTATTTAAGTATCGGAACTTAATTGATAAATAGTAAGAAATGTGCAATTATATTCGAATTATGGAGGATTAAAACAATTATATAATGATTCTAAAGGATTTGATTATTTATTCTCCAGTTCAGGAACTGCAGAAAATATTAAGAAATTGTTACATAAAATTCAAATAAAAACTTTGCATTAAATTTTATTTCATAAGATTTTCCGTAAAAAATATCTGCTTAAAGTTAGAATTTGAGAAGATACCATTTAAAGATGTAAAATAGCATTAAAACATGTGTAAATGCCAATTATAAAAATCAGTGTATCTTTCCAAAAAATGGATTTAAAAACAGAATTCAAACTATCTTATAAAGAAAGCTAGCTATTCAAACATTAAGAATAAAATTCATATTTTCACAAAAAAAATTAATATTTCAATATAATCGCCAATTTGAATGAGAGGAAGGTGATGGAATATTGCAGAGGATAAAAGCTTTGTTCAATGGAGGTAATGATAAAAAAAAAAAAAAATCTTTTTTGTTTTAATGTATACCTTTACTTCCGACTTAGATTTTCTCATAGGACCCTTTAAAACTGATCGCTAAAAGCGGATTGTTGATCACTAGAATCAGTGGATTTTTCTATATTTGGATATATTCTATACTATTTTATCAATACATCCGATTGATTCATCCATAATTACTACAAGCTGCGACTGTGGTATATCTATACTTATATAAGTATCAATGTGTGTGTGTTGGCGCTCTAAAGGCCAGACCGTTTGACCTACAGCTACCAAATTTGGTACATGCATACCTTAGAGGTCGGAAATGTGTGCCTGGGGTCCCGTTTTTTGAATTTTTAATTATAATTTAAATTGTTAATTAAAAACAAACTTTCCCGCCAAAAAAATCTTCCATTTTCCCCACCACCAATGAGTAAGGCTTTAGGTTATTTTTTCCCACTCTAATGAGGCTAGGTTAACATTTTTCGGCCGCTTATTGCAAACGATTCTGTTTATTTTCTTAATGTTTTATGCATTTCAGATTCATTCTGAAGTACTTTTGAATTAAAATAAAGAAGAATAAAGGAAATTAAAAATTTCTAATCCGCATAGAAACTCCAACTGGCGTAGAAAAATTCGCGCATTTGCGTTACCGTAACTGGCGTTGAAAATTCACGCATGCGCATTGTGTTCTGATTGTTGACAACGGATACGGACTTGGTTTTGAATGCTTATTTGTTTTCGACAGATTATTTCAAACGATTCTGTTTATTTATTTAGTGTTTGATGCATTTAAAGCTAAACGTTGTTAATTAATCGATCTGTTCGTGATGATTCTGAGAAAATTTCGTTAAAAACTTCTTGAGATATTATATAAATTAAGAAAAATATTCTTTAATGCCCATAAGGTTTGAATATTCAGCGACTCTGTTTTCAGTACTCATAATTAAAAAAATGCTTCGTTTCAATACAAAAAAAATATATTATTATATTTATTGCAGTTTAATCATTTCCATTTTAATTTAAAGCATAAATTCTAGGGGAGCTAATAGAAAATTAAAGAGATACATATTACGTCATGCCTGAAGGCCTTTATAATATTATGAGTGAATTATATGACTATTAAAATTTGAAGTTTTAATATATTTTAATGAAGAAGCAATTAAAATGGGAGTTCTATAAAATATTTAATTATTAAAATTTTAACGTGCATTAAGATTGGTGAACCGGCTGTTCGCCAAAGGCGGCTGGTATGTAATAAATCAGTAATAAAGTTAGAAGCAAAGGGTACAACAAGGCAAAGGTAAAACTCCGGAATTGCTCATAAGAGAATAAAATTAATGTGGAAAGCAAAAAAAGGAATATAGCATTTTCTGTAAAAAGTATAAAGTGAATAAAGTGAAAAGACACCACAGTCTTTACCCCAAAAGCCATTAAACCATTTAGATCGGAGTCAAATTGTTTTACAAAATGCAGGTACTATATGCAGGAATTAAAGAAAAGTGCGTAATAATCAAAAAAGAAAACTGAGGTAGTACAATATAAAGAAATTAAAAGAAGAATGTATATTATTAAAAGAGAAATAAGAATTCAAAGATCCTATCTGTTAACATGTTGGGAAAAAGTATATTGGTTAGATGTGACATGTATCAAGCTATAAGATTTAGATTACTGTCGGGCTAAGAGGGTTGCCAAAGGAAGGTTGATCAAATAAATTGTTAAAGATAATTATGAAAATTAAAGAAAAAAATGCAATCTCCTTTTATTAGAATGTTTTGTTCGAAAAATTCAAAATCGTTTCAGATATAATAGTACAGATAGATAAGGCTTTTTTTTTGTCATAAATTGAAAAACTTAATTTTATAAATTGAATTTTTTGTCATTTGACTAGAAATATCGAAGAATCTTTTTACCTGTCAGAAACATTCCATTAAAAAAAACGATTTTTGTTTTTCAAACTCGTAATTTATTTATTTGATTCGATTTTAATATCATATGTGTGTGGTGTAATCAGTCGTAATTCTCAGTAATAATCAAAATTTTAAATTATTTTTAATATTAAAATTCAATTATAGATATACTATTTATCTATACTTATATTAAGCTCAATGTGTGTGTGTGTTGGCCAGACTGTACCGGCCAGACTATTTGACTCACAGCTACCAAATTTGGTATATGTATACCTTGGAAGTCGGGAATGTGCACCTGGGGTCCCTTTTTCTTAATTTTTAATTAGAATTTTAATTATTAATTAAAAACTAATTTTCCCACCAAAAAAATCTTCATTTTCCCCGCCGCCAAATGAGTAAGGTTTCTGTTTTTTTCCCCACGCTAATGAGACTAGGGTTAAAATTTTTCGGCCGATTATTTCAAACGATTCTGTTTATTTTCTTAATGTTTGATGCATTTAAAATTAAACATTGTTAATTAATCGATCTTTCAGATTCATTCTGAAGTACTTTTGAATTAAAATAAAACAGAATAAAGGAAATTAAAAATGTCTGATCAGCATAGCGTTACCCCAACTGGCGTAGAAAAATTCACGCACTTGCGTTACCGTAACTGGCGTTGAAAATTCACGCATGCGCATTGTGTTCTGGTGGTTGACAAGTATTATCAACGGATGCGGACGATTTAAATGATTTTTAGGTTAGTTGTATGCTTTTGTAATTAAATTGTATTTATGTTAGTTATATATTTTTATATTTGCTTATAGTTTTAAGTAGTTTTTTGTAACCTGTTTTATACCGATTATTTTAAACGATTCGTTTTATTTTCTTAGTGTTTAAACCATTTAAAATTAAAAATTGTTAATGAATCGATCTACTCATAATGAATCTGAGAAAATTTTGGTGACAAATTCTTGAGATATTACATAAATTAAGAAAGATATTCTTTTGTGCCCATAAAGTTTAAACGCTCAGCGACTCCGTTTTCATTAATCATATAAAAAAATGCATAATCATATTTCAGTAAAAAATATTATTATATTAATTCCACTTTAATTTAAAACATAAATTCTACGGGAGCTAACAGAAAGTTAGAGAGATATAAATTACGTTATGACTGAAGGCCTTTATAATATTATGAGTGAATTATATGAAAATCAAAATTTGAAGTTTTAAAATATTTTGATGAAGAAGCTATTAAAGTAGGAATTGCATAAAATATTCAATTATTTAAATTTGAACGAACATTAAGATTGGCGAACCGGCTGGTCGCCAAAGGCGGCTAGTAAATTAATAAAACCAGGTTGAGAATAAATAATAACAACAAAAGATTTGGAAAGTCAGCCATAAAGGTTATGGGATTATTCATAGTTGCAAATGTTTTTAATCAATGCTAATATATTCTTGCAAAAGAATCTAGTATAAATGAAGAATATATTATATAATTTAAATAGATCTTTTCTTAGATTATATAATATAAATAGAGTCATAACGGAAATTTTGAAGTAGAATTATTGTAAAAAATAATATATGAAAAAAAAAGTTATTTTTCTATTAATTTACGACTAATATTGGCTATTTATTAGTCTTTTTCACATTTTAATTACTAGCAAACAAAATTATTTATTTTTTTACTTTTTTTACTTGTTTTTATTGTTAATTATTTACTTTTATTGATGGAAATATAAACAAATGTAATCATCATTATCTTCGAATTTCAAATAATTAAATAACATAAAGATTTTATATTCTTAAATATTAAAAACATAAACTTTATTAATTAACAATATAATTATATTAATTAGAATTTATGTTATTTTAAGGTATTATATAAGCTAAAGAAATTGAATAAAGTGATTCAACAAAGATTGTAACGAAACGATCTTAAACCAAAATTGGCGAAAACAGTTATAAATTTTTAAGAATTAAGGTAATAATACTCTTCTATCGGATAATCAGCTAGCTTAGATGTGAAAACAATGTTAAATAGGAGCAGATTTTTTCCCTAAGTAATAAACACAAAGATCTTTATTTCCTTGAGCAAGATAACGATCATGATCGAATTCCGAACATATTGGTTGACATCATTTTTCTTTTTTCAAAAATAAAATCGTTCTTTCTTATTCTGAAAGACAAAATAAAATTAAAAAGAAACGGAAAGTGAGTATATATTTGCAGATTTTCTTTCTCTCATTCTTTTTTTTTTCTTTTTCTTTTTAAAAGATTTTTAGCCTTTATATAAGAATCTGCGCTTGAAATCGGCTTTTCTTCTTCGCGCAAGGTCAACTTGTGTAACGGCCAGTTCCGCCGAATTATATTTATGATTACTCTGTGTATTGAAAACTTGATTTTCCTCCAGCTGTACAGAAGGGAATTTTTCGACTAACAAGAGTGGGATTGCATCGGGGTTGGGAAAAACACTCTTCAAACCGCCGGCGAGCAACAAGCCCTGCCAAAATCTCTCTCGTCTCTCTCTGTCGACTTCCAACTCTCTAACTCCATGTTCTCAGAGCTCTGCCTTTCTCTATGCAGAATTGTCCCATATTTGGGTTTTAATCCTCTAAGAGGCAAAACAACTACAGAGCGTTGATAAGAATTTAAACAAACTTAAATATTTTATCAGATTAAAAACAGATTTATTTCATTTGAAATTTTATTAGAACAATTATTTCGAAAGTAGTATGGGTACTTTAAAAAGCGAATTAGAATTCGAAAATCTCTTGGAAGATGTCGGTGATTTTGGCAAGTACCAGAAACGATTGATTATTTTTTTCTTGATTCCATCGGCAGCACTTTTGCCATGGTTTACCATGAATATTTTATTCTTGGTCTTTACTCCTGACCATTGGTGCAATGTACCGGAAGTCGCTGCGAGTAATTTGCCTTTAGAAGTTCAAAGAAGCATCATCGCACCTCAAGACCAATCTTCTTGTTTTAGATATGACTTGAATTATACAGAATTTTTAATGTTAGGAGATTTGCATGTACAGAATGGGACTCCTATTATTCCATGTGACAGTGGATGGCAGTATGATCCCACTTATTTCGAGGAAACTGCAGCCAGCAAGGTAAGAAAAAGTTTTGAATGTTTTAATTTTAGAATATTGCATTTCAAATAAAAATGTGCTTTTAAATATAAGACAATGAGATATTTTCAATCAATGTTAAAGTATTAGACAATTCAATGTAAAGATCTAAAATTTACAGATTTAAATATCATTTAAATATATTTATTTTCAAAAGTTATTCAATTTTGGAAAAAAATTATTGTAAATATTTTTGCCAATGTTCGTAAAATAGTAATTGGTAATTATCAAAATTTTAATCTGAGTGATTAATTTTTTGTTAAGTTTATTTTTAATATTTTAAAAGTTGTAATATTTTATTTCTTTGTTATGTTTCATTTGCAACTACAATACCATGTTGTTTTCGAAAATCAATTAATTCCATTTCTCTATCTTTTCTTTTTCAACGTTTATCCTGGAATTTTAAGTATTATAAAATGTTGAAATTTAAATTTTTTGTAATATATTATTTAATTAGTTAAATTTGCTTTAAAAATTTTATCTATATTTTTTATTTTTAACAATAAAAAAATTTTATACTTTTAGTAATTTTGCTGGGAAAAATTATCTCGATGATGCATAATTTTAATAAGCTTGTTTGTAAAAAATAAGTACATTTTTTCTTGTGAAAAATTATTTATTATTATTTATGCAAGAATTTTTTTCTTTTGATATTTATAAACAACAAATATTATTTTGAACAAATTGTTAATTAAATTGTTTGATATAAATTTGATTCAAATCGCTTAGTGAAAATAATTATATACCGTTAATTTATAATACATTTTAATTTCACACATCTCATATAAATATATGAAATTAAAATAGCTTTTTAAATGGGGGAAACTGATGCGAAAATGTTTTATTTTTGAATATTTGAGAATACATATGTACCATAAAGTAAATGTATGCTATGCATGCAGCGATAACTATAAAAAGGCTTGAAATAAATACTTTAAATACTTCCATTACTTTTTTTATTAAGGAAACTTCTTCGCTCAAATTAGGAGATTTCAATATATATATTTTCATAAGAAACTGTTATTTTTTTTCTTTCGGTATTGTACCCGTTTAAACTTTTAAAAAAAATTTAGATAATTGCATGAGCTAAATTACCTTTCGAGTAAAAGAAATAATTCATTAACTTATATTTAATTTTAGAAAATAAAAATAAATTTTATTCAAAGTAATAATTAATAATCATCACAATTCAGAAAAAAATGGCAACTATAAAATAATTTTTATGCTATATTTGTCTTTTTTATCGATATAATTAAAAGTTTGCTTCAATTTTTACCCTTAAGTAACCCTGTCCTAATCGTAACAAAGCTTGTAATAACTTAATGACCAGCGAGTAGCGTGCTTGGAATTAATTTCAAGAGCTGTTGCATGTTCAATTCATCCGTGACGATCAATTGTCTTCCAGCATGGATGAAGTAAAAAGTTCCGCAGTCGGCATTTCGTCGTTTTTTAAAAGTATGAGCTCTTTCCCAAAATATTTCTTTTAAATTAAAACAAAGTAGAATTAGAAAGTAAAATTAAAATAAATGCGACCGAAATTTTTAAAAAGAAAATCCAATATTACTGTTACAAAAATTTTTTGTTTATACTTTAGCAAAGGGAGAATCTCTTGATTTGGGAATGTGTGATTCCACCAGAAACAACGATTTCTTTGACTTCTTTGAATTCAGGAAAATAATACCTTCCATATATATGCACTGGATTTGTAATCGATAATTTATAATAGATCCTGTGAACCTCGGTATCATTAATTTCTTTTTAAAAAATCGGCATACTTTTTTTTTAGAAATTTTTGATGTACCAAAATAGCAAAGAGGTCGTAAATCGTAAAATAAAGCTTTAAAAAATTAATAAACAAATAAACAAAAGCAAAAAAGTTTAAAAATTCCGTCGAAATAAAGACTTTATATTAAAATACAGAATTCTGAAATCAAAATGAACAATTTCAAACTGCTCGAGCGCAGACGATTTTTATTAAACTGATAAATTCAAAGATTCGTTCAATAAAAAAAAAGAAAATTAAAAAATATTCTTTTCGTAATTCGCTTAAAATAATGTTAATCATTATTCAAAATAATCACATTAAAAAAATTAGATAAATATTTAATTAAATTTTTAAATCAATAACCACCTTTCTTAATTGTCCGTACTTTTAAAGATTCTGTAGTAGGTATACAACACAGCAACTAAAAATTACCAGAAAGATTGCTAGCTAAACTACTCCCTTTGATTGTTTGAGTTACATATTGGTGACAAACTTTAAGGCCATATTAAAGTATATTTCACAGGAATTAATCTCTTTGTAGAATTCTTGACCTGAACAAGCAATGAATTCGTCAAAGAACATGGAAAGTTGAAAAATATGTCGAGTTAATAATATGATGAAAAAAAAGATAAACTTCTATCTGTTATCGACGCTCATTTGCTCATTTCAGAACTTTTATAAGCAAAAAAAATAAAAACAGTTAAATTGAAGAATATTTCAGTTTCAGAGCTGAACGATTTTTTGTTTTGTTTTGTTTATCATGAAATTCTCGAAATTCGCTTTCTTTTGTCTAGATCTTAAATATATATCAAGTCGTGGGTAGACTCAACCTTCAATGAATTCTAGATTTGAACTTGCAATGACCTTGCCATTAGACCACCAAAATTGCAAAAGAACAAGACATGTTTTCTCGCCAAATGGCTATACAATGCCGAATTTCTGTCATCTGTAACTTATCGAAATTACGACATTTGGAGAGAAATCACCAAAATGAAATTCACTTTGGCGACCGTCCCTTATTTTTAATTAATTTTGCAAATTATTGGAACTTCATACTTTTGAGAAACAAATGGATCCATTAAATCTAATATCTCTCATTTATTACCTTATTTCAAGTTTTAGTAAACAAAAGGCAGTTACAGTTACTGAGTAATTTAAGTTTGATAGCCTAATGAAATGCTTTGTTTATACAAAAACATCGTTTCCCTTAATCCGGAAAGTAAGCTGTCGCCAACCGTTGACAGATATAAATTCAACGAAACTATGACGCTTACATAATACTCTAAGGCGGTCAACATGTTAAAAATCTGTTTTACTTTCGCTTTTGGGTTAAAAATTCTCTCGTTACCGTTTATTTCTATTCCGCAAACATGAGCCTTAAATGAAGGTATATACATTTCAAGCACGGATAGACTAAGTCGGATTATGAAACAGGGAATGTAGGCAGCTGTGTAGGAGACATGGAATCTTGGAGCTTCTGAATTATTTTGTCTACGATATTTTCAATGTAATCTAATTTTGGACTTTCATTTGGTTTACAATGGCCATTATGTGAACATATTCGAATTAAATTTAAGTATTATTTGAATTTCAGATCATAATTTATCAGATTTCTTCTTGTTTTCAAATGTATTTGCGGATCTTTTTTTTTCTTTATTGCTTTACAAATCAACAGCAATTGCATATTTTTACTACAGTGTTTCGATTACGTTAAAAATAACTGATACTTCATTTGCCGATTTGTTAAAAATTGCTTTTAAATTTGATTTTTTTTAGAAGCGAGACATTGAAACTAAATTTCTTGCAAGTTACAAACAATTTAATGTTTTACTATATCTGTATGATTTAATGGTGTTATATAGATAATAGAATTAATAAAAGGGGAACCCCAGAAACCTATATTGTTTGGAGACCTATACAGAGTTTGATTGCCCCAATGGATAAATAACAATCATAAGCTCTTCGTAAGTGAAACCTGAAAACATATCGACATTTTTGGTACAAATCGAAATTAAGATTCTTATAAATAAAAGTAAAATGTGTTTGAATTTATCAATACCAATCAAATTTGCAGTAAAATTTCTAGATATTTCTAAAGTAAAATAAAAGAGGGTTATGGATACCAGTGTCTCGTTGTTGCAAATTCTACCTAACGATTTACAGCTTTATATTCAAACTTTTTTTAAAAATCGTTGTAAAACTAATTAAATATTATGCGATAAGTAATTTTGAGGAAATGCATCAATAGAATTTTTGTGATTATAGCATTACGAATATATTGACATAGTAAAACGTCTATTTTGGAGAATTGTGTCCAAATGAATGTATAATACAATTGGAATTAATTGCTATTTTATAGATATCGAATTTTCTATATAGCAGTTTTGTCAAGTATCTCCATTTTCAATTACAAATAAAGAAATTGCAATTAGTTGCACAATAGACTACAAAGAATGCAATAATAAATTTTGAAAAGAATCAATATTAAATTTTTATTATTATTATTATATTATGCGACAGCAGATCAATCTCAAAATTTGAAAATCAGAGTTGATTCCTTTTTTGCGGAACTGCGTGCAAATACTTTATTTAAACGTATGTCATTAAATAAATTACTACTTATTTATTTGCACGATTCAAGGGGGATATTTCATTTGTATATGTACAAAAATTAAAAGTTTTGCAGCTGATCTTAATTATTCAACTTTCATCCATAATTAATCATCATCTTTCCTAATTAATTTTATTTTGCAGTATAATTTGCATCAATAAGCGATTTTTTTTTATCCTATCATTACTTTTATTTGTATAGCAATAGCTTTTAGAAACTGAGTTTGAAAACAGAAAAGGAATTTTTAAAAAAAACATATTATTGTACATTAGATGATTCAAAAGCTATTAGTTCGATTTTTTTAAGTTCCTGACTTTCCTGTTAACATAGAGTTTAGTTAGCGGTTACAATTAAGATTTGTTTTGAATGATTATAAGATAATACTAAAACCAGTAAAAACAAATCATGAAATATTTTTCTGATTATGTTTTTCGTTAATACAGCCCTACACTGCCACCTCATTAATCATAAGTATTTAATTGAAATTAACAGATACATTAATTAAAAAAACTTATAAAAAAATAAATAATAATTTTTAAGGTTCTTAATTCCCACCTAAACCTAGTGCTGTACAATGTATACAGTAATATAACGTATTTCACACTTTTTTTAGCACTGTACATGTTAAATTTGAATTGATCTTAAGCGATCTTAAGCGATCAGTCAATACGCCGAGAACATTAATTACGTTTAATTAGAGTTAAATCTCTTATTCATAACTTGACGTTCATGATTATCTCAACAAAGTATTTTGAAGCATCATATTATAACAGGCATAAAAGCCGTATTATTTTAATAGTCTTGCACCTTTCCTAATTATTTTATATGTGAACCATCCAGATAGAATCGAATCTCATGCCATCATGAGAACTTACGGGTCTTAGTAATCTATCTCAAATTACTCGTTGTTTTCCCTGTAATGTAATTCCCCTTTCTGATCCTTCGTGCATACAATGCGGACAGTTAATATAACTTTTTTTTTCTCTTTCACTTTCAATCATAGGGAAGATGAAGTAATAAAAATGATTTTAATTTCGCAGCAATAATTAAATCTTTTGTAGATATTGTGTAAAAAAAAGTAATAAAAATATGGCCGAAATTCAGGGAAAATAATTAGGCGACAATTAAATTGTTATTTTTACGATGATAATATTTAGAATATTAAAATACTGCAAAAATCGGTTTTGCGTAGCAATATTTTCAAGAGTTATCAAGAAAAAAGCTATATCTCACTTAATTTCTAAATAATTAAAACTCTAATAAATCTTTAAAACAAATGTTCCAAGATTTAAATTTTCATTTTCCAAAATTTATCTATTTCCAATTAAATAGTTCTATATAAAGCGATCTATCCTGTAGAATGCTAATACATAAATAGACACAAACAACCTTTTTTATTATTAATAGAGATTATTGTATTCAAAATATTGCAAACTATCTTTTTATCGTAATTACTTGCTTATTTATATATATTATTTTGAAAATATTATAATTATTATAAATTTTTAATTATAATTATTATTTTATATAGTAAATTATATTATTCTTACGTTGTTAGACTTGAATAATTTATTTTGGAAAATACAGTCTTCCCGACTTAAATTGAGTTCTGCTTCAACTAGGCTTAAGTCGGAATTATATTTTTCAATGCTAATTTCGTTCAAATGGATTTAATAAATTGTATATGAAATTAGAAAATTCAATCAATCCACGTGTAATTTTTCTTTAAAATAAAAAATACATTATTGTGATTTACTGCAAACAAAACATAAGCTTCGTTTCTTTTTTACTTTCTTGCATGCGTAATATAGAGAAAGTATAGTAATCATCAAAAACTTCGAACACGAGATTATGACGAATCCCCATGTTTTAGACCTCCCTGAGATCGAAAAGCACATTTTTGGAAAATGTCCGTCCGTCTGTCTGTGACAAAGTTAACTCAGAAACGCTTTGAGCTGAACGGTTGAAATTTGGTATATGATCTTTACATAAAATGTCTATATTTCTGTCATATTTTTAGCTAAATCCTTGAAAAGTAAACCTGTCTGTCCAGCTGTTTGAATATAATTTAACACGATAACTACAAAACGAAAAGAGCTAGATGGATAAAATTGTGTTCACATATTTAACATCTATAGTATTAATACCTATAAAAATCTGAACCAAATCTAGCAAAGAGTTCACCGTCTATCGGTCTGTATTTTCAGAAATAGGTAAAAACTATAGTAAAATTTTCGTCGTAAATATATCAAATTTGGTATCTGATTTTGTGACTACAAGTGTAGTTTTGTGTCAATTTTTTTACCCTTTGGAAACAAGCGACATAAAAACAATCGTAGGCAATCGTAACTCGCCTTGAATGACACGATAGATTCAGTAAAAATGTTAAATTCACACCAAAGATTAACATTTCGTAACTATTGTTCACCAATGCTATGCAAGACGTTTTCTTGGATAACCCCTTTATTAGAAAGTATGCCAGAAAGTTTTGTGGTGACCATTTCCGCTGGTTTATCTTAAATGTGGATGACCAAAGTCGCATAAGCTGCGGAAAATTATCATCAATTTTAGTTTAATATTGCTTGTTGAATTCATTCTAGAGCCTAATTCGAACTTCGAATTCAGAGTCTATTTATCTTAATTCGAACTTCTGGATAAATTGAATGCTTATAGTGTCTGCTGAATTCTAATTATCCAAATTCCACTGTATTTACAAAAAAGAAATCAAAAAATAATCGCACGCATTGACCTTCTACAGTTTCCTTACCTTGCAGTTGTTGTCACTGATCCAGTTGCTGAAACGATTAATCTTGCTTTCAATGAGAAAAACATTCTAAAATGTTCAACGTCAAGTAAATGAGTTTATTTTTTTCAACTTAGATTGTTTGTTTGAACTAACATAGCCACACCTTCAGAAATTTTCTGTACAATTGCTCATATGTTGCCACATTGAGAATGAAATTAGTTAAATTTCATTTTAAAAACTTTTCCACTGCTATGAAGGATTACTTTTTGATGACGTTGCAAATTAAGGAAATTCTGAACCATATACATTTATTATGTAGAAATATAATATAAATACATATTTAGCATGCAGTAAGAATAAAATTTCAGTACGATTTGTGAAAAAAAAAATAGCATTTTCATATAATTCTCATCCACAGTTTCCTGCAATTTTAGGCTTCTTAATTTTAATTGCATTCATTTCTTTAGAATGTATGATCGTAAATGATCATTACTTGTTTAAATAGCCTGATTTTTGTAAATTAAGGAAAGAGAGAAAATATAGCGGTAGCTCAAAAAGTCATGCATTGATTTTGATGAAACTGAAATGAGTGAGCAAGAAGTTCAAAGTAATATGAAAACATTTATTTATTTATTTATTTCAAAGGCCCAGAAGATTGGCTATGATACCATTAGATTTCTAGCCTTCCAATATTTCTGAACTTTACAGTTTAAAACCGCAAGTGCAGAGCACGAGTCAAGGTGAGTAACATCAAAAATTTAATGTTGTTCGCGCAGAAGACATAAGGGAGAGTCACAAAGCCCAAGTCAATACAAGTTAGGAGATGAGCCCTTTTTTCATGTGAGAGGCCGTCAGCATTCTACTGAAACAGTATTAAAACTTTATACGTCTTGCAAAAATTTTCAGTAAAATTTAAGAGACACACGGAAGTAGGCAACGTCGTAGCAAATTTAGTGTTAACCTGGGTGCACCGCGTGGAGGTCTGTTACGTTACACCCTACATGAAAACATATAAGCAAACAGGATTATTTGTTTTTAGAAGCCAACACTTGCAATGGTATTGACAAATTAATTGTTTCGGTTAGGTATAGAAAACATATTTTTAATACGGAGTATAACTGTCTAAGGCAGGGATGGCGAACCAGTAACATGACACGCGACATAATATTTTGTGCACGCCGCAGTTTAAAACGGTTTGCATTTTTCGGCTTGTATGTGACTTCAATTGATAAACTGAATTTGTCTCAATTTGATTGGTTGGAAATCGAAGAATTTGAAATGCAACTGATTGATTTCCAGTCTAGTTCAATGTGGATTCAAAAATTTATTGAAACCAGGAAAAAGTAGGAATTGATTGAAACAGAAAGGTTAACAAGCAACATAAATAAAAATCACAGTAACGAAATTTTGGAAACATGGAATTCGATTCAAACATTTAACTGTTTGAAGAAGCTGGCTCATTCTGTTTTAAGCATATTTTCATCTATTCCTGCGAGTCATTTTCAGAGAGGAATAACATTAAAGACTCAATTAGAAACCGTTTGGCAGATGACTCCAATTCAGCGTGCATTCTGAACATCTTACAATCCTTGTACAAATTGTCATCTAATCTGCAACAGAAGTCGCATTAACTCTACTTTAATTTGAATTGCACGTATAACTAAACATTTCTACTATACAGTGCAAAATTTGTTTTGTATTGTAATTTGTAAATAAACAGTTTTGAGATGTTAGTATTTAGTTTTATTATTTTCCCAATAATCACAGGCCAAAATTATTTGACGGCACGTCTATGCCTCATTAGACATTTCTTTAGAAAAAATGGCACGTTGATCCATAAAGGTTCGCCACCCCTGGTCTAAGGCATATATATAACACGTAACATATGATGCTGTTATATAGTCTATTAATTCTATAGAAAGAGAGAGGCTTACTCTTACAAAGCTGTCCTGAATTTGGCAGTTGTCAAGAATTGATTGCAGCGGACTATCTCCATAAAGCATTTCAAACAGGCTCAATAGAATTCAAGCTATGAATTCAAAGCATTTCAAACATGCTCAATAGAATTCAAGCTATGAATTCAAAGCATTTCAAACATGCTCAATAGAATTCAAGCTATGAATTCAAAGCATTTCAAACATGCTCAATAGAATTCAAGCTATAAATTCAAAGCATTTCAAACATGCTCAATAGAATTCAAGCTATGAATCGAGATGACCACTCCATGTTTTGAGTTTTTGCCTACAAAGATGATCAGCTACGGTATGAAACTTTTTCCCATCAAACGTTGATGACTTGCAGGTAGGTGTAAACATCAAGAAATCAAGGGCCCTTATAGAAAGGCATGGAGGTTTCATTTTTACATTTATTGAAGTTTATGCCATTTCCTCATATTCAATTTTTTGTATAATTCTCTTTCATAAATGTTTAATGGATAATAATGTTCCAGAATTTTTTTCTAACCAATCAACTTTTACTTTTGCTGTCCTGACCTCGTTCGAGAAAACAACAACTCGCTCCACAAATTTATTTACTGTTGTAGTTAATCTGCAACTATGAACCCGATTGGGTCTAGCATTGTCGTCTTGTAATATGAAATTATTGTCTAATACACAGGCATAACAACATGCATAAATCTGATCATTAAAAATGACTTACGATTTTTATTTAATCAAATTTATAAAAAAAATACAATAATAGACTGGTAAAAAATATATGAATATATGAATTATATTAGAAGTACAATGACTGTTTACATTTAATTATTAAAACTATTATTAGATAAACAATAGTAATTATTAAATAACTGGAAGAAGAAAGATTATTCATTTATTTCTAATGGATGGGATTTTTTTTTATTCATTTATGTTGTGTTCCGTTTGAGAGATCTTGGGAAAATAATAATTTTCAATCTTAATATATATAAATTACGTGTCACGTTGTTTGTCCGCGATGGACTCCTAAACTACTTAACCGATTTTAATCAAATTTGCACACCGTGTGCAGTTTGATCTAACTTAAAAGATAGGGTAGGTTACATCTCAATTTATAGCCGCAAAATTATTTTATTGCAAATTTATTAATTAAAAACTAACTTTCCCGCCAAAAAATCTTTCTTTTCCCCACCGCCAAATGAGTAAGGCTTCAGTTTTTTTCCCAACAGTAATGAGGCTAGGCTTAAGATTTTTCGGCTGATTATTTCAAACGATTCTGTTTATTTTCTTAATGTTTGGTGCATTTAAAACTAAACATTGTTAATGAATCGGTCTTTCAGATTCATTCTGAAGTACTTTTGAATTAAAATAAAACAGAATAAAGGAAATTAAAAATTTCTAATCTGCATAGCGTTACCCCAACTGGCGTAGAAAAACTCACGCATTTGCGTTACCGTAACTGGCGTTGAAAATTCACGCATGCGCATTGTGTTCTGATTGTTGACAATATTATCAACGGATAATTCTTGATTTAAATTATTTTTAGGTTAGTTTTATGCTTTTGTAAAATTTTATTTATGTTAGTTATATATTTTTTGTACATGCTTATAGTTTTAAGTACATCATTTTTTAAGAAGTTTCTTTAAACCTGTTTTCGACCGATTATTTAAAACGATTCATTTTATTTTCTTAGTGTTTGGTGCATTTAAAATTAAACATTTTTAATTATTTGATCTGCTCATGATGAATATGAGAAAATTTTGTTAACAAATTCTTGAGATATTACATAAATTAAGATATATATATATTCTTTAGTGCCCATAAAGTTTAAACGCTCAGTGACTCTGTTTTCAGTAATCTTATTATAAAAAAATGCTATGTTTCAGTAAAAAATATTATTATATTAATTGCAGATTCATCCTTTCCACTTAATTCAAAGCATAAATTCTACGGGAGCTAACAGAAAATTAGAGAGATACATATTACGTTATGACTGAAGGCCTTTATAATATTATGAGTAAATTATATGACTATCAAAATTTGAAGTTTTAAAATATTTTGATGATGAAGTTATTAAAGTAGGAATTGCATAAAATATTTAATTATTAAAATTTTAACGACATTAAGATTGGCGAACCGGCTGGTCGCTAAAGGCAGCTAGTACTACTATGTTTATTTAAAATTATTTTCCTATAATTTCATTATAACAGTTAAATATTTTATTGGTAATTAATGAAATCATTAATTAATAATTATGGTTAATTTTTTAATACTTCAGTCACATTTTCAAGGTACAGATATTCAAATAAATAAATAAATAAGTACTTGTTTTATATTTGTTTAAACGTGAACTTTGTTGAAATTTGTTGAAGTATAAACTAATTATATTGATCGATACTAAATTGACCAGTTATTAAACGAGAATCATCATAACGTTCAACCTCAAAATGTTTGAACTCGACATTACTCTTCCCTATAAAGGTTCGATATACAAGCCAATTTATTTGCATGATTCCTGTGTTGTTATTTGAGATAGTTCAATTCGTCTCTTTCTTGGTTAATCTAATCGGATTTCTCTTAATCATTATGAAACACTACTTTTAGCATTTTAGGTAATGCTTTATATTTAATACTGAATCTCAGATCACATTTTTATCGGTTATTTTTATTCTTAGTGATTCTGGACACAATTTCTTTTTATTTACAAGAAGCAGTATAAGAATAATGCCTAACATTTGAAAAATTTTGTTTTATATAGTGGAACATGGTGTGCAAAGACGATCACTACCCCAGTTTCGTCATGACGCTGACTAATGTTGGAAGCATTTTTGGTACCCCTATATATGGAACATTATCAGACAGGTAAGTGTTTTTTCCATATTGATTAAGCATATTTTTCTTATTCGTTTTAAGATGACACGGTACTCAAAAAATCATTAAAGGAAAATCGAAAATTTTTTTATTGGCTCATATAATAAATTGAATCTTTCTAAATGTGCCTGCAAAATTTTAGAGAGTTAGCTTTATTTTTTTATTAAGTTATTGAAAAATTCTTGATGCATGACAGGAAAGTAAACAATGTTGCCACGCTCACTTTTCAGATTCAAACACCTGTAAAAGAAGCTCATTTGCAAAAATATTGCCAATTTACCAAAGGCTTGTATCAAATGAGCTATTAGAGCAATATATTCGGTGCTTGACGCAAAATTCCTTTGAGACTCTCCACAGTGTCATTTGGAGTAAATGCTCAAAAGTTACAACTGCATCGATCAAGCAGAACAGCAGAAATATACATTTCATCAATATTGATATGCGTATTAATTTTTTTAAAGGTGTTATAATAAAGATTTGGGATCTTTCATTAGTTTTTCTTTATATCGTCAATATACAAATATGATATTTTTTGTTTCAATATTTTTTTCATTTTTTAACTTTAAACAATTTAGAATAACTTGAATCATATTTTGTAAAAATTACAGGCAAATTGGATAGATTTTATTTTATGATTTAGATGAATAAAAAATTTAGATGCATTTTTCTCCATTTTTTTGTTTTTGCTTATATGCTATATTTCGAAAGCCTAAGGCTTTCTTAAAAATGGGGGTAAGGGTGTGAAATTTTCTGTGAATGTTCAGAAATATATATTTTATAAAACCTAGTATGGAATTAGCTTTAAAGTTTGTAGTATTTTTTTTAAATGTCCAAAATCCAAATTTGGGCATTTTTCATATCTTTTTGTGTTTCTTACAATAAAAAAAATTATAAAAAACTAAATACTGTTGGCAGGGGGAAATCCTTACTATGTTTTTAGTAGCATATTAATAGCTACCTGGAAAAAAATTTGGAGAAAAATCTTCATATTTAAAAAAGCCTTAAAGTTTTAAAGAAAGCTCGACATTTTTAAAAAAAATTAAATTGTTAAAAAAAATGTAAATTATTTCAAATAAAATTTTAAGGGAGAGATATAGAGTACTATTTTTACATAAAATAATAGTAAAATATAATTTTAAACATTATAATAAATTTAAAAAAACATTTTTAAGGTACCGTGTCGCCTTAACCTGCAGAAGTAGTTTCCTAGAAACCTTATCGTATATTTTTTAATAGACTTATTGATGCTCTTCGTGATTTATTAATCACATGCCATTGGAGAACATTAATTACGAAAAAGCCTATTTTGCATTTTTTCCGGCAATTAATTGTTTGGATTCAGTTAATGCAGAGGTACCAAAAAAATTAAATATTATTTTGAAGGCCTTTTTCCAGGTAGAATGAAATCAAAATGTGACAGAATTATAAATGTAGCCACAAAATCATATATCAGATTTCATGTATTTAAGCCATTGCGTTTTTGAGCTATCGCGTTTACATGCTTGTGAAAGAGCAAACTCACAGACGGTCAACCCTTTGACCAATAAGATTTAAATTTTGATAAGTATCTACACTTTAGATATAAATCTCGTATTAAATTTTATCTATCAATTTCTCTGCCTTTTTATAGTTATTGCGTTAACTCATACTCAGACAACTCGATAGACCGACTTTTTTTCAATTAATATCATTCAAAATTTAATAGAAATCTACAAATTTGATGTAAAGATCTTAGTCCAAATTTCATCTGTCTAGCTCAATGCGTTTTTGAATTATCGTTTCTACGAATAGATAATATAATATATATAGAGATAATTCTACGAATATAATTCATAAAATGTTTTTTTTTCACTCGAGGAAGTCTGGAACTTGGAATTTTATCAAATGAGTTCAAATCCTTTGATGATTAGCATACTTTTCCTTTGTATACTTCGTATATGAGAAATTAAAAATTCTCGTACCATATGGATTACATATAATATGAAGTTCATCCAATTAATTTTTAACCAAGCAACGTTTTAATCTCTTGCCCAACATGCATCGACGAATTTTGATACTGTCTTCAATTCTCCCTTCTTTGCATTCCTATTACAATTCTATTCATGAAATTTCATTGCATTCCCTTCATTAGTTAATTTTTTGACGATTGCAGTACTTTTCTTTTGTCCTTCGCATAGGAGAAAGTAAAAATAAAACTTGAAAATTGAAGTTAACATAAATCTTAAAAGGCTAATATTCTTTTTAATCAAAAACACCGGGGTACACCTCGAAATGGGGATGAGAGGCTTCCGGTATAGTGGTTGGATCTCGCCACCCTGGAGGGCACGCAAAAAAGGTGGGGTATCTGGCTCCTCCCATCGATGATGGAACGTACTTCCTTCGGGAATGGTTGTATCGTGGCCGGTGATGGCTCTTAGAACTCAACCACAGTTCCCGCCAGTGTTGCTGTTGCAACGGTCCGGTCATTCAGCTTTTTTTTTTTTTTTTTTTTTTATCCATGTCCTTCGGACAGGTCGGAGAGTCAGTGATATCACTTCCCTTTTAATAAACATATGCATTACATGGAATAGTTATAGAGCTGATAAATTTTGGGAAAACCTCCATTTAATTATTCCCTAGACATTGGGTGGAGCCCCAAACATCCTATCGTTAAGAAACAAAATAACGATATATAAATAAATATTTTGTCCACTTCTAACAAATGTAGTCCTGCTCTGGGGAATGATAACAAAAACATACAGAGAGAAAATTCACATTTCCTCTTAGGAAAATTCTCTGCATCACGATGGATGCGCCATGATGCATGAAAAATAATTTTCTACTTAACTACCGGAAAAGTTATAAAAACAAACTTAAGATTTCATCCAGAAACCGCCTGAAAACTTTTCAACCAAATCGAAAATTTTCCTGATATTCTTCATTCTTTACCGACAATAAAGTATTGTAAACAAATTTTTGGTTCGCTCTAAAAACACTTTCATGCACTTTAAACTCATTTTTAAATGGAGAAAGTGATCTTCCCATTTTTATTAAATTTAATATTTTCTTACTTTTTGTGAACTGTTTTGCTGTTTAGTCCTCAGTTTTGTAGCTTAGTTTCTTAGTTCTGTTTCGAATTACATTCAGAACCATTTTTTCCATTAGAATAACATAAATAGAGTGGGAGCGATAATGAATTATTAAATTGAAAAAAAATTAATTGTTTTTGTTCAGATAAATATTTAGAGTTATAAACATTTTTTGATTATACGTGATTATCATAAATGCTGTTTAATATTGATTCCAATCATAGAGGTATTGAATTTTTCTTGTCTATCTCAACTAATAACAACTAATGTATCTGTCTGTCAGTCTGTTAGTGATTTCGAGAGTAAATTGTTTGATTTAGAGCTATCATATTAAATATCAATACATTCGGAGCGATTTTTTTTAAAAAAATTAGAATATTAATTAATTAAAAATTAAGCTAAATTTTGGCGAGTTTTTTTGGACACCTTTTAAACACATTGCCCAAAAATATTTCTACACCATTTCAAAATTCCAGAAATTGCTTTACCAATTATATTAATTTATTTGTGATTTATATTTATATTTGTGATATTTATTTAGAAGAACTGAAATGTTCGTCGAATCGAAAAATCTTCGTTGGATAAATTAAATTTCAAATTATTCATATAAAATACAAAATGATGAAAATTTTAAATTACTTTCAAATTTTACACTTAATATGATGGGAGAACTAGTAAGTCACCGATGGCGAGACTCATACATGACAAATTATTTGAATTATTTAAAAATTCTTATTATTGTTAAACTTTTCCATTTCAACTGTTCCTCTCACGGCTTTGTCCTATTTGCCAATTTTCTTTCTATTATCTTGAATGGAAAATACATAAATCTCTCCACTTAAACAACTTTGAATGCAGATCATTTTAATTTTGAGTGATCTTTGTCACAGACGAATAGACAGATGTTTTCCAGGAACGTGTTCTTCGAACTTTGGGGAGATTACACAAAATCAAAAGGTGGATTTTTTTTTTTTTAACTTTTTCTCTATACTACGTATACGAGAAAATAAAAATTAGAAAAAAAAGAGCTCCGAGGCACACAAATTGTCCAAATCTATATCAGAGATAAATTTGATAATTCTATGGTTAGCTGTCTGCTCTATAGATCGCCATTGAACCACACACACATTCTCCATTATTATCAACAAATAATAAGTATAAAAATGTGACTACCCGAGTCTTATTTCCTAAACCAAGACAATTCTCTGAGTATAGCAAAGGATCAAAACCTACGATTGTTTTGATTATACCTCGACATTTTTTTTCCTTTTATTTTCACCATTTTATTATTAGATTTATTGAAAGATAACCATTTTAATAGAATAACGAATTGCTGGAGGGATATTTTGGAAAAAATCTACAGTTGGAGGTTATAACGTCAATCATAGCCTTGAATAAGAAACACCTGCTGAGAAAAGCAACAACATAAAACATGCTTTAAAAATTATGAATAAATCTTTCGAAATAAACTGAAAGTTGAAATCAAAATAGAGTGTCTGAGTTTTAAATCTTTAAAGTTCACATCGTTGTTTATCTTTAGAGGAAATAACCTCGCTAATAATTACAAATGTACTTTTTTTTCTAATAGATGAATGTCAACAAGCAACAACACCCAGTAATTGAAACTTTTATTTGACCCAATCATTCATCAGGAAGCGGAGTCCACCGGTTTTTACTTTCATGTTCAGTTATTCACGTGAACGTGAGGAAAATATTAAGCAACCGGACTGACGAGTGGACAGGCAATAAGAAGAAATTGGGCGTTTAAATACTTCGCTGTCAGTCACCAATTATTCAAATTTCAATAATATTCATCGATTTGATTCCAGCTGTATATTTTACCTTGGTGCAGGATCAAATATTTTCGCTCGAATGAAAAAGAAAAACACTTAGGCAGAAAATATTTCTTTAAAATTCTGTATCCCTTGACCTTCAAATAGAAAACCAGAAATCCGGTGAAATGGTTCTGTATATTTCGATATATATATATATAATCTGTTTTCTAGTTGGCAAGAAAAGTAATTAATATTTCTTGTTTCAAAACAAACACAAATATATATACGATCCTGTCTATTTCGGCCTCACCTCTTTTTATAATTTCGGTTAGTTGCCAACATTTAATTCATGGTTTTTCACTTGTTCACCTCGAATATTTCAGTTTAAAATTTACGGCGAGTAACCGTGCTGGATTGAAAAATGTTATGGATATGAATCATATTGTTTTGGCATTTATTTTTAAGTATCTATATAACTATGCAATTAAGTGTTAGTGAATACATAGAAGATAAGGAGACGTGTTTTTTTTAATTAAAACATTAGAATGAATATGCGAGCTTCATGGTTCATATCTTATTTTCCTTTTGATTTCTTAGTGAATTCTCATCGCTGAACATCGGTAATACTTATTATTAAAGCAATATAGAATTTGTGGTGAATGAAATTAATTGATTAGGCGAGCCATTTGAAAACTAAAATAAAGATTTTTATTTCATGTGAACATGAGGAATTATATTGAAGGTTATTGCCAATACTGGCTTTTCTATATACACTAATACAAATTACAGTTACAGCTAATATATGGGTAGGAAAAAGTTACAGTTTGAATGCTGATGAATAACAGGTGGATAATCACTGAGCTTCGAATCCGAGGTTTCAATCTGCAAATCCCCACAGATTCAATAAAATATGTTACATCTTCCATTAAAATTGGCCATTGATGAAACCAGGGAGAGTTGCTCTCCTAGATTGTCTTGTATACTGGGACCGCGGTGGCCTGGAGGTAAGATCTAGGCTTCGAAACTGGAGGGGTTCTAGGCCTGATTCCATCGAAGAACTGTTATGTAAGCTGGTCTCGTGAACGTTAAATCCATCAAGGCCAAACATCCTCTCGCTGGTGTGTTGTGGAAGTTTGGAGAGGGGGCGCCAGCTCAGGTTCCGACCTCGTCATCGGACGTCGGTTCAAAATTACGACATCCCATAATAGCCCTAGTGTTGCTTTAAAACGGAACATTAATATAACTAAGCTAACCTAAGCTTCTTATATACTCTCCAATAAAGGTCTTACCCCGCATAAAATTGTGGACTTTGGGAAAAACAGAGAATGCCTTGTATGGCATTGACGAACGTTAAGAAATATAGATTTCTTGGTATGAATGTAGCATTTTTACTAAATCTATTGTTGGAATATGCATTTTGGACACCTTTTTATCGAAATCAAACCCTTTATTGAAGACAAAATTTGACGCGAAACTGCAATTGTAGTTATAAGATCACATGCTAAATATCATTGACATAAGTCATTGCGCTTATGAATTATTGCGCTCACATGCATTCGAAAGACGACCAACCTTTAAATAGATTTGGTTCAGAATTTGAAAATGATTTGTATTTTAGATATTAAACCTGTGTGTCCAATTTTATTTATCTAGATATTTATGTCTTGTTGTTATTGTGTTCTTTTGTACCTGTCAAGTCGAGCAGTATGAAGAAAATATAAGAAAATTATCAAATTTTGGTCGAATCGGGCAGTAAGAAGAGAGCAGGAATGACATGAAATTTTGGTCGAATCGAGCACTAAGAAGAGAGCATGAATGACATGAAATTTTGGTCGAATCGGGCACTACGAAGAGAGCATGAATGACATGAAATTTTGGTCGAATCGGGCACTACGAAGAGAGCATGAATGACATGAAATTTTGGTCGAATCGGGCACTACGAAGAGAGCATGAATGACATGAAATTTTGGTTGAATCTGCTACCAGGGCGAATATCGGGTATCAAGAAGCTTACTCGATTCTATTCACAACATAACAAATCAAAATATGGGGAGAAAGAGAGTTCACTGATGTTTCCGTTAGTCATGAATTCTTCAACCTTAATCATAGCTTTTTTGTCTTCTTAGTGATACTATTAGCATAACCTTATATGAGTTTAAAAGATTGATTGATGCGATTAATGCGTTCCTCGTTTAAACGAATGGATTCATCCTTTAACAATATGTCATACTTTCTAAAGTAAAAGAAACCTGAATCAGGTTACCACCTCAATTTCACTTTCAATGTATTTCTTTTGTTGCAGAATCGGTCGGAAGCCTGTGTTTTTCATTGTTATTCTAGTCACGGCCATGACTGCCATCTCTTCCATCTTGATGACCGACTTCACGGCCTTCCTTGTCCTGAGGACCATCAACGGCAGTCTTATGCCCTCCGTCTTCCAACTGCCCTTTATCATTCGTAAGTATGAACCCGTTCCTGTATGTCCTTGAACATCTGTTCAAAAAAGAGAGAGGATCATTTGATTGGTAGTGATATATTCTAAAAGAGAAGAATACCTCACTGTAACCTTTATACAGAATATATTAAGTTTTAAACATGCCTATTAACTTGAATACCACAAAATTTTATTCTTCTGATGTACTAAAAATTTCCTTCACGGAGACTGAAATATTTTACAAAGACGAAGGATAAACAATACTTGGTATTTTGATGATTAATATACTGTCATGAGTGTGGATCAGAGTTCCCATGACAACTGGTTTCTCGTATGAATGAGCAACAAAAAAAAGCTCATGAATGACAATTATCAAGATATGAGATTTAAAATTAACTTTTAACAACGAGGTTTTTCCCTTTTGCAATCTAGAGTTTCCTGTTTTAAAATGAACGTTTTTTCCTATATTTGTTATTTCTTCTTCGTCGAAAAGTAATAAATAAACACTACATGAAGAAATAAAAATGTGAGACCAAAGGAAGTTGATTCTTTCTCTTTATTCAAAAATCGCATGTAAACATGGTATGAAGAGTGAGACGATAAGAGATCATAAATCATTTCCTGTTTTTTGAACATCCGAAAATGGTATACAAACGCGGCATATAGAAAGAAAAAGAAAGAAATCAAAAGATCAAAATTAGTACTAAAGAATCGTAGACAAATTCAACTGATTCAGAGTAAATATAATTACATCTAAAATCTAAAGCATTGCCTTAAGTTTTTCTTTCTCCAAAATGCATTATGAATTTAAAAAATAAATTGGTGGGACGCATTTTAAGTCCATCATGTGAGTATTGATTGACTCTATTTAGGAATGTGCTTCAAATTACGATAAGGGCTTTCAAAATATTAGAGATTCGATAGAGGCTAAGTTTGTTTATATCGCTTACTCTTTCTGTGCATTCCCATCAGGGAGGGGGACACCTCAAAAATGAGGATAAGCTTAAGGTATGGTGGTTGATGCTGGCCACCCTGGTGAATGCAGAAAAGGTGGGTATTCCCAAGGGAAGGATTGTGCCGTGGCCGGTGAGGGCTCTTAGGACTCAACCACAGTTCCCGCCAGTGTTGTCTTTCGGCGATCCAGTTATTCAATTTTATCTCTGTGCCTACGTACGGGTCGGAGTAGTCAGTTAACGATTACTCTTTCTGCTCTTTCTCTTTGTTATATCTCTCCATCCGAGAATTTTTAGAATACAGAAAAAAAAAATGTTGAATGAGGGCAAGATAAATCAAATGTTTAATAAATGGATGTGAATGAGTAAATCAATAAATCAATTTTCGTTTACTATAAAAAATACATCAGCATGATATTAATTAGTAAGGTTTTATATCATTAAATTTGACCAGTTCTAATACTTTTACAATAAGTAATAAAAAAATGAAATGAAAAGACAGAAAATTGCAGCTAAATAAATTCAAGAATAAAGCCAAAATTTAAAAATATTCCTCGTCTTATTCTTACTTACAAGATCATTTTTTAATTACAAGATCAGAATTCTGCATATAAGGTATCTTTTATATAATTACAACAAACTAATAAAGTAGAATTGCTTTACTTAATAAATACTTCAGTCATTCTTTATTCTAAATTCTTATTAGAAATATTAATGCTAATCGAATCTTGGCAGATTTTAATTAAGATAGTGCATTTGATGTCAATGTAGTATGAATTGAATATACAGGGTGTTCATTAATTATTGTCGGGGTTTTCGTACCTCATAACTTTCGAATAAAAAATATTACCCAAAAACCGATTACGTATTCGTAAATTACAACTCAAAGAATTTTATTAATGATATTAAAGTGCAATTCTTGCACAGTTTGCACTTTGTAGGCATTCAGCTGAAGGCGATTATGTATTCGTAAATTACAACTCAAAGAATTTTATGTGGCAACAATGCTATCTTAGAGCATTTGCAGTCTGGGTAATTATGACGTCATAAATAAAAATGGCGACATGCAAGAAAAAGCAATGTGTGTATTGTGGTTTTTCCAAACTAAATCAGTCATAACTACTCAATGTCGCTTCAGGACCATGTACAAGAAAGATCCTCCTTCGGATAATTCTATAAGATGCTGGTTAACACAATTTCAGGAAACTGGTAGCGTTCTTCACCGAAAGGGAGCGAGCGAGAAGACCGAGCACTTCGCAGGAAAATGTTGATCGCATCCAAGAAACGTTTACTCGCAGTCCACGAAAATCAACGAGACAAACAGCTCTGCAGTTACATATGCCGCATACAACGATGTGGAAGGTTCTCCATAACCGCCTTCATCTGAATGCCTACAAAGTGCAAATTGTGCAGGCTTTACACCCGAATGATAAACCGAGTCGTTTTGAGTTCGCTGAACAAATTTTGACTCGAATTGAGGATGATGAAAATTATCTTCGGAAAGAGTTCTTCAGTGACGAATCCACTTTTCATGTGTCAGAAAAAGTGACTAAACATAACTGTAGAATATGGGGATCGGAGAACAAGCACTATTATCGAGAATTGGAAAGAGATAGCCCAAAGGTGAATATTTGGTGCATTTTATCACATATTGAAGTTATTGGACCTTTTTTCTTTGCTGAAACAACAATAAACTCCGTGACATACATTGACATGCTGAAGATGTATGCGGTTCCTCAGATGCAGCAACATCAGCCAGATGTGATATTTCAACAAGATGGTGCACCCCCACATTGGGGCATGATTGCACGTGACTTTTTAGACGAGAACTTTCCCGACAGATGGTGTGGAAGAGGTGGACCAATCCCATGGCCTCCGAGATCACCAGATATAACACGGCTTGACTTCTTTCTATGGGGGTTTGTCAAGAACATTGTGTACAAGACCCCTGTGCCCTCCCTTGATGAACTGAAGCGCAGAATTGTTACTGCGATCCAAAATGTTACTCCACAAATGCTGGTGAACACTTTGAGAGAAATCGAATTTCGTCTCGATGTGTTACGAGCCACGAAGGGCAGCCATGTGCAAATTCATTAATCTTTATAATATCATTAATAAAATTCTTTGAGTTGTAATTTACGAATACATAATCGCCTTCAGCTGAATGCCTACAAAGTGCAAATTGTGCAAGCTTTACACTTTAAAATCATTAATAAAATTCTTTGAGTTGCAATTTACGAATACGTAATCGGTTTGTGCGTAATATTTTTTATTCGAAAGTTATGAGGTACGAAAATCCCGACAATAATTAATGAACACCCTATATAATTTCCGTCCAGACATAGAACAAAATTTGAATACTGATCGTATAAATGTTTTGTGGCTAAATGGATGTAATTAGGAGTTTTTGAAATATTGTCCGTAAAATAATATATTAAACTCAAATTCCATACTGAAAAAAAAGTGTTTAATGATAACATCATTTTAACGATCTTCTAGATTTCAAGGTTGCATTATTTAAACGATAAATTTTGCCTCGAAGCACATTTTGACTTGTATTTTGTTCATTCCTGTTTCTTTTAGCACGATATACAGACAGGTGGGTCTTTAGATTTCACGAACTATTAGGGGAGGCCTTGATCCTCAAAACATTTCATAAGCACGAGAATAAAATGAATTAGTGAATGTAAATGAAATTCTTTAGTAATACCTATAATAAACAAGTGCGGATTTCACAATTAAATGACCAATCTTCTGGGAACTAGTATTTAAATTGTCGGTGTTTACATAAATTATAGAAAGGGGTTTGGCCAGAATTTTCAACAAAGGAAAATTATTTTATAAAGTTTGTTTGGGGGGGGGGGGGTTGTATGATTGTGATGAAATCAAATGTGTTTATGTCATTCTAAAGCAATAATTTTTAGCCTTGGGTATAAATGCGTCTATGAAATGTATGCAACTAATTGAAAGCTGGTTGGAAACTGATAAAAGCTTTGTCTTTCATTCCAAAAAGCTACTTGTAAATCTGCCTTATTTTTCTGCAAGAATCCAAAATTGGCCTTCATTTGCAAGCACTAATGACCAGAAGATGCACCTTCAAATTTAGTTTTGAACTCTTTTGTCTGTTGTCTGTAGTATTGCTTGGAAACAAAGGATTGTCAACATTTGATGCTAAATATATTTATTTATTGTCATATTACTATGAAATTTCATGATTAACAACATGAATTTCATGTTTAGAATTACGTCTACTGTTGTACTAAACATGTCTTTCCTCCCGCTGGTGTGGTGTGGTGTGGACAGGGGGGTGCCAGCTCAGGTGTCATCCTCGTCATCTGACCGCGGTTCAAAATTACGAGGTCCGTCCCAAAATAGCCCTAGTGTTGCTTCAAACGGGACGTTAATATAACCAAACCAAACCAAACTAAACATGTCTTTACAAAAGAGTTTTTAAGAATATTTTAATAAGCCATGTTTAGCTATATCTCTTGCTAATCTTGACCTAACAACTCTCCATTAGAACAATACCGCACTAATTGGTTGATATAATATTGATGGAATCTGGACGCAAATACTCAATTTGATGATAAAAAATAATGCAATTGTAAATCAATTTCTTACAGGCGGGTTTCGAGCTTCATCTTTTAAAAATTTATAAGGGTCAATTTGCAGGAAATTTGATTCGCTTGTTATCAAGCTACTAAACTAAAAATATTTTGAGTTTTCGTATCTCGAAACTGCCTTTAATTTTCAAGTAGTTCGAATGGGAAGATAATTAGTTATTTTCCCGTGCACAAAAGAAAACGAAAGATAGAATTGCTATTTTCAAAAATTTCGATCTCGAGATTTCAGTGGATCTTATGTCTCATTTCGAAAAAAAACACATTCCTTGAATTTTGTCTTTCTATCTGTGAACACATTAATTGAAAAACAAAAAAGCCTGTACAAATAAACGTTTATAAGTATTTTTACACCTATATTGTAGATTTGTTTCAAATTTGAATCGAAATTATTCACATATAGTAGGCCTGTCTGTTCAGCCATATTGAAAACATCAACAGAAAAAAGAATGAAATTGGATTTTATCATTATAATTTTATATATGCTTATTGTATATTTAGTCTGAATCCATCTACGGGTGGACTGTCTATCGGTTTTTATTTTCGTTTGTATGTGTATTAGTACAATTATTTAGCGGCTAAATAAATAAAATTTTTAACTTCATTTTGACATCAGAATTGTAGACATGTATCGAATATTGGGTCCGTTGGTTTGTCTCAAAGAAGAAATTCAAACTGCGTTCTCAGTTTTTCCATTGTATTACGAAACTAAACACAGAACGTGTCTGTCATATTGTTTGAGTATACAGCAAAATGGCTTCTTAAGAAAACATAGGATGAAAAGTTATTCAGTTCCTCAAATCTGTTTAACACAATTTGCTGGAGCTGAATTCCAAATACTTTCCTTCACTTGAATATGACCAAATAACATTAGGATTTAGGAAGCAGATATCATTTCATCATGTTCCGACTTGTTTGAATTATTGATTTCATGTATCGGAGTTTAAAGAAAGGCATTCAGCAATATATTATGATGAGATAGTTTAGTTATTTTCTATATTTAATGCTCTTTACATTAGTGAGTTTTTGACATGTAACAAAATTGATAAAATGATGCAAAAGTAGACTCGCCCTCTAGAATCTGATTAAAGAAATTAAATCAAAATAGCCTCATTTGTATAGAATTAAAAATGAAATATGATGGTATTTCTACGTTTATTAAGAAATAAGAGGAAATTCAACTACTAACAATTTAGTTTAGTATAGACAGGATAAGGTATACAGAAGCAAGTGATGATAGAATAACTGAGAGATTAAGTGACAAAGGAAAATCATACGGCTGAATTCATGTCGAGAAATGTGATTTATACGCAGGGATGTGGTTTCCTTACCTGAATTCATTTTTTTAAGAGATAACTTGCTAAATTTAAAACGGTTGAGATAGAAGCTATCGTTTTAACTGGCGAAAGAGTTATCAATATTGTGACGACGAAGTATCGTGCTCTAAAATCTAGATATTTTCTGAAGTAAAATGCAAGAATCTTCGTTGAAGACAGTTAGATCTAAATTTATGTTCCGGTATTCATTGTTTAATGTTCAAACCAAGTTAGAAAGCATCGCATTGTATTAGAATCGATATTACAACAACAGCGAAACAATGGCAGCGTGATATTTGAACAGGTACAACCAAAATCTAGCTTTTTCTTAATGATGGTTTCAAAAAATAAGAGGATAATTAGCGATGATTTGCATTCTAGCTGCATTGCATTTACGGTGGCATGATCAGTATTACAAGCTTGTATTATTTAACATTGAAAATAATGTTTTAATAAATCATGGATTATACTCCAAAAAAAACTAAAATTTAGTTTTTCCCCAATGTAATGTAATCTTACCCAATGTGAAGAAACCTTTGTGTTTCAATTGTTTTCATATGCATATTATGTTGCATTTGAATGGAAAAGAGTTCCAAAAGCAGTATATCGATATGAAAATGTTTAGAGATTGAGATATTATCTGTAAATTACACCTTGGACAGGAATGATTAAAATAAACTTTTAAAATGCTTTACAGTGTAGACTGTTAGATTTAGAAGAACCAAATTTGGCAATTAATTGCTTCTTGGGTAGTAGCTGTTCACTACAAAAAAGTTTTTCAGGCTTTAATTATATTTTTTAATTAAAAGTTTTTCGAAATTTAATATTATTGTTAATAAATTATGGGCAAATTGTTATACACGCGTTATTTTATCCCATTTTAAGATTTAAAAAAATAAGCTTTTCAACAAAATTAATTTTTTTGAACAATCATTTTTCCCAATTTTTATAAAAGTTTTATAATATTTTTAAATATATATTATAATATTATTTTTCACTATATTATTAACTACTAGTTTAGTTAGTCAAAATTAAACAAATAAGTTGTCATTTTTCAGCAGTACCTCTCAAAAATATTATTGCACAAAGTTTATTTTTATACCATCTTAACACTCAAAGAATTTATAATAATTTAATGATACTAATTTAATAGTCGATGAAAATTTTCCGTAATTTTGTCAATTTTTAAAAAGTACTTTTTTCGCATTTTTCAGCAATAGATTTCATTGTTTCGCTAACATTTGAACCATTTTTATTGTTTCAAACAAATACTTAATTGCTAGATTTTTCCACCATTTTTGAAAGATAAGAAATAAAAATTTTATTTAAAATCTACGTAATTGACATAGCGAATATGAAAGTGAAGTTACAGTGCCAGGGAAATTAACAAATAGATGTTATCTGTACAAATATGTTTTTAAGGGATATGATATCATGGAGTGTGATTCCATTAGAATATTTCATAAATATAATGAATAGAAGAAGTGTAAGAGGATAAACTAAACACAGAGAGAATAAACTAAGGATAAACTAAACACAGCTTTAATTTTTATCAGAAATTCATGCTTAACAATATTTTCGTGAGAGAATCATAAATATTATGCTTAAGAAATTTAATTGGAAGTAAAAACAGCGAATAATTCTACAGAACCAGCTGGTAGCCAAAGGCGGCTAGATCTATAAAATTCGATCGCATGCGTTCCAAAATGGAAATAATTAAGTATTCATGCACAGGGAAATTTCTATCACTTCTGTCAGATGAAATAAAAGAAGGATTAAAAAAAATATTTAAACATACTATTCCATTGTGTAGCTTTTAGATGTGCTGGGAAAAAAAACACTTCATTGGAAATGTCCATTTTTCATAGAACAAGTTTCCAAGATCGCTTACAATCAAATGACAATTGACTTGTCACAAGTTTTCGAAGCGTGACTACTTTACCACCGCTGACCACTCGTAAAAAAAATGTCGACTGCAAATTACATCATTATTTTCGAATGATTAACTCTAAAAGAAGGCAAGACTGACAATGATATCCTTGAGTCGTGTCGCACCCAAATTTGAAATATCGTTCATAAAAATTTCAAGCGAAAAAAAAAGAAGGATTTCGTTATTAATCAAACGGTTGTTTTGCAGTTTACCGCAAGGTTATTAGGCATTGTTTTTGGCTGGTTCGATTTCATTGCCATTTTCATTCGTTCAGTGGAAGTCGTTAAACTGTTAAAAGAAAGATGGCAAAACGATTCGTACTCTAACAACTCCACTGACCTTGGCCTCCAGTAACGCTCCTTCCTTTTCGTTCTTCAAACGCGAAGATATAGGTTACGATCACTCACATAGAACTAATCGTTAATTGATGAGAAAATCGCTGAGTCGTTTGACCGTTTCATAGCGAAAGTATGAATGGAAAGAGCACTGATGCAATTAAGAGGATGCATAATATTATCTTCGCTTCATTTCACTTTGAAAGTTGTGTGGCAATGAGTGAGTTCTTGTTAACAAATTTCGAAATAATTGTTTGCAAGGAGAGGAGTTTCGATAGCTTCGTTCTCTCATGCAAGCTTCATTTCTGTGTTGTTTTCTTTTTACTTTTTCGTATACGAAGTTATGCAATGAAAAATTATTGAAAAATATTCATATTCAAGATTATAGTGAATCTTCAAGCTACAAAACTTCTTGAGTCAGAAAAACATAATTTTGGAATTATATTTGTTGTGAACACGATAGCTTTCAGACATAGATGGATGAAATTTGGTATATGTTCTTTATACCAAATTTCTGGATTTCTGTAAAATTTGGAACATATTCCATTCATCAGAAATTTATCTGTTTGGTCGTCCAAATGCAACCAAGTTAACGCGATGAATACTAAAGAGAAGGATAATATGGATATAGATAACATTTGATACACATTTTAAAACATCTAATGTGTCGATCCATATCACATCTAGAACCAAATCCGTCAAGGCATTGACTGTCTGTAGATCTGTACTTTCACAAGTATATAAATGCGATCAATTAAAAAACGCAATGACCAAAATATATTAAATTTGGTATCCGATTTTGTGACTATAAATCTATTGTTAGGTGCCAAATTTTGGTTTCAACAGGTTTGGAAAAACGCGTCTAAAATACAAATTCGAACCAGAGATTAATCTTCGAAAAGAAAATTACTAAAGATCACACGATGGATTTAGTAAAATGTTAACAATATATCGTAACTAATGTTTGCAAATGCGATGCAAAGCATGCACAGATTTATCTAAGGTACACAATTTTGTGCGGAAGGGAGGGAGAGTCATTAATTGATGAATATGCGCGAAAGTTTTGGGGAGACCATTTCTACTAGTTTACAACAAAATTTAAATTATTACACAAAACTAAGTAATGAGCGAGGAGAAAGCGAATGTTTGACAACTCGTAGAAATAAGATAATAATTGTCCATTTAAGAACTAAGATAATAGGGAATATTGTTTCGAAGAATTTCACTTTACTGCTTTCGGAAAGTTTCGCTCAAGAAACAGTAAGAAAATATAGAAAAATCTCGATAAAATAAGTAATTTTTTGAAAAATAAAAATTTTATTTCTCTTAAAAATTTTTTTGATTAAAAAAAAAATTTCATAGCATTTACTTTTTCCGTACTTTGCATATGGTAAAATAAGAAGGATTAGTTGGTCTAACACAACGAGAATTAATTCACAGTTGTTTTATTAGATGTCATTCGCTTTTATGTTCATGTGACGTTGCGTGGATTCTGGTGCAAAAAATTTCATCTACTATATACTACCAAAGGGGAAGGGAGGAGCCCTCAGATATAATGATGAAAAGCTTTCGAAATGGTTTTAGGTTCTCTCTTCGCTACTGAGTATAATAATGACGCTGAATTAATTACCCTTACTCTGATGAGGATCGTAACTCTTAATGAGGACTGGATACATGATCATGTGGGAGGTATGATGCGTTTATCATAGTTCTTGTTTCAAATTTCTAGGCGATTCGGTCAATCAGATCACCGTAAATCCAAAGCCAAGGAGAGGATAGCTCCTTATAATTACTGTTTATCAACATATTAATAAATTATGCAAGCGCATTCTGTAAGTATTATCCAACAATTACATTTTTAATAATTATTCAATAAAAAAAATGAATTGCTTCCAAAATAATATTTGCAATAATAAAAACTGTTTTAAAAATATGTTTTTGTTCGTGAACAAACAAGAAGAATTTTTTATTGTTATTTTTCCATTTTTAAGTCTTTTGTTTACTAATTCAGTATCGTAAATATTTTGGAATCTTCTCGAATTCACTACCATTTAATATATTGGTCAATACCCTAGTGTATTCATCAGGATATTTTTTTAATTTGATCAATTATTTCATTTTTGATCTGGTTCTAGAATGAAATAAACGATAATAATACTGGAATTGTGTTTAAATAATGCAAGTATAGTTTTTGATATTTTTGAGAAAAATTTAAACGTTGTCAAACTGACACAGATGCGCAAATAATAGCCCAATATGAAAGGGTGTAAATGATTGATTACTTGCGAAAGAACTAAAAAGAGAGAGAAACAAAGCCTTTGGGTGTTCCAAAAGTAATGTCTCGGTTTGAAATTTTAATAACTTTTTTAAGAAATGAAAAAAATATGAAACAAAATGCATAATATTCACAAAATATCAGACTTTCATCAGTGTTATTACAAATGTTCTATATGCCCACTACAATCTACTATTTCTCCTTCACTTTTGCCAAGTTGCTGGTATCAGTGGAATATAATATAATATATTCAGTACTGTTACTATCCTTTCTTTCACGTCATAGAATATAGGTAAGAGAGGTACAAAACAAGGAATTTGACAAATAATTTAGAAAAAATATCATACGGTGAAATGTCTAGAAATCATCGGATTTAATCTGCATTAGTCTGGATGCTATCCACCCTGCTATTGGTGGACAAAAGATCACTTACACTAACCTTAATTAGATTTTGATATTTTATGTTTATATGTAATTTTTCCATGATTTTTCTTGCGCTTCATTAAAAAGTTATTGCGATTTAAAATCGAATTATTCTTTTTGAAATATATCCTTACCTCAAGAATAACATTTGGAGATGAAAATATAACCTTTTGTGAATGACAGTATAAACATTAGATTTAATAATTCTTTACTTATATAAAACAATTTTGAATACTGTTCAGTTTTCCAATTTACATGGCATATTTTGATTTACTTACATTGAAGCTCACGTGACTTTTATCAGTATATATATTTTATTTTACATTGAATTATTTTTAAATAAATTAATTTTATTTAATGCAGTAGTCTCATCAAGAGAATTACCAATCAATCAAAAAAACTATAAACATCAATCCTTAATAAACCGATGGGCATTTACAGTATTTTCATTTGATTGATACTAAATACTTACTTAAAAATAACTATAATCAATGGTTTTAGCCGTCAGAACTTGCCTCAATTTGTTATTTTCCCTGCCTATTTATATTCACGGTGATCTTTGGATATACGTTTTGTAACTTATCGTACGACTTTTAAAAAAATCATCAGAATATGTTTCTGTTCAGAATTAAGAAATATAGAAGATTGTTTTTTCAGCGGTTTCTCCTCCAGAGAGAAAGAAAATTAAACTGTCTGTTTTTAATAATTAAAAACATTTTGTAATCGCTTCAGTCTTCACTTAAGGGGAAGGAAAATTTAAAGTAAAAGGAGGAATAAGGCAGATAAATAAGTGGCTTCTGTGCTTCTTGTTACGGTGTATACTCTGTCCCAAAATTACACTCATGTCCAAAATTAAGGTCACAAAAAGGTTTTTTCAAAGTAATTCTAAATGACGACCAGCAAAATTTAAACAAATTATATTTTCTATATTGTGAAGGACCAGCAACACGATATTAACCTGTGTTGTGGGAAATTTTTTTATTTAGCATTAGTTTTTGAGGAACTACTGAAAGTAGACCGTTTAGAAATCTGGGACTTTTGTCTGAAATTTTGTGAATATTGCATTAAAACAAAAAAATTAACATGCTTGCAGTGAGAATGAGTTCTCATAATCGTTTAGACGATTCATTGAGATGGAGAACCGTCGACAGGCTTGAATTGGGGCAATCTCAAGCGGAGGTGGCTCGGTGATTACAAGTTGTACCGAAAGTGGTATCCAGGTTATAGAATCAATTCCAAACAAGTGGTACTGTAACCAGGAAGGCTGGCCAAGGCCGTCACAGAGCAACGACGCCTGGCCTGCACAGGATCTCTATTTGGCATTAAGCGCACGACGGCATAGGCTGACAACGGCTCCTCAACTTGCTCTTGACCTTGCTGCTGCGTCTGGAATAAGAATTTCCAGACAAACAGTATACAGACGTCTAGCAGAGAGGGCCCTGTATGCCCGGTGACCAGTTGAATGCATCCCTTTGACTGCATCCAACAGAAAAACCCGGTTCTTGTGGGGCCTAATACTGGGCACAGCAAGAATGGGGGCGTGTTCTTTTCAGTGATGAGTCGAGATTTACCACACATTCTTCGAATCTTCATCTGGAGAGGGAGAGGAGCTCGCTATCATCCCTCCTACATAAAAAAAATCGACAGATTTGATGGCAGAGAAATTCTTGTCTGGGATGGCATAATGTTGGGCAGTCGTACACCACTGCATATCTTCGATGCGGGTACTGTCAATGCACATCTCTATAGAGATGAGATCCTTGAAGCCTATGCGAGGTTTTTTCCGGGGTGCTTTTGGACGAGACTTCATATTTATGGACGATAATGCGCGTCCACACAGAGCTCAGATCGTTGATGTTTTTCCTGAGGAAGAGGATATTCGATGTATGGACTGGTCCTCGAGGTCTCCGGATCACAATCCTATTGAACATGCTTGGGATGGTCTCGGAAGAGCCATTGCACAGCATAACTTCCCTCCTAATACCCTCCAAAAGTTAAAAGCTGCGCTTTTGGAAGAATGGGCTTTGTTGCCCCAAACATTTATTGACACTCTCATAAACAGTATGAAAGCTCGTTGTGAAGCCTGTATAGCAGTGCACGGTGGTCACACTCCATATTTGACAGGCTTTTCCCCAGATAAATGCTTTATCTCTGATTCATAATGTAACACTTTTTGATATACCCTGTTTCTCAATTCCCAATTAAAATCGTTTCCATGTTGTTATGTGTCTATGTTCTTTCTTCCATTGTAGTGTACCTCTGTGCCAAATTTTGTGGCAACACAGTGAATAGTTTTCCATTTTTCTCAGATTTTATGTTTATGACCTTAATTTTGGACATGAGTGTATATAGGCACTACTAAAAAATATGTTTTAGCAAAACGGATAGGCGTACAAACATCAATTACAAATATACAATTTGTCTCAAAACTATATAGACACCACTAAAAAATATGTTTTAACAAAATGGATAGGCGTATATGTACCAATTAAAAATTGGACCCTCACTTTATAGACTGCCCTAAAAAACATTTTTTTAGCAAAACGATTAGACATGCTAGAACTAATTACAAATATGTACCTTCAAACCATATGCGACTTGAATTAAATAAAGCATTTAGAAAAAAATAACAATCTGTATTTTAATTATATAACAAAATGGAAGTATTAAAAAGTTTCATGACATTTCAATAAAAGGAGCTCAATTCAGCGTTCTTAATAGTTTTGTCTGAATTTTTCTATATGACATGGTATATACGTTTTCCCGTCGGCATAATTCGGGTTTGTAATATCTCTGGTTCCAAATTGTACCATGCACTTTCAATGGCTAGTTTTACAGATGAATAAATTTTCCTCCATTCTTCTCTCTTTCAGTTTTGGAGCTTGTGGGTCCGTCTATGCGAACTAGACTCAATGGTATCTCCAATGCCGCTTGGACAGCTGGATTATGCATCATGCCCCTCCTCGCCTATCTGTCTAAACATTGGGTGACATTCGGATTGATCACGTCGTCGACCTCGGTACTCATGTTCGGTTACTGGAAGTAAGTATTCGGATATTTCGACAAATTATTAGAACTATTTACAATTCACGTTAATGCACTAATACAAAAGGAACATCAGCTAATCTCTTCTAATTTTATCAATCATCCGTCTACTAATTAAATTTTTTGTCATGATTAGGAACTATAATCTTATTTTAACCAAGGGAGAGTAGTTTCCCAAGACTTTCTCGCATATTCCCTGATACCGACGGTATTTACCTTACCCCTCTCCAGGCCTGCATAGATGTAAAATTCGGACAAAGCCGTCTACTCCACGAGTATTTAGAGTTTTATTTTCAGAATCCTGTACAAGAATGTTTTACACCTGAAAGTATAATGAAGAAAACCCATTATACCATCTGAGCACATTTTTCTTAATTGATAGAAACAATAATTTGAAGCGTGAGTACAAATTTTTAACAAAATTTTGTAAGCAATTTTAATGCATATTAAAGTTTAATTATCTAAATCATTGCATATTTGAGTTACAGTGTTTATATGCGCTTGAATTTACTGATCGATAGATAATTAATCCCAAATGTTTAATGGTATTATCGTCTACGGATGAATGATTTTTACTTTCTCTTACACGAAGCACACACAGAGAAAGTTGTAATCGTAAAAGAATTTGGACTCGAGATTTTAACAAATCACAGCTTTTTTTTATCTCCCTGTGATCAATGAATACATTTTTAGAATTATGTCTTTTTGTTACTCTGTAATTACAGTAATTCAAAAATTGTACAAGCCGGAAAACTATAAGTGGTCTTTTCACCAAATTTAGAGATACTTATCAGATTTTCAGCGATGTCCAATACTTAGAAATTTGTATGTCCTTTGTATATAAAAGAACAAGCAACCACAATAATTGTAAAATATAAATAACTATGTGAATAAAAATTTAATGCGCAGTTACAGCATCTGAAGTGTAGATTTATATAAAAAAGATTTTTAGCAAATTTCGTCAAAATATGGCAATTAATATATTCGTATCCATGCAAATGTGTTAACTCAAAAATTCAATGACTTAGATATATGGAATTTAATTTTTAATCTTGTTACTCAGAATTCTACTTATATTTTAAATATTGGTTGCAATCAGTTGAGAACAAAGGTTCAAAATACATAGTTGATTTTCTTTATTGTACTACGAATGCTCATATGTGGGATTCTGAAAATAAAAATATGAGAACTCGTGGCATTCATGGATTTCCAGTCTATAATTTTTATGATGATTGAAAGAAGATAATATCTTTAGTACGAAACATGGGAGAAAATGCCATGAAACCACTCATCGGTTGTTAAAGCAACAACTTAATAACTCAATAAAATGTCTTTGTTATCACTACATTGAGCTGTAAATCTATTTATACTATATCAAAATTCATTTGCATGTTACTTTCAGCTATATATTTCAGCGAATGGGATTCTAAGCCCACAAAAATCTAAATCTCACCTCCTCTTTTAATACTTGTCCTACAGTATTACTATAATTCCATTTGCAGGTTTCTACCAGAATCCGCAAGGTGGTTGATTTCGCGGGAAAAGTACTCTGAAGCTGCTGTCATATTGAACAGAATAGCAGAAACGAATGGAAAGCCGATTGATCCTGCAGAACTCAGACTCAAAATTAAAGTAAGATTAGAATTTAAGCTGGTTTCTTTTCTTTCGCCGATTTGAATTTACCATTTTGCACTTGAAAAACCAGAATTTTGCATTTTTTTTTCTTTTAATCTATTATGTTTCTAAAATAATTGTTGCATAAAACTTGTTAGTTTAAATATTGTATTTGAACTTGGAATTCACCTGGTACAAATTGATTACTAAGAAAAGAAATTATTTCTTTTAAAACAAAATACGTATATTCAGACTTTTTTTAAGCTATCTATTTGCAATCAAAATTCATTTTTGACCAAAAGACACATTTATTTTTACTGCCTAATTGTAAAGAAAGCTCTTTAAAATGCTTTCATTTTGTTCTCAAGGTTCCATAAGGACAAACAGATACGCTTTAGTAGAATTTAACAGCTTAAAATGAAATTGTATGCGACAAGGAGATATTTTTCAGTTTTAATATAAATTTCTTAATATTAGATGCTTATTTTGATTTTATAGCTTTCAACCTATACGAAACATTGTTTAGGAGTATATTTGTAACAGATTTCTTGTATGAATATTCGTTGCATTGTTGAAAAATTAAGTAATAACCGATAATTCTCAAATACTAACTTTCCATTGCCATAATAATTATTGAGAATAAAAGCATATAGAAAGTAATTTGTCTTCTCAACTTTTTTTTATCAATCTAGAAAAGTAACACCGAATAAATTAATATATATATCTACAAATCAGAAATCAGATGGAAGAAATATTCAAATCAATCGATTCTTGTTAAATGATCGGTGATAACAAGCATAAATTAAAGTAAAAAAACAGTGCAAGAAAAAAGTGCCTAATTAAAGATTAAAAATTAACTAGTACTGAAAAAAATAGAAGAAATAATCTATAAAACTTAAGGACATTGAGAAATTATTTTTCTCCATATTACAAACAAACAAATGTTTAATTTTTAATCTTCAAGAAATGTAAAATGAATCAATCATAATTTTAAGAATTTTTTTTGTATAACTAATTAATTGTTTTATATTAATTGCATTTAAAAATAAAAGAAATTACTTTAAATATTCTTGAAAGAAAAAAATCTCCGAAGATAAGCAGATACTTTATCTAGAGAAAATAATGAACAGAAATATGCTAATACAGCGCAAGATGCAATTCCTTCAGTATTTGAATGAACAAATTTTCAATTGAATGTGTCTCGAGAAAAACAATCTCTTTCCTCTTTCCATTTTCAAAAACATAGCAAAAACCCACTCTCAGTTTCTGGAAGTATTTAGTTTCACATAACAATAAACCGCAGAAAAAAATAAAATCAATTCCGTAGAAAGTTGCGCTACCTTCATTACATAACTCTAGAATATGCATGAGAGGAATATGAATATTTATGAAAGCAAGATGATACGAATTATATTTTTTTCGTTACAGAAGCTAGGTGAAAGAATAAAGAAAGAAAAAAAGATGGATGAAGTGAAGAATACTGCCTCTGACCTCATACGCTATCCTAACTTGCGAAAGAAATTTTTGATTATAACTTTCTGCTGGTAAGATTGATGGCTGATTTTTTGTTTGTATGTGTTTACGTTTGGGATGGATTTTTTGAAACACTTTCGAAAATAGTTATATTTTTGAATATTTGCATTAAATAAGATTGAAAAAAATGTCTATGAAACCAAAATTTGCCATTTAAAAGGGCAAAATATTTTTTAAATTGAAAAAAAGGGCTTTTTTTTTACTTAAAAGAGGTAAATGGTGTCCCAAAATTAACGGGATTTGAATGTGCCATCATTAGTGCAATAAAGTTTTGGCCATCCTATTAAAAAAACCATTGACAGATGATAATTTAGAGTTAGTAAAAGAGCGTTCACTATAGAACAACGTGCTAATGCAAAATTTAAATTAAATTTTTTTAAAAAAAAATTTAATTGTTGTATTTTTATTAAATCATAAAGTAACAGGATAGGGTTATGTATGAAATGATATATAATGCAAATGGTCTCCACGGCTTTGATGGCACATATGCATTCTTTTGTCGAAATTTCCCATGATCATTTTGGATAAATGCGGCTGAATTTCGTTGATGCAGCATTAAATTTCCTCCTTCAATGCCCGCATGCTTGTGCGCTTGTTGGCATAGTCCTTTTACTTCAAATAACCCTACGGAAAGAAATCCAATTCAATTAAATCACACGATCTGGGAGGGGACTCTCAAATTTTCGAACTGTAGCCTTCAGACTGCCATTATTTTTGGAGTATTGTTCAGCACTGGAAACAATTTGTTCTATCGTGTAACACTCCATTTTTACTTACCCTAAATTATCAGCTATCAAATGGTTTTTTAATAGGGTTGCAAATACTTTACTACACGAATGGTAGCAAATTCAAACCTTGCGTTAATTTTGAGATACCCTTTATAAAGCAAAATTCTTCTTGTTAATACTTTATCAAATGATTTGCTTAAAATTTTGCAATCGGCTTAAGAAATATATTATCTAGTTCCTGAACTAAAAGATAAGCTGTACTTTTATCCATTCTTTAAATATTGGAGTTCTACTGATAAATAATACGAAATTTTCAATTTTTTCACATTGTGAAGCAATATAAAAACTTCAAAATATTTCTAAATGAATGGACAAGTTATTATTTAGTTCAGAAAGTGCAGAACATGTTAGGTGCAATATAAAAACTGCAAAATATTTCTAAATGAATAGACAAGTTATTATCTAGTTCAGAAAGTGCAGAACATGAGAAATTATTATACTAAATTTGAACAAAAATTAAACTTTGTATGCATTAAAATTTAATTTATGAGGTTTCTCGTAAGAAAACTCTATCAAATATTAAAATATGAGAAAATAGCATCTGTAGCCAATACAAGTATAAAAAACAGCTTAACTTCCCAAGAAATGGATTAAGAAACAAAATTCTAACCGTTTTATAAAGAAATTTATGCAAACTTTAAGAATATTAAATGGAAAAAAAAGTCATAATTTTGCACACAAAAAAATCGACTTTTCAACATAGTCCTTAACATACCTTAAGATGGTTTGTTATTGATTTCACATTTATTTCACAATGATCTTGTGCTTTGTGAAACCCATTGGCTTGTACCCATGGGCTTGTACTTATTTTTACTTACTCTCATAATACGAAATATATAAAGAGTAATTAGTATAATCATCAAAAACTCCTAACGCGGAATTTCGATGACTCTAATCCACTATTCAGTAATTCCTGAGTATTCAATAATTCCTGAAAAACTTAATTTTAAAATAATATCTCTTCGTCTGTGAGCACCATAATTTAAAAACGCTTTGAGCCAAATGGATTTCATCTGGCATGTGGTTTTAGCATCAAATGTATAGATTTCAATCAGATTTTCAATAGAATCCATTTTTATGAAGTTAGTCTGTCAGTCTTATTCGGTTAATTACTATAACTATAAAACGCGAACAGCTAAGTAGATAAACTTTAGTACATAGTTTCAGTAATTAAAGTTTATATTTGTATCAAGTTTTGAACTAACTCCGTCGAAGAGGTATCCTTATGTACATGTGTATGCATGCAAATATGATTATTCAAAACTGAAAGACTTAGATAAATAAAATTTTGTGTGTACCTTTGTTTCAAAAATCGTAGTTTTGTGCCACATTTTGGTTTCAGTCGGTCGAAAATTAGACGTCTAATACTCATACTAAAAGGGTGGTTTTTTTTTTTTTTTTCTTTTTTTACTATCTACGAAACACAGAACTCTCATGAAGAAATTCTGAAAATAAAAACTTGAGCACTCGCTGTATTCTTTGTTTTTCCCAATATTCATTAATTTTTGTGGATAGTGGAGGGGAGGGATTACACCTTTATTAGAGAATGTTCGAGAAATTATCATGGAAATTATTCCTATTCGTGTCCTTTTTTTCGGGTCTTTATTTTCAGTTAGACAATTAAGTGATTAACTTTCAAAAACTGATATATTTCAAAATCTTTAACAGATCTGTCACAAAAAAAATTTACAAAATGTTTAATTAAAGTAATAAACATATGTCAAATACATCTATCTAGGTTTTTTTGGTTATCCTTTTTACATAAACATGGATGGATATACAAACTTCTCGTCATCCAAAATTTGATAAATTTCGATAACTTTGGTATAAAAACTACATATTAAATTATATTTATCGAGCTTGGTGCGATTTATAGTATCATGTTCGAATTTAGAAACGCTTTATCTGGACTCAAGGAGGTTTAAAACCGTAAACGTTAATCAGTCCGTCGACACTTTTGATGATAACAATACTCTTTTACAATACTTTTTTGTTTAATTCATACGTTATACAAGAAAAAATAAAGTAACACAGTATATTTCTGTCAGTTCTCAGCCCTCGTCGGTCTGATATTGTAAATTCTCATAAACAGAATTCTCCACGCCTTTGCACATGCGTCAAAAGGCGTTTCTTTCTCAAATGAAGGGTGAGGTGAAAGATGAAGGAGAAGATGTGTGTTTATATTTAGCAATAAAATAAACTCGGATCATTTGCAGAATTAAGAGGTGTGATAACCACGGATAAGTATCAACATTGCCGAAAAAAATGACACAAATTTACAATACTTTGGGATAATTTTTATTTACATTAAGAAAAGTTCGACTTAATAAGAAGTGATTCATGGAATATGTGACAGGAATAATTAATTTCCCGGTTTCTACTTCTCAATTACAATATTTAATACTATATAAAATATTCTTATTGACATTCCTGAAAGCTTTATTGCCATTTGAACCATCCATATGAATGCACAAGTCTAAAATTATGATAAAATAAAGCGGTCCTGAATAAAACTGAAAGAAAATTTAACGAAAATGCATCTAACGAGATAAAAAAAATCAGAGCTTTATAAAGAATTACAGAATTGCAGTCATCTGACTGCACATCACCTCTTTACAAAGTAAAAGCTTTCAAAAGTGTTACTCTCGGAATCCTAAAATAAAAAGAGAAAGGCGCTTTTTGCTTGTTAACAAATGTAACAGTCGACTTTAATTTCATCAAAATTCTGAAGAGATGAAAGATAGAGAAGGAAATGTCTACTTTTTTAATATATTTAACTCAAATTTCAAATTAAAACAAAATGATACGTATCCAAAAGCAAGAAAAAATGGTAGTTGTAAGCAAAATGTGCCTAACAAGAAACACTAAAAATGTGTACCTCTTTCTCATTGCGTTTCTTCCCTTCTGTGAAGTAAAATCATCCAAATGTGATAGGGCCAATTTTCTGAGCTAGGCAGTACACTCCAACCTTCAAATTAATGAGCAAACGAGAAATCCAGATTATTCCAGTTGTCCCAAAGTTTTTTTTTTCTGTGGTCAAGTACAATCACAAAATGAAATCATAAAAAAATGAAAGTTAATAACTTTGACATTCAGGCAGAAAGAAAAACTTGGGGATCCAGTTATGTCTTCCTTTTGTTTTTAAGTGTACATTCATAGCTAAAAAATGTGACCTTGAATTGCTGTTTATAGCTAAGAGGTGAATAAATATTTAGTGGTTTGGATTTTTCCCAGACACGCATCAGCACTAAGAGCAAAGGTTATCACCTGTCATTGCTCCTCCCCTTATTATTAATTAATTCTATTAGATTCGTGCTCTTTCTTTTTACATGTATGAAATCGAACATATACTTAAAGGTTAGAGTTGATTAAATTTAATTGGGTAACAACATTGAAATAATTTAAATGTTAGTTTATTACAATCTCTTTCCGTTGCAATAATTATTTTTATGGGTTTTTTTATATTTCTTTTATTTATTAAAACTTTTTACAGTTTATTTATAATTAAACTTTATATATTAAAATGATAACTGTCAAGCTTTTTCAACTTACAATCGAGTTCCGCTCTGATTGAAAAGCTTGATTAAAATTCATCCAAGAGACTAAATTTAAATTCTTCAACAATATTTTTATTTAAACGCATAAAAAATTTATATATAAAAATGGGTGTTTCGTTTTATGTTTTTTTTATACAAATCTACAGTTTTTATTGAAATTTGATGAACGTGTGAAATTCGTCACATCTTTTCTTCAAGACATGATGCTCACTGCCAACATTTTTAAATCCAAAAATTAATTAAAAATTAACCAAGCTTTTTTTTTCAGTAACAGTATTCGAAATAATATCTCAAAAAAATTCTTTTTACACTATCTTAAAACTCAAAAAATTATCTTTTCAATGATACCAATGTCAGTTTCTTATAATAAGTTTTCTGATTTTAATAACTTTTTAATTTAATTTAATACACCAACTGTAAGAATGTTTTTTATAGATATGATGCAATTCAAAATAAATTCATCGTTTCACCAAACCGTTCAATCACATGATTATCAGTTTTAAAAATTAAGATAAAAAAAAACTTTTTTTTATTAACTCTGAAGTAGATTTTTCAGTAATACTTTTATTTCGTACAATGAAAATTTTTTATTCTGCACGTCTAGAAATTGCTAACAGTCTGTTTTCATTAAATTTATATTTTTCAACCTTATCACGTAACAAGGTGAAATTAAAATAAATGCCTTCCATATTAATAGCTAAGTACCAAGGAAAGTCAATATTTTGGGCTAATGAGTTAGTCGTCAAAGACGTTAGAATTTTATAAAACTCAATAGGGATTCAAAAATAGTACTTTAAAATTCTCTTTTATAATGCAATGAACCAAGCTGAGATTTCATTTCTTAGAGTTCTTTTTAATCTGGTTCTAACTAGGAAACGAACTTATTATAACCAATACTCTAACATCTGCAAAGGGACCGGATAGAATGTGTATACGGGCCGTATTTTTATCATCACTGGCATAGCTATAAAATTCGACAAGAGAGAAATATTTATTTTAAGATTACATCAATTTAATACTAGTGATAGAAATATACATCTACCTGCAAGAATAATTAAGAAAATATTCTTACTTAAAATCTGTTAAGAAAGTGTACGATTAAAAGTTCAACAGAATGACTAACTACGCTTTATCGCTGTATTTTCCCAGAAAGCAAGAAAACACAACCAAAGCACTTGCAAAAAGTAAAAGGAAAAAGGAAAAAAAAAAAAAAAACAGAATTTGCAAAAATCAATAACACACAATCAGGAAATTGATATTAAACAATGTATACGCCTCCACTTTTATAGCTTTCGAGACTGGACATCGAAATACTTAGAAGGTTCCTGTATTTTGACTCCCCTAATAGAGATATTGCCAAGATTCTTGCATAAGCGAAAACCTTCAACTCGCCAAATTTGCCGTCAAGGTCGGCATCTTTAACCCGGAGCACATTCAACATGCATTAGAGCTGTCTGTAAAACCGTTTTCCTTACTACAAGACTAATTGCGCAGGGAAGCATTGTCACAAATTTGTAAATGCAATATCTAAAATTTCTCAAATATAATACATATATTATAAAGATACTTTTTGTAAAAAATGGTCATTGTTTTACTGTTTCATAGGGTTATATATATATTTAGTTTCTTAATAATTACTGCTTCCTCTTTTTATTAATTCATTTAAATAAATGTATTATCTATTATCACTTTTATTATATTTTGGATTTTTTTAGAGCTCAAAATTATGATTTTACGCAAAAGTAATGATTTAAGGATAAACATTTAAATTTGTTGCAATTATATTAATCATTTTAATAGAATTATTAAACACCAATTATTAAAGTTTGATTTAAAAGGCACCATACTTCCATTAGCTACAAATTCAGCTACGAATCACATGTGAGCTGCATAGCCTGAAGCAAATATGTTAGTGCGAAACAAATATAATTCTAATGACAATTTCAACAAATATAGTGAGAAATCGCATTTGATTCACACGAAAGTCAACGCTTTAATATTTAAACGCATTTTGAGAACATAATAATATCTATGTTCTAAATTACCTTTACCTTTCTTTTTTTATTAAAAAACCTGGTTTTATATAAACTCTCTTTTGATTATTATGTACACTCGAATTATTTTTATGAAAATTAGCTGCCTTTGGCAACTAGCTGGTAATACGGAAATATTTGATGCATTTAATTTGTATTAAATCTTTAATGCATGATTTTGATGCTCATGATTCTTTCAGAAAGGTATTTTTAAACAAAAAATTCCGATAGTCATTAGAGCAACTTTAATTTAATAAACTTATCAAATTATTATTATCTTATTTATTGTGTGTATGAGTTTTCTTATTGGCTATGCCATAGATAATTTTAATATTGGCTGTGCCATTATTAAAATGCCACTTAAAATGTAACTGTCTAGCTAATAATCTACTTTCTAACTTCACGTTGTGTTTCATCGGAATACAGCTTAATTTTCTTATGCTGCATATAAACTGCACTTATAATACAGAGTATTTTTCTTTAATTTGTAACAAAAATCATGTGATTAAAAAGTTTGATGAAACAATGAAAACGTTGTGAATTTAATTGCAAAAATGAAATTCGTTGTTAAAAATTATGCAAAAGAATATATTTTTTAATTTGGCTAAATTCAGAAAAAATTACTAGCCCAATAAATTTGTCTTACTGATTTTTTTTAATTTTTAAAAAAATTACTTATTATTTTTAAGTAATTTCTTGATTTGTAACTGAAAAACTACAGTTAATTAAAAATTAAAACTACGTTTAATTTTTATTTAATTACTATTCGAATTGAACCTTTTAAAAATAACTACTAAGTTCACATTCCAACTTTCCAAACTATATTTGTTCTAAATTAGGCAGGTTTTGATCCAAAGGTCTGTCCTGTAAAAAGTTACATTTGTTTTAATACGATTTTGTATATCAATTTTGCAATTTATAGGAGTAACGCAAACCTCTAAAAATTATTTTGTTAAAGACGACTTTTGGAATATTTCCATTCATTAGCATAATTCCATGGTGAAGTATGTGAATCAATCATTCATATCGTTTTAATAAAAAAGACATCCATTTCTGTTTAAAGGGTGGCGGATATGTTTGCCTACTACGGCCTACAAATCAACGTTCCTAATTTGGGTGGAAATCCATTCATTAACTTCTTCATCCTATCTGTCGTGGAGGTTCCAGGACTTCTCTGCAGCTGGTTCTTCATGGAGAAGTATGGAAGAAGATGGTCTTCTGTATCATTCTTAATTCTGACCGGATCATCCTGTCTCTTGGTTGCCATCGTACCAGAAGGTAATTTGTAATTTTCTTTAAAAATATGCAAAGGCCGTATCAAGATAACTATAAGCAGCATTCATTTGTCCATAAATAGATTAAATAGAAATTTTCAAAAGCCAAATTAACTTAATGAGGCATAATTCAATTGAAAAATTAGCCAATTTATCAAAAGCATGGATATTTTTAACTCTTTGATAAGTTCGGATTATGTTCACAAGATCGTTAGTCTGTGAAGACAAGGATCTTTATAATAGAATAGTTTGTGACTTAAGAAAAGTTAAGTCAATCAAGAAAGTCAAAAAAATTACAGTGAACATTTCTCCTATCTTTGAAATGTTATCTAGTTGAAAAGTAATCAGTTTACGCCATTATACAACTAACGTTTGTAACGCATAAAAGGTACTTGGGAAACAGGAAATTAGACTTCAAACTGTTCGATCATTGCTCTATGTAAATAAATGTAAATGAATCAAGAGCCATACATCATTTGAACATCTATCAAAATTTTAAAATTGTCAGAAGTTTTTTAATTTCTCCAAAATTAGGATAGTTTTTAATGGTAGAATTGAAGAGATTATACGAAGATCTACTTATAGATTACGGTAAGAAATGTTTTCTTGTTTTTTTTGCAAAATCCTAGAGTTGAAGTATCTTTTAATTTTGAAATTCTTTCTTTGTTTGAGTTTGAAATTGATTGGCATTTTATAAAACTCAGTTATTTACCTTCATTTATTAATTGACATGAGGACAGAAAATATTTTATTTGATATACATATCTTGTGGTAATTATATCACGAAAATTGATCCGACGGATAACTTTTAATTGAGTTATATTTTTCTTTTGCAGGTATTCCTTACGTAGCTATCGTGTGCTCTCTCATTGGCAAATTCGGTGCCTCTGCTGCGTTCATGGCAGTCTACCAGCAAAGTTCTGAACTCTATCCTACTACAGTGAGATCCATAGGAATGGGTATGAGCGGCACTTTTGCAGGAGTAGCGAACATTATTGTTCCCTATGTGGTGTTCCTGGTGAGTAACTTTGTCTTTTTTGCAAAAATCAGAAAAGAAATTCCATCATTTAATTTTACTTGAATTCAATAAGTAATGTGATGTTTTTAATGCATAGATGTTAAATAAATAAAAATTCATTTTCATACGTCATCCTCACCAACAGTGGTTAGACTGTTGGAACTACAGAACAAAATCCAATTCTTAAAATGTTTGGAAACCTTATTTTCTCATTTATTTTGTTTGTAGTATACCCATACCCCATTGCAATGCATTAATCATTTTTAAATTCTGTTCCAGGCTTTTTTATATATTCATGGCAATATTACTGGGAACTGTAGCCAAAATAACTGAAAGTAATACTCTAATGAGACCAAGGAGATATTTGAAGATAGTTCCACCTGACCAACGTCTGTCGGTCCAAAATTATAATTCAAATCTTTTACAAAAAAAAAAAAAAAAAAAAAAAAAAAACTTAATAACAAATAGTATGTCGAAGTATAACATTGTTTGGAAGCTAATTAATATTTAACATGACCTCAGATAAGACATAAAGGTTTGAATGTCTAAGTTCTAGAGAGTGATTTTTATGTTTGAAGATAATTAAAAAATTCTTTTTGACAAAGAGCCCAAACTGCTAAATTTCATATTCCTTATCTCACATTGTTGAGAAATTTCATGACAAATCAATCAGACATTAATCATTAGACAGAATCATTAAAATTAAAACATCGTCAACTAAAATCAAGCACAATAAATTGCCAACAAATGAAGCCATAATACAACCATCTTGCTGGAATTCTTTTTGATGATACCCGCAACATAGAGTTTGGCATAATCTAAAAATAGCCAAATAAAGCGAGAACTGTAAATATTCACAAATACCAACTTTTGCATATGAAAAATCAGGAGAGAATAATAACACTCAACATTCAGAAAAAAAAATGTACATCTGCGAAAACTGAATTATTCTTTTCAATGATTCTTATATAAAGAATTTTAATTTTAATAAGCATTTAACTCATACTGCATTTAGAAGCTATGTGCACGTTGGCTTCTTTATGTCATGAAACATCAAAATTACAGGTCTGTGATCTCTCTTAAAATTTGAATTTCAATACGAAAGCGAAAACGCTTTAAGATTTAATTGCATGTCTGTTGAATTGCAAGATACTCAAGAACACAATAGAACAATGTGTGTTCGAATTACTTCATAAAATATTTAGGATATCAAAGATGTTTTGGCTACAAATGCATTTAAAAAATAAATTAACTACAATAAGACAATAAACGTAAAGCTAGGAGAACAAAGACAAAATCTTATAAGTCAAATTATATAATAGGAAGAAGCAGCAGTATTTAGAAATATACTATAATATGTCATGACTTCTTGTACTAAAACTCCTTGCACTAAAGTATGCCAATGTGTGGTAATACCGTCAATGAGATGTTAAGATATAAAATGGTTGCTAATGTAATGCACTTTGAAATTAAAATATCCGACTACGTTTGGTAAACTTTTTTTTAATCTAATGATATTTGAAGCAATACTTTTCTATTTTCAAATGACATTTAAGCAAAAAATTTCAGATAAGGTACAAAAGTATTTTATAATTTAATTTTTTTTTAAATATCTCCAAAAACTTTGTCCCAAATTTGACCTTTTTATCAAAACTCTAATTCAAAAACAGATGACTAGAATGATATATTCAATATGCTTATGTAATCATTAATGCATTGGCTAGGAACCGAAACAAAAATTTAGGGATAACTCAAAATTCTTGCAAATTAAAGAGTTTTAGTGTAAAGTCAGATTGATTTTTTTATCTTTTTTGCAAAGCTTAAAAAAGGCATAACTTTTCAACGGTTCTTCAAACGGATTCATATTTTGATCCACCCTTGGATAGCATTATAAACTAAATGTATATCAAATTTCAGGCTGAATTGCTAATAGTATTTTAGCAATCGTGTTTGAAAAATGAAATGTTTAGTAAATTCCACACTTTGAGAAAAATGGGCTTCAACTTTTTTTTAAGTTCTAAATAAATTAAAGAAAAATATTTTTAATTTCTTAGATTATAAGTTATTTTTTTTAAATAATACTTCTTTTTCTTTTAATTTCGATTTCAGGAAAAAAATTGTTTTTTTTCTATTGTAATAAATATGTATTTTGATCTGTTATGGAGCTGGTAATAAATTTTGATAATTCTTCAGTTTCTTAACTTGGAAAATGCGTCTTAACAAGGCTGTTATTAAATAACGTTTGCCTTAAGTACGATTTAAATGCGTTCACACGTTTATGGTCAGAAATTACAGCATCAGTGAAGAATCAAGCTATTTAGTGATACAGAATTATCTAAATTTGCAGCATTGCTATCAAAAACAAAAAAAAACATTCTTCCTGAAAATATACCAAAGTAATATCTAGTATATGGTAAAAAAATGACAGGAAAAAAACAATAACTTTTAATAGCCTAAATAAAAGTAACGAAAAATACTTATTTATATTATTGCTTATAGTTCGATTTTCAGCTGCTAAATTCCTTTAAATTGTCTGATTTCATTTCTAATTATCATAGACAAAAAATAAAAACGGTTTTTTAAATGTTAAAACATTTAAAAAATTGTGATTTTCGGTCAAATATAGGTTTTCAAATTAGGCCAGCCTTGAAACTTGCCTATCATTACTACAAGATTAAAAACCTGTTAACCTTAAGAACCCTGTTTTCTTAAATAAATATGCAAGAAATAAAAAGCGTTTCCATAACTTAATTTATTACTAAAAATAGAGGTCTCTAAAGTTACAGGCTTATGCTTGCATACACGCTAGAACTTATGTTTAATATTATGTCCATTATTACATTATTATATTGTTTGCCAATGGATTCTAAAACTCTCCACCCTTCTGAGCATGCGTTAGGATGGTTTTAATTCGTCAAAATAGGGATGAGAGGAAAGATGAAAGAAGGAGTTGTTTACTTTTAACAATAAAATAAACTCAGATTACTTTTCGTTAAATATTTCGTTAAAAATTTTCGTTAAATAATGAACCTTCTTCAATGGAGATTGATTTTATATAATAATTGAATTTATATGATTCTAAATAATATCAATATTTGAAACTGTATCACAAATTTGAAAATTTAATTATCTGATTTTTCCTAACAAAATGCAAAAATTTTGATACTTACCCTATTTATTTTGCATTCCACAGCTATTGAATCAGAGACTCCATAAGTAGCTATGATTTCGTTTCGTTTTCGAAACTAATCCGGTTCATTAATATTTAAAGCAATTTATAAAAAAAATTTTAAAAAGATAGAATTGTATTCCATTGAATTTTTTTTCCCATTCTGAACAATTTTTTGGCATTTATCTTTTGTTGCCATTCTAAGAAAATTAAACTTATCTTGAACGAAGATAACATTATAAATAAAAATATTAGAACTTTGCGAAATCGTTTGCACTTTATGCTAATTGTTCACAGATTCAATAAAATATACAATTAATACTACAGTTAAATAAAATCGTCTGCGTTAATGCTAAGCAATCATTAAAATCAATAAAATACGTGATTGGTACTACAATTTTCAAAATCTGATTGCAAATTAGGCTAATTGTTCATTAGATTCAATAATATATCCAAATGATTTATCTTCTAACATTTGTTTCATTGTTTGATTTCAGGCTGTTATTGGAAAGCATATACCTTTCCTTATCATAGGTCTCATCAATTTCTTAGCCGGAATTTCTGCAATACTCCTGCCTGAGACGCTGAATGAAATTCTTCCACAAACTATTCAAGATGCTGAGCGTTTCGGAAAGGATCAGCAATGTTTCTCATGTAGCTCGTAAGTATAGTATAATATTTTAAAATCTGGTTTAAATCCTTAATTTATTGCCATCTGGTATTCAATTTGAGCAAAATTTAATTCAAAATTTAATATATTTATAATAATGAATTCTGAAATGTGTTAACAAGCAAAAATATTTTTGTATAAACATAGAAAATATTTTTTAACATATATCTGGAAATTTTAACAGAATTATAAAAGCCTACGGGATGCAGATTTTTTTAAAGAAACTAAGCTCCACTAATATCATTAAAAAATTCTTTATCATTTCTTAAAAATTAAAAATATATTATAAATGAAATAAAAATTCCAGTTTGCTCTGAGCATTTCTATCGGCACTTTACACTTCTGCGATTTCATTTTAACTTCCGTATACCAAATAAAACATTATCATTGGTTTCCGTGATTTAAAATATACTTTTAAAAAATCTTATCAATATTTCATCAAATATTAATAATATTTTCTTTTCTTTAAAATAATAAACTAAAGGATGAAATAAAAAATAAAAATTTTAAAAAATTGAAATCTGTTATCTCAAATTTCAAGTTATTATGTGAGAACATTATTTTTTGACCAGTTTAAACTGGTTTGAAACCATCACGTGACTACCAAATTACGCATGCGTCGATATTTAGAAATTCATTTTAACTTCCGTAGACCAAGCAAATTATTATTATTAGATTTCATTTTAATTACCGTATATCAATCTAAAATTTATCGTTGGTTTCCGAGATTTAAAATATACTTTTAAAAAAATCTTTTTAATATTTCATCCAATTTTAATAATATTTTTCTTTTCTTAAAATAATAAACTAAATTATGAAAGAAAAAATTAAAAATTAAAAAAAAAATCTGCTACCTCAAATTTCAAGTTATCATGTGAGAACATTATTTTTTGAACTAGTTTAAACCGATTTCAAACCATCACGTGACTATCAAATTACGCATTCGTCGATATTTAGAAAAACGTTGGGACTTTTTTCGTATCAAAATCGTTCGAGCTCCATTGGCAATATATCAGTTTATAAACAAAAACATATTAAAATTTGGAATTTGATGAAAATTATAATGAATAACCTTAATTGATTTTCCATAATTTTAATTGTATTCATATATTAAAGTATTTCATTATATAATTCATATGGAAGTTGCAATATCGGTCTTCTACGTTTTACAAAAAACTAATAATATGAGAAAGAAAATTTTAAGTAGAAAATAATATTTGTTAGAGAGAGATACAATAAATAATAAAGTGAGCCTTATAATCTTATAATAACCTAACTAGGTCAGGAGACAATTATTTTTTAACTGCAAATACGGAAAAATATTTTTCTTTTTTCTTTCTATACAAAGTATAGAGAAAATATTGTAATCATCAAAAAATTCGAACTCTAGATTTTGTCGAATCTTCACATTTTGCACCTCCCTGTGTTCGAAAAAAAACGCCTTTCTGGAAGATGTCAAACCATCTGTCTGTGTAAAAGATATTTCAAAAGCAATTTGATTTAGATTGAATTCGGTGTACGATCTTTACACCATATTTGCAGATATCTATCAAATTTTGAGCGAACTTCGTTCAGAGGAAGTCTGTCTGGTTACCTGAATATAAAGACCCCGGGGGGCACCTCGAAATGAGGATGAGAGGCTTCCGGCGTGGTGGTTGGATCTCGCCACCCTGGAGGGTACATTAATAGGTGGGCGATCTGGCTCCTCCCATCGATGACGGGACGTACTTCCTTCGGGGAGGGTTGTACCGTGGCCGGTGACGGCCCTTAGGACTCAACCACAGTTCCCGCCAATGTTGCTGTTGCGGCGGTCCGGTCATTCAGTTTTTATGGTTTAAATCCGTGTGCCTTCGGGCGGGTCGGAGAGTTAGATGTTTGACTTACCTGAATATAAGCTAACATGATAGCTGTAAAACGAAAAGATCTAGATAGACAAAACTGGGTACACAGATTTTACATCTATAGTATAGACACTTATCAAGTTTTGAGCCAATCCAAAAAGGATTGACCGATTGTCTGTCTGCAATTTCAGAAACATGTAAACGCGATAATCCAAAAAGGCAGTGACTTAAATTGTATAGAATTTATTATGATATTTTGTGACTGCAAGTATAATTTTGTATAAAATTTTTATTTCAATCGGTTGAGAAAAACGCGTCGAAAATATAAATTCAATTTTAAGATTCTATTAATTACCAAATAAACACGATTCTGTAAAAATGATAAATTCACGCCAAGGGATAATACATCATAACTGTTGTATATCAGTACAAGGCATTCTCTGAGATAACACCTTTATTTGTGAGTATGCGAGAAAGCTTTGAGGAGACCATATCCGCTGCTTTTTGTTATTATTATTCGAGTGAAATTTTTAAAATTCCGTTTAAGTATTGGTGATATAGAAAAGAATAAATAATAATGATTTCAATATCAATATGTTTTTTTGAAAAAAATTAACTTTATCGAAATAAACAGAGTGCCTAAAACTTCTATATATCTTCCTTTGATAAATCTGTCTTTTCCATGAATCAAAATTCGTAGGCCAAAAAAATTCAATACTATTTTAGAAGTTTTGCTTACGATTTCAAATAATATCATTATGCTCAATTATCAAAAAAAAGAGAGTTTAAATTAAATTTTAAAAATAAAAAAAGTATTTTTTGTGGGGGGAGGTTAGTTTTTTTCAAACATTAAATAATAATCTTCGAAAGCTTACCAGTCAGGAGAAATTGTGTTCATATTTAATTATTGAGATAAAATGTTAATTCCAAATTAAATTTAACAAACAATTTTCAACAAAGTTGATGTTTTTCAAAAAATAATGCAGATATCGATTTGAAACTTTTATTAGTTTTTTCCCTTCTTATATTTGCACATATTTAAGTGGAATTTCTTTTGAAATTCCACTTAAATTTCGCCCAAATTATAAAAGATGAAAAATATTTTCTAAATTTGCACTTTTATTTAAAATTTATTCCTGACTTAATTAGACTATCATAACATTCTACAATTCATTTTCTAATTCGTTCTAATAAATTTTTTCATCCAAGATTTTTAGCTTTTTATTTAAACGTAACTTATTTTAGTTTCAACCCCTTATCCAGTAACATATCTGGATGCTAATTTAGTGAATAGCCAATTCAAAAACTTTAACTATAAAATTGTTGTTAGGCATTTTCCCAGGTTTCGATACTTTTCATAACTATTATATGGAACTATTATTTAAACTTTTCTAACTATAATCAATTTTTCTTTAAAATTCTTTCACTTTTTTCCATTTCCTACAGGGTTTTTTTCATATTGAATCTGTTGATTTATTTAATTTTTATCATAAGCATACAAAATTTATTAATTTTCAAAAATAATATATTTTCTTATGCGTAATAGTCATCATATAACTCTCTTTTTTTCCCCTCCCCTAGGAGACGGTTATCTTCTGATTCGTTACACGAAGAGCAGTCCCCGAAATTGTTAAATGACAGTTGATAAGAATGTGTCATCTCCACTGAAGAAGTTCACGAATTCTCAGCTTTTTGCATGAATATCTTGTTATTGTTTATAATGTTTAAACTGAAGCATGTGTAATTCTGTATCTACTTAATTTAGATTTTGTTCATTTTCTTTTCAGTCTCAAACGCACATGCCTGTTTGTTTTATTCATTCGTGCTGCCATCTATCGCATGTATATGTAACTTTTTAGACATAAGGATGAAATAAACTGTAATATTTTTTTTTTCCATTAATATTCTAATTTTATTTTTTCAAATAAATAAAATGTACCTAATATTTTGATTGAATTCGGGTTTTTTTAATTTATCCAAATTATTCAAGCTTCCAATTGAGAAAAACATGTTCAGCTTTGTAAAAAGAAATTATTTTGACAGTCTATCATGTGTGAATTTTAGTTGATCAGACATTTATTTTAGCTGCGTGATTTTTTAATGATGCTGTAAAGCCACATTAAACAGTTTACCTTACAGAAATTAGACTTTGATAAGAGTGTTAAATTCAGGAGCCTATTCAACTGCATACTTTAAAATGGAGTTTTGGCGCAGCATAGCCAAATATGGCTCTTGCGCCAATAAACAGCACAAACCACCAAATTAAAATGGAGTTTGAGTCGAAAAGAATAATATTAAAAAAATTAACTTAATTTTAAGGACACGGAAATTTAAATTTATTAGATTTATAAATATATTCGATTTAAAATATCAGAAAGCTAGAGCATTTTCCTTTGGTAAAATCTGTTCCGCTGCTCGGAGCTTTGTTAATAGACATCACTTACAGCTAGCTCCCTCTACCCGAAATTGTTGACATTGTTTCAGGTATTTGTTACGTCATGGCATGCAAGAGCGCCACCTATAACAATTGTGATCTTGTACATTCGAATGTTGTAACCCGTTGAGAGCGGTTGCACAAAATACAGCCTTAATAACTGTAACGTCCTCCGTATTTTCTTTTATTATACATCCATCTTTAATCGACGATAACAGTATTCACTCTGAATTCTTTAAGTTCTGAATCTATTTTAATTTCTAAATTAAAAACAACTATTACTCCAAGTTTTACAGATCTCAATTATCTGATAGGATATCATTTTCCTGAACGAAATTTAAATTCTTAATGTAAATTCCAGAATTTTTTATTTATTTATTTATTTCACTTTCTCGTATACAAAGAGAATGCATTCGAAAAAATACGAACTTGAGATTTTGGCGAATCAGTACCTTTCAGACGATCCCTAAAACTGAAAAATACATTTTGGAATTGTCTGTGTCTGTTGTTCTATCCAGAGGCGGCGGCAGAGATTTGCCGACGAGGGGCAAGGCAACTCCGATAGGGGGGGAAGCGCAATTTCTCTTATTTGGCTTCAAAATAACATAATATTTAATTCTACATTAATTAATTACATTGATTTTATTAATTTTGCATTTAATTAACAAAAAATTACGTATTATTTTAAATTAATTATTATAATTTTTTTTACTCAGATGCTGTCCTTTGCTTTCACTCTAAAAATTTATAAAGATATTTGCAAAAAATGTTCTCAATTTTTTTTTCCCCTGATCATCAAAAGATTGTCAATATTTGATTCTATTTTTTATGAGACTCTTAGGATTTAATTTCTCTGAGATCTAATTTATTTCATTCTAAATTTTGTATATAAATAGAAATACAAATGTACCAGAATGACGTGCCACGATTAATGAACTAATGCATGCTGTTATCATTTTATATCAGAAGCAATATGAAATGATTATTGAAATTAAATTCAAAAAGTTTTGTAAAAGAAACTTTTTTAAAAATCCAGAATAATAATAAAAAAATATTCGATGTTTTCGCAAAAATTTGATTTTTTTTTTTTTAACGTAGTCCCCTATTTAAAATAATTTTTAAATAAGGAATGGAACAACGAGCAGGAATTCATATACATTTAGAATCCGTACGATGTATTTCGAATTAGTGCGTGTGCTCAACAAAAATTTTCTCTAATTCGGACATGAACAATTTAGAATGCTTAAAAGATACAATGATGTTGTTTCATATGAAGGTTGGAGAAAATGTTTTGCAAATATATGAACGAAATATTTTATATAGGAAATGAAAAAGGTTCTTGTGAAAAATGGACTACTTAAACATTAGATTCTTCATCTATTTATTCTTCAGTGTATGCTTAGGCTTAACAAACCAATGCATTTTATTAGGAAACAATTATATCTTGAATAGAACGCTCCCATTTTTAGTCATGCGTTCTAATGGTTAAGTACTCCCCCCCCCCCGAAGTTTTGCAAGTGAGCCCATAAGCCTCACAAAAAGTTAGTTTTATCCCCTCAGTTATATGTGTTGATTTTTCTTAATCCCTTCATATTCAGTGACAAGTCTGACTCGCGCATAGAATGACTAAATTTGTAATTTTAAATCAGCAATTAAATGAAAGTATTAAGTAATTTAAAATGCACAAATCACTTGAAAATTCAACATTATCTCAAATACCTTTATATTATTCTAGGGATTGAAATAGTAATAATTGTCCCCAAAACGATGTGCCATTTAATTAAGAAGTTAAGTAAATTCGTATCAAGGGGTTAATATGTTATATATAAATATTCTATGAATGACTATTTTAATCATCTTTTTATCAAGACATCCTTATCCAAATTCTATTAAAAATTTAGAAGAACCTGTAATTATATAGTCTTTGCCACAAAGACAAAAAATTTGGAAAAAAATTAAAAGATACGCTCCCCAATTACATAGTTATAATACTGAATGGAAAATCTGAAAAATTTAGGTAGTAATTTATTTAACAAATTTAATGCACAATTGAATAAAATTTTTTAGTGTAGCTAAAAAGCTATCATACCACATATATTTATTTTTGTTGTCAATTGCGATTGGTTTTATTTCTTTAGTGTAATAATTGCAGCCTGATAAATTAGACTGCATTAAACAGATATTTTACTGTTAAATTAACTTAATTTACACTTAAGAATTTACTTATTCCAGGAATTTATATTGAATTCACATAATTTGGCTGCAGTTAAGTAACTCTTCTTAACATGCATATACACAAGAGAGTCGAAAGAAAAGAGTGCTTTATTAAATTTAATTTAACCATTAACTAGATTTTTGTCAGGCAATTCTCATAGTGAAATAGATAAAAAAAAAAAAATCACTAGTTCGTTACCGAGGAAGTAACAATTAGATGAAAAAGATGACGATTTATTTTAGAACTTGAATTTGAACGATGAATCAAGAAAACGAACTCTATCGCCGTATTCATGTGTAAAATAAAAACTTCAATTTCCCTTATAATTCCACTGGCAGGTAATCGGACTACTCTATGAGAACAATTTTTTTCTCCATAACCTATGATAACATATTAGCCGAAAGATAAAATTTAGTAGAAAAAAAGCGATAACTCATTCACTTGCCAGTTTATTGATAAAAAAATATACTAAATATAGTACATATTATAAATTGAATGAACGACATTTAAATCAGATGACTGAAAATTTGTGGAATTAACACCGCCGACATCCCTTGCATTGAATTCTTAGTTGACCGATTAAAAATGTTTGGTAAAATGTGATATATTGTCGCCTTGTCGGTTATATTGCCAAAAGTAGTGCAAATTAAAAGTTTAAAGAACGACATTTCAATCAGGTGTCTGAAAATCTGTGGATATTGTGCTCAACATTCATTGCATTCACTTCATAGTCGGCCGACCCAAAATTGTCAGCGGAATGCAGATATCTTTTTCACTTTGTCGGACAAATTATAAGCTCGTTGAACGACATTTTAATCAAATATTTGAAAGTCTGCAGGCTTGCATCACAATCACCTCATGGAGTTCATAGTCGACCGACCAATAATTGTCCGTAAAATGCGCCTATAATCTTGTCGATATCTTATTCACTTGTTATCTTATCGGTTGTATTTCCAAAAGTAGTGCAAATTATAAGCTGAATGAACGATTTTTGAATCAGATGCCTGAAAATCTGCGAACTTAAGGTCTCAACTTTTGCCAATAAAACTCGCAATCTCTCGCCGACGGGGGTGGGGGGCAAGAGGCTGCCGACAGGGGGCAATTGCCCCCCTGCTACCGCCGCATCTGGTTCTATCTGTGAATGTCATAACTCAAAAAAGAAAAATACATTTATGTAATTATGCCTGTCCGAGGACAAGACACTTCAAAAATGCTTTGAACTAGAAAGATGAAATTTGGTATATGACCTTTAAACCAAATTGGTATATTTCAGCCGAATTTTGAATGAAATACATTTAGAAGAAGTCCGTCTGTACGGCTGCCACAGTGCAAGTGACTCAACATCTACAAAACTCAAGTAGCTAGACAAATAAAGTTTGGTACATAACTACACTGGCAACTCCGCGCCGCTTAACTAAAAGCATTAGGATTAAGTCTGAATGACCTGGCAACAGCGACAACATTGGCAGGAACTTAGGCTGAGTTCTAAAGGGCATCACCGATAACGGTACAGTCCTTCCTATAGGAGATAGCAGACCCCCACTGTTTCTATACTCAGCCAGGTGGCGAGAACCAACCACCACTCTGTAAACTTCTTATCCTCATTTCTGAGGTGCCTCCCGGTGAAAGTAAGTTTAATACATAAGATCCATAGCAAATTTTGAACCAAATCTGCCAAATTATTGGCCATCTAAGCTTTCTCACTCAAGCAAATGCGATAATACAAAATCACAATGACTTAAATAAAAGAAATTTGGTATGCGATTTTGTGACTACAGCTGTAGAACCAGTCAAATTTTGGTTTCAATTTATTTGGAAAACACTTTCAAAATACATATTAGATTCTCCGGTATTTGTTTATTACCTGCATGCGAGTGATTAATTTCCAAAAATCGCAACCCATATCCAATGAAGACGCCAAATTCCTGCTTAAGACAGATCTTTCGTAACTATTATTCACCAATGATAGTGCTGTTAATACACCAATACTGGTTTTTTTTTTTTTTTTTTTTTTTTGCTATATTATAAAGCATACAATGATCATATGCTGGATTAAAAAGAAAAACTTGAACATTGGAACTTGGAAAAGTTTTCATGACTATTAAATTGGTATAATTTAAAAGACATTTTTAAAATTTTGAAACAAAGCGAAATTCACATTTGTGCGATAATATTTTAGGAAGTTATTAAGGAAAAGCGTCAATATCCAATTTAATTTTCAATTAATCAAAATTTCGAACAAATTGCACCGAGAGGCGCATTCTCACACTCCACGGTTTATATGTTCTGAATTTGGTACTTGTAGATCAGACGATTTATCCCGAGAAGTGTCAACATACACACAAACATTCGTCTTTATCTCTAAAAGAGATATTTATAAAATCAAAGAAAAGATATTAGTACCGGAGCGTTTCTTCATAAACAGCATCTCTTCTGTCGAAGTATCTGTTAATGAAACTTTTATCGCTTCCAATGTCTTCATCACTGATCATCACCTTAGAGGTGCTACATCTTCTGAGAAATGAACCATTGACCCTTGTATATAGGCATATATATATATATAAATATATATATATATATATATATATATATATATATATATATATATATATATATATATATATATATATATATATATATATATATATATATATATATATATAAGAATTTTTCTACGCTATGCAAAAAATTAACTTTTATATAAAGAAATCGTTAAATAGTGAAAGTTTATTTAATATCAAAGCATACAAAAACATTCATTAATTAAATTAAAAACAATATCCATATCTAATATAGAACAGTTTGAAAGATTTAATATCTTTCTTCGTTAATATATAGTTCAGAACTGCAGTAATCCTGGATTTTAATTCAACACAGTTTTTAAATATTTAACATCTCCCTGTTCTGGTGGTAAAGCGGGATTTTTTATAACCAAACTTTTTACGAGTGAGAAATTTCAGACGTGCGAGATGTTCTTTTGAGAATTTATAATTTTTTTTTTATTTATAAAAGAAATTGCTTTCGGGACTGAATCTCTTTATTTGAGATTGAATGAAAGACCAAAATATGTTCTTGAAAACGTGTGAAGTGTCATCGAGAAAAATTCTCGCAAGAAGCTATATTCAAATTTTCGCGGGAAAACGAAGTAGATTAACTTGGCATACAGCAAATTCTCTTATCTCCATTTCATTTCGGTTGATGTGCGAATAATTTGACACAATTCAAATTCTGGAAAAGTTTCTATAGAAAATCGTAAATAATGTCATTATTTTAAATATTTTTACAAAAAAAAGAAAAATCTCATATTTTGTTTTGCCTTAGCATTCGAAATTTTTCTGGGTTCGTTGTTGCTTTTTCTTTAAACTTCAAATGAACTGAATTGAAGTCCTTTGTTGATTAAAATGAATAATATCAGCTGTGGTAGTTTTGTTAGATTGAAATTTTCTCTTATTGCAAATTCGTTTACTTTTAATACTTATCCATTCCAGAATTTCCTTATTTAATATTGATAGTGCATATTTTCTCAAACTTCTTTGTAAAATTTCATCTTATTCCTTTCTTTACGGCTGGCCGTAAATTTACTACATCATGGTAAGTGTTTTTGTTTGGGATTTTTGTATATTGTTATTTATAATTGTTTGCAATAAATAACACAGCATAAAAAATTGTAACCAAATAAGATATTGCGTAAATATAGGCTTTTTTCCTATATTTGCTTTGTAATGAAAGAATAAAAATTTTTAGATGCTAATTCAAAAATGTGAGATAAAGAATTTTACACCTTTTATATATATCATTGAATCACAAAGAATATACATGGATGTTTATGAATAACAAATATTAAATTAAACATTGTGTAGTTTAAAATAACATTTTTTAAATGAAATTTCAATACACCGGAACTTTACCTCCCTCTCGCTTTCTCTTTTTATAGTCTTAACTAATTTTACAAGATTTTAATGCCTTCATATCATTTATTATTATGAAAGAGGAAATTTTAATTTTATAAAGATTTTTCTTTTTTTATGTGCTTGGTGTTTATTTTTAATTTTTATATTCAAGAACATTAAACTATCTAAAGATATCTGTTTATGAACATAAAGAAACTATTAATTTTTGGAGGAACAGTTTATGTATACATATGCTTTATAAAGTTTTGCGATAATTGTGCTTTTGTTTTGATCTCTCCTGATTATCTTACTTGTTTTTTTCGTGTGCTGGAATATGTGATCAGTATTTTGTATAAGTTTTATTTATTCCTGTAATATTAAATTGCTATTTTTCTCTTGAACTATATAAAATTTTGTTTTTCTTTATCTATGTTGTCTTCATTAATTTTTTCTCAATTATTTTCAGGCTACTCTTATAAAAGATGTGGAAATTACTGATAAGCATCCCACTAAGTTGTTTTTAGATAAGCACAGTGCCTTTATTGCTGCATATGGGAAAAAGAAAGATGATTATGTTAGTATTCTGCCTTTTTAATTCTATGGCTGTAATGAGAGAAACTATAAGAGTAAATTAAGTCTTTTATTGGAATGAAAAAAAATGTGAATTGTTAATAGAAATTGTTATTAGAAAGAAAATAACATATTTATTAAAGTTAGAGCTGTTTTTTTTTTTTTTTTTTTTGGTTTTTTTTTTTGGTTTTTTTTTTTTTTTTGCTTTTATTTTAGAAAAAATATTATGATTTGATGTTATTGAAAAAAAAATCTGAAAACCCCTCTTTCTGAATAATATTACATTTATACTTTACGTTATTTAAAATTTGTTTGAATTTCTTGACAGTTGCAAAAATTTAAGATGAAATATATATGTTTGACAAATATTTAGAAAAATTTCTAAAGTTCAATTTTTAGGTTTAAGGTTTTGAAATATCTATCTTGACAATACACTTTAACTTTTTAAATATCCACAATTATATTTAAATTAAATTATTTTATAAAGCTATAAAATTTTCATATGTGTTATAGTAGTATATTTTCATATGTGTATAAGTAGTATCGTATTTAGCAGTTTTTTTTTTTTTTTTTGGTTATTATTAATTTTCATTGAATGGAGAGTTGTTGTTATTGTTAAGTGTCAATATTAAATTTGTTTGACCTGGATTTCTCTGCCTATTATTAAGAGATTCCTTCATTGAGGCTCATGAAATTTGATTGCTTAAGTTAATCGTGAATTTCCTCCTAACTTATTTAGTATGCAACACATGTACATAATTACAAAAGAATACCCTTAATTTGAAAGACTGTATTTACACCATAAAAAAAAAGAAAGAAACTTATTGACTAGTGAATTCAAAAATAACTCTGCATAGTTACAAATATTCAGAAATCATATATGTTCAAAGTCATTGCTTCAAAAAATTCTAAACTTTATCTAATAAATATTCAAACTTACCTGAACCTATTCTTTTGAATGTTCAACTTTGTTAGTATATTTTAACTAGCTGTAACTTACATGGTTTTAATTCCAGTTCCTTCAAATTTTTTCATTTTCTTTATTAGTTAATTTCCAACATCCTATTTATATTATAAATACAATCTTTAATAGCTGGCTATCATTTTGTATGTTTGCTTTTATATATCTTTATTTATCACCCTCTTTATCTATACTTATATAAAGCTCAATGTGAGTGTGTGTGTTGGCGCTCTACAGACCAGACCGTTTGACCTACAGCTACCAAATTTGGTACGTGTATACCTTGGAGGTCGGAAATGTGCACCTGGGGTCCCTTTTTTTGAATTTTTAGTTAGAATTTTAATTATTAATTAAAAACTAACTTTACCACCAAAAGAATCTTTTCATTTTCCCCACCAAATGAGTAAGGGTTCAGTTTTTTTTTCTTTTCCCAACAGTAATGAGGCTAGGCTTAAGATTTTTCGTCTGATTTTTTCAAACTATTCTGTTTATTTTCTTAATGTTTGATGCATTTAAAATTAAACAATGTTAATTAATCGATCTTTGAGATTCATTCTGAAGTACTTTTGAATTAAAATAACACAGAATAAAAGAAATTAAAAATTTCTAATCTGCATATCGTTACCCCAAATGGCGTTGAAAATTCACGCATGCGCATTGTGTTCTGATTGTTGACAATATTATCAATGGATGATTCTTGATTTAAATTTTTTTTAGGTTAGTCGCCTGCTTTTGTAATTAAATTGTATTTATGTTAGTTATATATTTTTTGTATATGCTTATAATTTTAAGTACATCGTTTTTAAATAGTTTTTTTAAACCTATTTTCGACAGATTATTTTATTTTCTTAGTGTTTGATGCATTTAAAATTAAACATTGTTAAATAATCGATCTGTTAATGATGAATCTGAGAAAATTTTGTTGACAAATTCTTGAAATATTACATACATTTAGAAATATATTCTTTAGTGTCCATAAAGTTTAAACGCTCAGTGACTCTGTTTTTAGTAATCGTATTACAAAAAAATACTTTGTTTCAGTAAAAAATATTATTATATTAATTGCAGATTCATACTTTCCACTTTAATTTAAAGTATAAATTCTACTGGAGCTAACAGAAAATTTGAGCGACACATATTACGTTATGACTGAAGGCCTTTATAATATTATGAGTAAATTATATGATTATCAAAATTTGAGGTTTTAAAATATTTTGCTGAAAAAGCTATTAAAGTAGGAATTGCATAAAATATTTGATTATTAAAATTTTAACGAATATTAAGATTGGCGAACTGGCTGGTCGCCAAAGGCGGCTAGTATAGATATAAAATGTAGATTTTGTTTATATTTTTAGGAATACTGCATTACTGAATATTTAAGGCTGAGTGGAATATATTGGGGCCTTACTGCATTAGATTTGATGGGCCATATGGATAAATTAGATAAGGAATCTATAATTGATTTCATAAAAAGCTGTCAACACAAGTGTGGTGGCTTCAGTTCCAGTATTGGTCATGATCCTCATATTCTTTACACCTTAAGTGCTATACAGGTAATATATTTTTTTCCCAAGTCCCCTTTCCTCTTCTTTAAATATAAATAATTAATAACTTCTTGGTTAATAGTTATGTCATTTGAATGAAATAAAATGTGTATATAATGCCTTTTTTAATTTTTAAATTGAATATTTTATTTTAATATAAAAATGCTGAAGAAAAATTTATTAATCCTTCATATTTATTTATCTTAAGTGAAAGTTTTTATATTTTATTACATTTTATTGTTAGTTGACTCTGAAAAGAAAGAAAGGCTTTTCTTTTTAAAATGTTGTTGTAATTAAGGATATTTTTTAAAGAATGTTATATTTGATTTCAACTTATTTGATTTTACATGTGTTAAATATATTATCTATTGAAAATTTTTAAATAATTTAAAATTCTCATAATTTAAAAACTAGATTTTGCAAATCCTTTGAAATAATTTTTCCAAATTATATAAAGTTTTTCTCATGTTACTTCAGTATAACTGTTTGCTGTGTTTATTATCATAAACAAACCGAAAACTTTTTTTATATATTTTAATAGTGGTATTTTGACATATCTTTGTTATATATCTAAATGTTATATTTAAATAAAAGTTTTTATTTTTATTTTATCATCTTGCTTGTTATATAAATTGTGTTTCAAAATGAAATGCTTAATAATGAATTTCAAATTTAAGTCTGAAAACTTAGAGAGCATAAGATTAAAAAAATCTAATTTTAGTGAATTAATAAGAATGTATTTTTAAAAATTGAAATGAAAAATTTTAATTTAACTTATTTAATTTGACAAGCATATTGTTAAGTTTTGAATTTAAAAAAATATTATTGCTTTTATTTAGTGTTGTTACTGTTATTTTGTGCAGTGTATATGTATTATGCTATTCATTTATGCTGTTTGAATTATCTTTTCTATAGATTTTAACTATGTATGATTCACTCAATGTTATTGATGTTGAAAAAACAGTTGACTTCATAAAAGGTCTTCAAAAAGAAGATGGAAGCTTTGTTGGTGATAAATGGGGTTAGCATGTAAATCTTGTTGTTATTGCTTTTATTTCATAAATTTTAATTTTTTAAAATCCATTATGGTAAAAAAAAAGAAAAAAAAAACCCTCATTTTTTAGAATTACACTAATAAATTACAAGGGGTTTTTATTTTATAAATTGTAATTTATTCAAAATCATATAATCATATATATTTTTGTTTTGATATATAATTATAAACCTTAACTTTCTGTATTGTTTTAAATTAGCAAAATGCCGCTATTTTTATTTTAAAATGATACAAAAAAATCCTGTTTATTGTTAAATATACTGCTAATTAAAAATACATCAATTTTATATTTGGAATCCTAATTTTGTAAAACTGTTAATTCAGAGAGCTGTAAGAATTGTGTGGCGTTTCTCTTAAATCAAGATATTGTCAGTTACTGCCTCTTTATTACAGATAATTTGATGAAAACTTCTTTGTTTTGATTATTTTTTCTGAAAATTTTTATTAAAATTGAAGTAATGTATTTTAAAATAAAGTGATATTTCCTTCCTATGGTGTATTTTTTTAATGTTGATTTTTTTAGAAAGTATTCAAATTTAAGTGGAATATCAAATGAAAATATTACTTTTAATAATTAAAAATTTACAATAATTTATTTCTTGAAAAGTGTTTCTTTAATGCTTTTTGTTGTTGTTACTTATGCACTTATCAAAGATAGCCTGCTGACAAAATCAGCAATTAAGCCGAGTTTGTGCATAGCTTCTGAGGATAAAGGCCCTTGAACACACAAGGGCAGTAGTCTGACTTCTAGCTTATATGAAGATGATACTCATACATTCGCTTCCACAATCCCTTTTTACAGCGTGCGGGGGGAGGGGGCTCTTTCACGCACCTCACAGATAGAACACATGGTAAAGAATGATCATGCCCGAACCAGGATGCCCATATCACGGGGAAGACTCACTACCCCTTAGCCCGGATGCAGGCTTAATTATTGGAAATGCCGAGAAGAAAAGATCAATTATAACACTAGTATCTATGAATTGAAGAAGATGCCAGGGTGAAAAATATTAAATTTTTATGTCCCATTTAGATCAAATTTATGTGAAATTATAGTTTCAGATAGTTTCATTCTTCTATTCTATTTAATCATATGCTTGTTTTTAAAAGGTTTTTTTCTAATTCTGGGCAAGAAATTTAATCAAATTAAATCTTTCATTTTATTATAGTACGATCATAATTCTAACTAATAGTTAAATGTTTCGGAATAGAATTTATTAAAGATTTTATACGTCAATTGTAATCCATCAAAAATTTTATAATATTATAAATGCCTAATAATATATTATTTGCTTTAGGTGAGGTTGATACGAGATTTACTTTCTGTTGTGTTGCTTGTCTTGCTCTACTTGTAAGTAGCATTAAAGTTTTTATTATAAAGTTTTATTTATTTAAATTTTATGTCTACATAAAATTTAAAAAAAAGTAAAAGATAATTTAATATTATATAATAATATATTAATTCTAATAAGAATTTATTGGGATTTCATAAAATAATTATGAATTTGTACACTATTTCTCAATCCCTTGTACATTTATCACTAATAATATAGTACATAATGTTGATGGTACAAATTTTACACAGAAGGTTTAAAAGAATATTTGAAATGAAGATAGAAATATCTATCCTTTTAACTTTTAATTTTAATTTTTATTATTCAAAAACATATATATAGAATAAAATGGAAAAAAAAAGATTTATGCAGGTTTTCAATAAAATAAAGAGATAAATGTATTTCAACAAAATGATAAATCTTAATATTCTTAACATGTCATATCCCAAATAACCCTGATACAGCTTCAAAATGGGATGTTAACTGAAATAAAACTAAACTTATTGTGATGTTCTCTGGAATTATACTGAGTAATTGCGTGAAAACTTTTTTTTGTAAAAAAATTTTTAAATTTTTCCATTTTATTCATTTTTTAACCTTTGTTAATTTTACAACATTTGAAAATTTTTTAGTTATGTTCATCTTCCAAAATCTAATTCTTAATTTGTATAAGATATTATTAAATTCCAGTAGCTGAATATTTCCAAATGCTTGTTATGAAATAATATTCAGACTACAATCATTTTCTCAAATCTATAATATAGGTGTTTAAATTTTGAGATCTTTAAATGACAAAAAAAAAAAAAAAAATATATAATATCCCATTTTAATGATTTATAGATTATTAATATCTTTCATAATATCTATATTTAATGTCCAATGATTATTATTATTTATTTGCCAAAATACTGTAGTAATTTTTGTTTTTTTGATCAATATTGTTTTCTTTTTAGAATCGTTTAAATGAAATAAATGTAGATAAAGCTGTAGAATATGTTCTTGCCTCTATGAATTTTGATGGTGGTTTTGGACGTCGACCTGGGTCAGAGACACATGCCGGCCAGGTATTTTTTTTTTTTTTTTCACTTTAATATTTGTTTTCAGTTTTGCCTAATTTTATTCATTAGTAAGGTCTGAGGATGTTAATGTCAAAAATATCTTCATTGGGTAATTTAATAAAGAATTCATTTAAATCAAAGATTTTTTAATGCGTTTTTCAACACCAAATGGAATTATTTCACATAAATTTTAAATCTCTTTAAAATAATTAACAATGAGTGTTCCTGTTTGATTCTACAAGTATTTGTATACAAAAAAAAATTTCAGAAAGCTATTTTGATTTACAATATCTCATTAAATTTCCCCTAAAAATATAACTATCGATGTATAATGCTTCATATTATTTTATTATTTTTTTTCCCTTTCCTATTTATATATTTGGAATTAGCAAAAAAAAAATCATCACAAATGATGTCATAATTAGGAAAAAAAAATCTGTCTAATAATACCTTGATTAAAATTTAAAAGGGCTTTAAGCATTAAAATTTTAAATGATTTTTAAATATAAATTTTGTGTTTAAATAAATTTTTAGGATTTTATTGATTTTTTTAACTTTAATTTAATACAAAAACATTTCAAATATGTTATGAATATGCATGTAAAGAATTATAGATCTTTTCTTTAGATTTATTGCTGTTTGGGTATATTATCTATTACACATCAATTACATCATGTTAAAGCAGACCTTTTAGGATGGTGGCTTTGTGAAAGGCAACTTCCGTCAGGTGGTTTAAATGGTAATTTTCAGATTGATGTCACTTTTTCATTTTATAATAGAAAAAATTATATATATATATATATATATAAAATTAGTTTATGAGAAAAAGAAAATATTTATTTGTTGATTTTCAAATCTTAGGTATCTGTTTCATCCCTTAGTTAATTCCATTGATGGGGGAATTATTGGCATATTTTCCAATCTCCAATCAGACATGTTGATCAGAAAAATGTTATTAGCCAGTTGCCATATAAATTTGTAAAACAAAATTTTATGAATTATACAGGCATGACACAACTTTAACATGGCAGTAAAAAGAACTGAACTTCATAAAATAACATATTATGCTGAAAATAAACACTAAGAAGCAAAAAAATGTATGAGTAATTGAACAATGAGGTAAATATTAAAAATGTTGTAGAATTATTACACGAAAAGAAAAATAATCAATCACTAGAATAACAAAATTCAATTTCAAAAATGCTGAAATCTGCATTTCTATGAAAATGTGTAACGCTTGATTATAATTGGAATTATATTAAAATATTTTGTCAACTATAATTTATCTTAATTTTATCTGCCTCATTAGCTTTACTTATTTGATACAATATTTATAAATACCAAGCTTCTGCTTAAATAATTGGTTGGACAGACATAGTTTCCATACAATCATGTGTAATAACATCAACTGAAATTGCATACATTATTACAAAATTATTAAAATAAAGAATTTATCAAAATTGAATCATTAATGTGATGTTAAGTTTGAATTGTGAAATAAAATTTATCACCTTATTTAAAAAAAAAAAAAAAGCCACATTGTGTTGTTCACTGCCTAGAGCTGGAAAGTGCATAAATCTACTACTGTGGGCATTTAAGACCTTTCTTAGAGTGTTAAGATGCTTATTTGTGCCGTGAATGAAAGCATAATTCAACCTTCATGCAAGTTTTGTTCGATTTTTATTATTTTTTTAAGATATTGAATAAATTATATTGTGTTTCCCCTGTTATTGTTTTTGTAATTTTTTGTTCAAATTGATTATATTTCATTTCTATTTTGACTTAAATTAAACATATCTTCATGTGCTATAATTTCATAATATATTATGTGCAAATTAAATCATCTTAATTATATTGTTAATTTAAATCAGTGCCTTAACTGTTTAATATTAACCAGATTATTTTATGATTTAGTTCATTGGTTATTAAATTAAATTAAAATACTATATGATATGAAATATACTTGATAAAGCATTATTTAAAGTTCTTTTAATATAATTTGCTTTTAATAAAGATATATTTGAGGAAATAATTTTCTTCTTTTTATAACTATAAAATTCCTTGAGAATATGGCCTAATTTTTAGTGTCTTACTTTTTCAGGCAGGCCAGAAAAACTTCCTGATGTATGCTATTCATGGTGGGTGCTGGCCTCCTTAAAAATTATTGGAAGAATTCACTGGGTTGATAAGGTGAATTCTTTATTTTACATGAAAAAAAAAGTGATAAAAGCTACAAAACATATATATAAGAAAATTTTCCTTTAGACCTAGTCATTACTTTTTCCCTCCCCTCTTTTTTTTTTTTTTTTTTTGTATATGTGTGTTAATATAGAATAGCTAAAAATAGCAGTAATTATTAAAATACATATATATATATTTATTCTGTCAAATTTAAAGACGCATAGTCTTTCCAAATTATAGCATGCCATTTAATGTTAATAAATACAAAATGATATTATGCATTATTTTGAATTATTTTTAAGAACAGTTACTATTCTAAATTTTCATAAAAATGTTTTGTGGAATACTGTGGAGGTTTTTATCATTGTAATATATATATTAAATATATATATATATATATATATATATATATATATATATATATATAAATAATAACATACAATGGATTCATTAACATACCAGATTTTACAAACTGTAGAAAAGTGTTATATTTATTTAAACTAAACTTTATTGTCTTCCAATGAAAAGCTTCAGTTTTAATGTTTTTCATTTTAAGTGCTGTATATTAAATGTTTTTGGTCAACTTTTGCTAATTTAACCTTTTGCTCTAGGATAAGCTAGTCCGCTTTATTTTAGCTGCACAGGATGAGGAAACTGGAGGATTTGCTGATCGACCTGGTGATATGGTAAATTTATATATAATATTCTTTTTATGTTGCTGACAATTATCAACTTTTTTTTCTAATTTGAATTCATGTAACTAAAGAGCACATTGAACTTTTACTTTCTTTTATATGATTTTGATAACAATTGAATGTAAAATCACTATTTTCACATTAGTTTGTGCTATTTGTGAACTAAAAGAAATTAACATGACTATTCTATATAAACATTTTAAAGTATTATATTCAATGATATAGTATTATATTCAATGATATAATAATTTTTTTATCGTGAGGGGGAGACTTCATGGCCACACTGCATTCTGTCACATTTTACTTGCATTAAGCACATTTGCCAGCAAATTAGCTCTATTGCAATTAAAAAAACAACAAATTAAAAATAACAGATATAATCTCTCATCCTATCAGTGTATTATGTAATACTTTAGAATATGCTATTGATAGATGACATAAATATTTAATAAAGTAATATAATTGAGTAAAAATTTATTACAGTGTTATTAAAGATATAAACAGAATGTTCATTCCTAAGATTTTCACAATGAAAGAAAATTATGTAATAAAATATAAACAAAAATATTGAAATCTTTTGTTCATTGCAGTTACAAGAAATATTATAAAGGATATATATCAAAGTATTTTTAGATGTCAAAATTAAGAAAAGATTTACATTCTGATTAAATGGATGTCATTAGAAAAATAATTTTAAAAAAGAAAAAACTTATTTGTACTGTAATATTTTGAGAAGATATGAAGAATTTGGCAAAAATTTTAATTAAGTGAAATGTTGAGAATAAAAATCTCCACGCTGCTCATTATCACCTTCCAAAATTTGTGAATGCCAAATCTCATAACTCTAGATTCAATGGCCAGGAACAAATTCATCTTTATTATCAGTAAAGATTTAATCATATAAAAAATCTTCTTAACAGTTGGTATGATGAATTTGCTTTTTAATCATGTAAAATGTTTTATCAGTTAAATTTTGATTGCTTCAATGTTTTTAAAAACTTATTTTAACAAATATTTTGTTATGCATATATTTGTTCTTTTTGAATATTAAAAGCATTTAGTGGGAAATTAAGAATGGGACTAGGGGGAAATGCAGCTACAATATTTATTTTTTTTATTGTTGCATTTTATAAAACAAAAGGCCAATTCATCTTATATATATATTGATACCAGTGTTAAACGTCTTGGAGCAATGTTAATGCTGATTTAACTGCAGTACACAAATCTATTTGAAAATTCAAAATTGCGTATACATTAATTAAAACAAATATCAATATATTTTTAAATTACTGTGTATCTAATATTTGCAAGGATCTAAACTATTTTTTTTTAATTTTATTTGCTAACATTTTAATTCATTTTGCCATTTAGGTGGATCCATTCCATACTGTGTTTGGTTTGGCTGGCCTCTCCCTCCTCGGGGACGAAAGGATTAAAGAAGTGAATCCAGTTTTCTGTATGTGTGAGGATGTGATAAAAAGAATTGGCCTTAAAGTGCAACGATTGAAAATGTAATATATAAAGATGTATGAATAAATAATTCTATATATTCATTTTTTTTTCCAAGTATTGTGTGACTTATTTTTCTGGAATCTTTTTAAATGTTAGACATATTCTTATAGCTAGTTTTTTTTTTTTTTTTTGTATTTTTTATTCAGTTTTAATTACTATTTTAATAGCACCATAGTTTTGAATACTGATGGAAATCAGAATTTACTAGGGGTCCACATAAAGGCACTACTTCAATTTACAAGTCTACAATTCTAAAATTGGCTTCAAACTTAATAAAATTTAGTGTATTATAAAATAGTTGAGGAACCTCATAAAAAATTTACTTATTTTAATGGATAACCTCTGTACACTTCTAAAGAGGAGCAAGTCAAAAATGAAAAAAAAGGAAGGAAGAAGAAGAATGTTCTTGTTCTTTTTTTTTTTCCCGTCATTTTCGCAATGGAAATAATCATATTTGTCAATGTATTATCAATATACAATATATATTTCAAACACCTACACATGCATACTATATATATATATACCAGGATTTTTTTAGTGACCAAATTTATGGTTGCTAAAAAATTTTGTTGAATATTTTTAGTGACTTTACCTTAATAGTTTATTCAATTAAAATATTTTGAATTTTGATAGACATATTGCTCATACTACTATTTTAGAAGCCTTATACTGCTCTTTTCATTATGCTGATAAAAAAAAATTTTTTTCCACCTATATCTTCATACATCCAATTATATAATGGTAATTTCAGTATATAGTTAATGTGGCCACCGCCGTAGGCCCCGATTTAGATCTCTTCATTATGATACATAATATGTCTGATTGCATTCAAACATATTATGCGAGACAAAATTTTATCTTCATATCCTATTGCTGTCACTTTTTTTTTTTTTTATCTTTCTCGATGACAACCATATGAAAACAATTTGATATCGTAAATTATTGTAATTAAAAATTATTCCAATTATTATTTTACTGTAATTTTTAATATGCAAGCATTTTTCTGTTGTCCTCTTTTCTTTTTTTTCCCAATAATTTTGAATATTAAAAAATAATGTATCGATCTAAATTTTTTTACCGGTATACCGTCCTATATTGTATATACTTAAATGGAATTGCATAAACTTAGCTCAAGTAAATATATATATATAATAATAATAATCAAAATTTACTTTAAAAAAGAACTTAATTCTGTTGAACTAAGCTCTTTTAGTATTCGACAACTCATTTTACAAGTATTTTTAAATTCTGCAACATTTCTATATTAACTTTTCCTCCCAGATTAATACCCTAGTTAAACCGATGTTTCAACTTCCGTCTATTATAAGGGAGAATTCCCAAATAGACAGATTAAGCAGCTGCCTGGGACAGCAAACAGGTCAACTAGAAAACTTAATTTTTCTATTTGTCAAAAAAAAAAAAGTTTTTAAAAATTACAAATACTGCGAATGATAAGATATGAGTATAATATTAATATTTTATTGTGTATAATAGGCCAAGGTTTTTCGAATTTCATTAAGTTCACTTAGTTATTAGAATATTTATGAATACCGAACGTTTGCCGCATACTATTGTTTACTAACGTGAATGCCAGGCATTCTAGAGTTATAATAGATACACAAAAACAAATACATTTTCATAACGTGAACAAAATTAAAAAAAATTTACCTACAGTAAAATGTATTAAATTGACCAATTTATTAACAAAAGAACCTCATACTGTGCACTACCTAAGGTCACAAAATTCTTAAATCCACCATTGCTCCTCTCCCTTAATCCGATCCGATAGCCAGATGAAAATGTAGTGGCAGAACTTGGATGACCTACTCAATAAATTAAATGAGGAAAAATATTTTTATATATGTTTACATTCTAATATAAGAAGTATAGAGAAAGTAATGCAATCGTCAAAAAAATTCGAATTCGAAATTTTGACAAATCTTCACGTTTTAGTCCTCTTTGGACTCAAACATTTTTGGCGTTATGCCTATCTCTCCGTCTGTGAATACATTAATTCAAAAACGTCTTCAGCTAGACGGATAAAATTAGATTTATGGACTTTAGGTTACATTTATCGATTTCTATCAAATTTTGATCACAATCCATCTGTTGGAAGTCTGGCTGTTCGAGTACAAGTGAATTCAATATCTACAAAACTGAATGAGCTAGAAAAATAATATTTGATATCGGATTTTAGCATTTAAAATCTAGACTCTTTTGAAATTTTAGACCAAATCTGGTTTGACCGCTTGTCAGTCTACTTTATCGTAAACTCAATAAAACAGCCTTCATACGAGGCCAACTATTGCGCGCAATAAAAGAGCACGCCTACCTCAAGAATATCACGCACTCCAATAAGACAATGCGAAATAATTATCTCACCGAGGTAACTATTTACGATTGCTCCATCCCTGCCACGTGAACTTTCTTCCTGAGATAGGCGTGGTCTTCTACTGCGCGCAGTAGTTGGCTTCCTGTGAACGCTGCTTAAATGCAATGACAATTCGATATGGTATCTTATGATTGCAACTGCTGTTAAGTATCAAATTTTGATTTCAATTCGTCAGTGAAAAAAAGAGTTCTAAGTACATATTCGTACAATAAATTTTTTAAAAAATGCTGGATTTGCGCCAAATATCTATATTTCGAAATTATTGTTCACCAGCGCCATCCGAAAATTCGTAGTCTCACTGAAGATCCATAATTTTATGCAGGAAGAGGGGATAAGGATACAAGAAAGTTTCGAAGAGTCAATTTCCGCTGGTTTTCCATCTCAAATACAATTCGACTAGATTCTAATTTATTTGCAAATTTTGAAGAACCAACGAGAATGATCTTCTCGTTACTTTCTCGCTTACTCTCTAATGAAGTTTTCATCCTTTTCTCCTCTTCCGTTTAAAATTGTCGGCAAAAGATAAGGCTGAAAGTGTCTTGCAGGGCATTAGCAAACAATAATTACGAAATATTTATCTTTAGCACTGAATCTAACATTTTTACTATCTATCACGCGAATATGGATATTGGACGCCTTTTTAATGATCTATTGAAACCCATATTTGGAACGAAACTATTGTTCTTGTCACATATCGAATTTCATTGATTTAATTCATTGCATTTATAAATTACTGCTCTTACCTGCATGTGGAAGTAGAGACCGACAAGCTGTCAATCCTTTGACAGATTTGTTTTAAAATTTAATGAAATTTATTTTTACTTTCTAAACCTTTATACTAAATTTTATCTATTTAGTCCTTTACATTTTGTAGTTAACTTGTACTCAAATAGTCAGACTTCATATCTACAGATTTCGTTGAAAGGTTGATAGAAATTTATACAAATGCTCTGAAGTCCATATAACAAATTTTGTTCGTCTAGATCAACGCGTTTTGTGAGTTATTGTGTTCATAGACGGATAGACAGACTTAATGTCAAAAAAGCTTTAAATTTTGTTTTCCAACAAAATCACGAGTTCAAATTATTTCACAATTATAATGCTTTTTTTCTTTGCATGCTTTCACATAAAAGAAAGTAATTTGCCATCTTTGGAAATCAGCTTGTTCGTCTGGAATATGGTTGTGAATTTCAATTTAATGTGTTATTTCATAGCTTATATTCATGATTCCTTTAGTAGAATAACTGTAAATCTTTATAGAAACTTAAGAAATGTTATTTTAGTAACTTTAACTTTATTTAGTAACGTCTCTGTTTGTGTATAAACTTTCTTAATGCATTCAAGTTAACGTGAAAAAAATATATGAAAATGTTAAAAAAAAATTGCAACTGTTTATATATAATCAGACATTTGCAGAACTATAATCTCTTACTTTAGTATGCCCTTTCAATCTAGCATTAAATTGGTGGGACTCAATTTACTAGAGGAAGTTCAGTAGCATGTTAGCTAGAATGGCGTTTATAATCTTGTTATGCAAGATATATTTCCTAACGTATTTAATATCTTAGTGATCTTTGATTAGATTTTACAAAATATTTATTGAAATGAATTCAGAAAGCAAAGATTTCCTTTAAAAAAAAACGGAAATACAGTAGACTCCCGATTATCCGCGGGCGGATTATCCGCGGAGCGGATTATCCGTGTCTGCCGCACTAAGTGTTTGTTTTTGCTTCCAAGCAAAGAGAAAATGCTTCCAAAGCAAGAAGCAAACACAAATGACTGATTTCTTCAAAAAGGTGTAGTTTTACAGTTATGCTTTTGTAATTACATAATACATTGCAGTTCTTAAAACAGTACATATGTATTCATTTTTCTGTGTATCCTTGACGCCTCTCGTAAGTACAAAGCACTTTCCTGTTTTCATTAACAAAATGCATTTTAGGTTAGTTTTGAGTGATATACTAAAATATTAACCGTTAGTTAAACATTTCCTGCTGTTTATTTTACGTTTTAATGTACATAAAACGATTTTTCAAAGTTGGAATGACTGTTTTCTCTTTTGCTATACCCCTTTTTAGCTTTTTTCGGATTATCCGCGATTTTTGTTATCCGCGGCGGCCGTGCCACCCAATTCCGCGGATAATCGGGAGTGTACTGTATAACTAAAATCTTAATTTGAATTTCATTGAACAAATAAATATTGCTGTAAATCATGCATAAATAAATATTTTTAAAAATTACTAAAACTACGGAAACACTATGGCGAAATTAAACAGGTACTATTACAAAAAAAGAAAAGAGAAATTTTTAAGTGATATAAAAGTCATTTTATGCAATAAGATTTTATCAAAATTTTAATGTTATGCGTTCATTTTTTCACACTATCCTCAAAGCATATTTGTTCCAAATTTGATATCTTTAAATCAAGCAATATGCTCGTTAAAAAGCAGCAGATGCGAGTTGAAAAAAGTTGGCGTATTCAGTGTTGCTCGGCAATAAATTTCATATTTATCTAATTCTTAACGTGAAAGCTATTATATGATTTTTTTTTTAATCGTCTGAAAGATTTTTGATAAAAATGAAAATATCCATTAAAGCAGACGATTTTTAAAAACCGTCAACAGATAATTTCCCCCGTATCTATAGTTCCTGATGTAAATTGCTAATTTTCTGCTTTTAAATTTTCCTTTTAATGTTCTTCCTAATTTCCGCTAATTTTTTTGTTAGCAGTTCTTCGTTTGTATTCTTATTCTTCAGCATTAAAAAATATTTATGAAATATTTCACAATTTGTTTATTAACAAAACTGATGAATAAAAGTTGTATAAATATTTTTTTAATATAAAATAAAATAATAAAAAAATAAAGATCGAATAGTTCAAAGTGTCATTATTGTCTTGCAATGGGGTATTTAAAAGTTTGCTCTCTTCAATATCTTCTATATCTTTTCAATTATTTTACACACTTTGAAAAATTAATAAAAATTTAAGGAAAAATATTTTGGGAATCAAATTAGTGTCGAAACAAAAGTAAAATTTTAAATTTTAAGATGGTATAAAAGTATTTCTTATGCAATAATTTACTCCGGTAACTGCGGAAAAAAGAAAAAAAAAAAAATGGACAATTTCTAATTAACTGAATATTTACTTGAGCTTTTGCACTTTGAAAGTGGATAATATTTATTTTATCATAAATAATAAATATGTAAAATTTGGTCATATTCAATCAAGTGTTTTTGGCGGAGATTTGGATCATATTAAGTAGAAGATTGTATTAAGATTGCTTAATAGTGTTTCAATTTTTAATTATTGATATTAACACTTTATTTATTAAAATTATTTGCTGTTTATTAATTAAGATTCAAAAATTGCTTGCATATTAATTAGTATTATTATTGTTAAATATTAAAGTGTTAGTTAATTTCTAGATTGAAAATTGAAGCTTCCTTTTTTTCCGTATTTATCCTTAAACCTAACTATTTTAATTTGATTTTTTGATAAATTTAATTTTTATTGTGATTTCTCCAGCTTCAAATTACCTGAATTTCGCTGTACCATCAATTGAAAGAAGAGAAAACTTTATAATTAGTTTTCTTTTTTCGAAATATGTATACATTTTATATATTTAGTTTTATTTAATGAAACGGAAGCTTTTTATTATTAATTAATACAACGTTGATTTTTAGCGGCTTGAAGTTATATATGAACAGAAGATAATGATTTTGAAAAAAGAAATATATCATGTCAGATACTTAAAATTTAGAAGAGAGAAAAAAAAGAACATTTTTTTTTCGGGAAGTTTTAATTAAATTGATTAGATTAATGACTATTGACTGTTAAGACCAATAGATGCTATAAAAGAATAACATCCTTGAATTGCAAAATATTTCACTAAAGACAGTATTTTTTTTACACGCTTTTATCTAACCTTACATACAAGTGTCATATTCACTTTTTTTTTTTTATTAAAGATAGAATTTTTTTCGATTTTCTTTACAAATTTTTCACTCATTTCTTGATTTACTAGAGTTCTAAAAGTACATACGGATTTTTGTTCCCATTACAAGGCACAATTTAATCTTTTCATATTTCATTCAATTAATTAGATTTTTAATTAATTTGATGTTTTGATTTTAATCAAAAAGAAGTTATCTGTTCTTGTGATGTTCTTCTAAAAATGGCATTAAGCTGTTCTTGTAAAGCAAAAAAAAAAAGCCAAATATTGAAAACTTGCTTGCTGATATATTTTTGCTTTAAGAATATTATTAAATAGTATAAAACAGAAATAAAGAATTGAAAAGTGTATTCTATAAATTAATTATCTTTGTTGAACAAAACAGGTAATTAGATTTAGAGTTATTATATTTGCCAAAAGAATACTTTTGATATTGAAAATAGGTAATTTCGAAAACATTTTATTGAAAACTACAATAAAACATTTCTGTTTTCGTCCGAAATTTTAGTTCTTAAAATAGGTGCTTTTTGTCACTTTTTCGTCTGTAATTTCTGTAAGAATTAATATAAAAAATTGTTTTTAACACATTTTAAAATATACGATTTTATTTTTTTAATGATTCTAGTCTTCGAGATGGAAATATCTAAGAAGAAATTCAATTCAGTTCTTGGTAAGTAGGAGCTAATTACTTTGACTATTTGAGTCTATTTCATTCTCTTTGTATCTGCATTTCATCTTAAATTTTGGAGTTAAATTGTTTCATTTAAAGGAAAACAAGAATTTCCCTTTCTTTTTTACCAAAACATTTTGTTTAGTTTAAAATAATCATATATTTAGCTACTCAGTTTTATCTATAGTTTTATTTTACTTGCTAAATTTAGCCATTGTTCCAGTAAATTTAAATATTATCAGTGGAAATCAGTGTTAAACATGTGTGTGTGTGTGTGTGTGTGTGTGTGTGTGTGTGTGTGTGTGTGTGTGTGTATTGTGTGTGTAACAGTGATAAATAGTTAGGTTTCTAAGGTTAGAAAATCTATATTCGGACTCAGCGTTGCTTATCGTAATAGTTAATAAAATTTTCAAGACGATATTTAAATTTGAAAAGCACTTTGCTCCGGAGACTTATGCCTGCTTCAATTGATACTAGAAACGCTATAGACACATATTTTAGGGGGGAAAAATTCAACTAAAGAAAGGGTTTAAAAAATGAAATACATCCAAAAGGAGGCTAAAATGGTTCGCTATATTTCATTTCATTGGGGGAATTTATTCACATGGGATTAATTTCATCCTCAACAAAATATTTTTTAGCAATGAGCTGCGATATGCACTTAGACCATGCATTATAAATTTATTTATTTTTAATAACTTTTATTTAATTTGACTTTTTAATAAAATACACTATTTTAATCTTTTTTATTATTATTTAAATTGGTTCATTAGATTGCATTTTGATCCCCTACTTCATTTAGTATTAAATATGAGAAAAATGTATTTGAAAATTGCATCAATAAAAAAATAATAAAAAGAAAATATTATATCTTCTAGTACATTGATAAATGTTATTTATTTATAATACCAATTGCTTATTGTATTTTCTATCTATTTATTGTACTTCATTAATAAACTGTACGAACGTTTGTGTTCATACACATGATAACAAATCATGTATTATATCATTTATTATCTTAGTCAAGGCTTACATAACAATCTTTCCAGCATTAGCTCTTTGCGGTCCATTGATCTTATTAGAGAATTATTGTTGATAAATAAGTTTGAAAATAAACCCAAGATTATGAATATAATAGTAGACTGGTATAGAATTAAAAAAAAAAAATTAGAACGTATCTTTATAAGTACGTCAGTGAAATATATCCAATGTAACTGTCAGTGGATCTGTTCTACCCAAATGTGGTACTGGACAATGAACCGCAAAGGCTTAAAATAGTGAGGTTTTGAATGGAGCAGGTGCATTGGCATACTAGTTATATATCGAAATATATCGATAAAAAAATTAAAGAACAAGTATAAATAAATTTTTTGCTTTTTTTAAAAAAAAAATTATTATTTTTCAACTTTTATAATGCATATCTAGCAGGAATTTATTAACAGTTTCTACAAGAAATTTGAGGAAATAAAATAAAAAAGTAAAATACGACATACGATCCACCCCTAGGGGTTCTAGCTAGAAGTATTTGGTTCCAAATTTGATACATATCTCCACTTCAGACTTTAAATGTATGTACCAAATTTCATCCACCTTTCTTCACTGTATTAACTTAAATTCGGAAAGACAAAATTCCTTTGCACAGATTTGTCCAAAACTTGATAGAAATCTACAAATTTAGTACAAAGACCATATATCAAATTTTCTCCCCCTAGTTCAAAGCATTTTTGAGTTATCATGTTTACAGACATGGAAAGCATTGTTGCAACTTTGGAATAAAAATAAGTTAATTTTTTTTTTTCAAAATTAAGCTTAATAATTAATGCAGCTTAAATTCACTACAACAATGGAAACTATTGCACAAATTTGGTATAAAAATAATTTAAATTTTTTTGCAAAATTTAAATAAAAATTCTATATTTTTTTACTTAAAAAAATATAATTTTTAAAAATTTAATATAATTTAAAAATTATTTTATTTGATTATATTTCTGGAAATTTATATGAAAAATGCTTAATTTTTATTTAAATTTTAACAAATCAAAACTACAAAAAAAAAAAAAAAAAAAAAATGGCGCCGAGTTGCGCGTTTCTACTTTAACAAAGCACCGGATGTAGGGAATCCATTATTATTGAATTAGAATGTTTTGCGACTTGCGTCCCTCAACTGTAATAAAAAGAAGACGAATGTGTACTATTGAAAATGGTTTGTAAAATTTTATGTAAATAACGAAGAAATATTCCAAATTATTGCATGAAGCTGAATCGAATTTACAATTAGTAGTTTTAATAAATCTACTTTTTTTTTTTTTGAAATTTACTGTTTGACTCTTTCAATTTCCTAATCGTATTCATCTTAATCGAAAAAATACCCCAACTACTACTCCTCATCCCTGTTTCTCGTCACGTCAAAATAACATTGTGCATGATGTTTCTTTTTCTTGAAATTATTTAAATTATATAAATATTTGTGAGAGTCATTTTCGTTGAAAATTTACCATGGTTCTTTCTGAGAGAGGAGTACAAGATATTCGAAGTGGTCGGCGGTCTCGTGCAGCATCCCCGGTTGGACCATATTCCGATGAAAGTAGCACGACTGACGAATCCGAATATTGTAATATATTTTTCTATTAATTTAAATATTTATTTGGTGTTTTATTTTTTGATCTGGCATCATTTTATATTCTATCCTATATGTTTCTCTATTTTTTTTTCAGAACATGTATTTGATTATTGAAATGTGTATATTTGAAAAATCTACGGAAGCTACACTCCCGCGCTATAAAATTTATAATTTTTCGTCTAGTTGAGGAAGTTTTGTTAATCTGTATGATTTTGAAGTATTATTCAGAACTAAGTACATCGAATAATATATGCAAGAGTTCTAAAATATCTGATTAATATGTTGCATTCGAATTTTCAAAACTACGGAAGCTCTGGATATGGTATACGTTTGTTCTTTTAACAAATGATTTAATGGCAGCTTATTTGCATTTTTTACTGTTGTTAAATTACTATAGTTAGCTGATGTGAGACATTATTATATTTTTAAGGCGGTGTAAAATATATTTAAGAATAATTTAAATGTGATTTTATGACCTTTTGTTAAAATTTATTAAATACTATATTGAATGCTTTTATTTTATTGCAATGATTGTTGTATTAAACTTATGAAATGTCTTAGCAATTATTTATTATATGTTTTTATGTATAAAGATTTTTTTTTCCTGTCTTTTATTTGTTTTTAATCATGTAATCAAAACAGTTTTCTTACCTATTCTGTTTCTTTTTTTGCATTTATTTATATTGTAATTATTATTTAAATTATTAATTAAAAGTGTGAACAGCACACTATACCTCCATTTCTAGAGCGCAAGTAGCCCCTATTCGGTTGGTATAGATGTAGGGGGATTTTATTTTTTTAAAAAAATTACTCTACAATCAACTAGGAAGAAACATGCAACATTAAAAAAACTACAATGAAAAATATCTAGAATACAAGAAAACTGGATGAATGAACATGATGATATATAATATAAGTGAAAAAATAAAGCAATTATATATATATAAAAGAAAGAGATACCAGGGGAGGTTTAAGGATATACTATGGATAAAATGAGGAGAGTATTAAAATATTGCATGGAAAAATTTATGTAGCTAATCTAATTAAAATAATTGTCTGATCATTTCGGAACTTAATCATGCCTATGATATTTTTGTTTTTGATGATGAATTTTTAAGGGCTTTGGTACGAAAGACTTTGAATGAAAGCGTTTAAAAACGTGTAGGAAATCATATTTCTTTGAAAACACAGCTATAAAATAGACAAAATAAATTTTAACAGCTGTTTATCTACTATCAGTGCAGTTAGTCCAATAAGGGAACAAAAATAAAATTCAGTATTTTTAAAATTAAAAAAAAAATGGTTATGGAAAAAGGATTTCTTTTATTTGTTAAAAAAGTATGTGAATTATTTTTATACATTGAGAATTTACCTGTTGCAATAGTAAATATGCCACATCTTGTAATAGTTGTAAATAAGACTGCAAAAGTATTTTCATGTTTATTTGCAAGAATTTTTTTGCATAATCAAAATAGGTATAATTGAATATAATTTGTTAGCATTGAGAATTATTTAAAAGTAAAATTTTTATCTACTTAAGCAAAAACTACAATATTGTTTTTTTGTGTGTGTGTGATTATTGATTTTATTAAAATTAGAAAATTTATTGATCTTATCTTGATTTTCAAACATTTTATTTTTTGAATGCTGAAAGTTCTGGAATTGGATATCAATGTGATTGTCAAAATAATTTTTATTACAATAATAATTCTCTTAATAAATGTAAAATATGGTACTAATGACATAAATGTTACGTTTTAATGCAATCTGTTCATATCAATAATAAACAACAATAGAATTTCTGTATGATATATAAAACTTTTTCTAATATAACAGTATGAGAGCCATTGTGAAAAACAGTGTTTGATTTTTTAAAAATATTTTTAAAAGTGTTTTAAAAAGAATTCTTATTCCAAAATCTCTGAAGATCCTTGAATTCTAATTTACTTTCCTCGAGTACTTGATTTTATTGTTGTTGTTAGAACCTTGAAAAATAGGAGGAATCTAAATCTATTTTGCTAGAGAATGGAAAATCAATTTTTGGATTGAGAATTTTTGATTTGAGAGTGAAAGAATGCTTGAAAATGGAAAAACTAGTGATTTGAGTAAAATTCGAATGTATAAGTAACCATGCAAACTTGAAATAAGGATGCTTGCATTATGATTTTGTAAGCATGTTGAATTCAACAGATGTTCTTAGTGCTCTTCACTTAAATATGTTAACATAGTATGCAAGGAAGTAATTATGCATTCGAATGTCAGTGCTAAAAATGTTTGATTTAAATTTATCATGGGCATTTTTATATTTAAAATTTATAATTTTTTCATCCTTGAATTTTTTTTCAACAAGTCTTCATGAATAACCCCCTCCTTCAATAAGAGTGAGATCCCTTTATTAATGCCACTAAAAGAAAAAGAAAAACACTGGCATATAAACTACCTGGTTGTGATGAACTTTAGACTTAACCACTTGTCATTGAGAATGTTATCTATAGACTAACATTGCATCTTTAGTTTTTTTTTTTTTTTTTTGGTTAAGCGCTAATTGCACTAAACATGACATCTTTGGCAATTTATTTTTGTTATTAATTTACTGGCATAGCATTAATACTCAAGTGCCAATATAAATATGATTGGTGATGATAAAATTCAACACTGGATACAAAATTAAATTAATAACAAAACTTATATACTTTGATAAATTACTAATTAAATTCATAAAATTATAATTGTTTCAGTTCTATATTTTCTATAAATAGTTCAATCCTTGACGATTTTTTAAATGACTTAAGTCTATTTCTTTGAAAAATCTTTATATTTTAATTTTTTAATTCTTAACTGCATATTATGTTAATTTCTTAGTCATTCTTTTTTTTTTTCTGTATATATTTTTTAAAATTTAGCTCTTTTTTTTTTTTTTTTTTTTTTTTTTTTGTCAGTGGCCCTACACAAAAAATAATAGCATGCCAGATATTAATGACAATTCTTACGAGTTACTCTTAGCAATGAACATAAGTATTATTGGAATACACCAATATTCAGACTTGGAAAAATTGTGTTTCTGCTAATATAGGCATATTGAACAGTATATTTTATTTGAACAAATTTAATTATTACTTAAAAATACAAATGATTTGTCACTTAAAAATATTTATTTATTTTCAGCTATGAAAATTGGTCCTATGTATCAGGCAGTTATTCCTGACCTGATATCTGAAGGTAAACATCCTTAATTTTTTGTTTTTTTAATTTGTAAGTATTTATGTTTCTTCGGATATTATTAATTTCTGTTATACAAAGTATTATGGTTGTCAAAAATTCATTGTCGACCAGACGCGATATAATTTTTACAGAGATATGGATTTTGCTTTTTTCAGAATCAAATTTTATTATTCTTGAAATCCTTTAATTTTCTTTCATTAAAAATATTGTAGGATTATTACATGCTTCAAATATTTTTTATATAAATTTTTTTCATTTTATTTTGTAGGTTATCATCCCCCCCCCCCCAGTATTTATGTTTAGTACAACAATTTATAATATTATAAAGTTCAGCTTTTTTTTTTTTTTTTTTTTTTTTTTTTTTTCTTTCTGAGTTATATTTGCTTAAGTTTTTGACTAAACTTCATGCTTTAGATCTTTGAGTAAAATTATTTTTGGGATTATGTCTGTGAATAAAACTGGATAGTGTCGCAAGTCAAATGAATGAAATTTGTTAGAGTTTTGGAATCTGTTTGTCCTGTGTATATGAAATATGATAACTAGAAAAAAAAAGTAATGTGCTAAATGGCTGAATTTTAGTACATGAACTATATCAAAATTATATATTTGTATCCATCGTTTTAATTATATGCTGATGTATTTAAATGCTATTTATGTTATATATATATTGCAAGAAATAGTTTTTATTTTGCATTTTAACACTTTGCATGTAGGTATGATTTTCTACATTTTTGAATGTGTGGTGGGTTAAATCAGTTTTTTCACTTGTAAACAGAAATTTCTTCAAAGTCAAAAAAAGCTAACTTGCTGCTCTATACCATGCAAATGTGACTACAGTTTCTTGCATTCAATATTTGTTTTTTTTTATGAATTGTGATCAAAAGTCTTCCATGTGCAAAGTATTAATTTATTCCAATTTTGTTTTTAATCTACGTTGTGCTCCTTTTAGTGATTTGTTATTTGGTAGTCTTTAATTCATATCTATTTCCTTACTTATCCAAAAGACTTGTTTAATATCGCTGAATTATTCACTTACTTGTCAGAGCCAGGTTATATCATTGTTGATGTTGTAACATGAATTGTCTCCATTATGATATGTCAAATAACACAATTACTAGTTTAATTTTAAATAGGTTTATTAAAATTGATTTGGATAGGTGAAAAGAATATAATTTTAGTAGTGGAAATATAAATTTTGCACGACAAAAAGTAATTGAGATGCTTAGGATATTTATGTATTAATTACATCCCATTAGCAAACTATGTTTGAATTGCATATCACTGGCATGCATAATAAATGGATTGTGACTTTCTAGTTGATTTTTTTTAAAGTTAACCTCTAGCACACAATTAATACACAAATATTATGCTTATTTTTAATATATGTTAGAAAATCAAAACCTAATAGTTCTTATTTATTATATTTTAGGACCATGCCCATCTAGTGAAAGTGAAAATGCTCTTTTGGTTTGGGCACCTTGTTCTACAATTGATGACGAAACATGTAAGTTGTATTTTATACTTTTCAAATTTTGAAGAATTGATTATAAAATTTCTTAATTTTTCTTTTTGGCAATAAAATGAATTGCTTTTTATCTTTTTGTTTACTATTTTGATATCTGTTTTAATTTTTGATGTGTTAAGTTAAACATTTAGTTAAGTTCTGAAAATATGATATTGTTATCACTTTTACTCTTTCTTTCATGATTAATTTCTAATTAATATGTATATATTGAATCTAACAGTTGCATGTAATTAAATTTCCCTGCTGTAAAATGGTGCATTTTAGAAATTTATTTATTTTTACCTCTAATGTTGTTGCATTAATTATTATTATTTGACATTTGTTTTTTATATGGATTTGATTTAATATTCTTCTTTTTTAAAAATAAATGTAGCATTTATAATTTTTTTTTTTTATTTTTTAGTGGACAAATATATTAATGAAGCAAAGGAAAAATATGGATACAATGTAGAGCAGGTATAACTATTCATTCCTTTGCTCTCTCTCTCTCTCTTTTTTTTTTTTTTTTTTTTTGAAGGTGGGGTTATTATTTTGATTTTTTTTTAAAACTTGGTTTTTTTGCTAATATTTAATAAATCAGTGGACATATTTGATTTTGATTCTAGTAATTATAATGCAAGAAGTACTTTTAGTAAAAAGTTTAATTCAAAAGAAAAATTTTAAAAAATTAGATTTATTTTTTAAAATTAAACTATGAATTCAGTTAATCTCCAAAATTTATTTCATGAAATAAAGATGAATTATAAAAATGGGTATATGAGTATTTTTACTTTTTTTTATTATTATTTTTACTTCTAATCTTTGAAGTGAATTTTAAATGATACTTATCTTGATTTTATTATGTTAGCTAAAAACAAATTCTAATTTTTGTTAATACTTTCTTTCAACATGTTATATGAAAGGAGAAAGAGAGAAAAATATGCAATTTGGAGATGTCAACAGTGAAATTTATTTTACTTTCATTTTTAAAAAATGGATTGAATTATTGTAAAATATTTAAAAAGTGTTTTTAAAATCTTAAATTAATGCAAAAGAAAAATCTAGTTTGATATCAATAAAAAAAAAATTGAATTTCAAGATGATGTGAAAGTGATTTTCGTACAAAAATATTGTTGGGAAAAAAAATGCTAAAATTTTGCTATATTTTTAATTTAAAAAAATTCCTCTAAAGTATACATTCTTACTTCATATATATGCTGAATTTGATAGTTATAAATCCAGTAGTTGGTCCTTAGAACATGGTCAGATATACACACACTTTCACATGTTAGCAAAGATTAAAAATGCATAATAATTTCGCAAAAGTATTTATTTAATTCAAACAATGCACATACTTTACCTAAATTTGTGACAAATTAGCATGTGTTATTTAAGAGAGGAATAGTAGTTTCAATAATATCTTAATGAATGTAATTAAGATATGAAATCTATAATCTCAAATTATCCATGCATAATGCAAGTTAATTGAGGAGGACGTCAATGTATAAATAGGAAAAGGGAAATGTGCATTGAAATACAACAATTTTCTTTTATTTAATTTATTATGGTTCATAATTCATTTTAAAATGTGGCAAAATATCATGTTTAAGTAGACAGCATTGATTTTAATTTTTTTCCTAGTCTCTTGGAATGTTGTTTTGGCACAAATATGACTTGGAAAAGGCTAGAGCTGACATCCAGAACTTCACTCCATTTCCAGACGAATGGAGTGTAGAAGACAAAGTTCTTTTCGAACAAGGCTTTCAGTTCCATGGAAAGAGTTTCAATAGAATTCGCCAAATGGTATGTTAGAATTCAGTTGATAAAATTTTTATTCCTGTTTTAAAAAAAGTTTTTTTTAATTTTATTTTGAGAAGTATTTTTGTATTATTTTAACATAATAGTTTTTTTAATTTTCATAAGAAATAGAGTTATTAGTTCTAAGATTTTTGAAATAATGTTTATATTTGTTTCCATTTAATAAAAATTATTATTATATCAGAAGTGTATAATATTTTGTATACACACAAATCGAAATTACCCATATTGTTATCAAATGGATGATTGAATCGAGACAGATTTCAATTTGATATGATTTGAATTGAGATTTTGATCAGATTATCTGATATAATTAGATTGATTCTCACTTCTGAGAATTTTATCATATTTATTTAGACCTTAAAATTAGTATGGAAATGAACATCAAAATTTGAAATATTAATTAATTAGAAAAAGCATTTTAATTTTTCCTTTTAATATTTTTAAAAACTCTTGTTTTATGGTAGTTTTATAGAATTATTTAGGTTCATCTGAAAACTTTAAAATGTATTGATTGTTATTACTTAAAAATTTGGCCTACATATATTTTTTTGATTGATAATTTGTTTTCTTTGAACAGCTGAGAGATAAACCACTTTCAAGTTTGATCAAATATTATTATTTATGGAAGAAAGCTAGATCACGGACAAGCCTTATGGATCGACAGGTTCGCAAGTTATCTGCACAGAAAGATGATGGAAGGTTTGTTATTTTTTTAGAGTTTGAACGTTATAGTGTTCAGAATGTTCATTCTGATTGTGGCCCAATACCTAACCTCTTTATGGTAGATAGTTATTTAGTTCCGAATGGGATAAATATCTTAAATGATATGTATTGTATGTTTTTAAGTCAATAAATTAATAAAAAATTATGGAATCTAAATTTTTATGCAGTTTCCTATTTTTATTAAACATATTTAGTAAAATAATCTAGGCACGCTGACATTTTAATTAAAAATAGGACAAAAGTCATTTTACACAAAAAAAATCAGTTTAAAGAAATCAAATTATTAAACTATTTAAATTGTTACTGCAAGGCTAATCTGAAAATCAATATTCTATTGAGGAAGTAATTATGACTTTTAATTGTGTTTAAATAATGCAGATCAAATATCTTTAACTTGATTAGTTTTCGTCACAAAAGAAAAGAACTTTTTATTTGCTACATTACTATTTCAAGATTATTTAGCTAAATAGGACTTTGGCCTGTTTAAAAATTTATTTTAGACCTTTAATTTTTCAGTATATCTGTAATTGACAGAAACAACATAAAATATAGTAGGTTTTTTTTTTTTTTTTGATTTTCTGCATTTTCATAATTAAAATCTGGAAATATTGCTTTACTTTCTTAACCCAAACTCAAATAAAACATTTTGTTTATTTAGAAATCTATGCCTATCTTTTTCTCTAAATGACTTAGAAGTTAGTTATAGGGGCATGGTTAAAATTGGGAACTTTGTACATAGTACAGTCCTGTTATTTTCCAAATTTTATTTTATGTTATTATTAAAATTCTACTCATAAGTATTATGAACTCAAATTTGAATTTTTTTTTTTTTTTTTCTTTTTTTAGGTTTTGATCTTTTCTATTATTGTCAGATCTTTAGTATCTGTTAAATATGCCAGGCTTGTTAATAAATTTGTTGGATATCTATTATTTTGAAGGCACTTAGTATTTATTGTGTTAATGAATAAATTAGAATTTAATGATTTATTAGTTAGATTTTTATTAAATAAATGAGAAAAATTGTCAATGTGTCATTGATATTTATGTGAAATTCTAGCGAATAGCCCTCTGCTTCCCCTTATCTGCATAAATGATTACCGATTGTGGAAATTTTTTAGTTGCCCTTGCATGCTAAGGGCAAAAAAAAAAAATGATTTTCAATTTTTACTGAAATATTTCATTTTTACTTTTCCTCTTCTCTTGTAGTCAGAAGAAAATGTTTGTTTGTGTATATATAGGCTATTGTCTTGATTCATCTGTGTTTTAGTAGCAGTTGCATTTGCGCTCTCTAAATACAATGATGCTTTTTCTGCTCTTTTTTTTAGTTTGAATCAGAAATAATTTTTTAGTTGAGATTCCGAAATAATTTAGTTTTGTTTCCAAAATATTTTTAATTTTAGATTGTTTCAATTATAGATTTTAGCTATCAAAGGCTAATATTTTTGGTTACTTATATAATATATGTGTGTGTGTAACATTATTTTGTTTGAAGCAGAATGCAGGTTTGACAAGCAGTGAAGAGACATTTTTAAATTAATTTTAATATCCATTTCGTGATAGTATAATTATTTACAAGCAGAGACGCAGACAAGGCATATCCGCCACAGCATAGCACAAAAGAAGAAGTGAAAAAAGGGGCAAAACAAATAATCACTAGGCTTATATAACATGGGATTTCCGGTCACATGCCAGTTTAATACGTGTGGTGACTTTGAGAAGGGCAACGGAAGTATCACTTTCACTCGATACATAGTACTGATGGCACATTATTTTTACAAAAGAATTAATTAAACCAAAAGTGGAATTAGATCAGGAAATAAGAGAATATTTTACTATTGGCTAAATTAAGATACAGCTTTGGAAATTAATTTGGTTTAAATTAAGAGTTTAAAATATCATTACATATATATATAATATAGAAGTAATTTAAATGTATTATAAGCTCATGGCCTTATTGATTTTTTATAAATTTTATTTGATGCCCATGTAATTAAAGAAATTATAAAAATATTTTTTAAAGTAGAAATTACTTTTATGAATTAAACAAATTAAAATATTCAGAAAACTTGAAATTTCTGTGTAAATTTTAATATAATAAATTGTTAATTATGTTAGATACTTTCTGAGAGAGACTGGTAATTAATAAAATATTACATTTTGTTATATAATGCTATTGTTTTCTATGTTTATTTCTAATGATTTGGCAAAAATTATAACTCTTATTATTTTATAAAAAAAATTGAGAATTTAGAATATCATAATTTAAACTATATATTTATCATTTCATTTTTATAAAGTGTTATTTTATATATTATATATAGTTCCTTTTTATTTATAGTGGATCAGAAGCCCCTTCAGATAATGAAAGTGACATGGACCCAGACAAAGATAATGTATGTATTCTTTTGCGTTTATTTTTCCTGTAAATACAGTTGCATATCTTATTATTTAAATGCTTGAATTATTCTAAAAATGGAAATTATCAATTTCAGAAGACAGAAGGAAAAGGCAATTGCTCAAATTGCAATGTTTCTGCCCAGTTATACAGCACAGCTAAAGGGGCTTTATGTAATGCCTGTACACAATATTTCAAGTAAGATTTTTTTAATATATAAATGTTTCATTATAATTGGCATATTTTTGATTAGGCCTATAAAGTAGTACAGATGTTTAGTGATTTTTAGTTTATATATATATATATATATATATATATATAATATATAAATGTAGTGCTTTTTCTATAAGTACATAGAGTTATCTTTTTTTCTTTTCCCCTTAAAGTAAATATGAGTTAACATGCACAACATTTTAAAACATTAAGAGTAAACTATTTATGAATTCATTGATAAATTCAAACTTTTGAAATTCAGATGTTAAATTTTCTTATGTGTAAGTGATACAAAGCATGTTTCTCATTTGTACATATAATTTTGTTCTTTAACCAACCACCAAACCCACCAAATTTATCAGTCTTTGTATGAATTTATGTAGGTTGGCATAAGTTCTGACAAATTTTTTTAGAAAGACAGAAAGTTAGATGTTTTAGGTCTTTATTTTATACAAAATGATGTGTCTTGATTTGATACTTAATTATTAACTAACCAAATTAAATTTATCTAATAAGCTAAATGAATCCTTTTCTTATTCTAATTTCAAGCCTAAAAATATTTTAACATAATATGACTAGAAAGAAATGGCCCTTTAAAGGGTTAAGGAACGTTTTAATATATCAAAAATATATAAATTTTTTAACTTTGAAGGAACCTTGTATCTCAAGAAACTGTTTTTAAAGCATCCCCGCCCCTTGCTTTCTGCATTTTCAACATTTCTTTTATTGCAGTATCTACTTTTCCAGTTAAAAAAGAATTGTATTTTAATGTTATGTTATTAATCAAAGAAGTTTTTACAGTTCTTCTCAAACAGTTCCGAGATCAATTTTAAAAATCTGTCTTGATTTAAAATATTAAATTAAAATTTATATATAAACAAAGCTTTCTTTCTTTCTTTTTTTTTAACTGTTTATTTTGTTGATAGGATTTTGGAATGCTTTGTGTAGAAAATTGAATTTTGTTTTTTAAAAAAAGCTTTGATTTATAAAATGTTGTACATAATACAGACCATTTTGATTCATGAAGTATTACCTTATTTTTGGTGCAAATTACTGTTTAAAAGATTAATTTTTCTCCTAATAAATAATTGCATTATAGTAAAAATGCTTAAAAACATTTAAATTTATCATACTTTTTTCTTTTGTTTGCACAATAATTGAAAGGAGCAAGCAAAATTGAGAAATATAAACTTTGCAAATATTAGTCTACATTTGTGTAACAGGTTTTTATACAGTGTGCTAAGGATTTGTAAGACCATAGCTAAATTGGTGTATTTCAGAAAAAAAAATGTAATATGCAAATTTTTAGCATGTATCTAAAATTGATCATGAAATATTTTCTATACAGATTAGAACTTTTATAAAAGTTAACTAAAATTTTATTAAAACTGATTTATTTTTCAAAAAATTAAATTTAGTGCCTTCTAAGAAACTACAAGACCTGAAAAAGTTGAAATATTATATGTCACTGTAGAATAATTATAAAAACATATGCATTAATAATTCACAAAAACATTATCTGAGGAAGAAACATGCAGGTTTTGATTGTGTTATCTGCAGGGAAAATTCTTCTATAAAGGTACTGTAAAATCTGGAATAAAACTAGGTAAGTTAATAAACCATTCATAATGTCATAATTAGAAAAAATGATTTATACAAAATCTCTAAAAAAAGGAGAGGAGATTAGCATAATATGCAATGATTCACAAATTTTTTGACTATCAACTAAGAAGTCTTTCAATTTGTGAAGTTTTGAAATGATTCAGAAAAAAACTTCATGTTATTGTTTTGAGGCATCTAATATAAAATTTATGAAAATGGTGAAAACGCCAAATTTATTTAAACAATCATTAAAGAAAAAAAAAATACTATAAATGCCATTTTATTAAAGAATGAGTAGAAACAAATTGTATTTTCTGATGAAAAGGAAATTTCATTTTTTCATGTATTTGTGATAATATATTGGCTTTTTATTTTGTACAATTATATTGAAAAATTATTGGTAATTGATCTTAACAAAGAAATTTTGAAATATTCTCTTAAAATATAATGTAATATATAAGATTGAATATTGTGTTAATTTGAAATAGAGTGTAGGCAATATATATATAATTTCTTTTTAGGAGGACTGGTATATTGCGTAGCTCAGGATCTATGCGATCTGCTCGTCACAATCCTGCTAGAAGTAAAAGAAAACCACCTCGTGGTATGCATTTAAATTATGATGACTTAGTAGCTATAGTTACAGCTGGAAATGGTGAAGAAGATGCTATTCTGCGTAGTATGGACTGTGAAATTATTTCGTTTAAAAGACAGGTAAAAAAATTAAAAAATCATAAATTTATTCATTTATTGTACTATTTTTTTATCTTTGTAAAAATTTTAATTGATACATGTATTTTTATAGGTCCAAAATAACAAACAAATTATTAGTCAGTTAAAACACAAAATGGCTGCAGGTATTGACGCATACCGACCACCAGAAGTGAGTAAAATCATGCTTTAATATTTTAAATTTTTTTCATCTCTTTTATAAAAATTGTAATAAAAATATAGCCAATAAGATTCTTTTGCCCCTTTTGTTGACGGTCATATTGAATGATGACAGTATTGGATGTATTAAACACTATTTGATGACAAGACTGAATATGTTTTTCATATTCTGTAAACAATTTAAGTGTTATTGTTTAGTACATTGCTATTAAAATATTGCCTATTTTTGATAACAATTGTTTTTTCTTAAAATAATTTAAAATATTTAATCTCAATTTAAGTTAAAAAGCAGTATCATAATAAAAAATAGCAAAGAGTACTGTATTTTAAATGTTGTCTTGCTGCTGTTTCAAAAGTAGAGGTTAAAAAATAATTGTAGTTTATAGTTGAAAAAAAATCAACTTCTTTTATCAGTGCAAAATTTATTAATTGAATTTGCAATGTGATTAAAGCTTAATCATTGCCAGCTTTTAGTTGTGGCCAATGTCAGTTTTATTTTTTCCAATTTTCTGAGAGCATCCTGAGGCTCTTTCCAAAAAACTTTTTGATAAACAACATATTCATTCCTAAACCATTTAGATGACAGGATCATAGTCTGAAAACTACCTTTCTTACAAAAGTCTTATTGTTTTTCTATCTACTCTGAAATACTTATCACTAAAGTGCTCAGGTCCTTGAGAGATATTCTTCTCCATATTAAAGTTTTATAAAGTTATATCACTCAAGTGTTTTATGCTGCTGGTTTACACATTAATATGTGCCAGTTATATTTGAATTTATATTTTTCTACAGAATTATTAAATTATTATTATGTATAGAACTATTTAAAAATATTTATTATTTAAACTGAAATAACTTACAAAATTGAGAATATATATGTGTCTATTTTTATTACATATATTATATGAATGAAATTTGTATGATATATATAAGAATTATTTCTTCATTTGGTATTTATTAATATATTCTTGGAATTAATAATGAACATTTTAATCAATTAATCTTTATATATAAATTGTATTGATATCGAAATGTTTTTTAGGGTGGAAATAGAGTAAACAATCGGTGGCTTAATGATGAACTGCTTCTAGCTGTGCAAGGTAATTTTTCTTTTTCTGCAAGCATGTATCTACTAAAATCATAAGGATTTTTTCTCTTCCTGTGTTTCTATACTATCTAACATTTATTTTAAGGTATAAGGAAGTATGGACGGGATTTCAAGGCTGTTGCTGAAGTTATTGGAACCAAAAATGAAGGAAGTGTTAGAAGTTTTTTTGTAAATTATCGTAGACGTTTCAATTTGGACAATGTTTTACAAGAATATGATGCTGAACATGGTACAAATGAAGAAACAGAAGAAAAGGTAATTTCCTTAGTAAAATTTCAATGTATTTTAATTTTATGCATATTTGTGTGTATGTGTGTTCAAAATATTGTGTTATAATTATCCTGTTGGCAAGTTATTCTTTGAATTAAATTAAGATGACATGATTTTAAAATTAATATGTAAAATTATTTAAAAATATATTTCTGAATTTACTTTTATTAATTACACCCTTTTTTAAAAATTCATTTTGTTGTTAAAAATCCACATTTAAAAAAAGAATTATTTTTCTTATTTTATTTTTTTTATCTAATAAAATGTAGCAAATGGTTGTTAAGATTTTGTTCTTAATGCAACTAGCTTTTTTAACCAAAGCATTTATTTTGGAATTTATACTGTGTCAAATATTTAAATAAAATTAAGGGATAAAATCTCTACTAATAATAAAAGAGAATGCCTCTATTTTAGGTGGCATTCTGCAGTCTTGTCAATTTAACCTAGATTTATCAAATTTTGTTACTTGTATACTTAGTAAAGGGGGAATGTGTACCTTTGAGTGACTTTAAAAAAAATAAGTAAAATGTTGAAGTTTCTTTGTGATACCTTCTGAAAAAATAACAGCACAAAAATTATTTTTACATGAACTGAAAATGCAAAAAAGTTTCTTTTCAGTTCAGCCATTTTTTTCCCCATTTATTTATTTTTTCTATTTCTTTAGTTTTTAAAATGCATATTGTATAATAAAGAATTTCATTGTTAAAATGAAATAGAAAACATTCTCTTAATTGCTACTAATATTTCTTCCTGACTTTTTATCAATTGGTGGTGATCAAAATATGATGTTTTGACTTATTTTTTAATCTTTAGTAGGTTTCAGTATAATGCATGCTTTTAATGAAATTTTTGAAACTTTTTTTTTTTTTTGTGCTTACAATTAAGACAATTTCAACATGATATGTTGCTGAAAATCTTTTTGTGTGTGCCTATTTTTAAGTACTGCATTCTTTCCTGTAATATAATTAGTTGTATAAAAATATTGAAAATGTAACATAGTGAACAGAACAATATAATGTTTCTGAAATCATATTTATAGTGATTTATATATCTATTAAAATTTGAATGTGAAAAATAACTTGTTGCAGCAGTCGTTGTAACATAGTTAAAAAAAAAATATATTTAATAATTTTTTTTAACAATCATTAATCTTGCAAAAGCAGTTGGTCACCAAAAGCAATTAGTTTTTAATGAAATTGTTTTGGAAAAAAGAGACTTTGAATATAAAAGAAAAGTTGGTTTATAAGTTGATACAAAAATATTGTATTTGAGATTATTTTCAGTCCCCCCCTTTCACTATACAATTAATAAAAATCATAATGATAATCAATGGTGGTACTTGAATTATATCCACAGTAGTGTTATAATTTATATTATATTTCAAATGATAATTTTCAGCAGAAATTAAATTTTGCCTTGTTTATTTATTTAATTTTGAACTGTTTAGTTATAAGTTTATAAAAATAACTATTTTGCTTACATGTGACCATTTTTTTTTTTCTCCAAAAATTGTACTTGAGTAATAATTTTTTAAATCAAAAATTCAATTTCAAAATAAAGTTTCTGAGCTTTTGGATTTCAAGAAGAAAATCGTGATATATTGAAGTTGAAATACAAAAACACATATAGGAATGCCATTTTTATACTTTCTGAGAAAGATTTCAGTGGATGTTTTTTGAAATTAATTTTTACGTATCATTATTTATTTTTCATTTCTATTTATTCAAAATTTTAGGTACTAAAATTTTTTTTCATAATGGGAAAAATTTTAAGCCCCAGTTCTTATAATTCAGAAATTTTATTTCTTCAACTTCATCCTTTCACAGAGCATATAATGGAAATGAATGTTTTTTACTATACCTGCTATTGTAAAGATAAAAGTTTGATAAGTTTCTTCCCACTATAAAAAGAGAAATGCTGTTTTTCCCTTGTATTTTACATGGAAAATTGCATTAGATCATGGATATATTTAAATACTAAACATAATTACCATTTTCACTCACTCTGCTTTAATTTTACTTCCACTTTTACTATTGCTCTACATTTTATTTGTGTGTTTCTGAATGAATGAATGAATTAGGGCATGGCAGTACCTCTGTACGAGCTGCCTTAATGAGCATCTAATATTCAATGTATAATATCTTTGCATTACAGATGGAGACAGAAAGTGTACCATCAGTTGGAAACAACAGTCATCCCAATTCCCCTGGAAATCCACCTCAAGCTGCACCACCTCTTTTACATCCTCCTCAGAGTCCATCAAATAGTTCCAATACTAATGGTCAGCAGAGGTTGTGTCCACCTGCTCTTCAGCAAGCCAGTTCTGCTAGATAAATTTTCACAGCTTCTATAGACATGAGCAAATTAATTGTATACTGCTATTTACTTTTATGTGCATCTTGTTTTGTATGGTCTGAGTTTGTTAATGAACGATTAAATTGTACAAAAGCGTATAACAATGGCAGTTGAATTTGACTGAAAGTGAAATTCTCCAAAGTGTACTTTTACATGATTGTTATTGTATTCCTGTATACAGTAACAAATCTGCACAGAGTGCTTGAAGAAATTATCACTCCATATCACCTCATCCTCTGTTATTTTCTGTCTGTGGGCGGTTCATTTAACCGATTTCCCATCTTGTATAATTCACGATTAAAAAAAGAAGGAAAAAAATTATATGATTATTTATTTTCTTTAAAAAATTCTAAGGAATAGTTTCTGTTTATTAATATTTTGAGTGCATCCGATTTTCTTCTTTTAAATAGAATTAGGTTTAATTAAAGAATTTTGAATTTGTAAGGGCTATTGAAGAAATGTCATTTAAATTTTTTATATCATGTCAGCTCTAATTATATGAATATTAATGCTTTGGGAGAAAAGAGCATGTGTTTAAAATGCATATTTTTGCAAATTAATATTTGAAAGTTTAAATCACTGTCAACAAAATTTCAAGAAGCAAAAATAAAACAAGAGTATAGAAATGAGAAATTGTTAAATATGTCTTAATAATTCAGAGAAAAAAAATTGACTTAAAATTCTAAAGCCACGAGGGAAGAAACTGACATATGCTCATTTTAATGATAATAAGATTCATGTATCATTGGAATTGGGTAACTTCTTTCTTTTGTAATGCTTCACCAGTCTATAAATGTGACAAACCATCCTTTAATGGCAACATGATAGAAAATGATGGGATAGTCTAATTTTAAATACAAAAACATTAAAAAATAACATATTGGTGCACTTGGGGAAAAATGATTCAGCCATCTAGAAATATGATAAAATAAATCAGCAGAAAAAGTCAATTCTGTCTCTTGAAAGATGAAAGAAAGAAAGTTGAATGTTGTGGCATATTGCTATGATTTGTAAAATAGAAATGTTGGTTCATAAGTTACTGAAATAAGATTACTTTCTCTATGTTAAATGTTTGAATTGTTCACAATTTTCTATGACAGAACATCTTTATTATTCAGTAGTTAGTTGCAAAATATTGTTAAACATTTTATTAAACTCATGAAAAAATTTTCACTTGTTATTAGAAACATAAATTGCAAAAAAAAAAAAAAAAAAAAATTCTTATAATTTATTTTAAAATATGTAAATGCATATTTATGCAAACTAACTTAGATCTTCCATTTCCAGATTTTGAAGTACATCTTTAAAATTGATTACAAATTAATTCTAAATTTTTCCTATGGAAATTATGATACGGTGAAAGATAATAATGGATACATGTATATATATATAAAAGAAAAACTATTTTTTTTTCATTGTAATGTGATGTATTTCAGTCACCTAGAATAATCTGACATATTAGTTATAGTATCTTAGGCTGGTTACTCCTGATCACTCTATGAAATGTATATGCCTTATTACTGCTCGAGACCATTTCATTCTGTAGCCCATTTATTAGTAACGACTCTCACAGCCATGCCAGACTTGCTTTGCTTTGTGAGTTTTTCATGTAAAGGATTCCACATAACAACTCCTGTTGCAGTTTTACATTCATAACCTGGCAGCATCTATTCCTAATGGCAGAGAATGATTAAAATTGGGATATTCAAACTTCTGTTTTGCTCCATGGCTGGCTAGTTTTTATAAAAATGCTTGAATTTGGTATGAAGCGGTTGTAAATGGCTGATGTTAGTTGAGCCAGATTTTAAGTATGGTAGGAAACAGAATTGTCTGTTTATTATTAATGAATTTTGCTGGCTGGTCTTTAAAAATAAACTTTCATTACATCTCAATTTCACTCATTTTCAGTATTTCAACTGCAATTAATTAAAAACAGCATTTGCAGTTGATGAAAAAGTTGCCATATAAGCACTTCATGGATTATGGCAGAGATAATTGCCATGTGGTGTAAATAAAAATTGCTTAAGTGAGTTGTCAAGAGAGAGAATTAACATTTCTAATTTTTGTTCCGTTGTCGATCAGAAGTTTAGTATTAGTGTCGTTTACGGAAGTATTTGTAAAGGTTGTTAGTCAATGAACTAGTAATTGAACTGTTCTGCTAATGTGTGTATATATATTTTACATTATATATTTAAGTACTCACTAGAATCTTCATACAACATTGTGCATATTTTGTTCATCAGTTCAGTTTATTTAATTAGCTAATTTGACAAAAATTTTGAAAATATTAAAGTTAATTATTTTTTTAATTCTATAACTTTAAAAAAAATCCATTAGTTTTGTTTATAAAAGAAAATTATTATAAATGCAAGAAATTTTTACGAAATAACATTTTTAATGTCTGGTAGTATAATAATGTAAATGCCAAGGAATTAAAGGATATTATACAGAGATAAAAGGCATAAAGAAAATCGAGATAAAGAAAGTTATATTACAAATTTTTATTTGATTTGTATTTCTTATAAATCATTTATGTAATGATAGAGAATTTGCATAATTGTTTTGTAACTTCTTTTTTTTTAAACTATACTTTGTAATATTCTATACAAAACACTATGCATGCTATTCTATGCATTTATGCATAAAAACCATAAAGGCCTTCCTATTGAGACATTTTTTATATAAGACAAGAAGTTGTATTAGAGTAAAAGATGTGATTGTAATTTCTTCAAAGGAGTTTTTGTAGTTTATTAAATATCTTAAATGTTTTTATAAACTAAGCTATTTTTAGTGAGTGATGTGTATCTACATTCATTCATTACGACTTTCTGCATGTGAAACTCAGTATTTGGTAGCAATGCTATCTCATGGATCTACTTTTAACATAATGTCAGTTTTTCCATTTAAGGTATATAATTGTGAAATCTAATTTTTAATTTGTAAAACTGGAGGTAACTCATAATACTTACGAATTTCTCTAATTTTTTTGTGCAATGGAGTGATAGAATGGTCAGCTCTATTATTCTTTTCCTTTGTTGTTGAAATAAACTTTTTAAAATATAAAAATCCAAATAAATATTTGTTTTAAAAACAGGTTCATAAAATTGATGTTTTATTATTTCATCACTCCTTTTACTCATAATTATTTTTAATTCAAACTATAGCATGCACTTCAAATATAAATTACAAGTCTGCTGTAGGAAGTCTATATAAATATGAACTTTTTGTGATGGTTGTGTAATTTTCTGCATATTTCACTCTTTTCCATTTTATGCACTATACATATTTATTCTTTTAATGGTAGTGAGTGTTAGATTTTTTTCAGGTATCTATTTGTTTTTGTAATTTATTTTTAATAAAAAAGAAGTACAAATAAATTATAAACTTTATTGAGGTTTAACAGAATTTCTGTGAGATCCTTTTAAAGCTCTTATATAAATTACAGCTGTAAAATTTATATTTTTCAGCTTAGAGGAGACTTTCATGAATTGATAAAAATACCATGTTCTATAGTCAAACTTTTAAAAAATTAAATATTTGTTCTTATGCCAAACTGGAACATTTTATTTTTTGATGCTCTTTTAATGTAATAGCATAATATAAATAACAGTGGGGGGTTGGTTTCAAATTATGGTACATGTACCATTGTATTATTTTTGATGGTATTATTTTAACATGGCAGATTATATGCATATTGGAAATGAATGTAGAATGACAACCCCTTTTAATATTTTTTTTAATCTGTGTTTTTCAATGCATATTGGCATTCCTTTAACTTGGCTTTTCCAAGAATTTAGCTTTGTGAATTGTAAGACTTTCATAGTTTGCTTTTTATCTTACCTTGCACACTCATGGCTATGTGCATGTACACAAATTTAGGACTTGAGATATTTTTTTATCTTATTATATTGTAACATTTTTTTTTGCCCTATGATTACCAAACACTTGATTTAAGATGCAATCTCAGGATATTTTTTTATATAAAAGTACATATTTTTTATTCATATTTATTGGGCAAAGAATTTAAAGAGATTGAGAACCCATGGCATAAATATTAATGAATTTCTACTCTAAACTGATAAATAATATTATTAAATTATTTCAGTTTTATAATAAAAGCTTCACAATATTATTAAATTATTATAAAAATGAATTGTCTTGTATTGAAATTTTATTTTGGTTTTAAAAGTAGCAAATGAATCTAAAACACTCTTCTTCCAAAAATACATGTTAGTATAAAAATTTTGTGGATGAACAATGATTGCTTTTAAATAGTTTTGAACTGAGAAATGGATGAATTTATAAAATTTCAGCATTCACACTGAAATAATGAATCTCTATGGTTTCTCAGAAATATACATTTCTAGTGTGGCCACTACCATATTAAAATTATAAACTAGGTAGTTCATTTCTTCTTGGAGAAGAGACTGCGGCGCTTTTGCTCGTCTTTTCTCTCTTCACTTCGTCTCAGTGGCAAAGTTTGTGAATAACCTGGACCAGCAGTCTCCTCTGAGGATGCCTGTTGAAGGTGTGATAACCAGCGAAGCATTTCCTCCTATAAAGTTAAAAGGAATCATTTTAAATTCTCTAATTCTTGCATAGTAGCTAATTTCTAAACTCTTAGAATTTTACTATATATGACTAAGAAAACTGGAGAATGTATTAAAATTTAGATACACAATCTTTTTTCTTTCTTTCTTTCTTTTTTTTTTGCAGTATATTTATTGTTTAAAACATACAATTCTATTCTATTAAACAAAAATCCTTTTTTGGAAGTACATCTGTTTTTAATGGTTCAGAAATTAGTTATTAAATTATGAATAGATTGGATACCCAATATATGGTATATAGAAGAGTATTATTATTATAATTGTTGAACTAGTGAATACACAAAGTATCAAGCAGAATTTTTCAAAATTGGCTTTATTTCTATAATTTACTTATAGTATTAGTAATTATTAGATGGAGGGAAAATAGAGTGGCAAGATAATGTAAACATTAATCCTGTACTTTTGCCACAAAACCACAAGGTATTGATTTCTTGTTTTACATTTGTACCGTCTTTGTTTTCTGCATGCAGATGCATTTCTCAAGCAATAAAGAAAATACTAAGCAAGCCTTAATAGTTAATTTGTGAACATTTTAGGTGAAAAATAATATTTTTTGAATTTTATATACAAAAAAAAAAATGGCAATTATGAATCACAGTTTATGTGCAACGAAGTTATATGCAATAAACCACAATTGTTTATCTGTGTTCAGCAAACAATATACTGTAAATTTAGAAAAACATTTAAATTATTTCATCTGTAAATAAGGTTGGTTATTAGTTAGTTATCCAAGCAATTATATCTTGTATATTTTTGAATCTTAAATAAAATGCTATTACCATGATGGATTATTACAATTTTTTTATTTGCTATCTTACCTCATCCTTGGCTTGGAAAAGATATTCACCTCCTTTTGCGAGTCTAAAAAATATAAATGAAATAGTTTAAATACTAAAATTGAATAAATATAAAATATAATTCGTTATCTTATTAAAATGCATGAGCATATTTTGCACTTTTTATATGAAAAAATATATTCAAAACAAAATTATATATAGCTTTTTCTGAAAATAGAAGCCATTAGGGTATAAATACCTACTTATCAATGTGTATTATAAAATTAATAATTATTTTGTTTGTGTGTGTGAAATGAGAATGAAATTCACTTGAACTCTAAATATGAGAATTATCATATTTAGTTTCGAATTAAACTTTTCTCACTACTCAACTTATTCTCAATTAATAACTTCATTTTTATCACTTACGTATTATTTTTTTTTTTAGTCTGTTTAACTACTTAATACACATTTGGGTAAAGCCTGCCAATTTAAATATTTGTTGAGATAGCTGGGGCATCATAATTTGCTACTCTTGAAAAATTAAATTGCCTCTTAATGTTATATAATAGAATGTCTTCCAGGGAAATCTGATGAGAAGTTGATTAATGTTTTTTTTATTCACGTGAAAAATTACCTTACAGTTTTATTGAACTATTCAAATTCATGTTCACTTGAAATGCCATTTAAAAAAAAAGTGGTCAAATTATTTTTAATTCATCTACTGTCTTTACTTTTCTAGTTTGGAGGTCAATATTTTTTACTCAGTTGGGTATAATAATTTAATATTGTGTTGAATTTCTAACTTTAATATTTTTTTTTATTATTTTGATGGAGGGATTATTTTAGGCATGTTTATGTAACAAGATTGTTCTTTTGAGATGAACAAATAACCATAATTTTTAATTATGGTTAAATGATGAGGATGTCATCTAATCCAGCTTCCTCTATTTTACACCAATAGGAAAACTTGGAGAAGAATAAAGAAAGGTAGTTTATTTTTGGAAAAATGCCTATATAGTGTTAATACATAAAAGCACAAACTGTCAAGACTATTTTCTAATAAGATATCATTCGTTATTTTTTAATGTACAGGGAATTAATACTAAGTATGATTGCTTAAATATTAAATCATTCTATAAAAATTAACTTTCATTTATTTTCTAAATATTACTTTAATTCTGTGGCAGTATATCAAATAATACATGTAAGCTAGGATATCTATACCTGCCTCTTAAAAAGGTTCAACAGTAATTAAAATGCTGTTTGTTGAAACAAAAAAGAATATGTTTGTTAAGAAGCAATATTTTAACATAGAAAAAAGGGAGTGCCTGAGTGCAAGTTAATCTCTCTTGCTTTAAAAATTTAGTACATTAATGTGAGGATTCATTATTTTCAAACATTTTATTTATAACTACATTTTCAAGTAATTTAGCAAGGTTCATCAATTTGCATAATAAGTAAATATCATTTGTCTAAATGATATGCCATTTAAAAACCAATGAAAAGTAAAAACAGAAACTATTGATATGTTGAAGTGATATTTTAATAAAGCATGTAAGTATAAAAAAATTCAACAAAATTATTTTTGTATTCACAAAATTATTTCATTCACTTCCCATCCCCGAGGCAATTTTTTTTAAATCCAAATAATTGGAGGTGTACTATAATCAGAATTACATTTTTTGAATATCAACACTTACCTTAATTTTAAGACATGTCTTCTCTTTGTATAATCTAATGCTATTGCTGCTTCGCTTCCTCTCAAGTCCATTGGAGGCTCTCCATGGTAAAAATTGTCTGGCTCCTTACAAAATACATCATTATTAATTACATAATGTTGCATCACAATAAATCAAGTAATAATTGTATTATATTTATTTAAGAGCTTCAAGTCATATAAATCTAAGCTGATATGAAATAAACCATTTAAATACCTCTTTTTCTATTTTTTATTGTTTTAAATTGTTTTGATTCGTATAAGATTTCTCAAATTGATTTTTTATAATGTACTAGCTGCCTTCAGCGACCAGTTTTTAACCTACCATATTAATGTTATTGATTTAGTCATGGCAACCAACTTTTATGAATTACATCTTATTTTATGTTGATGAAATCAGTACAGTTGCAGAGAATAATGACTCTCAAAGTTTTGCTCTGTGACTTTCTTTCCTTCAAAATGCAAGATAAGAAGTTTAGGTGACCATTGATAACATAATTATGGGTCTTAAATTTTCATATGAAATAAAAATTAGCTAAATCGAACCAGTGGGGAGGTTGGAAGGCGGATTCTTTCCTTATATCAATTATTTTAAATATACAAATAGGTTACATTCTATTAAAATATATTTTACGAAATAAATTTTCTTCTGAAATCATATTGCATCAAAAGTCCCCTCTCCCTTTTTATTTAAACTATATCAGTCTTCAGCTTGCTGTGGATCAAACTTTTGTTGAATATTAAAGATCCGTAATTTATTTTGGCAGTATCTCTTTTAAGCACCATTCTAACGATCTGTGCGCGTCTGGAGACAGGCACACTTTCCCCTTTCTTGTGTTTTTCCGAGGTTCTTTGATGTCTGTTCAATTTACCGATAATTTGCGGGAAATTTGGGACGATGTCCACAGGCGGGGCTGGTCCAACAATGGGTGAGTTGGCAGATTTATGAATATCTGTAAAGGCCACAGTCCGTCCTAACGCGGCTTTAGGAGAAAAGATGCGATATCCGTCTGGAAGTTTCTTTGCCCTGCCATAGAGAACCCCCGGGGGGCACCTCGAAATGAGGATGAGATACTTCCGGCATGGTGATTGGATCTCGCCACCCTGGAGGGTACACAAATAAGTGGGGGATCTGACTCCTCCCATCGATGACGGACGTACTTACTTCGGAGAAGGTTGTACCGTGGTCGGTGATGGCCCTTAGGACTCAACCACAGTTCCCGCCAGTGTTGCTGTTGCGGCAGTCCGGTCATTCAGTTTTATGGTTTATATCCGTGTGCCTTCGTGGCGGGTCGGAGAGTCAGATGGCTGACTTGCCCTGCCATAGAAACTGTAAAGTAACCAGACAGAGCTGACAGTGGGTGAATCGCATGGAGAAAGAGCAATAGGATTGAACTCAAGCGAGTCCTCTTCAAGCGTTTCGTACTGCTGTGATTGCTTAGCAGCAATTTTTTGCTTGTATACAGCTGTTTATTGCAAGTACTGTTCTTACACTCACACACACGCTTTAACTATATTTTGTTGCCTATGTGTTAATGTTGGTGCCGTTATGTTATTAGCATATTGGGCTTTTCACCGTACAACTCACAGATGGATTTTCGAAAATTTCCGTAAAAATATTTGTATAGATTTAACATGTGCATACACTTTTTAAAGCAAAGAAAATCTGTAAAAGTTTTTAAAAACAAAATGAAAGATTATTACCTGTTTGCAATGCTTTTGGTCTTTATATGTGTACAGCATACGGTCTTTTACTAGTATGTAAACTTTTTCCCAGGACCTGAAAATGATGTCGTAATTATATTGCATCCAGATCGATAAACATAAATATATTTACATTGAGGGGCGTACAGAGCACAACGTTATATCTCACTAACAAAGTTGGGAGAAAAGCAGACAAAAATTTTTGGGAATAAAACAAATTTACCCTCGTAACATCATCAGAATAATAGAAGTATAATAATAATAAGTAAGATAATAATCAAAATAATAGAAAATACTCTTCATAATATATATTTTAAGTCTAAAGAAAACTTCAAATAAAGTTTCTAAGACTGAAATATGTTCAAAATTACTTAAAGTGGGTTTTATTCCTTTGCTTACTGAACACTCCATATTAACAAATCAATACTGAAAAGAGAACTGCAAAATGTTTAAATTTTGAGGAAAACAAAACAAAACAAGGTAAAATTGAAGAACAAGGTACAGATTATTTTGCCACTCTCTACCAAACCATGCCAAATAGTAGAAAACTTGCCAAACATCAACTAAAGAATATAATAGGTTACCACAATCGACAATTTATCGCTTTTAAAAAATTGTAATTTGACGTTTCAGCCGTAATTTTTAGTTTTAAGCCTAAACCTATTTCTTCTCTTACATATTTAAAATTTTTAAAATGGTTTTAAAAAATGATTAGGGTAATGATTTTTGTAAAAGAACAAATGAAAAAAAACTTGGATAATTTAAATAGTTAGTATTATTGTCAACTGAACTTGATAGTTGTTTTATATAATTATGCATCATATACGTTTATTTGTTTGATATTTTGACTAGATTTTGATGTATGGTCTCTGAAGTTGAATTATTTGGGAGCGATCTTTCATTAAATACAATCACTGTATTTTTTATTGCAATTTTAATAGCCGTTTCTTATTATTTCTGGTATTTATCCAAGATGGCGAGTTTTTGGACGACTGGCACGATTTTGATGTTTTTGGTGAGAAATCCATTAATCTTAAGTTTTACTGACATTTTTCTTTTTCAAATGTAATGAAGCTGTTACTTTTCTATGAATCCACATTTAACTTAACTATAAATAAATGAGCTAAACATGTTAATGAGATAAACAAAGTTATAGGCTTGATTCAAGAATAATTTTTATTATAATTTTATTTATGAATGCTTAATTTATTCTATGCCAAATATAATTACTTCTATTTAGAATCATTTCCAATTTTGTCTAATTATTTTCAGCTGGTAAACATGCAATAAGAAATAAATTTGAATTGTTCCAGTAATATTTGTTTATTCTAAAACAGTTTTGTATATCTTAACGCCTGGTTTATACTTGGCCAGTTATAAGATCGCGAATAGACAGCGCATGCGTAGAAAGGCTGAAAAATGCTGCTCGGTCGATGGCAAGTAATTGTCCAGACGGGACAGCAACATGCCGCTATATCGTATTTTTTTCTTACCGCGCATGCGTTTGTAGAAATTGGCGAGAAAATATGATTACTTATCATAGATTAATTCCGACATTTTTTGTTCTTTCTAATGCGATGGTTTCATTATATTTTCCATTTATTTTTTATAATTTTCCAATTTTAGGTATGTTAACCTTTTTTTTATTATTATTATTTCACCATGTTTCTTAGTGTAAATATTTGTCATTTTAAAACGATATGCAGTGAAAAAGAAAATTTCAGGGACGCCAAATAGGCAATTTATAGAAAAGCATGGAATGCCTGAGTCTATCTTATGAAATTGTGGCAAACATAAATCAGTCCCTTTCTGCGCATGCGCTGCCTACTGGCCGAGTGTAAACCCGGCATAAACAAGAGACTAATTTTGTGTCATTGAGAGAAAACGTATTTGAACCTAACACTGTTCGAAAATCTTATATTTCTTTGATTGATTTTTTTTTATTTCCTGAATAATCATGCACAAATTCAATAGAATTGATTGTAACTCAACGTAATTTATTTTGTTTTATTTTTGATCTCCAAGATTTAAAATAAATTAATTAGCTATTCTAAGTATGAGCAAATTCGGTAAAATTCGGTTTTAACGGCAAGTAAAAAAGCGCTAAGAAAAAATTTCTCCAAATTATAAAAATATGCTCAAGTGTATTAATATTCATTATGAAAATGAACATGGAGATCACATGCTAAATAGTTGGACGATCGAAATCGCCGAAATGGCGAAATAAGAGACATTTGGTTGACGTTAAAACGGAATTGTACCGTAGATTCATTTTTTTTTTATTTTAATCTTTTTTTCGTAAAGCGAATTCAGTTATTTTAGTACATTCAAAATGAGTCAAAGTTTAATATATTTACTTTATTTCTATTTTCCTGTAACCCTACCTGTTGGTTGCTCTTTTGGTTGCAGATTCGAAGTTATGTTTCCTTATTAAAGGTCCTTCAAAAGGTTTTTGAGTGAGAGAGCTTGGCCTTAAAACTGGAATGAAAACTGATATTAGAGTGCATAAAATTATCGTTTCTTATAAATAAATAAATAAATAAATAAAGTGCATTTCTGGTATTTTAAATCAAAAACTCATTTTTCGAACAAATAAATAAATAAATGGTTATAAAAATTGTTGAATATTCAGCATTACTTCCTACATCTATACAGATTTACATATTAAAAATTATTCTGATAAAACATAGTTAAGGTATTCGACTAAGTTAAAAGCATGAATTTGGGTAAAAATTCGCATTTTTATTTATTTATTTTTCAGTTTCAAAAAATAGGTACGTTTCTGTCTCCAGTGATATCTTTATTTTGTTCTATCTATGTCAATTAGAAACCAAGTTATAGCAAACTATTGGCATATACGTGATGATTATTTATAAGCATTAAAAAACTTTAAATGCATTTTCTGAAGAAGGAGTTTTTTCATTATTCTACTGGTACGAGTATCATCATATCTCAAAAAATAATCAAGATATTTTAATGAAATATATAATTAGTACTCTTTATATTGTATAAAATGTAATGAACTATGGATTTGCTGTTGAATACTCTAGAAGTGGATTTATGATCGTTTAATGTAAATATTGTAGAAAAAAAGTCCAAAATTTCGTAGATAATTTCATACATTACGCACAAAATTTTTATTTTTGAATATAATTCTTTAATAATAGTTAGTTACACTCTAAGAGATGTTACACATGTAATGTTGCAAAGAAAAATGAAAAATTATAAAAATTTTTTTCTCTAGAACAATCCTAGTTTTTGTAAATAAATGCTGAAATTTACCTAAAAATATACTTCTTTTTCAAAAGCTACATATATTTAAATAATTTTATTTTTATTCATCATTTTATCCTTATATCAATAAAGAAACATCATATAAACATTAAAATATTTTTTTCTTTCAAAAATCTCTTGCTTTCTCTCTGAGTCGGACACCTTAATATCAGGTTTTAATAATGAAATTACGAAAAGGAACGTGTTGACTTATGGTATTTCTTTTCGTAACATAATCATTAGTATCGAAATATTCAATTAATTAGATAAATCTCGATTAGAAATCAAAATAAATTATCCGCATGTTAATGTATTGCACATCATTGAAAACAGCAAATTAACGACTGTTTTTGTTGGTTCATACTACAAAAACAGTATTTTGTTGCAACTTTGGTTAAAATTTATATTAATTAAAGGTAAATTTATTTGCTGCCTTCTAACATTTATTTTTTTATTTACTAAATATATTTCTTTTGTTTAAAAGTTTGGTTAAAATCTAACTGAATGTCTATTAAAGTGTGTCCGAAAATCAGCGAAAATTTTCTCAATTGGAGAGTTACAACCTATTTATTTCATTTAAAAGTTTATTTTTATGTTTACCGGTTCTTGTCAAACTGAATAAGAAATAAAAAAATAAAAATTACCAAACAAATTGTTTATTTTTAAAATGATACTTACTTTCTGCTTTCTTTTCTCTTTCTGAAGCTTGAGTATCAACTTCAGTGACATCTGACTTGGTCCTGGAATTAATCATATATTAAAATTAACTTAATTTAAAATTCATGGTGCATTAAATGAAATATTAATATGAATTCAGTTTCAAAGCATGCCAGAAAATAAGGAAAAAGGAAGGATAGAAATGTTTAAAAAAGATCTGCTTGAAAAAAAACATTAAAGAATTATTAATTTAATTTTTTTTAATTAAAAAGCAAGCAAGGGGGAAAAAATTCGAAAATTTCAAAGAAAGCTTTCTTTTAAATGCGTCTTAAATTTTCTTTTGGAAGATTTGATTCATAAGTTTTAATGTGTTTTATATTTAATATCTATATGATATAAAGATATTTGTATAAAAATATGCGTTTTAAATACAGGGTGTCTCACAAGGTATGCAGCGCCTAATATTTACAGTTTCTGATAGAGCACGTCAAGACGAGCATTTTGATGTATAACATGTGGGGTCCCCGAATATAGCGTCGTAGACTAATTACATGAAGAGCGTTCATTACGAATCCGACATTTGTATTCCAAATTTCGATGCACACAGCGATTGCATGATATGGAAGCTTGATTATGCAAATTTATGGCAACTGATGAGAGGAAAAGCATGTCTGCAAGTGAATATGCAAATTTAAGCCGTGGCATATAAGGCTAGAAAAGAAGTTTCATGAGAATGAGTCGCACGTTACTCGATAAGATATTACTTTATACTGTACGTAATCCTCGTGGTTCTGAAATGAGCAAATATTCAATTGAGCATCGTGTTTTCATGGTGCTGACTTATCATGAATTGCAATCACGAGCGACTGTGACAAAAAAATTCGACAATCACCTCAACATACACGGCACGACGATCAAAAGAACGTACGAAAGATTTAAGGAGACCACCGCTGTGTTGGACAATGTGCTAGCGGTGGGGGAAAAAAGATGCTAATGTTCAGAAGTGAAAGAAGTGTGCGAAGCAAGTCCATCAACTTCGGTATGACAAGTGGCACGACAAATCGACATATCCAAAGGCACGGTGCATCGGATAATGAAGAGGAATGCGGCTTCATAATACAAGCTTCACACCTTAATTATACTATGATGCTCTATATTCGGGGCACCCACATGTTATGCATCAAAATACTCGTCTTGCCTTTATATATATATATATATATATATATATATATATATATATATATATATATATATGGACAAAATTAAGAGATGGAAGACATTTTCCCAAATATCTCAAAAAATACTGAATATAAATAAATGAAATTTGGTATGGATATAGCTTATACCATGATAATAAAGTATGCAAAACAAAAATGAAAATGCCATTCACTGGAAAGACCTATTGTTAATAAATCCAATGTAGTCTGAACTTAAGGATAAAATATGACAACAAAAGTGAGGCTTGTACAGTGTGTGTTGCCTCTAGTATGGTGTATGGTCACTCCTGACAGACAGACAGCATGCACAACGAGTATGCATGCTGTTAATAAGGGAGTTAAGGAGGGGTTGTGGAAGACCCTCCCATTCTTCCACCAGAGCAATTTTTAACTCTAGAATGGTTCTGGGGGAAGGTTGGCGCATCGCAATAGCTCTCCCAAGAGCATCCCAAGCATGTTCAATAGGATTCAGGTCAGGGGATTTTGCTGGCCAATCCATTCGTTGAATGTCCTCGCTTTCCAGATACTCATCAACCATGAGAGCCCTATGTGGTCGCGCATTGTCGTCCATAAAAATGAACTCAGGGCCAACAGCGCCCCTAAAAAGACGCACATAGGGCTCTAGAGCCTCCTGCCTGTACCTCTGGGCATTCACGGAACCATTGTCAAACACATGGAGAGGTGTGCGGGTATCTTGCATGATCCCTGCCCAAACCATGAGTCCTCCACCAGCATAATGGTCCCTTTTGATAGTGTTGCTGGGATGGTATCGGGTTCCAGGTTCCCTCCATATCAATAACTGTCCAGAATCAGGTTGTAGACTGAATCTGGACACATCGGTGAAGAGAACATTAGCCCATTGAAGCTGTGTCCAATTCTGATGTTGTCTGCACCATTCTGCACGCGCTCTTTTGTGGGAATGAGTGAGTGGGATGCAAATAGCGGGCTTCCTGGCATACAGCCCTCTTTCATGGAGTCTTCTGGAAACTGTCTTACTCGAAATTGATGTTCCTGTAGCAGCCGCGAGGTCCCTAGACAATTGAGTGGCTGTAGCCGTCCTCTGGCGCTTAGCTGAAACGAACAAATACCGATCGTCATTGGCCGTTGTAGCCCTCGGGCGACCTTGTCCTGGTCGTCTGCATACTGTCCCACTAGTTTTAAATTGACTCCCCAAATTGGAAATGACGCTTGGTGTTATATCCAATTCCCTAGCAACCTGAGCTTGGGACTGGCCTGCCTCAAGTATACCCACAATTCACCACCTCATACCGTCGTCTAAACGATGATGTTCACTCATTTCACCTAAAAACCAGCAAGAAACAACACGATTATTCAAAAAATGCATTAAAATCTTTAACTGTGTTGAAGAGTGGAATGAGATGAACAGCTCGATGCGGACTTTTATACCTCCTGCTGGCTTAGCAACGCCCACAAGAATACGTAAACTTATCTCAGGGCCAATAGCGCTACAGTGACTATATATGGCAATCAACTGTCCAGGTTTTGTGCGGTATTTTTAGAGAAATGTGCGAAAATGCTTTCCATCTCTTAATTTTATCCACCAGTGTATATATATATATATATATCCTATTTTCTCACTCCTTCAAAAATATGAAAGAGTAACGGAAATAAATAGAACAAAAATTTAAACTGGATAATGTTTCTTTATCCTGAGAAAAGATCTATAAAGAAATAAAATTAATATTTTTGAAATTTTATATGTTTTAATTTAAAGCATTTCGTAAACTATTAAATAATAATTTAGAATTCAGAAAATTGTCTGCTCGTTTCGCTCTAAAAAAATTGCTTTTAGTTGATGTCCTTTCTTTAATGCTTCTTAATTTCTTTTATATTGAAACTATGACGGGAAAAAAAAAGACAACTGTTAAGAAAATCCTCCCCTCGCCCCAATTTCTCACTTAACTTCAGACATAATTTCCAAATAGATACCTCGCAGTTGTTTCTATTTTATCATTTTTGAATGTAATTAATCTTTTTTATTAGTATTTAATTGAGTGCATATTACAGAATTTTGATAGCAACTATTTCATTTCAAAATAATTTTTCATAGCATCTAGTGTATGGATGCAAATTATTCAGCACAGTTTTTCAGAAAACTATCAGCAGATATTATTACCTTGCACAACAAAGTAACCCTCCCACGATGTCGCCCAATATTTTGAATGCCGATCAATATCGTGAATATATTGTAAGAATGTTGTTGGGCATTTTATGCTAATAAGGGCATGTGGAGTGTAAAAAGTGCCCAAAGTTCCACTTATCTCATTACATCACTGCGAGGTTATTTCGAAAGTTAGTATACTTAGGCTTCAGGAGATCTAGGCTAAAATACGTTGGAAGTAACCAAGTATCTTTCCAAACCTTTGATTTTGATTTTAAATTTAGTTATTTAAATATTCAATTTTTGAATTGGCACACGAGGAGTATTTCCGGACAGAATTCATGATTTTAAGCCTTGTCAAATCGAACATCATTAGAGGTTTCCCTTTCCATATTTCCTCAAAAGCGAAAGTGTTTCAACCTCAAAAGAAATTTAAGTGCATCTCGCCCAAAATAGGGTGAGCCTTGTTTTCGAACGGCTTTCGGAATTGAAACACTTCGATCCATAAGTTGAGACTTTATCCCAAAGGCTGCACAATTCCTGCTCATACTGAGAGCACAAAGCTCAGAGAAAGAAATTTACAAACGTTCTGAGCATCTAATATCTTCCGAAATTAAATTATGAAACAACTTGCACTCATTTTTAGATTCATATTGTCTCGTACAATTACTATAAGATTCGTAGCATTATTTCATCAAGATTTTAAGCCATTGCTTTGAGATAGTCACTTCACTTGACTTCCGTGTCCAAAGCTATTTAATCGGAATCGTATGATTTTGTCCATACGATAACCGCAGCTAATATGCAAATCTATAGAAAGCAGAGTACATATACTTATCTCTGATGTTCTGCCTGTAGACGTTGCTTTTATTGTAGATGTAAAAGGGCTTTGGGTTGCTCCTATTAGTACAATATATCCAACCGCATTGTTATGACATCTACACTATATTGACCGGCATTCAGAACATAGGCAATAGAAAATATCGTGGAGACATCATACAATATGTTGTACTAATAGAGAATGTTCAATTATAAATGGGTTCTGAAAATGCGTTCGTCCAAATAAATGCTATTTTTTAACGTATTTTTTCGTCATTCCTGATGCAATTGGATTTTTTTATCCTTAGTTAAAATTCAACGCTAGGCTTTGAACATTTTTGCCTATCATCAAGAACAGCTATTTCATAACCAGAACCATAAATTATGGTATTAACTGCTGTGGTGAAAAGCTTATAAGCCAGTTAACAGCTACGCTACACGAGCAATTGCTCTTGTATTGTGGTCATGTTACTGGGCTGCGAACCACAAGGTGCAGGTTCTATCTTCGCTCATACCAATCCGCTACATTGGTGACCTCGGACGATGAACCTTCAACCTTCGTTACAGCTGTTGTGGCGCCATCTACCCACAGCAACACAAAGTCGTCAGATTCACTTGACGCAGCAACAGTAACCACACACACACACGCTCCACACACACACACACGCTCCACACACACACACACGCTTGTGTTGGGTGTCAAATGGGTACAGGCGCATTAGAATCAACAGCTAATACACCACTCAACAGCCATATCGTTCGTCTCACCTCCGACTCACTGGAGGGAGAGTCTGTGGTGAAAAGCTTATAAGCCAGTTAACAGCTACGCTACACGAGCAATTGCTTTTGTCTTGTGGTCATGTTACTAGGCTGCGAACCACAAAGTCCCAGGTTCTATCATCGCTCATACCAATCCGCTACACTGCCCTTCTCTAATAAAAGGACTAAGTCCCTTTTGATCCAAATAGGAGAAAAAAAAACTCTGACAATGGTTGTTGGCCCTGTTCTTAGCTTTTTACACAATTTTTGTTAGACGTTAAAGGATTCTGAGCAGCTTATGAGGAAGTGGTCAATTACTAAACATAACTCGCGTTAATAGGTTAGATAAGTTAACTTTATGAAGGAAAATATCGAATGTGTCGAATAATGTTGTACCGGAATGTTTTTATATTACACAAACGCAGATCACTCATCATGCAGACAGCGACACAGCGAGTATCAATAGCATCAGAGACATAATTTTATTTTTTCTCTTTCTTACCCTATTTTGATCATTTTAAGTTTCATAACACCATTTAAATTTTTACAATGTTAGTGGCTTAGCGAGATTGCATTCGCTTATATTGATAAAGTGTCTGATTATTAACAAAAATCAAATCTTTCAAAGGACAAGTGGACATTAAATAAAATCAATCAATCAAAATAAATGGAGTTTTGTAAGTTTGATGTTTCACTTACGTTGATGTTTCTCCTTCAGCTGCTAATCTTTCTGCTGCAAGTCGATCTTGTTCCTGCCTTTCTGTCTCTTGCTTTTTTGTAAAATCTCTTTCATACTAACACACAGAAAAATGAAACAAAGATTACCTTTTTTTTATAGTGTTTTCTTTAAAATACAAGCAAACTTCTATCATCAAACTTAAAGATTCGTATGAAAAAAAATGATACATAAAATTTCAGTATACAGAAAAATATTGGAATTTTTTCATTTTCTTACTGAAAATAATTGGTTGGAATCTTGTTCAGGGTACTTCTTCATCTCGCCAAAGATTTCAAATCGCCAATCGAGATGACTGACCAGATTAACAATATGTAAAATGGTTAATGGAGGTCATTTTAATTTTTGACGTTGACGACTTGGCATTGTTGACAACCTTAGCGAGGCGAAAGGTACCTTAAACTAGATTTTAACCAAACAATTATGCATATTTAATTTTTGAATATAAATAAAATTTCAGAGAATTAAACTATCAAAGAAATTTATTTTAAAAACGATTTTAAAAGTACAACGATTAAACAATTAATTAATTTAAACTTTTTGAAATTTCACATTCTTTCCCTCTTTTATATTTTAATTTTTTTTTAAATCCGCTTATTGCATCTTTTATTAAATCGAACTTCTTTTTAACATTTAAGGATTTCCTTTTAGAGGATAACCTCACAATAAGATTTCGAAAACTAAATAGTATTTAAAATAAAAATTTCGTTTAAAATTAAAAAAAGAACGTATAGAATAAAAGCTAAGAATAGCATATGACACACCAGCAAGTGTTGCTTCTTTCCTCATGAATGATTTCCTACCTTTCGAGAATTTCAATCTATATTTAATTTATTGCCCATCTTATGAACGAAATCAGTAGTCTGTTTTTGACTACAATAGGTAAACATAAATTTTATGCGAAAATTTTTATTCGATATATGGAAATTTTAGGACATATTACAGTATTTGTATTATTGTTTTTCAATAGAAAAACAGTTTTGTTGAGTAAGATTCATTAAATAGAGATTTCTGATATATGGGGAGAATGGTGGATTTCTGACTAAGCAGAAATAGCAGCTGCCTAAGGACGCTGATTCTGAGATAGATCGCAAGTAGTTTTTTTTAAACCTAATTTTCTTATTTGCCGAATGAATAAGTTAATAAAAATACAAATTTTACGAATGATAAAATATTAGGAATATTTCTTATATATTTCATTATATTCACTTAGTTATTAACAGATTTATTAGCACCGAAAACATCTCTCAGTACTATGGTGTACAAACCTGAATGCTGCAAATCTTTGAGTTCAATCTCAGCACAAATTCATTTGCCAAAAGTTAATTTTTTAAAAAAAATGAAATCTACGATCGCAAATTTCAAGTTATCATGTGAGAACATTATTATTCTTTAAGTCATTATTTGTCTTAATTCATTTAAGTCATTAACCAGTTTAAACAGGTTTGAAAAAATCACGAGACTTCTCTATCCTCTCTCTCTCTCTCTCTCTCTCTCTCTCTCTCTCTCTCTCTCTCTCTCTCTCTCTCTCTCTCTCTCTCTCTCTCTCTCTCTCTCTCTATATATATATATATATATATATATATATATATATATATATATATATATATATATATATATATATATATATATATATATATATATATATATATATATATATATATATATATTGTTACGAATCCTTGATGCGGCTTCCCAGCATAGTGGGTTCCATAGGAGATCCCAGAGCTTGGCGACAAACTTGGCGACCATTTGGCAACTTGGCGATGAATTTGTCGACTTCGGCGCCAAAAAAGATTATACCCGAAACATCGAGAATTTTCCCGATCCGTCCAGTAGGAACCGAGTTACGCCTCGAACGTTCCTGATTGGTTGAGAGGCTTCTAGCCCCACCTTCTAAGACCTATAAAAGGAGCTGCAGCTGCCGAGGAGTTGAGTTGCGAACCAGTGGAGTCGAAGAGTAGTCGGAACCGACTTTAAAGAACTGGCCTTCCAGAGATACGCGGAGAAGCGACGGAGTCAAGCTAGTGCTGAACTAAGCTGTGCGTTACTGTCTGCAGTAGAGTCTTGCTGTGTGTGTACGTCTCGGCTGAAGATAATCGTCTTCTGTGCTGTATATAGTTGTCGTCTTTGTGCTGTCCTATGTGTCTTCGTGTAAATAAACGTCGTTGTTTTATTTTCCACTGCCGCCTGGTGATTGAGCGTTCTTCACACCATATAACCCCCACTATCCAAACGAACCCCGGAAAGTTCCGTAACAATATATATAATGATATTTTTTTAAACTTTCATTTTCAATTTTTCTAACTGACAAACAAAGTTTTGGAGCTCGACCGATTTTGAAATGTGGAAAAAAAAAACACACACACACACACACAAAAAAACCCCCATCGTTTTTCTAAATATCGACTCATGCGTAATCTGATAGTCTCGTGATTCTTTCAAACCAGTTTAAACTAGTTAATGACTTAAATTAATTAAGACAATTCGTAAAAATTCAGAGAATGAATAATTTGGAAATTAAGTTGTAACTTTAGTTGGCGATAAATCGTCAAACGTTGCAAGTTTCTTCCCTATTTTCTAATAACTCTAAAAGAGGAAAATTGATGCCTCAAAAGCGATAAATCGCCAATTTGTTGCCTACGCATTTTGAGGCTTCAAAAACCTCAAACCAAAACAACATCGTGTTTTCACATGATAAAAATTTATTCTAAATCATTATCAGGTTGATTAATTGAAAATGTATTGAATTCATGGAATTGAAATGTGTTGAACTATATCGTATTTATTAAAAGAAGGACCCCATTTTATGCACTTTTTAGGGCTGCAAAGTGCTTAAATACGCTACTATATAGAGGTTTCACTGTACTTCAAGCATGGCAATCAAAGAATATAAATATAGATATATTGCAAGAAATATGGTATAGTAACACTAATTACTAATACAAATTACATGCCATTAAATGAAACTAAGAAGGGAAGGGGAAAACCTTTTTCAATTTCAAAATAATTAACTGCAGGTTATTTTTTATAATTAGGTAAAATTTCAAGTAAGTTAGTAATGATTTTGATGTTGTTTTGCATGCAAATATATTGTGATGCATTTTTTTTTTATGAAATCATACTTATGATGGTTTATGATGTCTTACAATTAAAATTATTTAATAGTAAGCATCTAGTTAATTTCTTTTACTGAATTTAAATACTGGTATTACTTAGTGAGATGTTGAATTCGAGCTTTAAAAAGTACGAGTTAATATAATTTTACTAAGTATGACTAACAGGATCACTGTATTGTATAAAATACTGGACTTCGTAATTTTTTCAAGTCCATTTATTGACCCAAATAACATTCAAATTATAATTTTTTTCATCGTTTAGAACATTTTTCTATTTGGATGTAATAGCTACCTCTAATGGTTCAGAAATTAATCATTGAATCACAATTAGAATATTTTTTTAACATATATCCTCAGTTGTGCTATATTTTAAAATAAAATTTATAAAGAAAATTATTTTTCGAATATGTTGCAATAGGAATTTAAGTTTTTGCGCAGACATTCATTTTCTTTACAAGTAGAGCTCTCTCTTCTAATCTTTTAAAAATCAAATTTTCAACGACAATCAGGATCTTCACAAATAAATACTGAAAAACAAATCATGCAAAAAGAAAAGTTATTTTTTTAATGGGTGTGTAAAGTTTTAATTATTTATCTTTGAGATAAAATTGGAGAAAAAAAATCTTTTAATATTATTAAAATTCATTGTTTCAAACATGATCTATCACTGCAAACAGAAGTAAAATATAAAAATAAAAACATGATTATTTTTAATTATGTTATTGCAAATACAATTCCTTTAATGGAAAATTTTTCTTTCGGAAAAATAGAATTTCAAAAAGGGAAGCACAGGAAAATTTAAATAAATTAAATCTTTACGTGCCTTATTGCTAAAATTATATTGATCAAAATAACTGTTGATTTAATTTGTGAGCGTAAACTCTTAATTTTAGACACTGAAAACTAATGGAAATAAAATTAATTTTCATGGCTTTTATTTTCATTTATAAACATTATTACGAATTTACAAAATCGTATTTTAATCGTCAAAAAGATTCGAACTCGAGATTTTGGCGAATCTCCTCTTTCAGACTTTCCAGAGTTCGAAAAACACATCTTTAGAAAATTTCTATCTTTCTGTGACAAAGATAACTCAAAACTTCTCTAAGCTAGACAGATGAAATTTGGTAAATGGATTTTACACCAAATTTGTAGATTTCTGTCAAATTTTGAGCAAAATCTGTTCAGAGGAATTTTGTCTATCTGGTTGTTCAAATATAAATTAAGGTGTACGTACGCATTAGAAGATTTTTTTTTAAATTTTAACTTTAAAAATCCTTTTTTTTTCACAGTGGGTCATTAATATATGTTTAAACTCATTTCAGTGAGAAAAAAACATATTACACTAATTATTAATTAATTAAATAATATTTAATGAGCTAATTAGCATATTTTTCGAAACATGATACCTTAAATTTTAATTTGTACAGACACACAATTCTAGTTGGATATTATGCCTAATATTAGTCTTCATGTTGTGTGGCTCATTCAAGTTATTAAAATATATAGTTTTTTCTTACCAATTTTTTCATCAACATGAAATAGAAAAAGCGAGATTTTTTCTGCAATTTTAATTTTTAAATAGCTATTAAAAATTTATTTCGATAAATATAACTTTGATTGAGGTACAAAACATCCACTGTTTCATATAGATTATTTTGATATATAAATAATTGTATTTGGTATAAACAATTTGCATTTTCTTGTTCAGTTATGATTGTTTGAATGAAGCAACATAGTGGAAAAATATCATTCTTCATAAAACGAGTTAAAAAAAACCAACCGAAACTAGAGTCTTTAATGAAAGTACCTCAAGAAAAATAATTATAACTTGAGAAATATTACGAATATCGACAACATCGTTTGAAAGATAAAGGATCAGAGAACATTTTGAAGCAATAAAAAAATATTCGATATTTTGAACGATTTTCGAAGTTTCAAGTGTGTACGTACACCTTAACATGCTAACTACAAAATGAGAAGAACTAGAGGGATAAAATTGGGTAAGCATATTTAACATCTATGGTGTAAACATCCATTAAATTTTGAGCCAAATCGAATGAGGGTTGATTGTTTGTCTGTCTGTACTTTCAGAAATTTGGTAACACTACAAAAATGCAATGGCCTAAATATATCAAATTTGGTATACGATTTTGCGACTACAAGCGTCGTTTTGTGTTAAATTTTTTGTTTCAATCAGTTGAGGGAAAATGTTTCTAAACCGCAAATTCGATTTTCAGATACTGTTAACCGCATGCCAGGGATTAATCTCCAAAAAACTTGCCAAGGATGACACGATAGATTCAGTAAAAATAATAAATGCACGCCAAAGGTTAATATTTAGTAACTATTGTACGCCAATGCCATTAAGTCATTCTCTGGTATAACATCTTTTTTTCGAGAGTATGGAGAATGTTTTGGCGAAACAACTCCCACTAGCCTTAGTATGCTCAAGTAATCTAACCTACTGGTAGACTATCCAGAATTAATCTGGGGATTAGCTTCTAGTCTTTTGAAATTCTCCGACAGTTTTAGGGTGTAAAATGTGCAAACCAAAGACATGCTATTAAACAAAAGCAGCCATGAAAGCAAAAGTACCGCATCGTCATAAAACCCAGAATGGCGTTTCATATGTTCATCCAGTTCGTATAGTGCTTTCTGATCAGCAGCAGCCTTTGCACGACGATCTTGCTCTTTTAATTCAAGCTTTAAAAAGTTTAAATACATAATAAATATTAAATAAAAACATGGATACACACTTAACTTAATTCACATAGAAAATAACTGAAAATTCTCAATAATATTTGAGCCACATTTAAAAATTTTCATGTTCAGTCAAACTGTGTGCTTGATGCTGTTTTACAAAACAAAAGTTTTAAGCTCCTAACGATTAATTAACAAGAAAATTTTAAATCTAAGTAGCAAACGTTTTTGCTCGTTCAGAATATAACGCTTAAATTCGTTTTGGAATATTCAAGAACAGTAAAGAATAAAGTTTCCACCTATTTATTTTCCTTCCAGAAAATAAAATTATTTGGTATTCAAATACATAAGAAAAAAGTCGAACTGCGATGCATGCATGCTGTCTTTAGTGTCAAGACTGAATCAAATGCTGTAGGACTTCTAGGTAATGCACATTTCGTGCTCCTACCTAACTTCAACATTCAAAACAGGATATTTTTTATTTACTTTAATTCAATCTGTATGTCAGCAGTTTTTAAATGACAAAAATTATGACAAAAAGAAATAATAAAACAATTAATTGCGAATAATTTTCAAGAAGATTGTTTCAAGAATATTTTCAGCAAAATGGTAAAAACTTTAAATAGAAAAAAAAACTTTTAAATATTCTAAATCAAAGTTTACTCGAACATGACATTCAAATCAATTTGAATTAAATTGGCACATTAATAAATGCCAGTATGAAGTCTGAATGCAATTAATATGAAGTCTGAATGCACTGCCTCTGTAAATAAAATGAAAATACAAGATTTGATTATTCTGAATATATTGTAAATCAATATGCATCTGCTTATTTGATAATCCGGCTCGGCATATTAGGTATTAGAAAATATATTTTCATTAACAAATTACAACTAGCTAACAAACAATATTTACAAAGAAGATTACATAAGAGCATGTCTCCCTTGAAATATTTAAACAACATACTATCCACATATGGAAGAATACGGTATTCATATAAACCTAAGCTTATATAAATTTACTTAAATAACCCTCCTTCATTCAACAAGAATTCACAGTTTGTAAATACTTAGATAAGTGCTTTAATAAAGATAACTTACAGTTGTTAAGATCTTAAGAGCTGCAAATCTTTCTTCTTGGGCAGCAAAAGACTTTTCAAACGCCTCGTGTTTCTTAATCAATTGTTCGACTTCATCTATTGAATGCTGGTTGGAAAAAGAGAAGAAGGAAAATTGCAATTATTACATTTAAAATAAAAAATAACTTTTATACTTTTTTTGAAATAATAAAAATGAGATAACTAGCTAATATATTAATATCTTACTCCTAGTTCTTGGCTTAAAAGATACGGTTCCTGGGCAATCAGCCATGCTTCTGCTACTGCCGCATCTCTGGCGAATTGATAAACTTCGAGGACTACAAAAAGAGAAACGTTTCTGATTAATAATGTTAAATTCCAAACAGTATAGTACTTATGTTCATTCTTCACGATTTCAAACACATATTTTATCATATAGGATTTGTATTTCAGTTTAATTAGATTAATGTTTCATTTTGAAGTCACATTTTTTGGAGTGGAAATTGTTCTTTTCATTAGTGGTCTGGTGACAAGGATAACAAATGAGATGGTACCCATTCTCCAAATTTCCACACACCGATGCAAGAACGTTTGACTGGTAATATTTGATTTAACATATACCAGGATGCACTTAAACACATAGTAAGATCTGGTCTGCTTTCTTTCTATTCTGAAGCACAGACATTATCACCAGTGATTGATGGCCTTTTGATGCATTAGATATATTATACTAGAGAGTTCAAAATTTTCAAGATTTATTTATTACTGAAGAATTAAATTATACAGAAGATGTTCTATGGTGGATTGTGATGAGCGAGAATAGAACCTGGGACCTTGTGGTTCGCAGCCCAGTAACATGACCATGATACAAAAGCAATTGCTCGGGTAGCGTAGTTGTTAACTGGCTTAACAGACTCTCCCTCCAGTGAGTCGAACGATATGGCTGTTGAGTGGTGATGTATAAGCTGTTAAGACTAATGCGCCTGTACCCATTTGAGTAGCCCCAAACGTTATGGAGAGCGAGCGCGTGTGTGTGAGTGATTGCTGTTGCTGCGTCAAGTGAGTCTGATGACTTTGGGTTGCTGTGGGTAGATGGCGCCACAACAGCTGTACGAAGGTTCAAGGTTCATCGTCCGAGGTCACCAATGTAGCGGATTGTCATGAGCGAGGATAGAACCTGGGACCTTGTGGTTGGCAGCCCAGTAACATGACCATGATACAAAAGCAATTGTTCGGGTAGCGTAGTTGTTAACTGGCTTATAAGCTTTCACCACAGTTTACATGATGTCCTTTTCGTTCCTACTCTGTATTATTATATATTTTTGATATCATTCATTGAAAGAGGCAAATACGTATCAGAAGCCTATTTTTTATCACAATCTCCAATGTCTTCCTAGTTGCACTTCTTTCAAACTTGAGCATCGTTGTTCGATAAGCAATTTCATCAGATAAGGGAAATAAACTGGTTCTAGAAGCAAAATATATGATGTTTTGATTGGTATTTAAAACCAAGAGGGACCTGTAAACAGTACTGTATCGTGATGGAACCCTTATGATTTGCTCTTCCCCTTGACGGGAAAATTTGAAACGAGATTAATCGATCGTTTATTTTTCACTTATTCTACAGAAATTTGGCCCTTTCATCGAAGAGTCTACTCTGTGCAACTATTTGTTTTGGCATCATTAACATTGCGGATTACAAGCCGGAGTCGTAGCAACTGGGATATGATAGGAATTGATGAAACCTATTCTGATTAGTCTATCTCATGATAATCTTCAACTATTCCGTAGAAAATGGCTAAAAATAGGAAATTCCAGAACGTTTTGAGCATAGTAGTATAATGCGTGCACTTTTTTTAGGAGTAAAATGACAAATCAAAATAGAAAATAATTCAAGTAAAAAAAAATCGCTAATAATTATTATGCACTAAAGATTATAAAATAATGAATTATTGCGCTTGCATAAATATAATAACAGCTCGATAATTTTATTTAATTTGACTCATTAATTGTGCAAATATCTCATTTTTAATTAATTTCATTGGCATCCATTGTATGGGATGTTCTATTTCAAAGAAAACACGTGCAGGCATCTATTATCAATATTATTTGAACATTCATGAATATTTTGATGCAGAAATTATATTTATATATTCATCGGATTGACTTGGATTGTTTATTTGATGCTAATCCATATATTGCGGCGGATTGGTAAGAGCGAGGATAGAACCTGGGACCTTGTGGTTCGCAGCCGAGTAACATGACCACAATACAAAAGCAATTGCTCGTGTAGCGTAGCTGTTAACTGGCTTATAAGCTTTCACCACAATATTATGTCAAAGAATTAAATTAAGAAAGAAAACAACATTTACAATAATTTCAAGTAGAAAGATGACCATACAAATTACGCAAAATTCTTTTGTTTGAATTTTCTAGAATATCAAAATCAAACAAAAAATGTATAAATTAGATATAAAAAAGAGCTTACTCAGTTGCAAATGCTCCCATCTCTCCTCCCAGCGATCCATCATCAAGGTCCTTTGATTGGTCAATGATAAGAGTTTTTCTTTTATCTAATAAAACAAGATCCAAACAAATATATTGCATGTAGAACAATGTGCTTATAACATTCTTAATTCATTAAAAATGAGTGTTTTTTTTTTCAAAACAAAATTTTATTTTCTTTAATATTTAAGTGCCGAATGCAATTTTTGATTCTATCTCAGCTTTTAAAATAGGATCGAATAACTCTATAGTCTTCATCCTCGTCATTTAAATTACCACCAGAAAATTTTCCACCTGTTAATTCAAAAACTGCAGGAAATGTTCCTCTTTTAAGAAGAATGAAATAATTATGATTGAAGCAGAAAATTATCGAATTTTAGAAAGCGGAAAACGTTATATAAATTAAGTTTCGTATTTTTTGTACCAAATAAATTAAATACTTTAGCATAATAATTGTTACAAATGAATCTGAACTGTTATTAAATGACATATAGATGTGAACGATGTATAAATAAGAAACGTAAAAAAAGGTGTTTTATTGCACCTTTATCTACATATCAAAAATTTTCTATTTATGTTTATATACAATATCCTATCTTAATGAATTAAATTGCACTTTTATCTACATCTCAAAAATTTTCTAGTTATGTTTATATACAATATCCTATCTTAATGAATTAAAAACTTAAATCTTACCTCATTAGAAGCATAGTGATTGCGAGCAAGCAGTTCTTTTCCAAGATTTATACACACTGATATATTATCCTCACGAGTATCTATTTCAGCTTTCAAACTTTGGTGGTTATTCATTAATAACTCAACACCGGAAACATCTCTGTAAGAATATGAAAATGATTTTAAACTGCCAAAAGAAATGAACGAAATATCTGAGGCAACTATTCAGGAAAAAAATGAGATAAAAGTTATAAATTTTTGGTAAAAAATATTTAGTTTACAGCATTTAATGAATTTTTTTATTTTCCTTTAGGCGTTCATTTTTTTTCCTTCATTGCAGTTACAATTTTAGTCAGATTTTATATAATCAAACGCTAATAAAAATTATCACAGTATTATAGTATCTCAGAATAAATATAGTTAATAAACGTTTCTCATCTCTTAGTAAGAAAAATAAAACGAAATACGTATAAACAAACTGCTAGTTAATGGTAAATTATCTATCAAAACATTTTTAACAAGATATAATTGAAAGGCGGAGGAATGGGGATTTGTACGGTTTTTTGAATAAATTTTATATTGTAAACTTTCGACAATAAATGCAATAGGATTGAAAATGGCATCTTTATACAAGATGCCCATTTTAATCGTGAATAAATGAATAATTTTAAAATCGTGGAAAAACGGCACATATTTTTAAATTTTCCTATTCTATTTAAATTTTTCTATTCTATTTATTTTTAAATAGAATTTAATAGAACAGTGGCCTTTCCAAAATTTTCTCGCATAGTCTCTAATAATTGTATTTGTGTATTAGTAACCGTCTGCCATTGACGAACAACAATTACGAAAAATCCTATTAGAGTGAAATCTTTGGCAACTAATCGCTACTATGAGGTTAATACACAAGTACCAGAAAACTAAATATGTATTTTTGACGCCTCTTTTTTTTTTCTAACATTTAACGCAGAATTATAGTTGAGATGCAGTCACAAGACCACATACCGGATTTCATCTATTTAAATCATTGCGTTTTTATCGCGTTTACATGTTTGTGAAAAAACAGATCGAAGGCGGTCAATTCTACTATGGATTTGTTATAAAATTTGATAAAGATTTACAATTTCGGTGTTAAAACTGCGAACCAAATTTCAGTTATCTAAGTTGTTACGTTTTTTTTTTTAATTATCATGTTTATATGCATTCAAATCCCGGGTTCGAATCCCGGTTCGGGCATGGTTGTTCTTCAATTCTGTTCTATCTGTGAGGTATGTGAATGTGCCCCCCTGTAAAAAGTGGTTGTGAAAGTAAATGTGTGAGTTTCATCTTCATATGAGCTAGAAGTCAGACTTCTGCCCTCGGGTGCTCAGGGGTCTTTACCCTTAGAAGCTACTGCACCCCCTTTCTGTGGTAACACGGACACGACATCATCATATGCATTCAAAAGTATAGGCTGACATATGATCAACCTCTTGACAGATTTGGTTCCAAATTTCACACATATCTACATTTTAATGTATGCCAAATATTATCCATGAAACTTTTTTTGTTATATTTAGGTATCTGGAAAGACAGAATTTCCATGGATGGATTTCGTTCAAAATTTTATAAAGATCTACAAATTTAGTGTAAAGATTATTGGCCAAAATATTGCCGCATTGAAAAGATGCAGTCGATTCTCTATGGCCGAATGGTCATAGCACTGGTCTTATAATCAAGAGAACGTAATTTCGAATCCCGCTAGAGACAATGCGATTCACTGCCTGTGTAAATATTTCATTCCTTGATTTTATGTTTCCCTTTATTTCATGTTCCAGAAGATTCTGGACCTTTCTTTAGTTTACCAGACAAGTGTTCTGGACTTTTCTCAACGCCTCCAGAAAAGTATTCTGGATCTTTCCCTGCTAATGTAAAAGATCTGTCAGTCACTGTGTTCTGAGTTCTCAGTTGAGTTAATAAATTGGTTTAATTCTACTTCTTGTGTGTGTCATTGAGTTCCACACTAGAGTACCTACGTGACAATATTGTCTTACTCAAAGCATTTCTGAGTTACAGTGTTCACATAAAGACATAATTCCAAAAGATATGCTTTTCGGAAGCAGGGAAGTCCGAAACATGGGGATTTATCAAAATCTCGAATTCGAAACTTTTGACAAATACAAAACTTTGAATACTTCACATACGAAAAAGTAAAGAAAGTTAAACAACATTTAAAAGTATATATATTTGTGTTGCAGGAATCAATAAATGTACTTTAGGAAAGAATACATGCTCAACTTTTTATAAAGTTTTATATGTTAACAAGCAGATTTTTTTTGACACACTAACATAGTAATTGAAATAGAATAGAACTTTCAATATTCTTGAATTATGGAACTTTAAATATTCTCTATGTTAGAGCAGTTCAATAGCTGCCTCGAGAATGATCTTTCCTTCTCTCGAGAATGAACCAAAGTACACCGTTTCCTTGTGGCGACAGTTGATTCGCCAAAAATAATAAAATTCAAAGCTTCATTATTTAGTCAGTTTTGGTTCGCAGAAGAATGGTGTTTTTGTTTGTTTGTTTGATTAAAATATTAGTGTGACAAGAATATTTCTCTATACTATAACTAATTTTACTATAACTAACAAGAATATTTTACTATACTATAACTAATTTTACTATAACTAACAAGAATATTTTACTATACTGTAACTAATTTTACTATAACTAACAAGAATATTTCTCTATACTAGAACTAATTTTACTATAACTAACAAGAATATTTTACTATACTGTAACTAATTTTACTATAACTAACAAGAATATTTTACTATACTGTAACTAATTTTACTATAACTAACAAGAATATTTTACTATACTATAACTAATTTTACTATAATTAACAAGAATATTTTACTGTAACTAACAGAAAGAGGGAACGCAATAAAAATGTAGATATCTTAATTTTTTTATTATATATTTAATGATTCAAACAGCATAAAATTTTTTTTACATTATTCAAAACGACATTTATGAATTTTTTCAACTGTAAATATATACCTATCTTTAAAGGTTCAGAAATAATCAATTGGTCAACGAACAATCCAGATTAATTTATCAGAAGTTCCTCACAATCAAGTTAATCAGAAGTTCCTCACAATTAAGTCCTAATAGACTATTAGGACTTAATTTCAATTCTTCAACTCACCTTGGTTTTTCTGATGTGTTCATCAACCTGACCGTCTCCTCCATCCACTGCATGAGGTCTCTCACCATGTTCAAGAAGCGGAAGAGATCTCCAGTGTCGGCCAACTTTTCTCTTCTAGTCTCGCACATGTGCAGTAGTTTTTGCCAAGCACTCACAACCTCTGACACTTTGCTGCTAATCTCATTGGCCCTCTCGCCTGCGTAGATGGAATTGAACCGAACAGCATCGTCCTGAATTTGCTGGACCTTGAGTTGGAAAATATCGACATGAAAATATAATTCATATGCAAACTCCCTCATTTTCAAATCAAATTAAGTAAAACTTGGAACAGTTAGTGTGATGAAAACAAAAAATAGGCACTTTTCGGTTTATTTTTAAGGCCAAGAATGCCAGGAATATAAGTACATTTAGGCTCTGGATTTTCTTGGCGATTTTCAGATTATGCCAAAATTGCCAAGCTTCGTTATACATAAGATGCAAAGATTTAGCAAGATGGATGTATTCCCGGATTTACTTGATGGTTTTCAGATGATTATGTTAAGATCGCTAAGATAATGGGTTTATATGGCGGTTTTCAGTTTATAACCAACGTCTAATAAGCTCCATTATACATAAAATGGCCGGGTTTATTTGGAGATTTCATATCATCCAGATAATTGGATAATCTGAATTACTTGGCGATTTTCAGATTATGCCAAGAATGCAAAGGCAGAGCCGCTAGTCGCCAAGTTAGTTGCAGTTAGCATTTTTTGACAATTTATAGCGCGAGCCATAAAAATGAATAATGAAAATAAAATATAATCAATACTTTAATTCAAGAACGCGTACATTCAAAAAAGAAGCTGTTATCGAAACTGGGAGAAAATTACGCCTATATTACACAATATAATAGTTCCTCATTATAAATGAGGAACTATTATATTGCGTTGGATATCAAACCAATTTGCGAACTATTATATTGCGGTGGATATCAAACCAGTGCCAGATTAGTAGAAGTTCATTTTAAAAAAAAGACTTGTTTTAATAGCAAAACCTAAGCTTATTGCACACACACACACACACACACACACACACACACACACACACACACACACACACACACACACACACACACACACACACAATATTCAGCAAATTATATTATTATTATATATCTCAACTAACAAGAAAAGAAAATATGTGCATTTTGAGTTAGCGCTCTAAAAGACAGAACATTAGATCTAGAGTAACCAAATTTAGTGCAGATGAACAATTAGAGAACATAAAAGGGCAAAATTTTATACACACTGTTCCCAGAGATTTTTAAAAATAAATTATATTAAAATTTTAATTAATTAATAATCAAGCGAAATTTTTATGTTTTTTTTCCTCCAAAATTTCCAAAAATTTTATAGCACAAAAAAGAATTTCACATTATCCCTAAAATTCAAAAAAATATCTCTCAACAACAACTCAATTGCTGTTATCATTTTTTAATTGATATTTAGAAATATTTTTAAGTTTATTTTACCATAATATATTTCATCGTTGCAACGAAGTTGAAATCGTTTGCTACAAATATTTTGTCCCGCATTTTTTTTTCTGTTGTTCATGATAAAAGTATGAAAATACAGCTTATTTTTCCATGATGATTTGGTTTCTCACTGAGGTATAAATTAAATAAACTTTTCGAAGTATTGTTATGCTTGCAATTAATATTCAATTTTATAAATCAGCAAATGATGATAATGATTTAAAGCGCGCTCATTTATAAATAATTTCAGAAAGAAAATTATCGTATTAGTTAAAGTTTAATAACTTCTGTTTCAAATTAAATTTCAAATTTTAAACGAAATGGCAGAAAATTAGGGAGGAGGGAATAATGGATCACAATGGACAGAACGTCGTGAGGCTTCTAACAAAATATGAATTATATGAATTATTTTAAGAGTACGAAAATATTTTAAACTTCACCGTGGAGGCTATTAAAATTAATATACATAAAATATTTCATTAAAATTCCTTCATTCATTTAATAATCATTATTTCTGGTGAACCAATTGGTCACCATAGACGGCTAGTAATTATTTTTATAAAATATAAGCAGCAAGCTATGATTGCCATCGCTGACGTCGACATGTAGCACAATATTTTAGGTACTTTTTCGTTAGCCGGGCACAAATGTCGCCAATTGTGAACCAAACGCGAATTTGGCATAAGAAATTTGGCTGAATTCTACATTATTTGGCGATTTTTCAATTGTGCTCGGCTAACGGAAAAATACCATACTATAGTATTGTATAGTATACTATTGTATATTATAGTGTGTAGTATAGTATTGCATTGCATTATATGTGTGCTACTAGAGAAAAGAGTTGCTTTCCATTTCAAGTTCCTAGTTCTGCTTTAAGGAAATACCGAATAACTCGAAGAATCAGATTATCGAAGTGCAAAGTGACAGAAGGATTTTTATTATGGATGTATGTTTATTATCAAAATAAATATCGCAATTAAAGTAAATAATAACAGAGTTTGATTGTACTTTAGGGTGAAAACAGCTAAATAATTTCATTCAGTTCCTTTAAGAAAACTTACTGCAGATCCCAAAGTTTGTAGATCATGTTCGAAACTGATATGCTTCCTCTGTAAGCTGGAGACGCTGACAGCATCTCTTCCAAGTTCGTATGGCATCTCATTTTGCTTTTCCTGAAATAAAATATTAGAATGAAGTAATTCAAAAAGTCTGATCCCGTAAAGTAATTTATTTGTAATACTTAATGTGAATCATGGAAACTCTTGTAAAAATCCATAAGATATTAAATAAAAAATATACTACCCCTTTTGTAAAAAAAAAAAAAAGGAAAAGCAAGGAACAATCCATTTATTTATAATATAATATTTAGCAGTTTAGTTATGCTGTAATTTGTATGAAACAATAGGAGGGCTATTTTGAGAACAAATCTCTTATTTCGGAGTCGTGGCCACAGTCACGGACGAAACCCCCCTTCTGATTTTATAATTTCTTAGGGGTCCCACAGCCTTAGATGGCCTCAAAATTTCCAAGATCTTTTGGAGGCATTTTAAAAATTATTTAATTTTGTACTTTCATTTAAGCATAAATATCGTGCAATCTGACCGATTCAAATTAGTTCCAAATTAGGTTAATTTTGGAACATTATTTCAGTAAAATTACTAACTAAGAGACATTTGCAATTTTATACAATTTTATAATTCTAAAAAAATAATACATGGTACTTTAAAATTCTAAAAATTGTCCTATTCTATTATTCAATATTATTCAGATTTCCTTAAGGAAAAATATTATATATTAAAATATTATTCATTTTTTTTTTACTATTTTGCTTCTATTTTTAAATTTCAATTCTACATTTTTTTACACTCGATGTACTGAAACAATTTTTTTAGAAAGTGATCTACAATTAAGCGTTTTGCTACTTCAATTTGTCAAAACATTTTACTTAAAACAATTTGTATTATGATAAAATTTGATATAACACTTAAACTATCATTTTTTTTAAAAATTTTGTAGCCTTTTTTAACAAAAATGTGTTAGATAGACCCTGTTGAAGTTAATTATACTTAATCGTAACCATAACTTGAGGAGAAGGAATTTAGAGAGGTGGGACACATGTGTGTCATTGGTACTGATAGCAGGAATCAGTAGAACCCACTAATAAGAGAAAAGAACAAATATCTTATAAACATTATTTTTTTAGAACTGTTTTTCGCAGAATCCCTATAAATTAATATCCTCTATGATAAGGTGCAGATCAAAGTTTGCAAAGTGGGATTTGACACATTGTACTTTAGTTCTTTTTTTCCATAATTTCCACTGATTTCTGAACAGTATGATAATATTCCATGAATTTTAGAATTAGTAAAAATCTCATGAATGTCTATATTCTGTTTCGTGGGATGTATGAATCCAATGGAAGTCTAAGGGTTGATGATAGTTGTTTTTTTAATGTTCGCTATTTCTGTCTAGATGTAAAAATAAATGGCGATTTTATGAACGAATGAGCTTTATTATTGCAACCAGTTTTATTAAGATTCAATTGACATCTAAGCATGCATAAGATATTTGGATATCTTGCATTGTAGATATGCAAAAGAAAACCACAATAGATAAATTTGAATTGATCGAAAGAAATGAATCGACATGACAAGTCGAAAAAGAAACCGAAAACAATAAAAATTGAATTTTAATTGCCTTTTTTTAAAATAAATTTTTAATAACACTTAATTCTTAACGAATGCAAGGCAGAGACATAAACAACAATATTAAAATAAGGCTTTCTGGTCTAATTGGCAATTCGTTAACTAAATTATATTGCACCAGAATAAATGCCATATTTCTCTTTGCAAATAATCAAATAATTAAATCATTCAGCTAAATCAAAAATATAAATCTATTAAACCATTAAATTAAAAATAATCAAAATCAAAATATCTAAAATAATTGAATCATTAAATGAAATCAAATAATTTGATAAAAAGCACTGTTAACATCCGCAAACAAAAGGGGGGGGGGCAGTTTTGTATGATCAAAAGTACGAAGAAAAAAAAGATTTTTCATTTCAAATAGATAATATAATAACTATTTCAATCTTAAAATGTTCTATAAATTTTTTTAAGGATTTTTACTTACAATAATACGACCGAGAACATCAGCGCAGTCGTAAAAGAATCTGTGCAACTTCCAGGATGCTTTCAACATCTGGGTTCTGGTCTCGATTAGCTCCAGGAGATCTGCCCAGGCTTCGTTTAGCATGTCCTTCCATTCAGCAATGGTAGCACTGTCACCATGATGAGCATTTATCAGTTTGTCGGCATGGAAATTGATTTTGGATACTCTCTCACGACCGATTGATTGTGTTTCTTTGGCAAAGTCCTTGAATCGAGCTTGTAGCATCTATCAATATTGCAAAATAAGCAGGTTATTATTGTTTTTATGCTAACAAATTATATGTGTTTAGAAATACTTAACTTGTAGTATCTACAGCTGTCAGATATGACTTTTTAATATCATGTATAATACTATATTAAAAAAATTCAGGAACTTTTAAACTATTTCTTTTCAAATGGTAAATGAATGATACCATTTTTGGCCCGATTTCTGGGAGAACAACTAGTAAAGGAATAATACGTAAAGAAAACGAATTCCTTCTGCATGGTCATTCGGTTATTTAAAAAGAATACATTGAAATAGTTAAAAATTTTTATGATTTTGCGAAAATCAAGCAAATTAGATGTCTGGAAAAACTAATTGCTGGGTGTTATATCACCACAATGGGCCAGTTTGCAGATTATCTAGCAAAATACTACATTTAAATATTTGCATACCAACTTATTCATTTGATTTTATTTCGATGCAACTTCTTCCTCAGATGAAGCCCATTGTTAGAAACATTTCTCAAGTTCCGAAAAAGTGCAATATAAAATGATGAAAGTAATGGAGAATGTGAGAAAAAGAAAACTTGAAATCCACACACATCCTTGCAAAAACAATGGCAAAAATGTATATTTGCGAAGAATAGGTATTTCGATGGAAAATCCAAATAAATAGGTTCTATTCTTATTCATTCTTCTTCTATGATAAGATACATTCCAGAACTTTTTGGATGCATTGGTATGAGATTTATTGTGATTTCTAACATAATTTGAATATATTAAATAAAGCTATCCCAAAATAATATCAGAAAAACACATAAATATCTCAAACAGATTTTTTCAAAAAGGAAAGAAGTTGCTAATACCATGAATAAGCTGAAATTTCTGAATTAAAATAAACTTGGATATAACAAATAAAATTGATAATAAATACAATAATTGCTGCATTTCCTGATAGTTGGCAATTTTACTTTTACTTTGAAAGAAAAGTTATTACTCACAGTGACATGTTCATAATCTTGTCCCAGTTCTTGGGATCCAGCAACAATTTCTTTATCTGCAATCCATTGCATTAGGTCATCCACTTCTCTATTCAAACCGAAAAGTTGAAGACCTTCGTCCAGTTTCGTTCTTTTCTCCAGAGCAAGATCTTTCAAACTACTGTACAGTTTTTCTAACTGGGCCTGTCTCAGAGTGATTTCATGGCTGAAATTTAAGATAAGAAATAACCACTTTTGTAAAAACTTTGCAATACACATTGTATCAGATGCAAAAACAAATTCATAGGTAAAGAACAAATTTCTATAACTACCCAAATTGCAGATTACTGAACCAGAAATAAAATATATAAGCTATAAGTGACTTAAAAGAAACCTTTTATAAAATGTTGCAAATAAGCTCCCCAAATATCTGAACAACTGAAAAAAGATGCTGAGTTTGTTTTTAAATCGTATGAAATTGTTTTTCATTGGATTCCACAGTAAGGCATATGCTTTATAATATCCCAATGAAATTACACAAGACAAGACCATAATTAGAGATCTGTGCATTCCAGAACAACAGATGATAATTGGATCCCCTCTTTATTGTTTTTCAATTTGAATAATTTTTTTATAAATTTTTGTCGATAATTTTTTTAATAATTAAAGTTGCTGATTGAATGAAATTTTCGCAATAATAATTTTTAAATAAAATTCTATTTTTATTATTTGATTCCTATAAAATTAAAAAAAAAAGATTATGATATCCGAAACTCCTTGAGGTTATGCAAAGCATAATATACACCATATAATTTATATAAGCCTTTAATCAGAAAATTATCCAATATAGTCATTTATCCCTCAGGTTCTACCAGAATAATCTCCTAAGCACCACATTTTCCCGTTGTGCTTTCTTTTTATTTAATAAAGAAACTTCATTTCTATATCAGATAACTAATTTCTTACCATGAAAAGTCAAATATAAAAACTAAATAGAAAAGTTTAATTTTTCTATTTTTGAAAATAAAATATCCGATAAAAAAAGTTCGATGTATTTCTTTCTTCCACTCGAATGACCTCTAAACTTATACCTCTAGTTCACTGCCCCGGTGGTAATTACGATCCTGAGCGAAGGTCAAAGCCAGATCTCTTAATCCAGAACAGTACATAGGCTAGTAAAACACTTTCTGCATTTCTACACTATTACACCGACTGAAGAATAATAGAGTTTTTACATACCTAACGTACTTTTCCAAGTAAATTTGGAAAAACAAGACTCAAACATTAAGCTGGAACTGAGGTAATTTTACTGGTAAGCTTTGGATTATAGGCGGATGAGATATCAAAATATCCAATTAAAAAAAGCGATTTTGTAGAAACAACTTAAAATTTTTCGTCCCTATCTTCTGAAATCAATGGAAAATAAATTCATCATTCTCCAAATAGCATCTAAGGTTACGTATTCTTTCTTCTCATATTAGAAATAGTAGATAAATTCGATAAAACAGGGGAGTAAAATTATCCACAAGCTGATTTGAAAGAGATAGAGATAGAGAATTCCATTTTCCGTTGAGAAATGGAATGCTAATGGGCTAATGATGCAGTATTTGTACTAGCCCATATTGAGAAAAAATGCCCATTGGTACAGCATCTGTACTAATCATATTTAGAGGAAAATGTTTCATTAGAACAACATCTGTACTAGTCCTATTAAGAGGAAAAAATTTCATTGGAACAGCGTCTGTACTAGTCCTATTTAGAGGGGAAAATTTCATTGGTACAGCATCTGTACTAGTCCTATTCAGAGGGAAAAAATTCATTGGTACAGCATCTGTACTAGTCCTATTTAGAGGAAAAAATTCATTGGAACAACATCTGTCCTAGTCCTATTCAGAGGAGAGAAGAAAAAATTGTTGGTTAAATACCTATTCTTGGCTATAGAAAAAAAAAAGATTTACATGAATATTATTTGTACATTTTCACAAGTAGAAAAAAAAACAACGATATATTATTTATATCTGTCCTAGTCAGAGGGGAAAAATCCATTGGTATACCATCTGCAATAGACCGAAATTGGAGAAGAAAATCCATCAAAAAAGCATTTTGCATTGGCAAGTATTCAGAAGAAAATAATCATTTTTACATTAATTTACACTTCTCTACACTATAGAGAGAGGAACCATGGATAGTGGAACTAAACCGTCCGTAAAGGAAGCATCAATTAAATGAAACAACTGCCAAAAATTATTAAACCTAATGCTAAAAGTCTAAAGTTATATAAAACAAGAACATAATTAATAATATGAAAATCTACCACAAAGGATGGTTGGCTGCAGACAGCTGTTTAGATATGTCTCCCAGTTGCATGACAGTTTCATAAAAAACATCTATTTCATTTTCGTAGCTTGTGTGCTTCTTCATTAAATTCTGGGCACTTATTTCATCTTTTCCTTTGTCTTCAGACATCATGTAAAGTTCCTGTTCGCTCATCCATGCTTCGGCTTCTGAGGCATCAAAGAAGTACTGCAAGGTACATAGAAAATATCGCAGATTTTTAAATGATTTATAATAATTTATTAAAATTTAGGCAATGGATGGAATATTTAATGCTGTAAAAATTTGATATATAGTAATTTTTGTGAAATTTTTATACAAATTTTAATATTTATTTACAGTTGTTTGAAAGTCTAAATTGATAACTTTTTCCTTGATTAGCAGTAAGATATTTTAGACTATTACAAAAATAATTACTTAGAACTTAAACAAAGGATTTCCTACAATTTCAATCTGACCAAAATCATTAAAAAGTGAATTTGCAAATGTAAAAATTTATAGTTATTTGTAAAAATTTGTAGTAATTTGTAAACATTTGTAGTAATTTGTAAAAATTTGTAGTAGTCAAATGTAAAAATTTGTTTTATATTTATCTGTCATAAAGTAAAAGTAAATAACCAACAAACTCTGATGACATATTTTTTGTTAAATCAGAGCTTTTGTTGAATCAATTGATTCAATAACACATTTAAAATGTTGACAAAATTGGAAATACAGTAAACAAAACATAACTGATACAAATAAAAGTAAAAATGATAAATATAATTTTCAAAACAATAAAAACACATTTATGAAAATTTAATTCTATCAACAAAATTTTTATGCCAAATAACAACAGTGGATGTTATATTTAAATTATAATAATATTTGCGATTACAAATAACAAAATTATTTTTTTTAAATCAATCCTTTTTTTTACAATATATATGATACAATAAAGATATGCGGTTCAAAGCAAACTAAAAGCATTAATTTAGGCAATCGTGTTTCTTTAAATTCAAAAATTTATCAGAATAAAATTATACAATTCTGAAACATACCTGCTGAGCTTTCTCTGATTCCTCTAACTTGATTCTTCTGAACTGGATTGCATTTTTCAGTTCCATCCAAAGGCACTGCAGTTCTGATATCAATCGCTTAAATTTTGCAGCATCTTCATGGCCTTCTTGTATCAACTTATTTCCGTTTTCACAAACGCAGACGATTCTATGCTCATGATTGTCAATTTCTGATTGGAGAGACTGCAAGAGAAGTAAAGCGTTAAAATACGAATCAATTCTGGAACCGTAACTATGAAATATTTTGAACAGTTTTATGAACAATTTTTTTAAGACAAAAACAAAAGGCAAGAAAAAAAAAGCAAAGTAAAAAAAATCAATTTGGATTTCCAAATAATTTAATTCAATGTGTAAATTTTAGTATGGTAATAAAATCTCCGGTCAAACATTGTAATAATTTACTGAAAGTTGAAATTTTAATTTCATGCAAACAATATAAGGCCTTGATAGAATTTTTTTTAATGGAACAAATTATTTTCAGGTAATAAATTAACTCTCAAATTCAATAATTTTTTATTAATTTTTAACCACAATAAAAGTTATAACAATCAAACTAATCATTTTTCTGAAAATAAAGTTGATAAGTCTTCTCATATTCAAATAGTCTACAATAGTAATTATACTTTAATTCTGCTCTTAAATCAGATATTTCCTAAACACTTTTTAAAATCCAGTTCTAATTGACTAAAAGTGAAATTTCGAAAATTGGAATTCTTTTGTATATCGATTGGAAGCCAAAACAATTACGATATAAAACTCAAACTTTCAAAGAAATAGGACGACCAATAAAAATAAAAATTATTGATTTAAGTTAAAGAAGTAATTTTTTTCGATATTCGACTGAAATTGATTAGAATACACCTCAAGATAAATTAAAAATTCTTATGGATGTTGGTCATGGATAAGTAACTAAGATATATAAAGCAATTTTCTGAGAATTAAAGTGAAAAGAAAAATTTTATCTATAACTCGAATAAGTACAGGAATAAAACGAATATTGCCTTATATTTCAAACATGCAATTGCATTGATGTAAATATTTATTCATTTAAAAAACAAATATTCACGCATATTAGTGCATATTTGTTTGAAAGAAAAAATATTCACGCATATTAGTGTCAAACAAATATTCACGAATATTATTGAATATTTGTTTGAAAGAAAAAATATTCACGCATATTAGTGTCAAACAAATATTCATCCAATATTAGAATGTTTGATTTTATAACAATCAACATTGATTTTTATAAAGTTAAATACACTAAAGTAGAATTATAACAAAATTCAATTATAAAATTATCAATACTAAACTAAGTCTGTGCAAATAGGAAACTCACTTGATTTTTCTTTTTGAGCATTTGAACTCCAAAAAGACTATTTCCATATTCTGAGGAAGTAGCTAAAGGCATCTTTTCTTGAATCCACAATTTTTCATCTTCAACATCTCTGCAAAATTGGAAGGCTTCTTTTTTCTTCATTAGTTGAGATTTGCGTTGATTTAAAGGTGCAAGTAGGCGTTTGAATCTAAAAAGAATAATAACATTTTTTTTTTAAACTGTTAGTAAAATGCCTTGTTGTTAACATTTTTGAAGGAAAGAATGATATTTTTTAAAAGAAAATTGAAGAAAGAATGAATTAATTAAGACGTTAAAATAATTCCAAATATATTTAGAAACAGATCATTTATAAAATAAACATTCATTAGCAATATATGTGCTAAAATAAACATTCAAACAAACAACAATCGAAATGCAAAGAAATTCCATTTAGTCTGAATAATTTGAACTTTAAGAATTTAAGCAGTACAGTATGTATTGGCCACACAATAACAAATGAAAGCATGCAAATAGAATGGCAATTTTCATTTTATCTTCATAATTTTGATATGAATATGCAATAATAAGAGAATAGCTGTACGTGTTGAGGAGTGGTATTTAAAGAATATGAACATCTCTAATTTCATTTCAGGGGAGTAGCAACGGAGAACAGGAGGAGGATATAGAACCTCCGGGCTCAAGTCTTACAGGACGCCATATAAATAAAACATTTTGTGAATTTAAGTCTTTTTAAAGTAAAATATGATGAGAAAGTGAGAAAATGTTATTATTCCTAACTTTCCATATATTCTTTCTTACGTCACTGATGGTTACTGGAAACGAAAAAAATCAGGCTGTTAGGTCCCAGACATTACTTGTCCTCTCTTTACTACTGTTTCATCACAGATCATTTCTCAAAAGATGGAAAGAGAGAAAATTATGATTGCGTCATTCTAAAGAGATTTCTGGAAAAAGGATGACTGGATTTTCCCCAGTTTCCTGGACAAAGGAACCATGAGATGAAAAACAAAACTGGGAAACCCGTATTGTTTTGTTTTCATCTCTTCATGGAATAGAAGGAATCAGAAAAAAATTTCACTGACGAGGTAGAAATTGAAGACAGATTTCTTTGCGTAAAAATTAAATGCGTTGCATTGCAACCAGGAGATAAAATATAGATCCTCGGATGCCAGTCTTAGGAGGCACCACAGAGGTAAACGATTTGTATGCTTATGCTTTTTTTTAAATATGAAATATGAACATGGATAAAAAGAGCACCCTCTGTCTTTACTAAGTCACTGATAGGGCGCCATTTGTCTTTACTAGTCACTGACATCATATAGAAATCAAAACCGATTGGGACATGCGCAAAAGTGTGGCGGGTTTCCACATCTAAAAACCAACAATATCTAAAAGAGACATCAAATCTAAGTCATCTTTCTTTCTAACTATAAGGCAAGAATTCAAAACAACAGAATACAATTTTCTTTTTAAAAAATCATACTCACAGCTCAAAAATTGTGGGGAAAATATTAAAAATAAATTGATTATCAAGAAATGATTAAAGGTTTAACAAGTGCAGAATGTAGAATAACAAGTTTAAATAGGCATTGTAAGAACTGAAATAAAAAGTAATTACCGGTCCTCGACGTGAGCTTTCTTATATTCAATTTCATCAGTTTTTTCTGGAGCTAGATTTTCTAAGTATTCAGCTTGATCTTTCAGTTCAGTCACTTGCTTGGCCTTGAGGGCCATTTGAGTTTCAACTGCCTGTAGAATGCAAGAATAAACTAATAAATACATTAAAATAAATCATAGTCATCTATGAAGTACTTTTATATAACCAAATATCAATCTTTAAAAACTACTTTTCAGTGACTTTCTGATGTTGTTATAATGCAGTACTTTTTCTGAGTGATTTTTTTTCTACATTAAAATTATACAATAAATCATTTGAACATTTTTAGAGGTACTCAATATAGTGATAAATAGCATGTGAAATAATTTAATACAGCGCGGCTACGAAGAGTTGGCAATTGACATTCGATTTCAGATATATGATAAATGATAAAAGAGAGAGAAAAGCTTGAAATTGACAGAAAAAAAACAATGTTTCAATAAATATGATTGCTGTGTTCTCTTTTAAATAATGATATATCTTCATTCGCGCTTATAAAAAAGTGAAACACATTAAAATCTGAGAAAATTTAAATTCAAATCTTTCCCTTAAATTACTTAAATAGATTTGTTCTGAAATAACTCTTCATGTAATTCTTAGGTTGCAATCGCCAACTCGTGAGAACCAGTTTTTCTGATATTTCGTGGACTAATTAAGTCCATGAATTGAGAACCAGTGATAAAGAGATCAAAGCCTGCTTAGTGGATCTAGATATTGTAAATTAAAGCCCGTCTTTTGTGCCAGTAGTTGGAGGGTCGTCTTTGTGGCGGATTTTCAAAGGTAACTGGCCCATATTTGCGTTTTGTATGAAGAGGACTAATAGATTAAATAAACATTCAGATGAATCGGCAATAAAATCTCCAGCATTCATTCTGATTGCAACAAGAAATTAACACTAAAGCTTATATCGGTCTGAAATTTTTTGAAAAATTCTAGTTTAAAGCTTATCTAGAATAAAACCCTTTGCTTCTTCCATTGCTTCAATACCTCCAGCATATAATATGAGTTAATACTATAATAGTTTTTTCAGAAAATCCATTTGTAACTGTTTAAAATTTTAAATTTACCGAATCTATGTAATTTTTCAATTTATGAATAGAGAAATATCCTTCATCAGCGAAAACCTTCAAGGAAAAAAAAAAAAAAAAAACTAAACAACAAAAGAAAAATGCAAATCTCTACCAAAGAAAAAAAAATTATAGTTATTGTTTGACAACGGATTCTAAGACGCTCCGCGTCTTTGCGCATGCGTTAGGATGGGTTTAATCCGTCAAAATAGGGGTCAGAGGGGAGATGAAAGGAGGCGATGTTTACATCTAACAATAAAGTAAACTCGGATTACTCGTAGACTGAATTAAAATAAAACAAACGACAGAAACGACAAAATACTCGCATTTACGTCAAAAAAAAAAAAAGAGCTGAACGAAAAATTATCTAATAGGGCGGAAAAAGTCAATGAAGAAATGCGCACATCCTTCCACTTCTCATCTCTAAGTGAGATAGAATCGTTGAAAATTGGTCGTCTCAGGATACAGAAACGAACAGTATCATATGTTTCGCAAGAAGACCACCAAATATGTATTTAAAATTCCGTGCATATTAAATATATTGTACCTGTTGCTTCTGTAAAATAAGGTTAACGCTCGTGAGATCTTGACCAGTTTCAGCAGTAAGAACTTGATTTTCGAGTTCCGTAATCCAGTTGTCAATGTCATCACAAGTCTGCATGTACAAAACTTGACGGTTGGCATCAAACAATCTTTCTCCCTTTTCTTTCGTAGCATTCTCCAGTGCTTCAAATTGCTGTTCAAGCTCTGCAAGTTGAGGATAAATTATAGGTGCCCAGTTCCGTTTTTCTCTCACAAGTTCTTCGCCACTCTGGAATTAAAAAAATATTTTTAAAAAAACCATAAAAAATATATAAAACTCGTTTTTATTACTGTATTGAAATGCAGAAAGAGATTTCTTTATAAAAAATATGAAGGTCAAAAGAAGATCTTAATTGCTAATAAAGTTTTCTAAGTAAACAGGAATTCCAACTATATTTACAATATTATTTTTAAGAATATTTGGGGATATTATTTTTATAATACTCATTGTTACTCTATTTTCATATGTCCTAATAAAAAGCTTTATATTATTTTATTTTTCAACATTTAACATTTTTCGTTATTTATTATTACAAATTTTACTCCAATCTGCATTCATTTTTTTTTTCAAATTTACTTCCAGATTCCCTTTTATATGAAATCAGAATTAAACTAAGATTTAAACACATTAATTAAATTTAATTAAATTAATATGTTTAAGTGATAATTAAGCTCTAAAAATATTCAAATGTTGCATCGTCCAGAGTACACAATTGTAAAAATTTCAATATACTAGAAAAGGTGTGAAAATTCAATCACAAAATTTCAATTTCTAAAATATGAAAATATTAGGTTAAATACTAGTGTTTAATAATTTGCCTTAGAAATGTACAGAGTGTTATAACAATATTTACCAAATATGGTACAAATTAACCTAAATGATCAGAAAAGGCATTTATTTACATATATACAGAGTGTCATGACCCAGTAGGTAATTCTGAATCTTTGAAAATAAGCATATATTTCCAATTAAAAAAAATTATCTATATCACATAAAAAAATTATATTTTCTTTTGTTTTTGATAATGAATCTACCTCTGAAACAATTGCAAAGTCAAAATTTTCAGACAACCCTTTAGTTCTATTTGTTCTAATTACTTAGTAAAACGTTCTTAATTCACTAACATTCTAAACAAACAAACAAAAAACAACGCTCAATATTTTGCGACTAAAATTGGCCGAATTATGAAGTTTCTAATAACACAATTTAAGATTATTTAAACTTCGAGCGCGATCCACCAATCAAAGTTTAGAGTTATCTCAAAATATCATTTGATTGGTTAAAATAATGAAGCGTCAGTATTGGTTGCGTCAATATTAGTCACAAAAGAGTAATGTTTTTATTGTTGTTGTTGTTGCTGTATAAAATTAAAAATATTTTACTATGGGAATCATAAAAATTTAAATATTGTAACTTTTTCAACAGTACTTATGATATATTGTCTCAGATATAAAATATAACTCTTTAAATCATTCAGAGAATTTCCCCTCCTAAGACTTGCTCATCTGCCTCTTCATGACGAAGGGGTATTCCTGGGTGAAAAACGTCACAAGAGTAAAATTCTAGTAGGGCCATCCAAAGCAAGAAAGTCATTCCATTTTGTCCAACTAAAGTGAGCAAAAAGTCAGAGGATATGTTCCCAGAGCTGATTTTAATCTACTAACACATAATAAATGATTATTTTTTTGTTTCTGGATATGGTCCTTTTAATTTTTATTTACATAGATTTCATATGATAAACATTCCATTCTGTATCTGCGGTGGTCTGAAGGACGCTGACCACTTCGCTTTTGAATGTTACACTCTCTAGTCCTTATCACATCACCCGCCCCTCTAGCGAATCCAAAGCTCACTGGTTTCTTAGGAACGAATCTTCGCCAAGGATGATGGGGAAGATTTGTGAAGTCTCGAGAGATAGTTGTGAAGGAATTCAAGTTGTTTGCAGTCTTGTTTTAATTAATTCTTTATTTATGTAATTATTCTGGCACAGCTTCTAGTTGTTTGTTTTTTATGTAGGATTATAGATATTAAAAGCTGTACGTTTCTGCTCATATTATTATCTTCTAGTAATGTTTTTTTTTTATGTATTTGTCATTCTAGATCTACTTTGTACTTTTACCTTGTATTTGTGTCATTCATCTATTTTTCACTTTATATAATGGGATAGATGTTATTATTTTAGATATTGGTACATTGTTTGATATTGCTATATGTCTATATCTGCTACACTACTATATCTACTACGTCTTCCATCTTTTGGACATTGTAATATTTTTTATGCTTATGTCTGTTACTGTTTCCTGTATGTACTTTTCAACTTAATCTCCTGAACCCAGAATTGGTTTGCTAACAATTGAATTTAAATATTTTATTTTAGTCAAATGAATGAATCACTCTTATCTACCATCCATATTCTGGCGATAGCTGTAAGCCTTTTAATAAATAAATTATGGTTCTCTCCCCTGTGACCTTCAAGGTCTTACACCCTTTCGGGTTTAGGCGGGTCGTCGTGGAATAGACCAAGACTAACTTAAATGAGCAGGTGAGTGGGACCAAGTTAACCCTCCGGCTCCGATCAATTGAAGCTGTTTGTTTCCCACAATCAAGATCAACGTTTTGGATTCATGGAGATGATCTAATAAAGCTATACCGTGTGGGATTGGTGGAACAGCAACAATAAGAGAGCATCTTACAGTTAGAAGTATATACCTATCTCTAAGGACTTAAGAAACACGTTTAGCCCTTTTGGGACGGAAGGCTTCTATCCTAGACGCACGCATGGGACGGAGCGTACGCAAAAGGAATCATCATAAGTTCTAACGTCATCGTTTTTTTCGATCTTTTTTTATTATTAGTTCATTCATAATATGAGCATATTCTTTTTTCTTTTTTTTTTGCCATAATAAACCGAAATCAAGACTTTCTGTAATAAAGAGAGAAGTGCGGGAAATGTATTTAAAAGCTATGCATAATACAACAGCACTAACGGTAAAATTCGAAAAGACTAAAATTGCACAGTAATAGAAAAAACAGAAGAAAGAAAAGAAAAAAAACGCGAATTATTCTATCAAATGGAAAGTCACACAACCCAGTTATGTTTATTTATATTACTCATACCCCCCACCCTCCCCAACAACAGCTGATAAGTAAAATACCATAGTGAGGTTGAATATGAACAAACTGAAGGTCAGGATACAAAAACTATATATATTTCAAAAGTAATGGGCACAGGGTGCCATCTAGTGGCGATTAAAATTACTCCAGTTTAAAATGCACATATGCATCACCGTCCCATGAGTTCGATTTATAGAAATGCAAGGGTGGTATGTCCGGCTGTGAGAGACGTTCATTGGTGGTGCATAAATGACACGCCCGTCGCGAAAGGATTAAAGTGGAAAGTATCGAGATTCACAGGGGCATTCAGTTATTCGCGCAATGAGATTTATCTTACCTGCTGCAGTTTTCTAAGGCGATCTTTATTTGCAGCAACTTCAGCTTCAAAAGCCTGATGTCTGGTCCATTTGCTGTGAATGGTTTTAGCACTGCGGTAAGTATCGTCCTGGGCCGTGATGTATTTTTCTTGAGTCCATTCAGAAAGCTTTGAAATAAATGAATAAGAATTTCAAAATTAATATCTATTGGCAACATACTAATGCAGCAAAAAGTAACTTGTATCAAATTTTAGTATAAACATATGAACTAATTTTACCTGCTTGCAGTCTTGGAGAAAGTGTTGAAGTTGCATCTGATCTCTCAGTTTGTCCATTCTTTGAGCTGCTCTCTCGTGATTAGCATTACGCCTGTAAATATTTTTTTAATAAATAAAATAATTAAATAATAAAAAAAATTATATAAATTTTCTTTAAAATATTACCAGAATTTCTAAACCTTGAACAATTTTAATAATCCGTATTGCATAATTATAATAATGACAATGTATAAATAAGAAGAAAGAAATATTGTTCTCACGCATGTGTAGAAGCCTAAATTGATTTAATTTTGGCTATCAGTTTTGGTATTGTTTAAAATGTATTAAGAAGCAAATAACTCTAGATACTATCGTATTTTTTATAAATGTAAAAATAATCGACAATAACAAGTTTTTGAAAAAAATCATTAACATTTGAATAGAATAGGACAATGAATATTTGTTCTGATTTAAAACATGAACTGCAGAACATTTTATGCTATAAGGATGATACTAAATAAGCTTTAATAATGCATTGCATGCCTTATTAAAACTAAAGCATTTAAAGGACAATACCTTATTAAAATTAAACTAAAATTTTACATTTTAGACGCTGGAAAGTTCATTTGATAAAAGATATGCCTAATTCTCAATTATTGCATTCATAAAAAAACACACGAAAATCTGTAATTATATTTTAAAATCCAATTTTAAAAATAATCCATGTTCTTTGCATTCTAATTTTTCATAGTTTTTGTTTTCAGCATGAAAATTCCCTATTAGTATGAAGAAGATGGTCAATATTGCGCTAGAGTATTGTAGAATATTGGATATGGTTATGTACACATTATTCAACGCATTATTACAATATGTTTATATTATAATTCATGTAATGCATATGAGTTTACATTTGAAAAAAATACGAAAAGAACTGAACGAGTGTGAGATATTAAAACTGACAACAGTGAAAAAATTAATTGCGTTAGATTTAAAATTTGTTTTTTCATAATAATATCGAATAATGTTACTGAAATTATTTGCATCTAAATACTGTTACAAAAATTTTCTTCTACAACAAATACCGCTAATCAATTGTAATAGCGCAGCACATTTAATTGCTATAGTTCAGCAGCTTTCTTGCTGTCTAATCCTCCAGTTTCTCTACGTGTCGGCGACTCCGACTCTCACCACACACCGCCTCTGACTATCCACACGACCTCTTCCCTGAAGATTCAGATTGTCTGTCTTTTATAGTTCCGGGAGGCGGGGCTGGAATCTTCAGACCAATCAGGGCGTACCTGGCTGTATCTCGGGTCTTAGTGGATGGATCGTGAAAGTTCTCGAACTTTCCAGTAGTATCCATTTAGTCGCCAAATTCGTCGCCAAATGGTCGCCAAGCTCTCAGGTCATTTACGTGGCAGCTGCTCAGCACAGATCTTACAACGGTCTTTCTCACGATGACACTATTCATGCCGGGTAGCAAAATTACAGATTTGTAACAATACTGTAAAGATAATTATTAAAAAAACTGCCGAAGGGCGAATAGAATAACTTAGATAAATAAAATTTCATTGCAATTGTAACACATATTTAAACCAAATCGTAAATGATATTATCTGATAAATGAATCCCTTAGAAGTCCAATCAAGAATTCCAGCCTAATTCACATATTCCTGGGAATACTGTGAACTTTCTGTGATAACAGGGTAAAATGAAACGCCGAGAAATCAAATAAAAAAAATCTAAATTCGATACATTATTGCCTTTTTTTTTAAATCAAAAACTAGATACTTAAGAAACTGAATTTTACCTTTCAGCCATATTTTCAGCTTTCTTGTGAATCTTATCTGCAGCAAAGTTATTATCTTCGCACAGTCTTTGTGCAAATTGGATAACAGCATTGACCTTCTCATCATTAGCCTCCATAGTTGTAAGGAAGGTTTCGTGCTCTTTTATAAGACATTCTGCTTGTTCTAAACTACTCTATAAAAGGAAAGGAAAAGAAAAAATAAAGAAATTATAATAATCTGAAAGATGATAAATTATCTATATTTCAAATACTTTAAACTGTTTTTTTTTTTTTTTTTTTTTTTTTTTTTTTTTTTTTTTTTTGCTTTAAACTCCTCTATGTGTGGTGCTTTCGCTGTAAAACCTTCTTTTTCTTAGCCAGACGGTAGTCTTTCGATGATTTAAATTAAAAAAAAAAAGGTTTTTATAATCTAATGAAGAAAATAAATGGCAGGACCAGTTTTTGGTTTTCTTGCGAATTTATATATCAACTTACAAGACAAAATAAATTGTTAATTATTTTGAAATCGGTTTGAATGTCATACTTTTAATAGAAAAAACCCAATTATACAAATATCAATCAAACAATTTCTGAATTTTCAAATTTCCAGGAGAATGGAATGTTACTTCTAAACGACTTTTTAATTTACAATTTGGAAAATAATTTTGCAGCTATATAAATATAGCAAGAAAAGCTAAATATTTATTCAAAAGTACTACATGAAATAGCTTCAATTGCAACAACATTTTTGCTATACGGAATGATTACAGATCTCATTTCTAGCTTGTAATAAAGTTTTAAAGTGAATATTTTATAAAAATTTGAATGAATACAGCACAATTTTTTAAAAATTCTGCTGGCAAACGATTTTTCTGGAAGCAAACGATTCTAAAAATTCGCATGTAAAATAGAAAATAAAAAAAGAAGGAAAGGATTTTTAAATATATTAAACAGATTTATTTTTTATAAAATAATAGAGAATATAAATATAAAAAAAATAGATTTAATAATAAAAGAGCATTTAAATGTAAAAAAATTACTATGGAAAAGAGAAATATTACTAAGGCAAATATTACTTACTGGAGTTTCATCCTTCATAAGATAATTCTCTTGCTGATTCAATAACACTTCAGCTTGCTTAGCATCTCTCATAAACACCTGGAAATCCAAACTGTTCGATAGAACCATTTGTCTGTTCTCCCACATTTGCAGCAACTCAGTCCATCCATCTTGAAGAGCTCGTAGCCTCTAAAATGAAAAGAATTATTTGTAAAACGATTCCTTGTTTATGATATGTGAATACTTATTTTGCATTCAGTATGGCATTTAAATGAAGTCAATATCTCAGAAATTTCACTATCTGACAAATTATAAGAGAAAATGTATCATAAAAGAAAACTAGTGATTGCACTATTCCTCAGTTTACAATCTATTTTTTAAAATATTTAAGAATTAAAATTTTATAACATATCCTTCGATATATGTGAAGATATATTACATTATATAATATATCCTTCGATTTGCAATTTGAATATGTATTACATTTTTATCTGATACAATAGATTTTTTATGAGAACTACCTTACGACTTTTTAATAATTTAAAAAAATAATTAATTCTTTTAAAAATTTAATTTTTAGTCCATGATTTGTTATATTCTGAACAGTGCTTCAACAAATAATCTAAATATTTAAAGTAGTAAATTAGAATAGCTTATAATTATCAGCATAAAATGTAAATCAGCTTACACGGTGAAATAAAATCAATTCATTTTATTTAAAACTTCTTTTTCATTAATATCATTATCATGATAATTATCATTTTGCATCTAGAAATGCATTAATTCTGAGCTACAAAAATTAAAAACTGATATTTTTCGATTAAGCTTTTAACTATCTTTTTTATAATTTTAATTATTTTAATTTTTTTGCAAGAATGTTTAATGTTTATGTCAATATTTATTTTGCATTATGTTAAATATTGCATTTAGCAATATTTAACATAAAATTAAAATTAAAAAATCAGCACTGGATAATCAAATATGTAAATGTGAAGGGTTCTTTAAATTTGGGGGACACAAATTCCTAGATTTTTTTTAAGATATTTACAGGGTAATTTGATTTTATGTTTTCATTTAATCTACAAGGCACGTAATCTTTACCTTATTCGAATGAAAAATCATTTAAATTTTAGATGATCATTTTAATGTGGCATTCTTATCTTTTGCAAGCTTTATATCAAGTTATTTTTTAATTCTATTACTTTGCATTAAAAAAAATCCGATTCTGTTATTAAATAGTACTTAGATGGTGCTAAAATACTTTGAACTTTTTTTTTACTAAATATTAACATTTTAAATTTAAAATGATATTTATATTTAAATTTTGAATTTTTTTTATACGTAAGATATTAAAACAATTCTCTTAACCCTTTAAAGGGCAATTTTTTTCTAGTCATATTATGTTAAAATATTTTTAGACTTGAAATTAGAACAATAAAAAGGATTCATTTAGCTTATTAGATCAATTTAATTTGATTCATTAATTCATTTGGTTAATTAATAATTAAGTGACAAACCAAGACACATCATTTTGTGTGAGATAAAGAACTGAAGCAACTAAGTTTCTGTCTTTCTAAAAAAATTTGCCAGAACTTATGCCAACCTACATCATTTCATACAAAGGTTGATAAATTTGGTGGGAAGCGTACTTCCCACGGCCTTAGAAAGGGTTAAAGATGGCCTGACTTATAATAAAAAGTTTTCCCTTTTCAGTTTTAAAATTTATTACTTAAATACTGTTTGTATCAAGATAACATTAACACCAATAAAAAATATCTGTTTTTAACTTTGGTAGAGAAGGTCTCGATTCTTTTATTATCTAAGAACTTCTAGAGTAAAGAAATACCAGATTTAAGACTTTGAGACCCACTTTTTAGGAACAAAACTTCTTGCTGTCCACTTTATTATCAAAGAATCGAACTTTGTCAAAGTCTAACAGCACATACTTTATTCGAAAGGTATTTTACGAAGAATAGAAGCTTTTCTGAAGGCAACACATTTATTATTACAAATAATTTATTATTAAATACAATAAATATTTATATAATTGATGATGAACCATTTCAAAATTAATGCTCTCTCAAACTGAATTAAAGCTCACAGCGAAAATAGTTTCTGATTAGTTGAGTGGATCTAAGGTACTGTATGGAAACGCAACTTTAAAAGAGGCCGCAGATTCGACCAAAAGACGACATAATAGATGTATCACGTACAAAAATAAAATATATATATAAGTTATCCGCACTTTGAAAAACATTTGTTTTGCCTTTTATTTCTCCATATTCGACACGAGTCGCTTGTTTGTATATTGTGCAATTTTTTGTCGCGTTATTTTATGTGATTTGTTGACGATTTCAAGTCCTTATGAAATCTTTGGAAAGTGTGGAAATATTAAAAATTAAACTGTGTGCGGACTCACTCTAGAGAACTTATACCTTGCAAAGAGTATCGTTTAAAGCATGCAGCATATCAAATAGGATTCCATAAAAAAATTCCTCAACTCACTTCACGTAAGAACATGTACTGAGCATCTGTTTGGTCTCTTGTAATTTTCTCACCATATTCCATCAAATTATTATAATCTTCAGTGTAATTGTCGATCTCTTCTCTGATTTGCTGATGCTGGGTGATGAGATTCTCTGCTTCTGTGAGACTCGACGGTATATCTTCTGATGCAACATCTGTCTGTGTTTTGGTGAGCCAAGACTGGAAGTGATCTAAATCTCTCAAGAAGCGGTGCAAATCTCCTGCCTCCTCCAATTTTGCATCACGCTCTTTAAGCTGTAAAATAAATATGAATAAAAACAAATTCGAAATAAAAAAATATTATTTGCAATATAAAATATTATGGGTCATGAAAGACATAAAATAAATCAATAATTAACATGTAAAAGAAATTCTTAATAATAACAATGAATAAATAACTTTAGATTAATCCCTAATATTATTAATTACTGATAATGTTATTATTTATCAATTGTTTGATAGTTGCTTATCGTTCTGAATAATCCAAAAATAAAAGACGCAGTTGTATAAAATGAAACGAAATACACAGATATGTGACATACTAAAAACATCACACATAATTCATATTTATCGATGTTTAAATGAATAAATTATTTTCGTAGTTTATTTGGAATGTAAAATTCATAGAGATAGGTGCAAGGAATGCGTACCAAAAAAGTTACATCATTCACAAAAAGACAAAATGTGTCATGTATAAATATTATAAGAGTAAAAAACATCTTATCTATTTTGATTACCAGATACCATAAATCTTAAATTATTTATGAACTAGGTTTGAACTTCATTTCTTAGATATTTTTCATGAAGGGGTAGTAAAAAATGTAAAATAACATGAGATATATGGAAATGATGGTGGAGTCATATGTCATTACCAACAGCGGCCATTACCCCCCCCCCTCCCTTCAGAAGGATTAGTAAAAAGATCTAGGGACTTCTGGGAAAGTTTCAATCATTAAATAAAAACAAATCTTTAGTTAATTTAAGTCTTTAATTGCAATTTAGGTGGTATGTAAATACTTTTGTTTATGAGCAGCCTTCCTGAGATTAGAATGCAAAAAATGTTTGCACGTACTGCTTAGAGAGAAGAAAAGAAAAACACATCCTTCATATTTTTCTTTTTATTATTTAACTAGCTGCCTTTCGCGACCAGCCGGTTCGCCAATCTTAATGTTCGTTAAAATTTTAATAATTAAATATTTTATGCAATTTCTACTTTAATAGCTTCTTCATCAAAATATTTTAAAACTTCAAATTTTGATTATCATATAATTCATTCATAATATTATAAAGGCCTTCAGTCATAACGTAATATGTATCTCTCTCATTTTCTGTTAGCACCCGTAGAATTTATGCTTTAAATTAAAGTGGAAAGAATTTATCTTCAATTAATATAATAATATTTTTTACAGAAACAAAGCATTTTTTTTATAATCTGATTACTGAAAATAGAGTCACTGAGCGTTTAAACTTTATGGGCACTAAAGAATATCTTTTTTAATTTATGTAATATTCTCAAGAGTTGGTCAATAAAATTTTCTTAGATTCATTATGAGAAGATCGATTAATTAACAACGTTTAAATTTAAATGCATCAAACACTAAGAAAATAAAACGAATCGTTTAAAATAAACGGTTGAAAACAGGTTTTAAAAAACTACTTAAAAAACGATGTACTTAAAACTATAAGCATATATAAAAAATATATAACTAACATAAATACAATTTACTTACAAAAGCATGCAACTAACCCAAAAATAATTTAAATCATCCATTGATAACGTTGTCATGGCAACAATCAGAACAGAATGCGCATGCGTGAATTTTCTTCGCCGGTTACGTAACACAAATACGTGATTTTTTCTACGCCAGTTGGGGTAACGCTATGCGGATTAGAAATTTTTAATTTCCTTTATTCTGTTTTATTTTAATTCAAAAGTACTTCAGAATGAATCTGAAAGATCGATTCATTAACAATGTTTAATTTTAAATGCATCAAACATTAAGAAAATAAACAGAACCGATTGAAATAATCCACCGAAAAATTTTAACCCTAGCCTCATTATTGTTGGGAGAAAAAAAAACTGAAGCCTTTCTCGTTTGGCGGTGGGGAAAATGGAAGATTTTTTTGGCGGAAAAGTTGGCGGTGGGGAAAATGGAAGATTTTTTTGGCGGGAAAGTTAGTTTTTAATTAATAATTAAAATTCTAATTAAAAATTCGAAAAACGGAACCCCAGGTGCACATTCCCAACCTCCAAGGTATACATGTACCAAATCTGGTATCTGTATGTCAAACGGTCTGGCCTGTAGAGCGCCAACACACACACACACACACATTGAGCTTTATTATAAGTATAGATATATATTATAATACATTAATCTAGTAATAATATAATATATTAATATATAATATATATTATTAGTATATAATATATTAATTTTTCATTTATAAAAACAGCAAATGAGTTATCTATTCCTACTCTTTGTTATTAAGAATAATCTATCTAAATATAATCTTATTTCATCTTCTTTTTTATTCAAAACTTCTGGATTCAAAAATGTTTTCATATAACTCACAATGTACATCCAAAATTAATCTAAATAACTTACGAGATTAGTCAGTTTTTCCCATGATACTTTAATCTTTTCAAGATTTCTCTCAATCTTTTCAGCTTCCTGAAAAAAAAAATGGTATATAGTATCCAGCAACTATTATTTTAAAAATCTTTTTAAAAACTACAGTCAAAAAGTAAATTTGAACAGAAGGTGCTACTTACTTCTGGGTGCTCCATTTTATTCTTTTCAGCCTCTTTTTCAAGATTTTCAAGCTAGAAAACAGATGCATATATGTAATGATATTTTAAAATTTAATTTAATCCTAATTTATTTCCAAAGTTCAGCCCATATTAACTTCAATCTAAAATGTTCTCTTATTTCCTGATCCAATTCCACCCTTTTTATATAATTAATGCAACAGAACTCCTATAAAAATGCTTAAATCAGTGGTTCTCACGTCCCAAGTGAAGGGATAAAAAGTGTCAAGCTAAGCGAATTCTTTTTAAAAGATACCTAGATTTCCCTATCCTAAATCGATACGTGCACAGAAATCCCTATCAGAATTTCACAGTATATAATCGTCAGAATAAATATTTCCACCTTTTTTCACTTTCTCCTGCTCTTGTACAGAGCTGTGAACCCATATTAACTTCATTCTATAATGTCTCTTATTTCCTGATCTTATTCTCTTATTTCTCACTTTTTATTTAATTAATTCTACACTCTCTCTAGAAAACTAATGACTTCAGCCTTTTCTCACACTCCGAGAATAGTGATAAAAATTCCTGATGCTTACAACATTCTTTTAAAGATAGCTACGATTTCCTTGCCTAAAACTGCACGTGCCAAAGAAATCTCTATCAAAATCTTATTGTAAAATCACTGAAAGAAAAAAATTCTGTCATTTTTGCTCTTAAAACACGATGTAGACTGACACATCTCCTACCGCTTTTTCTCGGTATATATATAAGATTTGTTTATTTCACATATTCATTTTTATATATGAATATATTTAAAAAAATATTTCATATATTTTAGAAATATATAATTATAAAACACATAAAGATAAATTAAATATTTCTTAAGAATTTCAAATTAAATTTATAAAAATAATGTGTTAATACTTCATTACGTATAAAGTATATCCATTTAAAAAAAATAGGAAATATTTTACCTTAGCATGTATAGCAGCTAAATCTCGTTCCATACCGCTCAGTCTTCTTTGGAGTGTCATAATACCGACCAAATCATCACCCAGGTCTTCGGTTGCTTCCAAAAGCTTCTTCTTTTCTTCAATCCATGTCTGGAAAATTAAGTTAAAATAAATATTTAACTAAGATTTCATAACAGGAAGAGAAAATTAAATAACATTTCAGGATAAATAAAGAAATAATATATGTACATTAAGATTCTACAAGCTTCAATGCCAGAAATGTTCTATGTTCATTTCAAAAATATTTCTTAATTTCAACTATTTAAAAACTTATTAATACAATCTCCACTAATCTTTAGTATTTCAAATGAAAAAATATTATTGAGTTTGAATGATGCCAAGTCTTCTTTTATAATTTTAAAAGTTTGATTCAACAAAATTGAAATTATTAATTTAATTTATCTTCGATATTCAATTTCTTTTCATTTTGCTAAAAGTACTCGGAAGTATAATGTATTAATTAAAGAAATAGTTTTTGATGTGTGTTTTGTTTGATCGAAGACACATAAAAATATTGATCATACTGTTTTTTAAATTTATTTTTCGTAAAATGCCTTTATAAATTCTTTAAAGAATTTGGCTTTCATATCTTAGAATATTTTAATATTTTTAAGGTTTCAGTTTGTAACGAATTTAAGTTTTAAATTTAATTATTATTAAAGTTATTAAAAAAATTAAATTTTTTATTAAATTTTCATTATTTGTTTAGTCAGAAGTTCATAATTATCTATACATAGTATAAAATGAAGTCTCCTGAAAGCGTCTGTATGTTTGAAAGAGAAAAACGCGAGAAGTACTTAATTGATAGTGGAGATATTTGTGCCATTTTGTAGGCATTTATTGCAAAAGGTTTTAGAATATTGAAGACATATCAAAATAAAAAAAAGGAGTTTTATAATTGAGATTTTGATTATTTTCCTACTATGATTCGCACATGTGTAAAAGAGCAATATCTGTGCTTTGCACTTATCCGCACATGTGCGAAAATCTCAAACTGCGCATGCGCATATAGCAAAAGTTGTCACATGCATATTCGATACATTCTTTTAGCTATTTAAAACTCATCTCCCACCCTCTTCAAAAAAAAAAAAAAAACGAAATATAAACTTTGCCGGAACACATTAAATGCCAAATTGCTTCGTTTGTTGCGCGATAATGAAAATGATGAGGGAAAAAACAGTCGGTTAGCGAATATCAGAGAAAGAATGTCCACATTTAGGGAAGGAAAGTCTTCTGTTGAGCGAAGTAACAATCTCTCTTTAAATCGCACGGCAACTGAATTACAGAGATAGAATGAATCTCATGAAGAGCAAAGTGATCGCCCAGCCAATATAGTTTACAAAGAAATATTATGAATTTTATTTTCATATTAGATTATACAGAGATGACGAACAAGTATGAAACTGTGGATACAATGACTTATTTGTATATTTTTAAATTTTAAAACAGCTTTTCTATTTCATAATTTTAGTGAATTGTTTTGTCTATGAACATATCATATTTTTACCTTTTTAACAGTCTAACTATTTCTGAATGTGTGCTATAAAGAGTTGTTTTGTAGTTATTTTTGATGATTTCTAAATCTATTTTTATGATTGTTTGATGATGCGTGACATGCCGGACGGAGGCTATAATTAAGTTTAAAGTTAATTTTTCCTCTTGGATATTATGCCACGGACAATGCTGCCCGGGTACTGCTAGTAATATATAAATATTGCTGGTGATATTAATTTCCTTAGTGCATTGAATTTTTTATCGTCCTTCATATTTTCTAAATATGCATTTGTATAAAACAATCAATTGATTTGATGCTATAGAATCTGATAACAAATTCCATTACTTTAAGCATGGTGTAAAATACTTAAGTATACTTACAATAGTTTCTTTGCATTCAATATGAAATGTTTGTATTCCATGAGCAGATTGTATTTGTTCCTTTTTACGCTCAGCTGTAGCTTTTAATGCAGCCCACCTATAGAAAAATAGCATAAAGGAATTTAGATACAATAACAATATAAAATAAGTCGTTCAACAACTCTGTTAATAAAATATTTGCGAATTATTACATTGGAATCGAAGTGTTGCACTTGTTTAAATTTTAGAATTCCAGACTATAAATGATAGTATCTATTCTTTTTTGCTCTGAAAATTTCTGGTGAAAGACTTAAAATACTATGGAACAAATCATTATTAAAAAAAGTTTTTGTTCGATTTTTTCCATTCTTTTTTAAACGTAATTATACAAATAATGGAAACTCAAATGCTTAGAAATGCATATTGCAAAGCTATAAAAATCTTTTGATGAATTGCTAAAAATTGAATTTATTAACTAAATTTATAATATCAGTATTTCAACCCTAAAATACTATTATTATTACTTAATATAACATAAAAATACAAATTTCGAATTAAATGAAATTATAAGGCCGGGTTTATATTCGGCCAGTTATAAGATGGCCAGTAAGCAGCGCATGCGTAGAAAGGCTGAAAAATGCTGTTCGGTCGATGGCAAGTAATTGTTCCGACAGGGTAATAATATGCTGCTGTATTTGCATTTTTTCCCCCCTTACTGCGCAAGTATTTGTAGAATTTAAAGGGGGATTTTTGGCGTGAAAAAATTGATCACTTATCATTGATTAATTCTGACATTTTTTGCTCTTTGTTCTTTATGATGCGAGGTTGTGTGTGTGTGTTTTCCATTTTATTTGCCAGTTTTTTTTCTATATTTTTTCAAGTTGACCTTTTTTTTATTTTACCATGTTTCTTCGTGTAAATATCCACATTTTAATAGGATACGCCATGAAAAAGAAAAATTCAAGGACGCCAAATCGGCAATTTATAGCCAAGCATGTAATACCTGAATTTATCTTATGAAATTGTGGCAAACATAAATCAGTCCCTTTCCGCGCATGCGCTACTTACTGGCCGTCTTATTACCTTCCAAATGTAAACCTGGCATTAATCATAGTAAGTGATTTATAAAATTGATATAAATAATAAGCAGACGATAATTTTCACTTTTATGCATTTACTTTCAAACAAACGATAACAGTTTTAGGATAATCTGTTCCACTAACCTTTCATTGAGATTATTTTGTTGTACCAATATCTCTTCTGAATTTGGATGATCTACGTGTAGCAGTTGCCGAGCAAGCTGGTTAATGACAGCAACTCTGGAAGAGTTGGCATTCATTTCTTGCTCAAATCCTTCAAAACGGTGTTTCATCACTTCGATATCTTCAATATCATTGCTCATAACCATGCAGTCTAACATTTTTTCCTAAAAAAACATAATTAGTTATAGAATAATACAAAAAAAATTTTGGCTCATAATAAAAAAAAGAAAACATATTTCTTTATTATTTTATATATATTATGTGTATTTTATATACAGTACTGTGCAAATTAATTGGGACAAACACAAAAATTTTCACAAATGTTGTTTAATTAGTATAGGTTAACTTACATGTACGGTATAGCAATCTAATACAAAATATGTCCTCCTCTAGTTTGAATGAGATCCTGTACACGTTTTGACATCGATTCCACTAAATTAGAACATAAATTTTTGATCTCATCATCACGAAACCAAACTTGCATAGCATTCTCAATTTTTGGTTTCTTTGTTGAGCAGTCCATTTTACTCAGATGTCTCTTTACAATGCTCTACAAATTTTCGATGAGATTTACATCAGGAGAATTACCAGGCCAATCCAAAACCATTATTTTCTGTTTTTGAAAAAAATTCGTTGTTAGCTTAGAAGGATGGCATGGAGCAAGATCTTGTCGAAAGACACCAATACTACAAGCGAACGTTTGCATCATAGGCACAATTTTACTTTCTATTATAGAAATGTATTGTTTAGAGTTCATCGTCCCTTCAATTGGTACTAAGCTGCCAGGTCCTTCAGAAATAAAATAACCGCAAAACATCTGTTTCTGAGGGTGATTAACTGTTTGAATAAGATGTTGTTCCCTGATGGGTTCTCCACCACTTCGCCTGAAAAATCTTGGTCGAAACCCTTGCACAAGAAAATGCGTTTTGTCGCTGAATACAACCTTCTTCCAATCTTATGCAGTCAAGGATTGATATTTTCTGTCCCAATCCAAATGTTTTTTCTTCATTGCAGGTGTTAATAACTGTTTTTCGATTGGTTTTGTTCCAAATCTCCCAGCTTCACTAAGCCTTCGCTGAACTGTCGATGAATCCACGCTCACACCAGTAGCTAATAATTCTCTCTGAAGATCTCTACTTGTTTTGTTAAGATGCATTGTACTATTTCGTACAAGAAATTTGCTTGTTCGAAGTGTGGTCTTGCGTTTGCGTCCACATTTACTCTTTCATTTTGGAGACACTGTCCCAAAATTCTGTTGCTGATTAATAATCCTAGAAACACTGGATTTTCAAACTCCAATTACTGCAGCAATATCCCTCACAGTCATAGAAGTATGCTGACTAAAGGTAACAATTCTAGTCCTTTTCCTGGGAGTGATATCCATTTTTTTAATACACGTCAGAAGGAGACAATTCACACAAGTGACCACTTTTCACAGCAACTGAAGGGAAAAATTTTGCCACATGTCATGATCACGTGGTAAAACCGGTTTAGACTAATCAAGAACAGTCACGCGTTCTAAGAAAATGCAGTTGAAAACGGTTTGAGGCAGAAAATTCCCGAGAAAGGACCAATTTTCTTAAAAAATGTGTTTGTCCCAATTAATTTGCACAGTACTGTATGTATACTATGTTTTAAATATATTTATTTATTCTTAACATTCAGCCTTTACAATCTTTACAATAAATAGGCCAAAGCGTTCCAAGCCAAAACGCTTTATTTCAAATTTAGTATATATTTAATTATACAGGGTGTTTATAAAGTCCCGGGCCCATTTTGATGTTTAATAACTCGCAAAATAATAAAGATATAAACAAACTTATGGCATTTATTGATGGAATAACTCATATATTTTCCTTTTCAGGTTTGAATATTTTTACTTTTGTAAATATCGTCTGCACTTGTGGTTAATTTCAGATAATTTCATTTTCCAGTCTAAATATCTGTACTTTTCTAAATATTGTCTGATTATTAATTGCATTTTTCTCTCTTTTGTTTTTGGCAACTATTGCAATGTTATGTTTACTTTTGATGTGTTTGTTCTATGTAGTACTTTTGTATGTGATGTTTTATTCTAGCGGATATTAAGGAGAATGCATACACCACAAGAGAAAGCACAGATTTTATGGTGGTTCATAGAAATGAAATCGATAGTGCAAGCACAGAGAAATTTCAGAAGAATTTACCAAAAAGATCCTCCATCCAAAAACAGCACCTTGCGGTGGAAAAAGAATTTTCTAGAAATTGGAAGTATCGAAGATAAGAAACGTTCCAGACGTCCTTGCACAAGTGATTTTGATGTTGAGGGTGTCAGAGAAACATTTTTACACAATCCTAGAATATCTGTGAGATCAGCGGCAACAGAATTGGATATCCCAATTTCGACGGTGTACAAGGTTATTAAGAAAAAATTAAGACTGCATGCATACAAAGTTCAAATTGTTCAAGTTTTGGAACCTAACGATAGGCCTAGGAGGATGGCCTTTGCAACAGATATGCTAAGGAGGATAGAAGATGCAGCTGATTTTCTGAAGAGCATAATGTTCTCCGATGAAGCATCCTTTCATGTTTCTGGCATTGTTAATCGCCATAATGTGCGCAAATGGCTCTGTGGATGCCGACATGCTTGTCGCTACCTGGCTGAAATTGACTATCGACTTGATATTCTCCGTGCGACGAAGGGGGCACACGTGGAAGTTCATTGACAAGGGTCATGAAACTTTTTGAGTCTATTTAACCATTTATGTTATTAATTTAAATCTATCTTTATTATTTTATGAGTTATTAAACATCAAAATGGGTCCGGGACTTTATAAACACCCTGTATATAAATTTTTGTATCTCGGAAAGACTTTAAAAATTTTTTTAATTATTTAAAAAGTAAGCGAGATTACACAATAAATAGAGCTTAACAAAGACTATAAAAATATCACCACTTTATTACAATTTGTTGCTTAAAAATTGAGAGAAAAAAACTCTTGAAGGTTGGGAAAACTATGCATAAATTCATACATAGGAGAAATAAAATGTTATCAATATTTCTCTAAATTATCTGGTCGCCAGAGACGACTAGCCTTTAAAAAAGAGTTAAGATACTTTTAAGAAATAAAAGCCAATACCTTTTCAACAATCCATTGCTTAATACCATCAGCTTCATTAAACAATTTGTACAGTGATAAGGCATCAAGGAGGCGTTGTTTTCTTAATTTTGCCAACTCCACTAATTCTTTATATCTGCGATCTATGCTAGAAAGTCTATCCAAAACTTCTGGAGCTGTTCTATGCTGTAATATGCAATAATAGTTTACAAACTAATATAGAGTTTTATATATTTATTCAAATACTTAAATATAATTATGTAAACTAAGATTTTACGACTAAGCAAACAACAAAGTAACAGTATTCATTCATTAACAAAAAAAAATAAATTATAACACTAAAAATTAAATTTTAGACAAAAAAATTCTATGTGGTATACATTTATAAAAAGTAATGAAAAAATTTAACATTCTTCTTAATGTTAAAGAATATTAAGAAAAATCATTATATTAGCGAATTTTTTGGCACATCAAATTTAGTTCGGCTGTATTAACGTCCCGTTTGCAAGCCATACAAGAACTATTTTGGCGGTGAACTTTGTAATTTCGAACCCTACTGTTCGTTTCAGTATCCTGAGACGATCACTTTTCGACGATCCTATCTTATTAAGGGGAGAGACAGGAAGGATGAGAGTCTATTCGGAATTCTTCGTCATTCTTTGACCTTGATTCCTGCCTTATTAGATAATTTTTCATTCAATTTTTTTCTCATATATGTGAGTATCGTGTCATTTCTGACCTTATTATTTTATTTTAATTTAATCCACGAGTAATCTGAGTTTATTATTAAATATAAACCTCTGCTCCTTTCATCTTTCCTCTCACCCCTATTTTGACGAATCATACCCATCCTTTTTCGAATTAAGTCCTCCGCAAAGGCGCGGGTTTTAGAATCCGTTGGCAAACAATAGTCAGCTTCGACTATTGTCATATCAATGACATCTGAGCTGACAATCCTCTGCCCAAACTTCCACGCCACGTCAACAGGAGGAAGTTTGACCCAGGATGTCAGATTAAACATCCAACAGGTCCATATATAGGGCGAATCTTTAGTGAAATCAGCTTTCAAACCTGGAGTCTTCCAACGACCACTTTGTTATTACGGTTCTTGATACAATAAAGTTACTCGTAATAATCATATGTGATAAATAATCTCAATTAAACAATACAATGAAAAATCTCGAACCTTTATAAAGCTTCCATTCTATAATATTAAAATAAAACTATTAAAGACTATTAAAGATTATTTCGAGACTATTAAATTTTTTGACACTTTTACTCTAAAAATACGGTTTAACATTAACTATAATTAACAGAATAAAATAAATGGCCAAGCAGAAAACTTAATTAGTAATTTAACGAATTCAGATTAAGCAAAACTAAACTCAGTGGCACGACAGCCCTATGTGGTCCAAAGCCTACAGTGCCCACATCTGCTTTCTTGACCAAGGGCCCTGGGGTATAAGGCATATGTCCCGGTTAGATGGTCAGCCCAACGCGGAACCCCCAGTGTTTAGTTCTCAAGCATACTTGGTCCTCAATTCATCGACCCACTGAAGGAATAAAAGGCTAGAAAAACAAGGTCAAACTAATTACTTCATCTCCAAGAGCTCCAGCTTGTTGATGTAATGCATCTATGGTGCTAGCGAAATTCTTCAGATCATCAGTGGTATCCTAACAAAATTAAATAACCATTAATTAAATTATATTACTGTTATTATTAAATAAATATTTATTTAACTAACAATAAAATCTATTTTACTTTACCTTATGCTTTTTAAGAAGAGATTGAACATTTGCTTCATCTCTACCTATATCTTCGCTAGACACTAATCGAAGTGTATCCAGCATCCAAGTGTCCACATCGTCAGCATCAGTAAAAAACTATAAATAACAAATTAGTGAAGAAATGTTAATAATTAACTGTAACCAAAAAGATAACAACATAAAAACTTAAACAATTTAATTCTACTTTAATAATAAAAAGTACCAAACAGTTTGTGTGCATATTTTTAATAATAAATGGTAACTAAAGTAATAACAACTTAACAGCTTAATTTACTTAATTCTACTTTGATAATAAAAAGTACCAAACAGTTTGTGTGCATATTTTTAATAATAAAGTGATAACAGCTTAACAGCTTAATCTCCTTAATTCTACTTTGATAATAAAAAGTACCAAACAGTTTGTGTGCATATTTTTAATAATAAAGTGATAACATCTTAACAGCTTAATCTCCTTAATTCTACTTTGATAATAAAAAGTACCAAACAATTTGTGTGCATATTTTTAATAATAAATGGTAACTAAAGTAATAACAACTTAACAGCTTAATTTACTTAATTCTACTTTGATAATAAAAAGTACCAAACAGTTTGTGTGCATATTTTTAATAATAAATGGTAACTAAAGTAATAACAACTTAACAGCTTAATTTACTTAATTCTACTTTGATAATAAAAAGTACCAAACAGTTTGTGTGCATATTTTTAATAATAAAGTGATAACAGCTTAACAGCTTAATCTCCTTAATTCTACTTTGATAATAAAAAGTACCAAACAGTTTGTGTGCATATTTTTAATAATAAAGTGATAACATCTTAACAGCTTAATCTCCTTAATTCTACTTTGATAATAAAAAGTACCAAACAATTTGTGTGCATATTTTTAATAATAAATGGTAACTAAAGTAATAACAACTTAACAGCTTAATTTACTTAATTCTACTTTGATAATAAAAAGTACCAAATAGTTTTTGTGCATATTTTTACAGTTAATTATTGTAAAGAAAAAGATTCAATCATTTCTCCTACTTTTTTCTTAGATCATAATTCAGTAGAACCTCAGTAATCTGGTAGATAAATGACCAAAATAATTAATAAAAGCTCCTTCAAAAGCATATGCTATTTGAAGAAGATATTACAAAATGTGTTATATTTTAAAGTAAGTTTTATAATGAATATTACAAATAAATTCAAATTTTAATAGTTTATGTCACACTAATTCCCACCTGTGGGTATCTTAGAAAGTTTTTGAATATGTCCGTATGTCTGTGACAAAGATAACTAAAGAATCTAGATAGATGAAATTTTACATACGGTCTTTACACTAAATTTGCATATTTCTATCAAATTTTGAGTAAAATCTGATCAGAGGAAATCCGTCTGCCCGGCTGTTTGAGTATAAGTCAACACGATGATTATAAAAAAAAAAGAATTAAAAAGATAAAATTCAGTACACAGATTTAACATCTGCAGTGTAGATCGCTATCACAGTTTGAGCGAAATCCAACAAGGGATTGACTGTCTGTCGGTCTGTACTTTCAGAAACATGTAAACGCGGTAACTCAAAAAAGCAATGATTTAAATATGTGAAATTTGGTAGGAAAGAGATTTTGTGACCAAAATTAAAGTTTTATGTCAAAGTTTGGTTTCAATATGTTGATAAAAACATGTCTGAAACATAAATTCGGTTTTTGGATACTGTTAACCGCATGACACAGATTAATCGAAAAAACTCGCCAAGGATAGATCGTACGATTCAGTCAAAATGCTAAATTCTCAGCAAAAGTTAATATTTTGTAACTATTGTATGCCAGTGCTATGTTGTTTTTTTGTGAAACCACTCCCACTGGTTTATTGAACTCATTAAGTTTTTCAACATTCAAGCATATTTGGTTGAAAAAAACATAATTAAAATATTCTGTCTTAATATTTTGAATACTCTATTAATTTTTTTTTATTTTACCTGATGATAATCAACAGCGTCAGTTAATCTCTTCATTCTCTGCTGTTGGAGCTTCCTGAGATTGGCCAGCATAGTCTGAATTTCATCGATTCTCTCACGGATGCTGTCTGAACTGAAGTGATTGGCGGCAATTAAATCTTCGCCAATCTGGACAAGCGCTTGAATTTGTTTTTCTTGGTTGTTGATTTCACCTTCAGCGGCCTTAAAAATAGAAAAAAATATTTCCATTAATGCATAAAAATGGGTAACAGAATATACGCTAATATGATTAACATAGTAAATCAATGCATCATTTCTATTGTTTAAAAATAAAATTAATACTTGAAAAATCTTATAGGGTATCGATTCTAATCATGGCCCAAAAGTTAATTTCTTAAGCGTTAGGGACAAACATATATTTCCAAATGAAAAAAAAGGCTTTAAATGAAATAAAGAATGATATTTTCTGTTTTTTAAGTTAGTAAATATATTATTGAAAAAAATTATGAAGTCTAAGTTTTTGAATGCAATTCCCCTATTTTATTAGACATATTTAGCAAATTATTCTTGATACACCAATATTCAAAAAGCGAAAAGAAGTCCTTTATTGACCGAATCATGAAAAGTTTGTACAAGTCGATTTTTGATTATTTTCATACATGACTGAAGGAAAATCCACCAATTTATAAAATACCAATGATTATCTTAAAATAATGAATTCAAATCTTCATAACTCTATCAGTTTTGATTGCAAGAGCGAGACCTGTATAGTTTAGAATGTGTGGCAAGAATATAGCACTTTATGGTCCAGAGAACTATATAAAAGTTTAGACTTTTTAGTTTTATATTAAGTTTCTTTAAGCATTTTTTTCGATTAGAAGTAAATGTTTCTCCCAAACGGTTTGTTAATCTTTATATGTAGTTTTCCTATTGAAAATTAGTCAAATATAGTAAAATATTCTTGATACATCAATATCCTAAAAAAAGAGAAAAAAGAAAGCCCACTCTTCTACTGACCGAATCATGAACACTTTGTATATGTCTATTTCAGACGATTTCCGATCATTTTCATAGTTGTATCTAGGAAAATTCACCAAATAATATAAGACCGATGATTGGCTTAAAATAATGAAATTCAAAGCTTCATAATTCGATCATCGCAAAAGTGAAACTTGTGTAGTTCAGAAAGTGTGTCAAAAATGTAGCACTAATTATGGCCAAAGAAAGTACTAAATATTCAAAATAGCACTAAATATTCAAAGCAAAACCCAAAGAAATATATAAAGGTTCGGATTTTTTAGCTTTATATTATGTTTCTTTAAACATTTTTCGGACTGCAAGTATATGTATTTCCCTAACGGTTAGAAATTATCTGTAGAACCACGACTGAAATGGATAGTTTATGTATACATTTACCATCATATATATTTCTGTTCCCAAACTCAATATCATATAAAATAAAAAACAAATTATTTCATAAGAATAATTTAGAAACAATAATGAAATAAGGGCATTGAAAACTTCACTGAAAAATCGAAGTAGAAATAGAAAATATTTCCATTAATACAAAAAATTGGCAACAGAATATGCATTAATATGATTAGCATAGTGAATCGATATATCTTGTTTATTGTATTAAACAACAAATTAATTTTTCAAAAATGTATTCTTTTGAGTATTGAATCCAATTGTGATTGAAGAAGTGACTGAAATTGATAAAAATAGTGACTGAAAATATCTAAAGTGAAAACTAAAATATTGCAAATCGTTTTCAATAAAATATCGCAAAAAATAATATATTGCAAATCGTTTTCAATAAAATATCGCAAAAATAATATATTGCAAATCGTTTTCAATAAAATATCGCAAAAATAACATATTGCAAATCGTTTTCAATAAAATATCGCAAAAATAATATATTGCAAATCGTTTTCAATAAAATATCGCAAAAATAATATATTGCAAATCGTTTTCAATAAAATATCGCAAAAATAATATATTGCAAATCGTTTTCAATAAAATATCGCAAAAATAATATATTGCAAATCGTTTTCAAAAGTACAAAAGAATAAATTACTATAATTTTTTAATGAACTCAATCACATCATTTTTTTTTTTTTTTTTGCATAATTTTGTAGGAAACAAGATCGAAAAAATTCGTTGATAGGTAAAATAAGTCAGAAAATGAAAAGACAAATAAAATTTGTTTTTACCTTGTTTTTACTAATAAGTAAGTGAATGGCTGTTAGATCATGACCAATGTCACCCGATGACAATATCCTTTCTTTTTCTTTAATCCATGCTTCTTCTTCGGCCATATCCCAGAAGAATTGCCACAATTTACGTGATTCAATTAGGTGGTTGTGTCTATCAGAAGCAAGTTGCACCAATTCGATATAAGCAGCCTCCAGTTGCTTTATTCTTTCTTGAATGTACTGAGGATCACAAACTTGATATCCACCTTTTAGGCAGAGAAAAATGCATAGTTATAGTTTGAAAAAAAATTAAGTAATTTAAAATAATACTTTCACGAAATAATGTCTTAAATAAAGTATTAAAATGAAATCATAGAATTATGGAAATTAAAAATTGAAGAAGAAATAAATTTATATTTTTATCAATATTTTTACAGAAAATACCGATTTAAATATCATTATTTGAGAAAAAAGTTAAACAAAAAAATCCTAGATTTATATAAAAATGTAGATGTCTCTCTAAGTTTCATGTTTATGATAAGAAAAACGAAAAAAAAATTCTTAAAAAAAAGGGGGAACTATTTGCATTATTTTTATAGATAATTAATTAAATATCACTAGATTTTTTTTTACTAGCCTGATTGCAGCCTTTAAGCTACATTCAGTAAAAATATTGTTTAAGACTTTTATTTAAATTCTTAAATAGTAAAATACAGAGCCCCGATCATCCGGACCTTTCTTAATAGTGACAGTACTAGAAAATTGTTTTTATTTTGCTTTATTCAATTTCTACTATTAGTTCACTCTCTCCCTATATACCCTGTGTATATATATATATATATATATATATATATATATATATATATATATGTCTTGTTCAAATTTTCAATCGTTAATAAAATATTTTTAATTCGTCCACTCAATTTCAAATACGTTTTTTTAAACTTGTAGTAGATGAAGCTTGATGTTAATACAGTTTTTTTTCTCAAATATTAATTCATTAATTAAATTTAATTAATTAATTTTAGTTTTATATGGGAGAAAGAATATATATATTTATATTTTTATATTTATATATCATATTATATTTATTATTATTATTATATTTCTATATTATTAATATTTTTATATTTATATTATATTTTTAATATTGTGATTCTGTGATATGTATATACATATTTATATTAAGTGTAATTCTTTAATAAAAAGTAACTTAAATAAATTTTTTCTTTGTTGACCTAAGTAGGAATTGACTTAAATTTTTTTATATATTACTTGTTTTTATTTTTTTTTTTAATAAAGTCAATGACTCTTTCAGGAAGGGGGTGTCAAAGCCTGATATCTGATTTTCAAGATTCGAAGATTTGTAAAAAACCGTCAATGAAGTCACCGCTTTTATAAGGTGTAGAAACCAGCAGAAGTAATCCTCCTGAAACTTTTTCATACATTCTCTAATAAATGTACTTGTGTATTTATTAACCTTATGTCACTAAGGAACGATATTAAGGAAAGAGCCAATTAGCGGTCAATCTTTGGCAATTAATTCTTCGGATGGAGGTCATATAAGTACCAGAACGCGAATGTCTATTTTAAAAGTCCCTTTTTTTTTTACCGATAAAAACTAAAATTTGGCGCTACAATTGTAATCACAAAATTACATTCTAAATTTCCTACATTTAAGTCTTTATGTTTTTGTAAGATCGCGTTTACATGCTTATGAAAGTGAAAACCGATAGATTCCCAACCCCTAGGCGAATTGGTTTCAAATGTGATGCATATCTATATTTTATATGTTAAATTTAGGCGCAAAATTTTATCCATTTAGCTCACTGCATTTTGTAATTATGGTGTTATTGTATTTGGAAAATGGACAGACATTCTTCTTTTGAGTGGATTTCTTATTGATGGAAAGCTATTAATTTGAGTAGAGACCGTATACCAAATTTCACCAGTCTAGCTCAAAGCGTTTTTGAGTTATCTTATTCACAGAACAGCTTAACATAATCAGAAAAACGTTTTTTTTTAACTGAAAAAAATTTGAAAGGTGGAGATTCGTCAAAATCACGAAACTAATTTCTTTATTTGACGATTACAATACTTTCTATCTAGACGTTTCTTTTACGAGAAAATAAATAATTTTTTTATGCTTTTCAATTGTGATGTGAACCACTCATTTTCATGAAAAAATGACATTGTGAATACATCTGAAATTACAGAGCTGTTTTACGGCAACAGAAATTTAAATCTAAATATCCTTTTCCCTTAAAAAAAAACTATTACAAAAATGCAAAAAATGAAGAAGAAAATAGGTAACATCCGAGAATTTTCTTGACAGGGATTGATTCTTTAAACTGTTTTGCCAATGCGGAATGTGTGGTTTCCTCTTTCTCTTAATTTCAAGAAAGAATTGCTCAGACAATATAAGCTAATACATGAAAATACTTGTAAATTTCATTTTATAATTTCGTTAAAGCAATTTTGGAAAAATTTATTCAAAAAATCATTATTAAAATTTCAATATCTTTAAACCTATCTTTTAGTTTTCTAATCTTTATTCGAGATGACTATGGTCCAGTCAACTCGAATAATCGAAATTCTACATTACTTCAATTTTGCTTTATGATTTCAAACAGTATTTCAGTTTTGATTCATTCAGTTTAAAGAATGAAATCTATGATTAAAATCTACTAATTAAAAACAACATAATAGAATTTGTCACTCTTACTTTTGCTCTTAGTGTCCAAGAATGCCTGAAGATGTTGAATAACTGCTTTAACGTTCTCTCCCAGGACATTAATGTCGGCTTCAATCAAACTGTGTTTTTGCAGTAAGTCGACAACGCCCATCAAATGTTTTCCTGAATCTTCAGTAAGCAAACGACTCTACGAAAGTGAGGGAGAAAAATCAGATTTTCAGTCAGATAGCAGCATGTTATAAGATTTTCTCAAAGTCTAATAAAGTGAAAATTTCAGATTTCAGTTACTTTTTATATTTTAATGATTATTCTAATTTCATCAAAAAAGAAAGTTTCATACAATTTCTATAACTTGTAACAATCGTATAACCTTCTTCAATTTATAAATCTAGGATGTAACCATAAAGGAATTAATTAGAAATTTGATGAATATATGTCTTTTTAAATTAATAGCCTTTGTCCTTTAAATTGATAGCTATTTAAGTTAGTAAGCTTTTTAAAAACTGAATTAAATTCACAATTTTACTAATACATTTATGTTGCTGTTGCTTATCTCCCTTGGATTGAACACCAATTCTAAGAGATCAGGGAAAGAAGGGTGAAGTAACTTCTGAGGGTAAAGACCCCTGAGCACCCGAGGGCAGAAGTCTGACTTTAGCTCATATGAAGATGACATTCATACACTCGCTCGCACAACCCTCTTTTTACAGGGGGGCTCGTTCACTCACTTTAGAGATAGAGCAAAAGTTAAAGAACAACCATGCCCGAACGAGGACTCGAACCCCAGTCGCCCAGATTACGAGGAAGACGCTTTACTCCTTGGCCAGAACGCCGGCAAGTATTAATGTATGGAGTGTTACGAGTTAAAGAATTTTAAGTGAATCTAAATACTGGGCATTTTACTAATTGTTTTTGTAAAACCGGGCTCTCATGAGTAGACAGTTGTGACTTAAGAGCTTGTCAGAGGAGTCTATTTTGATAAGTCAGGACAGACGTGAACCAAAATTTGCCAAGTCTAGTTAGGTTTCTCTCTTCACAATACGTTATTGTAGATATACCAGCAAAGAAAAAAGCAAAAAAAAAAAAAAAACCCACTAAGATCTATATAACCGCTTTTATCATAACCCTATATTTTCTCAACGACCTTCTCTCCGTTTTATACATATCTTTCTCTCAGCATATAATCTCGTGAGGTCAAAAGTCAGCAGCCAACTCATCAAAGGGCTCTGATGAGTAGACAGTTGTGACTTAAGAGCTTGTCAGAGGAGTCTATTTTGATAAGTCAGGACAGACGTGAACCAAAATTTGCCAAGTCTAGTTAGGTTTCTCTCTTCACAATACGTTATTGTAGATATATCAGCAAAGAAAAAAGCAAAAAAAAAACCCCACTAAGATCTATATAACCGCTTTTATCATAACCCTATATTTTCTCAACGACCTTCTCTCCGTTTTATACATATCTTTCTCTCAGCATATAATCGCGTGAGGTCAAAGGTCAGCAGCCAACTCATCAAAGGCAAGTAATAATATGTACAGAAAGCGTATATATGATTTTTTTAGAAAATTCGTTTGCATGAAGTAGGCATAAAGATTTTTAATTCTGTAGCTGGTGAGCACTATGTTATTTAATAAAAAAAAATACATACCTTGAGTTCTTCCATGGTATCGAGAATATATATCATCTCCTGGAAAGTTTGTTGAAGTGTTATCGAGTCCTCTAATCTTGTGCGACGTGCACGGAGAAGTTCTAATAAGTAGTTCCATAATCGAAGAACATTGTCTCTCCTATTAAGAAAAAGTGTGCCCAATAAACCTCATCAAGCAACAGAGTAAAACGAATTTGTTCGGCGTTTCAGTGAAGTGACGTCATCTTCAGATGGCACTACTAGTTTGCTTATGGTTTCTTACTTTTAAATAATTAATTTAGAGAATATCGTTTGGTGTTTCCGAATTCGTTTTCAGTTTAATTATCGCACTCTTGTAAAACCTGTAATACGTAAAATATGTTTATTCTTTAATGTTTTTTTTTTACTTTATAACCGCTTTCTTACGATTTATGTTTCTCAAAAAATCTATAAATATTACGTAGAATATAATTTTGAAATCAAGCTGTATTATATTCATTACATTTTACCACACATACAGCATGTTCCAGAATTTTCCAGTAATAGCGAACATGAGATAATTACTTACTATTAATTATTTATGATTTTTAACTACCGCAACATAAACAATACAACATCCGAATTTCAGAAGCCTTGCATTTTCTTATCAGGATAAAATTGAATCTATAGTATTACCCTCTTCTATGCTTTCGTCAACATTTTTAGGTGGCTTAAAACACTTTTTATTTGTCCGTTCTTATTAAGTTTAATTGCAATGATTAAGTTTAATTCCAATTTGATTAAATTTATTTGCAATGATTAAAGTTTAATTGCAATGATTAAGTTTAATTACAAAGAATGTAAGTTTAATTGCAACTTCATTAAATTTTATTGCAATGATTAAGTTTAATTACAATTAACGTAAGTTAAATTGCGATGATTTAGTTACAATTTGATTAAATTTATTTGCAATGATTAAGTTTTAATTACAACTTGATTAAATTTATTTGCAATGATTAAGTTTTAATTACAACTTGATTAAATTTAATTGCATTGATTAAGTTTAATTGCAATTTGATTAAATTTAATTGCAGTGACTTAAAGTTTCCTCTCATTTACACCACTATTACTACAGTCTTTCAAAAATGTAAAAACGATGTAATGCAGTAAATAGAATTTTTGGATTGCGTGACTAAGACAAACAAAATAAATTTAATTAGATATGGGAAGGGACATTTTCTCGTAAAAAAAAGTATTGGAAATTAATTTAATAAGCTAAAAAAATACAGAGGAGGAAGTACAAAAAAATTTTAACGAAAAAGTAAGATTGGATTTAATTAAAGTTAAAAGGTAAAGGTCTATTTCGTTTTCCTTAAAGAATATGATATGAGAATTAAATGAAAAAGTCATAAAGTGCTATTTAAGAATTCTTGAAAATGATAATATCGTGTTCAGTTTAGCCCTTTTTAAAGTAATAAAAAGAAATAATTTGAGTAGTAGCTTAACACTTTCAACGCTACAGACGAGATATCTCGTTTTTTAAAAACTTCCAATTACAGGTTTCTGTGGGCTAAAATTTGTCTCTTATGCCAATTTGAAAAAAAGTAAATGTATTCTTCAGATATGTATTAGAAAGTTCAACCTATCTAAACTGGCATAAGAGACAAATTTTAGCCCACTGCGACCTGTAATTGGAAGTATCTGAAAGACGAGATATCTCGTCGGTAGCGTTGACAGTGATAATGAAAGGAGGGCAGAAAGCGATAATTATGACATCACACATCTGTATTGTTGATATGTATATGTATATACGAATGCCATTTTTTAAAGCCAACGTAATGAAGGAATGGGAAAATATCATCGCATATACCTTTATTATACACTTATTGAAAGCTTTGGTCTTACATAAAATCATATAATAATTGGAAGTCACTTACCCATGTTATGTCATTGAAAGTTTAGTGGATCAAATCTACATGAAAGGATAAGAGCTAACGAGGGCTGGATAATTAAAAAAAAAGCAAAGTAGGCAACTGCTTAACGGTTCCGCAAATTTGAGGTACCCTAGATGATTTTTTAGCATTATTTCTAGGACAAATAAATTTTATTTGGGTTATATCAGGAAATATGTATTTGAATTTATTGAATTTAATAATCAAGAATCGTTTAAATTCGGAACATTATTATCAGTAATATTTTTATCCATCAAATTAGCTTAATATGATTTTTTTATAATTGGCGAATGGCAACAGAGTATTAAGATTGTGTCAAAAATAAGTTCGTAACTTTTTTACCATCTTATTTAAAATGAATTTTGAACTCAAAATTTCTTCATTTACAAGACAATAGAACAATTCTCTTGAAAAATGATCCATAATGAAATATTCTGTTATTATTTTATTTTATTTATTTATTTATTTATTTTGCAAAGAGGTAGGGGCAAAGCATTCATTAACTAAAGGTCCTTGAATTTTTATAACCCTGAATCCGAGGCAAATAAGTACTTTTAAATTAGGAGAATAATATTTTATCATTGCAAATTACATATTCCTTAATTTTTATCACTCTAAGCCAGAGTAATTTAAGGGAAAATTCCTGTTATAAACTACACAAAGAATTCCTAAAAGACATTGACAAAAAAAAGTTGTAACATTTTCCGAAATAATAAACTATAAGAATCATAAATGTAAATTACTTTTTAAAAAAAATGAAGAATTAATAAATTAAAAGCATGATTATTTTTTTTTAATTCTGTGCATTATTACCTCCATAATAAATAGAGAATAGAGTTAGGGAAAATTTTACAAAGCTTTTGATTATTTATCTGCTCCTCTCTTACCTTGCTTGTATTCTGGCAATATCGTGGTAATTTTCGGTTTCCAGCTCTTGGGCTACAGCAACAATTGCTTGCACTCTTTCTTCATAAGCATATATGTCTGTTTCAATGGCTTCATGCTTCTTTGCAGCTGCTTCTACTGAAGGAAGATCAAAGCCAAAATTGTCTTGGGACACCAATCTTTGATTTTCACTGAGCCAAGTTTCGCGCAATCCAGCTTTGCGATCAAATCTGGCTGCTAACTGCTCAAGCTTCTCTTGCCTGAAATTTAAATAAATTGTAATTTATAGCAGCTATTCTCTATAAGAATAAGCTATAACTAGTAAAGAATATTTTTCAATATAGCTTATTCTTCAATTCTTCAAATAAAGCGTAATTTATAGCAGCTATTCGCCATAAGAATAAGTTATAATTATTAAAGAATATTCTTCAATATAGCTTATTCTTCAATTATTCAATCAATTTAAATAAAGCGTAATTTATAGCAGATATTCTCGATAAAAACAAGTTATAATTATTAAAGAATATTCTTTAATATAGCTTATTCTTCAATTCTTCAATCAATTCAAATAAAGCGTAATTTATAGCAGTTATTCTCGATAAGAACAAGTTATAATTATTAAAGAATATTCTTTAATACAGCTTATTCTTCAATTTAAATAAAGCATAATTTATAGCAGCTATTCTCCATAAGAATAAGCTATAATTATTAAAGAATAATCTTTAATATAGCTTATTCTTCAATTCTACAATCAATTTAAATAATGAGTAATTTATAGCAGCTATCCATAAGAAGAAGTTATAATTATTAAAGAATATTCTTCAATATAGCTTATTTTTCAATTTTCCAATAAATTTAAATAAAGCGTAATTTATAGTAGCTTTTCTCCATAAGAATAAGATATAATTATTAAAGAATATTCTTCAATATAGCTTATTCTGCAATCTTCCAATCAATTTAAATAAAGCGTAATTTACAGAAGCTATTCTCGGAAAGCATACGTTATAATTATTTAAGAATGTTCTTTAATATAGCTTAATCTTCAATTCTCCAATTTAAATAAAGTGTAATTTATAGCAGGTATTCTCCGTAAGAATAAGCTATAACTAGGAAAGAATATTCCTCAATATAGCTTATTCTTCAATTCTACAATCAATTTAAATAACTCAATAATTTATAGCAGCTGTTCTCCATAAGTTATAATTATTAAAGAATATTCTTCAGTATAGCATATTCTTCAATTATTCAATCAATTTAAATAAAGCGTAATTTATAGCAGCTATTCCCAATAAGAATAAACTATAATAAGTAAAGAATATTCTTCAATAATTATAAGATAATAAAGATTAAAAAAGCAACAATTCATTTCTGAATTGTAAATTTTGATTTTTAAAGATCTATTTTCATGAACAGTAACTTTGCATTCTTAAACAAAAAAAATTCACAAAAAGATTAAATTAAAAAAAATTGTAAGTTTTGATTTTAAAAATCCGTTTTCAGAAGCAATAATTTTGAATTTTAAACTAAAATTTCATTTCTAGTTTATAAGTTTTTTTATCTCAAGAATCCCTTTTCTTGCAATAATTTTTCTTTTAAAGCAAAAAGTCTGCACCAAGGAAAAAAATTTCATATTTAATTTCATCATATTTTCGTGAAAATATAATTATAATAACAATAATGTTATTTATTAGAGACTTCAGATTCAGAAATTCGACACTTTTTATAAACTGATGTTTTTAACAAGACAGGTGTAAAACGTTGATTGGAAAAGAAATCACTTTATGTCAGTGTCAATGAGCTTGGGGCGGCGCATATGAAACATCATTGCATCAGTTTTATGATATTTATAATTGAAACATCACTGCATCAGTTTTATAATATTTATTATTAATTAACCGCCTTTAGCGACTAACTCGTTGAACCAAAACATCTGCTACCGTGGTTGTTAAATTATTAACATAGAAAGCATTTATTAAATACTTCATTTCGTTATATAATAAGAATAAAAAATACGAGTTTAATGGAATCTGTCGACTATAAACTGTTTTTCGTGCAAATTAAAAAAGTGTATACTGCGAAATAAAAGCAGGAGTGAAAATTCTACTTCAAAATTAATGTACAAAGAAATCATTTTTTCTTCTTGATTTTAACATAGACAAAAGAATACGATTGAATGGTTTAATGGAAACTGCAACTAGTTTGTTATAGATTATGCATTAAATTAAAATTTAAAAATTATTAAAATTAGAAAAAAAAAATATGTAGAAATGTATAGTTAAAATGGAAGTTTTTTCAGATTTTAAGAAAGTGTAGAAACCATATCTGTGGGATAATATTTTTAGAAGTCAGAGCTGAAAACACAAAAAATTTTCTATAATTTTTAACAATATTTTTATCAATTTTTTGGAATTTTGAAAGTTGATAATTAACCTCCTTTTGTATGGAAGACCACATATGACAAAATTCTTTATGACCAAACAGAAACTGTAGATTTCTATAAAGATATTCAAACAAATATTTGTCTTTATATATGTAGATAGTGCAATTTTCTGTTTAATGTTATATTTGTGCAATAAGTTTAGACTTTGCGATAAAAATGCATTTTTTTTATCTGGTTCGTATATCTACTGGATTACTGAAAGTCTCTATATGCTCAAATTTCTTTTTCTAATATTATAACTTTAAAATTGTAACAAGCTAGATTTATTCTGAATAACCTTCAATTGATAAAATTTTTAGATCCATTTTTTTTTAGTACAAAGTAATTTAAAAATATATAAATCACTGTTTGGATAGTAACAAAAAGAAAATCTTTTACAATTATGTAACAAAAATATATATAAAAAAAACCTTATAAGTTCATCTCTGAGTGCCAATTCTCTTTCATGTTCAGCTTTTTCTAAACTCTCCCATGCTCTGTTGATATCAGATATCGTTTTCCCCTCTGGAGGAAAGTACAATCGCTGATTGGTAGTTCTCATCCTACTTTGAATGGTAAATAGCAATACTTCGAGGTTGCCTTTTTCAACAAACCTGGAAATATACAAATATAATTATAAATAAATTAGTTTTAAAATATAATAGTTTAATTAAAACACATATAATAATTTTTAAAATAAAACTAATGAATTAAATATTTTAAGGCATTTCCCTTTTTGTCTAAAATACTTATCGTCTGCTTTTATTTAAAATTACAATATCGAGTAAATCAGACGATTTTTTTTAAAAATAACCTTTAATAAATTTTCCACGTAAGTTATTAATATTTGTTATATTAGAATTGCAAATTTTGTTGACAAATGTATTAGAAAAATTGTATGCAATTGAATGGTTTACTTAATATCAGTGTCAAGTGCAGTTAAATCATTACTTTAATACCGGTAAAAGTATAGAAAAGGATAAATGGAAATAAAATAGAAAATTTAAAAAAATATTGGTAAAATAAATAAAACTGTAAAAAAAGAAAAAATTGTTGCTAATTTCTAATTGAATTTTAATTAATTTTCGAACTTTAAAGAATTTACAGTATTCTTTCTCAGATATTAAATAAAATATAGATATAGAAAATAAAAATAGATATAGAATTTAAAAAAAAAGGCTTTTAGCAACGTAAAGAATTTTATTTTATGTTGCTTGTGTTGATACATGTATTTCTAAAAAGATTATGAAATCTAAATTGATACACAATTCTCTCGTTCTGCTAGTCATATTTGGAAAAATAATTTTAATACACTAGCATTCAAACAAAAAAGCTCACGATTCTGTGACGAAATCTGGTTTATTTATGAATATCATTATTTTAGACAATTTTAGAATATTTCAATAGGTATTCTGAGAAAAACCTCTAATTCACAAATTATAGAAACCTCTAATTCACAAGTTATAGGCTGTTGATTGGTCTAAAATAATAAAATTCAAAGCTTCATAATTTGGCCAATTTTTCCGCAAAATAGTGAAATTATTATTATATTATTTTGTTGTTGTTGTTGAAATGCTATTATGCTAAAATTATTTTACCAAATATGATTGATATAATGGACAATTGTGTATCAATTTAGATTTCGTAATATTTTTTTCGGAAATACATTTATTGACACAGGCGACATAAAATATAATACTTTACGTCATGAAAATGATTTTTTCAGCTAGAAGAATACTCATAAATCTGGTTATTTAGAAATTAAATAAGGGTTATCAATTTTTTAATTATTAAATTTAGAGAGAATAGGCTGATTGTATATAATTTTTATATACATTGAAAATCTATATATAATGATACAATATCATACTTTGGTGGTTTTTCTACAGTTCTGTAAGAATTAAAGGCCAGAAGTTGTTGTTGAACTCCGAATAATGAATTTGCAAATTTTCTATCGGACAAAGCAGCAATCGTTTGCTTGATCCACTTCAGAAGATTAGAAGTCAAAGTTTCATATTCGTGAATCATTTTCTCACTTTGCATCGCTTGACCAACAACCTATTCAAGAAAAGAATTCAGATATTAAAGATTTAAAAAAATATCAAAAGATCACGAGTGTAACCTAAAAACAGTTGTGCACTCTCTTCTATTGAAATTTTTTGAACTTAGCTCATTTGGAATTCTTACATTTCCAATACGACGTCCCTGGACTGTTTCTTGTTTCATTTTAGAGAAATAATGGTAGTAGGTGACAACATATGTAATGATTGATTTTTCATCTGGATATTCTACAAATATATCTGTAAGAAAATGCATAGTATAATTATGGAGTAAAAACGATTTGCAAAATTCTCATTTTTTTAGAGTAAATTCAGTATTATTTTCAATAAAATTTTATAATCAATATATTAGGGTTTCCTATAAGTTTCTTTTCTATTTCTAATATGAAATGGATACACAATGTTTACTGTTTAAGATATTATTTATTTTGTTTTATAAGAACCCTTTTGCTCTATTACTTTCTTCCATCTCTCAGGAAGCCTCAAAATTGTTGTGTTTTGGACGAGAAATAATCCCCGAAATGCGCTTTTATTTCTCTTATGGATTTAAAGCGCTTATCGCTAAGAGTATTTTTTAAGGACAGAAAGAAGTAATAATCAGATGGAGCGAGATCTGGATAGTATGCAGGATGCGGTAAAATATCCCAATCAAACTATAAGAGCTTCTCTATTACGACTAATGCAATATATGGTGTCGCGTTGTCATGATGAAAAACAACGGCTAGTCGGTTCATTCATTCTGGCCTTTTTTTTTGTTGTTGTTGTTGTTATGGCAGTTTTCAATTGATCCAGTTGATAACAATATTTCGTAGAATTTATTGTTTCATCTTGAGGAAGGAGCTCATAGAAAATTACGTCTTCCCAATCCCAACAAATGGGCAAAAGAACTTTTTTCGGGATTTAGTCCCAGCTTGGGGTGTAATGTTGCACCAGAGCTATATTACACTCCAAGCTGGCCTGTATGTTTGATAAGCCTGTATATTTGAACAAGCAGAGTCATTTGTAGCGCGATGAGAAAGAAACTTTTGAGATACCCTAATACATTAAAAGAAATGATAACATTTTAAAAAAGAAATATAGGTTTTTATCTATTCAAAAATGCCCAGAATTAAAATGAATATGGAAATTGAAATTTCAAACTAACCTTCAGCATCCAACAACTTCATGATTCCTAATCTCTGTTCAGCAACCGTGAAAGCGTGATTCAAATTATAAATAGCATTGGATCGTGACAACCTGTCATACTGTATCAAATCAGGCCTAAGGAAAATACAATAAAACAAACCATTGGCTTTTAATAAAATACAATAAAGCATGATTAGCAACAGTAAAAGCATAATTCAAACTATAAATAGCATTGGATCGTGACACCTGTCATACTGTATCAAATCAGGCCTAAGGAAAATACAATAAAACAAACCATTGGCTTTAAATAAAATACAATAAAGCATGATTAGCAACCGTGAAAGCGTGATTCAAATTATAAATAGCATTGGATCGTGACAACCTGTAATACTGTATCAAATCAGGCCTAAGGAAAATACAATAAAACAAACCATTGGCTTTTAATAAAATACAATAAAGCATGATTAGCAACAGTAAAAGCATAATTCAAACTATAAATAGCATTGGATCGTGACAACCTGTCATACTGTATCAAATCAGGCCTAAGGAAAATACAATAAAACAAACCATTGGCTTTTAATAAAATACAATAAAGCATGATTAGCAACCGTGAAAGCGTGATTCAAATTATAAATAGCATTGGATCGTGACAACCTGTCATACTGTATCAAATCAGGCCTAAGGAAAATACAATAAAGCAAACCATTGGCTTTTAATAAAATACAATAAAGCATGATTAGCAACAGTAAAAGCATAATTCAAACTATAAATAGCATTGGATTGAGACAACCTATCATATTATGTCAAATAAGGCCTAAGGAAAATACAATAAAACAAACCATTGGCTTTTAATAAGACATAGGCTGAAATTCTCAGTAATAATTCTTATACAATCTTTAAAAATCATATTACAATCTTCCAAAAAAGAAACTAGATTAAATGCAGGATACATCATAAGTTACATCCCTACCCTCTTTAATTGGATTATAAGTTACAAAATTCAACATATTTAAATAATTAAACACTGCAGGGTGCTTTAAACCCCCTGGTAATTCCGTTATTAGATGATAAAACATAATTAGACAAGCACCATTCAGTACACAATGTATATTCGAAACTCAGTCCATGAAATACTAGAGAGGTTTTTTAGTAATTTGTCCCATATTGTTTTGTGAACATGATATTTAAAGTAACTTTGATTCGAACTGAATTCGAGAGTAATATACTGTATCAATGACGTAGTGACCAGGGAAAAGGGGCTCAGCCGCCAGTCTTAGGAGACGACATGTGGACAAATCTATGCACTTATGGTATTTTTTAAAGAAAATATATAAGAGGCGAATAAATAATGCCATGCCCTAGATGAGTCTTATCTTTACTAAATCATTGTGTTGTAGGGAAGGAGAAATTCCAGGCCAAGTTTCTTAGATAGGTTATCAAACTCAGAAAGGATGATGAAATACACGATGGTTTTAAATTTTTATCCCCTCATAATTTCCTTACTACTGATGATCGAAAGACATTTCAAGTTGGATGAAATAGTGATTCATCATAATGAAGAAATTTTACTCTGAAAGTTTTTCGATAGCTAGAATTAGTTAGAAATTAAGGACTGAAAACGGATTTCCAAACCCTAATTCCGACTATATTTTCAGATAAACTTGTTTTATATCTTACCATCAGTAGCATTATTTTTTTATTCTAGAAGCTAAAACCATTATAAAAATTTCAAGTGTAATTGATGGGAAAAAAGTTTTTTTTCTTTCTTTTTTTCAATCACTTTTTCTTTCAAACATGTAATCAATTGCAGTCATCAAAAAACTTTTAGTACAAAAGTTGAATGTTATAAAGAGGCAAAATTTCTTCCAATATAAATTATCTATCTATATTCAATAATAAGGGAGCTTATAGAAATGAAAGTATCAAACGATCATCATTTCCATCACCTCTTCTAGCTGGATGGCCTATCTATGAATTCGGCCAAGAATTTCACTCTTCCTTCAACTTATTACAGTACAGTTCAAATTGAATCGAAATTGCTCCAATTATCGTGTTCGAAAGATACCTAGGGTAAACGATTGTAAGATAACTGGACAACGCTACACAATTTGAGTTCCGAACATTTAATGTGGAATGTTTTGTACTTGTTGTGTTCTGTTGCCTCTAAATGCACTACTTCGAATTTCGAATCATTTCCATCACCCTTTCAAGCTGGATGGCCTATCTATGAATTCGGCCAAGAATTTCACCTTTCAGCATATTACTGTGCGACTCAAATCAAGTAAAATTGTTCCAATTATCGTGTTCGCAAGATAGCATAAGGTAAACGATAGCAAGATAGCTGGAAAACGCAACACAATTTGAGTTCCGCACCTTGATATGATTTGTACTTGTGTTCTGCTGCTTCAAAATGCACTACCTCGAATTTCAAATCATTTCCATCACCCTTTCGAGCTGGATGGCCTATCTATGAATTCGGCCAAGAATTTCACCTTTCAGCATATTACTGTGCGACTCAAATCGAGTAAAAATTGTTCCAATTATCGTGTTCGCAAGATAGCATAAGGTAAACGATAGCAAGATAGCTGGAAAACGCTACACAATTTGAGTTCCGCACCTTGATTAAAGAATGGTTGGTACTTGTTATGCTCTTTTATCTCTAAATGTATTACCGCGCATTTTAAAACGCGCTGCATATTATACTGAAATTTCTATAAAAGTTTGAAACATGATTTTACCTGTGCTTGTGAATCAGAGCATTAAATGCTAATCCATCTCTCCAGCTTGTTGTAAAATTCCTCACATTGACGTTAGGATAGCCAGCAGTTTTCATCTGGCACCAAAGCAGCAAAGCGTCTTTAGCTGATTTAGTCTCCTGGTTGTCAACTTCTTCAATGGTAATGTCTTGAATCTGATGGGAAAACGAAAACATATGTTTTAATAATATATACTTCATACCTTATATCTGAAAAACTGAAATAATTAAATATTATTGATACTAGCATGTATAATATCACTTATAATTTTATTTAAATTCAGCGTAATAAGAATTTAAAAAAGTTAGATAAAATGGCTAAATTTTTTTAAAATAAACATAATAATTAAAATGTAGGTGAAACGGAAAAAAGTCGATTTTTTGTAAAAATATTTTTTTAAAAAACCCAGCTTTGTTTATAAAATTATTTGAACTTTGTTTCAAAGCTTCTTCTTTGGGAAGTTAATTTGATTTTTATACTTTCATAATACATGTTTTAAATACATGCTATTTTTATGTCTTAATTACAATTTTTTCAAATTTCAAATTTTGTTAGAACTTTCTTACAAATAACATCGCACATTAAAATCTAATGCGTTTTTTTCCCACAAATCTGGTATAGAATTGTTTAATACATTCTTCAGTTCCTGAACTATAAAATAAGTAGTCTGTTCATTTAAAATATTCTATAATTTTTTTAATGCTGCACAGTGCGAAAAATGTTGAAAATGTCATGTTATTTTTCAATCGTTTTTTTAGACTTTATTTTTAGTCCAGGAACCAGGAAAACTAAAACTATTTATTAATCTATCCGTGAGCAAATCATTTCATAAACTTTTAAATTAGAAGCTTATACTTTTTAGCAACATTTTTTTTCCAATTTTTAAAAAAAACAATTTTGAAATTTAACTAGCATATTTTGGTTTCATTGATGCTTTTTCAATCATCTTTAAGAAAAAATTTAGCAATATTACACTTTTTAGCGTTTTTCAAAAACATAATAACATACCTGGTACTTTTACTTTAGAACATAGTATTTTCAAAATAATAATAACTAGTATTAAATTACTAATTGGATACCTTTGAAATAAAATGTTTTTCAAAGCCTCACATTCTAAATTTTTCATTGCAATTTCTAGAAAGTATATTATAATCGTTAGTTGTGCAATAGATTAATTTCAATTGAATATAAAACATTATAATATTTAAAAAAAAATTAATAGCAAACCTGAAATGTATAACTTAGTGGTTAATTATCAAGTACATAATTTTATCCAGTTTGGTTAAAAATGAAAGGTGAATTAAAGACTAAATACAATAGGCACGTGACAAAGGTCTTGAAATGCAGGTTTTATATATATATATATATATATATATATATATATATATATAGCGACGAGCACATCAACATAGAACGACATAAAAGCAAAATGAGGAAAATCTAAGGAAATATTTTCCCCCGTGTTAATTTACTGTAAGATTTTAATAGGGATTTCTTTACGCGTGTCCAGTTAGGTAAGGGAATCATAGGGATCCTTTAGGAGAATGTGATTGGCTCGACAACTTTTTATCCCTTCACTCGGAGCGTATGAACTACTGATTTCAGCATTTTTACAGAGCTTCTGTTGAATTAGTCAAATAAAAAAAGTGTGAAGGTAAAGGTGTAATATATATATATATATATATATATATATATATATATATATATATATAATTTTATGATTGATATTTTTTTATTTCTTATATTTTCATTTTGAAACAAAACTCTATGTTCTGTGATGTGTTTCATTTTGCCAGTTTCTGGGATAAAATTATCTCTTTTTTTTTTCTCTTCATAAAATTCCTTTAAAAATATTATGATAAGTAGATAAATATTATTTTTGAAATGCAAGGTATTTTACCATCATATCTGATGAACTTTGCTAACGTAGAGGTATTAATTCGTGGTATTTTTTATTCTAGTAATTTTTTTATATTCCCTTGCTTTAGATTAATAATACATGTAAAAAAAATTTTGCGGAAATATTTTGTTTACAATTTAAAATTAAATATTTAAAAAAAGAGAGATAGACTTGAAAAGGTTGATGATCATATACATTCTTTTAATTGATTGAAAAATGAAAATATTTTTATATTAATAAAATAATAATAATAATAAACACATGAAACGGAAAATAAAGAAATTATTACGAAGATAAAAACTAGCAAAGTTATACTATATTAAAATGAAATGACAGACAAAATGAAATAAGTAAATACATAATGTTGACATTTTCAGAGTATTCTCAAAAATATTATCCCCAGCGGATTGAGCAAGCTTCCACTGATCCTGACTAATAAAAATAATTAATTTTTTAAATATTAATACATTGAGCAATCAGAAAAGAAGAAATTACATAAAATAATCTACATAAAGAAATAAGCAAGACATTTTTTAATCTCTGAAGAAATTCGTATATTCCTACCTGGAAACGTAAAATAATGGTCCAGATCAATCCCAATGTTAAGCGAGGATTGCCGTCCACAACATCATGTGAGCCCAAATTTTCTAAGTGAACTCGTTGCTCTCGAAGAAACTGCAATGCTTTATCTACATTTTCAAGGCAATGTATTCGCATTTTCCCTTTTGTGGGTCTTGGCTGTAAGTAATAAGCAAGCAAGAATTAAATGAACGAATAAGACAGCAAAATTATGAACAATTCATGAAATTAATTCATATTTTATAATGTCTTTCAAAAAAGAATAGTTAAAAATAATTGAAACAGATATTTTGAACTGCAGATTATGAATTTCCAGATGTTATTAAAATAGTTTTTAAATATCGTCTGAAATAAAATAAATCTCTTAAATTATTAAAATAACAAACTTAGTTTTTTCTGAACAATTTATGGGATATTCTTTCAAAATAATTCATTATAATATTTGCTTTGATAGAGAATGTAATATACCAGTACCAATAAGAAACATATGGTAAAAATTCAAATTGTATGGAAGATATGTTTGTTAATAAAGAACATAAGTTTTAAAATTGATATTGTATGTATTAATTTGTTTTTCATGCTTTATAGTGTTTGTGATAGTTATATATAATTCTATTAATACATTATATAAGTTTATTCATTCTGCAATTTATGTTAGCACTTTCTTTCTCTTATTGACAAAGATGAAAATATTGATGAAGAAAAAGATGTTTTATAGCTACATTTTTTCATTAAAATCTCGCCAAAATAGTATTGGGGAAAATAAATAAAAAAATATTACTTATGTATTTTATGTGCAAATAAAGCTGTTATTATTTTGGATGAAATTATTTGGGTAACATGACAAATCGTTCAACAATCAAAAGCAAATCGATTTTCTATTTATCGATTAAGAAAAATTAATTAAATATAATACTAAGGAACTTGAAGGTATATTTGTTATTGTTAGTTTGTTATTGTTGTTAGTGTATAATATGTGTTAATTTAATACAGGTTTGTTGTTGCTAGTTTGTTATTGTTGTTAGTGTATAATATTTTTTAATATAATACAGAGTTTGTTATTGTTGTTAGTGTATAATATTTGTTAATATAATACAGGTTTGTTATTGTTGTTAGTAATATGTGTTAATATAATACAGAGTGAGTACAAAGGTTGGACTCTATTTTAAAAAAATCATATTTACGAAACTACTGTACATATTACAATAAGAGATACATGAATTTAAAGAGAAATATACCAAGTTTTTTTTAGTAACAATTGTCCGATGTGTGACCCTCTTATTATACAACATACGCCCCATCTGTAATACAAATCATTCCAAACTTTTTATAGCATTTTGTTTTGTCTGCTATCTTTGACATAACCCCACAAAAAAGAATCATTAAGACAAGACGTTTTTTATGAACCAGAAATGTCTAAAACATATCCAGAACTTAAAGAATGCATTTGTGCAACATTCAAAACCATTGACAGAGTGATGTTACAAAATGTTTCGAACAAACTGGATTACAGTTTGGACGTATGCCATGTAACAAGAGGGTCATACGTCGAACATTTGTAACTGAAAAAAAAACTTGGTATATTTCTTTTTAAATTCATGTATCACTTATTGTAATATGTGTAGTATATTCGAAAATATGATTTTTTTTAAGATCGGGTTCATCATTTGTATTCACCCTGTATAATAATATTTATTATTTCGTACAAAATAAAGTAAGTAAAAGTATATTTGATTGCTTATGTACTCACCAATCTGTCGCCTGATAATATTTCCAGCAATCTCATAAGCATCTTTCCATCTCTCAAATCTGTGTAAAGATCTGTTATGCGGCAGTTTGAGCGTAGAAGGTGGGAATTGACCCACTTGCAGAAAGTTTTCTTTTGTACATTTTCCCTCTCATCTGTACAAAAATAAAGCAAAGATAATTAAAATTAAGTAACTCAAAACAAATATAACATGATAAGTAATTTTAAACAATTCCTGAATGTGTTAATTCTGCTTTGAAACCTTTTTTCTTTTTCTTTCTTTTCTTCATAAAATTAACGAAATTGTGAATAATGTTAATTATCTGAAGTTAAAAAAATATATGCAAAATTTTAATGCTTCTAGTCTTTGGTTCTAAAAAAAATTCTTTAAGGAAAAAAATTATTGTAGATTATTTCTCTAGTAATAAGTAATAAATCAAAGCTCTAAAGATGTAAAATATGTAAGCTAACTTAGCATTTTTAGTTAAGTCCGAATGAAATTTCTGAGAAAAAAATGATTATGAATAAATGACAAAACATGATGAATGGAAATGATAAATAAAGAATAAAATATGGCAAATAAAAATGAGTAATAAATCATAATACTTAATGAATGAATGCGGTGAATGAAATAGATGAATAATAAAGTATGATGAATGAATGCGGTGAATGAAATAGATGAATAAAAAGCATGATGAATGAATATGGTGAAGGAAATAAATGAATAATAAAGCATGATGAATGAAAATAATGAGAAATAAAACAAGATAAATAAAAAGATTGAATAAAAAAAAATAAAGAACGAACGATTTTTACAAGTACAGCATTTTTTAAGTTTGTACAAAGACGAAAACAATATATTATAAAAATGAATAAATATATACTTAAAATATATACTCTGTGAAAAAGAAAAACATAGTAGTAATAATGATCATTAAAATAAATTATGCATAAGTAATCATTCACATTACAAAAAAATAAATAACCAGCATTACATCAAACAAATAGAGGATTTTAAAACATCTAAGAATATACAAAAATAAATAAAGTTAAAACTAGTTTTCAAATTATAGCAATTAACATTACATCCACCATGCAGATAATTTTATTGTAAAAAAACGTTCACATAAAATAATAATCTGTGCAAAAAATTTTATTAACTAGATTATTAGAAAAACTTTTTATAACAACTTAATAAGCCATTAGAAGATTTTAGAAGGTTTGCAATAAAAATAAACTAATTTTACTACATTTTGGGAAGAAAATTCTTACATTTCAATCCTAATTTTTAAAAACATTTATATTCTTCTAATTTGCATTTCAATACAGCTATATACAATGCATCATTTAAAAATCCCAAAAGGAAGTGCATTTGCTTACTAACGTACTTTAAAAATTGATAACGGTTTAATGCTAATTCAACCAGGATTGCTGCTAGTATTAAGTAAATAAGAACATATGGCGAATCAATCATTCTTCGATGCAGACGATACTTTACAGGCTAATGCTCAAACGTTTAAAAATACTACCTCTGTACTGCTTGATCAGATTTTCCAGATCGTCCCCCATTTCTATGTCACCCATGTTGGATGCAGCAGACAATTTCTATCCGAAATATCAGGTCAGTTAAAGACAGACTTACATATTGGGGGCATTTCCTATGATAAAGGAAGAAAATTCCAAACAGGAAACAAAGATGCTCACTTCCTTTGCAGCTCAGTAGCTGAAATGTTATCACAGAATAAAGAAGCAATAACAAACGTTGGATTTTCAAGATGGTTTATTGTTTCAACTTGTAAGTAAAGTAATAATCAAATCAAAACTTGCAAGTAAAAGCTTGAGATAAGGTAAGGACGTTAATTATTGACACAGTTGACAATAATTTATATTCCCCTGCTTTTTATATCTATTAAGTGCCAAATCGTGATATTTACTCCCAAGTTATTCTTTTTGAGTCCCAAGTGAAATAATGACGATTATAATAATAAACAGAATGGAAAGGGTGCCACTAATGGTAGTGTTACTTACCACAAGCATATTATCACCCACAAACAGTGTTAATGACTGATTTTTGCACTATTTATATTATTATTACTATTATTTGCAATGTTTTTCCCAGGGATAAACTTATATATAAAAGTGCATCTATTAACAAAAACTTCAGTGAATTAAAATTTGATTAATTTTTAACAGTTTTGCAATACTTCTGCATTACATGCAACGCTTTAAGGCATCAGTAACTACATCGTTCACTCCATGTCCTATTTATAGCTTGTTATTTTCCTAGCATTCCTTCTATTTATAGCAAAGAAAATCATAAGAAAGAATTCAATGCAAAAATAATATTTTACATCTACACGCTAATATATATCATATCTTAAAATGAAAAAGTTATAAAGGTAATGAGTTTAATATAACAAATATAGGGAAAGGTCATACAAATCGAGGAGTATATTGTTTAATCAACAAAATTTCAGGGAATGGAATTGTTGAAGAAATATAGAAATAGATAAACATGGTAATTATTCAACTATTCTATATATTGATCATAAAATTTAAATTATATAATTTCGGTATATTAATTGATATAATTAGTATAAACTTCTTTATAGTATGAATATTAATTATAAAAGACATATTTATATCGTCTCTTTCAATGAAATAATAGAAACTATAGTATAGAAATACTGTAACAATTTAAAACTTGAAACAAATTTACGATAATTTCACTATTAGTTACTGTCTGATTAAATAATATAAAATATATTTTATATAAAAATGAACTCAAATTTTCTAATAATTGGAAATCGAATTAAATAATATTAGGAATTGCAAAAATATTAGAAATTTGAAAGGGTGAAACTCTTTATTTTTTCTATTAAAATTTATAATAGATATAAAATAACACAATTACCTTTTTTCACATTAAGGCTGCCAAATTAATTAAAAATCAAAATTAACCAATTTTATATTTGAGATGTTTATTAATTCTTGAGATAAATGCATAAAAGTTTAAAGTCTGTATCACACGCATAACCTAACCACTACAGTAAGGACTGAATAAAATAACAAATATTAGTCAAAAACGGAATTTTGACGAAGAAACAGGAAATAGCTTTACACAGGAATTTAAATAAATCAAAAATAACATCTGATATCTCACTGTACTACTTGTTGATTGCGTATTGATCCCTCCCTAATTAGCAGCAGTGTAATTGTACAATACAGCCCTTTCTCCCCCACGAATATTTAGGGAAGGGATAGTTTAGAAAATTAAATTCATCACCGTCCTTCATTATGAAAGTGCTTTATTTTTGGAAAACTTGATTTGCTCTTTATAATATTATTAGATGATATACCCAGCGTTGCTTGAAATTTAAATACTTCCATGCTCAATATTTTCTAGTATAAAAATAAATTTTGCATGAATTATTATAAAACATATAATCCCTTCATTACCACAACTTGAATGAGTGCCCTTGGGCCTTAGTCACTTGTAGTTCGTTTAAAAGTGAAGGGTAGATCGGTCCTTCTTTCAGTTCTTTTAGACAACTTTAAACCAATAAAAAAATTTCCAAAGGACATGGAAAAGAAATTTTAAAAAATAATAATATCACATATTAAAGTTTTACAATTACTGTATTTCAATATCACTTGTGACAAATTTTAAAAGAATTAATAAAAATTGAAGAAAAAAAAATTATATAAAAAATATTTTAGCGTATATTAATTATTAAAAATTAAATAAAAAATAGTTTGAATTTTAAGATGGTATTAAAATATCCCTAGTAAAGTCATTTGTTCTAAAATGGCAAAAAATCTATTATTTTCTAAATCGTTGAACATTTAATTAATTTTGAAAAGTTGATGGTATTATTTCTCTTGAGTGCAAAATTTGAGTGAACTATGCTAAATTGTTTAGAAGGAGATGGGAAACATATTTACACATATCCATACAAAGACATAATGACTTATTTATATAAAGATAATTTTAAAGCATATTAAAAACAAGAAATGCGAAAATTAATCAGTATTTATTTACATTTTTATTCGACAAAATTCTTTTAGTAACAAAATATACTACTGTTTTAAAAATGTTCATTTTGATTTTGCACTCCAGAAAAAATAACCATTACTTCAACAAGTCTAACTTTTCAACCAAATGATGCCCAACTGACAATTTTCTTAGATTATGCAACCTTTTTCATGGATTTCATTAACTGATTTTTTTTTCAGGTCTGGAGGGGGAGACAAATTATTGTCTACATGCCAATGTGTTTACAGCATTTGGAGGGGGGGTCCTAGAACTGTGGATTCTTAAAATTTCGGTAGTCCTGTCCTTCTACAACAATACCGCTGTTCATAAACAATCTAATCAATATACATGGGTTGATAGAACAGGAAAAAACAGCGAAGCAATCTACAGAATAATAGAAAAAACTTTACATATTAGTTACCCAAGTATACATGGGCTGAAATTCCTGTTCCTTAAAGGTGCAACAGTTATAAAAGCCCATCCATGCAGATAAAAAAAAAAGAATCTGTTGGCACAACAACTCTATCACTGTAAAGAAAAAATATTCCTTCTTCCTTTTAATGGACAATTCAATAGTTTTTATGATGATAAGCAATGAAATATGCCTTCTGTATCATCTACACGAGCAACATTGTTAGAATTAAAGCTAAATGTCTCGCAAAGGTTAAGGCCAAGCTATAGTTAAAAATTTGATATTATATCAGGCACTGAAACGTGACAAAATATTTTTATCTAAATTATATCACACAAAATTATTTTACATTTTTACATCTTTGCTTAATTAGATTAATACTCCATTTTTGCGATATGTGAGGTATATTTTGAAATATCTCTTGTGATTTTGAACCATGATCAGTGAGAGGATACGCTTGAACCAAGTCTTCTTCCATATTGTGTACCACATCAGTGAAGAGAAGTTTGATTTCGAAGGAATTGTACAGATGCATTTCGGTTCTTTGATGGATTCTGAATAGTGGTCAAGTAATGTAGACGATAAATTACCTATCAGCACCCCTCTTAGCTTTTACACCACATTGCTCAGAATGAGGTGTTACGCCGAAGTATTTTATCAATTACACCAATGAAAGAAGGTTTGAAATTGGGGACTTGTAAAACTCTGTCGGGTAGAACTTGGAGTCGAAACAGAGGTTCTGCCACCACGACTCCATATTTTAAACCATAAGATTTATAGTTTTATCTTTACGACTACAAACGTTGGCGCAGATCCCATCAGATAATTAGTTTGGCGGACTACGCTCTCATTGTCGGCTCGATATTGGCGACTTTCTTTTTTACTTTATTTATATGAAGTATACAAAGAGAAAGTATTGGAATCTTTTAAAAAAATCAAGAAATTGAGATTTTGACGAATCTCCACATTTCATATCTCCCTAAGGATTTTTTTTTATTGGGTTTGTCTATCTGTGAACAGGATAACTCAAAAGATTTTGAGTCAGAAGCATGAAATTTGGTATACAATCTTCATATCACGTTCTCCACTTCCGCCAAATTTTGAACGAAATACGTTCAGAGGAAATCTGAATGCCCGGATGTGGGAATATAAGTTAACACGATAACTTGAAAACGATAATACCTAAATGGATAAAATTTAGTACACAGATTTAACATCTGAAGTGAAGATCTGCATCAAATTTGAAACTAAATCAATTAACAGGTTGCCAATCTATGGTTTCTTCTTTTACATGCATGTAAACGTAATAACTCAAAGAATGCAATGACTTAAGTATATGAAGATTAATGAATTGGAATTGGTGACTATTGAAGTTACGATTACAGTTGTAATTCTGTGTCAAATTTCTATTTCAATCGGTTGCAGAAAAAAGAATCCAAAATATATATTCGATTTTCTGGCATTTGTGCAATAACCGTATCTCAGCGGTTAATAGCCAAAAGATCGCTCTTTTTTAGTTTTTGTTCGCTAATGGAATGTGGTTAATAATACACAAATACCTTTTTTAGGCAATATGAGAGAAAATTTCGAAGATATCATTCCTGCTAAGGTTTTTTTTTATCATGTGAGAACATGATATTGTTTTGGTTTATAGATTTTAAAACCTTAAAATGCTTGATGTTTACAAGCCCGCTGACAATTATCCATGATGCTTAATATTATATAGATAAATATATATATAATTTTTCTAGATATAAAAATGTTTTGGAGTTCGAACAATGTTTAGATGAAAGAACTCATCGTTTTTCTAAATATCGGCGTATGCGTAATCTGATAGTCACGTGATTGTTTCAAATCGGTTTAAACTGGCTTTTCACGAGAAAAAAAATTCTGGTCTCGAGAAAAAATTTTTAGAACTTGATTGATTTTGAGATGGTCAGAAACCATCGCTTTTCTAAATGTTGGTAATTACAAAATATGACTCATATGAGAACATGATGAAGAAAAAAAATAATGTTCTCACGTGATAAATTGAAATTTACAATAACAGATTTCTTTTTTTTTTTTTTTTTTTACTCACTGTTGATTTAAAAAATATCATTCATCAAAATATAGAAGTCGATTTTTTTTTCTTACAATCACAGTAATTACACTTCCTATACTTTCTTTCCTAGAAGGGAAAATTTCCTGGCTTCGTATCTCCCGTTCTGGCGCAGATGGAGATGGAACCGAACAATTAATATAAATTATTAAAATGTGCTAATGCGGAAAATGATTAGTCAAATTTAATCCAGATTTAAGTTCAATTATTAAATTAAAAAATAATAAAAGTAAACAGTTTTCGACTAGAATACTTTCGAAAGTGTTACCAAGATACACATTGCGGTACTTTGGGATTATCCCGTCGTCCATTTTCGTACTTTAGGATTATCCCGTCGACCATTTTCACCAAACCCGATATTATCGCCAAAATGTAGCGAAAGGTTTGGCGCATTTTCGGGAGCGTTGACAGGTCGACGAGATAGTCCCAAAGTATCCACATTGCTTTTCTCATTCTAAAGCTGTGCACAAACAAATTACAGTTTTGAATTCAGAATAAAAGGAAGCTACCAAACATGTGTAAAAATAAATGTGGTAAATTGGTTTCATTTTCAGCATACCAGTGGTTGCATAATTGAAAAATGTTGTTATAGTAAATATAGTCATTATAGTTTACTTCAGGAGGCTCAGTGGACCTATCGTGTATTTTAAGTTGTCGATGATATCAGAATTCACCTTACACGTTACTTATTAACTGACGCCTTCTCAGACGGATGTAGCAAATAAACGATTCCAATAACTAAGACTCAGGCTAAACTTTGGAAAAAACGCCCAATTTGAAATATTACAAATTATTTACCCTTCTAGAGTGTGGAACTATTAATGATCTATCTAGAAATTATAAGGCTTTCAAATAAATTAAGCGAAATCAGTATAATAACTTTTGTTTCTCTCTCTCTCTCTCAGTGAGAATGTCGCTCATCTCCATTTTAAGATTTTTCTCAAAAATGTAGATGGACGAAGGACGGTGATCACTGAGGACATATTTAGGGCCTAGTGAAATTTCGTAGGATCTACTGACTAGTTTGTTTTCCAAAACTAAAATGGTAGTAATATTTCTTTGATAAATTATTGATAAATAATTATATATTAATTATTATTATATTTTAATTTCTTGGAAGTAATAAGTGAGGAGAATTTTTCAAGTGGCAATACTTTGAAATAAAAGTTTAAGGTTATTTTTTGTTGTTAAATTTGTGTCACATATCCTTTACATTACTGAGCATATTTTGTAAATAAATAAAATAATTTTTTGAAATAATACAAGATAGTGTAGAATGTAAGCTTAAAAAGAACGACAAAAAAATTCACGAATAATTATTTTCCTATTCTGTATGATTACAATAAATAATATGTAAAAATAATAATAAATATGAATAAAATAATATATGAAGTAAAATTAAATATGGAATTATATTTAATATTAATAATATTTATTAATAATATTAATAATAATATCTAATATTATTAATTTAATAAAATTAAATATGAAATTATATTAATAATATTCATATAAAATTAAATATGAATAAAATAATATGTAAAAATAATAATAGTAGTAGTAAGAAGTGAAAGTAAATAAAAAATAAACTAATAAATAAATAAGAAATATCTAGTAATTTATTAAAATAAAAGAGGGTAAATTACTCTTAATCATTCGAATAATTATAAAAGAATGTATATTAAGCAGTTTTCCTTCTTCTTAATAATGATAAAAGCAATTTTGGTCAAGGGGAAAAATTGATCTTACAGACATAATTCTCCGAGATCCGTTGCATCATTGTTTTTCATTTACTAAACAATAGTAAATGGATGAAATCCAGTTTAATGTACCCTTTCACCTCGCCAAGTCGCCAAACAAGATGGCGATATTGGCAATCCAGATTTTTTTTTAAATACTGTAAAACAGCTACAGTTAGTCATCATCAGGGGATAACAGCTTTTGTCGCTATATCCGACACAGTTTACATTCAAGTTCAATTTCAAAATTCTCATTTTGATTTTTGACTTGATATTGTTGGTATCCTTGGAGAGGTGAAGGGGCATCCTAACTAAGAGTTCAATAAAGAAAATTTCGCAAGTAATAAATATCTTGTAATACTTATCAAAATAAAGAGAAAGCATGAAAAATGTGGTATATTTTCAGTTGCTCGTTAGCATACAAACGCGCCAAATGTTTCAAGTGCAATCAATGAATTTCTCGACGTACGGTTTTAGTACTTGGTGAGCATTTTGGTTGATGAGTGTGCTCCAAGCGTTCATAATTTTAGTTTATGCTTGGTAGCAAATACTAACCAGCTTACAAAAAAGCACTAAAAAATGTTGTTTTCCTCACCTGCTAAAACTCGTATTCGAGATCGTTCGAAAAGTCGCGAAGAACTATTCCCTCCATCATATTCAAACTCATCCATTTCTTGCTGGGTGGCAGGATCCCAGCGGACCCCAACCACGTAATCGGTGGTCATGGCGGAAGGAGACTATCAAGTACCTGCAAATGAAAATGAGAAAAATTAAGAATGAAACACAATCAAGAAACTTCTTTGGAATACGAAAAGTCAGCGTTTTAGCAAGTGGAGAGAGTGACTAAATCACAATATAGGGTGGTGGTAAAAAAATTTTCCTATTTACAAATATTGTTAAAGAAATAACCATTGAAAATAAAAGTTTTTTTTCTAGAATAGTCGTTTTGATTCTTTTAGTCTAACAATGACTCAGCCAATGCAGAAACATGATTTTACATCTGATTGTTACGAAATAGCGTCGATGAAATCATAGAGAAAGTAATGTTAATATTCCCCACGCTCACCCAATATTGATACACTTGATTTTATTTCTTTTGGGATTACATTGACAAAGTTTTGTAATGCTAGTTGAAAATATTGATATTCTCAAAGTTTTAGTGCGGCAGTCAAAATATTGGCAATATTTGGCAAGAATTGGAATATCGCCTAGAGATTCTTCGAGATATCAAGGGTGCTCACATTGACAGGTACTGACATAAGTGGTTTTATTAAAAACTATATTACATCTTTAAAATATACCGAAACAACCATACGTCAAGTTATAATAGATTTTTTTCACCACAATTTTGGGTAATTAGAGAGAGATTTTGTGACCATGCTGTAGTATTTCCTCGCTTTCTTCATCGTGTTTGATGTTAAATAAATGAAATAATTATTACTAATTTTTTTTCCTTTGTTTCGCTCCTCTCAAGATTGGCATCCGGGACATTCATCTTTTTTTATTCAATAGTTGCTATACAATGGCTAATTTCCAATTAGGCAGACTGGCCATCCATCTAAGTTTAATGGAGTGGCTTTGAGCAGATCGTTTTTAAAATATCATATTCTAAGTTGCCGAATAAATACATTTCAATAAAAATAAAGACTTTATGAATTAAAAAAATACTAGAATCGTAATATATGTTTACAGTGATTTATTAAAATTATTAATTAAATGAAGTATAATTAACTTCTCATTATTTGTAATATACTAGAATATCAATTATTCATTTGTTACGTTATATTCTAGTTAACAATCTACTCTAAAGTTTAACGTAAAGTCTAGTCTAATGCGAAATAATAATTTTTATAATTATATTTGAAGTTTATTATTTACTTCTATTCTATCCCAATAATTAAATGCTTTTATTTGTAAACAAGTAAATCATTAATTAATAATTGTGTTTATTTTTTGAAAATTAAACAAATGCGTCAGGGACATACTAATTAAGTAAAAATATATCTTGAAATGTGAAGTCTACAATTTACCAGTTTATTAAAAGAAGGACTTCATAATCGCACACTTACTTGTGCATGAACCTTTCTAATACAATCTAATTCTATTATAGTACCTATAACAATTTAAATATCTGAGGAATTTATTTCAAGTTACGTCTTATCTTTCGCGGTAATATTATTTCTTTTTCTGATTTCTCATGTAAATTAAGCAGATAATTACCAAGAAGTTTTCTTCCTAAGGTTTCGATAATGGAAGAAAGTCGCGCTATTAAATGTCTAATGAAACAATGAAAACATCTTCAATTTCATTGTAGCAATGAAATATATAATTGGAAAATACGTAAAAAAGATTTTTATTAGGATTTTCAAAATATTAAAATACATTCAGCAAAACAAATAAATCAGCAGCATCAAAATGATAGTTTTTTACATCTTAAAAAAGGTTTAAAATAATTGATCAACAATGATATTTTCAAAAATTATCATTGCAAATTGCCAAAAATCTCGCTTAATTTTTAATTAATTATTTTAAAAAAATCATCTCGAGTTATTCATTTGAACCATTAAAAGTAATTTTGAACATTTCTGGTATCTCTAGGTCAGATGCTGGCCTGTAAAACACTAACACATACATTTTCCCTAATTATTTGTATCAATATGAGAAAGTAAAAATAATTATAAATGGAAAAATACAATGTGAGATAAAGAAAATAATTCTGCGTCTGTTTTTCTCTAAAATATCGTTTGGTTGAACAGATTATAGGTTTAAAAGTTTGCGTTCAGGAGATCAAATATTACCACGATATTTGTTCTCTCGCTTCTTTCATTTTTAATTTACCTTCTTCCGAAGCAGCTACAATTGTATTTTAAAGTTTTGGCATCATTTCAAATTATCGTCTGGCTCAAATTTAGATCGTTGACTTTTATTTTGAATGTTTTACAGAATATGAGTAAATCGAATAGCTTCTCAGATTTCGGAAGCGAATAAATTGGAGCTTAAAAGGTAAATAAGATCAACTTTTTTCTTAACCAAATATCATATTATATTATATTTTAAATACAAAAAATGTGATTTATTGTCGATAAAAAAAATTTCAGATAAAATTGTCAATAAAATAAAAGAGGATAAAATTGTCGATAAAAAGAAAATTTCAGTTTTTAGAATTGCCAACTATGAAAATTTATCAAAAAATAAATTAAAAATGTCACAATTAAATAAACAGGGAAGAATTTCTGCAATAAATACTGAATAAATTTTTAAAAATTTACTAATTGACAAATAATTTTAATTTCATTCTACGTAACAACAGGTTGAAAAAATCTGAACAAAACGCAGAAGGAAAGTTAAATTTTATTCACGTATTTATTCATGGCTCTTAGTGATTTTCTTTGACCACACAGGCTATATCCATGCAATAGTCTATTTCAATACCATTTCAATTATTCTCTTATTGAGTTCACTTTTTTTCACTGCTACATCCAGAAGAGGAGTTGAAACAGAGACATATACCAATGAGATAAAGAAATTTTGGAAGATTACTATTTAATTTTGAAATCAAATGCGAAACATTGATATGGTTCTGAGCACAAAATATCATTATTACGATATCTTCGCGATACTGTCTGATACAAGTTATGCTTCCTTATTTTAAAAAAGTAATAGAAAAAAAGGATAATACAGACGAGATTTACACCATTTTTGATGCTTAATAACAAACACTACGAATATTATGACCATTCGCATGAATCTTAAGAGATTTAGAGCAAGTAATTTTGACTTGAAAGATGAAACCTGCAGCTGCTGCCTAGTAACACGAAGATACGAGCCTTACCAAGACTAGGCTTGCCGAAAATTCGCATTAGATGTGCGATATAGTTGATGCCACTAACATTCCCAGAACAACAGTACATAATCACTTGATCAAGATGAGATATGCCAATAGATGCGAAATTTGGATTCCGCGCCTATTGAGAATGACCGGCCTCCTGAACCACGTCTCTAATTGTAATTTGTTTCTCCAGCGATGTGAAAAAGACCGTTTCTCAAAGAGGTTTATCACTGGAGACGAGGCTAGTCATCGAAAACGCACTTGGTCCAAAGACAATAGACGTTCTACTGTTGTGAAGCCTGGATCTCATCCGAAAAACATTCTTGGTAAGATTGGGAAGGTGTAGTCTACTACGATCTACTTCTTCAGTTCTGTCAATCATTATTTTCAGTTTGATAAATTGAAAATCTCCGCAGCTAAAAAACGGCCAGAAGTGGTGAAATGATGAGATGTCGTTTTCATCATCACAATGAAAAACTATATGTTGCCTTGACTGTCAGAAAAAAAAACTATTACAAATTGACTGGAGCATTTTAACCCTTTAAAGGGCAATTTTTTTTTCAGTCATATTATGTTAAAATATTTTTAGGGTTGAAATTAGAATAAGAAAAGGGATTCATTTAGCTTATTAAATAAATTTAATTTGATTAATTAATTAATTTGGTTAATTAATAATTAAGTGCCAAACCAAGACACATCATTTTGTGTGAGATAAAGAACTGAAGCATCTAAGTTTCTGTCTTTCTAACAAAATTTGTCAGAACTTAGGCCAACCTACATAATTTCATACAAAGATTGATAAATTTGGTGGGAAGCATACTTCCCACGGCCTTAGAAAGGGTTAAAGTATCTCAAATTTTGCTCCATCCACCTATTACTAGTTTCTGTCATTTAAAAACGTCTCTCCATTATAAGCGAGTCTAGTCCATAAGGAAAATAAAATTGCACCTAGAGAAATATTTTACAAGTAAGCCCATATAATTTTGGGAACATCTTTGATATACAGTCATTTTCGCCAAAAAAATAATAATTTATCGCCAAATTTTAGCGAAATGGCCGAATGTGGCGCGAGCGGCAGCAATAGCGTAATGGTAGCAAAAGCACCGAAAAATTCTCGCAAGGCGCCAAATGACTGTATATCAAAGCTTAGCTTAAGATGAAAGACGGCGATAAATAGAACAGTTTTACAAGCAAATCAATTTTAAATAACAAAGATCGCGTCCGTTCCGTATCAAAATAAAGAAAGAATCTTTTGTTACATCTAATGCCTTGTATATCGTATATTTGACAATTAAATAGCCTTACAAAAGTCACTAAAATTCTTTTTGAACATTTTTCCGGAAATATCCATCCCATATTGCAAACTGGAGGATCTTTAAAGCACTCTCCTGCTTAAACTGAAAATTTTATTTCTGGTACATAAAATAAAGTAATTTGGCCATTGTGATTACATTGACATTGAAATTTAATGAAAAAAATAAAGTCAAAAAGCAACGAAAAGAAAACATCTGGGAAATAGCTCAGTCATGTTTAAATTGAAAATTTTCGTTCTCATACATAAAATAAAGTAATGTTGCTCATTGTGACTATATTGACATTGAAATTTAATGAAAAAAATAAAGTCAAAAAGCAACGAAAAGAAAACATCTGGGAAATAGCTCAGTCATGTTTAAATTGAAAATTTTCGTTCTCATACATAAAATAAAGTAATGTTGCTCATTGTGACTATATTGACATTGAAATTTAATGAAAAAAATAAAGTCAAAAAGCAACGAAAAGAAAACATCTGGGAAATAGCTCAGTCATGTTTAAATTGAAAATTTTCGTTCTCATACATAAAATAAAGTAATGTTGCTCATTGTGACTATATTGACATTGAAATTTAATGAAAAAAATAAAGTCAAAAAGCAACGAAAAGAAAACATCTGGGAAATAGCTCAGTCATGTTTAAATTGAAAATTTTCGTTCTCATACATAAAATAAAGTAATGTTGCTCATTGTGACTATATTGACATTGAAATTTAATGAAAAAAATAAAGTCAAAAAGCAACGAAAAGAAAACATCTGGGAAATAGCTCAGTCATGTTTAAATTGAAAATTTTCGTTCTCATACATAAAATAAAGTAATGTTGCACATTGTGACTATATTGACATTGAAATTTAATGAAAAAAATAAAGTCAAAAAGCAACGAAAAGAAAACATCTGGGAAATAGCTCAGTCATGTTTAAATTGAAAATTTTCGTTCTCATACATAAAATAAAGTAATGTTGCTCATTGTGACTATATTGACATTGAAATTTAATGAAAAAAATAAAGTCAAAAAGCAACGAAAAGAAAACATCTGGGAAATAGCTCAGTCATGTTTAAATTGAAAATTTTCGTTCTCATACATAAAATAAAGTAATGTTGCACATTGTGACTATATTGACATTGAAATTTAATGAAAAAAATAAAGTCAAAAAGCAACGAAAAGAAAACATCTGGGAAATAGCTCAGTCATGTTTAAATTGAAAATTTTCGTTCTCATACATAAAATAAAGTAATGTTGCTCATTGTGACTATATTGACATTGAAATTTAATGAAAAAAATAAAGTCAAAAAGCAACGAAAAAGAAAACATCTGGGAAATAGCTCAGTCATGTTTAAATTGAAAATTTTCGTTCTCATACATAAAATAAAGTAATGTTGCTCATTGTGACTATATTGACATTGAAATTTAATGAAAAAAATAAAGTCAAAAAGCAACGAAAAGAAAACATCTGGGAAATTGCTGAGTCATGTTTAAATTGAAAATTTTCGTTCTCATACATAAAATAAAGTAATGTTGCTCATTGTGACTATATTGACATTGAAATTTAATGAAAAAAATAAAGTCAAAAAGCAACGAAAAGAAAACATCTGGGAAATTGCTGAGTCATGTTTAAATTGAAAATTTTCGTTCTCATACATAAAATAAAGTAATGTTGCTCATTGTGACTATATTGACATTGAAATTTAATGGGAAAAAATCAAGCCGAGAAACAACAACAACAAAAAAAATAGATATGAGAAATAGCAACTTGTGAGGCAAATTAAGAATCTTGGCATCTAAAAAAAGTTGGGCAAATCAAGGTCTCGAGACTCGCGTAATGTGTCTGGACGTTTGGTAACTTGCCCATCATCTCTTCGAAAAAACTATTCGGGTCTATATATGCCTTTGTAATGTGTAGCACGTGAAAGAAATTCCCGCCAATAAATTTAAACAAAAAAAATTGAATTCAGGGAAATTGGTTAGTAAATATGCAAGTTTGAACAAATTGCAGTTTCTAACTAAATACTTTTTTATAAATACCAATAAGAATACAATTACGAAAGATGGCGAAATTCCACTTTAGTTTAATAATATAATGAAGAAAGACGACTTCTTTCTTTTGATAGTTTGAGAACAAAACGAGAGGCACATCCATAATTTCAATGACGAGACCAAATGCTGAATGTTCTTTAGCTAATTTGATGCGTTTTTCAAACATCTATTTACATAAACGCGAATAGACAGATTGGCATATTCAGCTTGTTTACGATTTGATTCAAATTTTAATGCACATCTATAATTCTAGTAACAAAATCATATATCAAATTTTATCCGTAACTCATTGAACTTTTGACTTATCGTGTTTATGTGTACATGCACGGGCATGATACAGATATATGATTTTATTATCACGTGAGAACATGATATTGTTTTGGTTTGCTGTTTTTGAAGCCTCAAAATGTACGGGTAAAAAATTGGCGATTTATTGCTTTTGACGCATTAATTTTCCGTTTTTAGGGTTATTAGAAAATAATAAAGAAGATTTTCACATTTGGCTACATATCGCCAACAACTTCGCTCGAATATCCACCATGTACCCGATTCTCCTGTCTGATCAATAAAGGGTAGAATCGTAAGAAGTTCTTTCCCGAAGAAGCACGGAGAAGAAAATCAGAATGAATGCGAAACAGCGAGGAGAGGAGAGGTATTGAAAGTTATATATATATATATATATATATATATATATATATATATATATATATATATATATATATATATATATATATATATATATTCAATTTTCCTATCTGGTAAAAAAAGATTGGAGCTCAAATGATTTTGTGATGTGAAAAAAACCATCGCTTTTCTAAAAGTTGACGATTACACAATACAATAGTAACGTGATCATTCCAATCCAGTTTAAACCAAATGTTCGCAAAAGAAAAAGAAATTTAAATTTCAAAATTTAGTTTTAAAAAAATGAAGTTTAAGCTAGAATAATTTTCAGATGCGGGAAAAAAAAAAAAAAGAAAAAAAAAAACATAGTTTTCTAAATAACGATGCATGTGTTATCTGATAGTCACGTGATTGTTTAAAACTGGTTTAAACAGGTTTTTCGTGAAAAAAAATTCTGGTCTCGAGAAAAAGATTTTAGAACTCAAATGATTTGAGATCGTCAAAAAACCATCGCTTTTCTAAATTTTGGTGATTGCAAAATATGAGTCATGTGAGTGAATGAGTGAGTGAGTGAATATTATTCTAGAGCGAAATCCATTCTCTGGATAAACTACGCCACAACTAGATGAAAACTTTAGTACTACGTCTTAAAACTTTGTTTAAAATGTTTATAATCTGTTATTAAAAAAAGACAACTACAAATTAAGAACAACGACAAGGAAAAAAACAACATTTCAAATTTTTTTGATAAAACCCGTCTGTTTTAAATAAAGGAAAATGTTAAAATGCGGTTTATGTCCAATTAAAAGCGGAAGACAAGGAATAACTGTAATAAAATACTTAAGACGCAATGAGTCCAGTGACTGACATTCAATCAATATATGTCGGATAGTTAAACTATCACCACAACGACTACAAGTTGGTGATAGCTGCTTTAAAATTATATATTTATGAGTTATGCGAGAGTGTCCAATGCGTAATCTTGCAAGAATAACATCGCATCGATTATTTAGGGAGGAATACCAAAGATCAATAAAAGGTTTGACTGTATGTAGTTTGTTTTCTGTCTCAAGATTCCACTGATTCTGCCAATTTTGGAATAACCATTTACGAACGGAAGAACGTACGTCAGCATAAGGAATGGATTGTTTGTGGGATTCGGTTGCTGATTTTGCAGCAATATCCACTATTTCATTCCCTTGGATACCCACATGGGAAGGAATCCAACAGAAAAGAATTTCAAAACTATTTTGACATAGGTTCTTAAGCAAATTCCTGATATCAGAAATATATGCATGATTGTGCGATTTTTCAATGAGGGCTTGAAGGGCACTCCAAGAATCAGAAAAAATGATCACCTTTCTAAACTTATTCTTAGCAATATATTGTAAAGCACAATATATGGCTGTGACTTCCGAGGTAAAAACTGAAGTAAATTCATGTAATTTGTGACTTACAACTACATTTTCACAAGCAAAAGCATAACCAACGTGAGACTCGGCTTTGGAACCATCCGTGTATACAGGAATGTAGTCGCTGTACATGTGTCTGTGAGCAGAAAAAAGTGCTCTAAAAATGAAATCGTGAGTATTGGACTTTAGAAATTTTTTAAATGGATGAAGCAAAACAATATCATATTGATCCCAAGTTGGTATACAAAAAGGACTTTCGTCATGAATTTCAGCATTATGGTAAGTTTTTGGTAATATCCTCAAAATACTGTTCCCAGAGGAGGTATACAGGATCTGCGGACGTTGAATAGTGGAGATTGACAACAATTTAAAAACATTCTCCTTAAAGGATATGATCGGTTCGATAAAACACGGAAATAGCAACAGGCGGACAACATGTTTCTTCTGAAAGACAACGAGGGTTCATAAGTTTCAACATATAGAATGCTAATCCGGAATGTTCTAAATGCACCGCAGCATATACGCAGAGCCTGATGATGAGTCATGGGAGAACATGATGTTTTTCTGTCGGATTGATACCACGTGACTTTAAAAAATAATGTTCTCATATGATAACTTGGAATTTGCAATAGCAGATTTCCTTTTTTTTTTTACTAAATATTTTTTGTATGCAAATCAACAGGAGAGTTACTTGTTCTACTTTTACTTTTTCGTATACCAAGTATATAAAAAGAAAGTATTTTAACAGTCAAAAATCCCAAGCTTGACATTTTGATGAATTTCCAGGTTTCAAACCTGGTTCAAACCAAGTTCAAAAATATATTTTTGAAATTATGCCTACCAGGCTGTCAACGCTTTAATCAAGATAACGCTTTAAATCAAATGGAGGAAACTTGGTATAAGGATTTAATACCAAATTTATAGATTTCCATCAAATTTTAAACGAAATTCAATCAGAATAAATATGACTCTCCGCCTCCTAAATGTAGATTAACATGATAATCACAAAACGATGAGAGCTACATGGATAAAATTTGGTGCATAGATTCAACATCTTAGGTTTAGATATGTTTCAAATTCAGAACTAAATCCATCATGGAATTTGCTTTTTTCAGTTTATATTTTTTGCGTGCATAAAAATGGGATAGTTCAAAAATGAAACAACTTAGATAAATGAAATTTGATTCACAGTTTTAGAATCGAAAATACAGATCTTTATCATATTTTTCTGTCCCAGTCTGTCTATTTGAAACTCTGTCATTGAATTCCCGACAAATACCATCAAATCCTAGCGAGTGATTGTCACATCTTAATGAATGCTTCTTATTAATGAATGTTGACCCCAAAACGAAACAACGGCAACATTTCAAATTTCCGGCGATGTTTCTTTTAGACGTTCAAATCTCCTTTAATCTTTTTTTTTACAACGAAATATGTAGTTGATATAGAATAAATTCAAAAGAATGTCTTCTCTCCAGAAAAGGGGTTAATATTGCAACGTATCCAGTCTCATCAACATATCTTTGTTGAAATGAAATGCAGCAAAGTTTCTATCTAATTCGATTTCTTTCTTAATTTTTAGTTTTGCATGATGATTAGTAATAAAATTTAGGGGGGAAATGCATTTTACCAGAATTAAACAAAAAACATACGGAAGTGCTATCAAACTTAATTTTCTAGAATACTTCTGCAATACTGAATGTTTTGAGTTTAGATTCGTCGTATAGTATAGAAAATCGCGAACATATTTTACAGTTCCTTATTTTGAGCATTTGAGTCCAAATTTGATGCAAATATAAAATTTTGTTATAGTTATATTAAAGTCCCGTTTACATAAAAGCAACACCATGGCTACTTGGAAAGAATATGGCTGCTTTGAACCCGAGCCAAGAAACGAGAACGACATCTGAGTTAGTACACCTTTGCTAAACTTCCATGCTACACCAGCGGGTGAGTATTCGGCTCCGACAAATTTAAAATCCATCAGACTTCCTTACATTGGTTCTAGGGTGGAATCAAGTCTGGAACATGGAAACCCTCCAATCCTGAAGAGGAGACTCTACCATCAAGTCACTGTGGATCAATTCTGGCATTGTAATCTTGTATGTAAAATTCAACCCTCTTTGTTGCCCCTTTGAGCTACCACTTTCACATCATAGGAGTAGACAGACCGGCAGAGAATCAAAATTTGGTTCAGGTCTGCAATTCTAGAGATAAAACGGTAAGCCAAATATTTAGATCAATGCATTTCTAAGTTACTGTGTTATATGAATACAGACATATAAACAGCCAGACAGATTTGTCCAAAATTTCTCTTATGTATACAAATTTTCCAAAAAAAAAAAGGTCACATACCAAATTTAATTCATCTAGCTTATTCTATTTTTGAGTTACACCTTCCCAAACAGAATTCTAATTATTTATTTTTTTCTTCAATTTTTTTAGAAAGATTTGAAATGCTGGAATTTATTCAAATTTCAAGATCGTACTTATAAGTTTTTTTTATTTATTTTATAATTTTGATTTAATTTAATTTTTTATTTAATATTTAATAAGATATATTTTATTTTTTTATTTATAATGTTTGAACGTGTTTCTTTATAAAAGCATTAGAATTTTGTTTTAAGTCTATTTTTTGTGAAGTTACACTGATTTTTATAGTTGCATTTGCATACGTTTTAATGCTGTTTCACATTTTTAGATATTACTTTCGCAAATTCTAATCTTGGATAGAATTTGCTTACGAAAAACCTCATAAATTAAAATTAATGCATATTTTTTCTGTCCAAATTTGGCATGATAATTTCTCAGTATGTTTTGCAGTTCCTAAATTAGAGAATAAGCAATCTATCCATTTAGAAATATTCTATTGTCTTTTTAGTGCTTCACAATGTGAAAAAAATTGAAAATTTCGTGTTATTTTTCAATCGAACCCCAATGTTTAAAGAAGCGGCAAAAATGCAGTTTATTTTTTAGCTCAGTTATTATTATTTATTTAGTTATTTTTATTTATTTAGTTAGTTATTTTTATTTATATATTTAGTTTATTTAGTTATTTAGTTATTTATTTAGTTAGTTAGTTATTTCTTATTATTAGAAATATTATTCTTATTATTAGTTATTTCTTAAGCTATCTGCAAAATTTTAAACATATAATTCGAAAACCTTTAAACTAAAAGATGTTTTTCTTTATACCTCTTTTTTAAATTCAAACCTCTTTTTTTAATTCAGATATTCAAAAATGTAATTATTTTCGAACGTTTTTTAAAAAAACATCCCGAAAATACATACCCGAAATACATACTTCTTTTAACTGAATTTGAAACAAAATCTTTGAAAGCAATGTCAATGTTTCGAGCTAAGCTTTGATATACAGACTTTTGGCGCCTTGTGAGCCTGGTAATCTTTCGGTGGCGCTTTTTTTGAGATTACAACTGGAAACGCTATTACTGGCTTTCGCGCCACGTTCGCCCGTTTCGCTAAAATTTGGCGATAAACTATTTTTTTTTTTTTTTTTTTTTGGCGAAAATGACTGTATATCAAAGCTATTCCATGTTTTGTAATAAATATGGATTCAGTACCTAGCCCAGGTAGCACAGCATATTGCGGGTGAACCGGAGTTTAATCCCCTTCTTCGCCAAGTTGCGATAACGAACCAAAGCTGGCAATCTTTTTTATACGCTATGATTGGACATCTGCTCCCACGCTTTTGAACATTTCGCAAGACCATTGTTGGCGATTTTTGAAAATTTAGCTAAGCAGGGGGTTAAACTCCGGTCGTACCCATATTGTACAATATTGAGCGATATTGTATGATATTAAACAATATTCCACAATATTAAACAATATTGCGAATATTGATTAATGTCTTACAATATTGTACAATATTTGCATGCTACTAAGGAATAGCATTAAGATATCTGTCTACCTTCGTGGGCAAATTTAAGAAAAATCCCTTTAATGAGCTATTCCAATTCATTTTCTAGATCAATGTGATTGCAATTAATGAAAAACATTAATCAAGAAATTCTGTGCCAGTTGAGATTAGGAAAAATGCATCAATTTGGGGAAAAAAAATAGTGAAACATTTAACAGAAAGCAAAACACATTACAAAAAAATTGTATTGTACATATTGTAATCATTTTTGTACACAACATACTTACAGCTATGGTGAAGGGAATGAACTAGAATCTAAGAAATATGTGTATTTTCTCAAAAGTTATAGATAAGCGAGTATTTCTGTATTGAAAATGTCACAAAATTCGTTGTTGAAAATTACATTCGGCAGCTCTAAAACAAAAACTACTCAGTTCAAAGTCACATCCCCAGTTTATTGCCTTTGGAACACTTAATGTAACATATATGCAAAAGTTCAAGGTAATATATTAATATGTGTTTATCATGTTTTGCGTATGAATTTTTTTAATAAATTTTTTTAAAAAATCCAAATTTTTCAAAAAATTTATTTAAAGTTTTCATTTGTCTTGTACTAAGAATGCTTTGTAAACATAAACAATGTTCAAAAGCATATGTAATTGCCAATCCTTTCACCCAAAAATTACTCAAAACGTATTCTAATATGTGTAGCTTGCTGATAGAGCATATTATAAAATAAATTATAATTCAGGGAGGCGAGTATTTGAAAAATGTTGGAAAACACTCAAATTTCGGTTTCGTTTTCAGCTACAGTGATTTATGTCACATGTCACATATATGAAAATCACATATCTCAGTTTCTATTTATCGTATAATTAAAACAAAAACAGATTTGGAAACCCAAATAAATGGCTTTTAAAATAAAACAATAAAAAAATTGTGAATTTGGACCTAAAACTGCCTTTTAAACTTAGACAGATACCTTAATATGAGAAATGTGTTATAAATTGCCCATGATTCCGATTTCAGTCAGTTGTCAGTATTGTCGGAGTGCGTGATTATTTGAAATATTTGTAAGTCAAGAGCGGCAGCGCTCGAAAGTTTTCATCAGAAATTATATCTATGTTTGGATGAACTTATCGAAACGATGAGTTATTTATAGTTACGAAAGGAAATAAACTTCCTGTGTGTGACTCCGAAATATTATCATTTACCTCACTTAAATTTCGAAACAAATCATTGTTATATAAATATGATAGCAAAAAAAAATATTGATTGATTGAAATTGTTACTTATTCGTATAGGAAGTAATGCAAAGTGAAAGAATTGGAATCGTTAAAAAAAAAAAAAAATTCGAACATAAGTTTTTGACAAATTTCCATCTTCAGATTTAAAACACATTTTTTTTTGGGGGGGAGGAGATTATGTCTATCTGTGAACCGATAACTTAAACATTATTCATGCTAGTTGGATGAAATTTGGCATGTGGCCTTTACACTAAATTACAGAGCTTTTTCAAAATTTGAACTAAATCCAAGCACAGAAAGTTTATCTGTCTGAATACAAATTAACAAGATAACTTCAAAATGAAGTTTGATAAGTTGTTTTTACACAAAATTTCTAAATTTCTGACAACTTTTGAACAAGAGTCATTAAAAGATTGCTTGTCTATCTGGTTGTCGAATACAGATAAACACGGTAACTATAAAACATAAAAATTTATATGAATAAAATTTGATAGACAGTTTTAAAATCTAATGAGTAGATTCGTTGAGTAGATAGATTTTTGTATGTAATATCGGAAACGTTTTTTTTTTGTAATATCTTTACAAAATTCTGGTTTATTATTACAACAAAAAATTGAGTGCATTAAAATAAGTAGCAAAACTTAAGATTAAAAATGAAATAATATACTGTTATAGATTTAATCATATTACAGAAAAGAAAAGCAATGCTTATATATATATATATAAATTACCAGAAAAAATTTGCCTAAGTTACATACATTTGCATATTTTTAAAGTTAACGCGAACTAAAAAATTAAACACATATTATCAAAATCACGCTTTAAAAAGAAACCTACTCAATATTAAAAAAGCCAAATTTTCATAACGCGGTTATAAACAAGAGACATCGAAGATAAAATAATTGTAGAAATAACGAAAATTAATTGAATATCATTGCAACAATAAAAATTATTATAATTTTAGAAATTTATTGCAATTAAAGGAAAAATTGTGTAGTAATAAATAGGTATTATAGAATAAAAAAATTTAAATAATTTTCAGACATTGAAATGATCATTCGTGTACTTTAATATTTCTGGAAGTTATCAACAGAAGAAAAACCAAAACATTCCAATTTCCCAAAATTATATTTGTGTATGATTACGTAGCTTTAAATCCAATGGAAACTCTTTCACACACACGCACATACACACACGAATTCTTCATCATAATTAATAGAAATAAAGATAATGATTTAATTAATTTTTAAAAAATTAGCTCATTATAAGGAAAATACAGTATAATAGATTCGAATTCGATAGAAATCAGGGATTCATTCCAAATTAAATAACCAAAATTCCGAAGGGTCTCGTCTAAACAGGTTAGCCAGACATTTTATTCAGGATTAAATAACGCTATATTTTAATGTTAAAACAAAATGTAGTTACGACAAAGCGTATAAAAAAGTTTCAAATTGTTTTTAACTTTTCACCGGCTAAATATACAAATAAATTGCTAATTTGCGAATCAAGCTATTTTAAGATAAAATATTTTTTTAAAAATCAAAAAGGGTTGTAGAAAAAAAAAATTGCACCCCAATCGTTGATTTTCATTTTTATGTCATATAACTAGATTTTTAAAAAACCGGTGGGAGATGTCCCCCTAAAACTTTTACGCACACTCTCTAATAAGGGTGCTATTCCAAAGAATACCCTGCATGCCATTGGCGTAAAATAATTAAGAAATATTAACTTTTGGCGTAGTTTAGTACTTTTACTATCATTTTTACTGAAACTATCGTGTTATCCTTGGCGAGTTTTTTTAGCGATTAATACTTGGCATATGTTTGAAAATATCCAAGAATTGAATTTATGCTTTAGACACGCTTCTCCCAACCAATTGAAACAAAAATTTTAAATGAAACTACACTTGTAGTCACAAAATCCCATATCAAATTTGATATATTTAAGTCATGGTATTTTTGAGTTATCATGTTTACATGTTTCTGAAAGTGCAGAAGGACAGACGGTCAATCCCTCGCTGGATTTGGCTCAAACTTTCATGGATCACACTATAGATATGAAATGTGTGTACAGACTTTTATCCATCTAGCTCTCTTCGTTTTGTAGTTATTGCGCAAACTTATATTCGAACAGCCAGACAGACTTCCTCTAAACAGAATTTGCTCAAAATTTATAGAAATCTTCAATCAGTATGTATTTTAGACAGACACCGTTTTTCCTGATCGATAGAAATAAAATTTCTCGCAGGACTATAGTTTTAGTGAAAAGATCACATACCAAATTTCAAAGATTTAATTCATTGCATTTACAAGCATGCGAACGAACAGGCCGATAGACCGCCAACAGATATTTTAAAGGATTTAGTTCAAAATTTAAAAAGTATCTATATTTCAGATGGTAAACCTCTGTATCAAATTTTATTTACCTACCTCTTTGCGTTTTGAAATTACTGTATGCACTTGTAAGCTGACATCTAGACAGGCAGACAGATAGATTTCCTGCGAAAAGATTTCGTTCAAATTTCGACCTAAAAATATGGTGTAAAGATCATTTACGAAATTTAGATCCGTCTAGCTCAAAACGTTTTTAAGTCATCTCGTTCAAAGATAGACATAATGTCTAAAATGGATCTGTCGAAAGCAGGGAATTCGGAAATTCATCAACATCTCGAATTGGAATTTTTTGACGATTACAATACTTTCTCTATACTACGTATACAAAAAAAAACCCGGCTAAACACAGTGATATTTGACATCTGATAAGTGGGAAAATGCTTTTTTGGTCTGCCAACGCAAATTTTATCCTTATTCTTACTAAATTTTATTATCGGTGCTTGCAGCATTTAAGAATTTAGTTTCAAAATCTGTGCATAATTCCGAAATGCTACCATCCAATGTCAGAAAATTTCGGTATTTCAGAATTGTGTACCATTTTTGTTAGCAAACGCGACTATTCCTCCTTAGTGATTTCAGCAACTTGTAGAGTCTCAGTCTAGAAGAATATTTGTTTTCCTTACAACCAAGAACGTATAATACTGTTACAAATCTGTAATGTTGTTTTCCAGTACGGTTAGTTCAATCCCTGGAAAGACCGTTTTACGATCAGCTCTATTGGATACTGATCGGATGCCTTATCAGTGATTCCAGAGCTTGGCGACCATTTGGCGAGTTTGAAGACAAAATATATATTATTGGTAACTTCGAGAAGTTTAGCAATTCAGCCAATAGGAATCGAGATACGCCTGATTGGTCCAGAACCTTCTCGGCCCACCTCCCGGGAACTATAAAAAGCCGGCAGTTTCAAGCTGAAGGTGTGTTTTGAATTCAACTCTGGTTAATAGTTGATCGAGCTCTCTCCCTGATTGTTTGGACCAGCTTATCATTGTTGTGCTATTGCGTATTGCTGTGTGTTGCTTGTGTGCATCTCCGGCTGTGAATTTGTCTGCGTATCCGTGAAGTCCTGTTCATAAAGTAAAATTGTTACCGAGGCCTGTTGACTGTGCGTTTCCATACACCCTCTACACGAACCCGTTAACTTTACGGACTTACAGGAAAAAGTTCCGTAACAATACGATTAATATTCCGAATTGTTGATTAAACAATCAACAATTCTAAAAATAACTTTTAAATGAGTTAAATAAACAACTTTTAAATGTCTCGCGATGAGTCACATTTATTTTCACTTGATTACACAAGGCACATTTAAAAACACATAGTTTTAAAAATTAAGTTTATTAGTTAAATAGAACGAAAATTCTGTGAAGTTTTAACTTTATTCATCTTCCCAGTTGGAAAAATTCATAGAAATTGTAAACAAAACTAAAAACCTTAAACATCTATCATGGTTCAATACAGAGCTAAATCCTTAGGCCACCATTATCCAAAATGAGGCTAAACTGGGTTACTTGTTTAATGGTTTATTTTAAAGAGTTTGCTGAAAGAACTTAACATTATGGAAATATTCAGCGAAAATAAGCGAACAGAAAGAAAGAAAGAAGTCATAAACTAAAAGCTCTCTCCTAGGCTTGCTTGGAAAAATAACGATAAGGAAGTAGGAATATTTTTGGAATATTTTTTGCTGTTTTTCTAAATGAGATTCTTCTTTCTTTCTCTCTCTTTCTCTAAATGAGTATTTTTTTATCGTTGTACTTAGAAGCTCCTCGTTAAGTTCCGCGCGTGGAAATTTCTAAGATTCTTAAACAGCATTCTAAACGTTGAGCTGTACGGTAATTTCTCTACTAATAATAGAGATAAAGGCGGGTATTGGCATTCTACAGACGATTTAGAGGTAACCACAATGCGCACATAACTCCTCCCTCCTTTCTACCCTCCACATACTTTGGAGGGTAGAAATGTGCCTCTAGGTGCGATTTTTTAAATTTTTATTGAAGATTCCATTAATTAGAAATCAAACGAAATTTTGATACATAGTCGCGAAAACTTCGGATAATATTACATCATACAAAAAAAATTGTGCATCAATTGAAATATATATATATATATATATATATCCCTTTTTAATGATATCAATTCCATTTCCGTATATTTTTTTCTATCCTTAATAAATTTTTTAAAAATAAATTAAACGTATTTTACTATAATATCTTTCACTGAAATGAAACTCAAATCATTTTCATTGTTATTATTCATTGTGTTTCATCATGATATATATATATATATATATATATATATATATATATATATATATATATATATATATATATATATATATATATATATATATATTACTTTATCGTATACGAGTATACGAAGTACAGAAAAACTTCAAAACATTTGAACTTGATATTTTAACGGATCTCCTCGTTTTGCTCCTTTCTGAGTTCGAAAAACATATTTTTGGAAAATATCCGTCTGTGACGAAGATAACCCAAAACGCTTTTGATTATCTTCCTTCTAAAATGGATGAAATTTGGAATAAAGTCTTAAAACCAAATTTGTTGATTTCTATCAAATTTTGTGCAAATACTATTCTGAGGAAGTCTATCTGTCTGGCTGTTCGAATATAAATTAGCACGATACTATAGAACGAAGACAACTAGATAGATAGAATTCAATACACGGATTTAACATCTATAGTCCAGGCACTTATCAATGTTTGTGCTAAATCTAATTAAAGGTTGATCGTCTGTCGGTCGGTACTTTCAGAAATATATAAAACTCAAAAGACTAATGACTTAAATATGTGAAATTTGGTACGTGATTTTGTGATTAAGTGTAGTTTTATGTCAAATTTTTGTTTTAATCAATTAGGATGAACGCTATAAAAGTATCCAAATTCGATTTTTGGATACTTTCGACCGCATACCAGGAATCCATCGCCAAAGTACTCGCCAAGGATGACACGGTCGATTCAATAAAAATGCTAAAATAACGCCAAAAGTTAATATTTTGTAACTATTATACGCCAGTGCCATGCAAGGCGTTTAGTAGGATGACATCTTTATTAGAGATTTATCTCATCTTTATGAGAAAGTTTTAAGTAGACTACTCCCGCTAGTTTCCATTGCTGATCATCAAGATATGATGATTTGACTTATTTTTCCTTGTTGAGTAGATTTCAGTATAAGGAATGCTTTTAACAATATTTTTGAAGTTTTATTAACTCCCAACAAAAAATTAATTCCAGAATCAAGCAATGGTGAATTTTTTTCTTAATTGTGCCGATTTTTAAATGCTGATGCTCTATGGCATAATTAGATATATAAAAATACAAACATAAAATTAGGGAAAGTGATAGCACAATGAACAAAAAGGTTCTAAGAATTCTAAAATAGGATACGTGAGATATTTCTGTCAAAATGTGTTCAGGAAACTATCAAAGAAGTATAAAAAATATATCTAATTCAAATTTTTAACAACTGTTGATCTTGACGAACCACTTGATCATCAAAGACGGTTAGCATTAGAATAAAAACTAGATATGCTAGTTGGAATGAAATCATGTAATACTATGTAATAAAAGTGCCACTTTTATTGAGATAAATTAAGATTTATAGTAAATTCTGCAGACTTTAATTGTTTGCAAGCTTCTTTAATAATATAAGTGTCGAATGGAGCAATATCGAACGCATGGAGTTCGAATTTTACCAGGTATCAGAAAAGAATTTGAGGTTTCTTTTAAGGTACCATATCGTTTCATTTGATATTAACTGTTGTTTGTATGACGTTATAAACCAACAATATCAGCTATTCTGACTAACGGAAATTTCGCAAAATTATGCATACTATGCTAATCTTTTAAACAATCGCATCATCATAACAGAATGTTTTGATATAAACCGTCATTTTTATGACGTCATAAACCAAGAGCGTCAACTATTAATGACTAATGTCAATTTCACAAAATTATGCAAACTATGCCAGTCTTTTAAAACATCATTACAACTTATTTAATATTAATCTTCATTTGTAAACTAAGTCAAGTAATCGTCATAATAGCGCTAGATGCTCCGATTAATGTCAGTTTCGCATTATAATGTGGATTATGTATGTCTTTTAAAACATAGCATCATTCGAACTGATTTCTTTGACATTAATCATCATTTGTATGACATTATCAAGCAGGCCAGCTCTTTGTATGACATTAGTTAGCTATTCTGACTAATGTCAATTTCACAGGGTTATGCGGATTATGTTTGTTCAACTGAGGATCATCAATGGTGGATTTACGACTAGGCAGTTTCATAGGGTCACTGGACTATAAGGGAAGGGGGGGGGGCTAACTAAACTGACCAATTAATCATCATTTGTATGACATTATCAAGCAGGCCAGCTCTTTGTATGACATTAGTTAGCTATTCTGACTAATGTCAATTTCACAGGGTTATGCGGATTATGTTTGTTCAACTGAGGATCATCAATGGTGGATTTACGACTAGGCAGTTTCATAGGGTCACTGGACTATAAGGGAAGGGGGGCTAACTAAACTGACCAATTAACCATTATTTGTATGACATTATCTAGCAGTTCAGCTCTTTGTATGACATTAGTCAGCCATTCTGACTAATGTAAATTACATAGGGTCGTTGGACTGTAGGGATGGGGGAGTCAGAAAGTCGATTTAAAAATATCATTAGCCTCATTATCAAATAAATAAATTTGTGAGGTATACAATTTTTAGTTATGGAATATTTAAATTAAAGAGTGTGAATACATTGAATTATTAAAAATAATAATGAAAGCAAAAATAATTACTTTTTTATAATATTTCTAGTAGGAATTAATCATTAACTAGTTATACAATATTTCACTCGATAGGCACTGTAAAATATTAATTTTTAATATTATATTCGTTTGAAATGCACTTTTTCTTTATGATCTTCCATAATAATTAAATGCTTATATTTTTAAGAAAGGGAAAACATTAACTAATCATTAGGGTTAATTCTTCAAGAATTTTATTTCTTTACTTATTTCTAAATAAATAAATTTAAAATATTGAGTTGGCAACTAAGTGATTGTGGATTTTGTCGACAGATGGATTTTACACTTCCTTTTGTTTCGTTAACGTGTTCAAAGTACCTAACCTATATATTTTTTTCTTATTGTTTGGACTTCTACCATTCATTTAGTAAAAAAATTATATCGATTAGTTCTTTAGTTTTGTTTTCATCCCAATTTAGAAATGGAAGAATAAGACGTGCACTTCAGACATATTTTATTGTCTTATTTCCGAAAAGGCAAGAACGCATCTCAAGCACACAAAAAGTTATGTGCCGCATATGGGAATGAAGCCTTGAAAGAAAGGCAGTTTGCAAATTCGTTTGCCAGCTTTCGTACCGGTGATTTTGAAAAAAATCTCAACAATCTGACCGTCTAGTTGAAGTCGATGAGACTCATATCAAGGTCATTATCGATTCAGATCGTCATAGCACAACACGTGATATTACAGAGAAGCTTATTGTATAGCATACATGCATTGAAAAAAAATTTGAAAAGGCTTGGCTATATCAAGATTGTCCACTATGATCCATTTCTGAAAAGACTAATTACTGGCGACGAAAAATGGGTAGTTTATAGCTACATTAATCGGAAAAGATCATGGGTGATGCAAGATGAACCACCCCAGACGACATCAAAAGCAGAGATTCACCAAAAAAGATTATGCTGTCAGTCTAGTGTAATTATAAAGGAATTCTGCACTTTTAACTTTTACCAAGAAATCAAACCCTCAATTTAAACATGAACATTCAACAACTCGCCAAACTAAGCGATGCAATTCAAGCAAAGCGGCCAGAAGTGGCAAATCGTAACGGTTTTCTACCATGATAATGCAAAGCCCCACACAGCTTTGGTCATTCGCTAAAAATTATTGCATCTTAGTTGGGATGCGTTGTCACATCCACCATATAGCCTTGAGCTTGCACCTTCAGACTACCATTTTTTTCGTTCTCTGCAGAACTTTTTAAACGGAACAATTTTAATCGCGCTAATGATGTCAAATCACAAATTCAGTTTTTTGATAGCAAAGATCAGAAATTTTACGAACGTGGAATTATTACAATGCCTGCAAAGGGTCATCGATAAAAACGGACTGTACCTAATTGAATAAAGTTATATTTTGAAGCAAAAATTTTGAATTTTCATTCTTATTTAAAACCACAATTACTTAGTTGCCAACCCAATAAGTAAATAATAGCATATACATTCTCACAGATTATTAAAATAAAAAAATAACTGGAATAAATCATTAACATGTTGATTAAGTTAAGAATTTGATGCAATGTGCAATTAATCTGACTAATTATTAAAGGAACTGCCTCATTATGAGCATTGCCAAGGACAACAAAATATCTAAATCCGCCACCCAGCATCATCTACTGATATATATTTCGGAACTTTAATAATATTCATGGCACAGTAAAGATCCAATAAAATTAAAAGCGATTGGCTGAAAGGTATCAGGCTACTTCAACTTTACAACTTCACTGCAACTTATTAAATTGCAGCATTTTTACATTCAAAGTATGCGGCATGTTAAAAAAAAAAGTTTTATTTAAATTCGCGCATGAAATCCTGTTCAAGGCTTTCTAAATATCATGGACCTAGGTTTCTTTAATTTTAGAAAAAAAAGTACTGAAAAAAACTTAAATAGTATTTTTCAAGTCGGTGCTGTTTTATCTTTGGTTTATTTTGAAATTAGCCGTCTTTGACTACCAGCTGGTTCAGCAGGGATAATGGTTGTATTTAATTTTAATCAAATCTCTTAATCATAAATTCATGATTCCACATTTTAAAGCCATATTCTTTTAGTTGTCTTACAAATATTCTGCTCATTGTGCATATGAATCTTTCTAATAGAAACGAGGTATCCAGGAAAACTTAGCACCATAACGCTCTTAAAAACGCAACTGTCCGATTATTCAATACTTCTAATTTTCGCGGTAATGTAACATCATCATCATCATTATTCGTTTTGTAAACTACAGAGAATACCAATAAAATAGAAACCTTCTTCTTTAACTTTCAGTAATCACACGGTTAAACATTTAGTGAAATAATGAAAACGATTTGAATTTCAAGGTAATTATATAATATAATAGTCATATAATAACTATTCCATGCACCATTTAATGTTCTAAATCACTGAAATTTTGCACAGTTGTGGGCTTACAGTGACAATACGATATTTATATATTTTCAAACCATTACTATCAGTTTATCAATTCATTCTAATTAATATTAATGATATCGTTTGGTAGCGAATTTCGAGGAGGCTCATCTTAAATTTCAATAATATAAAAAAATTAGAATAATAAAAAATATATAATAAATTAATAAAAATTGAATACGATCTAAGTAAGAGAATAACTTTTAGTGAAAATATGGACATTAACACAGAATCATAAAAGTGTGAAGTGCTTAATATACTATAAGAAATTAATCAAAAAAAGAAGAAAAAGAAGGAAGCCGTAAAAGAAGAAATTAAGTCGCAGAAAATCATTAAGCCTAAAACAAAAAGAACAATATTTAAAATGGGTTATAAATGTGATAATTGATTTGTTAAGAATATTTATATCAGCGCAATAGGCTTTTAAATTTATTCGAAATTCCTCATTTCTGATAATTATTTTCACTCTATAATAAAATTATTCAAATAAAAGTGCTTTTTAAAAGACGTTTCAACATAATAACGTTTATAAACTCACATGTTGTCCCTAAATCGTGACAAGTATGAATTCGACAAGACCAATAAAAAAATTCATTCAAAACTCTGAACAAAACAGACCGAAGGATCTTGTGCTTATAAATTTATGATATATATATTCGTATGATGAAGAAGGTGGTTACTAAAAAAATGTCTTCTTTAAAAATATTAATTAGTTTTTTAATGAAAATTAATCTAAATTTAAACGTTTTTTTTCTTCATATTTGAAGCATATTACTGTACAAAACTTATTTGTACGCATCACTTAGAAATTTTCAAAATAAGTTTTTCAGTGATGCCAGATTTATATCCACACAATTTTCTTCCTTAATTTTAATAAACGGCTAAAAATATTTTTAAAAATATTTAACAAAGATACTTTTTATTGCTTTAATAACTGTATTTATAGATATGCGTATTTCGACAATTTTAATTACATTTTTTGTGTGCTCGTTATCCTTGTCATATAATCAAAACAGCAAATTTTTTAAATGAATTAATAAAATCTACACATTATCAAGCTACAATACAATTTAACATAATATAAAAGGTAAATACTCTATGAGATACATTAGTATGCTATACAATATCGTATTACAGGTTCTGCTACATTTGAGATGAATTTTTTTTAAAAGTATCATATACATATTTATATTTTTGAATATTTGCACGTAGAATGGGCTAAACACTTCTAAAAAATACATCAATTAAAAGCTAAAGATATTGAAAATCGGAACAAATGTGCTGAAAAAAGGTACTAAGTGAAACCATTCTTATTTTTAAAAATTATAAATTGTTCTTATTTAATTCTTGCACACAATTTAAAAAAATATTTTGCCTAGTTCTTGAAAATATTTTGCCTTATTCTTGAAATACGAAAATAAGCTGCATGTCAACCCAATTTGTAAGTACTAGAATTCGACTAATAAATAACTTGATATTATTATTTTCACATTCTGAAGTATTAAAATACACACAATTTATAAAAAATATTTTGCCTAATTCTTGAAATACAAAAATAAGCTGCATGTCAATCCAATCTGTAAGTACTAGAATTCGACTAATAAATAACTTGATATTATTATTTTCACATTCTGAAGTATTAAAATACACACAATTTAAAAAAAATATTTTGCCTAGTTCTTGAAATACAAAAATAAGCTGCACGTCGATCCAATCTGTAAATACTAGAATTCGGCTGATAAATAACTTGATATTATTATTTTCACATTCTGAAGTATTAAAATACACACAATTTAAAAAACATATTTTGCCCAGTTCTTGAAATACAAAAATAAGCTGCATGTCAATCCAATCTGTAAGTACTAGAATTCGACTAATAAATAACTTGATATTATTATTTTCACATTCTGAAGTATTAAAATATACACAATTTAAAAAAATATTTTGCCTAGTTCTTGAAATACGAAAATAAGCTGCATGTCAATCCAATCTGTAAGTACTAGAATTTGACTGATAAATAACTTGATATTATTATTTTCACATTCTGAAGTATTAAAATATACACAATTTAAAAAAATATTTTGCCTAGTTCTTGAAATACGAAAATAAGCTGCATGTCAATCCAATCTGTAAGTACTAGAATTTGACTGATAAATAACTTGATATTATTATTTTCACATTCTAAAGTATTAAAATACACACAATTTTAAAAAATATTTTGCCTAGTTCTTGAAATACGAAAATAAGCTGCATGTCAACCCAATTTGTAAGTACTAGAATTCGACTGATAAATAACTTGATTTTATTATTTTCACATTCTGAAGTATTAAAATACACACAATTAAAAAAAAATATTTTGCCTAATTCTTGAAATACAAAAATAAGCTGCATGTCGATCCAATCTGTAAGTACTAGAATCGGCTGATAAATAACTTGATATTATTATTTTCACATTCTGAAATATTAAAATACACACAATTTAAAAAAATATTTTGCCTAGTTCTTGAAAATATTTTGCCTAGTTCTTGAAATACGAAAATAAGCTGCATGTCAATCCAATCTGTAAGTACTAGAATTCGGCTGATAAATAACTTGATATTATTATTTTCACATTCTAAAGTATTAAAATACACAATTTAAAAAAGTATTTTGCCTAGTTCTTGAAATACGAACATAAGCTTCTTGAAAATATTTTGCCTAGTTCTTGAAATACGAAAATAAGCTGCATGTCAATCCAATCTGTAAGTACTAGAATTCGGCTGATAAATAACTTGATATTATTATTTTCACATTCTAAAGTATTAAAATACACACAATTTTAAAAAATATTTTGCCTAGTTCTTGAAATACGAAAATAAGCTGCATGTCGATCCAATCTGTAAGTACTAGAATTCGGCTGATAAATAACTTGATATTATTATTTTCACATTCTAAAGTATTAAAATACACACAATTTTAAAAAATATTTTGCCTAGTTCTTGAAATACGAAAATAAGCTGCATGTCAATCCAATCTGTAAGTACTAGAATTCGACTAATAAATAACTTGATATTATTATTTTCACATTCTAAAGTATTAAAATACACACAATTTTAAAAAATATTTTGCCTAGTTCTTGAAATACGAAAATAAGCTGCATGTCAATCCAATCTGTAAGTACTAGAATTTGACTGATAAATAACTTGATATTATTATTTTCACATTCTGAAGTATTAAAATACCTTTTAAAAAAAATCTTTTTTCATCTTTTAGATAGCTTATTCTGTGGTTCAGGAAATACAGAAAGAACTGAAATACTATTGCACCAAAATTGAAGAAAAAAATATGCATTAATTTTTAATCTACAAGATTTTTCGTAAGAATATTTTACAAATATTTAGAATTTCAGAAAATCGCATTTGAAGATGAAAATATAGCATTGAAACGTAAAATATAAAAATATACAAGTCTTTGTAATTTCTCAATTGAGGAATAAGGAAATAAAATACAAATTGCTTTATAAACAAAACTGTTCGGATTATTAATGAAAACAAATCAATATTTTCTCTAAAATCGACATTTAATGTAATTACTTACCTTAGCTTTATATTTTATTAATTTAAACAATTGATATTGTGTAACTTAATCAATATATCGATGTTGTATAAATGAAATTTAAAACTAAAATTAGGTCAAGAAAGAAAAATGCATAAAAAGATACCATCAAATATCTGAATTACAATCACTCTTACACAACCATTCATCTAATTTGGACATGGTCCAGCAATCCCATTTATATATAAATAAAGCATTTTGTAATAATTTAAATTGAAATATTAATATAACTCTACATCATATATAAAATAAAAATAGAAATTCTAAATTTAGAAAAAAATTCTGAATGTATCTTTTTTAAAAAGTTATAAAATAAGAGACAGTACGTGGGATAAGTACAGGGTGGGGACATACCCAGATCTCCGAACACATGCAATATTCTATTCATTCCAAAATTACCCAACAGCCGTCATGTCAGTTGTTCAAAGCATTCCTTTTTTTTATATATATATATCTTTATCTCAGGCAGGAAGATGTAAAGACATAAAAAAAAAGAAAGCCACACACATATTTCGGTCACTGCTAATGCCGGCTTTCGCAAAATAGCAAACAGGATGGCACACCTACAGTTCCATATTAAAACAGACACCACACACAAAATCAATCACAGTCATTAAACACAACAATAACACAATAGTAATTGGTATTTACCTCTAATTTTTTTCTGGACTAGAAAATGTGTCTTGTTGTATTGATCTAATCCAGATCTGGAGTTTGTCAGGACACACACATATACGGAAGGAACGGCAAAAGGCGAAGTAGAATTGCTCGGGTTGGTGAAAAGCTTCTCGGGAAGGGGCGGGGAGCGTCCCGATTTAGAGTCGAGTTGAAAGATATTTTTGGTCTCTGAGACGAGCGTTACCCTGCGTCTTCTGACGTCGAGAGGGATGATTCGGAAAGCATCCTTGACAAGATGAGCAAGATCCCCATCGTGCACGCAGAATTTCATTAACAAATGGGTGGGCGCCCCACTCAGGTGCGTTTTGTTGTTTCAGATGCTGTAGGGCTAAGTGTTCTATCAAAACACGGAATAGAGCTGTGAGTTTATTTATATACATAATAGAAATAAATCTAGAATTGGGGGAAGATAGATTAACATCAAGTTAAGAAAATAATTCTTATTTCACGATTTCCCAAAATGATTCAGACTAGTGCAGAGCAGGCCTTAGGAGATCAGGGCCTCAATCTCTACTAATAAAAAAAAGTGTGTGTGTGTGTGTGTGTGTGTGTTGCGCTCTGTAGATCAGGCCATATAATCCAGAGCTTCCAAATTCAGCATGCATAAAATATGGGGATAAGAAGGTATAACAGGGGCAATTTTTTGAGAATTTTCTAAAATTTTAATTAATTAAAAATTAGGTGAAATTTTGACTTTTTCGACCAATACTTGGAAAAGATATTACACCACAAAAATCATTTTAGGTCGTCTTAAGAATCAAGAGATAACTTTTCCAAAAAAAAACATTTTTTTTTTTTTTCGATTTATAAACTCCTTGTGTGCCAAGAAGTATACCACAAGACTTACAGATGTAAGTCAGTACACAATTGACAATAGAATAAATTCAAATATAAGGACGCAGGCACAAATGCAAAGAAAGAAGAAAGAAAAATGGGGGGGGGAACAAGTAGATACACAAACAAAAGCAAAAAGGAAACAAAATTGCTCACATAGTAACAGAAACATACAGTAGATGATATAAAACAATTAAAGAAGCATGATCAAATAAAATATTCAAAATACAAATACAAAAGTATATATGCAAATATATGTAGGCAAACACACTGAAGTAAAGTTTAAATAATACGAGGGAAAATATTTTTTTTTTCCATTTTAATCCTTTATTATTATTATTTTTACCGTATTTAAAATAGTGTATCGCATTATTAAAGTGCAAATCAGATCGTTTTCGTTTTTTGCTCTATTATTTCATCCTAGATCTTCCCCCCCCCCCGTTGCTGTCAAGATATGAAGACTCAATTTATATTTCCATGTCGAATAAATTTTAGTATAAGGCATACTTACAATAAAATTTTTCAGATTTTTTTTGTATTTACAACGAGTTACCTTTGTCAGTTGGTTCGCCGCGATTAATGGTTGCTAAAAATTTTAATTATTTCCTCAACAAAATATTTTTTAACTTCAATGCTAGATAGACATATAGCTCACATTATTTCAAAAACATTATATAATTCTGCTTATTGTGCGATGTATTTCCCTAATTTATTGTCTACATTTTTATATATTCAGTTATATCACAGAAAAAGGTAGCTGTATTTTAAACTGGAGGCACTTTAAAATTTTTCCACCATTGCCTGATTCTGAACTTAAATCTTAATTTTAAATATAACTAAATATCAAAAAAAAATATTAAAACATTATTAAAACCTATTCGGCCTGGAAAAATAAGCCAAAACTTCATATTTTGATCACAACAATGGGGAAAAGGCAGAATGAAATATTAGCAACGATTTGAGTTTTGACTTCAACAATAAAATATATCATCATAAAAAAAGTTTAAAATATCCAAAAAAAAATAGAAAGAAAAATTATTCTACAAAAAACTGCTATAGTTTAAAAAATAATGTTTTGAATTTTAAAATGCTGTATAAACTATTTTTCTATTCAATATATTCGTAAGTTATCGCAAAAAAAAACATCAAAATTTTACAGAATTTTAATTAATTGAAAATTTTAAAAATCACTTCGAGATGCAAATTCTCATCCTTAATCTATACTTATAATAAAGCCCAATGTGTGTGTGTGTGTGTGTGTTGGCGCTCTACAGGCCAGGTCATTTGACATACAGCTATCAAATTTGGTACATGTATACCTTAGAGGTCGGGAATGTGCACCTGGGGTCCCTTTTTTAGAAATTTTAATTAGAATTTTAATTATTAATTAAAAACTAACTTTCCAGCCAAAAAAATCTTCCATTTTCCCCACCGCCAAATTTTCCGCCAAAATAATCTTCCATTTTCCCCACCGCCAAATGAGTAAGGCTTCACTATTTTTTTTCTCCCAACAGTAATGAGGCTAGGGTTAATATTTTTCGGCGGATTATTTCAAACGATTCTGTTTATTTTCTTAATGTTTGATACATTTAAAATGAAACATTGTTAATTAATCCATGTTTCAGATTCATTCTGAAGTACTTTTGAATTAAAATAACACAGAATAAAGGAAATTAAAAATGTATAATCTGCATAGCGTTACCCCAACTGGCGTAGAAAAATGCACGCATTTGCGTTACCTAACTGGCGAAGAAAATTCACGCATGCGCACTGTGTTCTGATTGTTGCCATGACAACCGTTATCAACGGATGATTCAAATTATTTTTAGGTTAGTTGCATGCTTTTGTAAGTAAATTGTATTTATGTTAGTTATATATTTTTTGTATATGCTTATAGTTTTAAGTACATCGTTTTTTAAGTAGTTTTTTTTAACCTGTTTTCAATGATTTAAATTATTTTTAGGCTAGTAGTATATATGCGCCAAGTTTGGTAGCTCTAGGTCAAAAAGTTCTGGCCAGTACAGAATCAGCACGCACTCACGCACAATCATATTTGTTGTGGATAGAGATTGAGGTTTAATTTTAAAACTAAGCAATCGTGAAATTTTTTTAAATGCTCTCATTTTTAAAATGCTGTTTCTTTTTCCTGTGATATAATTAGATGTATAAAAATATAGAAAAGAAATTAGAAAAATGTTTAGCTCAAAGATGACAAATGCCTAGCTAAAACGATATAAAGCTTCTAAAATAGTAAGAATTGAAGAAACTCTGATAAAAAATACTTACCCGAAGGAAACCATAAAAATCAAACTCCATAAAATGTGTAGTTAGGTAATTAATTTAATTTTTGTAACTATTAATCCTGGTAAACCAACTGGTCGCGCAAAGCGGATAATGAGAAATAATTTTGGGCAATATTTTTTCCCCTGAACTTTATCTAGCTAAACATTTGTCAAATCCACTACCAATCCACTTTCAGTCTTGCGAATCCCAGATCTTCCATTTGCATTCAGTGTCTTTAGTATTAGTAAAATGAATCATCCAAAGATGATAAGCGCAACTGTGAATTCATCGCTTTTCGAAATCTGCTAGAAACGTCATAAAACAGCCGAATGTTCATGATAAAGCATGTGTGGGTTCAGGTTCGAACTCGCAACGTTAGGGTTCGTAGCCGAGTAACAAAGCCACTAGACAAAAGTGTACACTCTTCTCCGAAAGTTGTTAACTGGCTTATAATGTTACCACCACAATAGTCCCCCACCAGTGAGTCGGTAGAGTTTATCGCGCCAGTTTATCGCGCGAGCGACGAACGTGATTATCGCGCCAGTTTATCGCGCGAGCGACGAACGTTGTAATCGCGCCAAGTGTTATGGCGAGCGATGGCGAGCGTGTGTGAGTGGTTGCAGCCGGTAGATGGAGCCACGACAGCTGAATGAAGGATGCGGTTGTTCAGAACCAGGGTCACCAATGTGTGGGTTGAGGTTCGAACTCGCAACGTTAGGGTCCGTAGCCGAGTAACAAAGCCACTAGACAAAAGTGTACACTCTTCTCCGGAAGTTGTTAACTGGCTTATAATGTTACCACCACAAGCAGAGAAGTTTGTGTTAATATCACAATCAGCGACTCTGTTTATTTCTACGTTTATCCTGCGTAATAAATATTGAACATATTTTGAATATTGAAATATTTAAAATATGTTCAGACAGTACAGATAAACAATACAAATAAACGAAGGATTTTTCTTTCTGTTCGTCTAAGAAACATAGAATGACAAATAACAAATTCAACTGCTGCATCTAAGCTATTTGTGGATAGCACAATTTTAACATTTGAAAAAATGCAAGCGCTAATTTTTAACATTTTTTTTTCTCTCTCACACACATGCCACATGCCATATATACACATGCCAGGGAAAATATTGTAATCGTCAAAAAATTCGAACTCGGGTTTTGATGAATTTCTATGTTTCAGACCTGTCCGACAAACATATTTTTGACATTATGATTGTATGTTTGTGAACACAATAATTCAATAATGTTTTAAGCCAGACAGCTGAAATTTGGTATATGGTTTTATGATAAAATTTATAGACTTTTATCAAAATTTGAAAGAAATCCGTTCATCGGAAGTGCGTTCAAGTATAATTGAATTCGATAACCACAAAGCGCAAAAAGCTAGATAAATAAAATTTGGTACACAAGTTCAGCCTCTAAAATGTAGATTTTCATCAAATTTTGAACCAGATCTGTCAAAGGGTTGATCGTCCGTCCGTCTGTACTTTTGCATGCATGTTAACTGAATAACTCATACACGCATTGACCTAAATCAATGAAATTTATTTTTGTCTACAACGGTAATTCTAAGTCAAATTATAGTTTTATTTCTTAGGCGAAAAGGTATTCAAGCTACATAATTCATACTACAGATATAGTAAAAATATTAGATTAATGCCATAAATCAATATTTCATAAATATTATTGGCTAATGCAATGCAATGTATTTGCGACTTACCCAAGATCCATGCCTTTATAGGTTGGTTGGTTGAGTGAGTTTTACTGGTGCAAGAGCCAAATTTGGCTATACTGCTCCAAACTTATGGTGGATAAACAGGATCGTGGTTTAAAAACTGCTCGAAACTGCTACTGACTGCTCGAACCTAATGCCATTGAAATGTACCGAAAGTGGATTTTATTCTGGTGTTGAACCTAACTGGGAGCAAGTGGTCTAATCGGATAAAGACTGATCCTGCATTAGTAGTCCTTTTTTTAACAGTAAATCAGTGGGAGTGGCCTTACTAAGATTTTCTTGTATACTCTCTAATAAAGGTGTTACCCCCCCCCACACACACACATCTCAAAAAACTCTGTGCCTTGGGTAAGATAGATAATCCCTCCAGGGCATTGGCATACAAGAGTAATGAAATATTGACATTTGGCGTGAATTTATAAATTGGCTAAATACACCATGTGATTCCTGGCGAATTTTTTATTCCTACTGTGCGGTTAATAGTGCCCGAAAATCGAATTTGTGTTGCAGATGCGTTTTTCCCAACTTTGCACAGAACTACAATTGCAGTCATAAATTACCATACCGAATTTCATATATTTGTCAAGGCGTACTTGAGTTATCGCGTTTAGATGCTTGTAAAAGTACCGACCGGCAGATGGTCAATCCTTTGGCAGATTTGGTTCAAAATTTGATTTTAAATTTACATTATTGATGATAAATTTGTGTTCTAAATTTTATCTATCTAGCTCATTTTATTTTGTAGTCATCGCGCTTATATTCGAACAGCTGGACAGATAGACTTACACTGAATGGATTTCGCTCAAAATTTGGCAGAAATCTACAAATTTGGTACAAAGACCATATACCAAGTTTCATCTGTCTAGCTCAAAGCATTTTTGAGTTATTTTTTGTCAAACAGATGAACATATATAAAGCCAAAAATATGTTCCTCGAACTTAGGGAGATCTCAAACGTGTAGATTCGATAAAATCTCAAGTTCGAATTTTTTGACGATCACAATTTCTTTCTATATATTTCGTATATGAGAAAATAAAAAGATAAATAAAATAGTTTCACTCCCACGTTATCTGCTAAAAACATTATTCGCGATCCTAAATTTAAAAAAATAATTAAATAAATAAGAAATTTATTAAAAAATAATTTATTTATAAAAATAATTAAATAAAAAAATGTATTAAAAAATAATTTATAAAAATAATTAAATAAATAAAAAATTTATTAAAAAATAATTAATTCATTAAAAATTGAACCAGCTACAATGTTAATAAATTTATATTTTGAAAAGAACATGTCCGAAATGAATAAGTATACATTCTGCACAACCCCCAACAAATTGATCCAACTTATCCCTATATCTAAAGATGAACGTTTGCCTGTGTTTCTTTCATACAAATTTGCGCGGGGGGGGGATGCAATATTAATGAAATAAATAATTTGGCATACACGCTCTTCGAAACAAGAGAAAAGTCACTGTAAACTTTCCAACATTTAAAAGTTATTTAAAATATAATTTAATTAAAAATTAAGCAAATCTGTGATACTTTTCAATTTTATTTTTCTAAAATATTACCTCAGACAAATGATTTTTATATCTTAAAACCAAAACAAACAAAAAAATCACGTTTTAAAGATACCAGTTCCATTTACAGTTTTTTATATCATTTTTTTCTATTCTATTTTATAATATTTTTTTCTTTAATTATGCATAACGATCAAACTTAAGTAAATTTCAATGTTCCATCAAACCATTCAGTTGCGTGCGCATTAAAATTAAGATTTAAAAAAATGCTTTTTTTAAACATAAACTCCGAAATAAGATTTTCACTTATACTTTCGTTTTTGCAGTATGCACATTCGATTTGCACGTGCAGTAATTTATAGACCATTAAATTTATATACTTATTTTATCAAATAAATTGAAATTTTAAATAAATATATTCCATATCAATAGTTTAATAAAAAGGAGAGACTATTGCAGACGAACAAACTGGTCTTCATAACCGGCTAATTTTTTATAAAATAAACAATTTCGAAATCAAACTCATAAATTAAATTTTATTCATATAGTATATTACTTTTATGCCTCCTCTTATACAAAGTATAGAGAAAATATTGCAATCGTCAAGATCCGAACTCGAGATTTTGACGAATCTCCAATTTTCACTTTTCTTCGTGGATTCTAAAAACACGTTTCTGGCATTGGGTCTGACTGTGAACATGACATCTCAAAAACGCTTTGACCTAGACAGATAAAAGTTGATATACAAACTTTAGACTGAATTCGTAAATTTCTGACAAATTTTTAGAGAAATCCATTTAGCGGAAGTCTGTCTTTTTGATTAATAATCTTATTTTCTGAATTAATAAGTTTTTAATTTCCTTCGACAAGTTGTTTTTATAAATAACTAGCCGCCTTTGGCGACCAGCCGGTTAGCCAATTTTAAGGTTCGTTTAAATTTTAATAATTAAATAGGTTGAACCGGAGTTTAACCCCCTTCTTCGCCAAGTTGCGATAACGGCAATCTTTATTATGCACTATAATTGAACATATGCTCCTTTGCTTTTGAACATTTCGCAAGGTCGTTGTTGGCGATTTTTAAAAATTGCTCCAAACAGGAGGTTAAACTCCGGTCGTACCATTAAATATTTTACGCAATTCCAACTTTAATAGATTCTTCGGCAAAATATTTTAAAACTTCAAATTTTGATAGTCATATAATTCACTCATAATATTTATTATAAGGGCCTTCAGTCATAGCCTGATATGTATCTATCTAATTTTCTGTTACCCCTCGTAGAAATTATGCTTTAAATTAAAGTGTAAATGATTAATCTGCAATTAATATAATAATATTTTTTTACTGAAACAAAGCATTTTTTTAATACTATGATTACTGATAATAGAGTCACTGAGCGTTTAGACTTTATGGGCACTAAAGAATATCTTCCTTAATTTATGTAATATCTCAAGAATTTGTCAACAAAAATTTCTCAGATTCATCATGAACAGATCGATTCATTAACAATGTTTAATTTTAAATGCATCAAACAGTAAAAAAATAAAATGAATCGTTTAAAATAATCGGTCGTAAAAAGGTTTTAAAAAATACTTAAAAAACGATGTACTTAAAACTATAAGCATATACAAAAAAGTATATAACTAACATAAATACAATTTAATTACAAAAGCATCCAATTAACCGAAAAATAATTTAAATCATTGAAAATAGGTTAAAAAAAAACTACTTAAAAAACGATGTACTTAAAACTATAAGCATATACAAAAAATATATAACTAACATAAATACAATTTACTTACAAAAGCATGCAACTAACCTAAAAATAATTTAAATCATCCGTTGGTTGCCATGTCAACAGTCAGAAAACAATGCGCATGCTTGAATTTTCTTCGCCAGTTACGTTAACGCAAGTGCGTGAATTTTTCTACGCCAGTTGGGGTAACGCTATGCAGATTATACATTTTTAATTTCCTTTATTCTGTGTTATTTTAATTCAAAAGTACTTCAGAATGAATGTGAAACATGGATTAATTAACAATGTTTAATTTTAAATGCATAAAACATTAAGAAAATAAACAGAATCGTTTGAAATAATCCACCGAAAAATGTTAACCCTAGCCTCAATTCTGTTGGGAGAAAAAAATAACTGAAAGTTGGCGGTGGGGAAGATGGAAGATTTTTTTTGGCGGAAAAGTTGGCGGCGGGGAAAATGGAAGATTTTTTTTGGCGGGAAAGTTAGTTTTTAATTTATAATTAAAATTCTAATTAAAATTTCAAAAAAAGGGACCCCAGGTGCACATTCCCGACCTCTAAGGTATACATGTACCAAATTTGATAGCTGTATGTCAAATGACCTGACCTGTAGAGCGCCAACACACACACACACACACATTGAGCTTTATTATAAGTACTAGCCGCCTTTGGCGACCAGCCGGTTCGCCAATCTTAATGTTCGTTTAAATTTTAATAATTAAATAGGTTGAACCGGAGTTTAACCCCCTTCTTCGCCAAGTTGCGATAACGCTCCAAAGCTGGCAATCTTTATTATGCACTATAATTGAACATCTGCTCCTTTGCTTTTGAATATTTCGCAAGGCCGTTGTTGGCCATTTTTAAAAATTGCTCCAAGCAGGGCGTTAAACTCCGGTCGTACCATTAAATATTTTACGCAATTCCAACTTTAATAGATTCTTCAGCAAAATATTTTAAAACTTCAAATTTTGATAGTCATATAATGCACTCCTAATATTATAAAGGCCTTCAGTCATAACGTGATATGTGTCTCTCTAATTTTTTGTTACCCCTCGTAGAATTTATGCTTTAAATTAAAGTGTAAATGATTAATCTGCAATTAATATAATAATATTTTTTACTGAAACAAAGCATTTTTTTAATAATATGATTACTGGTAATAGAGTCACTGAGCGTTTAAACTTTATGGGCACTAAAGAATATCTTTCTTAATTTATGTAATATCTCAAGAATTTGTCAACAAAATTTTCTCAGATTCATCATGAACAGATCGATTCATTAACAATGTTTCATTTTAAATGCATCAAACACTAAGAAAATAAAATGAATCGTTTAAAATAATCGGTATAAAACAGGTTTAAAAAAACTACTTAAAAAACGATGTACTTGAAACTATAAGCATATACAAAAAATATATAACTAACATAAATACAATTTACTTACAAAAGCATGCAACTAACCTAAAAATAATTTAAATCGTCCGTTCATAACGGTTGTCATGGCAACAATCAGAACACAGTGCGCATGCGTGAATTTTTTTCGCCAGTTACGTTAACACAAATGCGTGAATTTTTCTACGCCAGTTGGGGTAACGCTATGCAGATTTTACATTTTTAATTTCCTTTATTCTGTGTTATTTTAATTCAAAAGTACTTCAGAATGAATCTGAAACATGGATTAATTAAAAATGTTTAATTTTAAATGCATCAAACATTAAGAAAATAAACAGAATCGTTTGAAATAATCCGCCGAAAAATATTAGCCCTAGCCTCATTACTGTTGGGAGAAAATAAAACGGAAGCCTTAGTCATTTGGCGGTGGAGAAAATGAAAGATTTTTTTGGCGGAAAAGTTAGTTTTTAATTAATAATTAAAATTCTAATTAAAAATTCGAAAAAAGGAACCCCAGGTGCACATTCCCGACCTCCAAGGTATACATGTACCAAATTTGGTAGCTGTAGGTCAAACGGTCTGGCCTGTAGAGCGCCAACACACACACACACACACACACACATTGAGCTTTATTATAAGTATAGATATAGATTATCACTGATATAGCAGTAGCATAACTAAGGCCACCACCAGATGTGTTTGGGTGGGCTCTTAAGAAAATTAAACTTATCACAACTTAACAATTATAAAAACTTCATTTTTTGAGATAAATAATCACTTTGTATAATGTTGTGTATCGGTTTTAAAGTATTTCATAAATTTTCAAATTGCCCCGAGATGAATTAATTACGTCACTGTAATAAAATATATGAGCAGAATGCTAAAGGGAGGAATATATTACTTTGCCTGAAATAAAACTATTAATAATATAAAATAAATTTATAAAAAAAACTGAATAAAATTAATAACTTACTGAAATGAAGCAAATTTATAAAAAACTGAATAAAACTAATAACTTACTCAAATGAAGCAAGTTTATAAAAAAAACTGAAAAACTAATAACTTACTGAGATGAAGCAAATTTATAAAAAAAAAACTGAATAAAACTAATAACTTACTGAAATGAAGCAAATTTATAAAGAAACTGAATAAAACTAATAACTTACTGAAATGAAGCAAATTTATAAAAAAACTGAATAAAACTAATAACTTATTGAGATGAAGCAAATTTATAAAAAACTGAATAAAACTTATAACTTACTAAAATGAAACAAATTTATAAAAAAACTGTATAAAACTAATAACTTACTGAAATGAAGCAAATTTATAAAATAAAAAAAAAAACTGAATACAACTAATAACTTACTGAAATGAAACAAATTTATAAAAAAACTGAATAAAACTAATAACTTACTGAAATGAAGCAAATTTATAAAATAAAAAAAAAAAAACTGAATACAACTAATATCTTACTGAAATGAAGCAAATTTATGAAAAACTGAATAAAACTAATAACTTACCGAGATGAAGCAAATTTATAAAAAACTGAATAAAACTAATAACTTACTGAAATAAAGCAAATTTATAAAAAACTGAATAAAACTAATAACGTACTGAAATAAAGTAAATTTAGAAAAAAAGATATAATAATTCAAATAACAGTTATTCCACAAATTTAAGAAAATTTCCTTTTATAGTGCAAACTGCAAACAAATTAATTTGCAAATATTTTGTAAATGCAACTTTGTCTCTCTTTAATGAATTCTCATTGTTCCACTTAATGAATTAGAAATTTGTTAGAAGCTATAAAACTATGAACAAACGAAGGTTGAAATTTATCTTTCCACAAGATTGATTTTACACACATATCCTAAATTAAAAAATCTTCAAACTTACTTTGTACAGGTTTATTATGAAGACGTCTGTAATGAGTCGCATTACTGAATCAATTATTCAATCAGAAAATGCTTTAAAACAGTCACAGTTGCCAACATAATGCAATATAATAAATTAAAGGATATAATAAAGAACCAAAGATTTAATCCAATAAAAGCTATTCATCAGCATTACTAATTGCATCCAAACTCCACTCACATAAATAATTAATATCACCTATTTACTTTGCAAATTTGCAATTGTTTATTGATCAAAGATATCAATCTTTAATAATCCATTTTAGCTTTTAGAAAAATAATAATTTTTCTAATATAAAAACTGAATGAGCTATTGATGATTATCATTTTAATAATCTTAATGTTTTTACAGTGCTTTTTTTTATTATTGCTATTAATTGTCCAGCACAACTCTCTCAGAAACTAACTAAAAAACTGATGTGAAAGTTAACCTCCATAATGTATTTAAATATATAGCCCAATGAATTGTAACAGGTAATATGTATAAGAATACAAGAATAATCTTTAAGATGGGACAACAAATACAATTTATCTGCTGAAAAAAAAGCTGCATAACAAAAATTGCATATCATCTATCAAAGAAATAAGAAAAACAGCAAACAACAAAATTATTCTCGGCATAATAAAGCCACAATAAATTATAACACGAAGTTTTTAATTATTTTTCTTTTAAAAGAAAACTTACTGAATTTTTTTTTACAATGAATGGAATTTTTCTGTCATGCCTATACATAAAAGTAAAGATTGATTAATTTTTAAATAAATATATAAGGAAATTTAGGATATGAAAAAAACCAATTTCTGTACCAAATGCAGATACAATAGTAACACAGAAAAAATTTTATGAAATTAAATTCAATTTCCTTATTTCTTACCAGGTATGGGCAAGTGCTGATTCTGAAGACAATAAATTATTAAGAAACAATTTTATAAGTTTTATTTCTAGAAAAGACTTAAATTACTAGTAGATGGAATTATAGTCACGAGTTAAAATCTTGAATAGCAATTCCAAATATTTAATTGCTACCTTTTGCATATGTGCAATGAAATTATGAACCAATTTTGAAAATGATCCCCTTTCTATATGAAAATAAATTCTCTAATGCTGAATAAAATTTGTGTTCTGTTGTTTAATATGCACATAAAGAAAACCATTACAAAAACATGTTAACTATCTCTACGTCCGAAGCTCGAAATGTATTAAGGTAAATTTTGAATAGCCTTAAGATGTCACAGATACGTCAAAACTAAAAAGATCAGTTTGTTAATATGTTTCAATATTAGATGTTAGAAAAGAATAACAATAGATAACACATGTGGTGTGTAGAATGCAATGCTGTTTTCGCTAATTCTATATTTTGAAGATATTATAAATCTTTCTTTTGAACTGCATTTTTTAAAGAACTTCCTTTGAATGCATGCATTCGACCTTTATGTAGAACAATTCAATAGTAAAATTAATTATTTAGAGGTCATGACTTTTTATTATTATTATTTAAGAGATTGCATTGAATTTGTTCATCAGCATAAGCCCAAAAATACTGAATAAACAAATAAGATACAAGAATGTATTATTTTTTAAAAGGAACCTTTTTTCATTTTTTTTAATGACTTCTGCTGATGTCCAAATAAACCTTCTTTACTCTTGATCAATTTAATCTCGGCAAGATCTTGAAAATAAATTTAAGAGAATGTTACAGAAATATAAAAAATCAAAATTAAAAAGTGATATTAAATTCAAAATAATTTAGAATTTCTGATTTTTCTCCAATTGATAAGTCACTTTACCTATCATTTTGAAATGAACTTAGAAAATAATCGATTAAAAATTTTGGCAGCTCAACAATTTTTTTTACGGTATATAAACTGAAGGAACTAAAATTTATTTAATAGATTCATCCTGTAATATTTTAGTTTTAGAATTGAGCATGTCTTATTAATCCTTGTTGAATAAAATAATAAACAAAAATGAAAAGCTGTGGCTATTTATAAATATTGGGTAGTCACAAAGTCTTACACGGTCCAGATTACAAAAAATTATTATAACTTGAATATGGTTGTTTCAGTACATTTCAAAGTTCACAACATTTTTAATAAAGCCACTTAATGTCAATAAATTTCATTGTGAACCTTGGTAACTTAAAGGGTTCTTAATTCAATATTTGCTAACTTTTGGTGAACATTTCAGCTATTACATTAAATACAGCATCTGTGATCCTAATTTTAAATGTATTAATAACTTCATTGGCATTGCAAAAAATGCTGCCCTTTATGTAATTACAAAATTGGCACTGAACAGTAATGGCCAATCTGAATTCATGGAACCAAAGAACACGAAGTTTTTCCTTCGTGAATGCCATTTTGATAACAATCGAATGAAAAATTACTACTTCAGCATTAGTTGCATTATCTGTTAAACAAAAACAAAAAAAAAGAAACATGATAATTCCTCCATAGTAAAAATTTTAGTTTTATATTCAACGACTTTTTAGTAATAATTTATTCTAATCAAAAAAATATCATCCTGCACTATTTCCATCATATATGTTCACAAGTTATTCAACTGATTATTAAAACATATGTAACAAATAGAAGAAAATTAATAAAATGCACATATAAATAGTAAAGGGGTTTGTGTGTGTGTGTGTTTTGTCCTTTGCTATAATTTGAAAACATTAATTCTTACTAATAAATTCATCACACCAATCAAAATAACAGTTAACATTTACATTTTTAATAGCTCTAGTATATATTGCAGAAGCTTTAACAGTAACTTTGCAACAATTCCATGTTTCACATAAAACTACTCTTAAAGTAAAGTTATAATTAATATATTTTTAAAAAATGTTATTTAACATATTTACCAAAGACCAAAAGTATAGTATTGATAAGAATCATGTTTCAAAAAAATTTCTTGCGAGGAAACATTATATCATCCTTTAAAGAATTGAAAATTGGTTTATTTTAATACTTCTGCAGCTTCAATATTATCAAAACACCATAATTTTCTACTTGTAGTCATTTATGACATCAGAATTAGCTTTTCATATGCTATGTGATTTATCTCTTCTAATAACAATGGAGGATGTATGTTTTTGTGTTGATCTACAGGGCATTCCATTTAGAGACATAGACATAAAGTACACTTCAGAACAGTTTTTGTTGGAATTTTAATTAACTAAAAATTAAAAGGGATCTTGGCATCTGAAAACACTTTATATTGTAAAGATATTTCTTAGACAATTTTAAAATTCAAAAACAAAAAAAAAATCATCTTCTTGATAAAAATTACAATTTTTTTCCTGAATTTTGTAAATTTTTTTTTAAACAAATGTCTTTCTTAATCTTTAAAAATAGATTTCATCACAGTAAAGAAATTCCTAATGCTTTCAGTGGTTATTAAAATATCTAATTTTACGATATTCATCCATATAGTTGAAAACTAAGATGAATTTTGTTGAATATCTGTTAGTTGACCTGAGAAATCATATAATTTAGATAATTATGTTACAATAGTATTGTGATACCCAAGGATTTTATTCTGCTAGGATGGTTCATATGAAATAAATAGAACAGGTGTAAGCTTTTTTTAAGTAACATAGCTTTAATTTTGTTTAATACATTATGTCACAATTTGATGGTTAAACATTTTTTTTCTTCAGAAAGTTATATGCATAAGATATATAAATTGAAATAATCGGAAACAATATTTCTAGTGAACCAGATTATTGTTAAAAGTGGTTAGCTTGTTTACTACTATTTATGGTATATTTTAAATGCATTCGGAAAAGTTAATTCCATGCTCTAAATAATAAAGCAAGTGATTGAGTTATGTAGTGCTTATTTTCCAACAGCTAATGTACAAAGTGTCTGGTAACATGGCATGCTTTTTTTAATTAAATATTTCTTTGATAATATCCAAAATGTAAGTAAGATTTTTAAAAATAATAAATGAAGAAATAGAGCAATCTAGTCAAAATGTCCTATAAGGAGACAACAAAGTTAATATTCCTGAATACTAAAATATATTTATGTATATATATATGCGGCTTTTAATAACAAAATTTTCATTATTTAACTTCATAAATGAATTTTCTTTTTGTTTTACCACTAAAATACTAACATATCTAAACACAAACATATTGGTATTCTGTTTGAATTCGGCAATATGCAGACAGGTTCACTTGAAAACCCAGATGAATAATTTGTAGGTTCCAGACCACATTTTTTTCAATTTATGCTAATAAAAATGCAATTCATTTATGTTAATAAAAATGCAATTTATTTTCTTCATTTTTCATTTGAATGCTCATTAATTTTGATTCATCCTATAGGAATGCGAAATAAATTTATATTTACAATAAAAGGAATTTTTCCTTTAAAAGAATTATACTTTTCTTAGCAACTTACTTTAATTAAACCCAAAAAAGCACAATACTAGTTCATTTATTTTCAATAATTATAATTATAAAACCATTCTCTTACAAAGACAAATTCAAAGGTTATACATTTTATCCAAAAGAAACATAAGTCACCTGGATAAATTTGTGAAAATTCATATTTTTGATGAAATAATTCTACAAGATGAGAAAATATGTAATGAACTTTTTGATTAACATTAATAACAAGTTAAATTATCTTAAATTCATATCTGCAGAGAAAGAAATGTGAATTTCAAAGAAATTTGAAAAGAAATGCGCTATTTCAGATAATATGGATTAAAAATCAAATCAAATCATAACTGATTATAACTTTGATTTTTACTTGTAGAATTTCATATATCTCAGTCAATATTTATCAATCTTGTTACATGAATTTAGTAATAAAAACAAACTCAAATAAGTGAAAACTCTCAATCATATTTTGATATGACTGCAATCTCATTTTAATTTCATAAAACTTATTAATTCTTTCAAGTATAATCATTTAGGTTTAATTCCTGAAACACTTATATCAAGTATTTAACACATGCTGGTTGTTTTTAAACTCCTTAATGAAGAAAATATATTTATAAGCTTGGAAAATAGAGTTTGTAAATATATTTTATGTATATATAATTCATTACAAACAATCATGTTACAAACAAAATTTCAAAACCTAAATACTCACTAAGAAAGATTTTTTTAAGGAATTTATTTCTCTGTATTAATTGATGTTAGATTTAAAACAACAAATCAAAGAAAAGCCTTGGTTTCATCTCAGGGTTTTATGATTATACAGATATTGATTGAAAGTTTGAGTAAGAAAAGTAAAGATAATTATGATAATGGTGCAATAAATTAACTGAAAACATTCATCATCAATGCATGATTTAAGAAAAATTTAATTTCAAATAATTAGCAAATAAAAAAAACTTCAGTCATAATAATAAAAAGCCTAATTGTTTTTACTTAACACTTGATATTTAAAAACCTTTTAATAAACTTGGACATTTCAAGAAAATTTGCATATCATGCGATGTATGATCAATAGGTTTAATGTAAATTAATAAATGCAAGAGATGGTTTATTAAAACCACATTATCATTAATTGTAAAATTTTATATATCTTTCATTTTCTCCAATAAAATTCTTATTTGAAGAGAATATTTCATATTTTTAGGCTATAATCTTAAAGTTTATGTTGCCAAAAAAAAAATTTTTTTTTCCCTAACTATAACATTTTATAAAACTACAACTATATAGAATACTTAAAAATAGCCTGGTATGCACATCATTTTCTGGTCTTTAAAAAGAAATTTTAAAGTAGAGCACAGTGTAATCAATCAAACAATGCAGAAAGGATCTCCTTTTCAATAAAAAATTCATTTTCAAAGAAATTTATTCATAAAAATAAGTATTGCAAAAAGTACAGAATTTCGTAAAAATTGCATTAAAAAAGAAGAGTGCTAAACACCTTTTTTTTTCTTTTTTTTGCATTAAACATATTTAGATAAATTTTTAGTTATAATTTTTATTTTTAATGAAATTTATTTTAAAATATCTATATGTATTATTTTAAGACCTTGATCAGACAATTCCAATAAAATAATTACTTGAGGATATGCAGAATAAAACAATATGCTTATATTGTTGCTTATAAAGATTGACCCCCTCCAGTAGCCAGTCTCATAATTTTAACAAAATATATTCAGTTATTTCTTATAACTTATTATTATTATTGACAACAACATACAGTAGATTTCTACAATATAAATTATTAATAGATTTAAGAGTATACTCTCACCACTTTTTTTTAATAACAAAGCACACAAATAGCACTAAAAATCAATCGCTGGAAGAGGAAAAAAGGAAATAATTTTTTGTTTGTTACCTTATTTCAATCCTCTTTACTCAAATTAAAGTGACTAGTAATAACATTAATTATAAACAGTTCTTCTCTATTTAGTCAATGATGCATTTGAAACCATGAAATTTATAAAATATTCAATAGCAAGTCTTAAATCAGCACAATTCCATTTTAATTGCGACCAATAAGTGACAAGAAAAAATTTCGCAAAATTATAAAAATATAATCAAGTGCATTATAATTTATTATGAAAATTTTAAATGTGCGAATCACATGCTATATAATTTGACAATTGAAATCGTTGAAATTTTTTCTTGCTGCTTTTTGGTTGTCATTAAAACTGCCAAGTTCCCTTAAATCTTACCCTTTTTATTACACAATAGTCAAGATATACAGATAAAAATATTATGATAATAAAGCAAAATGACAATTTATATCTTAAAATATACTGAATTTTAAAAACAGAAAATTTCAAATACCCAACACTTTTTTTTACGGTCACAAGTGAAATTAATTTATTGTAGAATATCACAATTAGATTAATTAACTTTACACTATATTGAGTTTTAGACATTTCTTAATGGAATGCCTGCATTCTAGATATAGATTTGATAGATATAATCTTCAAAATTCACATCTATTTATCACGACAGAAAAGTAATTCAAATCATGTTGACTGTTGGTGGCCAACATGATTTTTGAACCAATGCTTAATGCAAGGATGGCATATTAAAACAAATCATTCATCCATCTAAATGAACAGGCATAAAACTCAGTATTTTAAATACTATTATCTTGTACTACCAATCAAATAAAGGAGCTTCATATGATAAAGAAGTGCAGTGCTAATTATTAGTTTATTTTTTCATTCAATTCTTAAAATCACAAATTCTTAAAAGAACCTAAGAAATATAAAATCATTTGTTCAATTACAAATAAAAATGTTGTATTAAAATTATAACATATATTATTATAATTTGTATTAACTAATTAATAAAGTCATTAATATCAAATTTAAAAAATATGCTCACAATTATCATTCTTGTACAATACTAAATTATAATGATCAACTATACAATTTTCCAAAATGGAATTTTGAAGCTTCAATGGTTTATTTTGATGTATAAAATAAATTATTATCTTAACAGTTCAAAATTGTTGATATATATACATATATAAATATAATAAAAGAATGATAATTCTTCATGTTAATAATAAACAATACTTGTGTCTTGTAAGCGCCAAAGGTTTATGTGGCAATTTTTAGATTAGGCCAAAATTGCCATGCTCCTCAATACATAATGCAACCCTCATGGCAATATATCCCAGTTGTTTGATGATAAAAGCTATAAGCTGCAATAAGATATAAGTACCTAAAAAATAATAATTAGTCTGATTCATCACTATCAGATAAAACACGTGCCTTTTTTCTTATTGCTTGTAATTGTACAGTTTCTTTAACTGGAACAGAACCAATATCAGTTATACCAAAATCAACAGTTTTTGCACTTGGTGAATTTAATGATGAAATTTTGGATTCTAAAGATAAAGATTCGTCATTTGATTCCTCACTATCACTAATCTGGAATCTTTTCCTTTTAATACTAGTTGTCACTCTATCATCATCTAAATCACTTTTCATTCTAAGACTGTCATTAGAATTAAAAAGTGGTAAACTGTCAATCTCAGTCAGTCCATTTGAAGGTCCAAAATCATTTACCAATTTTTCAAATGCTTGTTCATCTGTGTGTTTGCTAGGAAAAGAATCTTTATGAGAAGAATGCTTAGATATGTTGTTGCGTAATGGTATAGTTTCATCGTCAGAAGAATCTGACACAATTCTACTGATCTTTTTCTTTTCAAAGTCATTTTTATGCTTAGCAATACTATCTATTTCATTTAATGAATTTTCTAGTACTACATTCTTTTCTTTAGCCACACTACCAGAATTACCTTCATTAAGATAATCTTGCAATTCACGTAAAATCATCTCCTCATCGGATGATTCTGAATTATTGGCTAACTTATTTTTAATATCACTTGGTCCATCAATATACTGCATTCTTTTTGTATTTAAGAGTGAATTTAAAGGCAAGGTTTCATCTTCTGAAGATGAATTTAGGCTTGATTTCTTTTTATTTTTACTGTTTTGTGGTTTTAAATTAAAACTTGATTTTTTATTAACCTTTTTATTTACAGATGACAAATTTACGTTTGATGCTCTTTTCTTTCTCACTTCTTTTCTGTCATTAATCAAACTAATTTCCAATAATTTTTCTATTATATTGTCTTTTGGTCGTTTTACTGTTTTCTCATTGATAATATTTCCAATAATATCATTAGAATCTTTATGTTTTTCAAACAAATGCTGTAGCTCAAATATTTCTTGTTCTTCCCAAATTTTAGGAGCTCGTTTTCTTTTTTCTGTACCATTAGTTTTTATAAAAATATTCTTTTTCTGATTTTTTCCTTCAGAATATGATTCATTACTTATTTCTAAATGTTTGTCATCACTAATAATAGGAGCATGATCGTCATCATCAGAAGAATCTGATATAACGTGTCTAACCTTCTTTTTATTCATGTGGGGTAAATTTTGAGAATTAGAAATTGATGACAATAAAGCATCTTCATCTTCTGTATTATTGTTTACATTAACCACTGTACCATTTAGACCTGACAGCTTAGATATTTGTTTCTTTCTTAATTCTTTCTTGTCCTTAATCAAATTTAATTCTAAGAGCTTTTCAATTACGCTTTGCTTTGATCTTTTCACAGTTAGAATATTCATTATTTTATCCATTATATTATCTGAACCTTGATGCTGGTTAAATAAAGCACTTAATTCCATTATTTCTTGCTCTTGCCACAATTCAGGCACATTTTTATTTCGAATTTCTTTCTTAGTATTGTGCTTTAAACTTTTCTTTACTTCAGCTACTGGCGAGGTGTCATGATTTTCCGAGTCCAAATTTACAGATGACAAATTTACATTTGACATTCTTTTCTTTCTCACTTCTTTTCTGTCATTAATCAAACTAATTTCCATTAATTTTTCTATTATACTGTCCTTTGGTCGTTTTACTGTTTTCTCATTGAAAATATTTCCAATAATATCATTAGAATCTTTATGTTTTTCAAACAAATGTTGCAGCTCAAATATTTCTTGTTCTTCCCAAATTTTAGGAGCTCGTTTTCTTTTTTCTGTACCATTAGTTTTTGTAAACATATTCTTTTTCTGATTTTTTACTTCAGAATATGATTCTTTACTTACTTCTAAATTTTTGTCATCACTAATATGAGCATGATCATCATCAGAAGAATCTGACATAATTCGTCTAACCTTCTTTTTATTCATGTGGGGTAAATTTTGAGAATTAGAATTTGATGATAATAAAGCATCTTCATCTTCTGAGCTATTGTTTGCATTAACCAGATGTGATAGCTTAGATATTCGTTTCTTTCTTAATTCTTTCTTGTCATTAATCAAATTTAATTCTAAGAGCTTTTCAATTACGCTTTGCTTTGATCTTTTCACAGTTAGAGAATTCATTATTTTATTCATTATATTATCTGAACCTTGATGCTGGTTAAATAAAGCACTCAATTCCATTATTTCTTGCTCTTGCCACAATTCAGGCACCTTTTTATTTCGAATTTCTTTCTCAGTATTGTGCTTCAAACTTTTCTTTACTTCAGCTACTGACGAAGTGCCATGATTTTCTGGGTCCAAATTTGAAGTATCATGATTTTCTGAGCGTTCCATTTCTAAAATTTTGAAGAAATTTTCATCTGCATCGTTATCTGAAGAATCACCAGTGCCATTTTTCTGTACAACTCTCTTTTCTACAGAAAAATCTTGGTCGTCTTCTAAGTCACTATTTTCACCTGAATCTATATCATCATCTGAAATGGAATCATTGTTATCCATAGCATTTTTCGGTTTTTTAGATTTCTTTTTGAATGTTTGTGACCGATCCTGAATAAGGTTTAATTCTAACAATTTTTCCACCACTGCCTTTCTTGGTCGTTTGATTGAGAGCCCATTCAAAATATCCTCCATCATATCATAAGCCATCTTATATTTCTCATAAAGATGACGCAGTTCATTACATTCATCTTCTGTCCAATCTTTTCGCAAATGTGGTTTGAGATCTTTGGCTTTTTGTATAAGTCCTAAACGTTTCAGAGCCAAAATAATTTGATTTTTTGTCCTTCTCTTATCCTCCATATTAGCTAGAATTATATCAGCCACATCCTGACCTTCAATATATATATCTTTATTCTCTTCATAAAGCTGTTTAAGTTCTTCATCTTCTTCCTCAGTCCATGTAAGCTTCTTAGATCCAGGATGAGGCTTACCATAACCTTCCTCTAGTTCATATGCTTCCTTACAGCCCTTCCAAAACAAAAGTTCAACAAAAACCTTCTTATTCTTTTCAGCAATTTCAAAAAATTTAGTTAAAATAAATTTGGCAAATCTAGAAAATTCTTTAATAATTGGATTGTGAGAAACATCTGGGTCTTCAAATATTTTCTGAAATGTTATAAATACAGAAGCTTGGAAAAATAAGGCATGCATTTTACAATCCCAAGCTATTTTGTGTATCAGTTTAATCAAACAAGTGTTTGTTCTAGAAGTATTTGATCGATAATTCTTTAAAAGTAAACAGCATGGTATTACGACTTTTGGCGAGGCAAACTTTTTATAAATTTCATTTACATCCAATCTTTGTTCCACAACTGCAGGTGTAGATTCTGCTTCTTCATCAGTCTCCTCAAATTCTTCTTCTACAGGGACACTATTCTGTTGCTGAGGATTTTCTAATTCTGACATGTAAATCTCTCTTAAAACATCAAATTCATCCTCAGATTCAATTTCAGCTGCACCAAAAGAATCACCTTCAGGCCAAAGCTCCCGTGCAGAACGTAATAAACCAACAGCTTGTTCAACTTCCTTTGATAAAAGAGCTTCTCGTATTTTATAGACGGCATCAACCTTCTGCTCTTCAAAACTCAACTGAGATGCACCATCAAATGGTGAAATATCAGTGGGAATATCTAGCCTACCTTGTACAGCAGCAGATAAATTACCTGCAATATCAGCCCACTTATCTTCTAAATTTTCATTGTTGTCAGACTGCTCAGGTGCAGCATTTGTTTTCTTTCGCCTCTTCACTTTTCGTTTCTTTTTTTGCACAATTATTTCAGAATGACGCTTTGAATGATTTTCTAGCATCTTTAGAAACATATAGCAACTTTCTACAAGTTCTGATAAGTATGTTAAGGAAAATTTTACTTCATCAAAATGATATAGCAAGGATAAAAGCATTTCTCGATATTCAATAACATAAAATACATTCCGAACTATATTATCAGCAATCTCTTGAATATTTTTCTCAGTAGACTTTGTCATGGTAAAAACAGTTTCAAGTAATTCTCTGTAAGCACTGACACCCAAGCACATGCGTCTAGACCAAATTTTAGCCTTAGACTTATCAGTGAGCATCATTTCTTGGTAACTAGTTATCTGAGTTTGAATGTGGTGAAACATTTGTAAGGATATTGTTTCACTTACTAATGCTGGAAGAAATTTATATAACCGATTAAACTTCATAAAATATTCAATAGCCCAAAGATAATATGTATCATCATGATCAGCAGAACTCCTACGAAGCAGTTCACGCTTTATAGCAGCCATAAGCTTATTATAAGTTTTTAAAAACGCTTTACAAAAATTTTTTAGAAACAATCTAATACCTAATGTAGAACGTCTTGTAATGCTTTTTTCTTTAAAAGGCAATCTATTTTTAGGCGTTCTTTTGGCGTTTTTCTTCGCATCAAACTTCAGATCATCTAAATCTGTTATTAATTTATGTGCTATGTAATCATTATCACTCAGTGATTTAAAATTTTTTACACGATAAACTCCATTAAATCTTGAAGCAATCATTGATTGAACCTTTTTCAGTTTCATATTCTGTTCCCTTTCACGCATTGCCATTAAGTCTTGTGCATCTTTTTCTTTTTCTGCTTCAGTTCTTACTTCACTAGTGGAAGCCAGCATTTCTGGAGAATGTTCACGAAGCATTAAAGATATTATTTCAATTACATGCAAACAATATTTATATTCATCTTCATTAGCGCATAAATACAATATTATAGTATCTATTTTTGAACGGTGAAGATTCCATAAAATTTTGTCTTGAGGACTAAGATTATCATCAGTTTGAAATGATGCAAGTTCATCAGAAGGTACATGCAAAATATTACGTATAACAATCAAAATTCTCTCAATAAATAAATTGTCTTCTTCACTTCTTTCAATCGGTCTCAATGCAATTCGTTTTTCTAAATGTTCATACAGAACTGTCCAAATATCTAATTCATAAAAAACTTTCTTGTAATTCTGAAGATAGCTAACTAATTCCAGATACACATTGTGAGAAGCTTTGTCTACCGGAATTTCTTCGTTAAAAAGTAATATCGCTGGGCTAGTAAGAGCTACTAGCAATCTTAAAGCAAAATCGAAAATATCCTTCTCATCCTTATAATGTTTAAGAATGGGTAAAATATCAGTCTCAATCAAATGATTAGAGCCAAGAAAGCGCAGAACAGTATGATTTTCATCTGGCTTTCGAAGAAACTGCAATAAATCTCTCAAGCATTCTAAACAGTCTGTTCCTTTTTCGTATACACCTCTTACTTCACTACCTAATGCATTACAAGTACTAAGGATTTCTGCTTCAGTATATTTATCCATTACTATCGCCATTCTTTTCTACTAGGAATTATTTTTTTAAAATTATCGCACACTTCCCATTTATAAAAGAAAATAAATACTTTTTTCAAGGTAAAAAGTTATCTACGACAACGTCAACACAATCCAAATAACATTCATCATAAATTAAGCTAAAATAAACAATTTTTTCGCGGATAAAATAAACCGCCAAATTTCGTATGTTGCCATTAATATTTGGATAATTTCTTCGCTTTATGGAAAGTCGTCCAAACAGTATAACGGTTAATGAAAAACTATCAAATTTAAGTTATCTAATTTTCTTTGAATGATTATTTCATATAACTCAAAATTTAAGGGTGTTTATATTTTTTCATTTTATATATCTCTTATGAATAGATTTGTTAAAGTTATTTTTATAAAATGGTTAAAACTTCTACTTCCATTAGATAAGCTAAATCGTTTGGCAAGTGGCGATTGTGTTTGTGTTGTGGTTTGAGTTACTTGTTCGTTTGAACTTCCGTTATGTTTGAAATAGTTTTGAAAATTGATTGAAATAACTTTTTAAAGTAAAAGTACTAATCAAAAACTGTAATATGGCCAGAAAAAGAGGTAGATTGAGTGAAGAAGAATGCCCTGAGCCTCAAAACATTGAAGTTGATGCTGATGATATTTTTCCCGCCGGAGACATCCATGAACATGAAGCTTTGGATTTTCATGTTGAAGATCAAGGATTTCGTGGTATTAGAAATAAACGTAGACGAGTTGTTGGAGGCAGAGGACGAGGAGGTGCACGAGGCCGTGGTGGGAGAGGAGGTCGAAGAGCCGTTCAAGAATCGCCAACTGATGATCCCAATAGTTTGTTTGAAGTTGTAAAACAAGGTAGAAGTGCCTTGCAGTGTGTTGTAGATGATTGGATTGAAGCCTATAAACAAGATCGCGATATAGCGTTGCTTGATTTAATGCAATTTTTTATTCAGTGTGCTGGGTGTAAAGGTCGTATCACACCACAAATGCAAGCAACAATGGAACATGCACAAATCATTCGTAAAATGACTGAAGAATTTGAAGAAGAAAGTGGTGATTATCCTCTCATCATGAGTGGACCTCAGTGGAAGAAATTTCGTACCAATTTTTGTGAATTTGTGCAGGTCATGGTACGGCAATGCCAATATAGCATTATTTATGATCAGTATTTGATGGACAATGTCATTTCATTATTAACAGGATTATCTGATTCTCAAGTACGAGCATTCCGTCACACAGCTACTTTGGCTGCAATGAAATTAATGACAGCTCTTGTCGATGTGGCATTAAATTTAAGTATCAATTTGGATAATACTCAGCGTCAATATGAAGCTGAACGTCAGAAAAACAGAGATAAAAGAGCTACAGAAAGATTAGAGATGTTGCTGAGCAAAAGACAAGAGCTTGAAGAGAATATGGAGGAAATTAAAAACATGCTGACCTACATGTTTAAAAGTGTGTTTGTACATAGGTACAGAGACACTCTTCCAGAGATTCGTTCCATTTGTATGTATGAAATTGGCCAGTGGATGAAGAAATTTCATCAGCATTTCCTAGATGACAGCTATCTAAAATATATTGGTTGGACTCTTCATGATAAAGTTGGAGATGTCCGCTTAAAATGCTTACAAGCTTTGTTGCCTTTGTATGGAGCTGAAGAACTCACAAGTAAAATGGAATTATTTACTAATAAATTTAAGGATCGTATAGTGGCTATGACTTTAGATAAGGAGTATGATGTTGCAGTTCACGCTGTTAAGTTGGTGATTAGTATTCATAAGTATCATAGAGATATTCTGACTGATAAAGATTGTGAGCATGTGTATGAGTTGGTGTATTCTTCTCACAGAGCAGTTGCACAGGCAGCCGGTGAGTTTTTGAATGAGAGATTGTTTCAACCTGATGAAGAAGCTGTGCAAGGTTTGAGAACCAAAAGAGGCAAGAAACGATCCATTAACACTCCTTTAATTAGAGATCTTGTTCAGTTTTTTATTGAGAGTGAATTGCATGAACATGGTGCTTATTTAGTTGACAGTTTGATTGAAAGTAATCCAATGATGAAAGATTGGGAATGTATGACAGATTTGTTGTTGGAAGAACCTGGACCACAAGAAGAACCTCTTGATGATCGGCAGGAGACATCATTGATTGAAATAATGGTGTGCTGTGTTAAACAAGCTGCCACAGGAGAACCTCCAGTAGGTCGAGGTCCTAACAGGAAACAGCCCTCTGTAAAGGAATTGAAACAAGTGTCTGATGATAGAATTAAATTGACTGAACATTTTATAATGACCTTACCTTCTCTCTTAGCAAAATATCTTGCTGATGCTGAAAAAATTGCAAATTTAATGCTTATACCTCAGTATTTTGAGCTAGAGATATATACTACCAGTCGTCAAGAGAAAAATTTGGACAGTTTGTTGAAATTGATTCATGACATTGTTGAGCGACACAATGATACTGATGTTTTGGAAGCTTGTGCTAAAACTTACGAAGTTCTTTGTAATGAAGAATTGGCTATCCACTCTAGGTGAATATTAATTAAATTATTTTAAATCCAATTTATTTTTGAATATTTTAAAGTCTAAATATTGTCTATTAGCTGTGTCTATCTATTATCTAAAACCATCTGCTTGTAAATATTGCTTAAATTATTTAAATGTAAAATTAAATTGAAATTGATAATATAAATTCATTTAAGTTATCTTTTTATGGATGATGGTGATTCAAACTGAGCAGTGAACTGTACTTTTGCTTAACTTCTTTATTTACATTATATACACTCCTTTTATGGTGAGTAGTTCATATAGTACATGGCTGATTGCGGTTGGCCTTGTTAAACCTTACAAATTGAAGTTGTTTACAGCTTCTGCGGGGGCTGGAGAGCCGATGCGGGTCAACGTTCTAATGAACCCCTGAAAGACTTGACCAGAAGGGCAGGTAAAGGGGTTGCCGTAACTTTAAGATTGCCACGTTTGGCGTTAAGCTACATTCGCGTGAAAAGATGACTTTTTTAATGAGTTTTTCAGCTTATTTTGTTGGCTAATAACTCTAATGAAAGATGTAATAAAGTTGTTATCATTCAAAAGATATATTTAAAAGAAGAAAAAGAAAAAAATTCAAGCTAGAAATGAATTTTTGTTATAATATCATATCTAGAACAATATTTCAACTAGAATCCAAAAAGATATAATTTTTATTAATTTATAAAAACTGCATTTATACTTGAGAAATTGAAATCTCGTTAGAAAAACTAGGTACTTACGTATTACCGCCACCGCAGCTACAGATTTGGCAGTTTTTGCACTAATGCGCCAATAAAGAGCTTAATCTGTAGCTGCGGGGGCGTTAATAGGTAATAGGATTGCTCTTTATTGGCGCACTAGCGCAAAAACTGCCAAATCTGTAGCTGTGGTGGCATTAATACGTAAGTACCAAAAACTATTATGAAAAATATTTAAAAGGTCATTTTTTAATTTAACTCAAATTTATTTATTGGGTTTTTATTTCTTTATATTATCTTCAATTGACAACAAATGTCTTGATCTCCAAATTAATCTTCTATAAAACTTGATAAAATTCTATAAAACATTTGATTTCTTTGCTTTCATTTCATTCATACAATATAAGATATTTGTATATTAATAGCATGCAATCCATTATTAGCTTAAGTATTTTTAATCTATTATTGGTTTTTAAAATGTGCAAGTAGTTCTTTTAAACTTTCATAATTATTGAAATTTGATTTATTTCACTAAGGAAAAATATGAATTCATAATTTCTAACATAATTAGAGAATGAAGGAAAGATTTTGTTTAAAACTTTTTTTAATGTTGTGGAGTTAGAATGGCACTTTTCACTGCCATTACATTTTTTTCAAAAGTCTTATCCTATTTTTTTTTTTTTTTCTAAAGTCAAATTTTATTTTATTTCCTTGTGTTTGATAATTATCATGTTCTATTTAATAATTAAACTCTAATTATATTATTATAAAATCTATTTCTTAGATGTGCTGTAGCCAGAGGTACTTTAGTTGACTCGTTAGTTCACAAGTACAAGCAAGCATCAAGCGATTACATGCAAGCTGGTGAAGAAGTTGATGAAGATGAAATATTCATTGTAACATCCGCGATGAAAAAGGTTTCCATATTTTACAGCTGTCATAATTTAGGCCCATGGAGTATATGGGATAATATCTATGACTTTTGGGTCAAAGGTGCTATACAAGACAAAGGCTTACCAGAAGAAGTGGTTAAGTATGCCATGTCCTGTTGCTCCATGGGAATAATGTGGGATTTGGCTATGTTAGATGATACAAGTCCTTTGCCAGTTGCTGTTGCAAGTCTTCGCAATAGATTGAAAGACTTTGTTGATACCATGAGAGATTTATTGAGTCACCCTGTTGATACTTTAGAAGAGGCAGCTTTTGTTATCATTTGTGACCTCCTAATTGTGTTCTGCAAACAATTAGCTGAAAATACAGGATTGACTCCCCTTGTTTATGAACCTGACAGAGTACTCCAGATGCAGTTGAGTTCATTTGTGCAAAAGAAGGTTTGTAGTTATTTTTAAAAATTTATTTGTAAAACTGATATTTTCAGTCATATAGATTTTATTGTGGATTTTTTCCAGTAATTTTTTACTTAACTTGTATCCAAAAAAAAATAATCTTTTCCTTAAATTAAATTTGATATATTGTATTTTTTATAAGAGACTAACAGTTTCAAATCAGTTATGCCAATTTAATTATTCTGAATTCATTTTGCAAAATACAACATTCTTTAAGCATCGACAAATCATGTTACGCATGTACAATCAACTTTTTGGCGCATTATTTTTTTATTTTTATTTTTTAGTTCATTTTGGTTTAACATACACAAAATAGGACTAAAAATTAAAATGCATTATCACCCCCAAATTTATAATTTTTTTTTTCTTTTAAAAACTTATCATTTTTCCTAAATGTTTTAGAAGTTTGTATATTATTTTTCAGTGGTCAACATTTTTATTAATTTTACTTAGTATAACTAAGTATAACTCTCAATTATACTTAGTAATTAAGCATAATTGATCAAAATATTTTGTTTGTTTAATATACCTCTATATTCAGGAGTTAAATTTAAGTGACTTATACATGACTTTGCTCTTAAAGTTATGACAATTTTCATGTTTTTTTGTTTTTGTTTTTTTACTTTAGAATTATTTTAATATAAATGGAAATCTTTGTTCTGTAGGTATTTATTGAAGATGAGGATGATGATCAAGATGAACATACAAAAATTGAAGAATTGCACAAGAGACGTAACTTTTTAGCCTCATTTTGTAAATTAATTGTATATAACATTATCAGTGTGAAACAAGGTGCAGACATTTTTAAACATTATGTGAAGTTTTATAATGATTACGGAGATATAATTAAAGCAACTTTAGGGAAAGCTCGAGAAATCAATAAGGTGAACTGTGCAAAAACCATGGCAATGGCTCTCACATCCCTTTTCACAGATCTGAGAAATTCAACCCCCACTGGGCAGATTAATCGTCAGGATGAAAATTTCCTTGCTATTAAAGAATTGGCTAAACGATTTGCATTATCGTTTGGATTGGATCAAGTAAGTAAATCTCTCAAGCAAATTGTTATTATTATCTCTTAAGATACCTCGATAGATTTATTTTAAATCTGTGCATCAAGAAAATGGTGTAATTATTCTTGCCTTTAAATCAAAACAATTACAAATTTAAACATTTGTGTTATTTTATTCCATTCTTTTAACCAAAATTCAACTAATAGATGCAGTATTAAAAATTCATTTTAAACAAAAGGCGGGTGGAGTTCCATCCTTTTACAGCCAAAACTGATTGAGTTATGAATTGAATATGAGCTAGTTGTTCCAAATAGTTATTTGATCATTTTTTAGTCCCAAAAGAGTAATTTTTTTTGTTTGTTTGTTTGTTTTGTTTTGTTTAAAATGTTAGTGTATCAAAAATATTTTGCTAAATATGTTTAATAGGGCTTGAAGAATGTAACGAAATTTTAACTGTACTTTTATTGGCTTAAAACTGTAATTCTTTTGATCATGTAAAGCAATTTTCAAATTGGAAATATATGCATCTCTAATAGTTTTCTCTACTTCAGATTTTGACAAACTATTTATTAATAATCCTCAAATAGTTGAATGATTTGCTGTGTGGGGAAAAAAAAAAAAAAAAACTTTTAATGTGAATTATTTGACATTTTTTGCATTTAATAGCATTTAAAAAATATTTTAATTATGAAATTTTAAGAAAGAAACATATCTAAACATGAATTATATACTTTTAGATGGAGCATGACAAACAGAAAAAAAATATATCCACATCTGCTGCTTAGAAGTTTAATATAAGTGAATTTATTACAATTACAAACTTTTTTATTAAATTTCTAAAACTGTTAATTCAAAATTCAATTAGAAGCAATGAAATATTTCTACCAAAGAAATTTAACCAGAGAACTATTTTGTAATTATATTATATGAATAACATTACATTAAACTGAAAGTACTCACTTTGAAACTCACAAGAAAGTTTAAATATTTAATGTCGCAAATTATTAGTTTGCTGCTGTTGTTTTGTTGTTACAAAAATTACAGATGATTGATTACCAAATAAAAATGTGTAATTATTAATTTTATAGGTGAAAAATCGAGATGCAGTTGCTGCACTTCACCGGGAAGGAATATTGTTTACTGTAACTCCAATCGAAAATCCTGCTGATCCTCTGGGACCACCTCCAAACCTTGCATTTTTAGAAATATTAACTGAATTCACCAATAAGCTCATGAAACTTGACAAGAGAGTTGTTCTCAATTACTTAGATCGTCATATACAAGCTAGTATGCCAGGCACAAGATCTGAAGATTGGCAACCTCTTATTTTGTATAGAAACAGTTTAGTCCACGGTGAAGCTGAACAACCTCCTCCTAGAGCTCCTGGTCGTCAGTATCGTGGTAGAAAGCGTCAGCGAGATGATGATGATCCAAGAATGGAAGATGATGGAAATATGGATCAAGATTCAGATCGTGGCTCAGAAAATTGAAATATTAATAAACATTGTTACTTTTTGTCATAATTAAAACATATGTAAATATTCTACTTCTTAATTTAATGTTAACAAATATAATTTGTTTTACATTTTTGAAATGTCTATTATAATTTTTAGCAACATGATTATAAAATTATATATAAATTGTTTATTATTAGACTATTTTGTGGTGAAAAGGTCAGTTAAGAAATATTGTATTAAGTAAAACTTCATTTTATAACTGTTACCATTTGTACATATTTTTAAAAAAATTTCTACAAGAAAAAAAAAATTGAAATTCCATTATTTGTCTTTTCTTTTTTCAGAATATTTAAGATCAATAAAATTTATCATAAATTTTGAAATGTGTTCATTCATATTTTGTAGAAGCTATGTATGTGTGTTACAGGGAATTTCATGCAGTTTCTTTGATTTATAGTCTGTATTTTCTGTAGGTGGTTCTAGGTCACATTCTCTACCTTGTTATTGGTTGTCTGGTACCAGTAATGCAGTAGAAAATGTGACCTTGAACCGCCTACAGAAAATACGCAGATTATAATTTAGTTCGAGCACTCCTCCTTCATGCGTTTTTAATCGTTGTATATATGCTTTAATAAATGAAACTTGAGAATAATGAAATAAGAAGAAAAAATTAATAATGACAATAGTAAAATTTTATTTATGTTAAAAAATTTTCTTATAAATAATATTTTGCAGAGAATTTTAGGACCTATTATTTATATTCAGTTAAAATGTAAATATGAAAAAATTTTAACAATAGAAAATAATAACCACAAGATTTTTGTTTCTATTTGTGTGTGTGGAGGACAGGAATTTACATCTTATGTGGATCTTTAAAAAACAATAAATAAAAAAAATCTTTAAAATCAATAAATATTTATTTTTAAGAAAACCTGACTTTAAAATGGATTGAACTTGTCTCTTTACATCAAATATAATACTTATTTCCCACTTGGTTATTTATTATATCCCAGTTGTACATGTCTTTTGATAAGTATTTTTCCTAGCCTTATACTATTTTAAATATTTATATTATAATTGCCATTATTATAAAAAGTGACCATTCATGAAACATTTTAACTTTGTCTTTTTGCATTTGTTGTAGGAATTTTGTCTGTTTATATCAGAATTTTTTAATAAAAATAAATAAACTAACACGCATTTGTTTATTTTTATTTAAATTTCAATTACTGTATTATTCTGATTGTTTAAAGAAAATGGAATGTCTACTACTGAATGTCAGTCTTTATTCATTTATCAAATTAAATGTTCTTCTAAATCTAAATCTTAAAAGTTTAAAATATTTAAATAATATCAGTGGTTATTTGTTTGTTTTTTCACATATTTTAAACTTTTGTTTTAAATTTTCAGTTCAAATTATTATGCCTAATTCATGTCTAAAGAAATGCTGTTGTTGAAAGGTGTGTCCCTTTTCCAAAAATATTTAATGAAATGAACAAGTACAAGAAATGTCTTTTCATATCACAAAATTGCAGTTATTCCATGCTTTAACTTTCAAACTAAATTGAAGGAATTTTACTATATTTCACTTTAGTAATTATCTTTTCCTTAGAGTATCAACAATATACCAGTATATTACCACAATCATCACAAAATTAATTATTTAAAAGACCAAACTGGAAAATTAAATCACTTTTTCTCTCCATAGAAACTATAAAAGTCCTATGCAAAGAAATGTTATAGCAAGTCGCATTAAACATGATTTTCCAATTTCTAGAAAATAACATAACTCTTTCTATCGACATTATAATTAACTTACTCATATATATATACTAGCCACCTTTGGCGACCAGCCGGTTCACCAGTATTATCGCTCGCTACCCTTTTCAATTAAATATTTTAAGTAACTGGTCTCTTAATAGATTCTCAAATAAAACATTTTTAATCTTCAAATTTTGATAGTCATACCAAACTTATACTGTTGTTTAGATCGTTTCGTTCAATTTACTATATATATTTTGCTAATTTGTTGTCATTTCCGGTAAAACTTTAATTTTAAGTGGAAATGATGAAATTTCAATTAATATAAAGATATTTTTTAATAAAACCAAATGTTTTATTTTATTTATCATCTTTATTGTTATTTATTTATTATTATTATTATTATTGAATATGAGTATTGCTAACAGAATGGCTCAGTATTTAAGTCTTATGTGAACTACAAAATATTTTTCGTAATTTATGTAATATCTCAAAGAATAATTCAACAAAAATTTCTCAGATTCAGCATAAAATTCAGTTTTTAGTTTTGCTTTCAAAAGGATTGAAATGAAATCAATAATAATATTTTGTTCCGGCCTATAAATATATTTCAAAAATTATGAAGTCTAAATTTTATGCAGTAAGGTATCATATTCTGAGAAATATTCTGGACACACCAAATTTTAAATAAATGAATGAATGTTTCTATTTTCCACGATTAACTAAGACTGTTTTATGAAGTTTTGAATGTTAAAAATTTAGAAAAACTCAACATTTTCATAATTTTAGGCCAATTAATCTTGAGAAATCTTTCTCGCTGATTGGCGTATTTTCTTTGAAACAACCGATGGAAAATCTAAAATTATCCTTTTTTTATTGAATAGTGATATTCAAATTTTCATAAATCAGTCAGCTTAAGTGATTGATTTAGTTGATTGGAAATTAACTCTTTTTATTTAAAATATTAGTGTTTCAAGAACATTTTGCTAATCGTGATTTCCACAGCAGAAGCTTTATGTAAAATCAAAAATTCGTTATTTATTAGAGCATTTATTGAATCAAGTTACATAAAATATAATCATTTCCCATTTAAACCATTTTAGCAGATATGTGTCTTACTAAAGGTTTACAAATTAGCTGTGTGGCCTGATTTGAATGGATATCCTGTTCATAGTAAACAAAACTTGCCTTAAAATAAAACTGATTTATTGGATTAATAATATAGAGAGTGTAAAAGATCATAAAATAATTTTTCTTGAATTTATTTTTTAGAAAAAATAATATTTCATATTTGTTTCATTTCCTACAGACGTGTGCTGAAAATTATATTTTTGCAGATTTAATTTCTTTTTAATTGGAGCTTTAATCAATGTGATGGCAACACTTTGAAAAAAGCTAATTTTTTCCCATGAATGCAAAACGTGCTCATGCAGCTTAAATTTTACTTTTATTTTGTACGAAAAAAATTGTTGAAAAATATAGTTAAAATATTTATTTAAAAATTCATTAAAAATAGAAATTTAATTTTAAGGTTAAAATATTGGTATCATTTAAAAGATAAATTTTTGATCTTTAACTTCATGTAAAAATCTTTTTTGTGCGGTAATATTTTCGGAAGTTATAGCAGAAACACGCCAAAATTTTGCTTAATTTTTAAATAAATAAAATTCTAATTAAAAATTCGAAAATATAACCCCCTGGTGCACATTCCCGGCCTCCAAGGTATACACGTGCCAAATTTGGTAGCTGTAGGTTGAATGGTCTGGCCTGTAGAGCGCCAACACACACACACATTCAGCTTTATTATAAGTATAGATATATATATATCATGCAACCATTTTTTAGGCATACTGTTGCAAAATGCTCAAAAAAATCAAACTTGAAATATGGCTACTACCAAACTTTTTAATTACAATCTTCTCATATAATTAATATAATGTGTATTTAATAAGTGTTAATAAAATTGTTTTATATTTGCATTTTTTAAAAATCATGTACTATCTAAACTTAAGTCACTATGATAATAAATCTTAAACAAGATAACTGCCATATTTCTTGTATTAAATTAATTTATTGATTTATCAAATATTTCAAATTTGAGTGTTTATTTTAATATCCAGACTGATCAATTTGGCAGTGCCTCTAAGTATCATCTTAAAAAGTTTAATTTAAAAAAAATCTTAAACTAGATATTTATTTTATTACATAATACTGGTTGTAAATGGAGTCTCCAACAGTAATATCATCAAAAAATACAATCACTGTAAGGTCGCAAATAAATTTCGGTCCAATCACAAAACAAGTTCGAATCAAATGAAAAACAATATGGAAAGATAATTTACAACAAATTATTTAATACAAGTTATGGTTAATTTTCCAAAATCTAATCTGGGTTTTTATAGACATAATTTTTAAGTTAGCAATTTTTGGTTGATAAAATGGTGCTTTATGAAAGATATTAAATAAATTGTGTTAGTTTGATTTTTTTTTTTTTTTATTGCTACAATAGCTGTTTTATTTTAAGTAGTAGTTTACAGTACCTACTACAAGTAGTTATAGTAAGTACTTGTTTTATTGAATTAATGTTAAATTATATCATAAAACTGAGCAAAAATGTTACTTTGACTGATTATGAATCATATAAAGCAACCAAAAAAAATCATTTGCGCTCTTTAAAAAAAATATGACTTAAATAAAAAAATATATGTTATTTATTTAATACACATTTATAAACACTACAGTTTTAAAAACAAAATTGTTTTGTAATTCCACTTTATGTACACTACAATTTTAAAAACAATGTGGTTTTGTTGTTATGCAAGAGATTCCCAAATCCACTTTTAAACTTTGCAATTCTCCTACCTATAAAAAAGTTATTAAAATAATGTGGTTAAACACTGAATAATGAGAAAAATATACTTCAAGCAAAGTCAAGAATATAAGAGAAATTAGTAAAATAAATTAATCTACATTATATTGAGCATATCATACTATTTTCTTGCAAATAAAGAAGGTATTGAATACTTTTTAAAAAATTCAACATTTGAGATTTTGATGAACATGTTGATAGGCATTTTTGTTAGAATGTATCAAACTCAAAAAAATTAGAGGAAGACTCACTATGGATAGTAATTTTAACACAATATTACAATACCCTGGAGATTCAAAAATATTAAAAGAAATTATGGAAAAGATTTCTAGCCTTTTGCCAACAGTTTGAAAATTCCTTGAACTTTTGTTGGCCATTGTTTTTCTTATGCAAAAGTTGGATAGTTAATGAGCATAGCCAGTCACAATAATCCCTGCATATATGACTTAGCTCTGTGGTAATGGGATGATTGGCTGTAATTAAAAAAAGAAGGGGGGGCATACATACTTAAAGTCTGGAAAAGGTTATCTTTTAAATCACCAAGAGTTATTCATTGAATAGCTTTAAAAATCTTAAAAAGAGCAAAATTAAATCAGAAGATTGTATTGGCTGTAACTCCAGGACATTCAGTTTTTCTTGGAATAAAATGATGGGTGGAAGACTTAAGTTTAATATACAAATTCTCACAAAGCACATCAAAATCATACTAATTGTCCTAAAACTTGGCAGAAATATGCCATCTCGGATGGATAGCAGAACTGGTAAATGATTTTTTGGCTTGCAAAAAAAATCATCACGATTACATTTGAAGAAAAATTGCCTAAAAATAATTCAACTTTGGCGACCATTCATTCATTTTATGTCTCTCCCAGGCAAATTCTCTGACAAAAAACGGTATCAGAGTCAAATCTGTAACTTAGAAAAAATTGCAACTGAATATATTGTCACATATTACCAGAAAAGCTCATTTCAAAATATGTGCTAAATTAATTACAGTAGCAAAAAATTCTAAGGGGCATTCCTTCCATTTTACCTCTTACTATATGACTTAAAACTAAGAGAGGATATAACTACTACACGCATAATCACCCATATGGTTATTATTCTGGCCTTACTAAATAAGTTTGTACTAGATTATCACCTTTATGGACATTCCTCAACCAAGAAAAGGACACTGACCATATTCTCTTAAAATGTAAGAAATATTCAATTCATATAATAAACCTTTGGAGCAAGCATAATTTTAAACACAAATTAATCATGTTAGTTGAAATTTTTCTCCAAAAAACAGTTTTTAATAAATACCATCTACAAATTTGTCTTTGATTACTAATGAGTTTTGACATACATTAATTCTGATTTCTTGGCATTAAAGCATAGACTTTTTGTTGTTGTTATTATGTCTAAAAATCCCAATCAGTATATTTGAAAAGAAAAAAAAGAGATATTGATTAATTAGCAATGAAGGACGATAATTTTGTAGGCAAAAATTCGATTTCTTTTGTATAAACAGCATAAACAGATGCTTATATTCTTCTCATAAGTTATAAGCACGCTCATAGATTGGCACGTTTTGATGCTACATTTGGCGAATTTTGACTCTTCACCATTAATTAATAAGTACCAAACAAAAGCAAATGAAAGTTTTATGTATCTATGCCAAAACATCTTAAAGTTTCCTTTTATTGATATGATTAATCTTTTAAATTACAATCTAATTTCTTAAAAATGTTATTATGAACATTGTTGCTCCCATATCTAATTATATGTAGCCATATTCTAGAGGAGATACTTAAGTTTTTACATATATATGCCAAATACTGTAATAAAATAGTTTTTTATCCAGAATCTTTAGAGTACAAATTAAAAAGAATGAGAAAGGAACTTCTCATGGATTGTACATAAAAACTAAATGATTTAGAAGCACACATTTTCCTTTTGTTTACATACATATAGATCAAATAGAAGCAAGCAGAGCTGAGGGTACATACAATGTACCCTCAATCTATTCAGTTACAATGTATGTTAATATTGTAATGCAATGAAAGCTTTTAATTACCTGTCCATGTTTTGATATCAGTAAATATAAAAGCTTTGCATTTTGAATCATTCCAGCAAATTTCAGCAGCCTCCTCAGCATCAAGAACAGATGTCATGCATCCATACCCTGATACAGTTAATTGGCATCTATAATCAAATTTAGCTGATACATCCCTGTGATAGTAAGCTTTGTACGCTAAGGAGAAATTTTTAAAAACCATTAAGAGTACTTCAAATCTAAATATAAGTATTTTTTTAAAACAAATATATTTATAATAATTTTAATTTCAAGTTCATGCATTTCAAATCATATGTCATGATAAGAATTCTATAATTGGAAACCAAATCCTTGAAAAAACATTAATAAATGTATAGAAAACGTGCTTTAAACTATATTGTTCACAATGTATACAACTTGGTAACTTTTATAGATATTTTTTAAATGCACTAATAATTTTAATCAAATACCATTTCTTCAAAAATATGGAAGAAAAACATACATTCATGATTTTCTAAAAATGATTGATAATAACTTAGTTATACCATTCACAGTTGTAAAACATTCAAATCATTTTATTCACCTTTTAACATTTACCAATTTCTGATTAAAAATGGCACAAAAACAAATATTTTATTAACTCATTTTTTTAAATGCTCATTAAAATTTAACTCTCTTGCTTCCCACAAAATATTCTGTAGAGAAAAGAAGGTGTTTTTTTGAAAAAAAGAAGAGCATCTGAAATTGAAGCCATTACTATTTTAATTATTCATTTATTTTATCTTTCTGTGATGAAAGAATAATACCTAAAATATCTATTTTAGGCATCTACACAGAAAGTCATAACCAAAATGTAGAAAATGATTTGTGGAATTAAATTATATTTAAAATGTAAAAAAAATATGAGAGCAAAAAAGCCAATGAAATAAAGTCAAACTTAGTTTAACGAGCATCTCTCATAGCAAGAGACCCACAAAAGCAAAACAAAATGTAAAAAAGTGACTCACTTAATGAACAATGATTTGTAGAATGAGTGGCGAGAAGATATTGTGACCTTCGCATGCTGGATAGGCTTAAATTAGTCAGTGTTGAACACTTAACTTGAATAGAGCCTGTATATACTTACATGGAAGAAGTTTTGACTATATAATGTTGTCAAATGCGATCCCTAAGAGTTTGACCAAGTGTTTTTGGATTAATCAATATGATTTTTGTCTCTGGTCAAGATGATAGAGATGGAGATGGATAGTAATCACATCAATGAACTGCTGGTGGAACATATATATATAAAAAAAAAAAAATGTGATTCCGAAAAGTTTGAGCAAATGCCTGTGGTGCCTTAAACGACGAGATTCTATCTTTGGCCATGATTACAGTGTTAGAGGTGGAATGAGTTGGTATAAGAACATAATCTGAACTATCGAATAACTTATGGAGCAGCATTATGTGTCAAACAAAACTCTGTGGATTATACTTGGTCAGGAAAGAAAGAAATAATAGATGCATCAAACAAGAGCCTTTCAGTAAAAAAGGGGGAACATTCAAAGCAGGGAAATCATTACATTATATGCTGAGAAAAATTAGTAGCTATGGGGATTACAAATTCATCTAATGGTAAAGCTGTATTTCATTTCACTAAATTTAGAAGCCTAACTGAAAATAAATAGCTTGAGACAATTTTCTTGCTAAAAAACATGCATTATAAATAATAAATTACATTTATTATAATTTATTAGTTCTAGGTTTTATTGTGGGGGAGGGAATGGAATGCATCGTCCTATTTTGCGTGGATTTTTATGGAAGAAATTGTTTCACTCAATGAGTGGTTCACTATACGAGTCAGATTCTGGAACGAAATATGCTCACTAAGCAAAGTTTTCCACTGTAATTAAATATATGACATAAACTGATGAAATGGAAAGGTATTATGTAATTTTTTTCTTTTTTGTTATACTTTTCATTTTATAAAAATATTGTATAAATTATGTAAAAACAAATAAATGTTAATTTTAATTATACATATACTTGCAAAAATATTTTATGAAAAGTTTTCACATTCATATATTTTAAAAAAGCATACCTGTTAGATAACGAATTTTTGAAATGTTTCTGTATTGGCCACTTTTATAAATTACTGCCAAATCTTCCATTTTTTTCCAAATGCTATTTGTATCTAATGAAGCTAATTGAAAAGCAGATGTTATTTTGTCAGCAATTGAATTCAAAGGTGCAGGTGCACCATGAGGAAGAATATGCTTTATAAAATGTCTTCCAGTTCTGATTATGTTTACTTTTTCATTGAATCCATGACATACTTGATCTACACATGGTACACAAATGGAAATATTGGATGAAGGTGGAATTAAGCAGCAAGGTTTATCATGGCATCTTTGTTCTTGCAACCCAATATCATCAACATCAATCAGTTTTGGTTCACCATCTATAACAATAAACTGTTGTCTTCGAAAATCATTTAAAGCTATGGGTTCTTTAAAGGAAGACAAATGTTTCAGAAGCCTTGATAATCCTAAGCTTATCTGCAACAAAAATAATTCTGTTATTTAAATAAAGAAGAGAATAACATAAAATATTGAAATTTAACTGACATTCTCCAATAAGTATACAAAAGTAGAGCAAAATGCAAAAGAAGTCGGACATCTTGAAATAGATTTCCTAATAGCTTAAATTCATATAGCACTATATTCAATGTTTATCCGTAGCATTTGTATTGGTACATTATATTCTATGATGCAAAATGCATTTCTTACATTATATGAACATTCAACATAATAAAAATTTTAAACACTGAAACAATATTTTATTAACAATATTTAAATAATCATAGAAAAAGTATGACATACAGAAAATCAAATGTTGCATTTTTCATTGCATTCATGCAAGGAAATCATCTTTTACTGGTAATTTTTTTTTTATCTGGGGAACTTCCATAATTTAGAAGTACATAAAAATGACAGATGAAACTTATTATTTTAAAATATAATCAAATTTTAACAACAAAAATTTTAAATGGTAAAATATTAACATTAAACTCATTAAATACATATTAATAATGTATTGAAATATGTTAACTAATTTATAAAAAATAAATAAGAAGACTCTATGTGTGTTCCTTTAAATACTAAGAAATAATTTCATTTCATTTACCTTTCAACAAAATACCACGTAATTTGTTAATTGTTCCACATAAAAATAAAAAAAAGCTCTTAAATTCTGTAGAAAGTTTTATTTAACCACTGATTAGCATTAATGTGCCATTCTGGTCCCTTCTTCCATTTGAATTAAAATTCCGTCCTTCTAAAAGAGAACACCTTCTTCTAGCAATATTATTAAGAGATCTTGAAACAACTGAGAATTGGATACCATCTATGTACTGTATGCTAATTCAGCAAGTAACATTCAAATGCTATGAATTGACTGCATAACTACAATAAATTATGTAAGGTATAGTCAATCTGACTGACATTAAGTTAATCTGACCGACAATTTTAATTAAACAACTTTTAATAAATTAGAAACATATTTTTGCTCATTATATATATATATATATATATAATGACTAAAGGATAACTATTAAATTCTGATAAACAAAACAATTCCACAAATCTACCATACAACAAGTTATGTCATATTACTTTATCCAGTAATATTTTCAGTGATGTTTAATTCAATTATTTCTAACAACAAAAATAGAAAGCAGTTTCTGAATTTAAAATGCAAGATGAATAACAGAACAATAATTAATCATATTAATTTTTTTTTATTTCAATAATACTGAGTTTTTTTTTTTTTTTTTTATATTTATTGTAAATCTGGCTGCTGATTTAAAAAGGGCCAGTTTATCTTTACAGTCCCTTACCAACCATTTTATAACCAAAAATTTCATTTCTTAAAACTATTATATTTTTAAGAAATCACAATATTTAATATGTACTCAAACCTGTACAGGAAAACATGACACATGCAACATATGACTATATAAAATAAGAAAAATATTTCCAGTTTGATTAAATACACTACAAAATGAACTAATAATAAAGTAAGAATCAAAATGATTCCATATTACCAATAAAGGAGTGTATGAGGAATATTTCCATTCAAGATTTATTGTTATAAAATGCAACATAAAAGTTATTACTTCAAACGAGAAAACATAACACCTATTCATAAGATTTTTAATTTTTTGAGATTTACCTGTGTTATTACTCCTGAGTGTTCTTTATAGAGGCCTTTATTTTATATCATATTCATTTAAATACAAAACAGCATGCAAAAAAAAATGATATAAATAATCTTATCAATTCTTTTTAAATTAGATTGCATAGTAATAATCAATAGCATAAGTTGTGATATACCTATAAATATTATTTATTATATATAAAATTATCAATTAATTTATATCTATATTTCTTTTTCCAAAATATTTCTTTTTTATTTGTATCATTTCAATGTTTTGATTTAAATATTTAATATATTTTAAATAAAAAAATTATAAAAAGATATAGAAAATAAATACTATATACAGGAATGTACAAAGAGAATTATAACTTACTCTAAGCCTATCTTCCCATGATAACTGAAGGAGTTTGATGACATCGATGGGTTCACCATATTCTTCAAATATAGCAACTGTATGACGCGGATCTGATATATCAGGATCAGCAGGAATACAGTAACCTAAAATCTACAAAAAGAAATGAAAATATTTATTAACATTTCACATACATGATTATTTTAATTAAAATTCATATGGTCTCAAGAACTTGTAGTAAATCATGTTTATATACAAGACTGAACATGGATGCAGATGGAAAATGTACAGAAAATCAGAAAGAAAAAAAACTATGATCTGGCTGCTTTTTAATATGATATTATTTATAGAATGGCACATTATAAAAAAAAACTCAAAGAGCAAACTGTTGGACCAAATTTGATATATAATTCCTTCTTGGATAGTAGATGTTCATTAGAAAAGTTCCCCAAAATTTCAATTAAAAATTAATAAAAAAATTCAATATTTTCTCATTATTTTTACTTTTCCTTATTATTGTATACGAAAACCATTTCTACACAATCTTAAAATCAAATCAATGAGAGTAACCTCTTCTCAACGCACTCACATTTAACCTTTCTAGTATTAGAAAAACAGAACGTTCTTCGTACATTCAGGCGTTACAGTTTTAAGGAGATGCAAGTTCTGAATCATCACCTGTCAAGGAGTTAAGACAATACAGTACCTTCATTTTGGTTCTCCTTGTAAAATTTAGCATCTCTAGGACAGATCAAGTAATCAGGAAGCGAGTGCGAGGTAGTAAATTCTCCAAGATCACAACAAGTGCACAAGTGCAAGTTCCTATCCCCATCTATCTTCTGCATTCTGTGATTCAAATATGGCATTTTGTATTTTGGAGAAATCTGAGTATGAATTTTGGATGCCTTCCTTTTAACTAAATGAGTCTAAGTTTTAATAAAGATTTATAATTTGGATACAAAATGAATTTCCAAATTCTATTTATGAATATTGCTGAATTTTTGAGTTATTACATGCATATAACTAAACAAAAAGATAGACAGTCTTTTAATGAATTTGGTCCAAAATACAATACATATCTTCATTTCTAAAGATAAAATTATATACCAAATTTCATCTATCTAACTCATGATTTTTCAGCTATCAAATGCACATGAAAAGATAAACTTTCCTTCAATGTATTTCATCAAAAATTTCATAGAAATATTATGGCTTCACACAGGGATTAAAGAATAGAGCTGTGCATAGGTAAGTAGTAGTTAGATTTGGTAACTACTGCTACTACTTAACTACTACTTAAAGGTAAATAAATTGGTGAAATCCTGAACATCCATACTAATAAAAATATCCCCTCAGTTCCTAAGACTGTTTTCAAACAAATGCTTTGACAGTTTGAAATTTTTAAAATTATCTTTTTACTTATTATAAAATATATTAACTTAGTAGCAAATTTTATATATAATGCATAAATACATGAAAACCAAAAATCATAGAATTTATTCATTTTGGAAAATCAAAAACTAGAGTTACACAAAAGTTGTATGATGTTTTATATTTTGCTAACACCAAATCAGTTTAGTTACAGAACATGTACTGTAGATGCATATTACATTAATCAACAAACTAGAAAATAATTGAAATTAACTTGCAATAAAACACTGAATTAAAATTTAAGAAGAAGAAAAAAAAAAAAGATCTATACCTTCACAATATTTGAATGTTCAATATTCTTTAATATTGCTATTTCCTTTAACAGTTTAGATGCTGCTAAGAGAAAACAGTCGTACAAATATCGATCTTGTTGATGCAAACATATGCTCATATCATGTCCTTCTATATTAACAGTTTTTAATGAAAGTGTTCTATTGTTTAGTCTAACTTTGTACGTTGATTTCGTATATCCAGCCGCTACAAATCTTACTTTTTCAAATTTTCTCAAGGAAGAACAATTTAGCTCGTTATCATATTTTGTGCTATTAGAACTGGAAGCTTTTATAAGTCGCCATTCATTATTTTCACGAGTAAAATGTTCATATAAAATATTAAAATAAATTGTTTGTCCCCATTGCTCACGGGGTAACGTTCTGGGTTTATTATTTGCACGACAAGTGCCCGTTCGCAGACAATCCGGCCTTTGATAATGATCCACTAGATAATAAAACAATAAAAGATTAGTAAATATAAAACATCCAAAGGATATTTTCAAAATCGTAGCACATCCAGAAGCTGAAGTTTGTTTACGTATAGGCAATCTAAACATTTTAATTAAAAAATTACAAAAAGATCGAGCGATTTGTGTTTCTCATTCCCATTATTCCCTTCCGACAAATGTTCTGATTTCGTTTTAAAATTCATATAATTTGCTAGTACGTAATCAGTACTAGCAAATAAACAAACTCCTAATACCGCTATACATAATATGAACGACAATAGACGCTCTTTGTTTATTTTGAACCAGAAGAGCGCAGAAATGAATACACTTCAGTTCAATACTTTGGTTAAATAAATAAAAAAATCCTGAACTACCTCTGGTTTAAACAGGCCTTCAGTGTCTCCCTATTCTATGTACTAAGGAATTCGCAATGCTACCCGGCGATGAATTTATGGTATTGGATAGATCAGAAAAACATTCAAAATTGTTTTGTCCTTATGACGTCATATTAATAAAATGCTTTTCTGCTAATCAGGCAGCATTCGCATTAATTCAACGTGCACCAGATTCACAATTCATTCTTCCTATTACGAAGCTCTAATGTCCACCGACAATTCCGTTTTAGACGGAATGGTATTATTGACGAAATTCTTCAATAGAAAGGTATATGAACGAACAATCATGCTTGGTACAAAATCGAAGAAATTAGTAATTCTTTTTCTTCTTTTTTTCTCACAAATATTAAGGAAATGAAAATTGTATAGATACTACCAATAAATAATGTAAGAAATGCTCATAATAACATTAAAAACATACTTTCAGATAAAATTTAATATTTAATAGCCGAAAGATCAAATATGATTATACAGTAATAATGGGTTAGTCAGAAGTAATTGTATATATTGAGAAAAACAGCAAATAAATTAGAAAGATGCAGCATTATTTATCACTGGCAGATCTCTCCAAATTTTAATTTCTTACCGTGGTTCTGACTGAGTACAAGCCATATGATAGATGACAGTCCTTTGATGTACGTCACCACTTAACATAATAGACTCCAAGCAAACTATAGATTAACACCTTTGTTTAAATTTTCAAAATAATTGTATAACATACAAAAAAAAATCACAACTTACATAATCCGAGAACCAGTTTTAGCACGATAATAAATGACACACATCATATGGGCAATACATCGATAACTATTCGGACATCTATCAATGCCACATTATTCGTCAGCTTGCAAACCAATTTGAGGATTTCTCTTCTTTATTGCAAATAAAATTTATAGTTAATAATCATATGTATTTCTTTCTGAAGAAATCTTTAATTGTTGATATCCTTACCTGGATACTCTGTATTAAGAAAAAGTTTATAAACTAGATAGGAGTAAATGACGCAACAAGTTTTGTCTATGTGAAGTGCAAATAAATACCTCATATTTTTTTACTAAATATAGAAGATATTTTCCCTTAAATATAAAAGAGCTACCAACATTCTTTTTTTAAGAATATCACAAAGAATTGTTCATGTTGAATTTAACTGAACTAAAATGCTTCGATTACAATATTTATCTCTAATAGGCTTTCATATAAAAAAAAAATTAAATTAGTGAATACAATTTATCTTCCTGTATCAGTTTTTTGACAATAATTAAAGAAAATGAAAATGTAAGATATAAAAATTTTTCCACAATTAAAGAATTGTGTTTCTTATAAAAATTCAAAACACCTCACTTTTTACAAGAAAAATGCAAAATATAATAAAATTCCGGACAATTTAGCATAAAGAGTTTATTACATAATTAGTTACAATGATAAACCTGTTTATTTTAGAGTAACATTTTATTGAAAAACTGATACATTTATAAGTAGTTTCAGGTAAGAATTTCTTGCACTGTCTTGTATTACACTTTTCCAATTTTATATTTTATCTCAAGATAATATTGGCCTTAATTAGTTTGAATTGATTCCTAAGCTTTTAGCTGTAGAGATGGCAAGAAACAATGCAATAAAAATTAAGTCTAACAATTGTAATTAGATTATTGACTGATATCAGGAAGTTTTATGCTATTTATTTTGAATTTGTTTGATTACATGGACTACTGGTGAATGTAATACTATATCTGTTTATCAAAATTATGTTAATATTTATGAAGATTACTGGCACACTTTTGTGTATGTGTGTGTGTAAATTTGTGTCACTGTTCTTCCCTCATCCCCTCCACCTGGACTGTAAAATTCTAAACTAGATTTTTACAAGCTGTTGAAGCTTACAAAACAAAGTAGTCATAGATTATTTAAAACTGTTAAAAAGTCAAAGAGACTATGTGATATACATAACACTAAAAGTTGCATCATAAAAATTGTCATTATTTCTGTATTATGATTAATGCAATTATTTTGATAATTTTTTAGAAGAAATAAAAAAAAAGTGTCTCTGAAACATCAATTTTATTTTGGTCTAAATCTAAACAGTCAATTAACACATATAAATCATTTTGTATTAAGATATAAAAAGCAGATCACTACATACATATACGTGAAAACACAATGAGCAACATTCAGTTTAAGCATGAAATATTTTTAATTAATTCTCAAAATCCCTGATTTTTACACTATGACACTATTATATTTATATTTAAAATAAGATTTTGTTTCCATAACATTAAAATAAATATAATTATAGCATTAATAAACAAAAATATTTGATGAAAGCATAAAAATAATGTATGAATCATATATAAGATATCTTAAAGGGAGCATAAGTGGTTTATGAATTCAGCAAAGGGCAGTGAATGTATATATTTTAAAAAAATTCTGTTAAAAGCTTCTATGAACTCCCCATATTTATATTCAGCATAAAATGTCAAAATTTTCTGCATTTTAATTGTACTTATCGGCAGATTTTTTTTAAAAAAATGCTTGATTAATTTTCTATACTCCCAGTAAATTCAAAACGTTTGGTTGAAAATTCCAAAATAATATCACATTCTCGAATAATTATCATTTACAAGACAAATAGAATTATAATTTGAAAACAGGAATAAAAAAATAATCATTTAAACAATACTTAGTAGGCAGGTTGGCAACATTAAAGGAAAATTATTAAAAATTATGACTAAACATTCAGCATAAGATTGTTGGCATCAAAAAAGAATCAGCATGTAAATTTCTGAGTTTTTTATAATTAAGGATAGGCTACTCAATTCTGCAGAAGAAAAACATTCTTTTGGACATTTCAAATTAATTAATTTTTTTATTATTTAAAACTTCCAAATAAATCTTTTCTTTTCTTTTAACAATTTAGACTAACAGAAGAAACATCTCTTTCTACATAAGATAATATTTTACAGAACAACAAATTTGTCACAACCAAACTGTGAAATAGATTACGGTTAAATAATGAATTTTATTTTACAATGCATAAAATCACCAAAACCTCGATAAACAAATGTTGATAAATGTTACAAATAAAAAAATGAGTGAAGTTTTGAAACAATTACTTTAATTTATGAGATGCTATTCTAAAAGATAAATTAGTGTTATGATAAAAAAATACACTCATTTTACAAAAATTTTTTAATTATAGTAATTGTAAGAATGAACTTTAAACAATGCTATTTTAGAAATTCAAAATACATGCATGTTTTTTAAGTATAAAACTGCATAAAAATAATCTTTTTAAAACAAGCTGTTTATAGAATAGAAAACATATATTCATTATTATTTTTATTTTTAATACTTTGAAAGATTTTTTTAATTAATCACTTTTTACTTCAATTTCAACAAACAACAGTCAGGACAATGAGCACAAGTATTCATAAAACAAATGCTTTCTTACAATATACAATGAACTGAAATAAGATCTAAAGTGGAATGTTTGAAATATTTCAAAATAGTAAGAGATCAGCAATGCATTACTACAACCACAACCCCTTTATTTTTATCAAATTTTTAATTAGATATCTAAACACACAATATGTATATCTAGTTTCTAATTGAAAAAAATACTTGGAATATCTAAAAATGAAATCATTCATTATCCAAAATTAAAATTAAATAACATTTTGTAATGCACTGGTAATTATAGCAATAACATAAAAGAAATTGAGCACTGGCTTAATAGAATTTGTACAGTTTTGCATTCTATAATTATGTGCATTTACAGCACAGTAATAACTGCTTCATTTAAAAATAATTTAATTCTAATACACTTCTATGAAAAAACTATACTTAAATTTATTAAATTTAAATTTGCCACTTAAAAAAGAATTAATAATCTTTTTAGAATTAGAAAATAAATTCTAAACAAGTAACAATCCTTTAAAATGTTATTGAATAATGTATCTAATAAAATTCGAAAAAATTATTAAATCATACAGTTTCAAAAAATCTACCAATATGATCAAAAGCACTGATAATAAAATTACTTAATTTTTTTTCAATGGCACTTATTACATACACTTCATACAAATTTTGCCAATTTAATGTATCAAGAAATCAATTGTATATCACAGTTCAATTAATTTTCCTTATATTTTTATTTATATACATATAAAATAATTGGTTTCAAAAAATAATTTATTTCAGGAATTCTATTGATATAACAGTTGTACCTAGATTTTCATAAAAATTTGTCAGTAAAAAAGTTTTTTTTTTATATGAATTCAACTAAGAATATGATATGCTTTTATACAAAAACTTACCTATTAATGATTTTAGTATCAAGATATTTCAACTTGTAATCAATGAGATATTATAGAAATGTTTCGAGTTTAAAAAATTAGGAACATTAAATTCATATCAAGCACATGTAAAGCTAATAGTATATATCACAGATATTGCTAATGAATTACAAATAACCAGATCCGTTACACTTTTTTGTGTGAATGTATTCATATCTATTTTTCTTTATTAGATTACATATATTGGCACACAACAGCAGCAAACACAACAACAAAAAAGGAACAACAGTTTTACATATTTTTAGGCAATTTTCAACTGAGTTTCATTGTTTGTAGTTATAAGTTGAACCAAACTGCCATTTTCTGGACAATCCTTTCCAGTAGCCCAGTTATAAAGAGTACTGAAAAGAAACATTTGAATTCAATTATTAGAACTTTGTAAAATGTAAAAAGATAAATTATAAAATTTTCTCAAATTACAACATGGAAAGTATTAAAACTTTTTTATACCTTAATTATTAGGTATTTCACATAATATTTAGATTATATTTTTGGAAAAAGATTTTTCAATCAGTACTGAACAGCACATATGCTGAAAGGAATAAAAATGCATTTGGTTTTAAGATAATAAGGTATTTTATTACCTGATAAATTTTAAAAGTAAGTCTTCAATACCTAAGAAAATCACCTCTATATGGGATAATATAAATGAAAATATCATATGTGAAATTTATCCAAAAGTGAAATGAGCTATTCTATCATAATTATACAATTTAAATATTTAAGTTACCAATTTGTGGCATATAAAAGAGTTGAACATTTATTTTAACCTTATGGGCCCGGACTCTCCCCATTCAACAAAGCCTGGATCCAATCAAGGAACACGACTGAAATTTTCCAAAGTGTTTTCACACATGAAAATTTACATTGAATTTTGAAGTACTAGTATTCTCACACTAATCAGGCTCATAGAATGAAATTAGAAAATCACCATTCAGATTATAAGAAATGGGCAAATATGCTCTTGAATGGCAGAAGGTTTCCAAACTGACATATACTTCATTATAAACTGTTTGTATCTAAAGTTTTTGAAAATTGACATTTCATGATAATTACTGCAAAGATTAAAAATGAAAGACAAAAGGCCAATGATCTTTCAAGCATAATTTCAGTTTCAAAAGTTTGTGAAGCATAATAAATTTATTTGTGTGTTATATGATCAACTAATATAACACAATATTAATAAACTAATATAACACAATAATAATAAACTAATATAACACAATAATAATAAACTAATATAACACAATAATAATAACACACAATAATAATACACTAATATAACACAATAATAAATTATCTACATACATAAAGCACAGTATCTCTGTGTGTATATATGTTCCTTACAGACATATCTATAGTTTTTGTCTGAATTTAATGAAATTTTGTGCATGTATTCTAAAAAATAAAATCAACTTCCCAAAATTCAAAGGATAATTAAAATGCAAATTAAATAAAAATCCAACATATTTTTGGAGCCTTCCAATATATTTTCTAAATTTATTACTTTCATTAAAAATATTTTTACACTATCATAAAATGTTTTTAATGCTTTTCTAACACAATTTTATTTTCCATACAGTTTTTCTGCAATACATTTTTTAACTCGAATTTCATATACAATTTGTAATAAAGCTTTTATTGTTAAATCACAAATTCAAAACAATTTCATTATTATATAAATTATTCAATAGCAACTTTTAGGCCAAAGTTGAAATTATGGTTAAAAAAAAATTGCTTCCTTTATATATTAACTAGAAATCCCTTTCTTAATTAACCCACATAGTGCGTCTTTCCATTTCTATAATTCCAAAATATTCATATTTATGAATCTTATCAAATATGAGATGAAATTTTAAATAAATGCACCCAATTAGTATAATTGCCAGGAAAACCAAAACGTCAGATGAATAAGCAAGCAGCCAGCCAAAGTCTGCTATTCCTCAATATAATAATATCAATTAATATTATTTTTCACATTCAATTTCAAGTTTTCTACAATGTTTAATATTAAAAAGGCTGAGCAATGCAAACTTTCCTGTTAGTTTTGAATAAAATAAATGTCTTATAAAATAAAATGTTAAAATCAATTTTGTGCATTGCTTTAGTGATCTGTTTTCTAAATGATCTTACTGAGTGCAAGTTAAATACTATTTAACATAATTTTGTCAGGAAATTTTTATCCATTATGCCTTCTTCAACTATTTTAAAATTTGGCTAAGTCAAATATAAAATTTACAATTGTTCACAATTTTTCATAATTGTTGTAAAAATTTAACAACTTTCCAATTTTTCAGATTATTAAAGCAGAAATTGTTCCAATATTCTCCTATCGCATTTTCAAGGAATCTGTACCTTTCCAAATTACATTCTTTGTGGAAACATTATTTGCTTCTACACACTATTTCTCCCTTGTTTAAAAGGTAAGAAAATTTCCTGAGTTTTCTAACATTTCTGAATAGTACACATATGGAGGGTCCTAAAATTGACCTGCTAATTTGAAAAACGAATAAATGAATGGTAAGTAATAGAAATGCACTATTTGCTGCATTATTCTTAGAAAAAAAAAACCCTTTTTTTCAGTAAATTTTGAAAACAGTTTTTAAAAAATGGACAACAGATTTGCTGTAATCTGAAAAAAATTGCAATATGATGTAATTCAACAAGATATTTAAGAAAATGCAAGTCCTTAGAAACTATTTTTAATACTTTATACTGTTATCATCATGTACTTTATATAAACATATATTTTGTAAGTCACTGCAAAAATAATATATTCCTCAAGATTCCTCCAATAATACATTCCTCTTTTGCTTTAGATTTCAATATCTGAACAACAGTCTTGTTGAAATAAAAAACAAATATTCACTGTAGGTTCAATCAGACCAAACAGGGATAGAATAAAAGCTCTGTGAACAAATTTTTATAGATTTGCAAAAGAGTAAATGTGTCACAGAGGTGAATATAAGACCTTTTCCAATCTTCAATATCATTTGTTATGTAATTTTGGAACTGATTTAGAAATTTTCTGGGTGAAAATTTACCATGCTCCAAAGTACAAAGAAGAAATAATACATCTTTATTGCTTCTTTTTTTAAAAAACTAATTCTGCAATTAAGCATTTTATTTTTAGGACAAGGCTTGGAAAGTTTTCTACCTTTCTTAAAGGATGAAAGATTCTTAAGTTGAAAAAAATATAGGCATGAAAGACAAGAAAATCATCTTACTCAGCCACAAAAGTTAAGGGTGTCCAAGAAGAGGTGTCAGCTTTAGGCATAAATTTTCTATTCATAGGTGTATCCAAAGTAATTGGCAAAATAGCAACAGCAGTAGCTGAATCTGGTAGTCCACTTTTAGAAGCAGCCAAACTTTTAACCAACTGATGAACAGCTGCTTTGGCCATACCATAGCCAATCATACCTAAAAGAAGAAATTAATTTAAATTATGGCATAGTTAATTCATAAATATTTTTTTAAATGTGTTATTTTTAACGAAGACTCTAAGACTGAAGGACTAAGCGATTTTGCAAGATTTCTCTTTACAAATTAAAAACAAAAGAAGATTAGTAAGCATGTGCATACCTATCACCCTCCCCCCCCCCCCTGCAAAAAGACTAACTTATAAATTTACAAAAACAATAATAAGTATACAAATATGAAAGTACAAATTATTAAATAATATAAATTTTAAGTTAACACAGAGCAACTCAGATAGAAATTAGTAAAAGGAATTTAAACATAAATTAAATGCAAATAACACATATGGCATGATTTTAAAGAATATGTGACATAATCTAAACATGCTGCAAACTTTATATTTTGTCTATTACTAAAATGTAGAAAGCAAATACACACATCACTTCAGTTTCAAATGTGCATCATGTGAGAAAATTTGCTGAAGTGCAAATTTTTCTTTTAACAAATTTTAAACAAATAATGTGTTTTGATGTAAAATTGAAATGACAGTAAAAAAATAATAATAAATAAACCTATTTAATGATATATTATTCATTACTATGGATTTTGAATAGTTAAGAATAAAGATGCTTACAACTGAAAAAAATACAAAGAATTTAAAAGTTACATAGAAATTTTAAGAAGAATTAAAAACAAAATAATAGATAAAATCATAATTTATTAATTCCAAACTTAAACAAAAATATAGTGAATACAGAATTAATCGAAGGTCATAAACGAATCTTAATAGAGGAGTTTTATTAGGATACATAATTCCGCTTACAAGCTTCTTTAAGTAAAATGTTGAAATAAATGTAATAAAAACTTTTTTTATAATCATTTTTTACATTTGATTTCAGACAATTTATATTATTCTAAACTTTAAACAACTAAAATTTTATATTATTCATTCTATTTTATTTAATAATTAAAATTTTAAAATTTGTTATATTTTTATATAATACAAATGATAGCTATAATAATTATAACATGTGTTAAAATGTCTTTTTTTATGGTAAGCAACAACAACATTTCAGTATTACTGATTTAGAAGGATTCAGAAGCAATCACTAAATGCATTCAATTTGATGAAAAAATTTTAACTGTAAAAAAACTGCATTACTTAACACTCTTTTTTGTTTTAAATTTCTCCTAACAGATCACCATCAAAAAAAAAATTCATCATTAAAATAAAAAAAAGTAGTGAATTGTATAAAACGATTTTACAATAACAAAGTTTATTTATATTTATTTATTTATTTTGCATATAATTTATCCTTATAAGAACATCATGATCCAAATGTATATTCAACAGGAGATAGAAATTATTCAAGATAATTTTGAATATTAAATATACTTTAAAAATACCTATGTAAATGAGATAGAACAATATTAAATTTTGATAGTATAAACATTTCAAAAAATGTTTTTTTACATACAATTAATATTCAATTAAATCTGCTAATGAAATTCACAAAAAATAAGTTTACATTATGCAGTTCCAATAAAAAATCATGAATTTTTTTCATATTCTATAAATTTTTTAAATTCATACCAACACAAACATTTTGATCTTAAATAATGAATCTAGTTATACAACACTGCAAAGTAATGAATGACATTAAATATTACTTAAAACTTTAATACTTCAATTACTTTACAACAATTAGAAAAACCATTCTAAGATAAAATAAAAAATGAATCCTATGAAATTTATATTTTGATGATAATCATATTTTATGCAAGAATTAATTTTTTTAATTGTTAAAAATATTAAATTTTAGTACAAAAATAAATTTTCTTGTAATTTTTTTTCAAAACTATTTTTCTAATTACTAACCAGGGGTTCCTTCAAGAGCTGCTTTAGCACCAGTCAAAGTTAGCAAGCCTCCTGTTTTTAAATACTCAGAAGCCAGTTTTGCTGATATAACTGATGTCCATACACTCTGCTTCCACATAAGATCAGAATTTTTCACAAGATCTATAAATACATTAATTTAATAAATATACTGAATAATATAAATCATTTTTAAAAAGATGATGATAATTCTACTTCAAAAATACTGAAAACTGCTTTAAAGTACAAATTATGCATATAAAATTTCAAATAATTTCATTAATTAAATAAAAAAACACTTAAAATTTCATATAAATTAACAATTGAGTAAATGATTGAAAATAATTTTATATTACTTTTAAATTATATAAAATGAATAATAAAAAAAATGCACAAAAATGTTTTAATAGAAGATAACACATTTTGTTTTTACCTTTAGCTGCAGCATTTCCACCAGCCCAACCACCAGCAACACAAATCAGAGCATCTACCTTTTCTTGGTTTAATACTTCTTGAACACCAGAAAGGACTTCAGTTTCTTGATCAATCCATGATTCATTAGGTTTCACAATAACATTGGCATTGGCCTCCTCATTTATTGACATATCAATAGAACCTACCCACTGTTAAAAAAATCAAACTAAGTACAGAAAACATGGTATTTCTAGCTTCAATATATTACACTTTTTTACTTATAGAAAATACAAAGCAATATAAATTCTTCTATTTGCAGATATAAAAATACTCTGTTCAAACAGAATATCCACCATTTCTCTCTAAATCTCCGACAGAATCGAAAATATCCTATTTAAAATTCCAGTAATGCTATAGATAATGAATAATTTATAAAGAATTGTGCACATAAAATAATAAAGAAGTGTGCATTATATTGATATTGTAATACTACAAAAGTACAAATTTCAAAAGCTTAATCTTTTTGCAGGAAAGAGAAAATTTTAATCACAAACAATATTTTTGAACATTATTTAAGTTCATTTCCGATTCTATCTATCAGATAATGATGAGACCAAAACACTTTTTATTTAACAATTTTCTTACCTTTAAAATTTTTCAAATAATATGCTTTCCATTTAATCATTTACATCTGTTCTTTCATTTTTGATGAGAAAATCAAAACATGGATTTTTTTTTCAAAGATGAATAAGCATATCATTGAAATTAAATTTTACATCTTAGCATTTCTTTCAAGATAAATATTAAATACACATGACAATCAGAGATTTTTTTATTTGAAATACTAAAGTTATTTTTATCTAAAAATTTATAATTTTTCCTTCCATTTTGTTTGACAATTTACATAACAATTTATATATAGATTTTTAGTTAAAAATATATTCTAATTGTTAAAAATTTAATGCCCATCAAGCATGCTTGTGTGTGTGTGTGTATATATATATATATATATATATATATATATATATATATATATAAATATATATATATATATATATATATATATATATATATATATATGAAAAAATATCTTAAAAGCAATTTTGATTTGCCTTAAGGTCATGACACATAATCTCCTTCTGGTTTTATTCCCATCAGATAAATTTTGATAAGACTCTGAAGTTAAAAAAATAATGAATCATTCACTGTTCATTATAGCAAGATTTCTAACGCAATCTTTCCTTATCTGTTTTTGCTTACAAATGATAAAGAATCTGAAAGAAAGAAATCCTGTATGGAATTTCATGGATTAATACTTCTGCCTACTATTTGAGGTTGCAGCTTAAAAATTCTGATCTAGTTTAAATATATTACAAAATAGTTTGATTGCATAAATCCTGCATATAAAAATCATAAAGAATCTAAAAATTATAAATAACTGAATATATAGTTGTATGTAATTAAAAAAATCTGGAGGGCAATTTTCTATGCATTCAATTTGACAGACAGATCTCTTTGAATAGTGCTCCTAGATTATGGTGTTATTTTACTTCAATTCATAGATTAAAGCATCACTTCGATGAGGTATATGATAAGAAAAATATATAGAAAAACAATCACAACAAATTTTGAATAGTATTTGAGGAGCTTGGTTCTAGAACTTAAGATAATCATTTCTAATTCGATCATCAGGATGCTAGGCCTATTTAGCTATAATAATAGGAAATTGGATAACAAGAATAGTTGTTTACACATTCTGTTGTAGCAACATGTGTGCAAACTTAGTATAACAGATTTTAATACAAGATAGGATAAAAACAATGCTTCAAAAAAAAATCTTTGTTCGATTTTTTCATCTATAAAACAGGGAATTGCAAAAATTTATTACAAAAATATTTATCCTTAGGACATATATTAGTATTCGGCTTCACTAAAAATACATTTCCATTTTTCTTTTACAGAACAACCATCACACTGCATAGATACAGAGAAAGCACTCACTCTATACTAACATTAAGAAAGTCTAGGTTTTTTTCCCTTTAAAATCTCTGTTTTATTACCTTTTTCTCTGTTTATAAAAAATGTAATACCTTTTGTCCCAACAAGTCTAAATCATTAAGATTTTCAACAAATTCATCCATGACTATGGCCCTAATTACTTTGTTTTATTTTTACTTTGCTTGTGAAACTTGTTGCATGCATTTTCTATCAGGAGCTGTCTAAAATCAAATCACCAAAAGTCCATTACCAGCTAACTTTTTCCAATCCTCATTACTAAATTAAATAATCTAAATTTCCCAAACATGATACTATTTTCTTAACTAATGAAATAAAATCAACTTACAAGGGAATTTCAAGTCCATTGTAGCTTAAGTTATGGGATAACCTTATGAATTCAGTTAGTCTATCAGCTTATTCTTTTAGTCTAGGGAAAACAGACCAATCTTTCTCTTTGTTAAAAAAAAAAAAAAAAAAAAAAAAAAAAATGTCATCTTCATCTCTTATTACTTCATAATAACATCTTGCAAAATTTTACCAAAACAATACATTAATCACTTTACTGTTAAACAGTATAATTGAATTTACATAATTTATTATGATTATCTGAATGTCTGTGAAATTATTCCATAAAAGAGTTAATTTATCTTCTTAAGATGCTTTAATTCTCAAAAATACAAGGAAAAACTAAAAAGTAACTCATAAACACCTTTTAACAGAGAATAATTAAAATGTACCTAATTTACAACTAAATCAAGAGACATAGTTTTCAACAAAGAAGAAACAATAAGTAGGAAATAGAAAGAGATTCATATAATAATTGTTCCTTTTAATATGCTTGGATTCTTTTTAATAAATATGTTATTAAAATTAAAAATTTACTGTACATGAATACTTATATTAAAAAATTTATTACCTATTTTTAATGCTGTAGGTTCAATTAAAAATGTCTATTTTTGTTACTAGTTATTTTGTTAATAGAGAATAAAATCTTTTTTAGTTATTTATTTAGACAAAATACATACGTACAATACAAATTTTCTGCTGCAAAAATAATCTAAATTTCCTTTCAAAAAGTAAGCTCTTATTTCTTGAAATAATTAATTTAATTTTAACTAATAAGTACAAAAAAAAGTGATATTTTCTCTTTTATGGCATGTTATAAAATTTTCTAATAACATTCCCAAATGGATTATATAGTGATATTAATAAGATAACTCTATGCAATTTAAAATGAACTAATTCTTTTTATTAATAACTGATAATCATTTTATCATCATTCAAAATTTTATGAAATTAATAAAATAAAACAACTGCTAGCATTTTATGGAGTGTCAATAAATTAGAAAAAAATTTCTGAAAGAAACCCAAAAAGAAAAAAATTGTGATAAAATTCTAAATTTTTAGGCATATCTTACAGATGTGCAAGTCAGATCATTCTTTTAACTGTAAGAAATGAAAAGAGTTCTAAAAAATATTGATTTTATATATTCCACTAACTCTGGAGCCAAGTATTTTCTATGTTTCTATTTTATCTGTTAAATTACTTTCAGGATATAGCCACAATAATTTTAGATACAAAAAAAAAAAAAAAAAAAAAAAAAACTATGCACTTTGATTATATTATGACCACAATAAAATGGCCAAATTCCTGGAAAAATTCCAGATGGAATGCATTACTACCACCCAGACTTTTTCAATTATTGAATCTAATTTGCTGCATTATATTCTTAAAATGAAACTTATATTAAGTCCTGCTAATGGATAAATGGTGGTAAGGATATATTTTTTTATTTCCAATTGACAATACGATAAAAGTTTGACCTATTTTTAATTCAAACTTTATAAGAAAAAAATATTAATGATTTAAAAATTATTTTATTCTTGAATGAAAATGCATATAACTTTTGCAAGAATTTATACAAGCAAAAATGTTTAACCAAGAAGACAATATAATAAAAAATAAATTCAAGCTATGAGAAAAAATTATCATACCCAATTTCGGGCTTTAAAATGGGATACAATTGTGCTCCCGAGAGCGCCTTTTCCTCCGTACACAAGAACCCTGCCAGCATTCGCACTCATTCTTTTGAGATAATTTTAAGAAATGGTAGAATTAATACTTTTAAAGTGGATAACAGATCCGAAGATTTACTGTTATAAGACGATTTACTGTTACAGCAGAAAGAGATAAACCCTTAAAGATTTATGAATAACAACAAATCGTCCTTTCTGTCACGAAGGAAGAACGAATTTATTCTATTTAATCAGCAAGATTTAGAAATCTTGAAGCTGATCGCACGTCAGTCAACAGCGATAATTTATTTTGATTCACTCAAATCACGAACAAAATTTCATCATCGCTGTTTTCCGCAGACCGACGATTCCGATTAAATCGGTTTCGTTATCGCTCGTAGAAAGATTTGTATTCTGCTCTAGTATGATATTTGAAAAAGACATAGAAATATATATATTTTTTTTAATTTAAGAGTATTATGACTATATTTTGCTAACATTTTTTTTCTACCGGTACATTTGATGACGGCTACAACAATGTTTGATGAAGAGTTCTCCTTAATGGTTCGCATTATAGCAACCGGTACAAGCTGTCCGGTCTTTCTTTTCTTTTTTTCCATTTCTATGCATGGAATTTTAGGATTTGTTGTAAAATGTGAAATTCTTTTGAAATAAAAAAAATAAACTTTCATCATACGATATTTCATTTCTGTTTGTTTTGTCTCCTTCTGTGTGATTTTATTTACAACAAATGTTTGATATACACCAAGTTTTTATAATGAAAGTTACCCTATTCAGACGTCTCTAAAACCAGTTCTGCAAATCGGATTTTGATCAATACGTTATATGAACCATGCGGAAAGATTCACCAAAGTGTAATCAAAATCCGATTGACAGAACGGGTTCTAGAGATGTCTGATTAGGATCACATTAATTATAACCACTCTATTTATTTTTTTCTTCAATAATTCTCCAAATTTGATAAATGCCCTGCTTTTTAAATACGTAAATGTATCTGTAGAATGAAATAGTTTCGTCTTATTCGATATTAAATCCTTTTTTTCTTTTCGTTTTTTGAAAAAATTTCTTTTATAAACATTTTTAAAAACTATTTTGGCAAAGAGAAATAAAGCAACTGTAATGAGCATTTATCCCAAAAAGGCAAAGAATAAATCTAATAAATGTGACTTTATGCAACAAATGTAGATTATATCTCGATTATCCCAGTTTCAATTATTAACTTTTTTACATTTTTGCAATTGAAATAAATGATTAATGAAACTGTCAAAAATAATATTTTAAAAATGATTATTGACTATTTTAATTAATTTATTTTATTCCCAATCTAGATATTGTAAGATAATAACTTTTTTTAGATTGGTAATTTTGTTTTATTACTAGCCGCCTTTGGCGACCAGCCGGTTCGCCAGTATTACCGCTCGCTACAATGGGGTCAATTCATGTGACGTAAAAGTCACATGTCATGTACCTCTTGCGCATGGCATTTAAGTTTCATCCGCGTCGCTCTCATCGATCAGTCTGCCATTAACGTTCTCCGCCATGTATGAAGCGGATTTTTTGTTTACATTTGAAGTTATAATTTTTTAGTCATTTTCTTTCCTCTTATTATTTGTTAACAGAGGAAATACTGGTGTGCTGATGGATGCATGCTTTAATGCGAAACACAAGAGTGTTTGTCATGATAAAATGTTCTTTTATTTTCCTTTCAACAATCCTGACTTGGGTTGATAGCTTTGGTATAGATTTTTTCAAGCCTTCGAAGTCGGTGATATGCTCCGATCATTTTGAAGAATTCATGCAGTGTGTGTCCATTTATTAAATGTAGCTGTTCCAGTAATTTGTTAGAAAAACTCTTCGAAGAAAAAGAAATCGGTAAGCGATTTGCCACCAGAAACAATCAAACAAAATCACGAGTGCATTTCTAATTTACTTCATTCACATTTGATGAAATTTCTGATAATTTTGAATATGCTTAGAAGGTTTTAAAATGTTTACATGAGTATTACATTGCATTTTTTTACAAAATCTTATCTAAATTTAATTAATGTAAGTAAGCAAACTCCTATTGCAAAAATAACAACTGCTATAATGCTAAACTTAGGTGGAAGTGAATATTACTAGTTTTCTAATTACATTTGCAGATTTGTGATGGATTCAAAGTGAATTTATATCAAACATTATTTCTATTGTTAAAAATGAAATGTCAATAGTTTATTGTATTTAAACTGAAATTCACTGTTATCATAATAGCCTGTTATAACACTGTGCACCTCAGTGATTTCTGTTTTAATAAATAAAAGTCTTTTCATTGAAAATAAATTTCCATATCAGCATTTATTATATAATTTTTATTCCCAACTTCATTGCTACATGCATGTTTCACTTTTTTTTTTCTATTTCTTTAACATATCAATTTTGAATTAAAAAATTCTGTGAAAGCATAAAAGTGTTTCTTTCAACTCCTCTTTATATCCTATTTAACTTCTCTCTCTCTGTATATATATATAACATGACCTTATTCTTGTTTATTCATTCAATATAATTTTTATCAATGTAACTTTAGCATTTAAAAAAATTTCATAAATGTTCTGCTTTAAAAATATACTGTTCAACATTATGTTTCTATTAGTGATAAAAAAAAAACTGTTCTTTAGTATCTAGGATGTTTCTGTTGAATAAAATTGATTTCATCATTTACATTGACATTCTTGTCATACTGTGTTTATATTATTTCTAAGTGTCGTGTCTAGAAAAATAAATGTTGATAAAGAGTAAATAGTTTTAGTTTTAGTTTTTTGTATTAGTGAGTACATTGAAACATACATTTGATCATATTTTTTTCAAATAATTATCACATATATTTTATTTCTCTCTCTCTCTCTCTCTCTATATATATATATATATATATATATATATCTATATATATATATATATATATATATTTGTAATTTGTAAATAAAAATTATGAAAGCTTGATTTTGTTTGTTTTCCTTTAATGATTTCTACAAATTAAAATGAAATTATTTATTCATAAGTTGCATAGATTTAAAAAAAGGTATCCATACCTTTTATATTTCATAATTTGAAATTGTAAACATAATTTATTCAATATATACTAATTTGAGTTTCATGTTCTTTCTTTTAAGCAAACTGAAAACATCAAATAACTAACTCTCAATATTTATAAAAGTAATTACATAAGAAAAAAAAATACAATAATTTCATTAGTAAGCTTTAAAATATTAACTTATCTAAGAGTAATAATTATTTTTAAAAAGAACTAACTGGGGGAACTATATTCTTAAAATTCAACATTCAGTACTATTTAAAGGAACATATGTAATTTTTCAAAAACACTGCCATAGAAAAACTCTGTCATAAAAAACTGTCACAATTTGACAAATAGTCATTTGTCAAAATGTATCCTTCGGATAAAAAAAAGGGGGTGGGGGGGTATGGGAAAGGAAAGAATAAAGCGGCACCAAACGAATTAAAAAGCGATATTAATTAATTTTGCATAAACAATAATTCCATTGAAAATACTAATTAAAATTTTAATATAAGAAATAAAATTATATAACTAAGAAAATTTGGAGAAAATAATTCAAAATAATATCTTTAAAAAAAATCAGAAGTTTTTAATAATTGAACGGCTAGCTTAATATTTACTAAACAATCTCAACAACAATGTAAACAGTGTCAACGTTATCGGCAGACATCACGACATGCGCAGAACGGTTGAAAATTGAACAGAAGCGGTTTGTTTGGTACCTGACACGTGACCGTGAATTGACCCCATTTTCAATTAAATATTTTAAGTAACTGGTCTCTTAATAGATTCTCAAAGAAAACATCTTTAATCTTCAAATTTTGATAGTCATACCAAACTTATACTGTTGTTTAGATCGTTTTGTTCAATTTACTATATATATTTTGCTAATTTATTGTCATTTCCGGTAAAACTTCAACTTTAATTTAAAGTGGAAATGACGAAATTGCAATTAATATAAAGATAGTTTTAAATAAAACCAAGCGTTTTATTTTATTTATCATCTTTATTGTTATTTATTTATTTATTATTATTATTGAATATGAGTATTCCAAACAGAATCGCTCGGTATTTAAGTCTTACGTGAACTACAAAATATTTTTCATAATTTATGTAATATCTCAAAAAATAATTCAACAAAAATTTTCAGCGTAAAATTCAGCGTCAGCGTCAGATTCAGCGTAAAATTCAGTTTTTAGTTTTGCTTTCAAAAGGATTGAAATGAAATCAATAATAATTATTTGTTCCGGCCTATAAATATATTTCAAAAATTATGAAGTCTAAATTTAATGTAGTAAGGTATCATATTCTGAGAAATATTCTGGACACACCAAATTTTAAATAAATGAATGAATGTTTCTATTTTCCACGATCAACTAAGACTTATTTATGACGTTTTGAATGTTAAAAATTTAGAAAAACTCAACATTTTCATAATCTTAGGCCAATTAATCTTGAGAAACCTGCGCGCTGATTGGCGTATTTTCTTTGAAACGACCGATGGAAAATATAAAATTATCCTTTTTTTATTGAATAGTGATATTCAAATTTTCATAAATCAGTCAGTTTAAGTGATTGATTTAGTTGATTGGAAATTAACTCTTTTTATTTAAAATATTAGTGTTTCAAGAACATTTTGTTAATCGTGATTTCCACAGCAGAAGCTTTATGTAAAATCAAAAATTCGTTATTTATTAGAGCATTTATTGAATCAAGTTACATAAAATATAATCATTTTCCATTTAGACCATTTTAGCAAATCTGTGTCTTACTAAAGGTTTACAAATTAGCTGTGTGGCCCTGATTTGAATGGATATCCTGTTCATATTAAACAAAACTTGCCTTAAAATAAAACTGATTTATTGGATTATTAATATAGAGAGTTTAAAAGATCATAAACTAATTTCTCTTGAATTTATTTTTTAGAAAAAATAATATTTCATATTTGTTTCATTTCCTACAGACACGTGCCGAAAATTATATTTTTGCAGATTTCATTTACAAAAAGATTTAATTTATTTTTAATTGGAGCTTTAATCAATGTGATGGCAACACTTTGAAAAAAGCTCATTTTTCCCCATGAACGCGAAACGTGCTCGTGCAGCATAAATTTTATTTTTATTTTGTACGAAAAAAATTGTTGAAAAATATAGTTAAAATATTTATTTAAAAATTCATTAAAAATAGAAATTTAATTTTAAGGTTAAAACATTGGTATCATTTAAAAGATAAATTTTTTATCTTTAACTTCATGTAAAAATCTTTTTTGTGCGATAGTATTTTCGGAAGTTATAGCAGAAAAACGCCAAAATTTAGCTTAATTTTTAAATAAATAAAATTCTAATTAAAAATTCGAAAAAATAACCCCCAGGTGCACATTCCCGGCCTCCAAGGTATACACGTGCCAAATTTGGTAGCTATAGGTTGAATGGTCTGGCCTGTAGAGCGCCAACGCACACACACACATTGAGGTTTATTATAAGTATAGATTTGAAAATATCCTTGTATTATCAACAATCAAGTCAATGAATATACTTGTGCATATCAATTCATCTTTTCTTATTTACATCTAGTCAAAATTTTTATTTATTTCTACATTCTGACATTTTATATTAACATTTAAAATTATACTATACGGGTAGTTACATTTATTTCTATTGCTAATTGAGCATTTTTACATTTTCATCTCATAATTATGATTATTTTGTGGATCCTATTTCTGTAATTTGATATTTTTCTTTTGTCTTTTCTGAGTATTCAGAATGTAACTATACTTTTTTAATTATTTCTGTTACTTGTGATCATTTCAGTATTACTACTATATTTTTTTTAATGTTATTGTAATTTTTTAATCCTTCCGCAATCTGATTTTATTTTTCTGATAAACAATCAATATTTTATTTCAGTTTAAATATATGGATGCTTTTTTCATAATTCCTAATAATACCATAAGAAAATATAATTTCAAGATCCATTCTTACTATAAAGAATATCCAATTTTTTTATGATTAATGCATTTAATCATACTAATTTTGTTGTTTCATTTACAGATTTACTTTCACAATCGAGAATGAAATGTTAAAATTTTTATTAGGCTTTTACAATACAATTTCCAATGCACAAAATATATGAATTCATTAACCTATTAAAGTTCAAATTATTTGCATGTATAGATTTAAATTTAAATTATGTTTAAAAGACTTAAAGTAAGACAAATGTAAAGTATGCAAAAAAGTACAAATGCAATTATTGCAAAAAAGTGCTTTATATGCCTGTTTAAAGTGCACATACTTGTGTTTCTAAAGACTGGTTTAAATATTATAGAATGCATCATTTAATTTCCAGTGATTTTTATATCTTTCTTGTTAGCGTAAGGTCACGTAACGTTCGTTACCGTGTTCTTTTCCTATCGATGAGGGATACCTAATCGGCTATGACGACCAGCTGGTTCGCCAACGATATTTATTATATTTAATTTCAGTTAATGTTTTATTTAAGTTCAGTTAATATACTTACTTTTGTCAAACTAAATCCAGATATTTATGATCATTCCATGCCAAAAATGGCATGGTATGGAGTGGAAGGTTAGCTATCTAACCTGTTCTAATTTTCACTGCATCATTAGGGAGCGAGTTCTTACACAACCCCCGATATCGGGGGGTTGTGGTTCTTAATGAATCCGAGTAAGATGGGAAAGATTTGAGGTGTATGAAGGGAAAGTTTGTGGTACACTTAAGTAAAGATAGAATGGCATAATGTGGAGTGATTGTGAACGTCTGGCTGCACATTCTTATGATAATGAAAAATTTTTAAACACGATTCTCACAATGTTATTTTATTCCCTTTTCTTTAAATTAAAAAGAATTGCAGGGATTTTTTTCAATTCTTAATGGTAACTGTTACATTTCAAAAATCGATAGTAGTTTATTTTTAAGGTCCCCGGCTTTACTTGGCGATTTTCAATTTACACCGAACTCCATTACTCGAAAAATGCCAAGATGACTAGCAACGGTTTGTAATTCTTTCGGTAATTCATAGCAGAGGCTATGAAAATAAGTACCCATTATCAAAATAAGAAGATACTTGGAAAATATACATTCTCAGTCTAGTGATGGCTTTACAAGATTGATTCCTTTGTAAAAAAAAAAAAAAAATTCCAGTATGAACTATTTCTATGGCATCTTTTATAATTGTATCATTCTCTAACAACAATAGACAAGTTCTTGGAATTAATTTTTATGTGTTAGTGCATTTCAGCAGCAAAAAATGCAAAATAAATTATATTCAAATAAATAATTTAATAGGAAACTAATTTCTATTTCAGTTTTTACTATTCATTAGTCCTTTTAAATTCATCTAATTTAACAAAATATAAATATGATAATTTCATATTTTATTTACATAAGTTTATTGTTGTCAACATCCAACAACAATAATTAAAAACTTATTCATTTCTCAATATGTAAACTTAATTTCTTTTTTCAATTTTATAGGTATATACATATATAGATATCAAATATATAGGTGGCATATTCTTTATTATACCTAAAATGATTTTTTTAGCTTTATTGTTTGCTCCAATAAAAGATAATGTGATCTCATGAAAATAATTTATTAATTTAATAACTATTTAATTGATTTTAAGGAGATATATGTATAAATCCTGTATTTTCTAACTGTGACATAGAGCTGATTTTTTCAGACGAGACACAAGCTTGGAACAAAAAAAAAATTTGATTTCTTGCATATAGAATCATGACAAGCATAAATGCCAAGAAATAATATATACGATTAAATGAACAATCAACTATATTTATACTGAAAGTTCTTCTTTAAAAATATTGTAAAATTATAAAATAAAAGTAATTTATTCTTGTGAATGATAAAATTGAATTCTGAAAATAATGAAATCATGAAATTCCCCACATACACATACACACACAAAAGAAAAGTCCCCCCCCCCCCTTTTCCCACTCCTGCCAAAATAACAGTGTAAAAGTGATGCAGCTTCTTCATGTGGTACCCAATTTTGTGATTATTAGTTTCTTCTACACTACTATACTACACCTTTTTTTTTTCTATGGTTATTTTTATGATTATTCATTTTTATGTTTCCTTATTAAAAAGTTATGTAAAAATTGAATATTGAAAAATTTTTATGTTAACAGCCGAAAATAAATTTCAACAACTTACAAAGTTGGATGTTCTTTATTTTATGGAACATCAACTATACTTTTTTTTAAAAAAAAAATTTCCAACAATTTTAAGAAAATTATGATTTTGCAATTTATTACAGATAAAGGAATTAAATAAGTATTTTTTAAAAATCTGTAATCCTTAAATTTAAAGTTTGGAAATATTGCTTATTTTAACTAGTTACTTGAAATAAATTATATCAAGTGGCAATTACTTTATTTATTCACATGGTCCAAAAAAAGTAGAACAATTTACATATTAACAGCTAGATTAAAGACACACTAAAATAGTGGAATATGTAATATCTTAAAGGATTCATTCATTCAAAAATATTTTGGAATGAAAAATGTTTTATTCTTCTTTAGTTCTTTTATCCTTACATTTCTTTTTATGCTTCTTTTTAAAAGAGATTTCTTCAACATCCTGTTCTGTTTTATTAAGCTTTTCATTACTCAATTCCATATCCTGTGTGTGTTCAAAAATGCTATGTTTCATCTTTTTGTGATGAATACTAATGGAAACCAATGTATCTTCATCACGACAACATGAATTTTTCGGAACATTTACTGAAATTTCAGATATTTCATGGCTTAACTCAACTGTTTCTTTTTTACTATGCTTCTTCTTATGTTTCTTTTTAGATGTTATATCTTCTAACTCAGAAGTCATTTCATACTCTGGATAACTATTTTTTGCTATACATTCATCATGCGCTTCAACTTTTTCTTTGGAATGCTTCTTCTTGTGTTTATGCTTTTTTGTTTTTATTTCTGATTCCCTTAAATCTAATTCATTTTCAAAGATAACTTGTTCTGTACTATCTTTCCTTTTATCATATTCTTCTTCATCACAGCTAAATACTTCTTTTTTATGTTTCTTTTTCTTCTTCTTTTTTTGATTAGAAAAGCAGCTGACTAAGTCAGAATTTGAAAAATCAGTATTCTTATATTCAGTGGCATTGTTTTCACTATTTTCACCATCTTCTGTTTGCAAAGTTTCTCTTTTCTTGGAATTTTTTTCTTTCTTATTTTTACTACTCACAGAAGAAATATTTGGATCATTTTCTGAAAAACTAAGTGTTGATTCCAATTTATCATCAGTTTCATCTGCATGCCTTTTGTTTTTCACTTTAGCATTTTCCAACTGAACACATTCATCTTTAGTTTCATCACAATTTTGGTTTAAAGAATGTTCAAAAGAATATTCCTTTTTCTTCTTTTTGGACATATTGTGAGGTGGATTGTTTTGCTCTTCAAAAAACTGTTGATGGTCTTGCTCTTCGGAAACAATATGTTCCATATTGTTACTATTATTATCTCTTTCATCCAAATTTTCTTTCCTTTTTCTCTTTCTTTTAGAGGACTTATCTGAGATAGGTCTGGACATATTTAACTGCTCATCATAATCTAATCTTTCAAACATGGCTACAAAGAAACCATTAGTTAAGGTTTCTTCAGGATAAGCTCTCAAACATAATCTTCCAAATTCATAATTGTCAGATCCTCTAATTGGCCAATTAGGCATCACACTAACTAGTTTAAAAATACGGCAGAATTGATTTAAGACTTCGTGAACAACATATTCATTCTCTTCTTCAGAAATAGAACAAGTAGAATATACAACCCTTTTGACAGATGGAAAAGTTAAGGCATGTTTCAACAGCAAAATCTGAAATCCAGCCAACTTCTGTAAACGAAATTTATTTTTAGAATCTTCAGTATCTGTCACAGTGTCCATGCGATTAACCATACCAGATCCAGAACACGATGGATCTACTAGTATGCAATCAAGGTTATAAAACTTTGGATCATTTGTATTTACCAAATAAAAGTCCTCGCATTCAGTTTCACAGATTTCAATATTAGTATGACTCAACATGTCTTTTAAAATATGAAACCGATGCTGATTTTTTTCATATGCATAGATCTTTCTGTAATAAAAAGTTTTAATTTTAAATTTAGTAACATTCAATGTTGATAAGAAAAAAAAAAATGATATAAAATGAAGTAATTCAGGAAAATCACAGCATACAGAATATCATTTAGATCTGTCACTTTAATAAACAAATTACTTATTAGAGAATTGTAATAATCTAACAGGAATTTATAAAAAGTTCTATTATTCTATACAATATATCAAATAATTAAATTTCCAATATAGATAAAATAATTCAATTTCAAATATAGTCAGACCTCAATTCAATGAATCCCTATTAATCGAATTTTATAATTTAATGAATTTTGTTCTTCAATTATAATGAAGGCAAAACCCAAATTTAATAAATAATAAGCTCAGATTTAATGTGATATTGCAAAAGCTGAAATTTTTTTATTAGTTTTGGTTAGAATAATATTGGATTCTTTCCAACTGACAAAATCTTGTTCAGAACAGATGAGTAATGCATAAATAAATTCTTGCAGATGAATATCTCATGTGGGTAGGATAAGAATTTCCTTTCTCATTGTCCCTTACTCCGCAACGCAGCAAGGTGAGGTATATCAGATGCTCGGTTTTGCAGAACATTCGATTTTTGAAACATTGTGAAGTATGACAGATTGTTGGAAATGAAAATGTTTTTTGTTGAGAGAAAAGCATAACATTTTTCTTGAATTTGACATGAATGTTGGACAACAAAATGTTTTAGCAGAGTGCTTAAAAATTTCCATGTTGACATTAGCTATAATTGTTAAACAATTAGTGGAAATTGAATATGAATCTTAGAATGTGATAAAAGATCATCAAAAAAAAAAAAAGAAAGTTAACAAATGCCTCTTTTCTTTTTGTCCTTTAATCTAATCTAGCGGAATAGTTCAACATATTTTGTGCCAAGAAAATAGCCATTAGTAGACTGATCAAAGAAAAAGCTTTTTAATATACTGAAAGGCAAAAAGTGAAAGATTTTTCTGTATCTATAATTGGATAAATTGTTATTAAAAAGAAAAATATATCGTATAGTCAAAAGGACAGTAAGCAGAGAAATGGTGGATGTAAATGAAAATATAGAAAAATATTGGAAAGAAAAGTGGCTCAACCTGATGGACTATCTAGCATTTTCCAATGCAGATGAAATAGGACTGTTTTATGAGTTAAAAGCCGACTAAACGTTTTGCTGAAAAATGAAATGAATGAGTGAAAAATGTTTTTGAGAAGGGGGGAAAAAAGCAAAATGAGAATTACAGTTTTGTTCATTATAAATACTGATAGAATTTGTGATAGATTGAAAACATTTGTGATAGAAAGGAGAGTAAAGCTGCAATATTTAAAAATGAAAAAACTTTCCCAACAAAATATGCAGAAAATAAAAATTCCTGGATGACTTCTTTCCTATCCACAGACTTTTTGATATCTTCAGGTAAGTCTATGAAAATACAAAAAAGAAAAATTCTTCTGCTTATTGATCAATGTCCTGCATATCCTTTAATTTACAATTTAAAAAATGTCACAGTCATATTTTTGTCTACAAACTTTACAAATATGTTGTAGTTATTTGACCTTGACATCATTCATTCTGTAAAAGTTAACTACAAGAAGCTGCTTGTTAGAAAAATTATAGCATCACTGGATGCAAATGCAGAGGAAAGATGCAAAGTCAATGTTTTGGATGATCTATATTTTGTAAAACACTCGAGATGAAATTTCTAAAATTACAATTGAAAAATGCTTTTGAAAAATGAGATTTCCAAATCCACAAGTGGAAGATGATGAAAATGTTAAAAGAAGTTATTTTTCCATTTGACCCTCCAGAAGAAGTCACTCCTGAGATAGACTTTAACAATATAGATGAATTGGGATACTCCTGAGATAGACAATAACATATGCAATGATGAATTGGGATACTCCTGAGATAGACAATAATATATGCAATGATGAACTGGGATACTCCTGAGATAGACAAAAACATATGCAATGATGAACTGGGCAGACAAAATTTTTAATTTATCGGAACCAATGAATAGCAATTCTACTGCAGAAATCGATAATGGAACTCCCATTAAAATTGTTAATTTTTCTCTTATTTTACATGGTTTGGAAATTGGGAAAGCATACTTAAAGCAGCAGGATGTAATATCTTCATCTTTCCAGAAAGTGGAAAAAAATTAATTTTTGTTTGAGTCAGGAATTAAGGATATTGTCACACATCAAATACATGCATTTAAATTTCAAATAAAAAAATGCATGATTATTTGCTGCATTTTTAGCAGTTGAATAAAAACTATAGATATTTTTGCATAGTTGCTTATCAGGGATATTCTGTAAGATATATTACTTTTTCTTTTAATCCCAATATTACGAAGAGCCCCCAATTTAACAAATAACATTTTCAGTTCTAATGAATTCGTTAAATTGGGGCCTGACTATATAAGTGTAATAAAATATAAAAACTTGAAATATTCAGTGTTTAATCTTATAGACATGTCTGGGTTCATTTTCAAAGTTTGTATTAAATATCTGTCATCTATAGCAGTCACTGTAAAGATATTATGGATTGACTATTGACTATTGTGGACATTGACTATTATGGATTTAAAAAAAAATTAAGTGTTATTAAAATTTCCTCTCATCTTAAAATTTCAATTAATTAAAAATTAAACAAGGATTTTGGTATCCTTTTGCAATATCTTCTGAAAGTATTTCTCACAAAAACTATTCTCGTAACATATGAAAGTTAAAAAAATTAGCTTTTCAGTAATATAAATTTTATATCTATGCAATTTCTCTTATTTTCTGAAGTTTTTGGAAATTAATTTTATGCACAATATATAATATTTTTTTTTTATTACTGAAGTACAAGAACATATAAGAATTGTTGTAGATTAGTAGAATTCTAGAATAACACTAATTATTGATTTACCTTATTTTCATGTTATTAATTAAAGAAAATTAATTATTTAATTAACTGTCTTGAATCATTAAAACCTTTCTTACAGTTAGGTATTTGTGAACAAAATTAGAAGTATTTTTTATAACAAATATTAATAACTTCTGGAGGAAATTAGGTATTGGTTTTAAAAAATCATTTGGTTCAATTGATATTCTCATCTTACTTTGAAAAAAAAAAATTCAGATAGAAAAAGGATTCTGTGTATTATAATATTTTATATAACAGTAGTTTTGATATTAAATATATTAGACATATAAATATTTTACTTTCCTAAACAACACAAAATATTTTAGTTTGTTTTATAAAATTTAAAATACAACTGAAAATGTGTACAGAAAAAAAGAAATCAAAAAATGACATAATCAAATATGAAACTGTTAAGAAAGTTTAAAATCTGAAAAGAAGGAATGGAAGTACTATATTATGTTTCTCACATCAGGAAGGGAAATATTTCTCAAAATTTATCCAACCAATAAAAGAAAGTTGAATTATTCTTTATATATACATTACGATTAGTATTATAACTGCACAGATTCATTTTTTATAAGTGTGTTTGAATGACATACCCATTATTCTCCATAGCAGCAGCTATATGTATGGTTTTCATTCCTGGTGCAGCACAAGCATCTATTACCACATTTCCTGGTTTAGGATCAAGAGCAAAAACTGGTATATAACTTGACTAAAACAAAAAGTAACATAAGTTTATTTTAAAGCAATCAATTCTGTTATTTTGATAAAAGATTTTAATTCTATGATATAATTCAGTTTCATAAATAAAGTAAGCAATATGATGCAATAAAATTCAGTTATGAATCTAGGAATCCAGCTATCTACATTGTTTTGGAGGAGGAGAAAAAAAAGCCACTAACAAATCTTCTAGTGTAAAAGCTAAAACATTAAAACAACAGAGTTGATGACTTTAAGTAATGATATACAAATTATAAATATACAAAATGTAAAAAATGCTTTTATCTATATTATATTAATATGTTAAAATGTGCTTATGGAGATATATTAAGGATCATAGATAGTTGCCAATATTTGCTGTTTATATGATCTTCTTTCTAAGAAATAATTTTTTCATTTCTTATCCAATTATCTGGATAATTGTTTTCTATTGTATAGAAACATGCTTCATTCCTTCTTAAGTTTTTGAGATAAATTTCCTTATACAAAAGAAATAATATTTTTTACAGTAGTTGAATTAATTATAAATGTAATGAATCATATAAACTAAAGAAACTCTGCTAATGATTAGTTAAACGTAAGACATGAGCAATGGAAAATATTTTTTAAAAATTATGATTGAAAACTAAAGCTGTACCCACACATAAAATTAAAAATTTTATAAACAGCATAATTTAGGAAGTTAGATGCAATCCTTATTACAACAAATAATTTTTATTCTTTCATTCTGTTTATGTAAAAATCATAAATAAAACTACTAAAAAAAAATTATATACCAATTTTGATTTTTAAACTTATTTAAAGCTATTAAAATGTTAGTTTGAGTTTCATCAAACCCTTTTCAACGAGGATTTGAATTTGGGTGTATTTAATTCTTAAAATGCTGGCAAGTACAATATTCTTGGAATTTCTCATGCTACGTGCATAATGTATTTTATAAAGTAGTTTATAATTAAAGAAAAAGTAATTAAAGACTAAGCTTCAATCAACAAAAATCAGTTTTACAGGTTAAAATTTTAATCTGCAAAATGTTCATAAGTAGTATAAAATAGTTACACAATAATTAATCAGTTTAATTTTAAAATGTAAAGTAATTATATGTTAAAATAATCATAAAAATTATTGGAAGTAGAAAATGACAGAATAGATATTTATCAAAACCATATCTATTTTGCAAATATTTTAGCTACAGAAATTTTTCTCTTTAATTTTTTATTATAATAGTAAACTTCAAAATTCATTACTATTAAACTAAATTACTTGATATTGTCTCTATATGAATAAACACAGATAATATGGAAATGTATTTAAGTTTTCAAAGGAATAAGACATAAAATTAATATAATAAAACCAACCTTGTCATGTATGTACACATGACGTTTCTGATAAAGAGACCATGTAGTTAAATTCTCAGAGCTTGCAAACACAAGAAGATCCTTAAAATGGTAATCAATTAGGAAATTGCCAGTTTCCAAATTCCTGACTAAATCTAAATAACTAAAAGAGATAGAAAAAAATCAGAGAACATAAAAACAGACAAATGCAATAATTTAGAATTGAACTTCATTTACGCAGAAAAAAAAAAAAAAAACTGAATTGTAATATAAGATTATATTAAGGCAAAAAATTCCAATTATTATATTTTTGATTCAACTTCATAAAGATTGGTGTTGTGGAAATAATGCATTTATCAACACTTACTCATAAATAATTAATTGCTAATAAAATGCTATATGCTAATAAAAATGCTATATGATAAAAAACAAAGCTATATGACAAAAATGTAAAGCTATACTGACAATCAAAAATCAACAATTACTGATCATTATTTCATATTGAATTGTATAAAAATAACAGAAAATGAAGACTACAATTTGCAATATTCCTTAACACTTTAAGAAAATCATCACATGATTAAATTTTTCACTTCTAAGCTTACCCAACCGGCCATGCAAATTCTATACTGGTGAGCCAGTTTCTGTTCCAGATGCAAAGACATCCTCAATGATGTCCTATACTCCTTATATGAGACAGAAACTGACACACCAATGTAGAATTAGTATGGCCAGTTGGGCCAGGTCAAGAGTGAAAGGGCAAAATAGAGAATAAAACATCTTAATTTAAAGAACTGAAAATACTTTTAGAGTTTTAGATAAATATATATTAAAGGAAATATTTCTAATATCTAAGTTCAATTTATTAACTGTTTTTTATTTCATATATCTTGGAGTTCAATCACATGGAAGTTTTATAAAAACTGTAATATACTTACAAAGCTATATAATATTTTTATGTTGAATTTATTTTGTTTTAAAAGTTCTCATTTGAATATCAAAATAATCAGATTGTTACATACAATAATTATAAATTGTTATATATGCATTCCTTTTTATTTACTAAATGCATTACATATCTTCAAAAAATACAAATATATTTTTGGTAGAAATGAATAAATTTTAGGAAATTCCTTACTCTTTTTCTGATGTGTTTTCTCCATAATAAATTTCTTTATATCCTTCTTTCCTCAAGTTTTTCAAAACATCAGACACTGTAGTGAGGAGAGTATTGACACGAACATACTTAGGCAAGGATTGTAATCCTATTTTTGAAAGGAATTATTTAAGAATTAAAAACAAAAGATAAATTGTCTTAGGTTTCAAAGTGAATATATATATTATAGTATTTGCATATAAGTATACTTAAATTCATGTAAAGAATTGTAAACAACTTTAAACTAATCTTGCTATATGAATTAAAAAACAGATGACAAGAAATTTTTTATAATGCTATAACGACATATTTATGTCCAAAAAAGAAAGAATATAATAAATTTCTAAAATTACTTGTTAAGTGATAATTAAGTGATAAATTTAATAAATGACAGCAAAATACTTTTAACACATATCAGATTTAAATTAAATCTCAAATTTTCTTATTTTACTATAGTAGAACATTAATTATTCTAGTATCCATAAACCAAAGTTTTTGTTAACTGAGTTAGAACCAGAAAATTGAGCTGTAATTTTTTTAGAATAAGAGACAAAGAATTTTTCTGAAAAAGTAAAAAAAATTAGCACTGAATCCTATTTTTACTGATCTAAGGGTTTCAAAAACTAATGTAGGAAAATCATTTATAATTTAAAAAGTTATTTAAAGAAAAAAAATAAAAATACAATTTCATTTTTAAACATTTTAAAAAGAATATGAGGGTGTTTTTTTTAATTTCTTTTTAAAAAAATATTAGCAGCAAGTGGTCCTGAAATTGGTGATGAAACAAAGATGAACAATGTGAAAATTAATCATGCTGATGGGGTCGAAGCTTTGATTAAAGTAGTGTATAGAATAGTGTCTTAGAATAGTGTTTTGGTGTTTCTCCAATGGAATCATTGCTGATCAGCCAAAGGCATGATGCTTCGGTTAATTCAACTACAATCTCACAAACAAATAAGAAGCAGATTTTATCAAATTTAATCAATTGTTTCAAAAATATACTCAAGAAGTTTGACAACCAATAAAAGATTTTATTGGCATATTAATATGTGATAGAATTTGCATATTAATTTTTAATTTCAAATCAACCATTTTTTAAAACTTTTTTGAAGAAAAACAAGTTCTAAGTTAAAATTCAGTAATTTATTAATTAAAGTTCTACTTATATACAGCCAAAAGTTATCGCATTAATGTAATTGACTAATTAATAATTGAAAACAAAAACAGTAAATTTTGCTAAACAAAAATTTAGTTAATAATCAACTGTGTGAAATGCTCACTTAATTTCTTATGTGATTCATCTGTGAAACATAATCTGACATTTAATATTTTAATAAAAATTAACTGCACATACATGATGGATATTTTCAATTCATGCATAATCAATTTTGAATTTACTGTACCTTTTGGGTTCTTACCTAGATTTTATAGTTTTTTCACATTATAAACTTTATTTTGATTACAGTTCATAAAAAGATATTAAATGTCTTTTTTATATTAAGTATAGAAACATAAGCAAGAGAAAAAGATGCTTTATTAACACCAAATGCTAAAAATGCATTTTTAGTATTCAATATTCAAATGATAATTTATTTTTAATCAACCAAGGATTGAAATTTGAAAACCAAAGAAGCTAATTTGCACTTATGCACATAATTCCGCACAAAAATATGCAGAAGGAAAAGGCAAACTGGATTCAACAAAATTACTAAAATTAAATGTTTCCATGCAATGTTTAAAAAAATGTTTCCTTTTCACAATATCTTCTTTCAATATCTTCACAATATCTTATCTTATCTCATCACTCAAATACTTTTTTTTAAATAGCACTTCTTAGAATTAAAAAAAAAAAGCCCAAAATTAATAGAATAAGTACAATAAAAAATATTTTATTATATATTCAGTTTGAATCTAACAAACAATACAAAATATTCATTTATAAAATGATTCTCAAATTAAAAAAAATGGTAGAATCAAGAAAACTACAACACAATCTTTTTTTTTTAATTCAAAGTATTAGTAAATTACTACTGAAAATAATTTAATTTCAGTACAGATTTTTTTTGCTTTTAATCTAAAGAATACAACATTAAGTACACATAGCTATCATAATAAAATGACAACTGTGCTCATTTTTTTTTTTTTTTAAATAAACTACAAATTGTTTGTCTGAAATAATACACATTATAAGTAATTTCAAAGTAAAAAACAAATTAATTATTTTACAAGGAAAACATAAGGCTTAGTAATATTTAAAATTATGAAAGTACAGGATATGCTATAGTAACAATCAACTTAAAATATTTACCTAGTAATTAAAAATATAATAAGAAGTGTTTATTATACACCTTACACTTTGAGTGACTTTCATATGTACAAATTTCACTTAACAAAAAATAATTAAATAAAAACTAAAAATACCTTCGTTACTTATCCATATTTATTTTTACAGGTTAATAATTAATTGCTGTTTTAGTAAGTAATTAAGAAACTGTACCTTTATTTAGGCATTTATAATTAATTATAAACCTGTATTAACAGGTATCAACTATAATTATGAATAGACTGGCAGAATAAAACTGCTTCAAATAAAGAAATTTAGGAGAAGAAATAGACACATTTTGGTATCTTCTTAATGGAGAGTTTATGTGTAAAGTGAATTTCAATTATTATGAAGTTAATGGAAAAGAGATATTTCACAGCAATGTTCAGAGATGAATCAGATTCCATTTCAGAAATAAACCATTGATAAATTAGAAACAAAATATGATATACTTTTAAATAATTCTTTCTACAAATGTTGTATAACACACACGTGCAAATATATATTCTCAAACAAGTTAATTAGTAAAGCACACTGTAAATTTTAAAACAGAATTAAAAATTAACTTATACTTTATTGCTTCATTTCATAAACTTTTCTATACCATTTTTAAAGCTTACTTTTTTACTTTTGATGAAGGGTTAATTCTATAAATAGCGGTTTTAACTATTTATAAATAGTCATTATGATTAAAATATTTTATTATACATAGTGAATTTTCACTTACTCTTCACATGTTATCTCAGACAATAATAAGTGTTAGTGATGAAGACCTGCTAATAGGAAGGTAATGAGTCATAGTGCACAATGAATTTTGTAGAAGTCATACCAAAGTTCAACAGCCGTTAGTATATTTACTATAGATATAAAATTTCTCTGAAAAATATTTTGAAAAAGTTTCTATCCTAAATATTCCTTTTCTAATATATTTTCTCTCTCTCTCTCTCTCTCTCTCTCTTCCTTTCTAATTTCTCTTTTTAATGTATTTTTGTTTTGTGAGAATAAATATTTCATAATTTACACAGCATTTAAATTATCAATATTCTAGTACATTTTATCATTCGTCTAACATAATATTATTCTTATCATTGATCTTTAAATGATATATTTGCTTTAAAATAAAATTTGAGAAAAATAATACAATCCACAGGTCTGGAAATTCTGCATTAATCCTGCATTAAAAAAAATGGAATTTTGAATATATCCAGATCACAATATCCCTGATCATTTATGTCACTTAACCATTATGATAGAGCCAATGATTCTTAAAATATTCATGAATCTTAAAGAAATACAAAGTATATAACAAAAAAATACATAATCAATTTCTATTTATTGGAAGACAAAATATGTAATTCATATATTTTGTAATGTCATAAAAGGACATTTTTAAAACATCCAAATTAACTAAGGGTTGATTAAAAAATCTGAATTAGGATTCTGTTGATTAAAGAATCTGAATTAGGATTCTATTATAGAAAAGACTGTAGAATTGTGAAAACTCTATCAATGCCTTCTTTGACTGAAAGATCCTCATATTTTTGAGCATTTGTAAATAGTATCAGCTAGAAAAATCATCTTTATTGAAAATATTTCAATAAAATTAATTCAACTATTTTCCTTTACCATTATTTTTATCTAATGATTCATTGCTTATCTATTTCATCTATATGGCTATAACCAACCTTATCTAATCAAATCAAGTCATTAAAATTTTCTTCAAACAAAAGGTTAAAGTTAAAAAAGTTTAGGCTCAAGTTAAAAAAGTTTATTAACGTTTATAGCGCAGAAAAAAAAATTACAATAATTTTATTTATTTATTGTTCATATCCAAGTTTTAAAAAGAACTTATTTTGATAAATTTTAATATATGATTTCCATTACAATATAAATGATTAAAAACAATATAAAAATTAAATAGTGATAATTTATTTTTTAAATTTTATAAAATATATGGAAGGGATACAAAAGAATAAACAATTTGGGAATGCAGGCAAACTTACCTTCAACTTTTAAGTTGCCATCTTTCTTTGTATCTTCATAAGCTTTACGAATAGAATCTTCATATTGTTTTACTATAGTTACAGGACGACTTTCTCCAGGTAAACCTTTTCCAAAGACTAATTCATATATTAATATTTCAGCAAGGTCTTCTCTCAGAAAATTTTCTTTCTGCAAGAGCTCTGTTTCTTGAATTATTCTGTCTAAAACGTGTCTATATTTGAGAACATTAGCTGCTAAAGAATATACTTTCTTGAATACCTATGAAAAAATAAAACAGTGCACAGTGTTTTATAAATTATCCAATTTTTATTTAAGTCTTAAAAGCTGGACTTACATACAATTATCAATCAAATATATTATTTTAATCTATTTTTTGAAACTGAAATAATGTTACATAATTTTTTTTCATTTTAAATTTAATTTTTTTTATTTTTAATGTTTTGCAATTTTCAAAAATATACTAAATAATTTCTTTAATACAGGAAAATAAAATTTGTTTTAAATCCTTTGTAAAAAGTGAAAATAAAATTCTATTTCAGAAAATTATTTACTGATATGGGAATTATTTCTACCTTATCTTGATGACTGTAGCAATATGAATGACCACTGCAGTGACAGCATAAGCAAAAATTGACAGTGAAGATTTAGTGGCAACAATCAAAACTCTGAGTGTATTGAGTGTATTCACTAATCATGGCTCAAACTCTCCCATAGGAAACATGTTACATGATTAGAGTGGAGATAATTAGACACAAACTTTTGGTATACCTTACCAGGGAGTAAGAATTTGTTAACTTATGCAACAATTTTTCATTCCTGCCTTCACATTGCTACTCTAATGGGATGATACACAAGTTACAAACAAACTTCTAATTTAATGGAATTTTTGGACAAAAATTAAGTTTAATAAAATGAAAAACATTCTTTTTTCCAATGAACAGAAAAGTGACTCAAAACCTAGTTTTTTAAATGGCATAGTTATGTTTCTAATATGAAAATATTGAAAATCTAGATCATTGAAATTTTATGCAAAATATTTCTTAGTATATTCATGATAATAAAGCACATCACATCCGTAAGATTCAATGGCAACAATCAACACAATATCAGCTCAAAGTACTTATCCTATATATTATTTCTGTTGTCAACATCCATTTTTTTCTAATAAAAAGCCTCTAATAATTATTATTTTTACTAACTTCTGAAACAGTTTACTCAGTTAATGTTAAAATAAGCTATTTACTTAAAATTTAACTAACAGAAAAATTAAAATGTTATAGATAAAATAGTAAACTGTTTAGACTAATAATTATTATTACTAATAAGATAGTAATAACAAGACTAAGGATTTGAATGTCATTCTTTTCTCTCAATATTATTTATTTGCATTTTCACAATGTAATAAGAGTTTTCATCTGCATGAGTTAAATATAGCAGCTATATAGCCCATAACTGTCTGAAAATAAAAATGGTACTTATTTATTAATGAACAACCTGCCAAAGATGCCATGCAATCTGTCATTAATCATCAGATCATATCAGTCTATTGATAATGATCACCAATGACATGTGTTTAATACACAAATATCACAAGCATCAATACTAAAATCTACTTTCAATAAAAAAATTTGTTGCCACTTTTATAAATACTCGAGGCATCACTGATGTGCAGCTTTCTCACACATTTTTTTTTTTCTATTTAACAATACAAAAAAAATAATTTGTGTGGCCTCTTCATGAGTCACTAAAACTAAAAATATTTCACAATTAATTAAAAAAACTAACAAAACAAAACAAAATGCAAAATGACTGGATTCTGATATTAAATACAATAAACAAAGAAGTATAACAAATAATACATATGTTCACCTCAATGAAACTGTTCTTTGTTGTTTTATGTATATAATTCCATGAGTACTAATTTCAACAACTTGACCCCCCCCCCAAAAAAAAAAATTGGGGAGGAAGAGAGAAAGAAAGTAAAATGTGTAAAAGTTTTAGAGTTAAGTGATCATGAAATAACTATAAAAGAAATCTTCAAGATACAACTACGACAGCCAATTATGTTTTTCTAGAATTATAATCAGAAAAATGTGTCAATAAAAGTGGTAAAAGTTGGATGGAGTTTAATACTAATACGTTTATGTTAACAATTAATTTAAGGAAAGAGTGAAAAAATTAATCTAGAAAACTTGAATATTGGAAACTGGATTTTTAAACAGAGAAGAAATTAATTCCTTAAAGTAAGATTATTACTATAAACTATTTTGAAAATAACAATTAGAATACTATGTTTCATTATTTTTCAGGTTCACATAAAGTTATATATAAAAGCAGTACCTCTAGTGCATGAGTATTTTATATTTCTATTAATCAAATTTCTAAAACTGAAAGAAAACTTAATTTAAATTTAAACAAAAAAATGACATTGAGATGCACATTCTCACCGTTCTGTATATATGTATCAAGTTTGGTAGCCCTAGGTCAAACAGTCTGTCCTGTAGAGTACAAATACACTTACATTCATCTTTTATTATTAGTTGAGAGTGTTAATTCACTCGTAAATAGCTAACAGCTTTAAGGTCTGAAAAATTAGTTTTTACAGTTAATAAACAATTTTTTTTAAATTTAATAAAATCTCTAAAATTGTAAGAAAGTTTTTAAATGGAATTTTAAGAAAATATGATTATAAGCATTAATCCCCCCCTCCCATTTCTGAAGACAGAAAAGGCCAGTTTAGCATCACTCAGAAGGATTAAAAAAGATTAGAAGATTTCAAAAACTGTAAATAAAAGAATTATTTTCTTTAAAACAGAAAAAATATACTTGTGTATTAATGGTGTATTGTGCTATTGGTAAACCTTTGGCTTAACTCTACATCATTAGTGAACTTAACTTCCCATATAACATTGGTGAGCAATATCCATAAACTAAAATAACATCTTTGCTAATTTTTTGGGCATTTAATTACTGGCTGAAATAAACATAACATTGTTGGTGATCAATTGCTGACGTGCAGTTAATATGCAAGTACCAAATATTGGTACATATACTTTTATTACAAAAAAAATGAAACTAAGCATTCACAACTCACTCCTCTAGAATATTTCAAACAATCAATTAATTGTCTTCATCCAATTATAATAACTAAATGCTCAAAATCATTGAAGCTTTTTATTAGCAGTTATTATCAAATTATAATTTTAGACTTAAAAGGCAAATATAACTTTGCAATGTTGCATGAAATCAAAATAAAGTAACATCACAAAAATAACTTCTATAAAATAAAAATCTTACCGGTCCACGTAATCTGGAATTATTTAATACAGTTTTTAGACTTCCTTTACAAGCTTTTACATCTTTTAGAACTTTTTCTACTTCTTTGTAACTCCTGGGTATTCGCTCATTTTTAGATAAATGTGGTCTAAGTCCTAATTGTTCCCAATCTTTAGCCATGCTGTAAATAAAGATTACCATATATATAATATTTGTGAGTATATAATGCAATAAATAATCAAATATATAATACTTGTAAAAAGAAGATTATAATTTTCAGTAATGAAATCATATTTTGTAATTTTAATACTTGTTAAATTATAAAGTTGTGTTATGTGTCACATGCTTGATTTGATTTTTAAAAAAAGAAAGAAAGAAAGAAAAAAGAACACTCCCCCTGAGCATGAACACTGTTCATAAAGCATCAATAAGGTTCAATTTTACCAAATATACAAGCTTGTACTTTAAAATGTGCCTTTTTTTCCTAATTTCACTTCTTAAAATTACTATAAACAAATTTAAAAGTTATTTTACCTGTTTTTAAATAAAAATACAGAAAGAAAAAAAATGCTCAATAAATATATTTAGTGTGCCTCAAAATTCAATAGAATATTATAGAAGTTAGATTATATTATATATCATGTTTCAGCAATAAGCTAATTGAGCAAGTATCTGCAATATGCAGTTTTTCTCAAGATGGATTTTGTTTCCTGATTTATTTATTTTTAAATGTTGTTATCAATATACAATCAGCAGAAAAGAAGAATCTTATAAACAACTAAGTTCTTACATTTCAAAACTATTCTTATATATTTAGAATTGTTCTTACAATGTAATTTAGAGTTAATCTAATAAATTTATACTGAACAAGTATTTACAGTACATAAAACTTATTACAGATTATTTATGTGTGGTCTTATTTGTGGCAGCACTCAATGATTAAAAATATTTAATCAAACCCACCAAATGATTGATATGATCACATGCATGTATAATCCACTTTTATGATTAATGAAAATCATAAGGGATAAATTTTTCAAGTGCACAAATAATTTATTTTTCTTATTTATTTATTTTTCTTTCTTCTTCCAGAAAGTATTACAAGTTATATGAATGTAAAGAAGAAATAATTAGAACAAGTATACCTATTTATTTTCTTCATCAAATACTATAAAAATTAATTTTTTCTAACTAATTATCAAAATTTTACCATCAGATTAAAAATGAAACCTTTTAAAATAGTGGTTTCAAAAGGAAACCAATGACTAAAAGGGTTAAGCAATGGTGAAGCTCCATAGTGCACAAAATATCTCCTTATTTATTTCAGAAAGTGGTCAAAAAGTAAGCAAATTTTAAGAAAGCATCTAAAGTCTATGCAGAAAATTGGTTTTTAGCTTTTTATATGAATTCTATGAAATTCTTATTAAATCTTTATTAATATTTTGTATGCAGCATTTACAGAATCTATGATCAACAAACATGTTCCTTACTTAAGTTTTACACATAATATGGATAACCTTTTAACAGCTTTAACTTTTTAACTAATAAACATACATTTAATATACCATTTAAATAAAATAAAAAATCACATCTGATTTAAAAGGGAATGGGCTAAAACATAACTGGAAAATATTATTGTTTAAAAAGTCACATTAAAGAAATTTTAGTGCTATTTAATGATAATGCGAATTAAAATTCTATCCCCTTATTTGACTGATTAAATTTTATTTTTCACATTTATATGATTGAACTAATAATAAATACAGAAGTAAAATCAAACAAGGTAATTAGTAAGTTGAATCATCATAAATATTGACAGAGATACAGTTTCTTGTATCACAATGTAAGGTTTAAAAATAGCAATGATATACTTCTTAAAGAATATTTCAGTTGGATTTATATGCATAACACAATATTTATTAATCTAAATTCCCCAGAACTATCATAGATGATGAATTCTGGAATAGTGTATCAAAGATAATATTAAAAATAAGCCCTCCCCCCCCCCCAAAAAAAAAGGATTCACAGTAAATCCGTCTGAAATGTAGGATTACACTCAATCTCTATATAGAAAAAAATGGCAAATGAAAACATAAAAAGATTAGACTTACAGCCTGAGTTAACGATTTGACTGTTTTTGTTAAAATATTTAATTCATTGTTAAACACAATTCTGCAATCGAAGTAAAGAAATGATAAAGAAAAGAAAGATCATTTTTGCAGCATAGCATAAAATTATAAAAATCATCGCAACGGACCAAACAGAAGATTATTTAAAACAGAGCGAATTTAACTCCATTCTAAAAAAACGGAATTTGAAACAAATTAATTATATTTTTCACAGACACAAATTTAATTGTAAAAAAAAAGAAAGATACTCATTCAAATAAATAATTTTAAAATACTATAATCAATAAATACTTATAATAAAACAAAACAAAATTAAAGCTTCTTACTTCCACGTGCTGAAAACTCGTCTGATTGTTTTGATTTTCAATATTAAAACAGCGATATATAATAGGAGGAAAAGCTGGTGATTCTGCGCATGGGCGGATCTGTTCTTGCAACACTGCAAAAGGCCTTCAATTTATGAGGAACATGCGTAGGACATCAACTTTTCCTTTATAGACTCCGAACTTCTAATTGGTTCTCAGTCACAGTAATCCGGATAAGTTCCTCACATAAATATCATTTGAAGAACGTTTTCTAAACGGATATGAATTTCAAAACAACGGCATTTTAAAATATAAGAAAAGAAATTTAAGATGTTTTAATGGATTTCTATTACAAAAATATTTACTGCATAAAATTTTAGTCAATAATTCCTGCAAAAAAAAAAAATCACTGATTCATTGCAAAACGTTGACATATGAAGAAAAAAAACGAAAAATATTTATAACTAAACAGTTATGATATTATATATTATATAAAGGGTGTTCCTGAATTTATGGTCCTAACTTTAAAGGTAAGTAAAATACATATAAAGAAGCATTTTTTGTATAGCAACAAGGGGTCGGAAATGAGAAATGTAAGTGGAAAAACAAGAAATGCTAAGGAAATGAAAAGTCTTGTGGTGAAACTTATAAGCCAGTTAACAACTACACTACCCGAGCAATTGCTTTTGTATCGTGGTGGCGCCATCTACCCGCAGCAACCAAAGTCGTTAGACTCACTTGACGCAGCAACAGCATCAGCAACCACTCACCCACACACGCTCGCCATAACGCTTGGCGCTCCTCAAATGTACAAATGGGTACAAGCGCATAAGAATCAACAGCTAATACATCACCACTCAACAACCATATCGTTCGTCTCACCTCCGACTCACTGGAGAGAGAGTCGTGAAAGCTTATAAGCCAGTTAAGAACTACGCTACCCGAGCAATTGCTTTTGTATCGTGGTCATGTTACTCAGCTGCGAACCACAAGGTCCCAGGTTCCATCCTCGCTCAATTCAATCCGCCACAGTCTCTTTACTTACATAACATTATAATAACTGCTCAAATGTTTTACCACCATCATCGATACAAGCCTGGTAGCGCCTAATAAGTGCTTGGTGTATTTTTTTGAAGATACCATGTGTTTCACGAGCTGTTGCAGCGGCGACTGAAAGTTTTGCAATGGACGAGTGCCTTTAAGTATCCCCATAAGAAAAAATCGATGCTTGATATATCTGGTGAACGTGCTGCCAAGCGACTGGTACACCTCGTCCAATCTATCGTGGCTGCATTGAAATAAATACATTGAAATAATTCCATTCCTGCACATTATTGCAGGAATGGAATGGAGCCCCATCGTGCTGAAATCGCATGATATTTCGAACAGCAACAGGAAAACTGTCAAGTAATTCTGGTAATGCCTCTTCCAGAACGATTAGATATGTTCTGCCGTTAAGTCGATTTAGGAGCAAGTATGGGCCAATAAGGAAATCGTTCACAATGCTTGTCCACACATTAACAGAGAACCACACCTGTAAAGCACGCGGCCATGTAGCATATGGGTTAGAGATAACCCACACATGGAAATAGGGCAAATTAAAAGTGACTTCATCTGTGAAAAGTACATTTGCAGAGGAACTCGGAGTTAATGTACTCTTCTGTAAAAACTAACGACATAAATCTACGCGCCGAGATAATAAGCCGCCTTCAGTGCTTGAGATCTATAGAAACAGTCTTTCCTCGTGCTAAATTTTCCAAACAGTGCTTGAATTATCTTCACCAAAATACGTTCTTCCATTTCTGGATCTCGGACATGTCTCTAGCGACTCGTATCTGGTCTCTTCACATGAAATGAACCCCTCTTGCAAAGCTGGTGGTGTAAACGCGGAGAAACTTTGTGATCAGACATTGTTCTATTGGGGAAGCGTTCATGGTACAAACTTAAAACTTTTCTCCGGTTACAATTCGCAACCCCGTACATAAGAAGCATGTCTGCTTTCTCAGAGAAGGTAAATTGTTCCATCACGCAAAAATAACAGCAAAGAATTGTTTCTGACAACAGAGATTCTAACTGAAATCTAATTCTCTAATATTAAAGAATTGTTTGCAGCCAGCGTAATGGCATTCAAATTCAATAAAATCGTTTTGCTGACGATTTGATAGCGCAAACTAAATAATCTTCTACTATTCAATATTTTTCTTCCCAATTTTTTTTTTTTTTTTTAATACTACGTTACTAAACGTTTTTATTGCCTGCTCTAAAAACTTTATTTAAAAGTTTTTTTTCTCCCATTTCATAGCATTTCTTGTTTTTCAACCTGCACTTTTCTTTTCTGATCCCATGTTGCTATACAAAAAATGCTTCTTTATATGCATTTTACTTACCTTTAAAGTTTGGCCCATGAATTCAGGGATAACCTGTATGTAATAATTTTATCTACGCTCAAAAAATAGTTGTCTTCTAATCAATCTAACGCCGGCTTAATTTTAAATTCTGAGTTTCGAGGGCTTTTATCTCCCCTCAGTAAAAAGCTTAGTGTCAACAAATTCTTTTCTAAAACTATATAAGTTCAAAATATTTTCACTTACTCTTTTCCTCCTGCTTTCTCTCCTTCCTAATCGATACTCTGTGCTGCGTTCATCCTGGTTTTGACAAAGAATTCTTTATAAAACATTAAAAAAAATGGAACTTTTTTTTTAAATCATGAAGTTTAAAAATTTTTAACTATATATATGGACTAATTTTTTCATATTTGGTATGTTAAATCGGAAATCCATCAATTCGGGGTCCATAAAATGAGCAATGGGCATTTCTATATATAAAGGACTATCGGTGTTTAAGCCCTTTTAATTCAAAACGACGTCTCGTATAACTAGGGAAATATTGTATACCTATTGTAAAGTCACAATGTTGAAATTATGGAGACAAGTTGCAGCGCCCCTAGCGGCAATATAAGGAAGTTACAAAAATAAATCAAAAACTAAAGGATATCGGTCAAAAACTCGAAATAGAAAACTGTACAGAACACTGTCATAAAAACACAGAAAATTTTTTCATGGAGTTATCTATAAAATTGGCGGAAATATTTGCAATTAAATTCATGAATATTATGTGATTTGAGAAAGGTTTGTTCCAAAATTGAAACATGTATTTTCCGGTATGATCATACAGTTTTTCGGGTTAAGAACAGTGAAGTAAAATTTAAGTAAAGCAGATACAAAACAAAAAATATAAAAATGCACTCGGGGGGGGGGGAGAATAATCCTAGAATCCGAATTCACAATCTGTATGCAACTATCAAAATATCTGATTTAGAAGCATGATTAGTGTGTTCAAAAATGTCATCATCGAACTTAATACACATTTGTAGTAGGTCAAATAGGTAGGCATGCACATTCCTAATCATTTGCGGTATGCTTAACTCAGTAAAATTTTATAATACCGGATAATGCATCTTTCAATTTTAGGACGAATCCTTTTTCAAGGCAAGTAAAATTCACAATTTCAATAGTAAATATTTCCTCCAATTTCACAGATAACTCCATGAAACTTTTTCCTGTGGTTTTATTATGGTATAGCATATACTTTTCTAACTGGGCACTTTGACCAATGACCTTTATTTAGTTAAGTTTTGTAACTTCCTTAATTCCCCGCTAGGAATACTGTAAGCTATTTCTAAAACTTCAACATAGTCACTTACACGTACATATAAGTACACGTTATCTCTCCGGAATTTAAAATGTATTTATGGATCACTCTATGTATATAAATGTTACTATTCATAATGCAAATATTATATACAGGATATGATAAGTGGATGAGATAAATTTATTACAATTGAGTAAATAGGTTTGTTCTTACATTATAATCATTCATTACCAAGCAAAGATGTAACTATAGAAAATAACTCACGGGGCAAATAAGGAAACACCTTTTTCTTTAAGCTGCAATCTGCATATCTCCCCTTCCACCACTTAATATTCGAAATTTTATGCCAAAAAACGCTCAGAAAAAAAAAAAAAAAACTGAATTAAATAAATAATACATAAAATATTTTTGAACAAATATGATCTGGCCGTTTTCGGCGACTAATTGTTTAATTTTATAAAGCCAATTAATTATATTAACTTCATAAAATTAACCAACCATGTTTTATTTGCTGAAATTTAATTTTTGCATTTTTGAAAATCGAAGCCTTAATTGTTACAAGCTACCATAAAATAAATTGAAAAAAAAAAAAAAAAAAAAAAAAAAGACTAAAAAGTGCACAAAAATTTGTTAATATCTCAACTAAATTTTATTGCATAAATTAAATGAATATGTACTGAATTTTCGTGGATAAGGAAATTGATGATTAAGGCCCTCACATTAAATGCTAAGGAGCTGTTAAGCGAAATTACTTTCTAAAACAATTAAAATTTAATTTAAATTATGTATTATTTCAATCAAGCACAAACTTTAATTAAACTATAATAGAACTACTTACTTATATACAAAACACTTGATTAAGTAAAATAAAATTAACAATTGAATAACAAATTAATTTCTGCTGATATTCTTATGTTAAAACTAAAATGGCTAACTTATGAAATGCATAATTATATAGGTTTTAAAAAAAGTCAGAGCAATAATTTAAATCATTTATTTATATAAAACATGCACTACATGCTAAATATAATTCTGAAATATAAATTATCATATAATCATGATAAGAACAGGGAGAAAATTATAGGATTAATTTAAGAGGTGAATTAAATTCACTTGGTATCCCTGGCGCAGATATTTATAGAGACCCTCTAAAACTATCAGGTATTAGAGATGCATAATCCACGATTTTTTGAATAACAAATAATATTGCTATTGTTATTTTTAAATATGCGTTCCAAATATCTGTCATTTCAATCATATTATTAATTAAAAATTATTACTTAATATTAAATATAAAATTTATTAATTGTAATTAATACTTAATTTACTAATTTAAGCAACGTGTGATTGAATTAATTTATCTGTTTCAGCTTACTTCTTAAATTTTATTTTTTTTCTCAAAACTATTTATTTATTAGAGTGAACCATTTTCTGGAAAAGATGAGTTAAAAATATATGTCATTTCTTTAAAATGTTTACTTTAGTCCTATATTCTACCAATAGATGGCGCCAGCAGTAAACAGAGTACATGTAATCAAAGTCAATCATGTCACGAGCAATTAAAAATGATCTGTATGGATAGTGCATTAGCAAATACAAATATCGGTCACTCCCGTAAAGTGGAGCGGTGACTTCCCACTTTACAGTGAAGCCTCGCCCTTTCCGATGAAATCACCGCTCCGATAAATTTCAGTGATAATCAATTCAATGATACGATACGATCCGTTCCAATAACCGGTCCGTTCACTTTTCAATCCAATCACAGATTTCTTTCGAGAGCTTCCATTGGACAGATCCTATCGATTATAACTTTCCAGTGAAGTCACCGCTCCGGCAAATTTCATTGATATCGTATCGATTGTTACTTTCTATCGTGATCCAAAAATTGTAATTAGAGATGCATAATCCACGATTTTTTGAATAAATATCTGTTATTTCAATCATATTATTAATTAAAAATTATTACTTAATATTAAATATAAAATTTATTAATTGTAATTAATACTTAATTTACTAATTTAAGTAACGTGTGATTGAATTAATTTATCTGTTTCAGCTTACTTCTTAAATTTTTTTTTTCTCAAAACTATTTATTTATTAGAGTGAACCATTTTCTGGAAAAGATGAGTTAAAAATATATGTCATTTCTTTAAAATGTTTACTTTAGTCCTATATTCTAGCAATAGATGGCGCCAGCAGTAAACAGAGTACATGTAATCAAAGTCAATCATGTCACGAGCAATTAAAAATGATCTGTATGGAATAGTGCATCATCCAATACGAATATCGGTCACTCCCATAAAGTGGAGCGGTGACTTCGCACTTTCCAGTGAAGCCTCGCACTTTCCGGGGAAATCACCGCTCCGATAAATTTCAGTGATATGCAATTCAATGATACGATACGATAATTCCAATAACCGGTCCGTTCACTTTTCAATCCAATCACAGATTTCTTTCGAGAGCTTCCATTGGACAGATCGTATCGATTGTTACTTTAAAGTGAAGTCACCACTCCGGCGAATTTCAGTGATATCGATTGTTACTTTCTATCGTGATCCAAAACCTGTAATCGAAATATCACCAGTAAGATCGTATCAAGGATTTGAATCACACCCCTCTTTGAAAAGTATTGATCACTTGTATTTGTGACTTTTTGATATTGGTTACGTAATAACCGCTCTGAAAATATTCGTCATCCCTATCAGGTATAATTCGTCAACGGATTCTGAGATGATCAAATTTCGACGACTCCATCTCATTAAGGGGTGAGACGTGGAACGATGAGTGCATCTCCGGAATTCCCTTTCACCTTGGATTTTCCATATTACATACTAGTAAATGTAAACATCTCCTTCTTTCATCTTTCCTTTCACCCCTATTTTGAAGAATTAAACCCATCCTAACGCATGCGCAAAAACGCGGAGGGTTTTACAATTCGTTGTTAAACTATATGCACACATACATGCAGATTTCAACCAAAACATTATGTTTTAAAATTCAATTTCGAATTTTAGCTTTTAATTATATTTAGAGCATTTTAAAGTTGCTTTTAATAATAATTGTTTTATAATTGCTTCACTTTTTATTTTTATTATTATTTCATTAATTCATTTGAACAATTAAAATGTTTGGAGCTAAGGGACGCGTTAGGATAGAACCTGGGACTGTTAGGTTAGCAGTCCAGTAACGATCCGATTTTGCCAAAACAGCTGTTCGGGTAGAAGCGCTGTTACTGGCTTATATGCAATTCATCACAAATGCATTAAATTCAGTAGTTTTGAATGTATATACGTATTTGCACTTCGTGATCATAAATGTTTAAGCAGTGATTTACCTAAAAAGGGTACTCAAGGCAAATACCGAAATTGCGCATTTCCCTTCCCCCCCCCCCTTTCCTCTGGAATGTGACCTTTTTTTTTTATCTTTGAATTCTTCATTAAGAAGGGCCCAAAGATTCAAAGTGCAATTAAACCGAGATAGTAATATATAAAATATTTTGGAATGAATGTCACTTAAATATTGTAAATTACTTCGCAATTAATGTATGTATAAAATATATCGCAACAATACTTCAAAAAATGTAGAACCAATTTTATAAAAATCATTTGGAAAGTTTTAAGCTAAACCTACACAGAAATTTTTCTTCATTCTCACTTTAATAATTTAAATAAATCTCAAATAAAAAATCCCAAATAATAGTTAATGGGGAACTTCTACATTTGAGATAAATAGAAAAATCAAAAATGATTTTCATTTATATCACATTTTAAAAAATATATAAGGTATACAAGTCTTTTAAATTAACAGAAAAGAATATAATATGAAAGAATAAAAATGAAATAGTTATAAATATTATTCTTTTTAAGCATTATATGAAAACTCTGAATATTGAAATAAATCCTTTGTTAAGAAATATAAAATCATTCAAAAGTTTCGGTAGTTAAGTTTATATCTATTACAATATACAGTATTATTTCACGCATATCGTTAAATATATCTATCGAAATTTACAATTAATAGCTTTTAAAAACATGTCTAGTACCTTATGATAACGTTAAAACGCATTACATGAAATAAAAAGGTATGAATTAGATAAAAACTCTTAAGATCTGATTAAAAAATTAATTAAAATTAACATGTTATTAATAAGTCTATGAAATATAAAATTGCGTCTCTTTGTAAATTGAGTAAAAATTATTTATATACTTATAAAAATACAAAAGGTACATATTACTTCCTGAAAATTTTAGGTGTCGGAAATGTTATAAATTCGCCTTCTTAGCTTTTATTGGCTCGAAGTATTTATGATTGGCCCAAAATAAAAGAAAATCAATGAGTCTTTTTTTTTTTTTTCTGTCGTGCTGAAGCTCTGATAACATAAATAAAAGTTTTTAGATTAATTGAAAAATATTTTACAGCTTGCACTTGATGTTACTTTTCTCTTAAGTTACCGCTCATAATTTAAAAGTAAAGAAATAAATTTATGACTATGTGAGTGAAATAAAAAATATTTGATTAATGTATAGTTATTATGCCTACACCATCTTAAATCATAATATAGATTTTTTTGTTCTTACAATTTCCATGACAGTTCTTAATTTTAATGGAAATTATTTCCGATTTTTTGCATTCAAAAGCTGTAATCCAAATTCCAAAAAAAAAAATATGTCTATTAATATTTTTCACTGATTTATAGAGGTTTCAATGAGCGAAGATAAATGTGATCTTTCTAGTTTATTTAGTCTGGCGCCGCTATTTTTCCACCTGTCTTCTATTAACTCTCGAAAAAAAAGTTTTATTATGAGTACTTTGCACTTTTTGAGTTCATAAAGTAAAAACATTTTAGGATTTTAGTTTGGATTTTAATGGCACAAAAGCCTGACATGGCTAAAAATATTTTAGGGTATCCTCCGTTTTCAATTAATGATGCCTTTTCATGAGAGCTCACAAAAAAATCCGTTATATTTCCTTTAGCGGTTGTTTAGTAATTCATATTTCAACAAAATACGAAGTTCAATCCGCCGTAAGAATAAATCTAAATATCTGATTAATGACTAGTTGTTATGTCTGCATCAGTTTTCGCAATAGCTTAGTTTTTATTGCTTATAAATTCTGCGCTAGGCCTTTTTATTTTTCATGAAAATTATTCCCGGTTCTAATGAGGATTTTGTTGGGATTTCATCATCTCTTAGTTTTCTCAGAATATTAATGGGTGCTTCGCTGACTGATATGAATAACTACTGAATAAAAAAATATGACCTTGTGAGTTTTTTTTAATATCGTCTGATATAATGAGTTTTCATTATTTCTGAGACTATAATTATTATTCATTCACATTATTAACCATATCTTTAAATTAATATTAAAAAAATTTCATTGGCTTGAAAATAGCAATAATTTTCCCTATTTTGAAATCAAGAAAAATCCCAGGGATCCCATCAAATACAAACAAATTTACTTCTCCACCCCACTCTCAGTAAAGTAATAGAATACTTTATATTACTACAATTAAATAAAAAAAATCTATACAGTCGAAACATTTTTATCTCATATTAATTCGGTTTTATACCCAGAATTTTTACCACACCGAGACGAGTCGAACACATCACTATTGGTTTCTAAAACAGATATAACATAAGTGTTTCTTTCCTCAATATTTAAAAAGCTTTTGACCGCGTTTGGAAAGATAGACTCATCTATAAATTAATTAAAATTAATACCCCGACATCTCTGAAAAAAATTAATCTTATCATTCTTACACAACAAATTTTTTACAGTTAGCCTCTCACTCTCCAAACTTCGCAGTATTGAAGCAGGTATGCCGTAACACGCCAAATTAAGCTCTTGCCTTTATTCAATTTTTATCCACGACATACCACAACACAAAATTTTGCATATATTTAGATGATAAGGCGATACTAACCCAAAACAAAAACTAAATTACTAAAGTGTTGAATTACCATTTCGCACAATTTAAAATTAAGAAAAGTTTCGAAACGTGGAAAATTGTCATAAAACTGAGCAAGTACTATTTTTCGAATATAGAAAAACAATCCAATTTAATGTGACCCTCCAAAACACAACTATCCCATGCTCTCTGGAAACTAAATATCTTGATGCGAAATTCACATAGAAATCGCATAGACATTACATCTCTCACATAAATTCCGGGATAACTCTAGAAAACTGTACCATCTTATCGCAGGGTGTTCCGAATTGAGCAGGGACAATAAAGTGCTGCTTCATACTTCCATTTTGCAATCTGTTCTTACTTACGCCAACCCTGTTTGGACTTTTAACAAATTTTCCAAGAAAAAAAAGTGTTAGAACAGATTTCTCAGAAAAATAAAATAAAATAAAAACATCGTTCTCTCATGAGAAACGAGGATATCAGAGAAAAGCCACAAAATGCCTGTCAAAAAACAATTTCATTAAGACATTCGGGAAAATTCTTCTACAACCTAGAAGACTTTAAAAAAATGAATCAATTCATGAATTCGAAAATTACACACCAAATTCTGTCAAACCTTGTTTAATGAATGATTTGCAAAATGAGCCAAATAAAACGTAAAAAAGTGACTCACTTAAAGAGCGATGTTTCACAGAACGAGTGGCGAGGAGACGTTGTGATGCTACATGCTCGACTGGCTTGTTTCAACTTATGTTGAGAGCTTGTTTGACGAGAACATTAGTTAGAAAATGTTTTGGCCAGATAGCGTTGTCGAACGCGATTCCGAGGGGTTTGAGCAAGTCCTGTGAAATCTTAAACAATGAAATTTTGACTCTGACCAAGAGTATGAGGTTAGAAACGGATAACAACGACATCGAAGAGACGGTGAAAGAACATAGCTAGAATTTGCCACGCGGATTTTTTTTATTTTGTTTTCGTTTAATATTCAGTTGCCTATATTAAATACGTCAATAATTCAAGTAGAGAGTTTAAATTGTGATTTGAATTAGGACATTTTAGAGCTCACCGATTTTTCCTTGCTAATAAAATGAAGGAGACAAAATCATTCTGCAGGGGAATCTGTTTTAACTCGGGACTCTTATCAGAGAGCAGTTAATAAGATCTATAACTTAAGAAGCTGCAAATTTCTCCTAAGTAATTTATACACACTTAATAAATATGACAAATCTAATCGTGAAATAAAAATTACGTCACCTTAAAATCATACAGAGACAGAAAGATGAAAAGGAAATTTAACATTAAACTACAAAATCATTTACTATTTTTTCATATTTTAAGAATAAAGTAAAATTTTTGATTAAGAAATTCATCCAGCAACAAAACGTTATTATCTTTGATGATGAATAACTTTTGTTTGCTTATTTAGAAGAACAGCATACGATTTAAAGATCTGATGAAATGATGAAATAAGTTTTATTAAAATTTCAGCTATGAAAACTGCTGTTGATAATCTTATATGAAATTATTTTTAAAAATTTGTTAAAATTACAGAAATATTTTTAGAATTTTAAAATGATGTAAAAATTATTACTATATGTTATCATTAAAAAATATTGAAATTCCCACTTACTAGTCCAAAGCAAGTCTAGTTTATAGTTAAAGTTTCAAAAAAAAAATCGCTTTGATGTGCGCATTTCTACCTTCCTAAGTATATTTGGATTACATATGGTTATTTTAAATCGAAAGGTCTGTATCCTGTAATGCATGACGGATAGGCAGACAACAAACTCGCAATCGTTCGGAAATAGCGAGCATTAAATACTGATGATTTTTAAATTTAAATGGCATAAGAAAGAAAAAGGAAATTTCATAAAGTCATTTCAAATGTCTTTCAAGAAATTTTGTTAAACTTAGTTAGAAAATTTACTATGTTATTATTATAAATACTTAAGCGAAAAAAACTGAATTGAAAAATCCATACAGTGCAAAAATTCTGATTCATGACAAAGACATGGTAAAATTTAAAATTAATGTAGGTTTTTCGCCAAGTAAGTCAAAAGCATGCCAATCGTTCGAAAAATTGCCAAAAGTCCGCCATATTGGATGACGACAAGAAATGAAACCAAACGATTTTTAGGATTGCAATAAGAAACTGTTATGATTGCACTTAGCAAGAAATTGTCTCAAAATAATTTAGCTTTGAAGACGGAACAATGAACATTAATTAGTTATACAGGAGAATCGGATAAACGGCGCCGAATGGCGTCACTTTTTAAAACGATAAATCGCCAAATGTGTTAATTATTTTTATAATTTCCTATTATATTAGTTTGGCGAGATTCCACAGGTTTGGCTAGAATGCTTTCTGCCTTGGCAAGAACCTGGTACCCGATTCTCTAGTTTTACTCATTATTCTTAAGACTAGCTGAAAGATATAAAAGTAAATATAGATCTACTGATATTACATTTAAAGAATTAAAAATAAAATTTATACAATTCATTTAATCTACAAATAAGAATAATATCAAATAAATTTTTTTTTTTATTACTAGCAGCCTTTGGCGACCAGCTGGTAGCCAAGTTAATGGTCGAAAAATATTTTAACTAAATATTTTATGTATCTTGGTCTTAATAGTTTCTTCAGCAAAATATTTTAAAGTTCCATAATTTCATAAATATATTATTCATACTAATTTAGAAGACTTCTGCCATTTCTGTTAATTTTACTATATACATATTTCCCTTATTTTCTGTCAATTCCACTAGTAAATTTAGTAAAAAAATGTATACACTTTGTTATTTCTAGTCTTTTAATAAAATGACTGGATTTCTAACCTAAGTAACATAAAATTCGGCTTTTTTTTTCACGTTTCATGTTTGGCATGTTTTTCATGAATTTTAAATGAAATTAAATTTTCTTAAGATTCTTCTCAGAATTACCTAAATATATTGTTTGCTTTCTTGAAATCTACTTTGTCAATAATGATCCGAAGAAATAAAGGGATAATAATTCGCATAGTAAAACAAAACGAAAAATTATCTGCACATTTAATATTAACTTTTACCAATAATTTTGGTGTTCTTCCAGAATTCTTAAGTTTTTGTATTATCGTTCGTTAGAAATTAACATTTTTATTAATCAGAATTCATGATTATTTTATTTCTTACTAGCCGCCTTTGGCAGCCAGTCGGTTCGCCAATCTTAATGCACGTTAAAATTTTAATAATTAAATATTTTATGGAACTCCCATTTTAATTGCTTCTTCATTAAAATATTTTAAAACTTCAAATTTTAATAGTAATATAATTCACTAATAATATTATAAAGGCCTTCAGCCATAACGTAATATGTATCTCTCTCATTTTCTGTTATCTCCCGTAGAATTTATGCTTTAAATTAAAGTGGAAATGATTAAACTTCAATAAATATAATAATATTTTTTTACTGAAACGAAGCATTTTTTTTTTAAATATGAGTACTGAAAACAGAGTCGCTGAGTATTTAAACCTTCTGGGCACTAGAGAATATTTTTCTTAATTTATATAATATCTCAAGAAGTTTTAAACAAAGTTTTCTCAGATTCATCATGAATAGATCGATTCATTAACAATGTTTAGTTTAAAATGCATCAAACACTAAAAAAATAAACAGAATCGTTTGAAATAATCTGTCGAAAACATATTAAACCTTCAATATACATTGAAAATACTTGTCGACAATCAGAACACAATGCGCATGCGTGAATTTTCAACGCCTGTTGTTAACGCAAATGCGTGAATTTTTTACGCCAGTTAGGGTAACGCTATGCAGATTAGAAATTTTAATTTCCTTTATTCTGTTTTATTTTAATTCAAAAGTACTTCAAAATGAATCTGAAAGATCGATTAATGAACAATGTTTAACTTTAAATGCATCAAACATTAAGAAAATAAACAGAATCTTTTGAAATAATCGGCCGAAAATTTCTTAAGCCTATCCTCTTTAGAGTGGGGAAAAAAAACTGAATCCTTACTCATTTGGCCGTGGGGAAATGAAAAGATTTTTTTGGCTGGAAAGTTAGTTTTTAAATAATTATTAAAATTCTAATTAAAAATTCAAAAAAAGGGACCCCAGGTGCACATTCCCGACCTCCAAGGTATGCATGTGCCAAATTTGGTAGCTGTAGGTCGAACAGTCTGGCCTGTAGAGAGCCAACACACACATACACATATTGATCTTTATATAAGTACTAGCCGGTTCGCCAATCTTAATGCTCGTTAAAATTTTAATAGTTAAATATTTTATGTGATTCCTACTTTAATAGCTTCATTAAAATATTTCAAAATTTCAAATTTCAATTCACTCATAATATTATAAAGACCTTCAGTCATAACGTAATCTGTATCTCTCTAATTTTCTGTTAGCTCCCGTAGAATTTATGCTTTACATTAAATTAAAGTGTAAATGATTAATCTGCAATTAATATAATAATATTTTTGACTGAAACAAAGCATTTTTTTTAATAATATGATTACTGATAATAGAGTCACTGAGCGTTTAAACTTTATGGGCACTAAAGAATATCTTTCTTAATTTATGTATTATCTCAAGAATTTGTCAACAAAATTTTCTCAGATTCATCATGAACAGATCGATTCATTAACAATGTTTAATTTTAAATGCATCAAACACTAAGAAAATAAAATGAATCGTTTAAAATAATCGGTCGAAAACAGGTTTAAAAAACTACTTAAAAAACGATGTACTTAAAACTATAAGCATATACAAAAAATATATAACTAACATAAATACAATTTACTTACAAAAGCATGCAACTAACCTAAAAGTAATTTAAATCGTCCGTTGATAATGGTTGTCATGGCAACAATCGGAACAGAATGCGCATGCGTGAATTTTCTTCGCCACTTACGGTAACGCAAATGCGTGAATTTTTCTACGCCAGTTGGGGTAATGCTATGCAGATTAGACATTTTTAATTCCTTTATTCTGTGTTATTTTAATTCAAAAGTACTTCAGAATGAATCTGAAACATGGATTAATTAACAATCTTTAATTTTAAATGCATAAAACATTAAGAAAATAAACAGAATCGTTTGAAATAATCCGCCGAAAAACGTTAACCCTAGCCTCATTTTTGTTGGGAGAAAAAAAAACTGAACTCTTACTCATTTGGCGGTGGGAAAAATGGAAGATTTTTTTGGCGGAAAAGTTGGCGGTGGGGAAAAGGGAAGATTTTTTTGGCGGGAAAGTTAGTTTTTAATTAATAATTAAAATTCTAATTAAAATTTCAAAAAAAGGGACCCCAGGTGCACATTCCCGACCTCTAAGGTATACATGTACCAAATTTGATAGTTGTATGTCAAATAACCTGGCCTGTAGAGCGCCAACACATACACATTGAGCTTTATTATAAGTATATAGATAGATTTACATCAGAATTCTTAAGATTCTTGTTGGATAAGGTTATTTTTTAAAAAATTGATTAAATATAGGAAAATTATTTACAGTGGCTCAAACTAATGACAGTACACCTTACTTGATAAATCTGACTTTCAATATAAATAAAACATTACCGAGAAATTCAAACAGGCTTTTATTTTTACACATAGCAAATGGTTTAATTTAAAGCAAAAATAAAGAACAATCAACGAAAAACATCTAAACTAGAAAGTTTCAGAAGCATTTTAAATAAACATATGCAGATTTTTACCCCAAAAAATTGATAATACAGCGGGTGTTAGCATATTTTTAGAGCATTTTGATCGAGTGTACAGAAAAAATTACTTTCATATTTTATGTTTTAAATGTTGATAGCAATTGTTCTTAACTATCATTCTACATCGTAATTTCCATGATATGATACTCCGCCATGGCTTTTAAAGCGTTTCTGAATTACTGAATAAGAATAATCTTCATCGGAAAGAGTAGAAATGTATCCTTCCATCCATTACCTTTTTAAAAGAGCCATTTTGCATGTAAACAAAAATTCTAAATATCAGACGATAAATAAAACTTACAAAAATATAATTGTTGTAAAAATAAAATTTTCCATGCGGACGATTTTTTTTTCTTACGGCGAAATAAAATCATCTAAAAAATGTGCGAACTTATGAAAAATATGTATAAATACCATTAAATATTTTCTATTTAACTGCTACTTTAATCAATCAAGAAAGAAATAAAGAACAATAAACGAAAACTTTCTAATTTGAAAAGTTTCAGAAGCATTTTGAATAAACATATGCAAAGTTTTGTCTAAAAAAAATGAAAATACAGAGGATTAGTACATTTTTAAAAACCACTAAATATTATCTACTTAGCTGCTACTTTAATCTAATTTCGTAATCTTATCTTAAACCTTTTCAACGATGATTTTTGTATGATTAAGTTTGTTAAATGAACTTAAAGCCAAACTTTTAATTGGAAAATGGCTCCTCGAAGAGAAACCAATATTGAATGCAAGGAAATTCGTATTAAGATGATTTAAAAAAGAAAATTTTTATCATGAAATAGCTGCAATTGTTGATAGAAGTCACACTTGTGTCCAGAAAATCATTGTAAAATTTGATGGATTGATTAAAATAAATGTGGAAGAGAAAGGAAAAGTTTTCTGAGTGATCTCGTAAAAAGGAAAATTTTGAAAGAAATCAAGATTGATCCTAAAGTAAGTGCAGTCAAACTTGCCGAAGAAACTTCTCGAATCATAGGCAGAAGTGTAAGTGCTGAAACTGTGCGAAATGTAATTACACAAACGGATATAAAAGTCGAATTGTTAGAAAGAAACCATTCGCCATCTTGCAAAATCAGAAAAACCGTTTGAAGTTTGCAAAAACTCATCAATTGAAGACCAATAACTTTTAGAAGAAAGTTATATTTAGTGGTGAAAATAAATTCAACATTTTTTGTAGTGACGGCCGTCGCACCGTATGGAGAAAGCCCAATACAGCTTTGGATTCAAACAATTTACACCCTACAGTTAAAAATGGTAACTCCGTCATGGTTTTGGGTTGTATGACTTCACCCAAGGTAGGAAATTAAGTTTTTAATGATGGCATTATGAACTATACGGTTTACTTTGGTATCCTTTGTAAAATCTAAAGGAAAGTGCTAAAAATTTGAGTTTAGATGAAAAATTCATTTTCCAGCAGGACAACGACCCCAAACACACGATACGAAATGTCAAAATGTGGTGTCTTTTTCATTGTAAACAGCAGTTCTACACATCACCACAGCCCCCGGTGTTCAGTACTTTGCTACCAACGCGCCAAGTTGGCAAGCGCCCATTCTAGGGTTGCTTCCTTTTTTGTAACTGCGCGGGGTCATGACCCGCCAGAACTGCGAAGAACTCGGAACGCGATGCTTACCGTTGGTAGTGGGGTGACTCCATGCCCCTTCTCATAGAAATAAACCGCATTTTATAGAATCATCGTTTTCATCCTTATAGCTACACCGCATTTCCTTAGTTTATTATAATTAGTTACACCGCATTATTTAGTTCTCAATCTCAATTGAGAAGCCATCATAGACCTCCACAACACCCGGAGACACTGAAAATCTATGAGCCGCCCTCGAAACAGCGGTCCAAAAACACAAAATTAGAAACAAAACCCATTTAAAAGAAGTGTTGTCTGAAGAATGGGGTAAAATATGTTGTTACGGATTTCACCGGATTCGCCTGTAGTGGATGTATGGTGTGAAAACACAATCAGCAGGCTTCAGTAGAAAACAACGATGACATTTATTAAACACAAAGACACAGAAGACGAATACAAAGACGACAGCTATATACAGCCGAGACGAACACACAACATCACACTACAACACACAGTAGTATTCAACCACAATACACAAAGCAACCAGACAGAATTCAGCAGGAGAGGGGATCCTTGGAGCTTCGCTCTACGGTCTCTCCAGATGGCTGAAGTTATCACTGTCTCCTCGCTTTAGCTGCCAACTCACTCCCACATGACGCTGTTTCTACACACGACACGACGCTGCTTCCACAATAGACAACAGGACCCGATACACAGTACGTTGGTATCACGACGTTGAGAGGACATTGTAAAAGCCAAAAGATACGCAACTAAATATTGCGAAATATTGCAAAAATTTCATTGGTGTATTCTCAATTTTTTGAGGCAAAAGTCTGCATATATTTATTTAAAATGCTTCTCAAACTTTTCAATTTTGAAGTTTTTCCTTGATTGTTCCTTATTTTTACTTTAAATTATACCATTTGTTATGTATAAAAATGAAAAAGTTTGCATTACTTGGTAATGTGTTATTTATATTGAAAGTTGGATTTATCAATTAAAAGTAAGGTGTTCTCTCAATTGTTTGAGCCACTGTAAATGGCAAAAAAAAAATTGCTATCATTGAAAAGATAATTTTTGAATATGATTTTATGTAAAAATCACTTTTTCAATATATTTTCGAAAGTTTTCGCGAGAAAACTCTAGAAATGGGCTTAATTTTTAATTAATTAAACTTCTAATTACAATTTCAAAAAATCTCTCTGAATCGTACATTTTTTTTCTTCCAAAGCTGTATATATATATTCCAAGTTTGGTGACATTAGATCAAACGATTTGGCTTGTAGAGGCGTCAACACACAGACATACACACCCACACAAACACATTCTTTATCTTTCTAATCAGTAAAGATCGTTCTTGGCTTGTTGCCTTTGGTGACCAGTTGGTTCGCCGGGATTAATGGTATTAAAAATTTCAATCAAATATTTCTTGTGATTTGATTTTAATAGTTTCATAAGCAAAATTTATTTATATTTCAAATTTGACAGACATATTAGTTCATACTGTTTTAGAAGAACGACAACATTTTCTTCAATAGACTTCGCATTCTTCAATTTTCACTCCATATTCTTATACTTAACATAACCCCCCCCCCCGGAGGGGAGCATCTCAAAAAATGGGGATGAAAAGCTTCCAGCATGATGTTTGGTTCTCGCAGCTCTGGTAGGTTCCAGAAATAGTGCGAGGGTGACTACTCCCTAAAGATGACAGGAATTGCCTAATATGGGAGAGGTTGTACCTTGGCCGGTGATGGCTCTTAAAATTCACGCATAGTTCCCGACAATGCTTTCGGGTTGTTCTGGTTAATCAGATGTATCGGAATCCTTTCGGATGGAGCGAAGAAACCTTCGTAGTTATAATTATATCACAAGAAAGACCAGGAGAGTTTAAATCGATGTGGTATACCATTCATTTAAATGTGACTGATTTAAACTGATTGAAATGTCAAGTAACTAAAAAAATGCAAATTCCTACACTCTAAAGTAAGTGTGAAATGCTGGTCTATGAAAGTAAAATGGTCTGGCATACAGAGCCCCAACACAATACACACATTCGTTTTTATTATTGGTAGAGATTAGCCAATTCAAGTGACCATTTGCTTCGTCGAGTACATAGTTTATATTTGATTTCAGATAGATCATTAAGATATAACTTAATATCCACGGCTTTACTGTCTGACATTAGAGTCGTCTTATTTTAATTGTCTTACTATGTTCTGTTTATTGCGTACATAAACATTTCTAATGGAGGACAACCCCATGACATCGTGGTACTATTAAAAATATAAACATACTGTTCTTCAATTATATAAATTTCGCGGTATTGTGATTCACTATTTTATCCGTCTAGTAAACTACAGAGGCTACAAAACACTTCTTTAATTTTTAACAATGGGAAAAAAAATCACGCGATCAGATAGTTGATGAAACAATAAAAAACATTTTAATGTTCAGTTAATACTGTAATCTACTACTGAAAATGGGTAATTTTTTTTTAATTTCCAAAATTTAGCAAAAATTTCCAAGATTAAGAAATTCCTATCATTAAGAATTTCTAAAAGTTGATAAACAAGAATGGTTTCTTTTTAAATTTCCTAAACAAATAAAGGAATTTTTGGTTAGAGTTAAAATTAATATAGAATTGTGAAAATAGTTTCTGGTGCATTTTAGGGCAGAAAATAATCTGTCTCTACACTTACAATAAAAATTGGCTTGAATTTTGGCCAGATTTCAATTTGAATGCGATTTAACAAAAACGAAGTAAAAGAATTTTTACTTAAATATTACACTGTCATTTGTAATATATTGCAATTAAAAATTTTCTACTGATTTAGAAAAAAAAAGCGATATTTTTCTAAATCAGTAGAAATACTTCCATTTTTTAATAATTTAAGTGACCTTAAATTATTAAAAAATGGAAGTATCCGACTTCAGCAACAATGACACTTTTGAAGGAAAAAAAAGAATCTTATACCGGTAAATTTGATTCTAACGGAAAAGAAAAATCGCACTACAGTATCGACAATTGACATTTTTTTATTTGTTTTATTTTATTATTACATTTTTATCCAACAAAGTGTTGGCCGCCTGTACTTTCAGAAAAATGTAAACGCATAACTCACAAACGCGATGATAAATATATCAAATTTGATATGAGATTTTATGACTACAAGTGTAGTTTTGGGTAAAACTGTTGTTTCAATAAGATTGGGAAAAATGCAACTAAAATATAAATTAGATTGCAGGATACTATTAACCGCATGCAAGGGATTAGTCGCCAAAACATTCGCCAGGATGGCACAATAGATTCAGTGAAAATGCTAAATTCACACCAAAGGTTAATAATTTGTAATGTGTGACAATACTGTTACAAACCTGCAATTTTGCTTCCCAGCACGACGAGTGTCATAGTAAGAAAGACCGTTGTACGATCTGTCCTGTGTGTGCTGAGCGGGTGCCGCGTCAATGAACTCAGAGCTTGGCAACTAACTTGGCGATCATCTGGCGATTTGGTGATGAATTTGGCGACTAAATGGATAATACCGGAAAGTTCGAGAAGTTTCACGATCCATCCAGTAAGAACCGAGATACACCCAGGTACGCCCTGATTGGTCTGAAGATTCTAGCCCCGCCTCAAGGAACTATAAAAGACGGGCACTCTGAAGCTGCGAGGAAGTCGTGTGTATCGTCAGAAGTGGTGTGTGAGAGGAGTCGGAGTCACCAACACGTAGAGAAACTGGAGGATTAGACAGTAAGAAAGCTGCTGAACTAGCAATTAAATATGCTGCGTCATTACGATTTATTGGCGGTATTTGTAGAAATTTTTTTTGTAACAATACCTTTCAAGGCGTTCTCTGGGGAAACACCTTTATTAGAGTGTATGCGAGAATGTTTTGGGAGACTAGTCTCCCTGGTTTCTCTAATTTTCAGAAATAGACGACATTGTTGCAAAGAAATCCAAACCTAATTTATTATCAGAAATTAGAAAATGAAATTTTAATATCTGAAATAACAACGAGCAGTTTAAAAGATTGCTGATATATTTATATTTTAGATGGTCCTATAACGTTATGACACTCGACTCAATTAGTTAAGTTCATGAACACAAACAGAACAGATGTAAGGTTATTGAAATATCATGATTTTAATGTACTTGTTTGAAAGAGGTTCCAAGTATCGCGTTATATATACGATTATATCTGTGATTAATTTCAACTATATTGCCGCATTGAAAAAGGACAGTCGAATCTCCATGGCCGAATGGTCATGGCACTGGTCTCATAATCAAGAGACCTTGAGTTCGAATCCCGCTAGAGACAACGCGATTCATAGTATATGTAAATATTTAATCCCCTGATTTTATGTTTTCCTTTATTTCATGTTCCAGAAGATTCTGGACATTTCTTTAGTTTACCAGACAAGTGTTCTGGACTTTTCTTATTGTCCCCAGAAAAGTATTCTGGAACTTTCCCTGCTAGTATAAAAGCAGAAGAATTGTCAGTCACTGTATTCTCAGTTCAGAGTTGAGTTAATAAATTGGTTTATCTCTACTTCTTGTGTGTCTCATTGAGTCCCGCACTAAAGTATCTACGTGACAATATAATATAAACGTGGATATAGAAATTAAATAAAGAATATAAGTCTTAAGTAAAGAATATAATTAAATATGAATACTGGTCGATAAAAATGGCTAGTGTGAAAATATAAAGTGAACCTTTTTTCCTTTAATAATGGTAATGAAAACATACGATTAAATATTTGATGAAATGAGAGGTGTAATTTAATTCCATCGTAGCGATGAAATATATTGCTGCAAATTCTTCATAAAAATGTTTTTAAAAAACTGACAACATTTGGAAGAAATGATACAACAGCTAAATGAGCATGATTAAAACGTTTTTTTTTTTTTTTTTTCTTAATTTTAAAATGTTTAAAAAATTATTTTCACACAGTACTATTTTTAGCAAATATGCCGGAAAAAGGATGAAAATCTCGCCGAATTTTTAATTGAGATTGTAATAAAAATTTGGAAGGAAAATAAACTTTTTCCACACTCCTAAGTATATTGATGTCAAATTTGTTAACTATATGTTTAAAGGCTTGCATTGTCGATCGTTAACACATAGATGTATATTCACTTTTATTATAAGCAGAAATTTCATTAGAAGAAAATAATTATTATCTATTAGTCTATAAAATTACCTTGATACTTTTTCTTCTATTCCAAAATTTCTTAATAACATTGGGGCCGAAATAATTTTGCTGAAGGTAGAAATGATGCCCAACTTAAAGCAGGGAGAACTGGGAAGGTAATCTTATTTTTGTAATTTAAACAGCAGGAATGGTCGCATCGAACCCTTTTCGCATACTCTCTAATAACGGTGCTATCCTCCTAAATGGTGCCCTTGGCTCAGTTCAATTCAGTTATATTAACATCCCGTTTCAAAGCAACACAAAGGCTATTTAGGCGATTCTTGGGAAAAGCTGCATATGCCTTGTACAGCTTTGACTAACAATAAATATGAAATACTGATTATTGATGCGAGTTTACCGTTTTTACTGAATCTATGGCGGGATCTTTGGCGCCAATCCCTGTTGTGTGTTTAGTACTGAAGTAACCGAAAATCAGGATATATTTCGGCAGCCCTGTTTTTTAATCTGATCGAAATTAAAATATCATAAAACTATAATTATAATCGCAAGATCACACGTCAAATTTTATTTACTAAATCATTACGTTTTGAGGTATCGCGTTAAGATGCAAATGTAAGTACAGACCGACAGATTCGAGCCTACACTTTATATGCTAAAATTGTGTATCAAATTTCGTCTATCTCTTTACGCTTCGTGTTACCGAGTTCACTCATATTTGGACAACCAAATAGGCAGACTTCAAAAAAAGATTTTGTTCAAAATTTGATAGAGACCTACAAATGTGGCGTTAAGACCATATGCTAATTTTCATCCGTCTAGATCAGAGGTTCCCAAACTTTTTTTTCTCGTGGACCACTTTCAAAGTTTTACTATTTTCGGTAGACCCCCTGCTGCTACATTTCTACTGTATTCTCAAAACTCCTTAAAAATATCACCCTAAATTGGGGGTGTTAAGAAGAAGAAAAAAAAAAAAAAAGTAGCACATTTTCAGTTTTAAAAAAGTAGCACAGCGCAAGTCGCATTTCATCCCTTTGCAGGTCTAAACAAGCATCCCGGACGAGCGGGCGCACGGGCGGCACTTTGGAAGTCTTGACATGTGGTGTACACTTGTACTATTATCTATTGTTCTATTTAATTCTGTGTTTGAACTGACTCTCGAATATTTCTGAGTACCTACCTAGTGAATGACGCTACCTACCTACGTTGATAGGTAAATCCAAGCCAAAATGTTTGTTCTTTATTATGAAAACCAGAAATTTTTTCGTGGACCCCCATTTACAACTTGTGAACCCCTGTTTTCTTTTCACGTCTGCGTGTACCCCTGTGTGGTCTCCTATGGTCCCCTGGGGGTCCACCTGGACCACTTTGGGAACCTATGGTCTAGATCAAAGCGTTTTTCGGTTATACTCACAGACAGCCATAATTCCAAAAATATGTTTTTCAGAAGGCATAGAAAGTGGAGATTTGTTGGTCTCGAGTTCATTTTTTTTTTTTTTTGGCGATTACAAATATTACAATATTTGTAATTATATTATATTATATTATATTTGTATATAAGAAAATACAAAGGCCTCTATGAATAAGCTTCAGAAATTTACATCTTTTGTTTATTGTATTACATATACAATGTACAGAATCACATGAAATATGCACGATTAAAAAAATTCTTTTCATTTTTTAACCTTGTGTTGGTTAATTAAGCGCAGTAATTCATTTTCAGTTGGAATGGTCAAACATCCCAAATTCTCTATTTCTTTGTAACAACTGGAAGAGCATAAATAGATAGAGTAAGCCATGTTAATAGTATATGACGAATAAATATTGTGTCGTAACAGACCAATCTGATTGATGAGAAATTTTAGCTTGCCCTTCAGGTTCTTCATATCATCTACCCCTGGAAGATTTTCTAAACACTCATAAAGATTACTGAACGCCTCTGATATATAGAAATCGGTGCTGTGCTTGGGAGAAGGTACAGTGTCTGAACCGAAGAAATTCAGCAAATTTTCCAGTTGTTGCCAATATTTTAATATGCAGTCGGATCCAACGAACGATTCGATATAGGAATCTTCTATTTTCTTGCTTCGAACGAATACTTCAACTTCGAGATATTCGGTGATCTTTATGCTGACAGTTATTGTCGGACAGTCTGAAGCATTCAATTTGTAAAACAACACATGGGACATTTCCTGGTCGACTTTCCATGAATTGAGGTAATTCGAAACTTTGAATCGAAAGTTGGCATTAAGGTCATAGAAACTGGAAATCTGATCAATCTTCAGAGCGTTCAGAAAATTGGTGGGTCCCGTTCCCATATGGTGAGCTGGTTTTAGAAGCAAAATCTTAGCAACTCGAAATGAATTCGGTTTACGTTCTGTTCTATCCTAAAAATGAATAATGAAAGATTGTAAATAAAATTGGAAAACTCTTACACTGATTAGAGACATGTAGAGTTTTCTTGTAAACAACAGTAGGAAGAAAAAAAAGTTTAGAACACAATACAGAAAGTTTTATTTGAAATATGGGGTCAATAACCGTGATGAGAAATTCATTTGACATATACGCTACGTATATCATCTAAAGATGCGAGTGCATTTGAGATGGAAGATTTGTTTTCCCAAGAACGTCTTCCGCCGTGTACTTGTTTATATGCGATTTCTCAGATGTGTTATAGAATGCCCGAGATTTTTCTCTCCAGATTGCTAAATGATTATACATTTACGAATATATTTAAATTATGGAAATCTTGTGCTCTATAAATGTTGTTTTAATCAAATAGGAAGATCAGCAAAATTGTTTGGTCTGTGCATTATTAGATCGAAGGACTTCCATAGCATGGAATACTAAACTAAATTATATTAATAAAAGTGTTATTAATATTTCCTTGGGGCATAATCAACTTTGGAAATCCTCATGTACGACTGGAGTATTGGCTTTTCTTGCTGTCAAATTAATATTGAATGCGTTCTTTTAAAATTTCATCTTTTTGGTGTTAAAAAGATATGACTAAGATTAAACAATTACGAATTACTGCAATGCAAATTAAAAAGTGTATATATTATCAAATAAAGCGAATGTGATTCTACTTTGTTAACTATTTCTAAATAATCAACACTGCTTGATACTAAAATGCGACTTTGGAAAATGTCAAAGGAAAAAAAGTACACTATTGAATAATGATTTGATGAAATAATCGACATCAATGTTCAAGATTCATCATAACAATAAAAAAAATGTTGCAAATGGTGCATAAAAAATTAAAAAATTCCTTTAAATAATTGCATGAAAATGAAATGGATGTAAGAGAAAGGACAATTTTTAAAAATATTAAATAGCTTAAGAAATTATTTTTATTATATATTTTCGAAAGTTATGACAGGCAGACATTTAAAATTTAACTAAAATGCATGTTAAACAACATTTGTGTTTTCAAAGTTGGCGGCGACTTTCCTATCGTCTTGAAGAGCACATAGCCAAGTTCCATCAAGATTGGGCAAGATCGGTATTTGCACACATACGCTAGTAAGTTAATACCGTGATACAGATTTGAAGCTTAGACTTTGATCCTTTAAATAAGTGCAATGAAAGCAGGCTGCCAAACATAAAATATACATCGCTTGAGGGGGAAATTAAAAAAACTATCTGTCAACAGGTAAAACCCATTAAAGCAAATTTATATACCAACGGGTGCATGCCCCCCCCCCGTCTAATCCGGTCTCTTACTATTGAGAAGGTTGGTACAACAAGTATCTTTGCGGCACACATTACGGGGCCAAAAAAATTTTACACAGCTGCAACTAGTAGTGGTTTTTTGTTGGCTCAAGATTTACGTGCTTTTACGAAATACTGACTTCTTACTTAAAGATCATTAGGTGCTTATTGGCCAATGAAAAATTTACGAAAGTGGCTAATAAGACAGATCTCAAAATTATTTTGAGACCTGTGAGCTCTCACTGACACTACTGTGACGTGCAAGACGTAAGTGATCAGGATTAATGAGTCACTATCCCTAGTAGAACACAAATATTGTACAATATGGCATGACATTGATCAATATTCTATAATATTGAGGAATATTAATTAATATCATTTGATATCTCACAATATTGTGCTTCCTAGTCCAAACGTGAATCAATAGGTAAAAAGTCTAGCTACTGAACAATTAACTATCGAAAGATCACTTATTTAACATAAAAATTAGTTAAGTAGAAATAAATCCACGCTATGTGGAATTATTCTATTCAAAACTTAATATTTGTGAAAGAAAAACAAAGCATGTACTTTACGTATCGCAAGTTTCGAAACCACTCCCTTCGAAGTAACTCGATAGTAATCTAATAAGAAACGCCTTAAAAGTTATTTTAGTTCTATGTTGCCAATACATATTTATCAGATCATAATTATTATTCCACGACAAAAAAATCTTTGCAATTCGGATCTGAGCTAGATAACTTTATAATTCTTGATTCGATTCGATTTTAGTAATGACGTATCTGGAGCTGTGATATAATATATCATAGTAATTTTTAGCTATCATAGCACTTGGATTATATTCATACACAAATAAAAGAATTTTATTTTAAGAATACATAGACAAAATCTCAAAAAGAGTAATATCTTTGTGTAGTTTTTTTTATAACTCCTTTACATGCAATTTGCGGTCCTTACACTACAGGATTTGCGTAAAGGGCAGCAAACAACAAGAGTTGAGTAAGAGCATTAAAGGGCTAGTGGTAAGGCATCGGCTTCGTAGCTATACGGTTTGAGGTTAGAATCCTCATTCCACTGAAAACACACTATTTAGAGGCATGAACACACCAAGTAAACCAAATAGTTCGCTCCAAGGAACAATTCCTGTCGGGTTTCTGGATAACATAAAGGTATTTTTAGTTCAAATGTAGGCATGTTAGCTTATGATTCGCTGTTTCCCAACGAATTTGCAAGATCAAAATTTATAAATAAAGTCTATTTTGTTTTGTACCCATTGATTTTTTTCCAGTTGTTTTTATTATAATTATGGATTGGATCGAAAAAAAATCTATTTAAACTTACTGATATTTGCGAAAAGATTAATTTACTCTGAGATTCAAAGCATAAAGACTATACCAAAGAAGAAGAAACAAAATAAATTATTTGGGTGGAAATGAGTGATGAAACGGACTATGAAGAAGCGGCTACGTTTGATGACTTCAAATCAGCATGGGAAAAATAGTAAGAAGCGCCATAGGAAAAGGTAAATTATAATTTTTATGATTAACAATATTTCTTTCTATAATATTAATTGTACTAGTCCACTTTGGTAATCTGTTGTTTGCCTATAGTCTATATATTCAATCTGAAACTAATGATTTTGTGGGTTTTGACTAAGTTTTATTTTGCTCGAAATGGAAAAAATGGAAAGAAAGATGGCAGTAGATCACCAATGGCATATCTATGGGTCATTGTCATTCATATGAAACAAAATTTTTTAAATCAGTACAATGGTTATAGTTGGCGAACTCTCTCGAGATTTTTCCTAAAGAAAAATCTATACTTATATAAAGCTCAATGTGTGTGTGTGTGGGTGGGTGTGTTGGCGCTTTACAGGCCAGACCATTCGACCTACAGCTACCAAATTTGGCACATGCATACCTTGGAGGTCGGGAATGTGCACCTGGGGTCCTTTTTTTGAATTTTTAATTAGAATTTTAATTATTAATTAAAAACTAACTTTTCCGCCAAAAAAATCTTTTCATTTTCCCCACCGCCAAAGGAGTAAGACTTCAGTTTTTTTTTTCCCTCGCTAAAAAGGCTAGGCTTAAGAAATTTTCGGCAGATTATTACAAAGGATTCTGTTTATTTTCTTAATGTTTGATGCATTTAAAATTAAACATTGTTAATGAATCGATCTTTCAGATTCATTCTGATGTACTTTTGAATTAAAATAAAACAGGATAAAGGAAATTAAAAATTTCTAATCTGCATAGCGTTACCCCAACTGGAGTAAAAAATTCACGCATTTGCGTTATCATAATTGGCGTTGAAAATTGGACCTAGGAAACTCTATTAATATTTTTTACTAATAGAAAATGCGCCATAAAATAATATTTTCGAGATTTTTCTTAATAATGGTAAGAAATTGTAGTAATAGATGACTAATGGTGGTAATAGAAGGTGGTAATAGATGACTAATGATAACAAATTAGGTTTTCATATTACATAAAATCAGGGTTTAACTTCGAAGTTGCGGGGAGAACAAATTCCAATACTACTTGGTTACCAGGCAATATTCAACCGCAGTACGAAATAAGTTAAATGAAAATATATATTTAATATATAAAATATATTTAATAAAAATACATTTTAAAAAGTACGTTTATAATGAATTAAAAAATGGAATTGTTTTATTTTAATTGTTTTTTTACTTTTAAACTTAATTTTTATTATATATAATGCAGTCTTAAATTCACTGAGAGATGGTATCACGCTTATGGAATCAAAATTTAGGTAAATTGAGGGATCATTCATAAGTAAGTTCTGAAAAAAGTAAAATTGTGTATTGTCACAAAAAATAAAAACGTGTGTATTGTTTTGAAACTCTACCACATCAAGAAAGGGTGATAAATTCAATTACGAAGGAAGATCTCATTAATTACACCCATTAGAAAGACACAATTAAATACATAAGTACGAAAAATAAGTAACGCATCTTAAATGTATGATTTATAAAAATAGCTTCTAAATTTGAATCAAATTTTTTATTATTATTATGTGAAAAGGAATTAAATTGTGTTATTTTAGACCATCCAAATTTCTTCAAAAGATAAAAAAAAAATTTCTTGATGTATTAAAAAAACATTTTAGAAGTTCACCTCAAACCAAATTTCCATTTATTGTTATTATGGAACGGCATTGAAACAAACAAAATAATCTTATTTCTTATTCAATTATTCAAAAAAAAATCATCCTTTCTTTCTATATTTATTTATTTTATTATAAACATTTAGTTATGGTTTATATTTTCATATAATTAATTTATATCTATGAAACAAATCATGTTTTTCTAAGCAATTAAGCAAAGCTCTTAGAGAGATTGCAATAAAATCGATTGCATATGAAACTTACTGTCCCGGAATAACGGATCTTGTTGACATAACCAATCGTAACAGCTCAATTACCAATAAATTCTCTGAGTCAGGAAGATCTGCCGGGAAAAAATTATAAGATTAGCTGCGTAATTCTTTCTCAGGCAACTTGTCAATAGCACTCATTCACCTATTTATCATCATAATTCCAATCCAGGCATCAAATTACTTTAAAAAGACGACATTTTAATTAAAAATTTGTTTGAGAATCTAAATGCTTCTAAAAATATTATTGCTCTACTAGACCCATCATCTCTGGAAAAATTTTTGCGAATTTCATCTTTCAGATTTTAGTTTTCAAAATAAACCTCTTCCTAGTCATATTGTTACGAAATGTCCGGGTTCGTTTGGATAGTAGAAGTTATATGGTGTGGAGAACGCTCAATCAGCAGGCAGCAGAAGAAAAAAAAAAAACGACGTTTATTTACACGAAGACAGAACAGGACAGCACAAAGACGACAACTATATACAGCATAGAGGAGACAATTATCTTCAGCCGAGACGTGCACACAGCAGCACACAACAAGACTCTACTGCAGACAGTAGCGCACAGCTTAGTTTAGCACTAGCTTGACTCAATCGCTGCTCTGCTAATCTCTGGAAGACCCGTTGATTACCGTCGATTCCGACTACCCGACTACTACTCGGCAGCTGCAGACTGCCTCCTTTTATAGGTCTCAGGAGGCGGGGCTAGAAGCCTCTCAACCAATCAGGTACTTTCTAGGCGTATCTCGGTTCCCAGTGGACGGGTCGGGAAAATTCTCGATATTTCGGGTATAATCTGTTTTGGAGTCAAAGTTGCCAAATTATTCGCCAAATGGTCGCCAAGTTTGTCGCCAATCTCTGGGACCTCTGAAGCGACACCCGGACTCCGTCCAATACAGGTGACTGTAAAACAGTCTTTCTGATGATGGAACCAACTATGCTGAGAAGCAGCATCACAGATTCGTAACAATATGATTAAGGATCTCTTTGAAGAAACTGCATGCAAACAATTTCAAGATTATTATATTATCGCTATGGACGCTTTCAAATCTCAATCTTTCAATTCTATTGCTGGCATTTCTAGTCAGCAATCCTTCGTCTATAGAATTCACTCCATCAACTCCAAATTTACAGCAGTTTGTCAAGCTCTGGCTGGACTTTCAGAACAGGTAAAAATTTGCTTTTGTTGACAGATTCGGACCTTCAAGCTTTAAAATGCCTTACAATCAAATCTCCGAAAATCATTCACAGATTAGCTGGCAAAATTCAAGTATGGGGAAAATGAAATCAGAAAATATGCTTGGTGGGGTCTCCGGGACATTCACAGATACATTGGAATGAAAAGATGCAAAAAAGGTCAAGGAGTCGCACTCATTGTTGGAGTGGATTGCTTCAGAAGATTTAATTTCTCATTATCAGGAAACTTCACCACAAAAAAACGAGTCACATTTTCCAAAATAGCAAATATTAAGAATCTATCCGCGATGCTCCCATCATGTTTGCCTTTAATTTATGGCTCAAAAATTAAAGAGAAGATATCATAACTGCACATCTTTTAACCAGGATGGTTATAACTCTAGCTCTGTTGAATAGATTCGGTGTACACAGTTATCTTCACTGCCAAGTTTGTAATCTTGAAAACAACACTGAACATATTATCTTGTTTTGTTCAAAAAACTGTTTACAATAAGTAGTATCTTCGGATCCTTCTCCAATCTCTGAAGTTTTTTAATATCTATTGAATGCATTCTTTTGTCATTAGGGGGTAACTAGGGATGGCGAATATTTTACGATCGGTTATTAGGTAACCAATATTAAAAAGTCACAAATACCAGTGATCAATAGTTTTCAAAGAGAGATGTGATTGAAATCCTTGATATGATCTTACTAGTTAATACTTCGATTACAGATCTTGGATCAAAATAGAAAGTAATAATCGATACGATCTATCCAATGGAAGCTCTCGAACACGAATTCAATCATGCACAGGGAAAATCTCTTACACACTGATGATTCTCTATTTGGTCTCCAAATGGAGCAGATGTGTGAGGAACGAGCTCCGTCTTCGACGGGGCAGGAGCTGCTACAGCGGGCACCCAAGCCAAAAAATCAAAGGAGAAAGAAGAGAGGAGCGGATCCTTGAACTGGTCTTTCTGAGGACCATTGCGGAACGGGGCTATCCAGATCACCAAGCTCTTCTTCAGACGAAGAGATGGACATACCTGAAGGAAATAAAGAAGTCGTGACCCAGCAACCCAAGGTGGATGATGTTCAAACATCGGAAAACCAAGATCAATCCCCGCGGCCTATCTCACCATCTTCTATTCAAGTCTTGGAGGAATTCATTTACCACAACTATATGGACATCATCCAAGCCATCACCACGAGGAATACCATGGGAATCTGGGCCCAAGCACTCAGATGCCATAAAGAGGAGACAGAAGAGTACCGGCAGATGCGGTCTAAAGTTGGCAGGGTGAGTGCAATCCTGAATTCACTTCTAATTAAGTAGGGATTCCCCTTTTTAAGCTCCTTGCGAGCATTAACGAAGTAAATAAGATCTGTCAAAAATTTAAAGACGTTAATGCAACCTCAGAAAGTAATGAATTGAAAATTCAGAATGCAAAAGCAAACCAAACGCCTAAGCGTAAAATTAATATAGAAAAAATGAATAGAAATGAAATTAATGCTCAAAAAGTAAATAATAAGAGAACCGCAGACGAAGATGGGTTTATAGCTCCAGCTGCTCATCTCGTCAGAAAAGTTAAAAACTTAAAAATCAATGAAGAAGGAAAAAGTATTAAAATTCAAACCCAACTAGAAGGAATCGAAGAGGTTGCGTTAGATGACGAGGTTGATGCTGACCAGGCACCTGCACAACCAAAACGAAGGAGAGTACCGCCCTTCTTCGTTACCTTACCCCTAGACCTGACTTTGAAGTTATGCTTAACATCTGTAGATTATAGGCCCCTTCATTAAAATCCAGCATGAGCAGTAAGTTTTTAAAGTTAACTGTTGAAACTGAGGAGGAGCACTGAAGCCTTTCTCGCCTCCTTGAAGCTCAGGGTTGCTGAGTTCAAAACCTTTATGCTTAAAACTGACAGGCCCATAAAGGTGGTAATTCGAGGACTTCCCTCCTGCACTCCTATTGAGGAAATTAAAGAGGAATTACAAAGCGAAGGCCCCTCAGGGGCTCACCTACTATAGGTGAGTACGGGTGTCCCAATCCCAACCTACCCAGGGATCTTTACTCCCTTTATGTTTACTCTCCACTGCGCCTTCTGCTGTCTCCTTTTTTCTTCTTTCCCTCGAGGGTAAACGAGGGAACTTTCCATGAGAAGCTGTCGCCGCTCTGTTTGCTTCCTGCTTCTCATGGACAGCAAATACCCCCACTCGTTTGCCGCGCGTGGCGACCCATTAGACGCACGATGCACTGTGGTCCCCAGTGTATCAATCGGCCGGTAGCTTGCAACCTGAGTTACTAGTCTGCTAGGGATCAAGCGAAGGGGTTACTCCTTGGGCTTGGTGTTAAGGGTGGTCACTGTCCCCGGGGGTAACTCCGAGCGTATAGGTTCCGGCTAGCACCAAGGTAAGCGCCGAGGCTGGGAATTGCCAGAGCCGGTGGCTGCCTTCCCTTACTCCCTTAAGTGGGCAACAAAATGTTTCTACCTTTTCAACAGTACCTAATTTTTCAACCCTTTTCATTATCAAAAGATCATCTGCTACTAATAATACATTTCATTCTGTCTCTCCGTTTCTTTTTGAAAGAGGTATAACTGGCAATATTGGTGAAGTTAAAAGTACTAAAAAACTTCGACATGGTGATTTGCTGGTCGGAGTACAATCTCGTAAACAATCTGTACAAATTAGGAAATTAAAATCATTGGAAAATATACCAGGTGTTGTTTCTCCACATTCTTCACTGAATTCCTCCAAAGGTGTCATTTCCTGTGGGGGAGCTATTCAATGTACCGATAGATGAAATAACTAAAGAGTTGAAAGGACAAGGGGTTAGCCAAGTACGGCGTATATCTATACGGAGAGATGGCCAGCTCCTAAATACCAAACATCTGGTTCTTACTTTTAGTTTCAACAAATTACCAGAGTACATTAAGGTGGGGTACATGCGCCTGTTGGTTCGACCATATATACCGAATCCGCTTCGTTGTTTTAAGTGCCAACGGTTCGGATATTCAAGAACTTCTTGCCGAGGGACACCAACTTGCGCCCGCTGTGCAGAAATAGGTCACGATAGTTCGGAATGCACATCTAGGGAGAAATGCTTTAATTGTCAAGGTACACATACTTCCTTTTCTCGAAACTGTCCAGCATGGCAGTTAGAAAAAACAATAAATAGTACAAAAATTAAGAAACAAATTTCTTACTCCGAAGATCGTAAACTTGTAAAATCTCAAACTCCTGTATCTGGTACCAGCTACTCTTTTATGATCAAAAAACCACCTGCAACTGATCTTATTCAAAACAAAAGAAACAATATACTTACTAATAATACTCCCGAATCCGCTATTGTAACGTCATTGCCAGTAGATCTCAATAGTAATAATGTTAATTAGCCAACTGGTCATGAACATGAAACGTTTCATGTCCCATCTAATGAAATGTCACAGGACCTGAATAAATTTAAAACTATCACTTATAAGAAAAAATATTTAAAAGATCACAAGCAAAATTCAGAAAATATATCATATTCTAAATTCTGGAAGACTTCACCTCGACAAGTCTCCCAATCTATGCGAGTCTCAAATTTGAGCTCTTCCATTAATTCTAAATCAGCCGATAAAATGGATGAAGCCAACTCTGAGCTTGAATTCATGACCACAAATAAACCCAGCCCAAACACTGACAGCGAAATAGAATCGGATAATGCAATAGAATACAACCCTCATGAAACAATTGACGAAACACCACTTGCTGCGGAACCTTCTACCGATTCCATCACGGTTGATAAATCTGTTTTTAAACAAATTCCCCAAGAGTGTCAAGTTAAATGGATTAATCTTAAAATTTTTTACAGTGAACCTTCAAGTACCCCTATACATAGCAAATACTTGAAAAAACACCGAATCAAAAGATTGCAATGAATTTGTTTCTTTTCACTTCGCTTTGTAATTTATTGTACCTATTTTAATGTTATGGGAGATGCATTTTCACCTTTTAAATTTCATCGATATTTTAATCTTTTAACATTTTTGGAAAAGGTTTCTTTACGGGATGTAATTCGCATTTTTATAAATGCTGATACTATTCATTATTGGATATCTTTCGTTTTATCACGAGAAATTATAAATTTAAACTGACTGAATTGTACGTGACATTTTTAATACCATTTGTCTGGCACAGTATAGCCATATTTGGCTCTTGCGCCATTAAATCTCAAAATACCAATACCAAAGGGAAGGCTTTACAGTTGTTAGTATCACTCAACTGTCAAACTTCCAAACTAAGTCACCAATGCCATTATTTTATGTGCAAATCGCAAATGGCCCTCTATCTGAAACTGTCTACACTCTGACTGAAATGTTTGGCACGAAAATTTCAGTAGGGGTAATACAGAGGTAAGAAGGGGCCCTCACAATGCTGGCGGTGTCAGGGATACTTTCACAGTTCTGAAGCATGCAAGCTTCCCGTGAAATGTGTCAAATGTGCAGGACCTCATAGGGCTGAAGAATGTCCTTTAGTCTTTGAGGATAAATTAAAATGTGCAAACTGTGCAGGTGACCATGAAGCGAACTGGCGCCAGTGCCCAGGTTTCCCTAAATGCGGTGGACGAAATCTCGCCACCAGTAAATCCCCCCCCCCAAAAAAAATCAAACAAACCGATCCATTTGGGATCCCCCCCAGGACGCATCGATCTCAAAAAAAATTACAGAAAAATAGATGAAAAAGTGTCGTTTGCCAGTATGCTATCAAATGCAGAAGAATTTCCCTCGTTAGATACACCAGCGAAGAGGGAACCTGTTTCCTCATTTGTAGTTGATTCTATTCCAAAACAGTCGGTCCCAGTGGATGCAACTAATTCCAAAATTTTTACCGACATATTTTCTGGATTAGCTACCCTAATGAGAGAAGATTGGTGTGATCCACCTCTTCTACTCCAAGCCTTTAGAAAGGCTTTACCAGCAATTCGTGCTGCATCCCACGGTGCTGATATGGCGTATTTTCTTTTCGAACAATACGTCAGTCTTAGTAACTGTCCCCAACATTAACATTCAATTGTTACAACTCAGTTAACATGCATAATCTTAAAGTTTGCACCTGGAATGCAAATAGCTTGCGTCCCAGGATCGCTGAAGTAAGAGATTTTATTTTAGAGCAAAATCTTGATGTGTTATTGGTTCAAGAGACCCTACTCCCCCTGGAGTGCACACCCCTAATCGCTAATTACCGGATTTATAAAAATGATAGATCCGGAGATAGAAATAATTTTCTGCGCCTTTCAGGAGGTACTTGTATTTATGTGAAATCAATAATTGAACATCACTTCCCACTCCCGTTTTAGAGAGGATGGACGCGACAATTATTGAGGTTAAATTAGGAAATCTCCCCCCTCTCAAAATTGTGTCAGCATATGTTCGATCTGGGAGTTCGACTATGTTCCCTCTGGAGGATTTGAAAAAACTTAAATTTAGGTCCAAACGTCATCATTGCGGGCGATATGAACGCAGATCATATCGCTTGGAATAACTATAAAACAACGAGATATGGAAGTCAATTATTTAATTTTATAACAACGCAGGACGGAATCAATGTTTTGGTGCCCCACTCTCCAACCCACATTAATGAAGTTAACCCTAATGATTCCATCTTAGATTTCGCAATATTAAAGCGAATTCCTTTTCACTCTCAAATTAGAGTGCTAAATTATTTAGATTCAGAGATCACCTTCCAGTAGTTTTGACTTTTAATACTGGAACCTTTTTACTAAATTCACCAGCACAATTCTCCACCAACTGGGAGAACTTTCGGCATATTTTAAATTCGAACCCCTTCCCCCCTTCAAAATTAATAGCAGTGATGACGTAGAATTTGCAGTTGGTAATCTAGGAAAAATTCTAACGGAGGCACTCGCAGAAGCCTCAAAACCAAAATTTAATAAACCTTCAGAGAAGCTTCCTTTAGAAATCCAAAACAAAATTAAACTGCGAAATTACCTGAGAAGACTTTGGCAACGTTCTTACGATCCTCAAGTGAGAACGGAACTTCGCAGAACCCAGAATGAGATAAGGGTGCTGTATACACGCCACCTACAATTTTCAAACGTAATGTTGTCCTATGGAGAAATATTTTAAGTCTATTAAGTTTGCTATTGCGGTTTCTTTCTTATGAAGTCAACTGCAATCAGTAGAAGGAATAAAAACACAGGTTTCTGCCAAACGAATTTTTTCTCGGACTTCTCAAAGTATTTTTAAATATTTATTAAAAGTCGCAAAACTTCAACTTCGCACATTTAAACAATTCTATAAAATTTTTTATCGTAAATGAAATAAAATAAAAATAGCAACATCAGTATTGGTATCTTCTTTCCGATGCATATTTTTTTTAATGTGTAAAAGCAGTATTTTAGTCCTAAAATTGGAAAAATAATTTTCACTCCCCTCCAATGCCCCTTTAACTCCTCCCATTCGCGGAGAAATACACTATAAACCCATCCTTTACAATCTGATTGATTGTCACTTTTATTATCTGGTCTTCACTAGGTCTTAAAATCTCCCCCTCAGCATTATCTTCTTTCTGCCTTACTTTCTTTATATTTTGTTTACCATCACAGCTGTGGTCTTCATAATCCATCTGCGAATGCTACCGCATCCTTGGAAACAAATTTAGTGGACTATTTTTAAGTGTATGATTATATCTATGTTGCATATATAATTAAATATAATTGCATTATATAATTTGCAAATCGTTTATTTTTCTTGCTCACATGTTTGAAATATTGAGGGGAAATTAACTGAATATGGATTATCGAAGAGGTTCAAAGGCAAGATTGTTCCCGTCGGCAAATAGGAAAAAGCGAACGGGACAAAACTTAGCCGAATGGAGAGAAAAGTAAGTATAATTCTTTGATAAGTTTAAATTTAAAACAGAACCTTAGTTGTTATTTAGTTAGACAAACAAAATAATTTTGAACTCTTTTTAAAAAAATTATTTTTCCTAAAAAGAATAATTTTTTTTTGCTGTAAATCAAAACTGTATAAAAATTGTATTTATCAGCATTTTGATAGAAAAAATTTAACAAGCAGAGGGTTCAGGAAAGTAGTGACCTAAAAATGATCCAAATTCAGAAAAAGTTTACTTAATTTTTTTTATAATTATCTACAGAGTATTATATCAGATTTTAGTGGAGAAGCACAAATAATCAACATTATTTTTTACAGTTTTAATTTTTCAACGACGATTTTTATTATCGTAAGTAAAAATAATCAATTTTAAATTTTTGCAGCTTGTATTAATGCATGAATCTTGAGTGACTTATACACAAATACAAGCTATTGTAAAAATTAACGAGTATTCAATTTTTTAATGATAATATAAGTCAATATTTCGCATTTGTTATCAATAATTTTCACAAGAAATGGTTTGATAACATTGAAAATAAATAAATGCTTTAAGTTATATAAATTAAGGAAATCCAAAATATTGCGGGTTTTAAATATATATAATTCTTTAAAGTAGTATGGCGTCGCGAAATGCAATTTAAGATCAACTGATATCACTAATTTTATGCTATTTCATATTTGTAGAATTAAAATGATGTGTATAGCCAATAGAATTTAAAATTGCATTAAAAAATGTGAATTATGTACAATATAAAGCTGCCATGAAATTTTTCAGAATGAAAGCCAAGCGAATATGTTTGGAAAAAACATCTCCAGGCTGAAACTCTGTGTGTTTCCAGTTCAAAATCATCAAACATCGATATAACTCTCATTGGAAGAAGAATAATTGATGTAGGATATTTTTTCAGCAGACTTCGTCAAATAGACAATCACGGACCCTTTAATTGCTCTTTAGCAAATATGATAGTCGTATCTGAAATAAGAAAAGGATTACGATCTGGTATTGAACTAAAGTGTAGCATGTGTTTTCTCACAGAAATTATTTGGTCTGAAAACCCAGATTCACGCAAAATGCCTGTAAATACTGCCGCTGTTTCGGGTATCATGGCTACGGGCGGAGGATATTCAAATCTAGAAGATATTCTCTCGGCCCAGGATATTCCGTCCATGACTTCACGCACTTCCCAAAAGGAGCACTACCGCATTTCGACAGCCTGGGAAGAAACAGCCACAAAAGAAATGCACAGTGCAGCAACGGAGGAGAAACGTCTGGCGATAGAGGCTGCTGAAATAGATTCAGATACTCTTTTGACAGTAGTTGCTGACGGTTGCTGGGCAAAAACATCATACAGGACTAGGGATTGCAATACCGGACCAAAATTTCAATACCGGTATTCGGTATTTTTTAGATCTTAATACCGGGATCCCGGTTTTAATACCGGTATTAGAAATTTTAGAAAAAGAAAGAAAACAAGGTGTTTCTTTGTTTTATTTGCCAGTTTTATAAGAGAGTGTAAATATCACAAAAAATAATATGGAACTTATAAATTATAACAGTATATAAAGAATCACAAAAAAGAAAAGGAACAACTTATTTATTTAAATCACAAAAAAAGTGTAAATATCACTATTCAGTCTGTGGTACTATTACAAATTTTTGAAATGTGATCTTAAAACAACATGATGCATCAATTGTACTGTCATTAAAGCTGAAAAGTAATTTTGTGTAAAAATTACCAGCTGTCGAAAACGCTCTTTCGGCATCTACGCTAGTTGGTGATATTGTTAGCAATACGCGATATACTTTTTCCAAGTATTTACCTCTTAATCCCTCATCTTCAAATAAATCAGTTTCTCGTCGGATGGTTTTGGATATAGCTGATTTCTGTATTGTATTTTGGTTCGTTGAATTTTTAATATTTATCTCTAATTCTAATTTTTGTTCAAGAGACAATTCCTTTTCACGATCGACATTAGTGTCATCATAATCTTCGATAACTGAACCGAATTCTTCTGAATGTGGATAGGTTTGTGGGTAAAAAATTGTAAGAAAATTTACTATAAACTTAATCAGATTTGAATTGATTATTTTCTTTTCTTCTTTTTCATTTTCATTTTTAAAATCATTATAATTATGTAAATACCATAAGACATTTTCTATTTCGGTATGTCCTTCTTCTGTGCGATTTTTCAATGTAATATATAATTCTTCGGATAGTGATGTGTGCTGTCCTTTCATGATTGCAACATGAAATTTATTGTTGCATTATAGGTTAATAAATTAAAATCTCTCCGACATAATGCCTCTATAGTCAGTTTTATTGGAAGTAGAGCTGATATAGTTCTGGATATTAATTCGAATTCACTGTCTGAAAAATTAATTTGCAGGCTTAAGTCGATTATTGCTTTGTGGATTGGATTTCTAAATTTCAAAAACTGTTCCATCATTAGGAGTAAACTGTTCCAACGTGTCTTAGAATCTATTATTAACATATATTCTGTTTTATTTTCAGTTAGTATATATTTTTGTAATATGGCATTTTTTGTAGGGGAAGGTTTAAATATCTTAACAATTTTTCGAACTTTATAAATTATAGGAAGCCATTCTTGATGGGTTAATATTTCCTCCTCATTAGCAATATCGTCTTCAACAATTACATTGTCATTATCTTCATTGTCAATATCACTCTCACTCTTACTCTCTTCAATGTCGGAATTCGAAGTTTCTATATCCACAATATTTGGATTCTTCTGTTCTTTATTTTTTTGGTATAATACATCTATTACTCCTAATTGAATTCCATGTGCATAGCACAACTGCTGATTTGCACCAATCAACTTTCCAAATTTTTTCATAACTGTTGCACCATTAGTCGTTATGGATACAATGTCTTCTTTCAGGGATAATCCATGTTTCGCTAATTTAGATTTAAGCAATTAATTAAGCCATTAATTAGTTAATTAATTTCGCCCGTTAGGGAGACATAAAAACTAAATCGTATACTATTTTGCTATGTTGGCGATCCCTGAACATATAGTGGAGACAATTTAAAAAATTTGTAGTAAATACCGAAAAACCGGTATTTAAATTTGTGAATACCGGTATTACGAAATTGTAAAATGACTCAAAATACCGGTATTTGGTATCCCGGTATACCGGTATTGCAATCCCTATACAGGACAAATTATTCATCTCTATCCGGAGCGGTATGTAATGCAATTATCACTTACTCTTTTTGCAAAAATATGAAGAGTAGATATTTTATTAAAATCCGTTTGAATGCTTTAATATTATAGAAAATTTGATTTCTGATAAAATTAGGTTCTAATTCTGGAAAATATAATTGCATTATTATTATTATTTTAACCTTTTATCTTCATTATCTTAATCTTTTTCTTCATTTGACAACATTAACTAATCCTATTGTTAACTATTAGTTTGAAATGAAGATTATTACTAATAATAGATTACTTTTGAAATAGGATGCGAAGAAAGCTAAAGCCATTAATTTCACTGATGCATGTTACTAAAATATTTGCTTAGAGCAATTATTTATTTTTTTTATCCTGAAATAAAGGAAAATGTATTTAAAGCGTATAAACGTCTGATATAATTGCTTCATAAGAAATGCACGTTTTTTCCCAATAATGATGAATATTACCGAAAGGATTGCTCCAAGTATGTAATTAAATATTTAAACAATAAAAATAATTATATAGTTATTAAATATAAATATTTTAACAGTTTTGTATTTCTCAAAATATTTGCTTAGAGCAATTATTTATTTTTTTTATCCTGAAATAAAGGAAAATGTATTTAAAGCGTATAAACGTCTGATATAATTGCTTCATAAGAAATGCACGTTTTTTCCCAATAATGATGAATATTACCGAAAGGATTGCTCCAAGTATGTAATTAAATATTTAAACAATAAAAATAATTATATAGTTATTAAATATAAATATTTTAACAGTTTTGTATTTCTCAAGCGCAATATATTGAAAAGCTTATTTTAAAGGCATAAGTACAATACGAGCATTAAAAAGTAAACGAAACCGAAATTATATTTATCTAAATTGAAATAGAGAACACTACTGATATTTCTGCCTAAATTATTTTATATTAGTGGAAATATTTCATAACAAGGTTGTAAAACTATTTCCAATGCGTTTATTTATTCGCTATGTCTTACTAGTTTTTAAATGTTACCCCTTCCAGTTAAAATTACAAGAATGATATATATGTTACCGTGAAAGTGTGAAATCCGTTATTTTATAGAATACCTAGTTATTCCATGAAATAACTGATCGTGTCCGTTAAAGTATAAAACTCTCTTTATTTCATGGTTTAACTAGTTATTTCATAGAATAACGATCTGCAGCCCGTTAAAGTCTAAAATAATCTATATCATATATCTCGCACGACAAATACATTTACCTTCCACCCCTACTGCATTTATGTTTTTGTTTGTTTGTTTTAGAAATAAAAAATGTTTTTGTTTTAGAAATAATGTTCTTTGTAATTCCAAGTGTCATTTCAGTAATCCTTGTTGTAACAAATGATTTTAGGGTACGTTTCCATAAATACCATTTATACGCTGCATAAATTAAATAATTGCTTCTTTTTCATTTTAATTGTCCATCATCAGTTTAATTTCATTTTTGATAAATTGTTTATTTTACACTTTAACTGTCTCTCATTAGTTAATTTATAGTTATTTTACCTAGTTATTTCATAGAATAACTAGTTAAAGTGTCAAATTAATAACATATTACACACTTTAATGGACACGATCACTTATTTCATGGAATAACTAGGTATATTCTATGAAATAACTGCATTATATACTTTATCGGTAACATATATATATATTTTCAGGTGACCATCGTAGGATTTCGAACAAAGAAAGTCCTATACTTGGGTGTTCGAAACAAGTATTGCTCCGTCTGCTTCAGAGCAAATAAATTGAAAATACCACCGAACAATCATATATCTTATAAAAACTGGAATGGAAGCTCTTCGGGAATGAAGGCTGACATTATTAAAGAAGGATTCCAAAACAGTATTTCGATGTATGGTGTGAAATATGCAAAGCTCGTTGCAGACGGAGATATTAATGTTTACAAAATGATTTTAGATTCTAGACCTTACGATGAGTTCCAAGTGGAAAAAATAGAGTGTCACAACCATCTCTACAGGAACTTTTGTAATAAATTGAAAGACATTGCCAAAAATACAAAGTCTGGACCCATTGTCCATAAGAAGCTCCTGGAAAAAAACATTTTAAAAATGCGAAAGGCCGTATATAACGCTATTGCCTTTTATTCAAAATTTCCACCAAAAGACGGAGTGCAGAAATTGCAGAAGTGCATGATAAATGTTACGTATCACAAGCAATGCATAGAAGCATTTTGTAAGGAAGAAAAAAGAACTGAAAGAGATATGGGGGAGGATCTACGAAACAGTGGACTGCTTTTTACAGTAATGACTGCTATACAAAATTTTTCAATTGTTGCAAAATTTATTGGCGGGAAAAAATTAATTTCTGCCTTTGCAACAGTTACCAGGCTCGTTGTAATGGCGCAGTGATTTCACATAATTCCAGGATTTTGATGTTTTCCGTTCATAAAAACATGTACAATACAAGTCCTAGAATTTGTGTGAAATCTTTGGAAAGAAAAAGGCAAAAAGAGAAGGAGCAAAGAAAAGGAAAACTACGTAAATGTAGAAAAACTTTATTCAGAGATAAAGCTCGGAATAAAAGTTACGGGCCCAGTGCGGAAAAGCCTGATTTGGCGAAACTCCAGAACAGGAGTTTCGCCAAAAGCGAGAGCAAATGATAAAATCTCTTCAGTTATCTGATGCTGAAGCTGCATCCTTAGAAAGGGCAACGATTGAACAGAAAGGCTGTTCGTTGTGGAGAGAGGAGCGTCGGAAGCGACTAACGGCTTCTGATTTTGGAATCATTTGCTGCAGAAAAGAATCAACTAGTTGCGAAAATATGATTAAAAATAAATTATATTCACATTTTCTTTCTGCGGCTATGAAATACGGCCAAGAAAACGAGGTCAATGCTATTAGAGCCTTAGAAGAAAATTTTAATTTGAAAGTCGAATGTTGCGGTTTATTCGTAAACCCAGATTTTCCATATCTAGCTGCATCTCCGGATGGGCTAATTGGTGATGATGGGATTGTTGAAGTAAAATGCCCAGCATCCTGCAAAAATATTTCTTCAGATGAGGCAATAAAATCAAAAAAATTTCCATTCTGGAAATTAAACAAAGATGGAACAACAATTGTAAATAAAAACCATAAGTATTATTTTCAAGTGCAGGGCCAGCTGCATATTACACAAAGAAGCTTTTGTTTATTTGCAATGTGGACGGAGGAGGGGGAAAAAAAAAAAGAAAATAATTCGTGATCCAATATTTTGGCAACAAAAAATGGAGAAAAAATTGACCTTCTTTTATTTTGACTTTGTTGCCAGAACTTGTTGATCCCAGATATCCAAGATCGATGAAAATTCGGGATCCTTCTGCTATTATAGAAGCCCAAAAGCAAAAAAGGAGAAAACACAATAAGAATGTTTCGGAAGCTTTTTGTTCTCTGGTCACTTTTATAACTGTACTTTTTTTTGTATATAATTCGTTGCTATTTTGGCTGCGTTTTTTTTATCAATGTTTTATAGATTTGATATTGTACATAGCATTTATCTTATTTATATATTTTGCAATAAATGATAATAAATTTTATTCTAAATGGAAAAGTAATATTGATTTTATGTGAAAAATAATTACAGGAATTAAATTCATTTAAAGGGTGGTAAGATATAAGAAAATCTATATTCTCTTTTATTTACTAATATTTGAATATTCTCATATTTCTGAATACGTTTTCTTCAAAATCGCTATAATCTTTTCTCATAAAAGGAAATGTATGTGTATGTATGTATATTACATTTGTTCAATAAGCAATATCTTTATCAAAATTTTTTTTAAAAAACGTTTTTTTTTTTCTTCTTGTTAACGATTAATATAATTTAATAGCTTTATTTTATGTTTCTGGTTCTGATTTTGCTAATATTTATCAAGTTACGAGCAACTCCGTGCAAGTACTGCTAATTATATTAGTGGTTTGGGAGCTATTTTAGAAATCTTAAATAAAGCTTTTAGAGAAATTTTCACGCATCGTTATCATTAGATTAAAATTTCAACAACAACATGACAACAAAGTAATGTTTTTTTTTTTTAAATCTATATTAGCATTTATGTACCAATATATTTTACTATTGATCTTTCCTCCTATTCATGTATCTACATTGCTTATATTTGGATAATGAGAAAATAATTGTTTAATGGAACAAGGAAATGTCCTCAATGTAATAATGGATGTATAATGATCAATGTTAGTGAAATTAATTAATATTAGATGAGAATATTATCTGTAATGCTCATAAACAATGCTGAATGAGAAAGTTTTTGTATTAGTTGAACTTTAAATACTTTAATTTTTCAAGTTCCCATTTTAGTTGAGATTATTGAAAATTAGAAAGATGCCTTGCACAAAATGTGGAACAGTATAAGTTTTTTAAACTAGTAGTAAATGTTGCATGTCTATCGAATTTGAAGTTCAATATACACTTATGAGTAAGCGATCAAAAGCAAGCTAAGTTAATTTTATCAATCATAAATCTGGATTATAAAAATTATCTAAAACTAAGTTGATCACTGCTTTCATAAAAACTTTTTCTTATATGACAAAGAAATAATGTTTTTTAATGTGTATTGGCATTTGTGTTACAATATATTTTACAACTATTTTTCTTCCAATTCATGATTATATATAAGTAATCATAATTTGTATTTTCAACGAAGCAACATTTCTACCAAGTTTTTTAATTGAATCTCACTAAAAACATTTTTTATATTTTAGTTACTTACAAATAAAAAAAATGGCTGATAAGCTTTCAGGAATGCGAAATGGTTTTGACTTATTCCGGATGTTAGAGAAATGTTTGTGGTCACTTTCCTCTTTTCTTTGTTAAATACAGGTGACCATATTATACATATTGTGAAATATTAAGAAAAGAATTCTATAGAAATTAGATTTAATTTTTTTTAAAAAAATTGTAACTCTTTTTTTTATTTTCATATTATTTTTTATATATTATAATTTATATTTATATATATTTATTTATATATATAAGTAAAAATTATTACAAAGCCAAGATGAATTTTCAGATTGAAACATTCCAGAATTCTGATACGAAATCCTAGCTAAGCGGATGAATGGTGATATTGGCAAAATCCAATAAATAAATAAAACAAAAGAAAAGAAAAAATCATTCAGTTAATGGTTTAAAAATTTCGAAAACCAGGAGACACTTAATCTAATATATGCATTATACAATTTAATTTATTTATTTCTTCCAATTTATGCACATTATCATATTAAGTTGGTTATATTCCACGTTTAGAAAAGCTAATTAATAGAATTCATCCTAACATTATTTTCAAAATAACTATATTTATTTTTTCTTTTTAATATGGAGCAAATGAGTCATTTAATTAAAATTTAGGATATTCTCTTTTTTACGAAAATAAGGCAGAAATTAGGAACATCCCAGCTACACAGAAACACCAGGCCATATCAAATACGTCACATTAGTTGAAAAATTCACCTTAATTTTGTTCGTTTCCTTCCTCATTTAAGCTTATTTAATATTTTTTTAAATAAATAATTGACTTATAAAATTTCAAAGAAAATTTAGGAACATTTTATTAAAATTCGCTGTAGGTACTAAAGCTATTGAGAGAAAGGATTGAACCCATTCTTTGGGGATGACTTCGAGGTCTTACATTTTCATAGGCACATAGATCTTGCCCGATCCTCCTGGATTGAAAAATTAATGAACACAATTATTGTTAAAAATGAAGTCGTGTCAAACGAAATACTATAAATATTAAATTATTCAATTGCTCCTTCTAAATTTCAGGATTCTCTAATATTAATTAACATAATTATGAAGAGCAATTAAATGTCCCAAAATCGAAGCACTTCAATAATTAATCAGTGCTGAGTTCTGTGTTCCAAAAGTCCTTCTAGCATTCACGCTGCCCTCGGTACGATTTTCTGTGCAAGCATAATTCCAGAATATCCAACTCAAAGAGTATCTTTTCCAAACAAGTTTGGGGGCTCATTAACCCCACTGTAGAGCTGGTTGTGTGTATTTAAGCCAAGGAAAGATGCCTTCTTGTCTCTTTTCTTATTTATTTTGCACACACACACATATAACAACACATGGACGATGACTTCACATATATAAGGTAACACATAATACTATATACAATTAAAGTAGAAATTGCCGCTAACAAAGAGCGAACGAATACTTCTTTTTGCCGCTAACAAAAGAGCGAGCGGTGCCTACTTGCACCAGTTTCACACCAACTCTCAGGGAGAAGTATTTACAAAAACAGCTTAAGTGCGCCTCCCCCACATTCCAAACATACATATGGGTTAGCGCATACTGCGCCATCTATGTTCAGTATTAATCTTTACTGTATGAATAAATATACAAAGAATAAAAAATACAAATAAAGTAATTAAATAAAAACAAAATATTATAAATAATAAAATCACATAAACACCCACCAAACCCCTCTTGTGATGTACAAAGACAGTGTCGGTGTTGCCAGTTCAGTGGGTCGGTTGACCTTCTGAGTGTCACACTCTTCACTCAGCAATATCTCCTGGGGACTAGGAATTCTTTTTTTGTTGGGTGTTATTCGGCTTGTCAATCAAACCTTTTAAACCTCTTCCGTCATTAGTTTGGTCACCGCCTTATCCCCCCCCCCCATCGATAGGTGGGCTTTCGTCGACATCGGGTTTCTTTCTCTGCATATGGCACTTACTTCAAGCAACAGCGAGCTGAACATCTGACGCCGCTCCTCGTTTCTCAGAAAACCATTCTCCCCGATACCCCCCAAGAGGGAGAACTCGCCCTTGTTCCTATTGAAAAGGTGGAAGTTTTGGCAGATAGCCTCCAAGACTAGTTTGCACCCTACGCTGACGCGTGGCTTTCAAACCCTACCCTGACGAAATACGCCACAGATCAGCTGGAGAACGTTTTGACACATGAACATCTCGAGCCCGTTCGGCCGACGGAGATAATAGAATTTATGAAAAACGTTAAGCCGAATAAATCGCCAGGATTGGACCTAATTACAAATCGCATGATTAAAAACGTCCCGCCTAGATTTATTTTATATTCAACTTTTTTAATAAATAAATTAATGGAACTTTGTTATTTTCCCGATTGCTGGAAAACAGCTGTGGTTGTTCCTATTCCAAAACCAAACTCTGATTTGACTTTACCTCAAAATTTTCGTCCCATCTCGCTACTTAGTAGCCAGAACAAAGTGTACGAATCTGTGCTTCTCAAACGTCTGAATCAATTCCTTAGCGACAATAATATTATAATTTCCGAACAATTTGGTTTTCGAAAAAATCTGTCGACGAATCGCTAGCTTATTCGTGTTACAGAATTGATTCACAGCTGCTTTGTGAAGTCCCAAACCACAGGTGCACTTTTTCTGGAAGTAGCCAAAGCCTTTAATAAAATTTGGCACGAAGGGCTTTTATTCAAGTGCATGCGACTTGGATTTTCGGCGCAATTTGTCAAAATTTTACGCTCATATCTACTCTCTCGTAATTTTCGGGTACGAGTAAATAATATAATTTCATCTCCCAGACCAATCCTGAGCGGTTGTGCGCAAGGGAGTTTACTTTCTCCAACTCTTTAACATTTATGTTAACGATCGGCCCAGAGCTAGTAATTGTCATTTAGCAATTTTTGCAGACGATACCGCCATTCTCACATTATGTAAGCGTCATACTAGTTGCAACTCAACTCCGCTCCAAAGTGTAATTAATTCAGATTTCGTTTTTTCTCGATGTAAATATGCTTTCGAAACTTTCTATGTAAATAATCGCAAATAAAGTGTTCTCTTATATCACATCCATAGTAATTATTGAAGATATTTTACAAATTGGAGTTAGCGACAGGACTATGGATTATCTAAAACGGGAGAGAACACAACTCAGGCGATTATTTACCAAATCGTTGAAAGAAGTTGAAAATGCTGTGAAAACGGAACCGGTAAGTAAAATTGAATTGATACCGGTATTTAATATTTTAAGTGATAAAGCTGAAAGGTTATTTGAATTAGATGAAAAAATAAGAGTAAAATGGTCCGAAATGGAAAATATTCAAGAAGAAGAATTTTCTAATGACCTTGACATAGCGGAAAATTATCGCGATCAGTGGATTGCTTTGAAAACGAAAGTCGATTTTGTTTTGGCTACGAAAGAAAATAGTGATACTTCCTGTGTATTAAATGAAACAAAACGAACTTTTCGCCTTCCCAAGTTGGAATTAAAAAGTTTTGACGGCGATATAAAGAACTGGCTCGAATTCTGGGGACAATTCAAAAAAATTCACGATGATGATACTATTGATTCGGATGATAAATTTCAATATCTTTTGCAAGCGACGGAAATTGGTTCATCGGCAAGAGATTTAGTCGAAAGTTTTCCGCCATCGGGCGCGAATTATACTAAAGCTATTGAACAATTGAAATCGCGTTTTGCTAAAGATGAGTTGTTGATCCAAATTTATGTTCGTGAACTTTTGAATTTTGTTTTAACGCAAGCAAAGAATGGAGAAAATTTCACTTTACGTGCTCTTTATGATAAATTAGAAACCCAGTTAAGAGCATTAGAGACATTAGGAGTGACATCTGAAAAGTACGAAGCAATGCTGCATCCATTAGTAGAGTCAGCTCTTCCAGAAGATCTTATAAAAGAGTGGGAACGAACACGTAGCAGAGTTGAAAATAAAGTCAAGCCGAATATTTTGGAAAACTTGTTAGAATTTCTTCGATCGGAAGTCGAGAGTGATGAGAGATTACAACTTGCTCGATCCGGTTTTGCGAAGGATCAAGAGTTTCAAAGAATTAAACCGAAAGATAAAATTCCTACGGCAGCTTGTATTGTATCTAGTGAAAAGAAAAGAGCTGAAAAAAAATGACAAGCAATGCATATTTTGTAATAAGTCATTTCATAATTCAACAGAATGCTTTAAAGCTCCTGATATGTCACTGGAAGAGAAAAAAGAAATATTAAAGAAGAAAGGTGCGTGCTTTATTTGTTTGAAACCAGGTCATAATTCGAAGATTTGTAGGGCCTATTTGAAGTGCATTATATGCAAGAAAAAACATCATAGTATTATGCGTCCAAATATAAATCAAACAAAACAGAATCCATCACCTGAATTAGATGCCAAGATTCCCTTGTCGCTAAGGAATTCACCTACATTATTGTTAACGGTATTGGTGAAAATCATCAATAAAGACAGATTTTTAATTATCCGAGGATTATTCGATACCGGTGCTCAAAGATCTTTTATAAAAAAGGATATTGTGGATAAACTGGGATTAGAACCAGTAGATCAAGAAATGTTAAGTCATGGACTTTTTTTTTGGGGGGGGGATAGTGAAACTAAACAAAAGTCCCATAATGTGTATAACATTACATTGCAAAGCGTGTGTTCAAATTTCAGGCACAACATTTCCGTTTGAGATGAAAAGAAAATATGTGGTGCTATTCCTCGTGTAAGTAATCATGAAATGTTTCCCATTTTGAAGAGAAAAAATATAGAATTAAGTGATACAGGGGAAGACACTCCTGAAATAGATTTATTAATAGGAGCAGATTACCTTGGTGTATTGCTGACGGGATCAATTGAACACATTGATAAAAATTTAGTAGCCATAAAAACAAAACTCGGATGGACAGTTCAAGGTAAACAAACGAAACAGTCAAAATCTTTGGAGAATATTATTTATGTTGCCAATTTAGATTTGACGGAATTATGGAGTCTAGATGCCATCGGTATACGAGATCCTGTAGAAATTAAATCAAGGCAAGTAGCCGATGAAGAAACAGTTGAATTTTTCCGTAAAACTATTAAGAGAAATGAAGACAAGAGATATGAAGTATGTTTGCCGTGGAAAAGTGGATATCCAGAGTTAGAAAGCAACAAAGAATTAGCCACTAAGCGTTTGATGTCAACTACAAAAAATCTTATTCGATCAGAACATTTAAGTGAATATGATGATGTGTTTAATGAGTGGATTCGAGAGGGAATTATCGAAATTGTAAATGAAGATAAGAATAAAGGACATTATTTACCTCATCATCCTGTAATAAAGACTGGAGATACAACTACAAAGATTCGCCCTTTTTCGATGCCTCAGCAAAAGACTCTAAAAGAAATTGCTTGAATAATTGCTTAGAAAAGGGTCCAAATTTATTAAAATTAGTACCAAAATTGATAATGCAATGTCGCAAAAATGCTATTGGAATAACATCAGATATTAAAAAGGCCTTCTTACAAATCAGTTTGAACCCAAAGGATAGAGATTATTTTAAGTTTTTATGGTGGAAAGATTTTTCAAGAAGAGAGGAATTGATCACCCTGAGACATTGTCGAGTGGTATTTGGTGCTTCTCCTAGTCCATTTTTACTTGAGGCAACGATAGCTCATCATCTAGAGAATGTCTCAGATGGAAGGAAGGAAACAGCTCGTCAACTTCAAAAATCCTTTTATGTAGATAACTGCATAACTAGTTTAGAAACTAGAGAAGAGGCAGCCAAATTTATTTCTGAAGCTAAAGAACTAATGTCTGCAGCCAAATTTGATTTACGAGGTTGGGTTACTTCTGAAGAAATTGTAGAAGAAACAAAAAAGAGATATATTCCAATACTAGGACTTTCCTGGGATACTGAAAATGATGAACTTTCTTGTATCAGTGCTATTAAAATTTCAGAAGAAAATATAACCAAACGAACATTATTATCTATTGCTCAACGAATTTACGACCCTATAGGATTTACAAGTCCAACTACTCTAATTCCAAAGATCATTCTACAAAAAACGTGGAAAAGAAAAATTAATTGGGATGATGTGCTTCCACCAGATATATGTAATGAATTTTTAGCCTCGTACATACATGCAAATCTGCTAAAAGATTGCAAAATTCCAAGAAGACTAATTTCAAATCCCTTTAAAGATTGTCAGATAAGTCTTCACTGTTTCAGTGACGCCAGTGAAGCCTCTTATGCTGCATGTATTTTTTTACGTGCTGAATATAACGGGAAAGTTTCAGTTCAATTAGTGGCAAGTAAGTCAAGAGTGTCACCAACAAAGGAAATTACAATTCCTCGATTAGAACTGTTGGGAGCTCTTATATTATCCCGATTATATTGCCAAGTGACAGATGGACTTGAGGTAAAATTTAATGAAGTATACTTTTGGACTGACTCGACTGTTGTCTTAACTTGGATTAAACGGGATAGTTCTTGGAATACATTTGTAAGAAATAGGATAACTGAAATAAGAAAATATACCAATTCTGATAACTGGCATTTCGTGCCAGGTCATATGAATCCAGCAGACCTTCCTTCAAGAGGTTGTGATGCAAAGATTTTATTGAAGAGCAAGTGGTGGGAAGGTCCAGAATGGTTATCAAAATCACAAGAGTTCTGGCCTTTGAATGAAAAACAAATTATTGATGAAAATTTAGTTGAATCAGAGAAAAGAAAAACAATAGTCAGTAATGTGGAGCATGAATCAGTTAACTTTACTGACAATCTACTTTATTTCTCGAAATATACAAAGATTTTAAGAATGCTGACTTGGATACTACGTTTTATTAAAAACTGTCGTCTTAAAGAAAAATGTAAGGAAACAGAACTAACCTATGAAGAAGTCCAATCAGCTGAAAACTGTTTGCTAAAGCTAATTCAAAAGGAAAGTTTTGCAGGAAGCAAGATGAAAGCATTGAAAAATATGCATACTTTCAAAGACGATTCCGACATTCTTAAAGTTAGAACTAAGCTCATACTGGGAGATGAAGGAGAAAATTTTAAGTGCCCTATATTGTTGCCAGGTAACCATGAAATAATACGTCGATTGATACACCAAAAACATTGTGAGTTGCAGCATGCCGGACTTCGAACTCTCATTTCCAATTTGAGGGAAAATTACTGGATTATTTCTGTCAATAAAATAGCAAAACAAGTAAGCTTTCATTGTATTACTTGCAAAAGATTTAAAGCCAAACCTACGGAGCCACCTTTAGCACCTCTTCCTAAAAATAGAATAAAAGTTGCTGCAGCATTTGAAGTCACAGGGATTGATTTGGCAGGCCCATTGTTTTTGCGTTCTGGAGAAAAGACATGGATTGTCCTTTTTACCTGTGCTATTTATAGGGCTGTTCATCTTGAGTTAGTCAATTCCTTGTCCACGGAAGCCTTTATAATGGCTTTAAGAAAAGTTTTTGCTAGGAGAGGTCGAGTTAATATAATCTACACTGATAACGGCACCAACTGCGTTGGTTCAAGTAATGCCTTGAAAAATCTAGATTGGGAGAAGATCATGTCGTTTTCCACTATCAAGAAAATTAAATGGAATTTCAACCCTCCAACTGCTGCATGGTGGGGTGGATGGTGGGAGCGGATGATTCGCATGCTAAAAGAAATGCCAAGGAGAATTTTGGGCCGAAAGAGTATTGATTATGAAGAATTGGAAACTCTTATATGTGACTGTGAAGCTATAATAAATTCCAGGCCTCTCACATATATTGAAGATAATTCAGAAGGTCTAAGGCCATTGACACCTGCTTGTTTCTTGCAAGGCATTCCTAGTAGTGATACAACAGATTTAGACGAAATCGACAGTAAAAGCCTAAATAGAAGATTACGTTTTATTCAAAAACTACGGCATGATTTAAGAACGAGATTTCACAACGAATACTTAGCAATGTTAGTGTATAAAGGTCGTCACACCCGAGATGAATCTTTGAATGTTGGAGACATAATTCTCCTTGAAACTGATGGAAAACGCCTTCACTGGCCCTTAGGAATTGTAACTGAAGTCCTCCCTGGAGCAGATGGACATTCAAGAGTCGCCAGAGTAAGAACAGCTCAAGGGGAAAAATGAAGTCCATTCCAGAGACTTTATTCCTTGGAAATCAGAAGTTCTGAAAAATTACCATTCATTGCTCAGCAAAAGGATAAAGACACAAACACTCAATTTCCTGCAACTCCAGCTGTTTCAGATCAAGATTCCAGTGAAGATGATGATTATATAACCAAAGTAACTCCTGATGTTGTCACTAAAGCTGGCCGGCGTATTAAAATTCCCAGCAGACTCGATTTATAACTTTTTTTGCAATTTCAGGTGCTCCATAAAATTGCAAGGTGGGAGATTATGTAAGCGTCATACTAGTTGCAACTCAACTCCGCTCCAAAGTGTAATTAATTCAGATTTCGTTTTTTCTCGATGTAAATATGTTTTCGAAACTTTCTTTGTAAATAATCGCAAATAAAGTTTTCTCTTATATCACATCCATAGTAATTATTGAAGATATTTTACAATAGGGATCCACACACAATCATAGCAAACATACAACAGCACATGACCGTTTTACAGTGCTGGCTCATCGGCTGGAAAATAAAAGTCAACCCAAATAAATGCGCTTGCCTCCTATTTTCTAAAAAGTTGATAATGCCTGATCTAGCCTCTATCCAAATTTTCGGCCAACCCATCCCCTTCATAAAAGAATATAAATACCTAAAGTTAGTTTTAGACGAAAAATTAAGCTTTAATAGCCATATTAAAGCAGCCCTTTCCAAAGCTACTAAAATGAGTATTAAACTCAACAGCTTAATTTCTCCATGGAGCAAACTATCGATTAGGCCCAAGCTTCTGCTATACAAAGCTATTTTAAGACCAATTTTAATGCACGGCTCCCAAATTAGGGGGGCGATATCAGCCATTAACATCAAGAGTTGCAAGTTTTTCAAAACAGACAACTGAGGAAAATTGTTAATGCACCCTGGTATGTAAGAGGAAAAACAATACATAACGACCTCACAATTGAACCTGTTTCGGAATTTATTAAAAGAACGTCAATTAAGTTCTTCGAAAAATTACCCCAGATTCGCAACGAGTTACTTAAAATACCAGCATACGATCCAACGTTACCCAGCTCTAGGAAAAGACCTAAAGCTGCAATTGAAAATATTTACATTAATTTCCCAGCCGTAAAAAAGCTGAGAACTTCATAACTCTGTTGCCAATCTGGTGGCTTAAAATTCTCAAAATTATAACTGTTTAGGCCTTAGATAGCTACGATGAGCTACACGCGCGAATAATTTTCTGGAATTTTTTTAAATCAGCCAAATTAAATTCAGCCCCCATAGAAAAGACACGTGCAACGTAAATCCATTAAAATTCTTCTTACCCCATAAATAATCCCAAATTATTTTTAATTAATTAATGATATCATAAATAATAACAATAATAATTAAAATAACAAATCTCATGACGTTAGAGCTTTATTGCGCTCGTCTAAATTAATTTCAATTAAATGTAACTTTTCCCTAAACTAACAAATTAAAGTATCTATTCCAAATTATGATGTGGAGGTGCTCGTGACCACTTTGTCACATCGCGGAACTCCGAAACATCACGACGTTGCCGTTGTCGAAAGTCCCTTACACACTGATATGCGTTCCAGGAACAGATATCTCACAAATAGTTGTGGCGGGCGGCAGAACCTATTGATCACATGCAGAGTTTCCCATTTCACAGAGTCAGGTCCAAATTCTTCCTATCCTATCACAAGATAATGACCATCTCTGGAAGCAATGCGCGGCTTGTCTCATTATACGGAAACAAGTATATAAAAAAAGAAAGAGATGAAAGTAAAATTGAGGAAATATGATATCTGCAGCAATAAGGTTCTGATGGTTAAATATGAAGATGATAATCATTGTTAAAAATTATGACTCAATACTTGTGAAAACATGATATTGATAGAAAGCATTCTTTGCATGCTCTGAAAGAAAAAAAATCACTAAAAAATAAAATCTTTGAAATAAATTTTTAAAATTATTTATCTAAATATAATATTTATTTGGTGACACATACAAATGTATTTTAAATCATAATCATTCCATATGTTACTGAAAATTTTTAAGTTGATGTAAATGGAATAACATTATGTACATAATGAAAAGAACTATACTTTTATATTTACTATATATAAAAGTATATTAACATTTGGTAAGAAATTCTTTCATATTTCTGTGTAAATTCAAACCATTATTTTAGATGAAAGAAGCAGTGGTTTAAAGATTAATCGGAGAGAATCTGACATACATTTAATGCTTATCTCCGAAATACTAGAGGCTAAAAGACAAGAGGGTTTTGAATTGGATGAGCGAATCGATTTTATTCGTAGGTAAGTATTGCAAAAATCAAAATGAGTTTTTTTATCATACGCAACCGTGTTGCTTGTTTCTTCCGCAGCTATGTTGTTGGATAGACATAAAAGCCAAATCGATGATTTCAGGTATCTGACTACAGTAAAATAGCAGATTGGGTTAAAATTAAGAATTTTTTTGTTAGTTTATTTTAAAGCCTCTTTATTTGGATCTCCAAATCTGTGTTTGCTTTATTTTTACGAATAGAATCCAAGTAATAGAAATTTTTATAGAAATACTGCATCCGAAAACGGAACTTGATATTTTCCATCCCTTCATCACATAAACGATACTCAAAATTATAAATTTATTTACATTTTGCTCCACCAGTTCATTTTTATCTGTATCAGAATACTTTAGTGAATGTTTCCAACAGAATTCTAAAATAAAAAATGAATTAAAAATTAATCAATGAATTAAATTTCATGTTGCTAATAATTTACGATTTAATAAAAATACATATTGCAGGTACATTACCTACTGATTAAATGCCATTTAAAGGTACTCTTCCTGTGATTTAAATGTTATTTACAGATATTCTGCTTGGGGATTAATCTTCTTTTGAGGTTACGAATAATTTATGAAGATTTTGAATTTTTTTTCTTTACCTTTGAAGAAATATTTTTGAATATAATTTTTCCACTATATATATATATATATATATATATATATATATATATGTAGTGACGAGCGCCTGTTGGCGAGCGCCATCTGCTGGTTGTTAGACGGAGTTTACGCTGGTTAGACGGAGAGCAGATCAGACGGATCTGGACGAGAGAAAAGACGTAGCAGATCAGACGGATCTGGACGAAGTAAAGACGAGACGAGACGCGACGTATTCGACGAAATCTACTGAATGTTCAATTCTTTTATGTTAATGTATAGATATCCTAAATGTCCTAATCGTCCTAAATGTAATTAAATGTGCGTTCTAAAATAGTAGTGATTTCTGAGTCCTACAAAATATGGGGGTTCGGCCGAGATATTAATGAAGAGCCAAACAGGAGTGAAATTTGACGTAGAGCAATTTGACGTGCTACAATAAACCTTTTGGATACCAACTCCTTGTGGACTGACGCAGTGTGGATCGACGTTGAAGAAATTGTGAGTACAATTTTGATTTATTCTCAAGTATGGCATTTCTTACACGAGCACGAAAGAGCGACTTACTAACTTTAGTAGACGAATTAGAACTAACGGCACCACAGGATGCCAAAGTGCGACAGTTAGTTACAATGATAACAAAGTCGAAAGACTATGACGAAAAGTTCGTAAAAGATTTACTTTTAACTATCACTCAGGAGCGCGAAAGGTTAGATGCTGAAAAGGCCAAAGCCGAAAAGGCTAAGGCAGAAGCCGAAAAGAATGAGCGTGAATATACTTTGAAAAAGTTAGAACTTGAGTTAAAAAGTAGAGAAAATACTTTAACTGCATCAGATATGCCTAAGACTGATATATTAAAATTGCTAAAGAATTATGATAATAGCGGAGACATAAGTGTTTACCTTTCGTTATTTGAGAAACAAATAAGTAGGGCTAACATTGCAAAAGAAAACTGGATTTCTTATTTACTCGGGTTATTACCATTGGATATAGTCAATTTAATTGCTCGCGAACCTGATCCATCAGCTAATGACTATGATTACATAAAAAAACTCTTGCTTAAAAGATTTAAATTAACTTCCGAACAACTCAGACAGAAGTTCTTTACTCACAAACGAGATTCTTCTTCATCATGGCGGGATTTCGGTTTTGAACTGAATAACTTTTTTGAGGAATGGATAAATTGTTTAGAAATAACCGATTTTGAAGATTTAAAGCAGCTAATGGTCGTTGACCAGTTAAAGAGTAAAATACCAAATGACGTACGCGATCATTTCCTCGACGATTTACCCAAAATAAAGAAAGTAGAAGATTTGGTTAATAAACTGGACGAATATGAAGCTGCACGAAGTCACCTTAAAAAGGAAACAAACAGAAATTGGCGTGTTTCCGAAAACAGAAGTAAATTTGATATCGCGAAAGAAGCTAAAAATTCACCATTGCCGTTCGTTCGTGCTCAAAAGAATTATGTTGATGATAATTACTATAACAAGAGTATTAATAAATGTTTTAATTGCAATGAGACTGGCCACAAATCAACTAATTGCAAGTTTAAAAACAAAGGATTGAAATGTTTCCAATGTGGTAACTTTGGCCACAAAGCCAGTAACTGCCCGCAAAGAGATTTTAAAGTGTCTCTCTCTAATAAAGTATATACTCGTAACTCTCCAAAAACTGTAAATAAGCTTAGTAAAAATGTTGAAATAAATGGTGTAAATTGTGATGCATTAATTGATACTGGAAGTGGTATTACTATGATTAATTATGATTTTTATTTGAAAATTGGTAAACCTAATTTAACGACTGATAATGTGAAATTAGCTGGTATAAGTGGAGATAGCATTACTCCTCTAGGTTTTTTTTATTGTGATATATTAATTGATGAATATGTAATATCAACTAATGTGTATGTGTTAGAAATAATGCCGAACGAAATAATCATCGGCATGGACGTATTAAATAACCTAAGCTTTTCATTCCAAGAAAATCCAATTATCATTCATGAAAAAAGAGCCCAAATAAATTACACCCGGCTGGTGAGAAACGAGGTCAAGGTCGTATCACTACGTTCCTCGGAGCTGAAAAGAGACAGTCAGGCACCTATTTTTGCTGAGACTGGCAATAAAATAAATACACATCCTCTCCCATACTTCATTCATTTAACGGATTCGATAAACTATGATGAAATCGACATGAGTCATGTAAAAAAACCGTTGAGACAGGAAATAAATCGTCTTTTAAATAAGTATTCGCCAAACAAAACAAAAAGTACGGATTTGCAAATGAAAATAATATTGAGCGATGATATTCCGATTAGTCATAACCCTCGAAGGCTGCCTTTTAAAGAACAAAAATTCGTTGAAACTCAGATTGATAAATGGTTACAGGAAGGGATAATAAAACCCAGTAGTTCAAATTTTTCTTCACCCGTGGTTTTGTGCAAGAAGAAGGATTATAGTTATAGGTTATGCATTGATTATCGTAAGCTAAATAAAAAGATGATTAAAGATCGGTACCCTTTACCCCTCATAGAAGATTTGCTCGACAAACTTGAGCAATCAAAAATATTTACTACTTTGGACTTGAAAAACGGATTTTTTCATGTAGTCGTAGAGAAAGATAGCACAAAATTTACGTCTTTTGTAACACATCATGGGCAGTGGGAATTTCTTAAAGTACCATTTGGACTTTCCAATAGTCCGAGTGTATTTCAGCGTTACATTAATGTGATATTTAGGAATTTGATGCTAGATGGAACTGTACTGATTTATATGGACGACATTATTATACCATCCAAAACCGAGGAAGAAGGGCTAGAAAAATTACAACGTGTTCTGAAGGTTGCATCAGAGTACGGTTTGGTGTTTAATTTTAAGAAGTGTCAGTTTTTAAAACCACAAATAGAATTTTTAGGCTATAGAATCCAAAACGGAACTATACAACCCTCTGTATCTGAAACGGTAGCTGTACAAAAATTTCCACAACCACAAACTGTTAAACAAGTACAAAGCTTTTTAGGCCTTACTAGTTATTTTCGGAAATTCATACCCCACTATTCAAAAATCGCAAAACCGCTTAGTGATCTACTAAGAAAAGACGTTGCATTTAAGTTTGAATCTGAACAAAAGGAAGCTTTTCAAAAACTTAAAGATATTTTAACTGAACAGCCAATTTTGCATCTCTATCAACAGGGATCAGTTTTAGAACTTCATACAGATGCTAGCAGTCAGGGGTTCGGAGCAGTGCTGCTGCAACAGGGAACCGACAATAAGTTTTATCCTATTCATTATTTTAGTCGAAAAACATCTCCACAACAAGAAAAATATAGTAGTTATGAATTAGAAGTTTTGGCTGTGATCGAAGCATTAAAAAAATTTAGACATTATTTACTGGGTTCTAAATTTAAAATTGTGACTGATTGTTCCGCTTTTCAACAAACTATGAGTAAAAGAGATCTTACACCAAAAGTTGCAAGATGGGCTTTACAATTAGAGGAATTTGATTACCAAATTGTTCACAGATCAGGAAAACAAATGGCACACGTAGATTCTCTTAGTCGAAACGCAGTACTTGTTGTTACTCGTTCATATAGTGAAGTGACCACTAAAATAGCCAATGCTCAAAATCAGGACGAATTCCTTAAGAAATTGAAAGCTTTGATAGATAAACAAGAAGATCGAAATAATATGAGAGAAGAAGCAAGGGAAAACATTTTGAAGATGCAAGAAGAGAATCGGAAAAGTTTCAACAAACGAAGAAAAGTGGCGCGCATCTACAAACTTGGTGAATTAGTGGCCATACAACGGACGCAGTTTGGAACTGGACTCAAACTAAGACCAAAGTTTCATGGATCATATCGGATTGTTAAGGTTAAACCTAAAGATCGGTATGACGTTGAAAAAGTTGGATGTCATGACGGACCAAATACAACTTCCACAGCAGCCGATTTCATGAAAGCATGGTCTTCAGACTAAAAGAAAAAAAAATGTTTATTGTTTTATCCAGATACTGTTTTCTTTTTTTTATTCTTTCAGATTTTTCTACTTTAACTTTCGAGGACGAAAGAGACGTCAGGATCGCCGAATGTAGTGACGAGCGCCTGTTGGCGAGCGCCATCTGCTGGTTGTTAGACGGAGTTTACGCTGGTTAGACGGAGAGCAGATCAGACGGATCTGGACGAGAGAAAAGACGTAGCAGATCAGACGGATCTGGACGAGAGAAAAGACGTGGCAGACCAGACGGATCTGGACGAAGTAAAGACGAGACGAGACGCGACGTATTCGACGAAATCTACTGAATGTTCAATTCTTTTATGTTAATGTATATATATCCTAAATGTCCTAATCGTCCTAAATGTAATTAAATGTGCGTTCTAAAATAGTAGTGATTTCTGAGTCCTACATATATATATATAGTTGATAGACTTGAATTCAAACCATTTGCAGTATATTCACTCGATCGCTTTTTAAAAAATTTCATTCCATTATCAAAAACTGTCATTAAGATGTTATTTTTTTAAAAATGTCATATGGTTTTCAAACAAGAATGATATTATTGGTTGATTTTTCAGGTTTTTAAGTAATTACTCAATACTTTCGCAATTTTATCTATATTTTGATATTAATTAACGATGAAAGAGTCAAAACTCCCCAAATGTAACGCCAAAGTGCGTCAACCTATGAACTATAACTTACGAGAAGAAAACAAGCATCTCTATGTGCTGTTTATATATATAAAAAAATCGTATTATCACCAAATTTTCACAACAGAAACGTGTCTCTTCTTAAGCCTTTTACCTACTGTTCGTCAATTGATTCTGAGAAGACTCCATTGAGCGCATTTCCGGTATTCACCTTTGACTTTGGATTTCATTTCCCCCATTAGAGACTTTTTTAGTTCAATATTTTTCCACGTGCATGTGATTGTTGTGTCATTTCTGACCGCATTTTATTTTAACTCAAAATTTCGTATTGATACGGTAATTCAGCTTTCAGGAGTGGTACGAAGAAAATTTTACATAATATTATTAAGTATTGTGACCAAGAAGCAGAAAACGGGGGATTAAAATATTGCCGGAAAAATTTAATAACAAATAAAAAGGAAGCATTTTAATATAAAAAAGGTCATTATTATTTTGGAAAAAAATAATTACCAAATTTTAAGAACAGAATTTTTTTTTTATTTATTCTTCATAATTTAATGTCTATGCCCCTTACATTAAATAAAAATTGCTCTGAAATATTTTACTGTGTATTAATATCTTTTACCTTCCGTATTACTAATTATCTGTAACGTTTACGTTTCATAAAACCGCGAGTCTTCATTGTTAAATGTAAACATCTCCTCCTTTCATCTTTCCTCTCACCCCTATTCTGTCGAATTAAACCCATTCTACTAGTATTGCACGCGCAAAAGTACTGATACGTTGGCAAACAGAACGAAAAAACTCGTCTTTCAATGGACTCGTCCGTCTCATACACAGCGTGTTGTGATTTAACCGCTAGTCTCCGAAACAACAATCCATAACAATCAGTCACGTTTGCACGTAGCCAATCACATACAGGATTACATTGTTCATATACGTGCATATGCGTAGCGGAATACTTTCGCGAGCTGGGATTGGTCAATCAAAAGTGATTTTGGTCCGAGGCTTTTCTCGCATCTTTTTCGTTCTTCTCTATTTGATATGTTTGTTTCTCTTTAGTGAATATCAAATTTAGAATTTATTTGATACTTAATCAATAATTATCGATAAAAACATTAGATGGCTCCTAATATTATTTTCCAAATGAAAATCCATCGGACAGCGCAGAGAGTAATTTAGATGTACCTCTACAATGATGATAATCGATTTGGGGGTCTTCCCTGTCAGTGTTATGATCCATTGATCTGTTAGATGTGAAGCGGTTCTTTTACATCCGCGTTGGCAAATAGATCCTTTTTTTTTTTTTTTTTTTTTTTGCCTTTGCTGTAATCCGGTTTTGTGCTTCCGCTTTAGTATAAAGTTCCATTTAGTAATGATAGTATTAATAAAAATGAATAATAAAAGTTTAGTTATACGCTAATTAGTAAATTAATTACTCATATAAGTAAATATTTTTTTAAATAAATTATTTCCTATAGTAATAATTATTTTGTTCAAATATTTTATTATTTTTCGATGATATTGTGGTGATGTGGTGGTGATTTCGATAATATTGTATATAATTTTTCATGAATTCTAAATTAGTAGTAGTAAAGGATAGATAACTTTTATAATATATAAAAGAAATTCGTCAGATAAGAAGGAGAATTAGAGGTACAATTATTGATTTCTGAAATAAAGAAAGTTATCTTGCACTTTTTAAATATTTGTAAAACATTAATTCAACAATAAAACTCAAATAAAGCTTTCTGCTTTATTTCCTTTCTCAAAAGAATATAATGAAAGCCTCTTAATGTGATGCGGATAATATTAACATTCACTTTATATTATCAAAATCTTCTGGCGCCAAAATGATGTATTAGAATGTACACAAAAATTTCCGCTTAGTGTGATCACAACATCGCTTAATGTTATCAGTTTTGCAGTAAAGAATAGAACGGTCTGTCATTAGTAACAAGTGATTGACATTCATGGAATTCTTTGCCCTCCTTCTAAGAAAACATCTGCAGGCGGAGTCATTTTCCCCGTGCGATGAGGATTCACATTGTATTGTCTGGACAAAAGTGATTTGGATTGCAGAAATGCAGATTGAACAGACATACACTGAATATATAATTGATTTTTCCTCCGAGCTGCATTATAAAAGAAAAATCGATTGAAAAAAAATCTTATTTGAGTGTTAAAAGACAAAACTGAAAGTTATGACTTATGGTGCAGCTAAAATTTTCAAAGCCTCTTTTTAAAATTTTGGAAAATCATGACTTTTTTGTGAGCAAGACCAATCAATAAATTTTAATGATTCTGACGAAGATAAATATATAGAAGAAATCACTTTCATAAAAATCAAAATGAGTCAAGCATTTGATGTTTTGAATATCGGTAAATTAGTTTTAAAAATCAGTACTGCGAACTTTATACGAGTGAACTATTAAGGAATAAATGTTAATAAATAACAATTAATGAATTTTTGTCTGATTTTTCCCGAAATAAATTATTAATATTCCTGAATCGTTATTTTACCCCTTTCTTTTGATCTGATATAAGTATAGTTTATTTTACCCAATTCATTTATTGCTATCAACCAATTAATATTATAAAAATTTTAAGTCCCGACGTAATATAATGAGAAAAAGCTTAAAAAATTAAGCACATTTTTTTAAGCACCTTACCCCAAAATATTAAGCACCTTTTTACATTTATTCATACGCGAGCCTGCTTATGTTCTAAGAATAGGATATTTTCTGTTTTATAATAAAGTTTTATTTTTATTGAAATTTTTTTAATTAATTTTTAATGTGTATTTTTGAAATTTTAGGTTATTGCTGCAATAACATAATTTTAATATTTATTTCTACAACACTGCAGAAGCGTCTATTGTAGAACATATTTGGTTTTGACAAAAACAAAAAGTGATCATAGTCTTATCATTACCAAAAAATTCGATCATGATTTAATCAATCAGTTAAACTTTTAATTATTTTATAAGATTAACAATAAAAATCTGGCTTCTTTTTCGACATTTTTTCTAAATTAACAAATTACAAGTTAATTTGGATGGATACATCATTTCTGAATTCACATTGACATTGATAAAAATTAATAGCATGATCAAAAATTTTGTTTTTGATTTTTATATATGCTGCAACAAATGAAATTCGGATGTAAATTAAAATTTCCTCCTGCTCTAACTCACCATATTTAGCAGTTTAGAATATTTCATTTGTCTCCTTATAAAGCTAAGATCTAAATATACCAGGACGCCTATCATCATAAGATACGCAAAATTGATGATAGAACAATTCAATATTCTAAATGAATTTTACAGATCAAATTTCTTAATAGAAGATAATAATAAAATAATAGAAATAGTAGAAATAATAATAGAAATTTAACAGAAAGTAATAATAAAAAATTATTTTATCACTTCTTATTTCTGATATTTAGTAAAGGGCTTTTTTTTTTTTTTTTAATGTTTTTGATTCCTCAAATTTAAGAAAAACCTACTTTTTAATCTCTATGCAAAAATAATTAAAATTTTATTATTTTAGCTTTAAAAAAGTAAGAAAAATATGATTATATATTTTAGAAAGAAGTAAAAATGATTTCACAATTCCTGTTTTTCATAAATAATGGAAACAAATTCAAGAAGATAAAAAACAGTAAAATAAAAATAAAAATTTTAAAAAATGACAATTAATGCATTTTTTTAAAATAATAATTTTTAAAGCTAGTATAAGATTAAATGCTGCTCTGCCTTAAAATTTCACAACACTTATCAAGTGAAGAACCTTATTCAATGAATTGCTTTAAAGTTTTAAATTTTGTTTGAAAATTTTGAATTGAATTTAAAAAGCAAAAAAAGCTTTTAAAAAAAACATAGCATTAACACGTTTAACGTGACTCAACAATTCAATAAAGAAATGACAATGTTTTGAATTTTATTTTTTTTAAAAATTATTGTTGCAAATTGAATTTAAGATTAATTTTCCAAAAATTATTAAAATTTAAAAAGAGAAAGAAAGAAATGCATTCACACAAACGAAATTAGAATTCAGGTAATCTTTTTAATTCTTTAAAACTGTGTAAAAATATTTTTTTATTCAATAATGTTTTGATGGTAAGGCGGAAATAAATTCTGTTTTTATTTTTTAATTATTCTAATTAAAATTTCAAAAAAAAATACGTTCATAGTGCGTTTCTAATATCCCAGAAGGAATCATTGAAGTTTGGAAAGTGAAATACTTCATGCTGTATTTCACTTTCCTAACTTCAATGATTAGTCAATCAGGACAAAGCTCTAAGAGTAGAGTATTTCATTGGAAAATATATGTAATGATATTTTAAGCTCTTAATTTCAATTTAATTAATTTCCAAGATTTTATCTTAATTTAGCCTATAGTAAGTTCATTCTCTAATTTCGTGATCCAATTCCACTTTCTCTACTTAATTAATTCAAGAGAAGCTTTATAAAATTGCTGAATCGTCTAAACGCGACACATTCTCACGCTCCGCTTGAAGGGCTAGAAAAATGTCCAGTAAGCACATTCTTTTTTAAAAGATCCCTGTGTTTCCCTTACATGGGATTGACATGCGTCAGAAATCCCTGTCAAAATCTTAATAATATATTGCACTACAAAAAAATATTTTTCCTATCCGTATCTCATGATATATAAGACGAGCAATAATTTATTTCTCGCTTCTTCCACACACGCGGGCACACACACACACACACACACACACACACAATCTGTATGAGCTGTATGAGTTACAAAAAGAGTAAAAGCAAATATCGTCAAACCCTAAAGAATAAAAGTTTTGAAAATCTTTTTTCTTTTAAATTCGTTTTTTGAAATTTTAACTACCAGATATAGTAGATTTTTTTATACATACAAAAATTATAATTTGTCGAGATTGGTCCAACAAATAACAATTTTCTAATGCACGAGGACATTAAAAAAAACATTATGAAAGAAATCACAATCATTGGAAATTTGTGGCTTAATTTGTGGTTAAAATCTCATCATATTGGGATTTTACACAACTACTAACGCAATGAGGAAGAATTCAATATGCATTGTATAGTAAATCCTTTTAACAAGTTGTACAAGACATTACTCCAAAACGAAATATTAACGAGAACGATGATCAAATGTGTCACGAAATAAAGAGGCTTCTCTGTAAACGTTTTTAGATATCTTAGGGGCACAAATTAATCTTGTTGTATTTCGTATTTTCCATCTGTTGGATAAATCTGCGTATTTTTCTTTAATAATACATAAAAAGTTTAAGTATACATTTATCAGACATAACTAAAGCACCTCTTTGAATTCAACTGAAGATCAAGCGTTTTTAGAAATAACAACAAGTATGACACAGTACGCATTTGCTATTGCCCCTTCTGGATAATTTTCCCAATATTTCAATAAACACCAATATACATTGTTGAAAAAAGAGGGGGTAGGGGAAAAAAGATATTTAATTTTATTTTAATACGTGCTGGCATTCCTCGGAAAGTTTTCTTTGCACTTCTCGAGGAAATTAAGCCCTTTTTAAGCAACTTTATTAAAATTTAAACACTTCTAAGGTGCTTAAAACTGATTTTCAAATTTAAGCACTTTTTATGGCGGTACGCATCCTGTGATCATATTAAGAGGTAGCTACTGTTCATTAATAAATACTGATTGTCTAATTAATCCAAAGCTAATTTTAAAGATCTATATTTGTCCAAGGTTAATTTTGTAAGAGCGGTTTTTTTTATTGCCCATCTAACATTCATTTAATTTAATTAAATCAATAAATTTTTAATAAATAATAATATTTGGTACATTACATTAAGTTTCTCCCTTCATGAAGAAAAGTGATAAACTAACTAAATAAGAATTTATCAAAAAAATATATTCATTTTTTTTTACAGGAAAAATTCAAACATCATTATCAATTAAATGTAAACGGGTTTACTCTGCTATTCCTTTCTGCGTCATAAGAGAAAAGGAAAAAGTTCTGGATTGTTTAACAGCGAAAAAAATTTAGATAAATAGGGAGAAAATATAGTTTTAAAGAATAAGAATGATTGACTTGGAAAGTGGTAGGAAACTATATTGTGAGAAAGAATAATGTATATCTGCAACCTCTGGGCAAAAAATGTTAATAAATGATTTCATCAATATTATAGTATATTTTTTTAGGATTTGTGCTACTTTGAAATAAATATTTCATTCCTCTTGAGAAAAATGGTAAAATAAACATCAAGGAAGCTTCTTTTTAATTAGATTTGTTAAATGATTTCATTGGTGTGGTACGGAAATTTCGAGAGGAGTGCCGACCCAGTTGTCGTCCTCATCACTCGTCTGCAATTGAAAATCACGAGGTCCATCTCAAAATAGCCATCATTCTGGACGAATGTCAAAATAGGATATTAATCTAGTTAAACTAATTCGGTAAATGGAAATATCTCGGGAACAGGATATTACATTTTCTTCATAATCTAATTACATGACAACTTCTGCTTCGAACATTTGTTACCGCATTCCTTGAAATCAAAATTTATAGAATTTTTTTCCTTGAATGGTTTGATTTTCTTGAGTTATGTATGGATTTTGTCTTTCTGGATTTAAAAATCGAAATTTCTAATGATAATAGTTGGTATATACGATAAAAGGGATGAATTAAACTTTAAAATAACAAAACTATGTAACTACCAATCCAATCTAAACTCTAAAATTTTCAAAAATCTAATTCTTTCACAAGTTAACAGGATCAAAAGGGTTTGCAATAATAAAAATTCCTGTATTGAAGTAGGGATGACGAATATTTTCAGAGCGGTTATTACGTAACCAATATCAAAAAGTCACAAATACAAGTGATCAATACTTTTCAAAGAGGGGTGTGATTCAAATCCTTGATACGATCTTACTGATGATATTTCGATTACAGGTTTTGGATCGCGATAGAAAGTAACAATCGATACGATATCACTGAAATTTCCCGGAGCGGTGACATCACTGGAAATTAGCAATCGATACGATCTGTCCAATGGAAGCTCTCGAAAGAAATCTGCGATTGGATTGAAAAGTGAACAAACCGGTTATTGGAATTCTCGTATCGTATCATTGAAATGCATATCACTGAAATTTATCTGAGCGGTGATTTCACCGGAAAGTGCGAAGTCACCGCTCCACTTTACGGGAGTTACCGATATTCGTATTTGATGATGCACTATTCCATGCTGATCATTTTTAATTGCTCGTGACATGATTGACTTTGATTACATGTACTCTGTTTACTGCTGGCGCCATCTATTGGTAGAATATAGGACTAAAGTAAACATTTTAAAGAAACGACATATATTTTTAACTCATCTTTTCCAGAAAATGGTTCACTCTAATAAATAAATTAAATAAATAGTTTTGAGAAAAAAAAAATTTAAAAAGTAAGCTGAAGCAGATAAATTAATTCAATCACACGTTAATTAAATTAGTAAATTAAGTATTAATTACAATTAATAAATTTTATATTTAATATTAAGTAATAAATTTTATATTTAATATCAAGTAATAATTTTTAATTAATAATATGATTGAAATAACAGATATTTGGAGCGCATATTTAAAAATAACAATAGCAATATTATTTATTATTCAAAAAATCGTGGATTATGCATCTCTATATTGAAGCATCAAACAACTTCATTAAAAATTTAATTAAAAATGAATTTCGTATAAATTACTGTAATGTCAATTTTTTAATTAAACAAGGTATGGTTTGGGATTAATCCTTTGGCTTAAATAAAAATAGAACTTCCCTTGCATATTAGATCACTCAATAAATGGCGCTGGGAGCATACAATTTTTTACCTAAATTACCGTTAGCTTTGTGTTTTTAAAAAGCGGGAATCACAATCGATAGCTTAAAATTTCCTTGACTGCTGATGGTATGTCCTTGCCTTTTAGTTTTTTCTTTAGTGTTATTTTATGGTATTTTTGTTTTTATTGTTATTTTGTTATTGTATTTTTACTTGGTAGTGGTTATTTTCTTCTAATTTGTTGATTTATATTTTCCTTTCTGTGAAAATTGTATATCTCTTGGGCCTAATTTCAGGGGATTTTCGGGTCACGAGGAATTATTATTAGACTATTGTCTGCATTTCCTTCACAGAAAAAATCCCTTTCTTTGAATCTCTGCCTGAGGGTGACCCTTGAAAATGTCTTCAGGTCGGATTCTTTTTTATATTTTTTTATTTGGTTTAATTTTTATTTATTTATTTATTTTTTGATTTTCCTATTAACTTGATTTTAATACTTTTGTGTGTATATATATATATATATATATATATATATATATATATATATATATATATATATATATATATATATATATATATATATATATATATATATATATATATATAATATGTATTTGCTTTTTAAAAATCATTTGGCACAGTCTGAAATTTTTTTTGTGCAACTACAAGATTTCAAAATTATTTAATAAAATTGATATTTTCATTTAAGAAACACAAAGCTGCAGGTTATAAGAGAATTATGCGCATTATTATATTTCATATAAACATGATTTTTATATTACATTATACTAGCCGCAGCACCCGAGGCCCCATCATCATTAATAAAACATATAAAAAATATTATCCGTTTAATAAAACATATCCCCCATTTAACATCCTACGATATTCTTATAATCAGTCTTTTAAATTCTTAAACGTAGTAATTAATTTATTACTACTCTAAAGCTTTAGGATACACGACAGCTTTAGTTTTGCCATATGGAACATAAGAATCCAATTAAGATTTGACAAACTTATTAAGTAAAATAAAATGTTATTTAATGAACTCGAAAAAATAAAATAAAACCCGAAAAAATAAAATAAAAAAGAGAGGTGATAACTTCTGATTTCAGGGATTGATCGCGGAGTATTTGAACTCGGAGCTCTTAATCTCCAGTCCTAATAAAGTTGAAAGGAAAGAACAGAACATGTGCAGTTGCATGGAAGATTTTGACTGTAGAGAAAAATAAAAACTTCAAAATACCTAATAAAAAGTGAAGATTTGTAGATGCGAGGAGAATAAAATAAATTTTAAAAAGTAGAGAGGCTGAGTGGAGAAAAATTTATTTAATAGAAATTCCGCAAAAGTAGTTTGAGGATGGTTTCATGCTTGGCAAGGAGAGATGATACTGTTGCGAAATTTCCCGGGGTTCGTTTGGATAGTGGGGGTTATATGGTGTGAAGAACACTCAATCACCAGGCGGCAGTAGAAAATAAAACAACGACGTTTATTTACACGAAGACACACAGGACAGCACAGAAGACGATTATCTTCAGCCGAGACGTGCAGCATACAACAGTATACACAGCAGCTCTACTCCGTCGCTGCTCCGTAGTCCCTGGAAGACGAGTTCTTCAGCGCCGCTTCCGATTACTCTTCGACTCCACCGGTCCACGACTCAATTCACCGTCGGTTCACCACTCGACTCACCACACCCCGGCAGCTGCGGGTACTTCCTTTTATAGGTCTCAGGAGGCGTTGCTAGACGCCTCTCAACCAATCAGGTACGTTCGAGGCGTATCTCCGTTCCTACTCGACGGATCGGGAAAATTCTCGATGTTTCGGATATAATCTATTTTGGCGCCAACGTCGCCAAATTCGTCTCCAAATTGTCGCCAACCTCTGGGACCTCCTATGGAACCAGCTATGCTGGGAAGTCGCCTCACAGGTTCGTAACAATACGTTAACTGAACACGTTACAATTTTTTAATCACAAGGGAAAAACATGGCACAAAAATAGATCAAACAGTTGAAGAATTTGCAATAATTTTAGAAAACAATTTGATTTCTGCATTTGCATGTTTTTGCTTTTATTCTATGTATTAAAAATTTGAAAAGCAATTTAATATAAAAATTGGCAGAAATGCGCGCTTGATATGCGTAATTATGGAGTAAACTAGTTTTAACATTTCGATATCATCGCACAAATTTTATTTAAATTAACTTTGAAAACTGATTAAAAATTAGAGAAAATTCGCATGACAATAGAATTGACATCACTATGAAGCTATTTTTTTTTTTAATTTTAAGTTGGTATAAATATATTTTTTTTAATGTGGCGATTCCTTCAAAAATAAAAAGTTTAGAAATGGAAATTTACTCAATGCTGAAAAATTATCATAAGCAAATATTTGTCTAATATTACATTCTCCAATAATCAAAAGAATGGATAAAAAGTTATAGTCGCAATTATAATTTCCAAATAATTTCATTCCAAATAAATTTGCTTGAGTTATCAAACTGCGTACTTCTTAGCTCTTGCTTTTCAATTTATAAGGTTTGTTGAACACTTTACAGAGAGTAATTTCAATAAAAATAATAAATTAAGAACTATAAATATAATAGTAGGATTAAAATAATAACTATTCTGCCAAAAAAAATTAGTAATAATTTTTTGAGAATGATTTTCATAACACTTCTCATAAATAACATTTTTAAGAATTTGAGTGTCCTCATTTAGACGCTACAGCATTTTATTAAAATTCTGAGATCCTCTGTTTCTATCTCTATCTCTTCTAGTAATAAATGATTTTTGTGTCTTCTGACAACAATATACAGGGCAGGCCGTTTGAGCTAGAACTATTTAACTTGACATGTATGTGTTTTGGAGGGGGAGAAATGCACTCTTCAGAGAGATTTTTTTAAATATTTTGATTAGAATTTTAATTAATTAAAAATAAGCAAAATTTTTTAATTTTTCCTCTATAACTCCTGAATGATAATTTGATAACACAATGATAATTTTTACATTAACATAAAAAAATAATGTTAAAATTCAAAACATTATCTTTTAAATGATGTGATTTTTTTTCTATTCCAAATCAATTTAAAAAAATCTTAAGCAGGCTATGTAGCATTAAATTTCATTGTTGAAGTGAAATTCAAATCGTTTTCTTTGTTGCTATTAATATTTCATCCTCTCCCGCATTGTTTCTGAACAAAATAGGAGGATTTCGTTTCTTTTTCCATGTTAAATAGTTTCCAGTATGAAATGTGGTTTTAATAAAATGTTGCTTTCTTACAATTAAGGTTTTAACTTCAGAATCAAATAATGGCAACATTCCTGTCATATAACTGAATATATAAACTCATGAGTGGAAAATTAAGGAAATGCATAGCACAATGAATTGAGAGATGTAAAGTCTATAAAATAATTTTTTCTGAGGAAGCATGGAAAAACATAAGTACAATATATATATATATATATATATATATATATATATGTGTGTGTAACATTATTTGTTGTGAAGCATGATGCAGTTTGAAGACAGTGAAGAGACTTTTTATCTTTTTAAATTCTTTTTAATCCATCGGGAAAGCATAATTATTTACAAGCAAAGACGCGGACATTTCGCGTCCGCCACAGCGCGACTAAAAGCGGAAGTGGGGAAGAAGGGCGAAATAAATTATCCCTCGCCTTATATAACCTTAGATTTTGATAGGGAAAATACTTCTTCATTGTGCTAATATATTATTAAGATTCTAATAGGGATTTCTGACGCATGTCAATCACATGTAAGGGAAACACAGGGATCTTTTAAGAAAGAATGTGCTTACTGGACATTTTTTACCCCTTCACGCCAAGCGTTTGAAAGTATCGGCATTTAGCCGATTCAGCAGTTTTATAAAGCTTATCTTGAATTAATTAAGTAGAGAAAGTGGAATTGGATCACGAAATAAGAGAATATTTTAGAATGAAGTTATGAAGTTACTATGGGCTAAATTAAGATAAAATCTTGGAAATTAATTAAATTGAAATTAAAATTTAAAATATCATTACGTATATACATATACACACACACACACACACACATATATATATATATATATATATATATATATATATATATATATATATATATATATATATATATATATATATATATATATATATATATATATATATATATATATATATATATATATATATACATATATATATATATATATATATATATATATATATATATATATATATATATATATGTATGTATATACGTATATATATATATATATATATATATATATATATATATATATATATATATATATATATATATATATATATATATATATATATATATATACGTAATGATATTTTAAATTTTAATTTCAATTTAATTAATTTCCAAGATTTTATCTTAATTTAGCCCATAGTATCTATTGAGTGATCCAATATCCAATATCTTGGATATTGGATCACTCAATAGATGGCGCTGGGAGCCTACCTCTGTTTACATAATTTACCGTTAATTTTTTTAAAAACAGGGAATCACAATCGATTAAAGTTTCCTTGACTGTTGGATGGTATGTTCTGGCCTTTTCGTTTTTAATTTTAATTTTAATGCTAGTTTTTGTTTTTATTGTTATTTTTGTTATTGTATTTTTACTTTGTTGTGGTTTTTTTTTTTTTTTTTCTAATTTGTTATTTTGTATTTCCTTTCTGTTAAAATGGTATATCTCTTGAGCATAATTTCAGGGGATTTTCGGGTCACGAGGAATCATTATTAGACAATGTCTGTATGTCCTCACAGAAAAAATCCCTTTCTTTGAATCCCTGCCTGAGGGTGACCCTTGAAAAAGTCTTCAGGCCGGATTCTTTTTTTATATTTTTTTAATAATTTTTTTGGTTTGATTTTTGTTTTTCCTATTAACTTGATTCTAATACTTTTGTATCAATTCATCTGTGTTTTAGAAGTAGCTGCAATTGCGCTCTCTAAATACTATGAAGTTCTTTTTTGGTTTTAGTTTAAATAGGTAATAAATTTTAGTTGCGATTTCGAAACTGTTTTGTTTCGTTTTCATTTTAGTTTCGTTTTCAAACTTTTTCTTACTTTAGATTGGTTACTATATATATATATATATATATATTAAGCGAAATTTTTTTTATAACCATTGATAATGGTCGGCAAAGATAGCTAGTATTTCATAAAAAAAGAGAAGGAATTGCTGGTTATTTCAATCTCAAATAGTTTCATTTGTAATTTATATATAATCGGAGGAAATCATTAATAATTAATTACCTAGATAGTAAAATATTGAGTTAACATTCATAAGACTTTGAATCCTAGACTTTTAAATAATAGTGTACACTTAAATAAAAATTTATCTTAAAAAATAAATAAAAGTTAACCACATTAAATATTTAAAAAGAAAATCCTTATTTTGACAGAATTTAATTCACCTGATCTGTTAATAGGAATTACATAAAAAACCAGTTTATTGTGTAAAATGTGTTTTTTTTTTTTTTTTTTTAATCAAATTCATTTTTGAGCTTTTTTTCTTCTTAAAAAAACTCTATGTTAGAAAATGATTTGTGGCTTGAAAATGGAATTTAAAACATCTTATCGACTCTCTCAAATCAGAGTGTGTATAAGAAGTCTTTTTTCGCACCATTTAAAGCGGTAGTGGGACAAATGCGTAAGGGTCATAAAAGGCCAATAAATCATGTGTAGCTCTTTGAAGAAAAGGGGGTAGGGAGTGATTAGTCTAGGTTTGCTAAAACATATGTTATCTGTTGACAAAAGTATTTGACGAGAAAATGTATTGGCATTTTAACTAAATTTTGAAGTATAAACACGAGGAAAAAACTTTTGTCTCAATGTGTATATGCTGGTTCTGTACACACCAGCCCGTCTGGCTATCAAATTTGGCAGATATATACGTTGGAGGGTAGGAAAGTCATTGTTTGAATTTTTAATTAGAATTTTAATTAATCAAAAATTACGAGAAATATTGACTTTTTTCCGTGATAACTTTCTAAAAATTTACTGTAAAATATAGTTTTTACTTGCAAATTGTATCAATTCTCTGCTTTATTCATTCACAGTCAAAGTATGCTAAATATAGTTCTCAAATGAAAATCAATAAACTTTAAAAGAAAATCTGAAATAGAAATTCCATTCTAAAAAATTACACCTGAACTTGACTATTACCATCACAAATGATTCCAATTGTTTTAAGATAAGTGGATTATTTAAATGTGCATTTCAGCTAATTAATAGCACACAAGTCAATAAGAGAATTTAACAGTTGATAAATTTCCTATTATTTGAAATTAAATCTGTTCAAAGCTTTTGAATTCCTGGTAATCAAATAAATAATTCATATACACATGAAATAAATAACTTAACAAGCCTGATATAGTTATAAAAATACATTTTATTTTATATTTAAATATCTAGTATTCTCATTTATATGAAAACTTAATCTTTTCATACGGAAGATCTTGACTATAAAACATACATGATATCTAAGATCTGTATTCTTTTTACAGAATAAAAATACACAAAGACTGATAAACCAAAAAATTAATGAATTTTTTAAAATTTTAAAAATAGTTTACTTTAGAGATAACATTATGTTTTGTATTAATATTTTTAAATGCACTGAATTGCATATTTCTTTCTTCCAAATATACGTGTGTTAAATTTAGTATCTCTACGTACAGTGGTCTATATTTTAAATAGACTGCTAGACCCATATACATACATTCACTTTTATTCTTGGAAGAAAATCTTATTTCGTGATTAAAACCTTTAGATTAAAATCTGAATATTGTACACTTTAATTTTTGAATAATTTTAAACGAAAAATTTGGAGATATCTATAAAATTTAAAGTATATGCTTCGGTTTAACAGTCACTTTTTTCCATCCCCCTTCTTCCTTTGTGTGTGTATGTTATCACGTAGTTTATTATTTAAGTTCCTAAAACAGTCCTTATTTTATTTTATGAATTAAAAATAAAATTCGGGATATTTTAATGGAACATTACAACTGAAAATGTAATAATAATACGTAATAAAGCATTTTTTACTATTTTTTATATTTATCCCGCATTTACTATTTATTTGATTTTTATAATATTGCAATGTATTGAATATTATTTTAAAATATTCCCTGTGTGATTCCTTTTGTCTTTTGTGACATTTTTACAAATTGTGGTAATTTTGAAACGCTGCATTCTCATATTTTTCCATCGATGATGTAAATTTTGAAAGTAGAATGCATAAGAAACTTATAAAGAATATTTATGACAAATATTCATCGCAAAATGCATATGCAGGTAAGTTAACATAATATTCTAGTTGGATGAAGAAGTATTTAAATATGACGAGTCTGATTAAATGACAAATCTTAACAAAGAGTGATTAGTTAAAAAAAGCAACAAAGAAAAATACCATCAGCTCTTGATAATTTTTAGTAGTTGTAGAAAGGTATTTAGTTTTATACTTTCATTTAGTGACAGAGGGCCCTGCAGTCAAAATTATTCAAGTCATAATCAAGTTTGATTAAATTAATTTTGGAACTTCCTTCTAGTAATATTTCTAATTACCATTTACTAGTGATTCGTTATGCTATTTTATAATTCTAAAAAATTTGGAGCTTTACAGTTTAAAAAAAATATATCCCCTCCTTTTACAATATTGTTTAGAATGTTATAAAAAGTTGTCTTTTGTTATCGATATTTTGCTTAAAATTAATTTTGCGTTTTGACTGTGTGCTTTTTTCATTTGTACAATATTGAAATGGACTTTTTAGAAAGGGACTTGCGACCTCAGATTTCAAAATTTACTACTTAAAATTACTAAATAAAAATTAAATTAAAATCAATAAAAAATTTGGAGAAGAAAAGGGGCTTTGAGATTTGCATTATCTCAGAGCCCCTGGAAGGTTTAAAACGGCCATGAATTCTTTTGAAATTAGAAATGTTTAGACAATGTACATTGTTTAAAATATGGAAAAAAAAAATGCATAACTAATCAGTAAACATTTCAAGTAGTAAATGTATATTGTTGAAGAGTGTATTTCTAGAACTTCATTCAACACTATTTTTAATGACTTATTGTACATAAAGATATATTATATATCTTTAATAAATAATATAAATTTAATAATAATATATTTAATAATAAAATTAGTTTCTGAAGAACATATACTACATATATTAATGTAAAAATCATTTTCTTAATTCTGTTTTATTTTTTAAGAGTAGATTTGGATTATGGTTTAATAAATAGTGCAACTAGAAGAAAATTAAATTTGAATTCAGCTAATATCTCCAACAAATTTTCGCAGATACAAATGATCAGTTAGCAAAATATAAATATACTTCTGATTTAGTAAGCTGCTTATTTTATGCACCGTATATTTACAATATTTCATATACAAAATGTAAAGTCATATAATGAACAAATAATTTATCTTTATCAGAGTACAGATTTAAAAAAAATGTAACAACATTTAAATTAAATCTACGATGATAAGCAGAAGATTTAAATTGGTAATGGCGTTCTACTCTGGAAACTGATTTTTTAAAAAACTAATATAGTATGGAAACTTAACATCCGTAGTTGGAAGCTTTTCTTACTACTTAACGGCATTTCAAGAATTGCTTTTGCAATTTTTCCCTCCTTACAAATCATTCCAATACTGCTAACCACATTTTATTGTACTTTAAATTTAAGAAAAAACTTTTTTTAAGTGCTTATATTTAAATAACATATATTTTAATGTTCGAACTTATTGAATTAAATAAATGAATCAAAAAGAAATAAAGCAAAAACTAATGAAACGCAACTTCTTTCGTTTAAGGCAAAACGTTATATTTATGTAAAGTAATGCGTTTATATCTAAAATATAGAAGAAATTATTATTATTTCGTAATAGATACACTATTTATATGAGAAGAAATATCATTCCTCAATGGTTTTTTTCGTACATTTTTGAATAAATGCATTGAAAAGCAATTCATCTTTCATAAAAAGCAAAGTGGAAATTATTCATATAGTATTAAAACGTATGAAATTGTATTAATGAGCGAATCGTTATGTATTCAAAATTGTGTCAAACATCATGCTAACTCTTGTCAAATATGACACTTTTAGATAACGTTTAAAATGTTGTAACCTCTTCTAGAACTGACTCTTATAAGTAACTTTGAAAACGAAACTCTTGATTGACAGTTTTATGACTGGTACGCAAAAGTCATACAACCATTTACGCCTACATAAGATTTGGAAAAATTTGAATTAAATACCATTTTTTTTATTTAAAAGTAAAAATTTATAGAGAAAATATTAGATTTTGTTTTTTAGAAGAATCTTCTGAAAATTCTACTTCCCAACTTCTTCTACATAGAATATAATCTTCGATTTGGTCCGGGAAAAAAAAAAAAAAAAATTCTTTTTTTGGTCAATTTATTATTATTATTATTTTCCGAATCGGAAGAAAGTATTTTAAATGCTATGTGATACCCTCATACAACAACAGAAGTGGAATGAGAGAAAAAGTTATAAATTTATCAATCGTACAGTATATTTTCAGTATACTGTTTATTATTTTTTTAGATAAATTGTACACTGTATTATCTTCTGTTAAGGATCTTTCCAAAATATATTGATGCAAGTAGAATGAAAAGATATTCTAAGGATTTCAATACAGAATTTTTCAATACAGAATTATAAAATGATTTACTTAAAAAAAAAAAAAAAAAAAAAAAAAAAACTAACTTTTTAGATTTAGAAATTTTTTTATGGAATATTTCCTTAGTTTCACTGGTAATAATGCCTATATCAACAAATATTTTTAGATGAATAATAATTATGTTAGTGAAACTATTCCGTAACATGAAATTACTAAAGCTTCTGTAGATTAATAAGATTATAGTATTGTGTTCAAAGAAGCATAGAATTATATCAATTATTTCATGATTCCTAGAAAAAAATGTAAAATTTAAGGAAATAAATTTACAATTAAACATTAATAAATGAGAATAAAGAGTAAGAAATATTTTTTAATCTCTTATTTTCAATTTGATATCTTTTAACCAACGTTTTCATTAATTATTAATATAATTTCGTACATAACCTTTTTTCTTTATATTTTTCAATAATCAATTTATTTTCATTATTAATTCCATAATTTCATATTTTCACTCAAAATTGCATGAAAAGAAAGCATTAAAGTTATAGGCAAAGTGTGCATGAGAAATGTCCCTCCTTTTTGGTTTATTTTAATTCATTAATTTATATTTGCCATACATTATTTCTTGTCCTTAGATTTTTTCAGGCAATTCTTATTGCCACCTAGGCCGAGAGATAGTTTTAGAAACAGAAGCGAAAAACATTTCAAAGGTAAAATTCCATCAGATTGTCGGTACTGCGTAGTGATGAACGAGGAAGATTGGATAATAATAAGATATAATTAATCTACTAATTAATCTACTTATATAGATAATAATAAGATATAATTAATCTACGGAAAAACAAATAGTAAAATTAAATATAAAAGTTTATAATATAAAATACAAGCACAAAGAAACTTTTTTGTTTCTTAGCTAACCCTAATTAGTATGTTCAGTGATACTAATTCTAATTAAGTTAAGTAAAGTAAAAAAAAAACCCTAAATAATATAAATAAATAATGAAAGATAAATAAACAATATAGATTAATAATATATAAAAGAACAAAATGAATTCTTATCTCCACAAGCAAATAAAAGGTGTAAGAGATTCAATACACACGTCTCACGTACAGCAGGGCAAAAAAAAAAAAGATTAGTCACTAAATATTGCTAGATAAAGCCCGCGCTAAATGACCAGTATGACGTCAACAAAGTGTTACGTCATATCCGATGAATTTTGGTTCACATCCGGTAGAATCAGGGGTATACTTCCGGTGGCAACGACTTACTCCAATCTGTAAAAACCCGTAGTGATACATCCAATACAAATGCATGTATCAGTACGCCGTAAAAAATACGTTTCTGCGCATACTACATCACGCAGCGTTTACCAAAGAGAGCTGTGCGGAGATTAAGAGAAACCGATTTGGCGATAAGGTAAACAAATGTGCGATTTCGGACAATCCACGGTAAAGTAAATACCGCCATCAATTTCGAAATTGAAAACATGGATTATTTCGGCCAACCGCTTTCACCAGTTTCAATGCGCCGTCATGACGCGGTAAAGAGTTTTCTTTTTTCATTGTTTTATGTTTCCATGTTCTGTGATTTCGAAAATCAACAGAAAGTTGTTTCAATTTATTTTATTTTTCACCTTACTGCATAATCTCATTTAGTAAAATGAGATTATAATGCATGAAAATTTTTCATATCAAATGGCATTATGATACTAAAATTACAATAATTATGCCTGGTGTGCGATGATTCTAAAATCTACTCAAACAGTCGAATTTTTGGTACATTCAGTAAACATGGGATTATTCATAAAAACTTTATTAATTTTAATTATTTTTGTATTACTGATATGGATTTATAATTTATATAGCGTATTATAGAATTCTCTGCTAATTTTAGGAATTCATTAATTAAAATATTATAAAAGTTTTTTTTTTTTTTTGCGAAACTGGAACTACGTGTATTTTTTTTGGGTGCAGCCACGTAACTCACTTTGAAAAAACAAAGGCTACTTTTAATTACTTCAGATTTATCTGATATCATTACCCATGTGACCTCCTGCTGGTATGGGATAGAAGTTTGAGAGATTTCGGTTTAGATATCGGCCTTGTCTACTAAACTTTGTTCAGGATTATAAAATCTATCTCAAAGTAACCTTTGTTTTGTTTTAGAATGCAATGTAAATATTTTGAAACTACACTATTTATCACTTATGGTGTAAAATTAGAAAGGCTTTCTTTACATAAATATTACAGGAAGTAATTTTGAAAAATAATACACATAAATAAGTTAAGTGAATGGAAAGAAAAAAAAAAGTTGTAAGAACCAGAGTATTTGCACCACCTGTATAATTTGGGTAAAAGTAGAGACATAGATAAGTTTGAAGGCCTGGCCTTTGTTTGAGTGGATCAGTTACTGCAATTTGAACCCTGTTTCCGAGAGGTCCTGTATAAGAGATATGATTCATCACGACACAGCCGAATGATTTAATTAAGGTAGGGTAGACAAAACATGTGACCTGGTTGCCATTACAAGAGACAACCAAGACAGATTTTTGGAGTTTTAAAAGAAAAAAAGGTTTCTGTAGATTCTGAAAAAAAAATAAAACGTAGCAGTTCTGATCTTGGGTTATAGTTAGTTCAGCTTTATGAATAATTTTTTCAGATTAAATTTATTTCCACATTATAAATTAAAATTCTTTACAAACAGATTATACTAAAAGCATACTCATTCTATAAAAGATCTACCATTTGTGTGAATCTGTAAATGTGACATTGAAAGTCAGACAGTCTCAAGTTGGTGTGGCATGAAATTTGGATTGGATGTGCCAACAATGTTATCCTGACTATTTGATCAAAATAATGTTTCAAAAAGATAAGATCTCTTTTAAATAGTCATTATGTTGCTGCAAAATGGCACATTTATTTAGCCAACTAATTAGTTAAATAATATTTTCTTCTCATTAATATTTTTGATTTCTAAAATTGTGTAACTGTCCATAAAATGATACAATATAAAACTATGGTTTTTGATATTCTTTGGTCTTAATTGTGTAAATATAGTCAAGAGATTCTGTATGATTGTAAATAACTTGACTTTAATTTAATGTTTGGTTTTATTGATTAGGCTGAAGCTGAGTTAGACGAATTGTTAATGAACAGTATGAGGAGTTCAGATGAAGGTAAATTCGATTTGCATAATTGTATAGAATGTTAAAATATTTGGTTATAAGTTTTGTTCTTGGAAGTTTCCTTTTAGTATATTTGTACATATTTCTCTTTGCCTGAAAAATGTGATTGGTATTTGTATAAAAAGAATAATTCAATATGCAGGTAATGAAATTAATCTGTATAAATTTTCGAAAGTGACAGATTTCATTTAGTTGAAAAGTCATTTAGTTGAAAGTTTTTTCCCCAAAAGCTTTTATGTGTTTGAAAGTTATTTTTCAAGTAGCAAAGTAAAAGTTTTATGTAATTTTAAATTTAAAATGTTCTGACTTAAGTGTATTGGAAAGGGTAAAATCTGTGAATAGGGCTGATAATAAGGAGGATAAGTTAGGAATAACTTCAATATAATATATATTTTTTTAATTAATGTGTATTTTTTTTATTCAGATTTTAAAACAATAAAATATCCAAAATGGAATAATGGATTTTTTAATTTATATAATTATCTGGTTATTAAAAAAAGTAATTTCAACATTAAATCTTGGCATGGGTAAGTAATGGTGAAAAAAAGAAAATTAAAGGGAAATCAAATTTTTAGTTTGAAACATTGTAGCATAATGTTTTAGGCTGGATTTGTATAATTTTATTTATTTTTTTAAATTTGTTAATTTAAAAAAAACAGTAAAAGCATGAAAAGAAAGTGTATTTAATATCATTCTAACATGCAAGAGTATATAATTAATAATTAAAATAAATGAAAAGTATTTTCATGAAATATACTTAAAAATACTTCTAAAAATTTAATAAAAGAAGTATACACAAAGTAAAATTGTTCATGCTGAAAAGTTAGTATGCTGAATTTTACAACTTTATAGGAATAATTTTTTGCAGTAATAGGTTTTAAAGTTATTGAGAAAAAAAGATTAAAACTAATTTAAAAAATAATAATTTTTTTCACTGAGCATTTACTACCCACCTACAAGCTCTAAATCCATAAATTTTTTGTAGAGATTTTCGATGACTATTTCATTATGCGTTTGCCATGTTATAAGGCAAAACAATTGATTTAGAGCTATCAAATCCAGTTTGTTAAAATGTTTTCATTAATTTTTTTTTGTAATTATATTTAAATGCTTTGTTTAATATGTTTGTAATATATTATTGCACAAAAGCCACTCTTACTCTACTTTAAAAATATAAATGCAAGTGTTTTAGTGATTTTAATTTTGTTATAATTTATGATTATACATCTCATTATTTTAATTTCTACAGTTATTTTCACATAATATTAAATGCATACCTTCTCATAGTATGAAATATATATTTTGAGTACACACCATCGTTATAATAAAGAGCAGTTTTAAAGATAATATAACAATTAATTTTATATCATGTAGTTCTTGTATTTGTCCCTCTATTAAATAAATTTATAGTATTCAAATTCAGTAGCGTTAATAATTGGAATGGAAATAGTAGATATGTTAACGATTCCATTTTATTCAAATATTCAGTTGTGTACTATAAGCAATATGTAGCCAACATTGCCTTGTGGTGTGAAACTTGATTGAAATCATTTCTTCTGCAATTTGAACTTAAAAAATTGTTCATACTAAGTGCTTGCTGAGTGTGCTTGGTTAGATAGTATTAACTTATAAGGTGTAATGTCTGTATAAATTTTATTTCTTGTTATTTTCATGTTGCTTTTCTATTTTCTGTCTGAACAGAAGAGCAGGAAAGTCAGGAGAGGTCTCTGGTTACGGCAGGCAGTGAAAGAAGCCAAGGTAATTCTACGAGAACTAAACACTGCAGTGTCGCTGGCATCTGCGGGTGTGGATCGTGCACGAAAGACAGCTTATTCAGATCAGTGCAGCCGTTTGACTTGGACCGCATCAAGTACAGAACCATATCCAGAAGAGATAAGGTAAATACCTTGACATCAATTTGCCCTTCCTCTCAAGTATTTAATTCTTTTAATTCATTTGAAAATTTTTAGCACAAAAAATATCCTGTTGACTCTTTAAATGTAAACATATTAATTTTTGAAAGCAAAGTCTTGGCTGAAGACAGTTGGAAGACACTTTGAATTTTTAACTTTGTTTTATTACATTCCGAAAGGCAAGATTTATGTGCAAGAGATGCGGATAAGGCACGTCCATTCACAGCGTGATATAAGAGCAGATTAGCGTAAAAGACAGGGAGAATAATTTTCAATGAGATTCTAATAGAGATTTCTTACACATCTCGAGTACGGGCAAGGAAATCATAGGGATCTTTTTAAAAGAATTTGTTTAGGACAGTAATTTTTTATCCCTTCACTCGGAGTGTGATAAAGGAATTAAGGAAATAAGACATTTTAGAATGAAGTTAATATGTGCTGAATTGAGCTAAAAATTAGGAAGTTAATTAGGTTTTAAAATATCATTATATATATATATAATAATAATAAAGCTCAATGTGGATGTGTGTTGGCACTCTACATGCCAGACCGTTTGAACCACAGCTACCAAATTTTGTACATGTATACCTTGGAGATTGAGAATATGCACCTGGGGTCACTTTTTTTGAATTTTGAATTAGAATTTTAATTATTAATTAAAAACTAACTTTCTCGCAAAAAATATATATAATTGTATATAATATATATATATATATAAACTAAATTAGTAAAAGTACCAAGTTAATAAAGCAAAAAGAATAAAATTAGAATTAAGAATCCGGTCTAAAGACTTTCTCAAGGGTCACCCTCAGGCAGGGATTTTTACTGTGAGGGGTCTGACTTTTGTCCAACAATATTGACCTCTTGTGACCCAAAAATCCCTTGAAATTGAGGTCTTAGAGATACACTATTTTTTACTGAAATAAAACAATAAGATACAACCTCCAATTTGAGCAAAAATTACAATAACATAAAATAAACTTGAAAAGAACACTCACAACGAATTATTCAAACAAAAATGAAAGAACCTATCAGTAGCAAGTAAAATATCTACAAAAAAAGGTCCCATCATGTTCTGTTCTTTCTTCCCGCATCCTTTTCTGCCCCTGCTTAAAAACGCTTCGTTATTCAAAGTAGTAAATAATTGGAGTTCCCCAGCACCTTGTATTGAGTTAGTTAACATGTAAAGGAAAGTCTATTTTTAGTTGTGTCAAAAGATTAGAAAGAAGCCGAGCCTTAAACAAACAAGCCAAGTTTAATTATTTTAAAGTTGAATTCATCCCTTTTATCGTAGATACAAACTAATGTTTTACTATTAGAAATTTCGATTTTTAAGACAAGATAGGTAGCTTCAAGTTTATTTTTGTTTCAGTTATAACTAAATCTTTTGGATAACAATTAGTAACAATATTAGTATTATCTAAGTTTAACAAAAGTAAGACATCAATATATCTCCAAGGATACAGTTGGAGATAATTAATAATAAATAATTAAACTTATTAATTACTATTCTAATCTAAACTCTAAAATTTTGCAAAATTTAATTTTCTCACAATTTAACCGGATTAAAAGAGTTTGTAATAACAAAATTTTTTATATGGATGCAACAAATAATCTCATTAAAGATTTAACTATTAATGAATTTCCCAGAAACTTTTGCAATATAGAAGTTTTAATAAGAGAAGGCCTGCTTGGCTTGTTTCTAATCTTTTGAAATAACTAAAAAAATCGACTTCCCACTACGAGCTAACTAACTGAATAGATGGAGCTGAGGCATTCCAAATATTTATTGCTTTGAATGACGAAGCGTTTTTAAGCAGGGACAGAAAAAGATGTGAGAAGCAAAAATAGAACATGATGGAATCCCTTTTTTTTTTTTTTTTTTGGTAGAAGTTTTACCTGCTACTGGTATGTACTTTCCTTTTTGTTTTAATAATTGGTTGTGAGTGTTCTTTTATAGTTTATATTATGTTATTGTAATTTTTGCTCAAATTGGAGGTTGTATCTTATTGTTTTATTTCAGTAAAAAATGATGTATCTCTAAGGCCTCAATTTCAGGGGATTTTTGAGTCACGAGGGGTCTATATTTTTGGATAAAAGTCGGACACCTCACAAAAAAAAAATCCCTTATTTGAATCCCTTCTTGAAAGTGACACTTGAGAAAGTCTTCAGACTAAATCCTTTATTTCTTTTTTTATTCTTTTTGCTTTTATTAACTTGGTATTTTTAAAATTTTTTTGAAGTTCATCTATGCTTTACTAATAACAGCATTAGTGCTCTCTAAATACAATTGTATCTTTTTTAGTTTGATTCCGAAATATTTTTTAGTTTATTTCAGAAATAGATTTTAATTGGAATTTCATAATGCTTATATTTTTGATTATTTCTTATATATATATATATTTAAAGCAGTTTTGTGGCCGACTAGAATACACTTTTGAATTTTAAAACTCGTCTTTATTCTACCCTGGGAAGCATAATTTATGGACAAGCAAAAAGCGACAAGATACGTCAGTCCACGTCACAAGTGAAAAACGAAAACAGAGCAAAATATTTTTCTCTTGCGATTTTATACTATGAGATTCTGGTTGGGATACTTTGACACGTGTAGACTTAGGAAAGGGAAATATAGATATCTTTTAAAAGATATATTTGCATTATCATTCCTTGATGATATCACAATGTTGTTCGTAACTTTTGAGAAACATTTATCAGATTTCAAAAAACTGATTGAAAGACTTTCTGCATTTAAATTAAATCCTAAAAGTATCTGTTGGATTAGCTGTTCAAGTGCTTAAATTATCGTTTCATACTTTATTTTTGTATTATTCTGTAAATTACATACTTGTATTTATGTATTACTGTCTATTTAAATATTTTCTATAAAAATATAAAATAGATAATTTTCTTATTATCTCTTTAATTATCAAATTTTATGCGGTATAAAGTTGTACATGATACTTTAATTTTTAAACAAGGTAACAAATGTCAATTTAGTTAGAAGACAAAAATTTGAGCCACTCTTAAGCTTCTTCTATGTTTATAATCAAAATTTGTTTAAATAGAATTCATTTTAAGCATAATCTTTAATGTAAAGATAATAATGTTTGTTTATGAAATGCTAATTTGATGGCATATTTTAGGTATAATAAAATAAGTTTAAATCTATACTTATAATAAAGCTCAATGTGTGTGTGTGTGTGTGTTTTGGCGCTCTACAGGCCAGACCGTTTGACATACAGCTACCAAATTTGGTACAGGTATACCTTGGAGGTTGGGAATGTGCACCTGGGGTTTCTTTTTTCGAATTTTTAATTAGAATTTTAATTATTAATTAAAAACTAACTTTCCCGCCAAAAAAATCTTCCATTTTCCCCACCGCCAACTTTTCCGCCAAAAAAATCTTCCATTATCGCCAGCGCCAAACGAGAAAGGCTTCACTTTTTTTTTCTCCCAACAGTAATGAGGCTAGGGTTAAAATTTTTCGGCGGATTATTTCAATCAGTTCTGTTTATTTTCTTAATGTTTGATGCATTTAAAATTAAACATTGTTAATGAATCAATCTTTCAGATTCATTCTGAAGTACTTTTAAATTAAAATAAAACAGAATAAAGGAAATTAAAAATTTCTAATCCGCATAGCGTTACCCCAACTGGCGTAGAAAAAATCACGTATTTGCGTTACGTAACCGGCGAAGAAAATTCACGCATGCGCATTCTGTTCTGATTGTTGCCATGACAACGTTATCAATGGATGATTTAAATTATTTTTGGGTTAGTTGCATGCTTTTGTAAGTAAATTGTATTTATGTTAGTTATATATTTTTTGTATATGCTTATAGTTTTAAGTACATCGTTTTTTAAGTAGTTTTTTTAAAACCTGTTTTCAACCGTTTATTTTAAACGATTCGTTTTATTTTCTTAGTGTTTGATGTATTTAAATTTAAACATTGTTAATGAATCGATCTGCTCATAATGAATCTAAGAAAATTTTGTTGACCTACTCTTGAGATATTACATAAATTAAAAAAGATATTCTTTAGTGCCCATAAAGTTTAAACGCTGAGTGACTCTATTTTCAGTAATCAGATTATAAAAAAATGCTTTGTTTCAGTAAAAAATATTATTATATTAATTGAAGATAAATTCTTTCCACTTTAATTTAAAGCATAAATTCTACGGGTGCTAACAGAAAATGAGAGAGATACATATTACGTTATGACTGAAGGCCTTTATAATATTATGAGTGAATTATATGATAATCAAAATTTGAAGTTTTAAAATATTTTGATGAAGAAGCTATTAAAGTAGAAATTGCATAAAATATTTAATTATTAAAATTTTAACGAACATTAAGATTGGCGAACCAGCTGGTCGCCAAAGGCGGCTAGTATTTAATATATCAAATAAGTATTAAAAATATATATTGTAAATGTTTATTCATAAATCTCCTCTATTAACAAAAGAACATATGCATATTCTACAGAGCAGATTATTAGGATTATAACCATGGCTGAAGCATACTTTGTAAGGTGGAAATGATAATTTTTGAGGAAATTTAATTAATTAAAAAATGAGTAAGATTATAATATTTTCCTTTGATTACTTCCAAAAATAGTATAACACAAAAGTAATTTTTGCATCATCTGGGAATTCAGAAAATTGTAATTTCTATGGTATTCAGATTTTTCTTATTTTTAGCAACCTTTAAAAATATTTATTTATTTTTAATATTTTGAACATTTTAATACAAAATTTCTTGTTGTCACAATCAAATTCAAATAATTTTCATGGTTATGAGAAAAATTTTATTCCATATTTAATTTTATGAAAATTGTGATGATAATTTCATTTGAAGATTTCGGTATTGTGTAGCTTTTTTAAAAACATGGCTTTAATTCTTTGGGTACATTTGATGTATCAGAATGTCATGCATTTGTATGATGAATGTCACACCTGATTTTCTGAGGTGTCATTAGATTCTACTGCTTTTACATATCCAAAAAATTAAATTTAATCAAAATAATATTAAATGTGTACCCACTGGTTATGTCCTGTCTTTTATCAGATTTGTTGTAATTTCAGCTAAGATTGTTAGTCTTTGTTTTTTTTTTCCAAATCCACTTAATTTTCTTCATTTGAACTTTGAAATTATGAAAAGATGTGGTTGGAAACAACCACTAAAGTGAAAATTCTCTTGGAATTAGGACAACTGATTATATTTTTTTCAACTGTGGTCCATTGCCTCCTAAAACCTAGCTACAAGGTTGCATGTTCTGAATTATTTAAGTTATTAAATTAGAGATTTCTTCATTGTTATTTCTTGCTTGTATTGGAATTCTACAGAATATTTGATTTTATGGTTATTATTTATGGTTATCTACATAAGATTTACAAAAATATATGAGGCATATTTGATATTGCACAAAGTACTCACATATTGATGGATTTTATTTATTATACTTTTATACATCAAGAGCATGTTTAGAGTCAGCAAGCAAGTTATTGGATTAGATGAAGTTTCATCATTTCCTGTTTTAATTTAAAATGCAAATTTTAGATGAGATAACTGATAAAAATAATTGTAAAGTGCATGCACAATGAACAGAGCAGACGTGAAGCTTCTAAAAGAATAAGAGTTGATGTTTATCAAAATTAAAATTTAAAAATAAGAGAAAGAAATGGGCCATTGAAGGTAATCTATGCATAAAGTTTTTATCATAAATTTTCGCATGTGGAAATTCTTTGAGCTAACAAATGACTATAGTCTTTTTATTTTCTGTAGGTGGTTCAAGGTCACATTTGCTACCGCGATACTAGTACCAGACAACCAATAACGAGGTAGAAAATGTGACCTTGAACCGCCTATTGAAAATACACAGACTATAAATATGGTTCATGTTACTCAATAAAAAGGTGTCCATTTGCAACATACTAATTAAATTGTGTTTGGGGTGGTATGTAGATTATTATGATCCATGCAGGAAGCAACAGGACGAATGTTTTTAGGGACATTTCGTTTAATAATCATATTCACCCACTAAACAAACACAAAGACATTCACGCGCGCGGCTTCACAGTTTAGCTTCACATCTTATTCCAATTACAATCGCAATGCACTATGGGATGACATATGGGATGACTAATCAGGCATCGCCATCTAGTATCCAAAAGAGAAGATAAGAGTAATGCAACTGCTACATGTTTTAATAATTTCTGTCATTAAACATCTTAAGTTATTGAACTGATATAAAAATATTAAATTATTAAACTTAATAGTTTTTTTTCTGCTTTTACCAAATCAGAAGCATCTCCATATGCAAGAAAAGAGAAATAATGTAGTATTGCTTTATAAAGTGCAGGGACAGATTTATAAGTTTTCAAAACTGGAAAAATTGAATGATTCTCTAATGTAAGGAATAAGATATTATCTTTTAAAAATAGAAAATACTGTAACTGGGAAAAGATTCAGCCTCAAGATTTTGATTAAAGACATTTTTGTAAAGTATTATTTATTCTTTTGTCCATGAATATAATAGGGGGCCGCGGTGGCCTGGTGGTAAGGTCTCGGCTCGGAGCCGGAGTTTTTCAGGTTCGAGACCTTATTCCACCGAAGAACCGTCGTGTAAGGGGGTCTGTTGCACGTAAAATCCGTCATGACCAAACGTCCTCCCGCTGGTCTGGTGTGGTGTGGAGATTGGGCTGCCAGCTCAGATCTCGTCCTCGTCATCTGACCGCGGTTCAAAATAACGAGGTCCGTCCCAAAATAGCCCTTGTGTTGCTTCAAACGGGACGTTAATATAACTAAACTAAACCATGAATATAATAAGGTACTTATGGATATTTATGTGAAGGGTTTTATTGTGAAGCAAGCAAATATCGCCAAGATGATTGCAATATGTGTAATGAAGTTAAGCGGTCTTGGCATAATCTAAAAATTACCAGGTAAACCAAGGACCACATATCCACCTAAATAAATAATTCTCATTGATACCTCTATCACAGGGGTGGCGAAACTTTATGGATGAACGTGCCATTTTTTTTAAAGAAATTTTTAATGAGGTACAGACGCGCTGTCGAATAATTTTGAATTGTGATTATTGCAAAAATAATAAAACTAAGTACATAAAACTCTTTATATACTACGTAAAAATACTTTTTGCATTATATAGTAGTAAAAGTTTTAGTTATACGCATAATTCAAGCAAAAGTAACATTAGTGCGACTTCTGTTGAAGATTAGATGACAGATAATTTATATTAGGGTTGTAAAATGTTACTTTTAGCAGAATGCCTCCTGAATTGGAGTCATCTGCCGAACGGTTTCTGAGTGAGTCTTTAATGTTATTCATCTCTGAAAATAATGGCTCACAGGCATAGGTAGATTAAAATATGGTTAAAATAGCAGGAGCTTCTTCAAACAGTTAAATGTGTCTGGAATCTTATTCTATGTTTACAAAATTTTGTTGCTGGCATTTCTACTTATACTGCCTGTTAATCTTTCTGCTTCAATCTATTCCAACCTTTTCCTTGTTTCAATAAATTTTTGAATCCATAGAGAACTAGACTGAAATTCAATCAGTTGCATTTCAAATTCTTCAATTTCCAACCATTTAACTGGGACAAGTTCAGTTTATTAAATGAAGTCACATCAGATTATTTAATAAACTTGAGTGTTTCCGATAATTCTTTGAACTGTGAAAATCTCGATGAAAATTCCTTGATTGAAGAATCAATTACAGAAATAAAATCCTCGATAACTTTTTCTTCGTCTGGTTTCTCATGGATATCTAAATCGTTGTTATTTTTTCTTCAAGTTTGGGAAGTACTTGTAGTTTCTTGCAATAATATGATTTCTGAAAACATGCAATTCAGCATCAAAAGCGCGTAAGAGATCCATTATGACGATAGTTGTTTTATTTGTGCCTTGAAGCTTTGCGTTTAATTCATTGAAATATTTGCACATATCTGTAAAAAAAAACATCAATTTTGAAAGCCACATAACATCCAACATTTGTGGGTATTGATCATTTCCTCCCTCATTTTGCAGAAACAGTCCGATTTCTTCTAAGTAATCAACAGTCTTTGAAGTACGTTCCCGCGGCTCAACCAGCGAACAATATTATACACCAGTTAGTCATTATACGCCTAGTGGACTTCATCCAACAGAGCATCAATCTTTCACTTATTTAAAGCCTGCGACGATATGTGATTGACTATATTGGCACTAATGTTATTACATTAACAAGAGATGTTAAACCACTTTTAGCACACAAGGCTTGTTGGTGAATAATGCAGTGGAATTCAAGAATCGAATGTACTACGTCTGTATGAAATTAACTAATGAAACCACTTTTTTTGCCCACCATATTTAGAGCACTATTAGTTGTTACTGAAACATTTTTTTTATTGTTTTTCAAATCAATTTCTTTCTGAGTAAGCGAATTTTTAACAGCCGAACAAATATCTGTGCCCTTTGTAGTTTTTTGCAACGATGTTATCGCAATTAATTCTTTTTTAATGATGTTTCCTACACAATATCGAGCAAAAACAGCTAAACGTGCCGATTTAGTGACGCAAGTACTTTCCTCAAGACATAGTGTCGGATATCTATCTCCAAAAACTCTATTATGGATCAATATTCCTAATTATCAATACTCATGTGATGCAGTATATAAAACTCAGTGCTGTTCAAAGACTTAGTAAAGCTTTTAATCTATTTTAACTACATGTAATTACATTCACGGACATCTAAAACTACGATGCACACAAAACATTACATCAAAACATAAAATATAAAACAGAAGTGCTCATAAAAAAGAAGTTGCCAGATACAAGAAAGTTTAAAAATAATCTCTTATCCGGTCAGTTTTCTACACATAGCGATATAAAAGGAGCGGAGTTAATATCATTTTTTTTTATGTTGATCTGATACATTTCCGGCCTATTTTAAAATTCTTTATTTTATTGTGTTTCTAGACAGAAGAATGATGCGTTTTGATGTACTGAATTATCTTCTCTTTATTATCAAAATCATCGAAAAGTGAGGACGCGCATGCTAATCAGGCTTCCTTCAAAAACTCTCCCTCTTGAAAAGGTTTATTATGCCGACCAATGGCATTTGCAGTCTAGTAAATTGCCGCGCTTATATGACAATTTTTGCTAACATATTTAATCATAGACGTCGACTTTCTGTCTTTTATTCACTTGCAATTAGTTCTTTTTGCTGTGGTTCGCTTTTTTTGGCAAAGGATTTGTGATTTGTTTCAAAATGCCGTTTTACAGACAATATTGTACATACTACTGTTCCAGAACATAAAACACACACCGCTTTGTCGCCTTAACTTATCATGCCTTGTTTCTCTGCCCACCAAGTTTGAAATTCTCTGTTACACTTACTATCATGCACTTTTTGTTTTTTTGCAGAACTAGCCTTGTTAAATAACAGTAAAAAATTGTAAATATAACACAAATAAACTTTAAAATATTGTTGTGCGAAAGAAATTGACTGCACTATGCGTAGACAAACTTTGCATCATTAGCAATTGTAGTCCATGACGTAACTAAGGCAATTTTTAACAAACGAGTGTGCTCCTAGTGAAGATTCCAAATCCGTCCTTCGGAAATTACGAAGTACAATCTTAGCAATACGAACTGAAACTACTTCGAAGTTCGCATATAATGACGTCACACTCTCTTTGCAGAGTGTTTGACTGTGCGAACCACTAATATTGCCCGATTTTTTTTTTCTTCTTTTTTTTCTCCATGTTTGAAATAGGGTAGGGGATGGGAATATGCACATCACGACCGATCAATCGCGTTTGTTCGTAATACTTCATAGGGAACTTTGTTATTTTGAACTAAAATGCAAACCGTTTTGATCAGTGGCGTGCCCAAAACATTGTGTCGCGTGCCATTGGTTCGCCATCCCTGCTCTATCATTATTATCATTTTAAATAACTAATTATGATAAAAATACTTTAAAAATTCTTAATGATTAAGATGATTCATTTATTTCTAAATCATGTTGCCGTCTAGAAACATGTAATACAGTGACAACAATAGCATCTATTGATTATTAAATTTTGCAAAGAATGATGAGATAACAATTTATTTATTATAATGTTAGCAATTATATTTGTTTATCAACACATTACAGGAAGTACATAATCTGTATCTAAATTATTGAATGCAGTGTTGTTTGTGAGTCTGATTTAAATAGAAAGGAACATAGTGTTCAATTTTTAAACTATTGTGTTCTCATTCTGTAAAAGATCTACCATTTATGTGAAACTGTAAATGTGACATTGAAAGTCAGACAGTCTCAAGTTGGTGTGGCATGAAATTTGGATTGGATATGCCAACAATGTTATCCTGACTATTTGATCAAAATAATGTTTCAAAAAGATAAGATCTCTTTTAAATAGTCATTATGTTGCTGCAAAATAGCACATTTATTTAGCCAGCTAATTAGTTAAATAATAGTTTCTTCTCATTAATATTTTTGATTTCTGAAATTGTGTAACTGTCCATAAAATGATACAATATAAAAATATGGTTTTTGATATTCTTTGGTCTTAATTGTGTAAATACATTAAAGAGATTCTGTATGATTGTAAATAACTTGACATTAATTTAATGTTTGTTTTTATTTATTAGGCTCTATCTGAGATAAAGGAATTCATAAAGAAAAATGTTACTAGAATTTCGGATGAAGGTAAATTCGATTTGCATAATTCTATAGAATGTTATAATATTTGGTTATAAGTTTTGTTCTTGGAAGTTTCTTTTTAGTATATTTGTACATATTTCTCTTTGCCTGAAAAACATGATTGGTATTTGTATAAAAACAATAATTCAATATGCAGGTAACGAAATTAATCTCTATAAATTTTCGAAAGTGACAGATTTCATTTAGTTGAAAGGTGATTATGTGTACTTTTTCCCCAAAGGCTTTTATGTGTTTCAAAGTTATTTTTAAAGTAGCAAAGTAAAAGTTTTATGTAATTTTAAATTTAAAATGTTCTGAAAGTGTATTGGAAAGGGTAAAATCTGTGAATAGGGCTGATAATAAGGAGGATAAGCTAGGAATAATTTCAATATAAAATATTTTTTTAATTAATGTGTATATTTTTTAATTCAGATTTTAAAACAAAATATCCAAAATGGAATAATGCATTTTTTAATTTATATAATTCTCTGGTTATTAAAAAAAGTAATTTCAACATTAAATCATTTCATGTGTAAGTAATGGTGAAAAAAGAAAATTTAAGGGAAATCAAATTTTTAGTTTGAAACATTGTAGCGTAATGTTTTAGGCTGGATTTGTATAATTTTATTTATTTTTTTAAATTTGTTAATTTAAAAAAAAACAGTAAAAGCATGAAAAGAAAGTGTATTTAATATCATTCTAACATCAAGAGTATATAATTAATAATTAAAATAAATGAAAAGTATTTTCATGAAATACACTTAAAAATACTTCTAAAAATTTAGTTAAAGAATTATACACAAGGTAAAATTGTTATTGCTGAAAAGTTAGTATGCTGAATTTTATAACTTTATAGGAATAATTTTTTTGCAGTAATAGGTTTTAAAGTTATTGAGACAAAAAGATTAAAACTAATTTAAAAAATAATAATTTTTTTCACTGAGCATTTACTTCCCACCTGCAGGCTCTAAATCCATAAATTTTTTTGTAGAGATTTTCGATGACTATTTCATTATGCGTTTGCCATGTTATAAAGCAAAACAATCGATTTAGAGCTATCAAATCCAGTTTGTTAAAATGTTTTCATTAATTTTTTGTTGTTGTTGTAATTATATTTAAATGCTTTGCTCAATATGTTTGGAATATATTATTGCACAAACGCCATTCTTACTCTACTTTAAAAATATAAATGCAAGTGTTTTAGTGATTTTAATTTTGTTATAATTTATAATTATACATCTCATTATTTTAATTTCTACAGTTATTTTCACATAATATTAAATACATACCTTCTCTTAGTATGAAATATATATTTTGAGTACACACCATCGTTATAATAAAGAGCAGTTTTAAAAATAATATAACAATTAATTTTATATCATGTAGTTCTTGTATTTATCCCTCTATTAAATAAATTTATAGTATTCAAATTCAGTAGCGTTAATAATTGGAATGGAAATAGTAGATATGTTAACGATTCCATTTTATTCAAATATTCAGTTGTGTACTATAAGCAATATGTAGCCAACATTGCCTTGTGGTGTGAAACTTGATTGAAATCATTTCTTCTGCAATTTGTACTTAAAAAATTGTTCATACTAAGTGCTTTCTGAGTGTGCTTGGTTAGATAATATTAACTTATAAGGTGTAATGTCTGTATAAATTTTATTTCTTGTTATTTTCATGTTGCTTTTCTATTTTCTGTCTGAACAGAAGAGCAGGAAAGTCAGGAGAGGTCTCTGGTTACAGAAGGCAGTGAAGGAAGCCAAGATATTTCTACGAGAACTGGACTCTGCTTATTGCCTGGCATCCGCAGGCGTAAACCTCAGTGGCGGAATCTCGGCTTATTGGTAACAGCGCCGCCATCTTTGGACCTCAGCGAGTACAAACACATAGATCTTGCAGATACGGCAAAAAACTTATTATCGAGTTTGCCTCCCTCTCAAGTATTTAATTCTTTTAATTCATTTGAAAATTTTTAACACAGAAAATATTCTGTCGACTCTTGAAATGTAAACATAATAGTTTTTGAAAGCAAGGTCTTGGCTGAAGACAGTTGTAAGACACTTTGAAAATTTTTAGCACAAAAAATATCCTGTCCACGCTTAAAATGTAAACATAATAATTTTTGAAACAAAGTTTTGGGTGAAGTTTGAAGACATTTTGAATTTTTAACTTTGTTTTATTGCATTCAGGGAGTCAAGATTTATGTGCAAGAGATGCGGATAAGGCACGTCCGTTCACAGCGTGATATAAGAGCAGATTAGCGTAAAAGACAGGGAGAATAATTTTCAATGAGATTCTAATAGAGATTTCTTACACATGTCGAGTACTGGCAAGGAAATCATAGGGATCTTTTTAAAAGAATTTGTTTAGGACAGTAATTTTTTATCCCTTCACTCGGAGTGTGATAAAGGAATTCAGGAAATAAGACATTTTAGAATGAAGTTAATATGTGCTGAATTGAGCAAAAAATTAGGAAATTAATTAGATTTTAAAATATCATTATATACTTATGTGGGTGTGATGGGTTTTAATGCATCAGTCCACTTGGATTAGCTTAATCTTTTTATTCTTGATTAACAATTGATGATTCTGATGAGCTTTACAAATGAGAATTCAATGATGAAGGAATTTATATTACATGAAGATGGACAGTTGATGTCGTTCAAAGGATCTTTCCCACCTACGCGTGGTGCACTGGCATTTTCAGAGGAATCCTTCAACGCAAGAATTCCAGTTCCGGCCCTTTCTCAGAGTATCACGGCTTCTCGGTTTCCGGTCGCACCCTTCTCGGCGGACGTCCGTTCTGTCCCCTCGTCTAGTGAACTCTGAACTCTGCCCTCCGACTGCTGGCTATCACCGGAAGAACGCAGAGCGCCCTCTCGTGAAGTTAATTTACCACATCGCTCGGCCATCGACATTTGAAGTCCTCCGAACTCTGAAACACAAAAATGAAAGAAAAAAAAAAAAACAGAGAGGACATTGAAGACAAAGGATAGAAATAAAAAAAACAAAAAAGGGTGATGATGAAAAAAAGAAATGTATTGATCTCAATTTGCAATTGCATCAGTCCAGGGCTTCATGTGATCAGCTGAAGTGGAAGTTGTCTCGGGCCCTTCATGAGATCCTACTTTTGCTACGTCGTAACGATCATGTGGCTTTATCTTGACCACTTTGTAAGGTCCAAGGAACTTAGGTCTTAGCTTCAGACCTTCTCCTAGCTGGGTTCTTTTAATTGCTACCAAGTCGTTTATTTTATAGAGTGGGGCAATTCTACGATGTTTGTCATATTGCCGTCGGTTCTCTTCTTGAATTTTGAAGATATTTGCTTTGGCCTCCTCACGAATTGTTTCTTTTTCTTGAATCATGGAGTGCAAGAATTCTTGATCTAGGATTTCTTTGATTCTTAGGTCCGTTTTGTTTCGCATCTTCACACCTGTCCCGCGAATGACCTCTAGTTCCATCGTTTCCGGTACAACGATGAGTTCACGTCCATCTTTGAGTTCTTTCTCGACCAGAGTTTTCAGCAATTGCATACGTTCGTCAGATTCTTGTGCAGTTGCGATCTTAGATGTAATTTTGCTTTGGGAACGGGTGACCATGCACACTGCATTCCTGCTCAATGCATCTACCTGTTTATTTTCGGTGCTTACCAATTCATTATTCTGAATAAGACTCAGACATTTTGGCGGGAAAATTCCCTCCATTACTAATTGATCACTTATAACTGCCTCAATCTCAACGGGTTTACATTCTTCATTAATTTTTTTGATAGGAAAAAATGATTTGTTCACAATTATAAGTTCACTTCCAGAATCTTTTAGAAATTTTACTTTTTTTCCATCCACAAAAATATCAATATGTTCTAGCATATTTTTTGGCTTAGTTCCAATTCCCGATATAACAAATTTGTTTTCTGTCTCACTTTCATTTGTAGATTTTTCAAATCGTTTTGGACAGTTACGAGCGAAATGAAAGCTTTCCCCCTTTTCCCCGCATACATAACAAATCCTTTCCGGTTTAACATTTTGATATTTGTTTCGACGAAACGATTCACTTTCCATTGCCTGTTTTTGAAACCTTGATGCTTTCGTTTCACTACTATGTACATTAGAATTACTGATTTCAGATAACGATTTACCCCGAGATGAAAAAAATAAATCACATTCGCGACCTAACTCAGTTGGCGGAAACCATGTTTTTCCTTCGCGAATACCTATGTATTCTTTAGTTTTGAAATCCAAAGTTTCGAACAATTTATTAGCAACAATTAGATCAAATAATTTTTTAAAATCTCTTTTTACTTCTCTTACCTGACAATAGTAATCAAATGTTGCAGTTAATCGCGATGCAAATTGAACATGCGATTCGTTTGGTAAACGTTGAGCATTTTTAAAATTACTAAGACATTCTCGAGGTGTCGGCTGAAATTCAGCTAAAAATAACTCTTTTAATTTCTCATAATCCGACAAATCCTGCTCAGTTGCATACGTTAAAACATTATTAGCTTTAACCCCTAGCAAATTAATTAATATCTCAGCTTGGAAGTCTTTAGGAACTTCTTTAATAATAAATGCCTTTTCTAAGGAAGTAAAAAACAAATGCAATGCCTCGGGTTTATCAGGAACAGAAATTGTTAGTGTTTTAATACTTCTTATTAAATTTTCAACACTAAAAGGCACGTTTGATCGCTCACTAGGCAATGATTGTTTTTTCAATTTTTCTAGCTCAATCTCCTTCTCGAGTCGGGCCAATTTCATTCTTTCCATCTCTAACTTGGATTGTTCAGTAACTGCCTTAGCCGTACGATCCTCAACGATCGATTTGATGACGCCACGGACAAATTCTTGATCCGTTTTAAAAACATCAGAATTCTCAATTAATTTCTTAAGTTCCAAAATTTTAGCATTTTCTGACACAGTTTCACCGAGTTCTTCGGCAAGTATTTTTAAATCACACTTCTTTAAATTATTTAAAATACTCATTTTCAGAAATATGGCAGAATAAATATAAAACAGGAGTAGCACAGTACCTTTTAAAATTTGTTGTTCACCGGCTCCGAGCCCCCATGGTTGTGGGTGTGATGGGTTTTAATGCATCAGTCCACTTGGATTAGCTTAATCTTTTTATTCTTGATTAACAATTGATGATTCTGATGAGCTTTACAAATGAGAATTCAATGATGAAGGAATTTATATTACATGAAGATGGACAGTTGATGTCGTTCAAAGGATCTTTCCCACCTACGCGTGGTGCACTGGCATTTTCAGAGGAATCCTTCAACGCAAGAATTCCAGTTCCGGCCCTTTCTCAGAGTATCACGGCTTCTCGGTTTCCGGTCGCACCCTTCTCGGCGGACGTCCGTTCTGTCCCCTCGTCTAGTGAACTCTGAACTCTGCCCTCCGACTGCTGGCTATCACCGGAAGAAAACAGAGCGCCCTCTCGTGAAGTTAATTTACCACACTTATTATAAAGCTCAATGTGTGTGTGTGTTGGCGCTCTGCAGGCCAGTCCATTTGACCCACAGCTACCAAATTTGGTACATGTATACCTTGGAGATCGAGAAAATGCACCTCGGGTCCCTTTTTTGAATTTTTAATTAGAATTAGAATTATTAATTAAAAAACTAACTTTCTCGCCAAAAAATCATCATTTCCCCACTGCCAAATGAGTAATGCTTCAGGGTTTTTTTCCCACGCTAATTAGGTTAGGCTTAACATTTTTCGATCGATTATTTCAAACGATTCTGTTCTTTTTCTTAATGTTTGATGCATTTAAAATTAAATATTGTTAATTAATCGATGTTTCATATTCATTCTGAAGTACTTTGAAATTAAAATAAAACAGAATAAAGGAAATTAAAAATTTCTAATCTTCATAGCGTTACCTCAATGGCGTAGAAAAATTTCCGCATTCGCGTTATCATAACTGGCATTGAAAATTCACGCATGCTCATTGTGTTCTGATTGTTCAACGGATGCGGACTTGATTTTAATTATTTTTAAGTTAGTTGTATCCTTTTGTAATTAAATTGTATTTATGTTAGTTATATAATTTTTGTATATGCTTATAGTTTTAAGTACATCATTTTTTAAGTAGTTTTTTTAAACTTGTTTTCGATTGATTTTTTTAAAACGATTCTGTTTATTTTCTTACTGTTTGATGCATTTAAAATTAAACATTGTTAATGAATCGATCTTGTTAATTAATCGATCTGCTTATGGTGAATCTTAAAAAATTTTGTTCATTAAATATTTTTCTAATTTTGAAATTTTGTTTTAAAATTTTGTTCATCATAGAAATTCTTGAGACATTATATAAATTAAGAAAGGTATTCTTTAGTGCGCATAAGGTTTAAATGCTCAGTGACTTTGTTTTCAGTAATCATATTATAAAAAAATGCTTTGCTTCAGTAAAAAAATATTATTATATCAATTGCAGATTAATCATTCCCATTTTAATTGAAAGCGTAAATTCTATGGCAGCTAACAGAAAATTAGAGTGATACATATTACGCTATGACTGAAGGCCTTTATAATATTATGAGTGAATTATATGACTATCAAAATTAGAAGTTTTTAAATATTTTCATGAAGAAGCCATTAAAGTAGGAATTGCATAAAATATTTAATTATTTAAATTTTAATGAGCATTAAGATTGGTTGGTAAACCGGCTGGTCGACAAAAGCGGCTTGTATATAATATATATATATATATATAGTAAAAATGCCACGTTAATAAAAGCACAAAGAATAAAATTAGAATTAAGAATCCGGCCTAAAGACTTTCTCAAGGGTCACCCTCAGGCAGGGATTCAAACAAGGGATTTTTTTCTGTGAGGGGTCTGACTTTTGTCCAACGATATTGACCTCTCGTGACCCGAAAATCCCCTGAAATTGAGGTCTTAGAGATACACCATTTTTTACTGAAGTAAAACAATAAGGTAGAACCTCCAATTTAAGCAAAAATTACAATAACATAAAATAAACTAGAAAAGAGCACTCACAACCAATTATTAAAACAAAAAGGAAAGAACCTACCAGTAGGAGGTAAAATATCTACAAAAAAAAGGTTCCATCATGTTCTATTCTTTCTTCCTACATCCTTTCCTGCCCCTGCTTAAAAACGCTTCGTTATTCAAAGTAATGAATAATTGGTGTTCCTAAACGCCTTCTATTGAGTTAGTTAACATGTAAAGGAAAGTGTATTTTTAGTTGTGTCAAAAGATTAGAAAGAAGCCAAGCCTAAAACAAACATGCCAAGTTTAATTATTTTAAAGTTAAATTCATCCCTTTTATCATAGATACCAACAAATGTTTTACCATTAGAAATTTCGATTTTTAAATCAAGATAGGTAGCTTCAAGTTTATTTTTGTTTCAGTTATAACTAAATCTTTTGGATAACAATTAGTGACAATATTAGTATTATCTAAGTTCAACAAAAGTAAGTCATCAATATATCTCCAACGATACAGTTGGAGATAATTAATAATAAATAATTAAACTTAGTAATTACTATTCTAATCTAAACTCTAAAATTTTGCAAAATTTAATTTTCTCACAATTTAACCGGATTAAAAGAGTTTGTAATAACAAAATTTCTTATATGGATGCAACAAATAATCTCATTAAAGATTTAACTATTAATGAATTTCCCAGAAACTTTTGCAATATAGAAGTTTTAATAAGAGAAGGCCTGCTTGGCTTGTTTCTAATCTTTTGAAATAACTAAAAAAATCGACTTCCCGCTACGAGCTAACTAACTGAATAGATGGAGCTGAGGCACTCCAAATATTTATTGCTTTGAATGACGAAGCATTTTTAAGCAGGGACAGAAAAAGATGTGAGAAGCAAAAATAGAACATGATGGAACCCTTTTTTTTTTTTTTTTTTTTTTTTTTGTAGAAGTTTTACCTGCTACTGGTATGTACTTTCCTTTTTGTTTTAATAATTGGTTGTGAGTGTTCTTTTATAGTTTATATTATGTTATTGTAATTTTTGCTCAAATTGGAGGTTGTATCTTATTGTTTTATTTCAGTAAAAAATGGTGTATCTCTAAGGCCTCAATTTCAGGGGATTTTTGAGGGGTCAATATTTTTGGACAAAAGTCGGACACCTCACAAAAAAAAAAAAAAAAAAAAAAAAAAAATCCCTTATTTCAATCCCTTCTTGAAAGTGAATCTTGAGAAAGTCTTCAGACTAAATCCTTTATTTCTTTTTTGATTCTTTTTGCTTTTATTAACTTGGTATTTTTACTATTTTATTTTTTGAAGTTCATCTATGCTTTACTAATAACAGCATTAGTGCTCTCTAAATACAATTGTATCTTTTTTAGTTTGATTCAGAAATATTTTTTAGTTTATTTCAGAAATAGATTTTAATTGGAATTTCATAATGCTTATATTTTTGATTATTTCTTATATATATATATATTTAAAGCAGTTTTGTGGCCGACTAGAATACACTTTTGAATTTTAAAACTCGTCTTTATTCTACCCTGGGAAGCATAATTTATGGACAAGCAAAAAGCGACAAGATACGTCAGTCCACGTCACAAGTGAAAAACGAAAACAGAGCAAAATATTTTTCTCTTGCGATTTTATACTATGAGATTCTGGTTGGGATACTTTGACACGTGTAGACTTAGGAAAGGGAAATATAGATATCTTTTAAAAGATATATTTGCATTATCATTCCTTGATGATATCACAATGTTGTTCGTAACTTTTGAGAAACATTTATCAGATTTCAAAAAACTGATTGAAAGACTTTCTGCATTTAAATTAAATCCTAAAAGTATCTGTTGGATTAGCTGTTCAAGTGCTTAAATTATCGTTTCATACTTTATTTTTGTATTATTCTGTAAATTACATACTTGTATTTATGTATTACTGTCTATTTAAATATTTTCTATAAAAATATAAAATAGATAATTTTCTTATTATCTCTTTAATTATCAAATTTTATGCGGTATAAAGTTGTACATGATACTTTAATTTTTAAACAAGGTAACAAATGTCAATTTAGTTAGAAGACAAAAATTTGAGCCACTCTTAAGCTTCTTCTATGTTTATAATCAAAATTTGTTTAAATAAAATTCATTTTAAGCATAATCTTTAATGTAAAGATAATAATGTTTGTTTATGAAATGCTAATTTGATGGCATATTTTAGGTATAATAAAATAAGTTTAAATCTATACTTATAATAAAGCTCAATGTGTGTGTGTGTGTGTGTGTGTGTGTGTGTGTGTGTGTGTGTTTTGGCGCTCTACAGGCCAGACCGTTTGACATACAGCTACCAAATTTGGTACAGGTATACCTTGGAGGTTGGGAATGTGCACCTGGGGTTTCTTTTTTCGAATTTTTAATTAGAATTTTAATTATTAATTAAAAACTAACTTTCCCGCCAAAAAAAATCTTCCATTTTCCCCACCGCCAACTTTTCCGCCAAAAAAATCTTCCATTATCGCCAGCGCCAAACGAGAAAGGCTTCACTTTTTTTTTCTCCCAACAGTAATGAGGCTAGGGTTAAAATTTTTCGGCGGATTATTTCAATCAGTTCTGTTTATTTTCTTAATGTTTGATGCATTTAAAATTAAACATTGTTAATGAATCAATCTTTCAGATTCATTCTGAAGTACTTTTAAATTAAAATAAAACAGAATAAAGGAAATTAAAAATTTCTAATCCGCATAGCGTTACCCCAACTGGCGTAGAAAAAATCACGTATTTGCGTTACGTAACCGGCGAAGAAAATTCACGCATGCGCATTCTGTTCTGATTGTTGCCATGACAACGTTATCAATGGATGATTTAAATTATTTTTGGGTTAGTTGCATGCTTTTGTAAGTAAATTGTATTTATGTTAGTTATATATTTTTTGTATATGCTTATAGTTTTAAGTACATTGTTTTTTAAGCAGTTTTTTTAAAACCTGTTTTCAACCGTTTATTTTAAACGATTCGTTTTATTTTCTTAGTGTTTGATGCATTTAAATTTAAACATTGTTAATGAATCGATCTGCTCATAATGAATCTAAGAAAATTTTGTTGACTAACTCTTGAGATATTACATAAATTTAAAAAGATATTCTTTAGTGCCCATAAAGTTTAAACGCTGAGTGACTCTATTTTCATTAATCAGATTATAAAAAAATGCTTTGTTTCAGTAAAAAATATTATTATATTAATTGAAGATTAATTCTTTCCACTTTAATTTAAAGCATAAATTCTACGGGTGCTAACAGAAAATGAGAGAGATACATATTACGTTATGACTGAAGGCCTTTATAATATTATGAATGAATTATATGATAATCAAAATTTGAAGTTTTAAAATATTTTGATGAAGAAGCTATTAAAGTAGAAATTGCATAAAATATTTAATTATTAAAATTTTAACGAACATTAAGATTGGCGAACCGGCTGGTCGCCAAAGGCGGCTAGTATATATATATATTTAAAGCAGTTTTTTGGTCGAATAGAAGACACTTTTGAATTTTAAAACTCGTCTTTATTCTAACCCTGGGAAGCATAATTTATGGACAAGCAAAAAGCGATAAGATACGTCAATCCATGTCACAAGTGAAAAACGAATACAGAGTGAAATATTTTTCTCCTGCAATTTTATACTATGAGATTCTGGTAGGGATCCTTTGACACGTGTAGACTTAGGAAAGGGAAATATAGGTATCTTTTAAAAGATATATTAGCGTTGTCATTCCTTGATGATATCATAATGTTATCCGTAACTTTTGAGAAACATTTATCAGATTTCAAAAAACTGATTGAAAGACTTTCTACATTTAAACTAAATGCCTAAAAGATCTGTTGGATTAGCTGTTGAAGTGCTTAAATTATCATTTCGTACTTTATTTTTGTATTATTCTGTAAATTACGTACTTGTATTTATGTATTACTCTCTGATTTAATTATTTTCTATAAAAATATAAAATAGATAATTTTCTTATTTTCTCTTTAATTATCAAATTTTATGCGGTATAGAGTTGTACATGATACTTTAATTTTTAAACAAGGTAACAAATGTCAATTTAGTTAGAAGACAAAAATTTGAGCCACTCTTAAGCTTCTTCTATGTTTATACTCAAAATTTGTTTAAATAAAATTCATTTTAAGCATAACCTTTAATGTAAAGATAATAATGTTTGTTTGTGAAATGCTAGTTAGATGGTATATTTTAGGTATAATAAAATAAGTGTAAATATTTAATATATCAAAAAAGTAGTAAAAATATATATAGTAAATATGTATTCATAAATCTCTTCTATTTACAAAAGAGGATATGCATATTCTACAGAGCAGATTACTACTATTATAACTATGGCTAAAGCATGCTTTATAAGGTGGGAATGATAATTTTTAAGAAAATTTAATTAATTAGAAAGTGAGTAAGATTGTAATATTTTCCATTGATTACTTCCGAAAATAGTATAACACAAAAGCAATTTTTGTATCATCTGGGAATTCAGAGAATTGTAATTTCTATGGTATTCAGATTTTTCTCATTTTAACAACCTTTAAATATATATATACTAGCCGCCTTTGGCGACCAGCCGGTTCGCCAATCTTAATGTTCGTTAAAATTTAAATAATTAAATATTTTATGCAATTCCTACTTTAATAGCTTCTTCATCAAAATATTTTAAATTTTACAAAATATTACAAATTTTCATATATAATTCACTCATAATATTATAAACGCCTTCAGTCATAACGTAATATGTATCTTTTTAATTTTCTGTTAGTTCCCGTAGAATTTATACTTTAAATTCAAGTGGAAAGGATTAATCTGCAATTAATATAATAATATTTTTTACTGAAACAAAGTATTTTTTTGTAATATGATTACTGAAAACAGTCACTGAGCGTTTAAACTTTATGGCACTAAAGAATATCTTTCCTAATTTATGTAATATTTCAAGAACTTGTCAACAAAATATTCTCAGATTCATCATGACCAGAGCGATTAATTAACAATGTTTAATTTTAAATGCATCAAACATTAAGAAAATAAATAGAATCGTTTCAAATAATCAGCCGAAAAATCTTAAGCCTAGCCTCATGACTGTTGGGAAAAAAAAAAAACTGAAGCCGTACTCATTTGGCGGTGGGGAAAATGAAAAGATTTTTTTGGCGGGAAAGTTAGTTTTTAATTAATAATTAAAATTCTAATTAAAAATTCAAAAAAAAAGGGCTATCCTATCTTTTAAGTTAGATCAAACTGCACACGGTGTGCAAATTTAATTAATATCAGTTAAGTAGTTTAGGAGTCCATCGCGGACAAACAACGTGACACGTAATTTATATATATTAAGATAATATGTAATGATATTTTAACTCTAATTTCAATTTAATTAATTTTCAAGATTTTATCTTAATTTAGCCCATAGTAATTTTATTCTAAAATATTCTCTTATTTCGTGATCCAATTCCACTGTCTCTACTTAATTAATTCAAGAGAAGCTTTGTTAAACTGCTGAATCAGCTAAAACTCTAACTTTCCCACACTGCGCGTGAAGAGATAAAATGCCGCTACTCAGGCAAATTCTTTTTTAAAATCTCCCTGTGTTTCCCCTACCTTGTCCACGCGTGTAACGAAAATCCCCATCGAAATCTCATAATATATTAGCACTGTAAAGAAATATTTTCCTTATCAAAATCATAGGTTGTATAAGACCAGGGATAAAATGTCCAAGAGCTTTTTCCTCATTCTTTTTCTGTGTCGTTCTGTGTGCTCATCGCTTGTACATGTGCCTGCTTCTTGAAAATGAAATAAAACGACGTCACGAAATTAAAAGTATCTTCACTGTCTTCAAACTGTATTTTGCTTGACATAAAATAATGCTTATATATATATATATATATATATATATATATATATATATATATATATATATATATATATATATATATATATAATATAGAATATTTGTAGGACTCAGGAATCACTACAATTTTAGAACGCACATTTAATTACATTTAGGACAGACAATTACATTAAAAGAAATGAACATTAAATAGATTTCGTCGAATGCGTTGCAGGATTAATTCACATGTTACGTCGCGTCTTTCGTTTCGTTCAGAGAACGGTCTTGACACCTTCGTTCAAACCCGTCCCGTCTGCACTCCGTCTAACAAGCATCAACAGCAGATGGCGCTCGTCATCAGGCGTTCGTCACTACATTCGGCGATCCTGAAAGTTAAAGTTCGTCCTCGAAAGTTAAATAAAAGTAGAAAAATCTAAAAGAATAAAAAAAAGTAAACAGTATCTGGATGAACCAATAAACATTTTTTTTAAAGTCTGAAGACCATGTTTTCATGAAATCAGCTGCTGTGGAATTTGTATTTGGTCCGTCATGACATCCAACTTTTTCCACGTCATAAGCGATCCTTAGGTTTAACCTTGGCAATCCGATACGGTCCATTAAACTTTGGTCTTAGTTTGAGTCCAGTTCCAAACTGCGTCCGTTGTATGGCCACTAATTCAGAAAGTTTGTAGATGCGCGCCACTTTTCTTCGTTTGTTGAAACTTTGGCGATTCTCTTCTTGCATCTTCAAAATGTTTTCCCTTGCTTCTTCTCTCATATTATTTCGATCTTCCATCATTGCTTTTGTGTATTCTTCTTCCAATATTTCCTTTAAATGTAAATCAGTTACATCTTTTAATTTTACTCCAGTTAAAAGCTCAAACGGGGTAAACTTTGTACTCCTCGAAACAGTACTATTGATTATTTTCTGCACTGATGCAACATGTTTATACCATTTGGTAGGGTCTGTTATCGAGAGTTTTGATAAAATGGGTATTAAAATTTTATGCATTATTTCAATTGGCCCATTTCCGCGAAGAATTCCAGTGCTAATTTTGAAATGTTCAATATTTTCATCCTGACAGTATGTTTCAAATTCTTTTGAGGTAAAAGCTGAAACTCTATCTGTTATTATTCTCGTCGGATTTCCAAAAGTAGATTGTTGAAGATTAAGTTTAGTTATTGCATCCTGAGTAGGTGTTGATTTAACCGGATACAACCAGACAAATTTTGTAAAAGCGTCGACTATTGAAAAAATATGATGATAGTTCTTATTTGTAGAAGGCATAGGGCCAATGAAATCTATGTGATATGTACTTAAAGGCAAATTTTCTTTTGGGATGGGGTTAAGGAAACCTTCACCTTTCCCACGTTTCTTATTACAAAGAATACACTCCACGCAATTGGCAACCACACTTTCTATTTTCGACCTCAACTTTGGTATGTAAAATTCTTACTTTAAAATTTCTTCCGTCTTAGCCACAGCGTAATGTCCTTTATTGTGAATTTCTCGAATAATTTCTCTTTGTAATACTTCCGGGACTATGAGGAATTCTCTACCATTATCGTATTTGTATAAAACTCCATTTCTCACAATGTGTTCACCGTCTTCTTGCTTATCCATCAAAGCTTTTAATTTCTTAAGGAATTCGTCCTGATTTTGAGCATTGGCTATTTTAGTGGTCAATTCACTATATGAACGAGTAACAACAAAAACTGCGTTGCGACTAAGAGAATCTACGTGTGCCATTTGTTTTCCTGATCTGTGAACAATTTGGTAATCAAATTCCTCTAACTGTAAAGCCCATCTTGCAACTTTTGGTGTAAGATCTCTTTTACTCATAGTTTGTTGAAAAGCGGAACAATCAGTCACAATTTTAAACTTGGAACCCAGTAAATAATGTCTAAATTTTTTCAACGCTTCGATTACAGCCAAAACTTCTAACTCATAGCTACTATATTTTTCTTGTTGTGGAGATGTTTTTCGACTAAAATAATGAATAGGATAAAACTTATGTCGGTTCCCTGTTGCAGTAGCACTGCTCCGAATCCCTGACTGCTAGCATCTGTATGGAGTTCTAAAACTAATCCCTGTTGATAGAGGTGCAAAATTGGCTCCTGGGATAAAATATCTTTAAATTTTTGAAAAGCTTCCTTTTGTTCAGATTCAAATTTAAATGCAATGTCTTTTCTTAGTAGATCACTAAACGGTTTTGCGATTTTTGAATAGTGGGGTATAAATTTCCGGAAATAACTAGTAAGGCCTAAAAAGCTTTGTACTTGTTTAACAGTTTGTGGTTGTGGAAATTTTTGTACAGCTACCGTTTTAGATACAGAGGGCTGTATAGTTCCGTTGTGGTTCTATTTGTGGTTTTAAAAACTGACACTTCTTAAAATTAAACTCCAAACCGTACTCTGATGCAACCTGTAGAACACGTTGTAATTTTTCTAGCCCTTCTTCCTCGGTTTTGGATGGTATAATAATGTCGTCCATATAAATCAGTATAGTTCCGTCGAACATCAAATTCCTGAATATCACATTAATGTAACGCTGAAATACACTCGGACTATTGGAAAGTCCAAATGGTACTTTAAGAAATTCCCACTTTCCCATGATGTGTTACAAAAGACCTAAATTTTCTGCTATCTTTCTCTACGTCTACATGAAAAAATCCGTTTCTCAAGTCTAAAGTAGTAAGTATTTTTGATTGCTCAAGTTTGTCGAGCAAATCTTCTATGAGGGGTAAAGGGTACCAATCTTTAATCATCTTTTTATTTAGCTTACGAAAATCAATGCATAACCTATAACTATTATCCTTCTTGCATAAAACCACAGGTGAAGAATAATTTGAACAACTGGGTTTTATTATCCCTTCCTGTAACCATTTATCAATCTGAGTTTCAACGAATTTTTGTTCTTTAAAAGGCAACCTTCGAGGGTTATGACTAATCGGAATATTATCGCTCAGTATTATTTTCATTTGCAACTCCGTATTTTTTGTATTGTTTGGCGAATACTTATTTAAAAGACGATTTATTTCCTGTCTCAAGGGTTTTTTTACATGACATGACCGCTAAATGAATGAAGTATGGGAGAGGATGTGTATTTATTTTATTGCAAGTCGCAGCAAAAATAGGTGCCTGTCTGTCTCTTTTCAGCTCCGAGTTACGTAGTGATACGACCTTGACCTCGTTTCTCACCAGCCGGGTGTAATTTATTTGGGCTTTTTCCCCCATGAATGATAATTCCTTTTTCTTGGAATGAAAAGCTTAGATTATTTAATACGTCCATGCCGATGATTATTTCGTTCGGCATTATTTCTAACACATACACATTAGTTGATATTCCATATTCATCAATTAATATATCACAATATAAAAAACCTAGAGGAGTAATGCTATCTCCACTTATACCAGTTAATTTCTCATTATCAGTCGTTAAATTAGGTTTAACAATTTTCAAATAAAAATCATAATTAATCACAGTAATATCACTTCCAGTATCAATTAATGCATCACAATTTACACCATTTATTTCAACATTTTTACTAAGCTTATTTACAGTTTTTGGAGAGTTACGAATATACACTTTATAAGAGAGAGACACTTTAAAATCTTTTTGCGGGCAGATACTGGCTTTGTGGCCAAAGCTATCACATTGGAATCATTTCAATCCTTTGTTTTTAAACTTGCAATTAATTGATTTATGGCCAGCCTCATTGCAAATAAACATTTATTATTACTCTTGTTATAGTAATTATCATCAATATAATTCTTTTGAGCACGAACGAATGGCAATGGTGAATTTTTAGCTTCTTTCGCGATATCAAATTTACTTCTGTTTTCGGAAACACGCCAATTTCTGTTTGTTTTCTTTTTAAGGTGACTTCGTGCATCTTCATATTCGTCCAGTTTATTAACCAAATCTTCTACTTTCTTTATTTTGGACAAATCGTCAAGAAAATGATCGCGTACGTCATTTGGTATTTTACTCTTTAACTGGTCAACGACCATTAGCTGCTTTAAATCTTCAAAATCGGTTATTTCTAAACAATTTATCCATTCCTCAAAAAAGTTATTCAGTTCAAAACCGAAATCCCGCCATGAAGAAGAATCTCCTTTGTGAGTAAAGAACTTCTGCCTGAGTTGTTCGGAAGTTAATTTAAATCTTTTAAGCAACAGTTTTTTTATGTAATCATAGTCATTAGCTGATGGATCAGGTTCACGAGCAATTAAATTGACTATATCCAATGGTAATAATAACCCGAGTAAATAAGAAATCCAGTTTTCTTTTGCAATGTTAGCCCTACTTATTTGTTTCTCAAATAACGAAAGGTAAACACTTATGTCTCCGCTATTATCATAATTCTTTAGCAATTTTAATATATCAGTCTTAGGCATAGCTGATGCAGTTAAAGTATTTTCTCTACTTTTTAACTCAAGTTCTAACTTTTCCAAAGTATATTCACGCTCATTCTTTTCGGCTTCGGCTTTTTCAACATCTAACGTTTCCCGCTCCTGAGTGATAGTTAAAAGTAAGTTTTTTACGAACTCTCCGTTATAGTCTTTCGACTCTGTTATCATTGTAACTAACTGTCGCACTTTGGCATCCCGTGGTGCAGTTAGTTCTAATTCGTCTACTAAAGTTAGTAAGTCGCTCTTTCGTGCTCGTGTAAGAAATGCCATACTTGAGAATAAATCAAAATTGTACTCACAATTTCTTCAACGCCGATCCACACTGCGTCTGTCCACAAGGAGTTGTTATCCAAAAGGTTTATTGTAGCACGTCAAATTGCTCCAAGTCAAATTTCACTCCTGTTTGGCTCTTCTTTCGTCTATGTATCGGTCTTCATTAAAATCCGGGCCGAAACCCCATATTTGTAGGACTCGGGAATCGCTACTATTTTAGAACGCACATTTAATTACAGTGAAAATTCTCTGGGAATTAAGACAGCTGATTATATTTTTTTCCAATTGTGGTCCATTGCCTCCTAAAGCCTAGCTACAAGGTTGCATGTTCTGAACTATTTAAATTACTAAATTAGAGCTTTCTTCTTTGTTATTTCTTGCTTGTATTGGAATTCTACAGAATATTTGATTTTATGGTTATTATTTATGGTTATCTACATAAGATTTACAAAAATATATGAGGCATATTTGATATTGCACAAAGTACTCACATATTGATGGATTTTATTTATTATACTTTTATACATCAGGAGCATGTTTTGAGTCAGCAAGCAAGTTATTGGATTAGATGAAGTTTCATCATTTCCTGTTTTAATTTAAAATGCAAATTTTAGATGAGATAACTGATAAAAATAATTGTAAAGTGCATGCATAATGAATGGAGCAGAAGCTTCTAAAAGAATAAGAGCTGATGTTTATCAAATTTAAATATAAGTGAAAGAAAGGGGCCATTGGAGCCAATCTATGCATAAAGTTTTTATCATAAATTTTCACATGTGGAAATTCTTTGAGCTACCAAATGATTATAGTCCATGTATTTTCTGTTGGCGGTTCAAGATCACATTTGCTACTGTGTTACTGGTACCAGACAACCAATAACGAGGTAGAAAATGTAACCTTGAACGGCCTATTGGAAATACACAGACTATAAATATGGTTCATGTTACTAAATAAAAAGGTGTCCATTTGCAACATACTAATTAAATTGTGTTTGGGGTGGTATGTAGATTATTATGATCCATGCATGAAGCAACAGGACGAATGTTTTTAGGGACATTTCGTTTAATAATCAGATTCACCCACTAAACAAACACAAAGACATTCACGCGCGCGGCTTCACAGTTCAGCTTCACATCTTATTCCAATTACAATCGCAATGCACTATGGGATGACATATGGGATGGCCTAATCAGGCATCGCCATCTAGTATCCAAAAGAGAAGATAAGAGTAATACAACTGCTACATGTTTTAATAATTTCTGTCATTAGACATCTTAAATTATTAAACTTAATAGTTTTTTTTCTGCTTTTACCAAATCAGAAGCATCTCCATATGCAAGAAAGGAGAAATAATGTAGTATTTCTTTATAAAGTGCAGGGACAGATTTATAAGTTTTCAAAACAGGAAAAATTTTATGACTCTCTAATGTAAGAAAGAAGATATTATCTTTTAAAAAGAGAAAATGCTGTAACTGGCAAAAAGATTCAGCCCCAAGATTTTGTTTAAAGACATTTTTGGAAAGGATTATTTGTTCTTCTGTCCATGAATATAATATGGATATTTAAGTGAAGGGTTTTATTGTGAAGCAAACAAATATCGCCAAGATGATTGCAATATGTGTAATGAAGTTAAGCGGTCTTGGCATAGGCTAAAAATTACCAGGTAAACCAAGGGAAACATATCCACCTAAATAATTCTCGTTGATACCTCTATCACAGGAGTGACGAACCTTTATGGATGAACGTGCCATTTTTTCTAAAGAAATTTTTAATGAGGTAAAGACGTTCCTTCAAATAATTTTGAATTGTGATTATTGGAAAAATAATAAAGCTAAGTATATAAAACTCTTTATATACTAAGTAAAAGTACATTTTGCATTGTATAGTAGTAAATGTTTTAGTTATACGTATAATTTAAACAAAAGTAACATTAGTGTGACTTTTGTTGTTGAAGATTAGATAGATATGACAGATAATTTATATTACGGTTGTGAGATGTTACTTTTTGCAGAATGCCTCCTGAATTGGAGTCATCTAGTAAATGTTTTAGTTATACGTATAATTCAAACAAAAGTAACATAAGTGTGACTTCTGTTGTTGAAGATTAGATGACAGATAATTTATATTAGGGTTGTAAGATATTACTTTTAGCAGAATGCCTCCTGAATTGGAGTCATCTGCCGAACGGTTTCTAAGTGAGTCTTTAATGTTATTCATCTCTGAAAATAATGGCTCGCAGGCATAGGTAGATGAAAATATGGTTAAAATAGCAGGAGCTTCTTCAGACAGTTAAATGTGTCTGGAATCTTATTCCATGTTTACAAAATTTTGTTGCTGGCATTTATACTTATACTGCTTGCTAATCATTCTGCTTCAATCTATTCCAACCTTTTTCTTGTTTCAATAAATTTTTGAATCCATACTGAACTAGACTGAAATTCAATCAGTTGCATTTCAAATTCTTCAATTTCCAACCATTTAACTGGGACAAGTTCAGTTTATTAAATGAAGTCACATCAGATTATTTAATAAACTTGAGTGTTTCTGATAATTCTTTGAACTGTGAAAATCTCGATGAAAATTCTTTGATTGAAGAATCAATTACAGAAATAAAATCCTCAATAACTTTTTCTTCGTCTGGTTTCTCATGGATATCTAAATCTTTGTTATTTTTTCTTCAAGTTTGGGAAGTACTTGTAGTTTCTTGTAATAATAAGATTTCTGAAAACATGCAATTCAGCATCAAAAGCGCGTAGGAGATCCATTATGACGATAGTTGTTTTATTTGTGCCTTGAAGCTTTGCGTTTATTCATTGAAATATTGGCACATATCTGTAAAAAAAACATCAATTTTGAAAGCTACATAACATCCAACATTTGTAGGTATTGATCATTTCCTCCCTCATTTTGCAGAAACAGTCCGATTTCTTCTAAGTAATCCACAGTCTTTGAAGTACGTTCCCGCGGCTCCACCAGCGAACAATATTATACACCAGTAAGCCATTATACGCCTGGTGGACTTCATCCAACAGAGCATCAATCTTTCACTTATTTAAAGCCTGCGACGATATGTGATTGATTATATTGTCACTAATGCCATTACATTAACAAGAGATGTTAAACCACTTTTAGCACACAAGGCTTGTTGGTGAATAATGCAGTGGATTTCAAGAATCGAATGTACAACGTCCGTATAAAATAAACTAATGAAACCACTTTCTTTTTCTCACCATATTTGGAGCACCATCAGTTGTTACTGAAACATTTTTTCTCAAATCAATTTCTTTCTCAGCAAGCGAATTTTTAACAGCCGAACAAATATCTGTGCCCTTTGTAGTTTTTTGCTACGATTTTATCGCAATTAATTCTTCTTTGATGCTTCCTACACAATATCGAGCAAAAACAGCTAAACGTGCTGATTTAGTGGCGTAAGTACTTTCGTCAAGACATAGCGATATAAAAGGAGCGGAGTTAATATTTTTTATGTTGATCTGATACATTTCCGGCCAATTTTAAAATTCTTTATTTTATTGTTTTTCTAGACAGAGGAATGATGCGTTTTGATGTGCTGAATTATCTTCTCTTTATTATCAAAATCATTGAAAAGTGAAGACGCGCATGCTAATCAGGCTTCCTTCAAAAACTATGCCGACCAATGGAATTTGCAGTCTAGCAAATTGTCGCGCTTATATGACAATTTTTGCTAACATATTTAATCATAGACGTCGAATTTCTGTCTTTTATTCACTTGCAATTAGTTCTTTTTGCTGTGGTTCGCTTTTTTTTGGCAAAGGATTTGTGATTTGTTTCAAAATGCCGTTTTACAGACAATATTGTACATACTACTGTTCCAGAACATAAAACACACACCGCTTTGTCGCCTTAACTTATCATGCCTTGTTTCTCTGTCCACCAAGTTTGAAATTCTCTGTTACACTTACTATCATGCACTTTTTGGTTTTTTTGCAGAACTAGCCTTGTTAAATAACAGTAAAAAATTGTAAATATAACACAAATAAACTTTAAAATATAGTTGTGCGGAAGAAATTGACTGCACTATGCGTAGACAAACTTTGCATCATTAGCAATTGTAGTCCATGACGTAACTAAGGCTATTTTTAACAAACGAGTGTGCTCCTAGTGATGATTCCAAATTCGTCCTTCGGAAATTACGAAGTACAATCTTAGCAATACGAACTGAAACTACTTCGAAGTTCGCATATAATGACGTCAAACTCTCTTTGCAGAGTGACCGGCGGTGCAAACCACTGATATTGCCCGATTTTTTTAATTTTTTTCCCCATGTATGGAATAGGGTAGGGTAGGGGATGGGAATATGCACATCACGACCGATCAATCGCGTTTGTTCGTAATACTTCATAGGGAACTTTGTTATTTTGAACTAAAATGCAAACCGTTTTGATCAGTGGCGTGCCCAAAACATTGTGTCGCGTACCATTGGTTCGCCATCCCTGCTCTATCATTATTATCATTTTAAATGACTAATTATGATAAAAATACTTGAAAAATTCTTACTGATTAAGATTAGTCATTTATTTCCAAATCACGTTGCCATCTAGGAACATGTAATACAGTGACAACATTAGTATCTATTGATTATTAAATTTTGCAAAGAATAATGCGATAATAATTTATTTATTTTAATGTTAGCTATTATATTTAGTTTCAAAAAGATAAGATCTCTTTTAAATAGTCATTTTGTTGTAGCAAAATGGGACAGTTATGTAGTTAAATAAATTTAATTAGTTAAATAATGTTTTCTTCTCTTTAATATTATTGATATCTGAAGTTGTGTAACTGTCCATAAAATGATACAATATAAAAACACGGTTTTACATATTTTTAGGTCTTAATTATGTAAATATATTAAAGAGATTCTGTATTATTGTAAATAACTTGACTTTAATTTTATGTTTGGTTTTATTAATTAGGCTGAATCTGAGTTAGAGGATATCAACAACAAAAGCAACATACAAGAATTAGATCTTTGGTTGCGTAAGCAAATGAAGAGAAATTGGGAGGAAGGTAAATTCGATTTGCATAATTCTATAGAATGTTAAAATATTTGGTTATAAGTTTCGTTCTTGGAAGTTTCCTTTTAGTATATTTGTACATATTTCTCTTTGCCTGAAAAATAAAATTGGTATTTATATAAAAAGAATAATTCAATATGCAGGTTACGAAATTAATCTGTATAAATTTTCGAAAGTGACAGATTTCATTTAGTTGAAAGGTGATTATGTGTACTTTTTTCCCCAAAAGCTTTTATGTGTTTGAAAGTTATTTTTAAAGTAGTAAAGTAAAAGTTTTATGTAATTTTAAATTTTAAATGTTCTGACTTAAGTGTATTGGAAAGGGTAAAATCTGTGAATAGGGCTGATAATAAGGAGGATAAGCTAGGAATAAGTTCAATATAAAATATTTTTTTAATTAATGTGTATATTTTTTAATTCCGATTTTAAAACAATAAAATATCCAAAATGGAATAATGCATTTTTTAATTTATATAATTCTCTGGTTATTAAAAAAAAGTAATTTCAACATTAAATCTTGGCATGGGTAAGTAATGGTGAAAAAAAGAAAATTAAAGGGAAATCAAATTTTTAGTCTGAAACATTGTAGCATAATGTTTTAAGCTGTCTTTATATAACTTTATTTATTTTTAAGATTTGTTAATTAAAAAAAAAAACAGTATGAGCATGCAAAGAAAGTTTATGTTATCATTCTAACATCCATTCAATAATTAAAATAGATGAAAAGAATTTTCATGAAATATACTTAAAAATAGTTTGAAATATTTATAGTAAAAGAATTATACACAAGGTAAAATTATTATTGCTGAAAAGTTTGTATGTTGAATTTTGTAACTTTGTAAGAATAATTTTGTGCTGTAATAGGTTTCAAAGTTATTGAGAAAAAAAGATTAAAATTAATTTAAAAAAAAAAAAAAAACAATTTTTCACTTAGCATTTACTACCCAACTACATGCTCTAAAACTACAATTTTCTTTGTAGAGCATTTTCGATGACTTTTTCATTATGTGTTTTGCATGTTATAAGGCAAATCAATTGATTTAGAGCTATCAAATCCAATATGTTAAAATGTGTTACTTGAGGGTTTTTTTTATTATATTTAAATGCTTTCCTCAATATCTTTGGAATATATTACTGCACAAAAGTTATTCTTACTCTATTTTAAAAATAACAGAGATATTAATTTTGTTTTGTTATAATATTTCTGATTTAATAATTTTTTTAAATTATAAAGAATATAATTCTTAATAATGCATCTGATTATTTTAATTATATTATATCAATTATGTTATCTGATTATATTAATACATTTATTTTCACATAATATTAGATACATGCCTTCTCATGATATTAAATATATGTTTTTTGAATACACATAATTGTTATAATTAAGAGCAAGTTTAAAAAATAATATAACAATTAATTCTATATCATGTAGTTCTTGTATTTTTTCCTTTATTAAATAAATTTATAGTATTCAAATTCAATAGCATTAATAATAATAATAGAAATAGTAGATATGCCTACGATTCCCAGTTATTCAAATATTCTGTTGTATACTATAAGCAATATGTAACCAACATTGCTTTGTGGTATGAAACCTGATTTAAATCATTTCTTCTGCAGTTTGAACTTAAAAAATTGTTCATACTTGGTGTTTGCTAAATGTGCTTGTTTAGATAGTATTAACTTATAAGTGATAATGTCTGTATAAATTTTATTTCTTGGTATTGTATGGTTACTTTTCTATTTTCTATCTGAACAGAAGAAAAGAAATGTCGGAAGAGGTCTCGAGTTACGAAAGGCAGTGAAGGAAGCCAAGGTAATTCTACGAGAACTGAACCCTGGAGTACGGCTGGCAGTGAAGGAAGCCAAGGTAATTCTACGAGAACTGAACCCTGGAGTACGGCTGGCGTGGAACATTGTGGCCGAAAGGCAGCGATATTAAGTTATTGAAAATAGTGCAGCCGGTTTCCCCCCCCCCCCCATAAATGATATTTATTGGTAGTATAATATTCTAAGAGGAAGTTTTGAACAATATAAATATGCACAGATAGTATAAAAAAAGATTTTTTTTAACTCTATTTACAAGTTTAAACAGCTCCCAGTATGAAATTCGTGGTATCTAATCATTAATTTTAATACCAAAAAACACATTAAAATAGAGTGACTTTTTCTATATCCAATTCAATTAAAACCTGAAGCTGGGCCGGAGACCAGTCCTGTCGGCACTCTTTTTCTCAATATAGTTTTTGTATCACCTTAGGTAACCCCCAGGTATTCCTTGCTAAAGTTCCCTTCATAAGTTTCTTTCAGACTAGCTCTCCAAAATGGCTGGCTTCACTTTTTGTCCTAGGACTGAGCATTCGCTGTAGCTAAATTTTCTTGCTCAATCATGATGTTTGTTTTGAAAAATTTGAAAGTTTTAAGAAAATAAATTCAGCAAAGAAATCCTATTCTAGATTATTATATTTATATAAATGGTTTAACTAGATGAGTCTCAAAATAAAAACAAGTTGCATTAGTTGATAGCAAACCATGCGACCTTTGCTCTCGTATTCCTGTTCTTATTTGTCTATCCATCTTCATCTTCATCCCCCTCCTGGTTTCCTCCCCTTGGATATCACAGGACATTTACCCTCTTGGTTAGTTTGGAACCTTTATCTTTGGGGACAGAGGAGTGGGACCTTACACCCTTAGTAACAGCATCTGGTTTTGATTATATCCCCAGAGTGATAAGTAGTAACATATTCTCAAGGAGAGTTACACTTGTGGCCCTGCGGTCAGTAAACAAAATTACCTTCTGATTATCTGTTTTACATTACTGGATTATTGATTATCTAATTTTGGAAAAATATCATCAGCTAGCTTTTCAGAATTAATTATTTCTCCCCATTTTTCTACAGGCAATGACAGAATTGGAGATAAAAAACTGGATGATTCAACTGGTTCTGATGCCAAATGATGAAATTTTTGGCTCTCAAACAGATGCATGATCTTATCCAAGATGTGTACTTAATTTTTCGTGTTTGCATTTCCCTCCTTCATATTTTATTTGCTCTGGTGATGATAATTTTGATTTAAATATTCCCAAGAAAATTATATAGAATATATTTTTTAAATTGCATGTACTCCAGTTAAATGTGATTCATTTTACCAGTTCAAATTTTTATAATGATGATGTAGAGGATTTTTTATGTAAATTTTTTTTACAACTCTTGATTTATTTTTACAAAAAATATTGAAATATTTTTATATATTTAAGAATATTATGATGAAAATATTTTATTTGTTATGTAAACACATATTGCATTCTTGGATAATTTTAAAATGTCACTTATTAAAGTAAAAACTTAATGAATGGTTATTGTTTTAGTTATCATTCATCAACATAAGACTTTATATCACCAGTGTTTCTGCAAACTTATCTGTGTATTTATGTGTGTGTTCCTAAGTTTTATCAATCATATACTAGTAAGATAAATATTTGATTTTTGCACTTGCATTTACTATGAATGTCTGTGACATTTGTAATTCTTCTGTATTATATATGCATATAAAACATATTTATAATATACTAGTGATTATTTTTTAAAGGTACCTTTTTTTAAACTTATTTTACATCTGTTAATTGTATGTGAAAAAAATAGAATGGCTTTGAATTTTTGCTTATCGCTCCAATTTCAGTCATTCAGTTGAATTTAATGAATGATCTTTATTTTTTTTTCTTTTAGTCAGCTTCAAAATTAAAGTGAATTTTATTATTAGTTATTTAATTGGATTAAACAGCTTTTTTATTGCTATGTTTTTACTCAAAATCAAAGTATTGTTTGCTTACACAGTGTTAATTTGTGATTTGTTGATTTCTTTCTGATAGATGGAACCCAAATTTAGTATTGTGTGAAACTCAAAACATTAAGTTCTGTCTAAAACTTTTATAGAAAAAAAATTTTAACTAATAAATTCTTTTAAGTAATTATTTATTTGATTTGGTTCATAATGTTTTGAGTTCTTATTTTGTAGAATGCCTAATTTTGATGCTTTTATTGTTTCTTATTTACAATTATTCATTAATATAAGTAATTTGTCATATATATAATCATAACATTTATAAATTTCTTGTATCATTTATAAATAATATAAATTAATAATAACATTTATAAATTTCATTTATTTGTATCGTTCTTTTAAAACTGATTAAATGATAGCAAAAGATATTTAGTGCTTGATTCATTTAGATATTCTTTGGTTAAACATACATTTGTAGTATAGTTGTTCCTTTTTGATAAGCCCCATTCTCTGTATTTAAGCTTTCATTTAATACAAATCGTTACTTTTTTGTGGCACTTTTTATTCTTTGGACTATTCATATTTTAAAAAACATTTTAAAATAATTTTTTAATAAATTATTTTTATTTTTAAATTTGTTTTAATTGATAAGTTTGTGTTGAAGGTTTCAAATTTTATGATAGAGCATTTCTGAATCATCTTTATAGCACTGTTGGTATTTTAAAACATTAATATATATATTTATCTACACTTTTTAAAGGTTTCTTTATTACTTGAAATAATTTTTAATTGATTAAAAGATACTGAATTGATCAATTTGATATAGTTGTGAGTATTTAAGTAAAAATCATACTTTAGTTGAAAAGTTGTATTGAAATTTCTGATGAAGTAATGGAAAATTTTATTTATTAATAAAAATCAGATATTATTCATTAATATCTTTACTTAAACCATCTGTAAGTATTTGTTTTTAAATTTTTGTAAAGCTTTTTTTATTTGTAGCAGATATTTATATTATATACTCACTTTATATTAAATATATTAAAATATAATTAATGAGTCACTATTTCAAGAATCATAAATTAGTTCAACACATATCATTTTTATTTATATTTTAAAGTTTTAAAAAAATTGATATTTCAAAGTATGAAATATTTTTTAAAGAAAATAATTATCTTAAGAGAGAGGAAAAAGGGGAACAAAAACTTTAACTTAATAATACTGGAGTTCAAATAACAAGTTTAATACATTTTATTATTAAAATAGAACAGTTCATTTTGCAGTGTAAGAAAGAAATTAGTGTTTCGTTTGCTGTTCTCCTTTTTACATTTATTAGATACTTTACTGCTAATAGAACTGTTGAAAGCTAACAGTTGCCACTAAAACAACCAAATATAATGCTTTTTGTTGTTGTTGTTATTGTCAATTTGCATATATAATATTTTTATTAGTTCACAGTAGGACTGTGTTGATTTTCAATTTATCGAAGGGGTAAAAAATCGATTTTTCGAAAAATATCTATCTGACCTTATCTTTACCATTAATAATGATTCACGATAAATCGTGATTCAATAAATCGATATTCACAATTAATTTGCGTTTTCGATTTCGTTTTGGTTACTGGTTAGTGTTTATTTTTGTTGCTCTTCATTTTTATTGACCTTTATACATAATTTATTGTTAATATTTTTATAAATACTATCATATTTTAATATATAAAAATACTTGTTTTAAGCATGTCATTTTGGGGGTTTTAAATCATTTATTTTCTAACTATTTTTATTCAAAAGAAAACGAATATTTATACTAGATAAATTAAAACCTCCCAAATATTGAAACTGCCTTTTATTTGGAGTCGTTCTGATCAATCAATATGTTAAGAGATGCTATTTATAACTTATAATAGCTATAAATAAATAATGATATTACGATATATCGAAAAATATCGATATGTGTTGAACGATATATCGCGATGATGAAGTTCCGTCATAGCCCACCCCTACTTCACTGTTAATGATCCGAGAAATTTCTTAAAATTTTAAGTATGTATATTTATGTATTTTAAAAATTATATAAAAAGAAAAATTTGGTTAACTAAAAAATCTTAAAAATTAATTTTTATATACATGATAATAAATATAATTCATGATTTTATATGTTTAAAATAATAGAAAAAATTATGATTTTATATCTTTAAAATAATAGAAAGAATTACGATTTCGACAGGTGTTTTTTTTTTTTTTTTTTTTTTTTCCCCTCCCATTATGAACTTATAACAGGGTTGCCACTCAAATCTGGAAAGGAAAAGATTCCCTATAATTTTCCCTGAACGTATATTCAAGATTCGGGGAATAGCACTTGTGCTAGTTATAATGGTATATGGTTTGATGGAGTGAAAAAAGCATATGTTACAGAAATTCTCAGTTCTTTATGATTTGTTGGTCCATGAAATAAAACACAATCGACAGTCCTTTAGTAACACACGACAAAGTATTAAACACGAAGACACTAATACAAAGAGGACAAATACACAGCCAATACGAACACGCGTAATATACTGTTGTATACTACAACAGTAGTTCACGAGTAGTAATCAGTAGTTTAATTACCACAGCACACAAAGTGGCCAAACAGAATTCATGAGAAGGAGGGAATCGGCGCAGCTTTACTCTACGGTCTCGCCAAACGTCTGTAATTCTCCACTGTCTCCTCGCTTTACCTGTATGCAACTGCCGATTCATTACTACACGACTGGCTATTATTCCTCATAAGACTTGATTCTGCTTCCACTTAAACACCAGAACTCGGCACACAGCTCAATTCAACAAACGTTTGAGCTTCGTCCGACTGATCTAAATATTCAGCCTATCTCTTTCCACTATTCACTGACTGCAGCTTGAGACTGCCGACCTTCTATAGTTCCAGGGAGACGGGCAGAGAAGGTTCTGGACCAGACAGGCGTATATAGGTTCCTATTGACTCAATTGCTAAAATGCTGGAAGTTTCCAGTAATATCTATTTTGTCGCCAAGCTCTGAGATCACTGACACGGCACCCAACGGAGCTGATCGTAAACGATCCTTCCAGTAATTGAACTAACCGTGCTGGGAAGCAACATTACGGGTTTGTAATACATGGAAAGTAAATGAACAATTTAACATTATTCAAAATAATAACATATTAAAAGAAGATTTTTATATTTACATGCAAGGAAAAATAATTTTTTTATTATCTAAAATTAGCAAAACAGAATTTATATATTAAGGGGATGGATATATTAACCCTCATGCTCCTTAATTGTAAATCCCACAAAATTTATAGACTCGGGTGAAATAAAATATGAAACATTTTTGTTATCATGATACAAATTATTTAATAATTACTTGACAAAAAACGTCACAAAGCAAAATTGCTTTTTTTTTATTTATTCTTTTTTGACAATGTATGTATTTGAGCATCAATTTTGCAACTTCTGCAAATTTTTCAGCCATCAGTTTCATGGTTATATATACATAATATATAATATTCTTTTTACATAGATGTGGTAGGAACAAATTTCTGAATTTAGGCAATATGTCGCACATATAATAATAATAAAAACTTGAAATAAACCGGCAAATCACTGCCTCTTTCAGAAAGACTGCTCTCCTTTTCAGGGATGCTATCTTTAACAGCTGGAAGATGTCCAAGCGTCGTCCCAACAATCACCAAATAATCAAACTAATATCATGCTAATCATAAATCATACTAATATTATACAATGTACTTTATTGAAATTGTACATATGTAGTTTTTCCAACATTTTAAAATAAAACTTAACTACTTATAAGAATGTAAAAGAAAGTTAAAAATGTTTATTTTCGTACGTTATATATTGATTACTCAATCAACGATATTAATACAATTCATGTTATTATTAACTTTTCTCTTTCCTTCAATTGCAGTTTATCTTCAAACTGGAATTAGAAACCTTTCAGTGGCCAATTGGGGTTTTCCCAATGGATTTGCGCGACCATTCAGTGATACGTGTATGACAAAAATGGAATTAAGTTACATTATCATCCTGTTTGAAAGTAACATTAGGGATACTTTGGAACAAAATCCATAATATTGAATTCCATTCAGATCAAGAAAGATGACACTGGAGTTGGAGTCCCACTCTCCAAAATCCGCGAGGTCAGAATTTAAAATGCACTAGCTCCACATATACAACGCATTTTAGTGACATTGTGTGATGAAACCGAGATCTTACGATTAGGCAACCGCGCTATACATTAATTGCATGTTTTTTTCAATATGAAGTATCATTCCTACAGTGAAACAACCATGCTCTCAATAGATTCCTTCGTTATTTATCTGTCTATGTAAAACTAAACTGTTGCATGCTTTCTAGAAAACTACCAGTTTTCTTAAGCTTCTTAGCTTGCACAGCATCTTAAATTCTTAAAACTAAAATAATACTCCAAGCCATTTAGAATTCCATCGGCTTGTTTATTCTTTCAACTTAACAGCATATCTTACAAAAATTGCCAGATTCCAAAAGGTTTACAATTGATCATTAGTTATTATACAAAAAATAAACGAAATAATATTAATAAAATATGTTTATCTAAGAAAAAATCGTTTTCTTTTACTTTTTAATAATATTTTAATTGAAATAAAAATAATAGCAGTTTATAAAATGTCTGAAAATTAATCGTCTGCTAAATGTCTATTAACAGATTTAGATTATGATATTTACCGAACATAAACTTTAATTGGATTTTCATTTTGTTCAGAAGAGTAGCGGAGCATTTCGTTCTAATAAAATTCCTGTTTATTTGGCATTCCGTCAGTTGTAGGGATAACAAATATTTTAAGAGCTGTTATTACGTAAGCAATATCAAAAATTCACAAATACCAGTGATCAATACTTTTCAAAGAGGAGTGTGCTTCAATTCCTTGATACGATCTAACTGGTGATATTTCGATTACAGGTCTTGGATCACAATAGAAAGTAATAATCGATGCGATCTGTCCAATGTAAGCTCTCAAATAAGAATTCAATTATGCATAGGGAAAGTCCCTCATATATTGATTCATGTTCTTGGATGGCGGAACCTATTGATCACATGCAGAGAGTTTCCCATTTCACAAACAGCCAGGTCCTATTGCTGGAAGCAATGCGCGCCTTGTCTTATTGTACGAAAATACGATTTCTTTCGCACTCAAGTCTCCACAGAAAAATATTTATTTGTTTTTCAAACAAGTTTCTGGAGATTCATATGCTATTTCCTTAAATGGATATAAACACCTTACTCACTATTTTTTTTAGATTGAAACGATTTGATATTCGCATAATTAAATTTTTTGTGCCTGATTAGCATGAGAATTCCGCTATTCTGAGTGATTGCCCAAGTTTTTAAAAACATATTTATAGCTTATTTTTAAGCTCTTTTAAAAATAAAAGGAATATTTTAAATAAATTGCTATTGATCAATTTCTCTTCATGGATTTTTAAAAGCATTTTGGGTGATGCACAGAAATTCATCTAAATGTAAATATTTTTTAATGCATAACAGAGAATCTAAATGCTAGCATAACGCAATCACGCATATATAAATACTTTTGTTTATATATCATCAATATTATGGTTGGCACAGAAAAAATTCTTCATTTATTAAAGTTTCGTGGATTTCGGAACTTAACTGGAAAAATTATAATGTTCTGTGGCAAATTGTGATGCGCGAGGATAGAACCTGGGACCTTGTGGTTCGCAGCCCATTAACATGACCAAATTACAAAAGCAATTGCTCGGGTAGCGTAGATTAGCTCACATTAGAAATATTTATTTATTCTTTTTGCAATAAATTTATTTTCTTTAAAATATTTTTAATTTAAATGGAATTAAATAAATTACCAATTTAACACAACATTTCTTCTACTCCCCCCCCTCCCCTCCTTTCTACAAAGTGTTCTAGATATATGTAAAACAGAACTGAAATCATTAGACTCAAAAAATATAATCTTATAATCGTATTTGCAAAAAAGTCATTTCAAGAAAATAACAATAATGCTTACTGTCTCAATCAATTTAAACTAAAGATTAAAAAAATGGAATCGAAATTTCTGAAAGTAAAGGAAGAAAAAAATTATTGAATAAGAGTTGCAATCAGCCTTTCGATTGTCAGTCATGTATATTCTAGATTGTATTGTCTACGTATTATTTTTATTGAAATTGTATCTTATTTTTTAGAGAAAGTTTAAATAAAAGTGTCATGTATGCTAGGTAGACCGAGAGACGATACGATTCGTTTTACATACACGCAAAGAACATTTATTAGTATTAAGATGCACAGGCCCGAACGAGCATAACAACAACTACACCGAACAAGTACAAAACTAAGAACTACGGGAAACAAAAAGGCAAAAAAGCAGGCGCGCGTCACACAGCCTGGAAGGTTCTTTTATAATCTGGCTGTTGCCAGATACATAACAGTTCCTTTCTCTAATCTGGCTGTTGCCAGATACATAACAGTTCCTCCCCGACAAAATATAGAGTCACAGGACCAGTCTCTCTGGAGGTCTCCTGATTCGGTTTGAGCGTCGGAGTGGTACATCAGTTTTCGGCTTTCCGGAAGCATCTGGTACAGGCCCAGGTGGCATCTCATCACTTGGAGTGGCAGATACAGGTACATCCTTAGGTTCAGGGACAACTTCAGGTACAGGTGCAGGCGGTTCCGATTCAGCAACATCATCGGATACTGGCTCATCTGGAAAATTCAATTCTTTATCGTAAATTGGAATTTCAGTATCAGCTTGGGATAATTCAATCGACTTCCCACATTTCCTTATTTGATCTACGTGTCTCTTCCAAATTTCATTTCCAACTTGTATGCTATAACTCAAAGTTCCATCTCGGTTTATAATTGTTCCAATTTTCCATTTGTTAGGTCCGGAATAATTTCTTACGGCTACTTTCTCCCCTTCCTGAAACTCACGCAAGATAGATTCTGTGTTAAGTCTCGAACTCTGTTTCTGAACAACTTTGTCTCTCAAATTTGGTTTAAAAAGATCAAGCCTAGTGCGAATACATCTCTTCAAAAACAAGGCACTCGGAGTTTCTCCCGTGAGTGAATGTGGAGTTATTCTATACTGTAATAAAAATCTTTGTAATTTCACATTTAGATCTCCAGAATCACCTCTACTGGATTTCAACGAAGCTTTGAACAACTGCACTATTCTTTCTGCCTGTCCGTTCGAAGCAGGATGGTAAGGTGCTGAAGTTATATGTTTAATATTATTCAGTTTCAAAAAATGTCGAAATTCGTAACTAGTAAAACTTGCGCCGTTATCACTAACCAAAGTTAAGGGAATTCCATAATGAGCAAAAAGAATACGAAGATGATGAATTGTAAAACTAGCTGTAATATTTTTCATCGGAATGACTTCTATCCACTTCGAATATGCATCAGAGACTACAAAAAACATTTTACCCATAAAAGGACCAGCGTAGTCAACGTGTATCTTTTGCCAAGGTCCATTTGGCCATTCCCACGGATGTCGATTTATCCTTGCTGGTTCGTTCCTCGTTGCGATACAAGCTGAACAGTTCTGAACAAAATTGGCTATACTGGCATCCATACCTTGCCAATAGCAGTAGCTTCTAGCTAAGGCCTTCATTTTGACAATTCCAGGATGTCCAACATGAAGTTCTTCCAAAACTTGATTCTGGTACTTTTCAGGAATGCATACTCTATGACCATACATTATGCATCCATTTTGCAATGAAAATTCAGATTCTCTACCTTTCCAAGGCACAGGTAATTCAGTTCCAGATTTTAAACTTTCATACAGTTCGAACAATTTCCTATCAGTTTTAGTAGCTCTAGCTATGTCGGTTGCTGTAACAGGCATTAATTCAACTTGCGAAATATTTGTCACGTCTGCTTCAGTCAAGTACTCACAGCCCTTGTCAACTGCTAGTGGTAACCGTGAAAGTGCATCTGCATTGCCATGATTCTTTGTGTTTCGATACTTGATTGTATAACTGAATGCTTGGAGAAAAAGTGCATAATGAACCATTCGTGTTGCTGATAGACATGGTAAACTACGATTAGGTGCGAAAATTGATACTAGGGGTTTATGATCGGTTACGAGATCAAAATGTCGACCAAATAAATATTGATAAAATCTCTTTACTCCCCATACGATACTCAATGCTTCCTTGTCTATCTGCGAATAATTACGTTCCGTTTTAGTCAATGACCTTGATGCAAACATTGCTGGTTTTTCTGAACCATCTGGCATAATGTGACTTAAAACTGCTCCTATTCCAACTGGTGATGCATCAGTTTGTAATACAAGAGGTAACTTAGGATCATAATGGCATAAAATTCGGTCTGAAGCAATTTCTTGTTTCAATGCCTTGAAAGCTTTTTCACATTCTGCAGTCCACAAAAATTTAGTACCTTTCTGCAGTAATTTATTGAAAGGAGCGACACGAGTAGATAAGTTGGGAATAAATTTTCCGTAGTAATTGACTAACCCCAAAAAACTCTTCAAATCAGATACAGTTTTTGGAACTGGTACCTTCGTAATTGCATCAATTTTTTCTTGTGTTTTGTGGAGGCCAAATTTATCAATTGTATGACCACAATAATTCACAGATTTCTTAAAAAATTCACTTTTCCGCTTATTTACTCTGAGACCATATTCTTCTAGTCTCTGTAATACTAATTCTAACCTTTCAAAATGCTCTTGATCATTTCTCCCCGTTACGGTAATATCGTCTAAAAATACGTGTACCCCCGCGATGCCTGATAAAACTTGTTCAATGGCTCTCTGCCACACTGCCGGAGCTAAGGCTATACCATAATTCATTCTCTTGTAACGGAACAAACCCTTGTGAGTATTGATCGTCAATAGATGTCGGTCCCGCTCATCAACTAACATTTGAAGGTATGCCTCAGATAAGTCGATTTTAGTAAAGAACTCCCCTCCTGCCAGTTCAGCAAAAATGTCCTCGATACGGGGTAACGGATATTGCTCAATTTTTAGTCCCGGGTTGATAGTCACCTTATAATCACCACAGATTCGTAGGTTCCCATTCTGCTTGATAACAGGAACAATTGGTGTAGCCCACTCACTATATGTCACCGGCTCAATGATGTCTTCTGCAACTAACCTCTTAAGTTCAGTTTCTATTCTTTCTTTTAAAGCAAATGGTACTGGTCGAGGTTTAAAAAATACCGGTTTGTAATTAGGTTTCATTTGAAGACGGCAACAAAACTTTTCCAGTTTCCCGATACCCGGAGAAAAAATGTTCTCATACTTTTGAAGCAAGATATTTAATTTATTGGTTCGAGAATTACAATTTCCAACCCGAACTGCTTTAATTGAGCTCCAGTCTAATTGGAAATTTCTCAACCATTCACGACCAAAAACTGCATTTACTTTTGCATGTACCAAATAAATAGTTTCTGTATTAATTTGATCTTTGTATTGAATTTGCACCACTGCTTGGCCAGCTGCTGTTATCATAGAATTATCGAAATTCCTAAGCAATAATTTGGTAGGCTTAATGGCTACATCCGGACAAAGTTTCTTAAATTCATTCACATTCATACAACTAATAGCAGCACCAGTATCTAATTCAAATAAACACTTATTCCCTTCAACAAAAATTTCTAATAAAATCTTATCCCTTGCATGTTGTGGTGATTTAACGCTATTAACTGGTACAGTTTCAGAACAAGATTCTATTTGTTTAACTGTTTCGTTACGTTTTGAGCGGCAGACTTTTGCCAAATGCCCGTTCTTTAAGCAATTCCTACACTGAGTGTTCTTGTGCTTACATTCGTGAGCTAAATGTTGAGTACTATCACATCTGTAACATTTCCGAGATTTATCAAACTTCTTTGTAGGTTCAGATTTCTTAAATTTAGAAAAATCTTTTTTGATAGTTTTATCTTGCGAACTATGTAATTTTTTTATCGATACCATTTGATTCTGAATTTCACGCACATCTCTCTGAGCAGATTCCATTGCGAATGCAATGCTCTTAGCTTTTTCGTATGTTAACTTATCCTCTGCTAACAGCTTTTTCTGTATATTTTCGTTTTTGAGACCCATCACCAATTTATCACGAAGCATCGTACTTAAATTGTTCCCAAAGTTACAGTGTATCGACAGTTTTTGAAATTCGGCACAATAATTTGCAATGGACTCACCTTCAAATTGCTTCCTCTTGTAGAAACGAAACCGTTCTGTCATCTCCAGTGGTTTAGGATTCAAATGTTCCGAAAGTAATTTTACGATATCTTGATAAGTCAATTCAGAAGGAATGTTGGGAGTGGCTAGATTCTTTAACAATTTATACGTTGTTGCTCCCATAAGGCTTAAAATAGCAGGGACTTTCATTTTATCTTCGATCCCATTAACAACGAAGTAAGATTCTAAACGTTCCACATAACTGGACCAGTCTTCCACAGACGCATCATAAGATTCAAAACTAATGTTCGAAGATCCCATCCTCGTCGCCAACTCTTTTGTCATGTATGCTAGGTAGACCGAGAGACGATACGATTCGTTTTACATACACGCAAAGAACATTTATTAGTATTAAGATGCACAGGCCCGAACGAGCATAACAACAACTACACCGAACAAGTACAAAACTAAGAACTACGGGAAACAAAAAGGCAAAAAAGCAGGCGCGCGTCACACAGCCTGGAAGGTTCTTTTATAATCTGGCTGTTGCCAGATACATAACAGTTCCTTTCTCTAATCTGGCTGTTGCCAGATACATAACAAAAAGAAACGCACTTAAACTATATTAAAAAAATATATAACTCCATTTATTATAAAGTATTTACTATCAAAACTAAAATACCTTCAAATTAACATTCTTATATTTTAAAATAAATTCTGCATTTTTTTTAAATGTCTGTTGTAAATTTTTAGTCCTGTTTCATAGAAAACGTTTAAAAATCGGTATCGTGTAGGACATAGCTAAATGTGGTGTTTGTGTCTCGCAATGCTATATACTTTTAGGAATTAAATAACAGTAAAATTATTACATTATTTCGCTAATATAAATATTATAATTATGAATCTTTTAATTGAACCTGCAATACTTTTTTTTTTAAATTTTAGTTACATATAAATAAACAAAAGTGGCTGATAAGCTTTCCGAAATGCGGAACAGTCTTGACTTATACCGAATGTCAGTGAGAGAAAGGTTTGCAGTCAATTTACTCTTTTTTTTTTCTTCTTTTTTTTTGTTAAATGTAAATGACCATATTATACATATTGTGAAATATTGAAAAAGAATTCCTTAGAAAGTAGATTCATTCTTTTTATAAATTCTAACTCCTTTTTATTATTTTCATATTATTTTTTTATGTATAAGTAAAAATTATTACATATCTTAAATGAATTTTCAGTCTCAAATATTTCGGAACTCTGATATGAAATATAGAATGCTGGCTAAGTAAATGAATGATGGTACTTGCAAAATAAAACAAAATAAATTTAGAAATAATCACTCAATTAATGGTTTAAAAATTTCAAAAGCCAGAAGACATTTAATTTAATACACATTTTACAATTTAATTCATTATTTTTTCTTCCAATTTATGCCCATTTTCATATTAAGTTGGATATATTCCACGTTTAGAAAAGCTGAGGAATAGAATTCGTTTTATCATTATTTGCAAAATAACTATATTTATCTTTTTTTTTTAATATGGTACAAATGAATTATTTAATTAAAATTTAGGATATTCTCTTTTTTTTTTTTTTTTTTTTTTTTTTTTTGCGAAAATTAGGCAGAAATTAGGAACATCCCAGCTACACGGAAACAACAGGTCATTTTATACAAATCAAATACGTAGCATGAGTTGAAAAATTCAACTTAATTTTTTCCGTTTCCTACTCAATTAAACCTATTTATTATTTTTTAAATAAATAATTTACTTATAAAATTCCAAAAAAATTAGTGACATTTTATTAAAATTCGCTGTTAGTACTAGAACTATTGAGAGAAAGAATTGGGCCCATTCTTTGGGGATGAATCCGAGGTCTTACAATTTCATAGGCACATAGATCTTGCCCGAAACTCCTGGATTGAAAAATTAATAAATGCAATTATTGTTAAAAATAAAGTCTGTCAAACGAAATACTATAAATATTGAATTATTCAATTATTCCTTTTAAATTGCAGGATTCGGTAATATCAACAGAATTATGAATGAGTTCTATGTTCTAAGAGTCTTTCTAACATTCACGCGGCCCTCAGTACATTTTCTGTGCAAGGAGAGAAAATCTATAATATCTAATTCAAAGAGTATATTTACCAAACAAGTTTGGGTGTGTGGTGGTAAATTCATAAGCCAAATAACAACTTCCGGGCACGAGTGTGTACTTTTGTCTAGTGGCTTTGTTACTCGGTTATGAATCCTGACGTTGCGAGTTCGAACCTCAACTTGCACAGGTGGTTCATCAACCACTCTCGTGATGTACAAAGACAGTGTCGGTTTTCAAAATACCTCCTCAAAGAGTAAGGGAAACTTTTATTGTGGGACAGTTTGTAGGTCAGTTTCCCTTCTGAATGTCACACTTCCGTCTTCTAGGGGCTAGGATTTCTTTTTTTTGTGGGGTGTTATTCGGCTTGTCAATCAAACCTTTTAAGCCTCTTTTTTCGTTAATTTGCTCCCCGCCTTATACCCCTCATCGATAGGAGGCCCTTTGGTATCTTTCTCTGTATTGGGTATCTTTCTCTGTATACGGCACTCTTAAAGAATAAAAAGAAATTTCCTTCAACCTAAAACCGCAAAGGAACAACACCCCCCTTCTGACATTATGCGGCATCAGCCGACATCTCTGAAAGAAAAGAAGGGTATCGGCTGATCCCCGACCCTCCCGGGGGAGGAAATAAAAAGCCAGAAACACAAAACATTATTCTCTTGTTTCCTCAGGGTATGCATTCTTCCATCTCCTTAATGAGAATAAAGGAAAAAGCAGAAATCTGTGAATGGGTTGAAAAGTGAACGGACAGGTGATTCTTGGAATGATCATATCATTGAATCATATCACAGGAAAGTGTGAAGTCACCGCTCCGTTTAATGATAACCGCTCTGCTTGACTTTCTGATATTCACAATTGAGAATAGGCTATCTCATAAAGATCATTTCTATTTGCTTGTGACATGACTTTATGATTGTTCACTCCGCAGGCGCCATCTATTGGCAGAATATAGAACTAAAGTGAAGATTTTAAAGAAATGACTTTTTTTTTAAATTCAAGTTTTCAGAAAATGCTTTATTTCAATAAATAAATTAAATAAATATTTTTTGAAAAAAATCAAATTAAAAAGTAAGCTTAAATAGATAAATTAATTAGTATTAAATTTTATATTTAATACTAATTAATAATTTTTAATTAATCATATGAGTGAAATAACAGATTTTTGGAACAAATATTTAAAAATAATAATAGCAAAATTATTTGTTATTAAAAAAAATTGTGGATTATGCATCTCTAGTCAATTGCAAGATAAAAATTTTTCCTGCAACATTTTACGTTTGCTAAATGGCAACATTTTGTAACTATACAGAAAAACAAACCAAAATATTCGTGAAGAGGTGTGTGTGATGTTCTATTCGATTTGATTGTTTCTTCATAAGGAATATCAAGTTTAAAAATTATTTATTAGATATTTAATCAATAATTATCAATAAAATCTAAGATGGCACCTATTATTCCATTTCCAAATGAAATTCCAACTGACAGCGCAGAGAATAATTCAAATGAATCTCCTGCAAACTTCGTAAGCGATTCAGACAGTTATTCCGAAGATGAAGACCATGATGGTTACCAACCACTTTCACAAGATCCTGAGAACTGTTTTGACAATCACAGTGATGATATGGACGAAGTAAAAATTTCAAAGATTTTCTGTTGATTTTCGAATTCTGTGATTTCGAAATTATATATTATATAAAGTATTTATTTCTTACAAAACAGTAACTACATGCCTACTTGGTGCAACCACTGAAATCACTTTGAAATGTATATATATATTTATACTAAACGACAGTCCATGTGGGTCAAGGCCTTCAGTGCCCATATCTGTTTTCTTGAACGAAAGCCCTGGGGTGCAAGGCATATAGGTTATAGGTGGCATATAGGTTTAGGTGATCAGCCTCCTAGTATTTAGTTCCCAAACTTGCTTCAGTTTATCGAATCACTGAAAGGATGAAAGGCTAAGTTGACCTTGTCCAACTCGAGAATCGAACCTCGGACCCCTATGCGTTGGGAGCGCGAAATACACACACTTCGCACGAAGTATATATTCATGTGTATGTATGTACATATATGTGTATGTATATATTCATATATGTAATGATATTTGTAACTCTTAATTTAATCTAAATTAATTTCCAAAGCTTTATCTTAATTTAGCCCATAGTAATTTCATTCTCTTATTTCCTGATCCCATTCCACTTTTTCTATCTAATTAATTGAACAGAAGCTTTGTAAAATTGCTGAATTGGCTAAAAGCCTAAACGTCCCCCACACTCCAAGAGAAGGGACAATATACCGCTTTGACAAATTCTTCTAAAAGATCCCTGTGTTTCTCTTGCTTTTTAATTGACATGCTATGGAAATCTTTATTAAAACATCACAATATATAAGACAGGGATAATTTGTTTCTCCCTCTTCTTACGCTACTTCTTGACTAATCTGTTGCTGTGAGCGGACATGCCTTGTTCGCGCTTCTTGTAAATAAATTATGCCTTCTTGAGATGGATTAAAGCGAACTTTAAAACTTCAGTGAGTCTTTCTGTCTTTGAAACTGCATTCTGGTTCAAACAAAATAATGGTTACATACACATATATATGTATATATATACATGTATTGTTTACTTTTAATTACTTCACATTCATTTAATACTATTATTCATATGTCTCCCTGCTGGTATGTTATAGAAGTTTGATATTTTCCAGTTCAAATATCACTCTTATCTACTAAGTTTAGTTCAGAATTATAAAATCTATCACAAAATAACCCTCATTCTGCATCAGAATACAATGTAAATATACTGGAATTGCACTATTCATTGTTTATGGTGTAAAATTAGAAATGTTTTCTTTTCATAAATATTACAGGGAAGTAATTTAAAAAAAAATAATGTGTGTAAATAAGTTAAGTGAAGGGGAAGAAAACAGAAAACTGATTAGTAAGATACCAAAGTATTTGCGCAGTTTGAGTAAAAGTGAAGACATACATAAGTTTGCAGGCCAGGCCAAGTCTTCAGCTGAATAGAGTAATTATTCCCATTTAGACTGTGCTCCAGAAAAGTCCTATATCAAAGATCAAACTACTTTGAACTCGACTAAGTGATGTAACTAGGATGGGGTTGACAGAGTGCGTGGCCTGGTTGCCATTACAAGAAGCATCAAACGTTTAGAATTTAGAGAAGATATTTTTTCCTTCTTTAGCTCAAAGTTTTTGGAGTTTTAGAAGGGGGGGGGGAAAGGTTTTAATTGATTCTGAAAAAATTTTTGGCATACAGTGTGATCTTAGTAAGTTATGGTAGGTTCAACTTTATGAATAATTTTTTTCAGTTGAAATTTGTTTCCACACTTTTAGTAGAAAAGTTAAAATTCGGTAGAGGCAGATCATATTAAAAATAAAAAACAATAAACAGTCTCCCAGCATTTGCAAAAATAATAATAAAAGTGTCAAAGAAATTATTAGTTTTTCTTTTCAAGTTTGCTTACTTTTTTTTTTTTCCCACTTAAACTTTGAAAATGTAGAAAGAAAGGGGGAGGGGGGGAGCAGCTGCTTTGGTGCAAATTTTCTGGAAACAAAAGATGCTAAGTATGTTTTTTCCAGCTGAGATGAGATCCTGTGCCTAAGGCCTAGCTACAAATTTGCATAATTTGAGCTGCAAAAATCAGAATTTTCTTTTTTGTTATTTCCGGCTTGCATTGAAATTCTGAAGAGTATTTGATTTTTTGGTTGTAGATTATTTGATTTGTTTTTGCATAAGATAATCAGACGTCCAATGTTTGAACAGTAGAAAACTGTTTGATGTGATTGTAGGATTAGAAACTACAGTAGAAAAGTTGTCCTTGTGTATTTCATATCACAATTTTTAGCTTTATAGTTACGCTTTTTAAAAATATAAAGCAGATAGTTTTCTTACTATCTCTTTAATTATCAAATTTTATGTAGTGTAAAATTTTTATCTTTTTTTTTTTTTTTTTTTTTTTTTTAAATATCAGCTTGTTTAGAAGAAAAAGTTTTAAGCCACTCTTCATTTTGTTCTATTTTTGCAGTCAGAATTTCTTTAAATAGCATTCAGTTTAACCACCGTATATTTATTGTTTAATAATTCTCAAAATGTGAGCAAGAAAAAATTATCGTATATTTATCATGTGTGTAATAAGATGCATCCTTGAGTAGCTATACAATTAAACTTTATGGAAACAACATTGCATAGAAATAAAATTTATCAAAAAAAAAAAAAAAAAAAAAAAAAAAAAAAAAGAAGAAGAAGAAGAAGAAGAATATTTCTCATAAAAAAATATTATTTAACTTTTAATACTTAATCAATTCCCTTATTTTCAACTTTTGCTTTATAATTCAGTTTTATTTTTTATTATTTTAAATTGGAATGTAATGTTGTTTGTTTCTGTATAGGATAGCAATTTTTTACCAGATGAAGAAATGATGGCCTGTGGTGTCAGTTTACCGAGTTCTTCCTTGCTGTTACCTGTAAGTATATGTAATATTATATTACCATTGTTAAATTACAAAAAGTGTTTAGTTTTAAGATAAATTATTGATTGATTGCTTTAACAACACAAATAACATATTATGTAACTTGTCAGTTAGCATCTGTTTTCATTGTCTTATAATTTGTTGAATTCTATTTTCTTTAAGTTAAAGATAATAATATAAGTTTATGAAGCTCTAATAAGATTATATGTTTTAAATATAATAAATTATATACCAAAAAAGTAGTAGGAATACATAATATAAAAGTTTATGCATAAATCTCTTCTATTTACCAAAGAGGTTGTGTATATTTTGCAAAACAAATCGTTACCAATAAAACTAAAATTCAGTTCAAACATACTTTGTAAGATGGGAATGATATTAAAAAATTAATTAATTAAAAAGTGAGCAAGATTTTAATGTTTTTTCTTGATAACTTCAGAAAATAGTATAAGACAAAAGTGGTTTTTGTGCCATCTAAGAAGTTAGAAAATTATAATTTCTATGATATCCAGTTTTTCTTCAATTTTAATGAATGGAAAAATATTTTAAAGCCTATTTTGATGCAAAACTTTTTTTTTAATAAGGAGTCAAATAATTTTCTTTGTTATGGCAAGAATTTTATTCCAGATTTATAATTTACATTTAGGTTTTATTAGTGTATTCAGTAGATTTCTTTTTAAAGCATGGTTTTAACTCTTTGGATACATTTGATATATCAGAATGTCATGCATGATTTTCATTAAAATCTACTACTTTTACATGTCCAAAAAATTAATTTTGCTCAAAATAATAAAAATAATATTTGTAGACCCATAATGTTATGCCCTGCTTTTAATAAGTTTTGTTGTAATTTTAGCTAAGATTTAGTTCTGAAAATAAGAAAAGTTCGACATTTTTTATATTTTGCACTTTTCAAAACATTATTATTTTTTTCTACAATATCATTGCTGCATAAAAATGTTACCATTTTTTATGCAGCAGTGCTTGAAACTTGCTTTTTTTATTGTAGTAAATTTTATTAATTTAGTATAGTAATATATTTTTTATCAACTCATCAAACTAAAATTATCTCTAAGGTATTACAAAAAATTGTGAAGCATATTTAATATTATATAAAGAACTCTCATGATTTAGTTATTATACTTTTATATATCAAGAGCATGTTTTGAATTTGTAAGCAAGTTATTGGAATAGTTAAAGTTTTATCATTTCCTCTAGCAAATTAAAACTTAAATTTTAGATGAGATTACAGATAAAAAGAATTGGAAAATGCAAATGTAATGAATGAAATAGGCATGAAACTTCTAAAATTATGAAAGCTAATGTCTGTCAGAATTCAAAATTTAAAGATCCCTTAATAGTCTCCTTAAGGGGTCTGTTAAGATTAAACTATGCATAAAGATTTTATTTTAAATCTTTCCATGTTGAAATTCTTTGAACTAGCAAATCACCAAAAATGGCTCATGTTAATAAATGAAGCAATGTTCATTTGCAGCTTGCTTATTAAAGTATATATATATATTCATTTCTGTCATTGTATAATAAAAAGTATCTTAAATTATTGAACTTAACAGAGAAATTTTTTTTGTTCCAACCAAAACAGAAGCATCTCCATGTACATGAAAAGAGAAATAATGTAGTTCCCATAGTTAGTTTCAGATGGGAACCGATTTATAAGTTTCCGAAAGAGGGAAATTTCTTTATAATTTTCTTATGCAAGAAAGAAAATATCTTTTAAAGAGAGAAAGTATTGTAACTGTCAAAAAAGATTCAATCTCTAGATTTTGATTTCCATTAGTTTCCATGTTTTAGATTTCCATTAGTTTTTTTTTTAAAGATATTTTTGTAAAAGATTATTTTTTCTTCTGTCTATGAACATGAAAAGGTAGTTGTTGATATTTATGGTCACTCGATTTTATCTCAAAGCAAACAAGAAATATCACCAAGGTGATTGCAATATATATATATATATATATATATATATATATATATATATATATATATATATATATATATATATATATATATATATATATAATAGAGTTAAGTGGAATGTTCAGAAAATTGTAGATCAATATCCAATTTTGGATGGAATCTGTCAGTAAGAAATTTTTGCTTAAAATATTCTTTTGTTATATTAAAACAACTAAATACAAAACTTGCTGTGTTGTGAAAATAGAGGGAAATGTTACATACATTGGTTAGTTATGTATAAATATTATTAGTTAGAATACTACTAATTAATGGTTTATCATATTCAGAATTCCATCTAAATATACAAAAGATTAAAATGGTTAAAATCCAAAAAATTACTTCTAATTACTTTCTATTTTCTGATATAAAATCATTGAGAAATAACATAACAATTAACTTTTCTCAGTCAAAATTATTTTTGATTTGTTAAAAAATTAACATTGATTAAAAAAATACTTTAGAAATTCTTAATGATTTTTATTGGTTTTCGAATCGTGTTGCCATCTAGGAACAAATAAACATAATGCAGTGACAAATGATAGCATCTTTGATTATTAAAAGGTTAATTTTTCTAAGTATGATGAAATAACTATTCGTTTATTATAATGTTAGCTATTATTGAGTATATTTGTTTATCAACAGACTACAGGAAGTAGATAATCTGTATCTAAAGTAATGAATATACTTTCATCTGTGAATCTTAGATAAATGGGCACACAATTTTCTAGTTGCAAGTTTTTAGTTTTTAGATTGTGTTCTGATTCTGTAAAAGGTCTGCCATTTATGTGAAACTGCACATGTGACATTAAGAGTTGTATAGCATCATGTTGATGCGGTATGAAATTTGGATTGGTGATGCCAGCTATATATTCTCATTATTTGATCATGTTTCAAAAGGATAAGGTATCTTTATATTGCTTCAACATTGGGGCATTTATATAACCAACTAATTAATTAAATGATAGTTTCTTCTGGTCAATATCTCCATTTTCTAAAGTTGTACAGGGTGCGGCAGAAAACTCGGACAAACTATATTTAATATAACTTGATTAAAAATAAAAAACAAAATATAATAAATAATAAGAAGAATAGACATCTACTAATAAATAAATTTAATTTGATTAAAAGTTGTCGCCTTTTGCAGAGAGGCAGAGGTGCAAACACTTATTGAAATTTTCAGCAAAGGGCCGCAAGTCTTCTACCTTTAATCTAGCCCATTCCAGCCGAAGCCATTGCTTCATAGTGTCCAAACTTTTATGTTGTTCAGTACAAGCCCTAGACTCCAAAATGGACCATACACTGTAATCATGAGATTGAGATTCGGCGAGTATTGTGCCCATTCTCCAGATGATATCAGATCCAGAAAATGTGCCTTGCACTACTCTTCTGCTTTTTTAGCCTTTTGAGCTGATGAGAAGGTTTGTTGAAACTCCCACTTTACATTGCTGAAGTACATTTTGGCCCACGGAAATACAACAGCTTCTAGAATGTCCCACTGGTACAATTTTTGATTTATTTTAATGCCCTCATCCACAAAAATCAGAGATGTTTTGCCTCTTGCCCAAATTCTGCCCCAGACCATCATCGACTTTGGATTTTTGCAATGTTCACCAATTGTTGAACTGCTTGGAGTGACTAGTTCCTATAGTTTTAGGAGTTATGAGCTTTTGGAGGGTAAAAAACTTCTCATTAGTGAAAAGTAATCTCCCTCAATACTGACTTGCAGACCTTCTCAAAAGTTTTCAGGTATCTTTGGAGCTGCATGAGTTTTTCTTCAGTCAGAAGCTGAACTTTTTGGAACTTGTAAGTTTCAATTCAAGCTCTGTTTTTGCCATTTGTCGCATTAATCGGTCACTAATTTCCATATCACTAACGATCTTTCCCATGGGAAACTATGGATTTTATTGAACTCTCTTTTTGATGACCTTACGATTATTGGAAGTGTTCACCGAACGTTTTTGTGCACTTCCTGGATGTGGACCATCATTGTCAACCTCTTTGAAATGACAGATTATATCAGACAGTGTTTGGCACATTTAGCAAACGAACGACTCGTTTTTCTTGCTTAAACAGAAATCGCAGATCTTTTGCTTGACTTTGTAAAAATTCCAAAAAACTATATGTAAACTAAAAGATACATTATAAAATATGTTATAGTTTTTTATAAAGTGGTAGACAAAATGAAATGAACAAAAATAAAAATGAAATTAATTAACTTCTACTCTATGATGTAGTAACTTTGTCCAAGTTTTTTTGCCACATCCTGTATAATTGTCTATAAAAAGGATAAACACAAAAACATTTTTTTACATATTCCTAGGTCTTAACCTATGTAAATACATTAAAAAGATTATCTATTGTAACAAATAACTAGCACTTGAGTTTAATGTTTGCTTTTTTTTTTATTTATTAGGCTCCATCTGATGAAGTAATGGTTTCAGATTCAAAAGGTGACTTGAAGAAGGATTTAAAAATGGATGAAGGTAAATTTGATTTACATAATTCTGTTGAATGTCTTGGTGAAAAGTTAGTTATAATATTGGAAGTTTTCTTATAGCATGTTTTTACATATTTTTCTTTGCTTTAAAAACAAAATTGGTATTATTTATATACAATTCAATATCGAAATCATGAAATTTAATTTATCTATATAAAAGTTTTGAAAGCAACTTATTTCATTTCATTGAAAGCTGATTACACATACTTTTTCCATAACTTTTATTCGTTTATAAGTAATATTGTAGTTGTAATTTAGAATGTTCTGGCTTAGATGATGTTGGGATAGGTAAAATGCATGGATAGAGCTGGTAATAAAGATGAGGAAGAAATAACTTCATTATATTTTTTTATTATTAAAATGTATGTTTATTTTTTCCAAATTTCAAAACAGAATATCAACAATGAAATAATGCATATTTTACTATGATTATATTTTTATTTTTGATCAAACATTAACATTATGTAGTTTAGGAATGAATAAAATGAAAATTAATTTTTAATTTATATAATTCTTTGGTATACTAAAAATTAAAAATGGCATGGATAAGTAATATAGAAAAATTAACTTAAAAGGAATATAGCTTTTAATCTGTTTAGATTTTAGGCTTGCTTTGTATATCTTTATTTTTAAAATTTGTTCTTAGTTAAGGGGGGAAAAAAGTGTGTTTAATAATAGCATTCTAATGTGCAAGAGTATACATTCAATAATAAAAGCAGATGAAAAATTTGTGCATGAAATGTACTTAAAAATACTTTTAAAAGTTTAGATAATTGTAATTTTTTAGCAATTTAACTGAGCATTTACCACCCAACTAGTAACTGCCTGCTAATTTTGGTTGCTTTAGGTCTATAATCTGCTTTGTGAAATATTTTAAATGAGTTTATTATGCTTTTTAAGTTATAAGACAGAATATTGATTTAAGCTATCAATTTTGACATGTAGTTCTTGGCTAGTAGATGTTGAATTTTTTTTTTCAAAATTTTAATTAAAAATCATATTTTCTGAATGTCTTTTAAATATATTACTGCACAAAAACCATTATATTCTACTTTTAATAAATTTAAAAAATTCCTTTGTTTATAATTTATAATACTTTTTATTGCTTCAGTTTCTTTATTTATATTTGCATGCAATCTGACAAGATTACATTTTTTGAATACATCACTGTTCTTAAAATTAACAGCAAATTTAAAAAAATAATATAATGATTAATAAATCAAGGATAAAACATTGTTATAATATTTCGGTCTAGAGGTTCAAATATCCTTTAACTTCTGCTTGCCAGTGATTTGATCATATATACAAAGGTAAGAAATTATTTCAACATCTTTTAATCAATATTCTTGACAGTAGTTTTCATTTGCTTTTTTAGATCATATTGAAACTATTAAATCTGTAATGAAAAGCATCACATTACCGAAATCCAATTTACCACAATGGGCAACTTCAGTACCTGAAGAAGAGTGGAAATCTGCCCTTTTTTCTAGTATGCTAAATAAAATAAAAAACGACAATACTAATTCATGCTTTGGGGAAGGCTCAAAAAAGAAAGATTCTGATTTTTATAATGATGTTGCTAGGTAATTCTGTAAATAAGAATTGTTATTCATGTATAAATTTACTATTGAATGTTTGATGTTGGAGAAGATGTATTCTTGGTTAAAAACTCTTGTATAAGTTTATTGAATTTTTAAAAATATGTGTTGCATTTAATATTGCTATAGCTAATGGCTTCAATGTATGTATAGTTTTTCTCTACAGTTGGCATTAGCTGTTTTGTAGAAAGCTTCTACAACTATTTATAAGATTATTTATTTAAAAATAAAATTCAATTCCTACCATATTATTTTTTTTTGTTTATTATTGACTATAATATTTACCAAGCAATACACCCTTTTAAAAATACTTTAACTAATGATGTAAATAAAAACTCTCATTATTTGACTTGGGAAATTTCAAGTTGAATCAATACAATTGCTGTTACAATACCATTATGGGGGGGGGAATTTAAAATCTATAGGTCTATTGTAATGAATGTACAATGAAATAATCCATCAGACTCAATAACAATTCTATTGGGCAACTGCAATAACACTAAGTGCACAGAAGAAAGACTTTGCATGACTATTAACATCTCTCAATCATCTGCTTTTCTCCACTGTCTACTTGCTTGAGATGAATTCAACTGCGGATTCACTTTTGACTCAGTCAAAATTATATGGCTAACTCATTATTGAGTAGACTGAACAACTGCTTGCAACTCTGTCAATTTGCTTTTTATAGTTTCTAAAGCAGGGGACAGAGGCTTCTTGAAGGATCACTAACTTGCATCCTAATGAACCTATCACCAAAGGAGAGCTCATTGATCCGACATAGATTAAAGCTATTTGTAAAACTGTCTTACAGTGGGACTAACTGCACTAGTAAACAACATTACTAATTTGTAACAGTATGTAATTGCCCTCATTACACAACTAATAATTTTTTTTTTCCATAGCTTTTATTGAACTTTTACTTTTGCAAAATTACAATATTTATCTTTTTTAAAAAAATTACCAAACTCATTCTTCAAAAATTCCATCTTGGTATTGAATATCAGCAAATTTATTTTGTTCCTTTATTTCTGTTTTGTAGATATGCAAAGCATTTTCAAATAATGCTGCATAAATAAACAGCAATTGTTTAACATTGATATTTTTTGAAAAATGATTTGATAGTTTATTTTTACATCTTATATTTAATTTAGCTTTATTAACACCCTATTCGGAACATTAAAAGTATTTTAAGACACCACTTAAACTGACATTCTTTCTCCAAATTTCTGCATCACACCAATAAGAGTGATTTGACTTAAACATAACATGTACCAAATCCACATACACAGTGGTTCATTATTGGTATCAAAATTTTACCAGCAGACCTTCAGCTTTACCTTTGTAGTTTTTTACAAATTTTCTAAATATTCAAAAAGTGAATTCTGTTTTTTTTATTTTTTTAAATATAATTTAGCTTCATGAAACTTAAGGATTACCTTTTATTCCAGCACAAAACATCCTTTACATTTTGAAAATTTCTTTTCCATTTATACTTGTTAAATACATTCATGTGTAGGAGTTTTCATGTATTCGGTTTTAATTTTTTTTTCTTTCTAATTTTGTAAATTATGAAAAATGCTTTTACACAATATGGAATGTCTTGTCACATCATAGGCTTTTCAATACATAGAAGACAAGAGATATTGAAAACAAGACTTCACTTAACAGTTTAAGGAAAGGGGCAATATGCCTTTAGAGTTTAATAAACACATGAAAAAATTTACTACTTTTGAAATCTGATTTTTTGTAACTTTTTATAAAAATAACTGGTAAAATACAATTTAAATGCCACAACTTAAAAATCTTTATTAATAAATTATTTCAAAAAGAAAGAAAAGAAACCATTATTTAATACGTTTACCAGCTAAAAATGTGTTATCAGACTAGTTAAAAGCTCACTTGCAGCAGCCACCTAAGGTGGTGAGAAAGGAAATCACTCAGTTCAGACAGTGTTCTCATGTAAGCAAGGCCAAGAGATATTCTTCTGTATTAGAGATTTCCTCTATTATTTATTATTGCTCACATTTAATTTCTGTTATGCTAGGGTGTAATCTAATATTGCAATTTTATAATGCTTTGATAATTTAATTAATATTAATCAAATTATAATTTAATATCTTTGTTGAGTTTCACTAACTGTTTAGGAAAACTACAGTTCATTTTATGCAGCTAGACACAGACTACAATAAAAGTTAGATTTTATAAATAATAAAATATTAATCTTTGCAGCTCAAATTATTCAGCCTTTTACATTTAAGACATATTTACTAAAATCATATCAGAACTTCAATGCAATAGTTTCTGCTTTTAATACTGCCTTAATCTTGTACCTTTCTATTTCTATACCATTTTCTAATTTTGCAGTACTTGTAATTAAAAATAAATTTCAAGATCAAACATTCTATTAATTTTTAATAAAATATGTTAATTTATTGATCTGCAAATAAGTAAGTTCATTTAATATGACATATTCCATTCACACTTTGTTTTAAAACATAAGGTTTGACAACTAATAGTAAATTTTGTGCTATTTTGGGAATTTTCTTACGCATACAATTTTTATTGAAACAATTTTTAATAACAAAAACTACAACTAATCTTTAATTTTTATTTTTTGCAATAGCAATTATTTATTGGCTAATTTAAATACTTTTTAAACTAAAAAAATGTAAGAAATTTCTTTTCTTTTGCTGTAAATATTAACAATTACAGATGGAAATTCAGTGCTGAAATCCAATTTTGTGCTTCATAGAAACTATTAACACTGAAATACCTCTTTTCATTTGTTCATCTGTCATATCAAAGGTATTTACGGGAAAGAAAATCATTCATACCATTGCAAGACTTAAGATAAAAATAAATGCAGGAATTTAAATACAAATTTATTTCATGGAAATTTACACAACTATTTAAAATCCCTATGACTTCTCTTAACTTGGACCTTAAGTTTGTACCTTCTTTGGAACCTAGAAAAGGAAAAATATTTCATTAATAATCCAAAGTAACAATAATAGTTTTAAATGGGGGGAGCAGAAAAGGGAGGAAACTAGAAATATGCTACACTTACTTTTGTCTAATTCTGGGTTCAATCAGATTTCTTCTCTGTAAACTTTTATATCTGTCCTCAAGTAGATTCCCTTCCGGCTGTAATAATAAAAATAAAACAAAAAATTAGTTTGAACCATTTTAGAATTGCTGTAATATGATGGCATCATGCATGGACTAATTTTTTAAATTAATATTAATAATAATAATGTAACTGTATTTACATTACAGAAATCTACTTACTTTTAAGGTTCTGAGAGAATCCCCTAGTTCTTCAGAAAGATTCACTTCCAAATCGGGATTTTCATATTTATATTTGCTAAGAGTTCTTGGTTTGAACATTTTCTCTGCTCGTCTCTGTAGATTTCTTTCTACTTTCTTCTGAGTTTCTTTAGCCTCTTTCTTTATTTCACTTTTTAAACTTTTTATTCTGTGAGGAAAGGAAAGAAATAGGATTTGAAATTGCAATTGCTAAAATTTCAATAGCAGAAAAAAAAAAAAGGAAAAAGGGGGGCGGGGCTTGTTGAAGAGAGTCAGAATGAGTTATTTCATAATTCAAGAGATGTCATCAGTTACAGACTTTTTTTAATGTTAAACATACCATAAAATTAAAAAAAAATAATTATCAATTAATTCAGATTTAAAATGAATTTTAAAGATTTTTTATTCCTTATAATAGAAATCCTTTTGAATAACATATAATCTGCCACCACTCAAAAAAGTTTTGTGAATATCGATGTTTTTCTTTTTTTTTTAAAACTCGTACAATATCAAGAATTTTATTGAATACTTGAGTCATTTTTAAAATCACACACGGGAAAACTTGGGGGAAAAAAAAGTTGTATAAATATGTCAAATCATTAAAATCTGTTTCTTTTCAAAATAACTGAATGCATATTAAAGTTATGAAAACCAAGGATTACTTACTTATCATCCACAAGAATTATACAGAACTCTTATTATATTTAGAAATAATTCAATATTATATAGTTTTAGAAGTTTTTATGGTTCTTTCTCTTATGAAACTGATATTTGATTTCTCACGACTTTACCAACTTTATAGAAAGAATCAGAAAAACCAACTTTATACGATATATGAAAAGTGACTTGCAAATTAACTGTTAAAACAACTATACTTTTAAGCTGGTTCAAAAAAGGATAAAGCTGACATAAAAGTTGAATTTGCATTTAAGTGATATAATAAATTTCCCTTTTTCCTATCAATCAAGTACATCTCAATTTACAAGATTGCTATGATAAAGGACTATTTTAGGATGAAGTTAAAAGTTATTAAAAAACTCTCCAAGAACTATTCTTACTTATGCAAGGTGGTGGTGATGAATTCCACATTATATATATATATAAAATATACAAAGATTGCAGTAATAAAGCAAAATAATAAATACGTAAAATAAGTAATACAAAAAGGAAATGTGATTGGTAATCTAGAAAAATGGCAATAAAAGATATTACTCTGCAGAGAAGGATTACAGAAAAGCAAAAATCCATAAACTATATCTCTAGGAAAAAAGATATTATTAAAGATTGGGATATTTGTACACTTCTGAGATATAAGATAATCATATAAATACAAGCTCATGAAACCATCAAACAATTAAAATTCAGAATAGATACTGTTTCATTCATGACTCTGATTAAAAGGTTGTACTTTATCACATTTATATTTTTTCTACACTATTTTCAATCAAAGAAGTTACAAAAAGTATACACTAAACACAAAAATTCTATCCATACGCATATAAATGCATAAAAGTGAGAAATATAGTATATACCCTCTATTGTACATACTATAAATAAAAAAAACAAAAAAATTGCATTTTATTTTGAAACTTTATAATGTTACATAAAGTTGAAAGACATTATAAAAAACAACAACATACCTATAAACCTCACTGAGTCTTTTTTTCTGTAACCTCTCCAATTTTCTAAGCCTTTCCTGTAAAATGATAAGGTATTAATATGTATAAGTGCTAATAAATAAATGAAGAATTTAACATGGCTTCTAAATAAAGTTTATCTGAGCCTTGTTGCTAACATTTCCGAATAAAAATACAATCAATTTTCTTTATTCAAAATCCATCTAATTTTGACACTTATTTAAACAGAAAGTAATATATGAAGTATGATTTAATTAATCTCAATGAAATTAATCTAAATATTAATGCATTAACACAAATAGAATGAATATTATTTAAGATTTCGATTTCTGTAACAATGAGCAGGTAAAAATTAATTTTAAGACAACAGATTCTTAAAAATTTTCTATTCTTTGATCAAAAAATCTACCTTTTCCTTCATTTCTTTCTTTCTTCGTCTTTTAGCTTTTGGCAGACGATTTTCATGCGATACAGGTGGATTATATGATAGTAAGGCAGTTTCCGTCTGATTGTCTTCTTCCGGGTCTGCTTCTTCAAATAATCCTTGTGACATCTCTTGTAAGATGGATTCCTAGTCATTAAAATAATATTAATATTTTGCATTTGAAAGCATTCATTTAAAAAGAAATTTAATCATGTTTAAAAGTTTTGCAAAATAAAAGTTTTGTATTTGTACTTATACATTCAAATATCAAAATTATCTGAATTCTCCACTAAATATTATTGCAACATAATTGAACAGACATTTTCTCTTTTCTAAGTATGCATTCATTCACTTACTTGAGTAGGAGCTTCTGCTTTAGATGGGAACATATCAGTAAGAACTCTTTTTAAATGCATTTCTTCCTTCTGTTTTGATTCTTCAACTTTTACAGCTTCTCTAAGAAGATCCTAAAATATTAATTTGTTCATTCGTTAGAAACAAAATTAAAAAAAAAAATGGAGAAATTATTTTGTTTTATATCAAAAATAAAATTTTAAAATATTTCATTCAGAGAAAACAAACAGACAAGCAGAATTAATTACAAAACCAAACACAAGAAGCCTATAAATCTTCCCAAAATTTTTTGTAAAGTATTTCAGTAAAATGAACATTTCAGGCAAATAAAATTAAATACTGTTACATAACTAGAAATATTCAAATAATTTCTGTCTTAAAAAGGACTTAAAATATTCTTTATTAATAAATTTAAAAAAATTATATTTCATAAGTAGATAATCAAACATGCCTCTAACTTCGTCAACTCTCTTATGAGAGCAAAAGTTATTAAGCATAGAATATACCTAATAATTTTGATTTTTTAAAATAAGTTTCAAACTTATCACATGCATCACTTTAGTATTAAATTTACAATACTCATTTTTTTTAAATTTAAATTTTTAAAATTATATAAATGTTATAGTTAAAATAATTATGGCTTTTTTAAAAACATACTGGCACAATGAAAATAAACACATTAATCAATAACTTAAAAGCTAAATTTTCATATACATTCATACTATCATTAAGATTCTCTTTAAAAAGCTAGTTTCAAAAATTAAAATAGGAAGAAAAGCAAAAGTTGCATAGCAACTAAAAAAAAATAAAAATACATATAGTTAATTATCTGAAAAGAAATAAGGTTACCTGATGATCGAAGAAATCAGGATTGTAAGATGTTCCGGAATGTGGAACTTCAACTGCAGGTAAAAGAGATGGCTTTTGGTATCTATGTTCAGGAACCTAATATATATATATACATATATAGCATAATTCTTCAAGAATCATCACTTCAGTAATCATAAAATTTTAAAGTTATTGAAGATCAGAAACGTCCCTTCCACACATCTAGTTTTGTAGCATGCATTTTAAACAGATTTTATAATAAATTTAAAAAATTAATTTATCATAAAATGCAACCAAAATTTTTTGGGGAAAAAAAAGGCAATTTTAGAACAATTGTATATAAGAACACAGAATTCTATAAGTACTAATATTTTTCCAAGAAATGTATAATATCCTTTCTTTTAATGAAACATTTTCTATTACAAATAAGATTCTTTTTTGAAAATATTTTTTTTAAAAATGGGGAATTAGGAAATGAGTGGGAATAATATTTGTTTAAAAAATATTATTTAAGAATTAATGAAAAGAATGAATTTCAAGAAAAACACTATCATTTACAAAAGTGAAGATTATATAATACCATATTTGAAAATTTATTTCAGTGAATATATATTAACTTCAATGCTGCATTTTTATTAATATGTCTGCCATATATTTTTGCTTACAGAAAGAATACACACATAATCTAAATCCTTTACAAAGTTAAGGAAACCTCAGTATTTTTTTAGTTTGCAAAATACATGAAATACTGAAAATAGCTTATTGCATTCTCAATCAATTTCTTATGACGCATACATACATTTTCACAAATTTATCAAAATAAAGAGGATATTTAACTATATATAATATAAAATAAAAACTTCTTAGAAAAATAATGCTACTTGCTTTATTGAATTTTGAGTTTTTACTAGCCAAATAATTAACACATGCTTGACTAAATTATTAACAATCAGAACAAGCAACATATTCATTAAAATATATAAGAAACTGCATACTTTTGGAGTCCTCTTGCAAGTATATTCATCACGGAATTTTATCAGGTCTTCAATTTCTGGATCTACAGATTTTCCTGTAAATATAAAACATATCTCAATTAGTGAACATAACATTAGTCATATAAAGTATAAGCCTATGCATATAAAAAGTAAGTGTAAAATTCAATTATTAAACCGGATATCACATATAACATTGCTTCTCACCTTCATCAGCCCACAAATCTCTAATTTCTGCAGCAAATAAATCTCCTTTTTGAACAACTTTCTGAGGAACATCTTTCTTCAGCTGGGGGGCTTTTGCAACTCTTTTGCTCCTTTTCTCAACAGCTCGAGTAAGATTATTTTTAATTTTTTTACTATATGGTTTTTGAGATCTAAACAAAATAAAAGATATATGCTTAACGCATTGTTTGACAGTTCTACAGAAAGTATTTATCTTATATCATCATGCAGAATTTTAATAATTTCTACTTTTATAAAGGATTGATTATTCAATAAACTTTAAATTCTTTAGCAAAACATAGCTAAAAAATGTATGTGTTAATTACAAGTTCCTAGTCATTTTTTTTTCAATAGATGTTATTATAAATAATAATAACATAATGCATTTTAGTTTTTTTAAAAAATATATGTAAGAACAGATGGGAGAAATAGCACTCAATATTATTATTATTCTTTGTTTCAGTGTCCATGCAGGAATATTGGACACATTTCACATTAATGGATATTCCCATGCTTGTTAAGTTCTGTAAGACAATCCATGCAAAGAATCAGCTTTCACACTCTGAGACCTGCATTCAAAGCCACGTTATTTTAAAAACCTTGCACCTGTTAATTTCCTTATGATTATGCATCAGTTCATTACCATTAATTTATTCCTCTAAAAATTTGAATTTAATACAGCAGTAGGAAAAAGGCAAATTCAAGTGTGTGTCAGCCGAACAGAAATTTGCACATAAAAGAATCACAGCCGTGTTTGTAATGAAAGTTTTATAATTTATTTATTATAAAAAGACATAATAAAAGTAACTCAATACAAGTCAGAAAGTAAATCACAATCCAATACCAACATTTAAATTCAGATAAACTATAGATCCGATTTTGATATTTTGCACTCTAATATTTAAAAACAGAAAAACATATGAATAAATACTTTCTGAAAGTATAAATGTACATTACTGCAATTAACAAGGGGGAAAAAGTGAGTAATACATTTAAATTAGAAACAAATTCTGTGATTAGAATACAAAGTTAAAAAAAAAAAAGTAAATTACTGTACTTATATATTAATAAATGTGAATGCATTTAAAATAAAAGCAGAAATGAAAATTCATTTTTGACTTGACAACCAAAGATTTAAAAAAACAAAAAAAACAATTAACACCAGCAAAAACATGCAGAAAAAATAATAAAGACATATTTTGCTTCATAAAAAAACTGAAGTATTTTTATGAAGCAAAGGAACAGAACAATAAAAATTGTATTACAAACTGTATATAAAAATAATTTTGAAAAATTTATTAAAATTACAAAAACCATATGGAGATGAAATTGTCCACCGAGAAGGTAATTTTTTTTAACTTAAAGATGATGTAAAAATAATTTTTGCAATATAATATTTTAAGAGTAAGAAGTGGAAAAATGAATAAGACTCATTTATTTTTTTATTCACTTTTGCATTTTGAAGAACATATATGCCAAATTTCATCAAGATGGTGTAAAAGTTGTGAAATTGCATGAGGAACACAATCATATATTCTCTATGCATGAACTGAACAATTTGAACTGAATTTGAAAGATAAGCAATATGATTTATACTTTTTGAAAACAAAACACTTATGTATTCTAGCGATGCCTTTTTTTAAAGTAATGCATAATTTTTTCAAAAAAGCTTCACATAATTTTATGTAGCTATAATGCAGTGCAGCAATCACATTTCAATCCATCCCTTATAAACAGACAATTTATCAAAATAAAAGAAATCTTATCAATTCTAAGTGAATATATAGGAAATGCATCCTATTCAAACTAATGGATATGGATAACTATGGATTTTTTCATCATGTATGCCAGAATTTCCAGGCAATCTCAAAGGAGTAACTTGAATTTCAGCCCACTGAGACATAAATTAAATTTTCTGGCCCTTATTTATGTATATTCTAAATTTTAGATAGAATATATATATATATATATAAATAAGCAAAAATATAAGCATTATAAAATTAAAACCTATTATTGAAACAATCCAAAATTAAAATTATTTCGGAAACTAAACAAAATTATTTCGAAATCGGAATTAAAAAATTATTTCGGAAACAAACTAAAAAGTAAAAAACAGAAAAAGCACCATTGTATTTAGACAGCGCAAATGCAGCTACTATTAAAACAATAATAAAACAGCTAGTCATGAAATAAAACCATTTATTTGGTTTAATTCTGATTCTGTTTTCCTATTAACTTGGTTTTTATTACTAACTGTCTCTCTCTCTCTCTCTATATATATATACATTTTTGGCAAATTCTCAGCTGCTGCAATTTTAACCAATTATTATATTGAATAAACAAAACAGCTTCTATCAACTCATTTTCATGAGATAAATTGGCATCTTTATTTCCGTTGACAAAACTGTGCATTCACATTTTGTGCTTCTGAGGTTTAATAAAAGTAAGATATCTTTTAATAATAATATAAAAATACCACACATATCTTTTGCATAATTTATGCCATTTACAACCCATCATTTTTCTTATCAGTACTGTCTACAAAGCAATGAACTTTTGAGCGCATACTTTTATGACCAATCACTTTGTTAGGAATTATTTTTGTGTGTCATCCTCTTCTTGCAACACAGATTACCAGAGAACCAAGAAAGGAAAATTGCTGTATCGTAACTAGCAAATTTCCTGCATTTATTTTCGTGTTTAAGCTTTCATCTATTTGTCAGTTTTTTCAATGATCAAAATGACTTCATAAAGATGCAATGTCATATTTATGACATTTCTTCTTGTGACTTACCATATATATTGAACACTTTTTTAAATTTTGCAAACTTCCCAATTAATTATGGACATAGGAAAAAAAAATAAAAAAAAAATGATAACATTCTAATGTACAATTATTGAACTCACCTCAACCAAGGCAGTAAGTAGACAAATTAGGTTTATCAAATGATTTAAGAAAGATATGAATTCAACATTAGCATTTTTTTCTTATATTCTTTACCGAATGACAAGTATATGATAATGTTAGAATCATTATCATATATTTGGCCACAATATTTCATCATATCAGGACCAACAATATAAATCGTGCTTGAAATTCCTTCAGTAGTTTTATTTTTTGTTTCAATGAAATCAATAAAACATTCCACTAATTGCACTTACCGATTTTCAAAATATTAAATATCTAATATCAGACTTGTGTCTTTGTGAGACATCTGGAATGCGGCCGAATGTAGTCGAATAATATTTTAGCCTTTTTTTACATTCTGATAATATGATGGGGAGCTTTAACTTCTTAATTTGTAATAAATTCATTTTGAATTCCTTGTGATATATAAATGAATGAAATTTTATTATTCATTTTAGATATTACAAGATGTTCACAATGTACAGAATCATACTGCGATTCAATATACTAAGTCTAAAAAGCTGCCACAATTAAAGTTGTATCGTTTTCTCTGTGATCACATAAGGTCAAATTTTATGTCACAAGTAATATTATAATATCAACATTTAGAAAGTGTTACTAAATGCTAGAGCGAGAGAGAAGATTACACTGCAAGAAAGGGGCTTCTCCAAATCTGTCAAAAATTAAATAATAAAAAGATTGGGCTAATTTTAATTGGTCCAAATAGTAGATGTGACAAAAGAATGAAAAGAAATGGTAAACTATTGTAATTCAGATTACAAAATACCATTTATTTGAAATTTTTTGATGGACCCAAACAATGGTGCCTAGGGCAGTAGCTACCCCAATGGACAGTATACCAGCCTATAGAATTAAGTTAAAAATTAACTAAAAAATTTTCTAAATAATATAATTATAAAATAAAATAAATTTGGAAGCAATACTAGCTATTTCTTAAGGTACAAAAATACTAATCAATGTATTAATCAATATATTAGCAAATCAATACAATCTACATGAATTTCTTCGAATAATTCATGCACTAAATTAAATTAAATACCATAGAAGCAGATACTACATAAACCATATATTTCACTAATATAAACCTGAGCATTTTATAATAACTATATAATAATAATAAAAAAAAGTCTTAGAAATTGTACACTGTTTAATAATATACGAAATTAGTTTCAAATAATTTAAAATAAGATATGATCCATATGCATGATATAGATTATAAATTCCACACTTACATGTTTATTGGAGGTGGAACTTTTGTATAAGATCCAATATTTGAAAAGCACCTTAATGGTTTCCCAGTCTTTTTAGAGAGAACTAATGAGGAAAAAACATAATAATGTTAATTGAGAAATAAAAGTTATATAAATTTTATATTTTATTTTTCATTTACATATTTTGTTGTAACAATTCTGCAGAGTGAAGTGAATGCATGTGTTGCATTCTTTGGAAATATATTTATTTGGAAATATTTAATTTCAGACCAAGTCAAAATAACAAAAGCACAAGAATTAAACAAAGAACTTTGAGACGTACTGTTTGCTTCAATATTCTGAGACTATCACTTTTCAATGATTCTGTCTCATTAAGGGGCGAGATGTGGAAGAATGAGCAAGTTTCCGGAATTCATCGTTCTTGACCTTATTAAATACTTTCTCGTTCAATTTTTTTTTCATGTGTCATTTCTTACTACAATATTTTATTTTAATTCAAAATTGTGCATTGATTGCCTATATAGCTAACTCAAGTACTGGCTCAAATTTTGCTAATTATTTCCTGTAATATATTTAAAATAATAGTATTTTTAAGTTAAAAAATCATTATTAATAATATTTTTTTAAATATTAAATTATATATTTTAAAATATCAAATAACTTTAAAATAATATTTATAATATTTTTAAGACATTCCATATTTACAACTACCTAATGGTAAAAAAAATTCTTCATTAAACTCTATTATCTACCAATATTAATTTCAAAATACTGTCAAAAAATTTAATAACATATTAAAAAAAAAAGAGACATTACAACATTAAAAAAATCAGTATTATTTTGTAAAAAAGTAAGTTACCAAATTGTAAGAACCAAAATCTTTCATTTACTGTTTACATAATTTAATGTTTATGCCACTTATTGCAAATAAAAATTGTTCCAAATTATTTTATTGTAAATTAGTATCATTTCCGACAATATTGCAAATTATCTGCAATGTTCATGTCTCATAAGTGTGTGAGCAATCCAAATTGTTGCCTGTAATTTACTTTATTGTTAAATGTAAACATCCCCTCTTGTCATTTTTCCTCTCAACCTGAATTTGGCAAATGAAACCCATCCTAATACATGTTCAAAAGCGTGGAAGGTTTCAGAATCCGTTGGCAAACAATAGTCTTTAATACACTATTATAAATAATAGCTCATCTACGGTTGAGAGCATTGTTCAAGGTTTAACAAATTTTACTACATCTCAATAAATGATTTGGTTGCTTAAGATATTACTGTGTTTTTCAATTTTTTACTCGAAATTATTGGATGCATAAATATGCATTAACCCTCGGAGCATCTAATTGTTTTGATCTACCAGTTTTTCAGGTTAGAAAATTTAGGTTTAAAAATGAATGAACCAGAATTTTTTTCATATTAATCGTATCTCAAAACACTTTATCTATGTATATTTAAAAACAACTATTCTACTGTTCAGAGTGTTTAAGATTTGTTCAATGCCTAACTGTTATTTAGAACTCAAGATTACAGAAGAATTTCAATTTCTCAAAAGCATGACTTCTAAAACTTTAAAGCATTTAGGACTACAAAATAAATTTTGAAAGCAAAAAAATAAAAAAATATATATATATATAAAAAGAAGAAATAAAAAAGAATCAAGAAGTCAAATATGTTCAAAATATGTCATATGAAGATAAGTTATCTTTAAACAAATTATGATAGTAAAAATTAAGTATCATCTGAATTACAAAACATTCTTCGGTTTCATTTTATGTTTTCAAGCTCCCTTGCACACCTGTGAAGCTTAGCCCATTTTTTAAAATATCATTTATCCCTCTATGCACTTTTAAAAAGACAACAATAATTGGATATGATATTAAGAATGATCATATTTACAAACCTAGAAAAATGAGTGACACTAATACCTGTAAACCAATAGAATTCTTTATCTCTTTGGTTCTACCAAAAACAATATGTTAGATTTGGACAGACAGAAATAAAACATAAAATATGATAATTTTTTTGAAAGAGTTACTTTCTTTGAATTCACTGGTAGTGTTACAGCCTTGTTGGCGCCTTTTGTAAGGAATGTAGCAAACCTACGCTGACTTGGCTTCAGCGATAAAATTATTGTAACCCTGCTGACATGGGGTCAGTTTGAAAAACAGTTTCGTACTGAGGAGTTCGTTGCGGGGTCGTTGCACCTCGATGAAATAAAAATTTGGCTTTCGAATTGTCGTTTGATTTTTAAAAGAATACAGTCCACTTATTAAAAAATTGAATGAACCAGCTTAACTTATGGTAAATTCGTACCAGGTAGAATATTTATTACCTTTTTTATTACACTGATCGAGTTCTTAATAGAGAACAAATATTCATGTAGAACAAATTAAAACTTAAAGAACCCAGTGGCATTTTAAAATTCTTGCAATATAAAAATCTTCAACTGACATGTTATTATTATTTTTTGTTATTGATGAAAATATAAATATTACAAGGTTGCAACTCAAAACTGGGGAAAAAAATTCTCTGTACATATATTCAAGATTTCAGGAAACGCATGAGCAGCACTCGTGTGTTGGTTATAATGGAAAATAGTTTAAAAGAGCAGGAAAAGCAATGAAAGGAAGCAATAGTTTAATATTATTCAAAATAGCACATTAAAAGAAGGATAGAGGATATATAATACTTCCCATGCTCTCTAACTGTAAGTCACAAAATTAAGGACTCAGTGAAATAAAACAAAACATTTTTGTCATCATGATACAATTCACTTTATAATTACTTAACAAAAAAAAAAAAAAAGCAAAATTAGTTTTATTTATTTATTCACTTTTGCCAATTCAAATATTTGAGCATCTGCATATTTTTTAGCCATCAGTTGCATGGAGCTAATGGATCTAATTAGTAAAAAATAAGGTATGACATTTCTGCATGGCTTAAAATATATTTTTTAACTAATTAACTTTCAGTAAACATTTGAAAACATTTCCCATATATCATTGAATGCATTAAATCCCAAATGTGATGGCAACAAGTTTTAATGTCTATAAAAAATCAGGTTTAAATTATTGTTCTTGAACTAAAAAGATCGAAATCAGCTTATATTCCAACATCAAATCTACAACACCAAATATCAATTATGACTTTTTATAAAATGGCACAAAATTTTTTATGCTTTCCACTTTTGGCATGACTATTAAAGTGACTGTTTTCCCATATTACTTAGGTTTATTATCTTCTTACATAGCGAGCAATGTGCAATAAATAAATGAATTTCGTGGAATTTCTCAAACTCATTCAGCAACATCAAGGTTGATTTCTTTCCATCCATCCAATTTAAATACGGATTTTAAGCAACTCATTGTTTTAAAAAATTCTCTAATCTACTTTGAACAAGCCTACAGTTTCTCAAATAATAAATAAACCATTCAATAAACTCAAGTAAAGGAAAAAGAGCCAAGTGTCTCGCAAATCAAATGATCTCACAGAAAAGGGAGGTGGGAGAGAATAGGACGATTTTCCGCTTTACATGATCGTGAATGGTATTGTTTCATTTTTAAAAGCTATTACTGCAATCTTTAGAGATCAGCAAATTTTAGATGGGAAAAAGTAACAAAAAAAATTACCTTATTTTCCTTATTTTTATGAAAATTTTCAAATTTTTCTGCTTTTTTTGGCAATTTGGTACTAAAAACTTTGAATTTTAAATGATTTGAAGTTTCATAAATACCTTGTTTTAAGTTTTGAGAATATGTCAACAATTTACACGCAGAAATACAAGAAGAAGATGCACAACAACATTCTTTTACAAGATGCTATAAAATTACTTAATGAATTTTGGCTAAAAAATTATTAACATATACTCAGTTGAAATCCAACATATCAAGTACAGTTTTCAATGATAATTTCACTTTCAGGAATAATCTGCATAGTTTCATTAAATTATTATTAAAAATAGAAAAGTAGATCTTTATAGTATGCAAAAATAAAGTAAGATTTTGGTGTAATTCTGATGAATATATTAAGGGAAGAATATTTCACTTTCTGTCTTTTTATTACTTATTTTATATTAAATTAAACAAAGTAGTTTCACCAGAAGAAGATGAAATAAAATTATCAACTATTCAATAACAGAATAGTTGGAAACATTGCACATTACTGGAAGATTTTTTTCTACGTTATTTAAAGTCAGAACACAAGAATAGTAAATTTTGATACTGATTGAATTACAGAATTTTAATGAAATTGGCTGCCAACATGACTATTCTGTACAGGATATTAATTTGAAGTGCCTTTTTTTCCTATAGATAACAATTAAGTGTTAAATATATTCTAAAGTCTTAGCAAATGCCTACCTATTTTAAATATTTAATTTAGATGGAATTTCATATGTGAAAATTATACAAATTTATTTGAAAAATTATTACTGCAATTTTCCTGACTTAATACTTACTATTACTATTTTTATTAAACAAGGAATTAAATATTTTTGGTATATTTATAAAGTTTTGAAGTAAATCAAATTTTAATAGTATTTACATACAAAATTAATTTCCAATTCATACACATTTTGTCAATCACACACATCAAGCATCATTTTTTGTATTTAAGTTACATTTATTCCTACAAAATAAGAAACAAGGGGGAAAAAATACATTGTATCACATAATGAAAAAATGAATTACACGGATCTGAAATGTAACTTTTAAGATTTTTTTAAGTCTGCAACCTGAAGAACAAAATTACTAATTAAATCATAAATGATTATAATTATCTTATTCAATAAAACACCTTTCAAAGTACAAAATCAGCTTCTTTAAAAGGTATTATATGGAACAGAAGATTCTAATTCTTCAAAACCTGATATTATAATGCATATTTCAAAAAAAATTATGGCAGCTTCTGTAAATTTAATGTAAAATCAAACTAGGAAAATAAACCTTTTGAGGAAAATTTTGCTTGTGATCAAAATTTTCTCAATGATACATTGACTCGAGATGAGAATGGCAGCAATTTAATTACGAAATAATTTGTTTACATAAAAAATTTAAACTTGCAGAATTTATTTTCAATTATTCTTTTCCATTTAAGGCAAAAAGAAAAAAAAAATCCTACCAAATGATTCATTGTTTGAAAAATTCTGTCTAAAACAATTTTTTAGAAGGAAAAAAAAAAAAAAAATTGCAAGATTCTTACCGTCATCTTTAGTATCAGTTTGGATAACAAACAATTGATCATCAGTTTTTTCAAAAACAGAACCACTGCAAAGGAAGCAGACTTTTAAATAAATGAATAAACATAACTGAAATAGCTCAATATATAAAACTTTTTTTTCAAACAGTTCCACAAAACATATTATAAGAAAAAAAATTTACATCTGTAACATCCATTGTCGGAAGGAAAAAAATAAATATATACCCAATTCTTTCCTCTAATCTTTTTTCTTCGAGATATTCTTCAACATCTTTTATGTCACAAACTTTATTCCAATTTTTCTTCCTATTTTTGCTTACGCGAACTTTCTTCCCCATTTTATATGTAAATAAACAATAAACAATCTAATTGAGTGTAAGGGTAAAAGGGAAGAAGTGTTGTGAACGAGAAAGATTGAACAACGTGTTTAAACTATGGTTAAAGTTAGACAAAGGAAAAATCTCCGAAATCTTCTTAAATCGATTTATATATATTTGAAATCAATTTTAAAACTATAAAATAAAATTGCAAAACGGCGAAAAATTAATTAATATTTTATGTCGATAGTTTCAGAAGTATATCAAGAAGTGATGTTATTTTACCGGTGTTCAAATCGTGATAAAAAAGGGGAAATGCTTTCTTTGCTTTAATTTCAACTTAATTAAAATTTTATAGCAGTTTATTGAACAAAATAAGTCAGTTTTAGGTTCAAAGCCTTTTTTTTTCAAGGCCCAGATTCTATCAAATATTGTTTTTTTCCCCTTTATTTTTAAAATTAATACTTTACTAAATACTAAATACTCCGTATACTTTTAAAAATACTAAATACTAATTCAACTTTCAATCAAATACTTTTCAATGAACACTCTTGCTAAAAATCATGCACGATGGATGGTAGCATAGCTTTGGTAGTGACGTAATTGCCAAGAATGGCACGATTGACGCCAATATGAAACTAATTTGTAAACACATTTCCGAATCACTCCTTAAAAGACGGAAAAAAGAATGCTATATGGTCGTGTGATAAAAAATGGGTTTTGATCGACATTATTCATGAAAAGCCGGCTATTTGGAATCCACTGAATATTCATTATTAAAGAAAAAATTTTATATGAAGAAATTCGTACAAAAATTATCAGAAGATGAAGAGATATTGACACGCGCGGATTGTCATCAAAACCAAGAAAATTTATTTTCAGAATTAAAAAAAATTATTAATGTTTATGTGAACTGTATTTGGGCAGATTAAATCTTTAATTTTTTTTTTTTAAATAATGGTGGAATTTTTGAATTTCTAAAATATGTAACTAACATCTCCCATACAGTTAAAAAATTATTTAATTCCTACTGTTGTGAAAGTTAATAAGGATCAATTTAGTTTCTTACCGTTGAAATATTGTTCAGTACATTATATAGTACATTTGAGTTAATTGCAGAATATGAATGATTCTGTTATTGTTTAATGTTTTAATTAATAAATAATAATGAAGTTTTTATTTTTAAAATTAATTGCCCATCCAACTCACAAAATCGCTTTTTCAGCATATTTCTGTTTTAAATTTGATATCCACAATTTAATTTATAAAATACCAATACAGATACCTTATGCAATTATTAGATTTTTTTTTTGTACGCAAACCTGTCATTATTACTGAAAAATTAACAAAATTGATATAACAGCAATATATCCCAGAATATAATGTACGGAATGTATGAGCAGGAATCCCACTAACGAAATGAGTACACTACATATATTCACAAAACAGAAAAAGCGAATAAAGAGCGATAAATTAGCCATAAAGTATACTTGTGTTTTAGGTTTACCATATAACAAATCCCCCCGTGACGTCACTACTCACATTTTTCCGTGCGCGTTTGTCCACGAAATTGTAGACGGTATTGCCTGTGCGATAAGGCCATAACACTTGGCGAGTCATTATGAATAGTAACTAGGTGTAAAGACAACAGGTGTTTTTTTTTTTTTATGAAAATTTCTTCTCGCAATAAATACACGAAAAGTTTTTAGATCTTCAGCAGATTGCTTATGGGGGCGGGACAAATGAGCATTTTAAATATAGTTTTTCTAGAATTGAGAGTCACATAAGTTGTTCGTGTAACTTATTTTACAATAGATGCATACAAGACAAGGAGATAATTGGTCAATGGCTACCCATTTTTTTAAGCCAGGACGAAAGTACGGATAGCTTGCCAACCTTCTATGGTTGCCGAGCTTCTAGTGACGTCATATGAGCATCCAATAAGCGTTAGGATGCACTAATTTCGAGCTTCTGATAGAGGCGCTTTGTAAACAAATGCAGCATTGGTATTGTCGAAAAGTAAACATTACTATAGCGGGTTTGATTAAATATACTTTACTATAAAAGTTTTATTTTCCATATAGGTTAAAGTATCTATCTGACAAAAAAATGTGATTTTTTAAATTATAATTTATTTTAAATTGCAAAATTATAATTTTTAAACCAAATTTAATAGTTATTTTAGTATTTCATAATGAATCTTCTTACGATGAGAAATAAAATAATATCTGTTTATTTTGATATATTTGCGAAAAGACAATTTTATACTTTTCTAAGAAAACATTGCGACAGATTATCTTTTGAATCTACTTCAAAACCAAGATATTATTCAGATGTATCTTTGGATGTTTTTGACCGAAATTCTAAACGACTACACAGAAATTGGTCTGCTTCTCTCCAAGGTAGTCATATATATGACTATATCAAAGATGAAGTGAGACATTTAAAATTACATTTTGGTTTTTAAAAGGTTGCATTTAAAATTAGATTGATTTTCTATTAAATTAAAATTATATATGCCATTATATGCTATGCCACTTTGTCATATATGAATGATTGAAAAATAATGTTACAAAATGGTGGTGGGGGTCTATTTACTAAATTTTTTTTGTTAATTTTTCTTAAGTGTGGCAATTCCTTTGAATGCACATTTTGTGAACATTTTTGATAAAAGAAGCATAAGATTCTATTTTAAAAAAGAAGTGCTTGTTGAAATAGTGATTTCTGCAAATAATAATTCATATCCGACCTATTTTTTATATCAAATTACTATTTATTTCAAAATATGAAAACACAGTTTCATTGCTGACATCCTCTTAAATCTCTGTTTGAAAAAGCTTTCATTTTAATTTCTTTACAAAATAACTTTTCTTAAAAAATTATAGAAATAAAGAAATAGCCTATTGTATTCTTCTTTAATCATTCTAATTTCATAATTATTTTTATTTATAAAACAGAAAATATTTGTCCTTTTTATAACAAATATATTCCCCCAAGAGGATACTTCCAATACTATGGATGTTGGTATGTCGGAATTTGTTTATCTTTCCCATTGCCAAACCAATCTATTGCTAATTGTCGTATGGCTCTGTTGATAAATCCTATGTGATGTGGTATCACACATTAACTACTTTGACCAGCCCTGAGACACACGAATTAAATCTGATTGACCTGACTGTAGTAACAACATTGGTAAATTGAGTTATTAAAGACCAGCACCAGCCATGGTACAATCCTTCCCGTGGGAAGCTCGTTTCCATCATCAGTAGGGGTATTTGATCCCACACCATTTCCATACCCTATAAGGAGGCGAGAACCAACCACTATGCTGTAAGCTTCTCATTCTCAAATTTGAGGTGCTCCCTGGTGGGATTTCATGATATAGTATGCATATTAACATATTCTTTATAGTGTACTGATACTAAATCCTACTGGGGATGTGTCATTTTGCAGTATGAACAAGAAAAACAATTTTTACCAAGATGATTTTTGAATTATGCTAAATTTATTTACTATTTTTTGATAACTTCTTGGTGATCATCCACTGTATCAGAAGTATCTCCACCTGCAAGCATATTCAATCTTGTAAATAAATATTCAGTACATTTTCTTTTATAAATTAATAATATATTTGAACATGATTTATATGCTGAAATATTATAAAATTTTAAGGTAGTATATCTGAACAATGATACCTCTTAATCTATTTTAAATCCTAATTATTATTCTATTTTTTTAGCCCATTTTAATAAAATTTTCCTCTTTATTCCAATTTTTTTTTTATTTCCTGATTCAAATTCCTACTTTTTTATATTTAATTATTTTCAACTTCTGCTCTAACAAATTGCTGACACTTTACTTCTCATGTTACAAGCAAAGGAAAAAAAAATCCATAGCACCCACAGTACATCTTTCAAAAATGCCCAAGATTCCCTTTCTTTAATCGACATTGTGTCAGAGAAATTCCTAACATAATCTCTTACTTAAAGCATTAATTTCTCAGACTTTCACTCTGGTGCGAAGGGACGAGCTCTTCCTTTGTCCCTACATACAAATTATGCCTTCTTGTGGAAAAATGAATTGAAGTTAATTTCAAATTTGCCTGTTGTTCTTTTTTTTTTTTTTTTTTTTGCCCATGTATCTGCAGACTATGTTACATCTATGTGTTTTGAAAAGTATACCGATAACTACTTATGAATATCAATAGATAATTTCTTAAATAATTTCAGAAATTACTAGTACAGTTGCAGAAAGAACCTAACATGTTTCGTTCACTAATACTGAGCATTTCATGCCTAAGTTGTAAGAAATAGGGGGGATCTATATAGATCTATGCTTTAGAAAGAAAGAAAAAAATCTTTTCAGATTTTTTTTTTTTTTTCTTTTTTTCTTTAGAGATTTAATTTATGAAGATACACAGATGTTTCCGCAAAATGAATTGAATTTCTGGGATAATAGTGCTTACCAGTAAGAAAGAAAGGGCCAATGAAGCAATTCCAATCCAAAATTTGAGACTATAGTGATAACTCTGGATGTACTGATGGATAGATATGATGTGATATTTATTTGCTAATCACAAGTTTAGTCAGCAAAACCCAAAATTTTCATCCTTTCAGTAAATTTTAATGTAAAAATCTTAATGTGTGTAGGATTCTGTCTCTATGCTTAGAAGTAGTCTGTTTGTTGACCAGTTTGTTCCATGAGAATATTAACTGCATTTAATTTCAATTAAATTTATTATGCATGATTTGGATACCAATGATTCACCCATCAAAATATTTTTAAGCATGTAATAGACACATTGAAGCTGAGTTTTTTAAATGACTTTACATCTATTTCATTTGTTGTGTACTTGAGCATTCCTTATCGAATTAAGTTAAATGACAAAATAGTGCCATTAAAACATAATTCTTCATGCAATACTGCAGCACATTGTCATTTGCTGTTTTTGGTCTTCATTTTCTAACTTTGTATGCAAATAATAAGCAGAATTTCTCTTCCTCAGTTTTTGAGAATGAAAGAAAATATCTGTTAAACATCTAGTTAAACAATGTAAATGGTTAATAATAATCAATAATAATAATTCATTTTGAATTTCTTCATTTTATGTTATTAAAAATTGTACTTATTCATATTATTAATTTTTTCTAAAAATTGTCAAAAATTAATGAAAAAAAAATGCAAGATAACTTATTTGGTGTCATTAAAAGGGAATTTTTGGTGTCATTAAAAGGGAATTTTTTTTTTATCTAATAAGATTTTTTAGAAATCTTTCAAATTTTGGTTTATTTATAATTGCCACATATTTCCAAATATATAAACTGAAAATGCATTCTGTTATAAGCTAAAAGTGCATTTTTTAAAAATTTATCTGAAGTTCATGATTATATATATAAGCCAAAATTAAAAAAAAATATTCTGTGACATTAAATTATGTTGCACAGAAGTTTAAGATATTGCCAAGAGGGCAAAACAAGTTGAATATTTTGCAATCAAATCTCTATAAAGTAAAATACCAGACCAATGATGATAGTTTTAACTTCTGTAATCCTATCTGAAACTAGTACATTTTGTCCATTCATTTACTGTTTTGTATGCAATCTATTGTATCTGTGCTAGACTTACTTTCTGTGCCATTTTATTTTTTGTTCAAAATGATGATACAAAAGAAAGATTGTTATTTAGCAAATTTCAAACTACAGGTGACCATGTTTATAGGAAAATTCCAACTGCATAGTTACTTGGCAATTCTTCGTACATGAAAAGTAAGTGCGAAAGTGGAGGAAAAAAACTCAAAAACTAAAGAAGCAATTAATTTTAACAAAAAGAATAACTTATTTCATTTAAAATTAAATTTTTTCTAACACTTCAGAAATTACTATTACAGAAAAATAAATGCCATAGTAGGCTATATTCAGCAATATGTCACTAATAACCAAGTAATAGAAAAAGTGCCTACATTCCTTTTGCAATTAGCAGATCTGTATGTAATCCAACCCTCATAATTTAGCTTCTTGACTTATAAAAAGAAATGTAGGATTATTAAAATTCTCATTAGAGTTTTCCAAAATTAATTGCTCTAAAATACATATTCTTCTAAAGTTAATTTGTGCCAAAGTTGGTTATTTTAGAAAAATGGTCTGATCTGTTGAGCATCAATTGTCTCAAAATGGTTAAATATGTTTCATAATAACGGAAAAATGTAACGATGTATTTATTTTTATTTATCATTAGTAAAGATATAATTTTTATTCTTATTAGTTCCAATGAGTGTAAAAAATGCACAATACATTTTAAATGTTTCACTAAATGATAACTTTTTAAATCAGAATAAAATTAGGAAAATTTACTTTCTGCTTTTATAACTTAGAGTATTTTAAGATTTTTTAATAGTTGCTAAAATTAATTTGTATTACATTTGATGTATGTAGAATAAATAATAATAAAATTCCTCATCTGCAACTTTGCATCTTTTGTTTTAAGATTAAAACTGTATAATTTTATTGTTCTCTTATTAGATAGGAGACCGAGTTGCTGATAGAGTATATGATATAACTAGGTATGTTTTTTTTTATATGAAAATATTAAATCTATTTAGTTGATTCAATAATTTTTTTGTTTATTTTGCAAATTAAGATTAAATAAACATTTTTATTTAATTATAGGAAATTTTCTCTGGCTGTTGAGCTTGGATGTGGTAAAGGGCACATCACTAAACATTTAACAGCTGTAAATATTTATATTTGAAATATGCATTCATTTTTCTTTGTATTAAAAGACAAGTTAAAACTAATTACTAATTTATTTAAATTTTCATATTACTTCTTTTTCATTTAGGAAAATATAGAAATGATTTATCAGTGTGATATTTCTTCTAAAATGCTAGTAAGTATTTTCTTTTGCCCTTTTTGTATTTCTTTATTGGATATTTAAATATATATGTGTGTGTGTTTGTGTGTGCTTGCAGCAATAATAATAATAAAACCATTGCAATTTAATCCTAGTAAAGATGAAAACAAGAACAGGAAATCTGCTTTGGCAGAATGCATGACTAATATCAGTTTACTAATTCAACAATCTTAGAGACATTTACAAAAAGAAATTTTAAAAAATTAATTGAAATTAAAAAATTTAAAACTGGCTGAATTGAATTTATCCTACTTTCTTTGTACATGTATTATATTTTTATCTTACAAAAGTTATTATAGTCTTATTGTTTATAAAAAAATTATCTAAATTTGTGAATTTTCATTGCTTTTTTATATATATTTGTATGAGAAACTGATAAGAAGAATTTTAAGTAGCTGTTTTCAGTTATTTTGTTACTTGCAACTTTAGTAGAGTGCTTGAAATCAGAATATGTTATTTTCTACTATTTATTGAGATTTTTCCATTTTTGACTTAAATGTAAACAATTTCATTTTAATACTAAAAGTTATTGTTTCTTTGTAATACTTAACAGTCTCAAACAATATTTGAAAGTGTTATTTTATTTATTTCTTGAAATATTTACTACATAAAAAGATGATTTTCAGACCAAGATATATCTTCAATTAAGAAATACTTTTTGCTTCAGAAGATTTTTATGATAGAAAATAATTATGTATTGTTGCTGTTTATATTAATTGACTATGTTTTTAAAGTTTGCTGTTTAAAACAAAGCTTCTAGAGCATTGGAAGAACAGAACATTATACATTTGCAAAGTTATAAAAAAGTTCATTAAAATTATATGCCAGAAAAAGCCCATTTAATATTTTATGTAACTTTCCTTCTTTTTAATGTCAGACATTTTTTTTCTTCTATGTAACAGAAATCATATTTCATATATATATATGTAAGCATTATTTTATGTGAAGCAGGATGCAGTTTTGAAGACAGTGAAAAGACTTTTTACATTTTAAAATTAATTTTAATATCCGTCTTAAAAGCATAATTATTTACAAGCAGAGACGCGGACACTGGCACGTCCGCTACAACGCGGCACAAAAGCGAAAATGGGGAAGGAGAGAGAAATAAATTATGTCTCGTCTTATATAACATGAGATTTTGATAGGAAAAATATTTCTTCATAGTGCCAATATATTATTAAGATTCTCTTGGGGATTTCTGATGCATGTCAATCACATGTAAAGGAAGCACAGGGATCTTTTAAAAAGAATGTGCTTACTGGACAGTTTTCTACCCCTTCACGCCGAGCATGTGAAAGTGTCGGCGTTTAGCCGATGCAGCAATTTTATAAAGCTTCTCTTGAATTATTAAGTAGAGAAAGTGGAATTGGATCAAGAAATAAGAGAATGAACTTACTATGGGCTAAATTAAGATAAAACTTTGAAAATTAATTAATTTGAAATTAGAGTTAAAATATCATTACATATATATTTCAAAAATTAATACTATACTTTTTCATACACGAAACAAATTATATTTTATCCAAATTATCAATAATTACACTGCAGCATTATTTAATATTTCTTACTTTCAATTAATAAATTCTCTTTTTCATTTATATACATATATTATCATTTTCAAATTTTTAATCTATTTTTTTACTGACATCTATTTTTTTTTTATAGGAAAAAACTAAAATTTCAGAAGATATTCCTACTTTCAGAATGGTTGTGGATGAAGAATATTTACCATTTGCTGACAATTCCATTGATCTTTTCATCAGTAGCTTAAAGTAAGAGTTAGTGCATCTATAAAAATATTAATTTTATTAATTTATTAAGGAGTAATTATTTGTAAAGTTACAATAGATTATAAGAATATCTTTCTAGTTTGGACAACTAATGTTTTGTCTAGAAATTAATATTTAAAACCGCGGGAATAACAAAATGTGTACCTATTTTATTGCAGTAATTTTAGATATTTAAAAAAATATTTTAAGATCTTTATAAAATATATAATTGGAGTGTTTTGTTTATATGCTTTTCAGTAACTCAGAAACTTTACACTATGAATCTGTTTTCATTTTAACCCATAAACTTTGATTTTACATTCTGAAGCTGTATAATTAGATAATATCTTAGCAAATTGAAAATTAAAGATTGATTTTTTTTTGTGTGTGTGTGTGTAAATTAAAGTTTATAAGTTGCATGCAATCTTTATATGAAAGTAATTAAGTCATGCAGATTGAAATTTTCCGAGACATTAACTTTATTACTCTCACACAAGACATTGTCTCTTGATTACTGTATATTGCAAAATAAATCTTCTTTTATAAAAAACAATCACATTAAATAAAAGAGCATTATAGGGAAATATAGATTTCATTTAATTCTACTACAATTCCACCTCTTTGAGTTGGATGTTCATCTATGAATAATTTGGGATATTCAGCTCCTTAATAACATTTCCCATGCTAGATCAAATCCAGTCAAAATTATTTTTGTTGTCTTCATCAAAAGATAACATGTCCTAAAAGACACCTTGCATACATATTTGAAACTTGTGTGATTATAATACAATTGTGAATTTTAATTATAAAATATTGTACTAATTTAATAATTTAAAAAATATTAATTTAATAGAAATGAGAAAATACAGTAATTGTTAAGATGTTATAATAATCAACTTATATAACATGTCCTAAATAATCAACTTATCTGTGATTAAAAAGTCATTATAGTTTTTTTTAATGTGAAGTAAAAATTTCCTTTCTCTCTTTCTTCCAGACTTCAAGAAGTTGATTATTTTTTAAAATTATTATTATTGAGTTTTTTACATTACGTATGTTATGTTAGTTTTATTTCATTTCTTAAATAAAAGAAAATAAACCAAGCATTTTAAAATCATTAAATTTTAATTAAGTTTTTTTTTCCTTTAGTTTTCATTGGATTAATGACCTGCCCAGTGTATTTGAACAGGTTTGTGATTTTTTAAAGCAATCATATAAGTATAATTTCAAGTTTTTTTAATAAAATATGAGTTTCTATTGTTGCATTATCTTTTTTTACAGCATAATTATGCCTTCTTCCCATTTCAGATTCATCGAGCCTTAAAACCAGATGGTGTTCTCATTGCATCAATGTTTGGTGGAGACTCACTTTTTGAACTGAGATCATCCTTCCAGTTAGCTGAGACAGAAAGAGAAGGGGTGAAATATATTTTTGTTTAATTATAAAATACCATTGTAAATTTTTAATGTCATATACTGAATGATTATAAAGTTCACATGATATGTACTTTTTATGAAATAGTTATTATTAACACTGAATTATTAAGTCTGTCTCTCTAAGCATGCCTATTAATTTTTGAATTCATATATAAACTGGTTTTTATTATGATAATTGATGGATTTAATATCTTTCTGCTTTTTAAATTGCTATTTATACAGTTTTTAATGGATTTTAATATTAAAAATTGAACAAAAAATAATAAATTATTATATAATTTCTATCAAAAGTTTAAATTCCTTTATTACTTATTCTGAGATATAATTATTTGAAACTTGTAATTTATCATAATTTCTATTTCTGATTACCATAGTTTTTTATTGATAAAGTCAGATTATAATTATATAAAATTGACAGTTTGTTGTATATTTTAGGTTAATATACTATTCAAAACAAATTTACACTAGTTTCACATAGAAATTTGTTATAATAATATTATGCTTTTCATGTCAATTTCATTATCACACATTAATTTTTTGCTTCTTTCTTTTGCATAAATCTTAATTAGACTTCAAACTAAAAATACTAAGTTGATTCTTTTTGTTTTTTTTAAAGTGGAGCAGAGATAAAGGTCTTTATTTAGAACTCCTATTAAAACCATATACGCCATAACCATAAGGCTAACTTCGATTTTTTGTAGTTTCTCAAATTTTCTATTAGCATAACATTATCTGTAATTTGCACTTATGTTAGTTCAAAATCAAAATTAAAAACTGTAAAAAAACTCTTTTATTTCTAAGTTGTTTTATTCAATTGAATATGTCACTACTGTCTTTAATTTTCTAGAACCTAAGTACTTTTGAAATCAATAATTCCTCATTTTTCTTAAAAAGTAAATATATTAAATGCAACTTATTTCTTATTTTGATGTTTTATTATATATTTATTTTATTGAATTCATTACAGTTAAATTACCAAACATTTAAAATTATGATTATTATCATTTTATTTCTTAAATTACTATGCTTTTATTAGAACTATTAAATATTAAAAAGAAAGAGCTTTATTTCTTTTTTTAGATTAAAAATTATCATTTTTTCCTCATACTTTTATTAATTTGAATAAATTGAATTTTTATGGACTTATAGGAATTTTTTGAAATAGATTTGAGAGTATATTAAAATATTTTAGGGATTTTCACCTCATATTTCACCATTTGCAAGAATACGAGACATTGGAGATTTGCTTACAAGAGCTGGTTACACTATGTTGACAATAGTGAGTTCTCTTTTAAATAAAATGATTTTTAGGAATATAAAAGTAAATATGCAATACGGATTTGTTAGCATATATAAATGAATTGAGAATCCTGTTTTTTCTTGAGTATTTTTAATTGCATGGCATATTTTAAATATGTTTGGATATAGTAATAAAAATAATTTTTATTACAATTTCATATTTAAACAGTGTTTGTACAAATATAGAAATATACTTTCAAGATATTAAAATAAATTTTAGAAATCTCAATGTCATTGGCCATTCTTAATTCTAAAATCATTAAATTATTTAACAAACTATGATGAATGAATTTCAAAGTGATTAACTAAGTAAACACATGTATGGTAATTTTAATAAAATTACTTTGCTTTCTCTTTTTCAAAACGGACACTGACGAAATCAAAGTGAATTATCCAACTATGTTTGAGCTTCTAGAAGATTTAAGAGGTAAACACTGTTAATATGTGTTTTAAGAATCTGATAATATGAGAAATTGTGTAACATTTATTTTATTGGACATTTCAGGTATGGGAGAAACTAATGTTGCATGGAATCGTAAAATTCGAATTCAGAAAGACTCCCTACTAGCAGCTTCAGCCATTTATACAGGTTAGCTTTTTAAGTTAACTTATTTCTTGTTGATGAAACATCTGTTGCTTTAGTAGTTTCTAAAATTTTGTAGAAACATTATGCAAAGCCTTTCAATATACAGAGAATAAACCTTTGCAAGAGACTGTTTGAAAATATGATATACATTATAATGCTTGCTGAAAATTATTGAAATAGGCAAGCAACCTGATAATCTAGCAATGCAGCTGTGAGATCTTTTGAAGAATAACAAATCTTAATAGGCATATATTCCTTTTTGAAAAAGTGAAAAGTCTTTATTGCAATAAATATATTATATTTTGCATAAAGTAACATCCATTATTATAAGAAAATGGGGGATTTTAATTAAAATATTATTAGATTGCAAAAAATAAATACCAAATCAATTCAATTAATTGATAATGAGCTCAATTGTGTATTGCAAAGGTTATTACAGTTAAAAAAAATCAAAAGTTGGAGCATGGTGCTATTAATAAAGTTGCAGCTGATTTTGAAGCAAATCAGCAAATTTAACATGTCCTAGAGAGGGATGATTCTCATTTCAATTAAAGCAATTTTATATATTGAATTTTATGAATATATATAGTCAATAAATTTAATCTACTTAACTGAAATTGCAATTTCTTCAAAATGTATATGAGGTATTCATATAAAATTTTAAAAATATACTCCATAGTTCTGGATAAGGGGAGTATTATTATATTCAGCTGTTTAGATGTGTCTTGTAGTATTTTTATATAATTAGAAAACTGTAAACTAAAAATAAATTATTAATTATCCTGATTTTTTTAAATAAATATAGATTATAATCTATGATGAAATAATATTTGTTTGGTATATAATAAAGTATTTATTTGTAAAAATTGCTTCGATCAATAAAACATTATTCAAAGATTAGCAACTGCGATCAAGAATTATTTATTTATAAGAATAGTGTGACTTAAATAATTCAGCACAAATTAAAAAGAAAATATTCTGTTTTGTAAATTGAAGATGTCAGTATCTTGATTATTACCAAAATATTATGGATTTAATTATTAATGAAAAAATGATTTATATTACTCCATCGATTACGTAATCCAAGTTTGATTTATTAAAAGTTATAACAACTATATACATTGTAATCCAAGATTCAATTTGAGGGTCTTTTCAGAAATGTATGGAAATGAAGATAAAACCATACCAGCAACATTTGAAATAATTTATTTGATTGGATGGAAGCCTCATGAATCTCAGGTTTGTATATTCTCAATTCATATCTTTATTAAAAATATTTTCTTATTTGTATATTAATAATGCTTTAATTATTATTTTTCAGGCAAAACCAGCAAAAAGAGGATCAGGCAAGATATCTATGAAAAGTATATCCAATTTAGAAAAAGATAGAACAGAAAATACAAAATGAAATTATTTTTAGTAAGATAGAAATACCAATAAAATTTAGAATAAAGCTGTTTGTATGTGTTATATTCTATAATATCTTCTAATCAAGTACAACCAAACTCTATATGATGCAGCACTTTTAAAAGACATTTGAGAATTGATGGAAAGTATTGGAACACAAAAAGAGAATTAAAGAAAATTCTTGAATAATACCATACATAATGTAATAGAAGCTTAAGAATAAAGGAATTAGACCTGTATTATATTCCAGTTGCAAAACTTCTCTGGATTATTTATGGTATAATTCAGGAGTACACATGTGAAAAAAAAAATAGCTTAATAAAATGTAATCTTTTGACAGTAAAATGTTTATACACATACATATATACGCTGAGAAATAGGTTGGAATAAATAAAGGAATTCAAAAATCATGAAATTACTACAGTTTCAATGTGAAGTACTTTATTGTTTATGAAATTATTAAATTAACCTAGAGCACCAGTTGCTTTCAAAATATCTTCTTTTTCTTTAAAATATTCTCTAAACCAGTCTATGTTTTCTATTTTTCTTTCAACTGAAATGTAAGGATTTTTAGATAATCCAACAACCACTAGTTCCATAAAATGTCGAACAGGACCTTTTGTTGGAAATCCATGGAGATGCTGTTCAAGAAACACATGCTCATGAAAGCCCACATTTTCTTCACCAGCTAATTCTGTAAAGCAAAAGAATGTTGGAAATTTATATGCTACTACTTTAGGATGCATTTTAATCAGTCAAAAATATTTATATAAAACTGGCAAATAGGTTTTTAATTTATTTTTATTAGAGGTTAGTACAGCATTGAACTTAAATTACATTCCCCCCCCCCATTAGATGTAAAGGATTAACAAAAATATTCCTTTGATCCAAATAGATACTAAATTACCCATATATTTTTATTTACTTTGATGGCAGCATGTTTTTAGCAGAAATAAGAAAACTGATAGCAGAAAATAAGACTACACTAAAAATTACCGTTCCCATTTAAAGACAATTGTTTTTAAAATTCCAATAGGTATTTCAATTTTTTGAGACTATAAAAAATGCAGTGACTGAAGAAAAGTTAAAATTGCATAAATTCAATTGTAAAGATAATCTCAATATTAATTTTTTTTTTTTGGGTTAGTTATTCAAAAGAAAAAAATTGGTATCTTAAAAAATAACATTCTGAAAATTGAGTTCACATTTCTTTTAAAATGTTTGGATCATTGTGTTTTTATCAATGCCAACATAATAAAAACTTATTACTAATGATAGATTATAATTCGCATAAAACTCATAACGGGAAACATACCTGTTTGATTATCAATTGGAAATTTCCAATGCTTTCCTTGTTCTGTCCACATAATCATCTCTTCAAAGCCATTTGCTGGAGCAAACTGAGTTAAAAGTCTAAGATTCTTTTCCTCTAATGTTTGCCAGACAGTTTTTTCTGCATCTGAAAAATGGTTTATTCACTAGAAATATGATTTATTATATTTAGTAGTTATATGTGATAGCATAAAATAAATTTGCAGCATTGAAGTATATTGATAAAGAAATTAGAATTAATTTTGTTAAAAATATATTGTGAATCAGAAATATAATTAAATATACTGCTTACAAAAAGGTTATTATTCAACCTTTTTATAAAGCATAAACGAATGTTTGAAAATAATAAATAATAATGTCATATTTTGGTATTCTCAAATACAATAAATAATAATGTCATTTTTGGTATCGCAACAACTAAAATCATTAAGAGATTTTAGAATTTACATAAAAGCTGAATCTGAATTAAAATTAATATGCATTTACATTATAAGATTACATCATTTTTATTTTTTATTGCAAATCAAAAATGAGTTATTATGTAATAATATGTAAATGCATAATCAAAAACTGATATGCTTTAAAAAAACCATTCCTATAAAAAATTATTCTAAAATTAGCATAATATATGAGTTATGGTTCAATAATCACAGTAAATGCATTTTTCTTTAAATACAATAAAAATAAAATAATGAACATCATATTGTTTGAACATACATACATTTCATTTTTAAAATATGTTACAAAGCAGAAATAAAAATAGATAGAATAAAAGCATAATGATTACAATTATTGTAAAATTTTATATTTATCCAATGAATTTTTTTTTTATATATCTGCATTTTTATGAAACTTACAATATATATATATAACAGCAAAATAATAAAATGTCATACTGGTTCCTTTCATTTGCATTTTTAAAAGTAAAGTTTTAAACCTCAGCATTTTAAACTTATTTTTATATACTTTTGATAAAATGTCAAATAATTTTATAAATAAAATTGAAAAATTTTATTTTTTCACTCATTTTATGATAAAAATGCCCATATATATATTCCTATTTTTTCAATAAAATTAGTTTTAATATATGTTTCTAGATAAAGAAATTTTTCAGTCATTCTAATATAATTAAGTATTGGGATATATATCTTTATTATTATTAAAAAAAATATTTACCTTTAATAGGTTCCTTAGATATCTGGAAGATATTAAGAGGAGCTGCATCCAATATATTTATTCTAGCTTTTGGGACCCTTTGAAAACAGAAATACAATGCTTTAATTCAATCAATTGACTTATACCGATATAAAACCAATGTTTTATTACATATTAAATTCCCAAAACAGTTTTTAGAAATAAATTTTATGAAACAGTTGAATTAATATTTTTCTTTTAAATAAATCTAATTATAAAGAATCTAAATTTTTTTTAAAAAGCTGATACATTTTTGTTTTTTGGTTAAACTATTCTCAATTACTTAAAGAGAATAATATGTTTTATAAAATAACAAGTATGTTATACTTATATTTAAGACAAAGGAAAATACTAACAGAAATTTAAACAAATTTAAAAGTCAGAAATCAGGATCAATATATTAACTAGATAAATTTAACAATGCCTAGCTTTGTTGTGAGAAAAAATAGATATAATGCAACTATATTTGCCATGATTAAAATTTTTTCTTTAAGGGGAAAAAAAAAAAATGCCAAATATTTTAATTTTTTTTTTTCAATTTTATACATTGCAATAACTTTTAAATTAAATTTAAATATAATATACAGCTGCTGCAAAATGCACAGAAGTTTTAAAAATTAACATAGTTTATAAAAATGTAAAATTAACTTAAACACTGCAATTAAGAAAAACTAAATATTATTAATTTACATTCTCTGTTTAGAAAACATTAACTAAATAATATCTGGCATCAATGGAAAGACTTGGTGTATTTTTTCAACTTGTAAGTAAAAGAAGAACTTTAAAGCATCCTTTATTAAATATTATGATTTCATGCTTTCATTCACTTGAAAGTTAATAATCAAAAGCTCAGTCAGGAAAACCCTAAAAAAATATTTGTTTAAATACTAAGCAACAAAATCATTCCACTTAAGAAATTTGTTGCAATTATTTGGTTGAAAGCTTTAAAATATTTGTGTGCAATTTCCTTAACAAATAATAAACTTCCATGACATGATGAAATACTACTAAAAATTATGATTTTTATATAAATATTGCATTAGTTCAAGAAATTAGGAATCTTGCAGAATAACTATAAATGTATAAGAATTTGTAAATTAATCAAAAATTAACTATTGGCTCTTTTGCTTTTTTATTTACCAAGCAGTTATTAAAAGGTATTTGAAAAATAAATTTAAAAAATGTAATTTTGATAAGTAAAATGCATTTTTACTGCTTTAAAAAAAGTTTTAATAGATATACTTACATTGATGAACGTGGTGTTCTCTTTTGAAAATCTTTTGACTCGAATTCTTTTCTTCTTCTGTCTTCTGATGTTTGTTTCTCAATCTTCATACCTTTGACAAAGTCACTAGAAAAAAATTAATTCACTTAATGTTGGACTAAATTCATCTTATGCAAATATTAGAACTGAATATTCAAATAGAAATTTAGAAGATATAAAAATGAACCATGACCATCTAGGAAGTATGAGAGTAAATGCCTTTCAGATGAATTAGAAAATATTGTTCACAATCATACCACTTTGAATATTAATAGCTAGTTTATTTACTTCAACTTCCCTTTTGTGGGAGATCATCAAAGTCATGCCTACAAGATGAACCACAAAGAATTCTTTAACATGTATGCAGGCACATCAAAATGTGAATGTGAAGAACTTTTGAATAATAGTAAAAACTGTACTATGTATGTATGTACTATCTGAATTTAGACAAAGTATTGCCGAATACAGAATTTTTGCCTATTATTGACTTGTCATTTCTGCATTTTTGTATACCTCATCAGTTTGATATTTTCAGTCATAATTGATTTTTTTTTTTTTTTTTTTGGTGTGTGTGTGTGTGTGTCTTTCAATTTCCAAAAAAGTTTAGAGTCTAAGTTACAAATCTAAATCAACTAAAATTTTATTTTCTTAATGAAAATAATAATAAAATTCATTTTAGACATATCCAACATTCAAATTATTATATTCTGCAATATATGTCTATATATGAAAACTCTGCATAAAATTAACTTATTAGTTACATAATATTTCAAGAAAAACAGCAAAATTTCAGAGACTTGCTCTAAATGAAAATACATATTTAATGTCTTTTTACTACAGTTAAAAGCAATTTTCAAATTTTTTTACAATTACCTTAAAGAATAATATTTGCTTAGATGTAGTAAAACTAAAATTATTAACAAGCATCTATAAAATAAATTGCTAGAAATTTAAAATTATTAAAAATCTTCAGATCTCAAATAATCAGTAAAATCTCTACTCTGAAATTGGATGATAGAAACCTCATTTCACTCAAGATCACAATTTTTTATTAGTTAGATATGAGCTAGATCAATCATTATGTTGGAATTTGAAGAATATGTACTATAAAAAGATGTCTTGTAATTTACAATTTATATTTACTGTAATTTGTAATTTACAGTTACAATATTCACCCTTAATGGTTTTCAAGTAACTTTAAAATAGGTCATTACTACAATGATCTCAATCTCTTCTCTTCCTTTAGGAACGCTAAACAATTACTGAAAGAAGAACTTGACTAATATCATCAATTGTTTTTTACATGTATTGTCTTAATGACTGAGTCACATTTGAATTACTTAAAAAGTAATTTGAATTTTTAAAAAGCTATGGTTCCTCCATATTTCAAATATAATTCTTATATACAAATGAATATATTGATATAGCTCGAGTCATGAAAGTACACCCCCCCCACCTCCAAAACCTATAGAATGATTTTTAATACCATTTCTAGACAATGTAATATACTAGAGTAAAAAAACTGAACAAAACAATTACAAATGCAAACTTCTTCAAAGAGTATACAGCAAATCAAGTAAGAATTAGAAGTGCATATAGGTAAAACAGTTAAATGGTTGACAGCTTACTCAAGAGGCCTTTTAAAACCTGAAGATTTCTTTTCTGTTGAAATTTTCAGCAATCTCTCAGCAAGTTTCGATCTTGGTGCAGAGCCATCTGCTACAGTAGCAGCAATTTCTTTAACAGATGACATAAAATTTTTGCTAGTTTCATCGTCTAAACTGATATAAAAACTTTGTGGTTAGATTTCAGTTACATCATAAAAGAAGTTACAGAGAAAAAAAAAAGGAAAAAGAGGGAAGTGATTATAAATTGGCAATCTTAATAGTGTAAACACATCAATTTAACAGTCAAAGACAAATAATAAAAGCACTGTATTAATTGCTTATATCCCCAAGAATAAAAGTTTTAAAAAATGACAGCAAGCTAATTTCACATGAGTTACATTACAATTTAAATTTTGCAGTTACAACACTATTATAACAAATATTATACTAAATTTACTACAATTAAAACATTATTTATGACACATTGCTCAATCATTTTAGATAAAAATATTTAATAATAGAAAAGAATGTTATGATATTTTGTTATTAGATAATAACTCATCTAATTTGTTCAGTTGATACATTAAGAATCTCACAAGAGAAATGAAGAAATTTATACAACAAACTCTGAAAAAAAATTTTTTTTAAAAAAAACCCTGACTAAGGATATTTAAAGAACATGATTTAAAAGTTTCATTAAAAATTAATATTTAATGTCTGTTAACAATCAATGATATAAAACAGTTTCACTGCAAATTATTCAAATTGAAAAAAAAAATTATAGCATTAAATCACTTGAAATGAGGATGAACAATAACAAAAATGCTATTTATGGCACTCATTCTGCCTTCATATAATAGATAATACAATTAAAGATATATTCACAATTTTTTTTTGAGGGGGGATCAAAATGATAAAATAAACAAATAGAAAATCTCACAGAATTTTGGTTGAGAAACTCTGAACAAATGTAATTCTAAAATTCTTTGCAGAATCTTAGCATACATTAAAAAGTTACTTTCCCTATAAAGCCAAAATGCAAAGGAAAATGCATAAAAAAGAAAGAAGGACAAAATAAATAGAAATTTTTTTAAAAACCCAAAGATAAGATTATTATGTTTCACATTTTCATCATGTCGTTGTTTATTATTTCCACTAGGCTTTATATTTTTTTTTATTACATTTATTAACCTAAAATATGATAGAAATTAAATCTATTTGATTTTTCCTCTTGTATTATTTTTTAAATTATGTATTATTTTTTTAGCCATGATATATATATATAAATTTTGCAGATGTGTGGCCGAAAAGAAGGAACTTTTGAAATTTTAACTTCGGCTCATTCCATCATGGGATTCATATTATGTACAAAGAAAAAAATGGTAGAAGATGTATCAGTCTACATCATGATACAAGGAGAAAAGAAATGGAAATTTATACCTACAGTAATTTTTGTGCATGATTTTGATAAGGATTTCTTTGACACATGTAGATTTAGGAAAGAGAATCTTAGCTATCTTTCAAAGAACGTTGAAAGCATTAGGGATTTTCATCCCATTGCTCGGGCAGGAGAAAATGCTTAAGTTCATCAGTTTTCAAGAGTGCATGTTAAATAGAATTAAATAAAAAATGTGAATTGGATCAGGAAATAAGAGAACATTTTAGAATGATGTTAATATGGGTTAAATTATGATATGGGCTATATTATGATAAATGATTATTTATTAGGATTTAGATAAAGAAATATCATTACATATATAAACTATTTATAGGCATCTTAAAATTAATTATTTTCTAACCATGTTATTTCAAAGTGAAAAAGCATTTTAACTTTTGTTTTAAACTATTAAGCAAGCCCTTGTTTAGTTTCAATTTCATTTCCAATGTGAGGAAGTGAAACTGAAATGAACTCTTCAAGTTGCTAAACTTTGTCTAATTCCTTTTCACTCTCTTTTTGTTTCAAGATTTTCAAAAATAAAGTCTTCATCTTTTTTTTTTTTTTTTTTTTTCAAATGATTATGGTTCAAAATTACTAAAAAACTATTTCATTTTTAATCCTTTAGGAAACTACACTTCAAGTTTAAAATAAACGAATTTTTTGCTTTTGATCATAATTGCATTTTCTTCAAGATGACATTACAGCAAGATATTGTTTTTGCACATATAAACAACATACACATAATAAAGCATAATGCATTGATAATAAAGCATAATGCATGGATAATAAACAAATGGATTATAATTACAATAGATCAGCAGCACTGTTTGAGGATACACACAGTGTAATATGATTAAGTGGATACAAGAACATTTATAAAAATTATTCTTTAAGATATTTAAAGAGTAGATAATAAAAACTTAAATAATAAAATTTATATTTAAAAAAAACACAAAAACATTGAAAATGTTTTAATTAACACATTTCTCGATGCACCTCTCATTAATAAAAACCAAAGTCCTTTCCAATTCAAACAGAATAAAGTGATAAAATTCATTTACATCTTCTCATTCTCAGTTTCTAATGGTGTCTGAGAGCTGGAGGCTAAATTTAGTTTCCGCAACCTCTCATTAAGTTCTGCTAAAGTCTGTTGAACATCCCCTTTGACATTGGTTGCTACAACTTTGGCTGCATCTTGTAACTTATCTTCAGGAGACCTGGAAGGGAAACAAAATTCAGATAGCTGCTAATTTTAATAGTCACATTCACTTATTTCTCTACTGATAATAAAAGCTAATATACATATATTTCTTGCACCTCTTAGATACATAAGAATATAGATCTCAAAACTTTAAAAAAAAATTATTACAATTTTTAATAAAAAAATTATGTTGAAAATCAGCAAGCAGGTTCTTTTTTTAAAGATAATTTTCAAAAGCATTATTGCAATAATAATTGTTACATCGTCTTAAAATTTGAGAAATTATTTTTCCAATTATTGATCAATACTTCTCTTTCCCTCTCAATATTGCTTTCATACATATGAATGTTAGATTTTTCTCTCTCTCTTTGTGTGCCAAATTTTAAATATAAAAAAAAATGTTCTTTTTTATATTAGACTAGCCGCCTTTGGCGACCAGCCGGTTCACCAATCTTAATGTTCGTTAAAATTTTAATAATTAAATATTTTATGTAATTCCAACTTTAATAGATTCTTCATCAAAATATTTTAAAACTTCAAATTTTGATAGTCATATAATTCATTCATAATATTATAAAGGCCTTCAGTCATAACGTGATATGTATCTCTCTAATTTTCTGTTACCCCTCGTGGAATTTATGCTTTTAATGAAAGTGTAAATGATTAATCTGCAATTAATATAATAATACTTTTTACTGAAACAAAGCATTTTTTTTAATAATATGATTACTGATAATAGAGTCACTGAGCGTTTAAACTTTATGGGCACTAAAGAATATCTTTCTTAATTTATGTAATATCTCAAGAATTTGTCAACAAAATTTCTCAGATTCATCATGAACAGATCGATTCATTAACAATGTTTCATTTTAAATGCATCAAACACTAAGAAAATAAAATGAATCATTTAAAATAATCGGTCTAAAACAGGTTTAAAAAAAGTACTTAAAAAACGATGGACTTAAAACTATAAGCATATACAAAAAATATATAACTAACATAAATACAATTTACTTACAAAAGCATGCAACTAACCGAAAAATAATTTAAATCATACGTTGATAGTGGTTGTCATGAAAACAATCAGAACAATGCGCATGAGTGAAGTTTCTTCGCCAGTTAGGTAACGCAAATGCGTGAATTTTTCTACGCCAGTTGGGGTAACGCTATGCAGATTATACATTTTTAATTTCCTTTATTCTATGTTATTTTAATTCAAAAGTACTTCAGAATGAATTTGAAACATGGATTAATTAACAATGTTTAATTTTAAATGCATCAAACATTAAGAAAATAAACAGAATCGTTTGAAATAATCCGCCGAAAAATATTAACCCTAGCCTCATTACTGTTGGGAGAAAAAGCCTTACTCATTTGGAGGTGGGGAAAATGGAAGATTATTTTGGCGGAAAAGTTGGCGGTGGGGAAATTTTTGGCGGGAAAATTAGTTTTTAATTAATAATTAAAATACTAATTAAAATTTCAAAAAAAGGGACCCCAGGTGCACATTCCCGACCTCTAAGGTATACATGTACCAAATTTGATAGCTGTATGTCAAATGACCTGGCCTGTAGAGCGCCAACACACACACACATTGAGCTTTATTATAAGTATAGATTTGTCATGTGATGCCTGAAATGAATTATTTATATGAATGCTATTAATTCTTAAGCTTTGCTGTTTTATAAAATGAAAGACACAAAAATGAAAAAGTAAAGTAATAAAAGAAAATTAAATTTGGTTGACATCAAAATTAATGTTATTCTTATATTATAATCATCAAAGACAATTAGTAAAAAAATAAAATCCTACGAGTTACTTACTTTTGCATCTCCCGATGCTTTCGTATTTCCTCTTTGAATCTTTCTTGTTTAGAAATGCGTTTTGCAGGTCTAGCTAATCTTAGATTTTCACCAGCCTTTGTTTTAGAATCGGGGACAATCTGGATAAATTAATATAACATGTTAGAAAACATATTTAAAATGCATATTAAATGTTTTATTGTTAAAATTCCACGTATCATTGTTTCTTGTAAATTTTTTTTAATTTGCCCTAAAATTTACACTTCAAATGAATATTTTCTGTGAAGTTTAAGATTACCAATATAAATTGAACTTTTGTTATTCCTTTTCTGCATTAAAGTAATTAAAGAAAAAGGAAAAAAAATTACTAAGAATCTGATTTATTTATTTATTTTTAAAAATTAATGATGTTAAAATTTACATTTCATTTTAACGTGGGTTCCATAGAATATATTAAAAATTGTACTTTAAAATAGAATGTACTCAAAAAAGTGCATTCTTTTTTTTTCTTTTTTTTCAATCAGCATTTTAAGAAACATGTTTTTTGAATTGACTATGATTTTTATTCAAAAATAGACACCTCACATATTTTTGGAAAATTAAGTTTTGTTATTTATTCCACAATTGACAAATTTTCATAAAAATGGAACATAAGAGGTATACAGAATTACTCATCAATATTTTAAGAACATTATAAATCATTAGTATATATATATTTTTTTACAATGCAGCTATTACTTACAGTCATTTCTGATAAAAGGGAAAATAATTTCTTCTTTGCTTCTTGTTTTGTTTCCTCTTTTGATAAAGTTCCCTTCTCAGGTCTGTTAAAAAAGATGAAGAAAAAAATAATCTTTTGCTTCACTATAGCAAATACAGAGTAAATGATATAAAAATATATGTAGGTGCATATTTTTTTTACAATAAACATTTTAATTTGAGATTGCTGACATTGCTTTTGTAGTTAAATCCATCAGAAGCATTAAAAATTAGAAGTTGATGATAATCTAAAATGTAGAATAATCTAAATCAACTTAATAATTCATGTAGAAGCATATTACATAAGAAAGAATATACATCGAGATTAAATAAAGAGATGATGCAATATAAAAAAGGTAATTTATTCCAATAAAAAGGAGTGTTGCCTAGTGTTTTCCTTTTCATTCTAGTAGATAATTTCTTGCAGAGTTAAAAACAGTGTAATCTCTGACTAATAGAGCAGCAAATTTTGCAATTTGATACTAAGTACTTAATAGATATAAAAATGTAAAATTTCATTCTATAATATTAATACAGATTTTGGGAATGCATGCAAAAAATAAATGCTATTTTCTAAAAAAAAAATTAGTTTCAATCTTTAACAAAAATTTTCCAGAAGAATCTTTGCTCTATGAAATACAGGATTCAATTCCAAAACAACAGGAATTTTCAAAACCAAAAGAACTTTTCATAATAAAATGTATTACTAATAGAAACCATCTAGTTAGGATAATATTAGGTAAGGAAATATTGAACAACTTGAATTATGGTGAAGTTCATCATTTTACATGACTACTGTATCCTGAATGCATCAGCATAGTTAATATTCTAAGCTTCAAAATTTGTCAACAAGCTAAAAAAAATCTTTGAAAAATAATAAATCCCTATAAAAGCAATCAACAATAACATTCAATGTTTTTTTTTTTTTAAAGCATTTCAAGAATTTCCCATTTTTGTTTATCTCTTGTGTTATTCCATTATTTTATGCATAATTTTGCACTATAGAATAAAATATATTGTATCTGCAGCTATCAAAATTTTATATGGTATTGGTAAAACTTTGTATTTCTTTTTTATTTAATATATGATGAATGCATCATCCAGAGTAGTTATTGTCCAATTTTTTGTGTCACTTGGACTAACAGAACACCTTCCAAAGTTCTCTGATGTATCTTTATTAATAAAGTTTAATTAAAACCGCCCTGCACACCTTTTTGGAAAGCAATATCAAGATTGTCATTAAATAATCATCAATTTAATGAAAAAAAAGTAGAATTTGAAAATAAAAGTTAGTTGTAAAAAAGACGGTCTTTTGGCTCTATCGTACCAATTTGATATCTTTTTTTCTTAGAGATACATATACACCAAAGCATGATGTTCAATGTAGCTACAAATCTTTTCTTAATAAAAGAGTTTTCTCAACCTGTGGTTTAAAACATCAAGTTTCTTATATGCTGACATACTTACAAACTTTAAGTAAGGTATTTGCATGATTTGAATAATAATTTATAATATTTTATTCCAAAAATTGAAGTAAAGTAAATTTACAATTAACAATCACACACACACACACACAACATCTATCTTTGAACAGGCAACCTGAAGCTTATCAGTTGATTTTAACAAACAAATTATATCAAAACCAAAGATTATAATGAAAGATTAAAACACAACCAAGTAAAAATGAATATAAATCTATCATTAAAACTTTCTGCAATTTAAAATCAATCAAATAACATAATGATATATGTAACTTTTATACAAATAAAATAGCTGAATCAAAACAGTAAATGAAGAAAATTATAGAAAAAAAATTTACTTTGCTTTAGAATCTTTCATTGAATTTTGAGTTTCCTGAAAAAGAATTAATAAACATATCAATAAAATATACTATTCATAAATATTTCTCTACAATGTAAAGAAAACAGCTTTACAAAAATATTATCGTAACAGTAAGAGGATAGAGTCATTTTAATGAGTTTCATTAATAACAGCTCGAATACAGAAAGTCATTCTATGTACATTCAAGCACGACTGTTAATAGAGATTCTAGTGCTCTGGTCAATGAGTTAAAAAATATGATCAAATGACTTCAAAATTAAATATAAACAAATATTCAGTTATTTTAGAATGAAAAAAAAAGCAACTAAGCAATTCAAGACATTATTTCCTTTTCATTATTTTAATTTACTTTTGTATAAAGACTTTTAATTACCTTTTTATTAAGGCTGTGATTATCCTTCTCATCATCACTACCATCACTTTTTGTACTGAAGTATCTGAAAATAATTTAATATTTATTGCATTTTCATTATTACGAAACATGCCCTCACCCTTCTTTGAAATATTAATCAAATCAGTTATAGCAAATTACTTTTCTAAGTTCAGAGAAACAACATGTCAGAGAGTAAAATTTTTACTAACAAAAAGTGACACAAAAAGGGAAACTATGTCACAACAGTAGAGAAGAGCAATGCAGCATAAGTTGTGTAGTGATCCGATGGCAAGGTCGTATATACTTAGCCTAGCCATCAATCTCAAAAAGCATCACAAGCAAAGCAGCAATACAATAATGACAATTGTTAAAGAAAATTTAAGAGGCGAAAAAAAAATATTTCCAATAACAACAAAAAGTGAAAACACTATATTATGTTCCAAGTATCATTTGCTTTACCAAGCCAATGGTAGAATAAAATGTATGAACGGCTATAATGTTGCGAATATTCATATAGATTATAATGACAAAGTCATTAAATAATTAATTATTATTTAGGCTAAACTTTTTGACTCAAAATAAACAAAAATTTAAAATGAAACAGGGAGTTTAATGATTTTTTATTGTTTTTATGGAAAAGGTGAAATAAATATAATAGAATATGCAAACTTGTATTATAACTGTTATGTGTGGCTAAAATTGACTTATTCTAGTGTTAAATTTAAAATGATAACTGCAGTATCAGTTATGAAATTCAGCATTAGAAATAAGATTTTGAAATAAATAATTATTGTAATATTATAATTTGATGTGTTTTTATACATAAGATATTAAAAATACTTGAAAATATTGGAAAACAGTAATTTTCTTTAAAAACATTTTGTATTAATTACAAAACTTTTCTTCGGTAAGAGAACGTAAAAGAGTACCTTTCTAAAGAATGAGAAGTCTGCGAAAGTCTACAATGCAAAGAAAAAGGTTGCCTTTGAAAAAGATATATTAAAGTAGTTATTTTAGACATTTTAAATTAAAAACAATAAACTTGATAAGCCTTTAAATTATGATTTAAGCTAATGCAGACGTGCTGGGAAACACATTCTCCTTGTACCTTGAGAATGTAAATAAACAATTTAAAGACCGTATCGATTAATCCAATATGAAAAAAATTAATCGATATAAGTTTCTTTGATTATAAATATAACTTCTTAAAAAATAAAATAGGTAATTATTCATTTGAGTCGATACAAAGGATAATTGATAAAAAAATTATGTATGTTTATCATTTAGTAATATTTACTATCAGTAGTTTACAGCTTTGAGTTAAAGGGTTCGATTAATCTTCACGTGGCAGTTACCAAAATGACTCCCGCAACTGAAATTTAGACGTTTCTGCGCAATGTGGAATATCTGCCGTTAACGATAAGAACATCAGGACCGGATATGTTTTCATTGCTACTGTCATGTAGCCGGTTTTAATATGATGGGCATGGCTATTTTGAAGCTTTCTGAACTTTTAGCTTAGAAATATTGACCTATCATATTTGAACAGTTTTATTTCGCAAGAGAGGTGAAGCGCAGTGAGTGTGTGAAAAGCTATGATGGTTGTTATAGGACTTCAAAATGAAAGCAAAATGTATTATGTTAGATATATATTTCAGAATGTATCTAAGGATTATCTTTTCATTACAACTTTTAATTGCCATCTATTTGGTTATAACATTTATTTATATGCATGAATCATTCTTGACAGGGTGAAGTAACTCTTCTCTAGTATTTTGCTTTTTGATATTAAAAAAAGATTAAATAAACTGTTTTATTTTATTCATACATCAAATGCATGATTAGTATATGATGTAAATAACAACACTTGAATAGATCTTAAGGTAGACGACTACGTTCGAAGCAATATTTTTGAAAAATTTGATTTTTTAAAAACTATTTATGGTTTTTAGATGTATTGTCAATTATAAACACTATATATATACAAAAAAATTATTTGGAAATATAATATATTTTGAGAAATAGGAAAATGTGTAGTAAATTTTAATGAAATTTAACCTAAACGGCTAACACTCTACACAAAATTGTAATGCAGCTATCCTATTTTTCTTTGTACACAAGTTATAGAATATAATGACGAATGAAATGAACCAAAATCTAGGAAACATTTTGAGATGCAAAGAAATTATGGGTAAAAATGTACGTATATATACATTGTTTCCATAAATTTACAACTTAATTTTTCTAAAAACACCTATAAATAAAAAAGTATTTCACCAACAATAAAATTTTTGGTTCATTTCATTGCCCATAGTATTTAAAACACACGCTGAAATTTTTATGTAAATACCTCTATTAGTTTTTGAGATATCATGTTAACGGTGGAAAATTTTTATAAAAATTAAAGTTTAAGAAAATTGAAGTTAAAGAAATATTTTAGCTAAAAAATTGTTTAAAATTATCCTGGATGATAGATCAGACCTTCCTTTACCTAGAAAATACTATTTTGGAAAGAGGAAAGCCTGAACTACAAGAAATAATAATAAAAGAAGAATTCGCCAATGTGGTCGAAAACCAGTGTTTTTAACGTAGTCGGACCCCTTACTCAAAAATATATAAAAACCACATTGAAAAATAGGTATTTAAACATATTTTAAAATTCAAAAGATAATTTTAACCGCTAAGTATGAAGCTTATTTTTTTAATATTCATAAACATGACCTTAAAAAAATTGGTGGCTGCTCTGAAATTAATTTTTTGTTGAATTTGTGTATTTTCCCACTCTGAAAGTTCAATAATCAACGAAAAGTGAAAAAAAAAAAAAAAAAAAAAAAACAATAATAAGAAAAGTATCAATCGACAGAATCTACTCTGGTTTATTGGATATTCATTTTCTAATAAACAAGATGTCTGAAAATATGGCTACACTTTCAAAATTTAATTACAAAATGAACAAAGATATTCTCTTAAGATTTTTTTTTTTATGTCCATAAAGAAAATATCAAAGTTTTTTTTCAATGTTTTATTGCACGGTTTCAATATGTGCAGCATTAGTTGCTTGCAATACATCCGAGTCTATAGATTTCTAGCCATGTTCTATGAAGCATTGCAATACCAGCAACTCTGGAATCTTTCAGTTCATCCATGTTACGAACTGGAGAAACATAAACAATGCTTTTCACGTATTCCCATAAGAAAAAGTTCAAAAATGTTATGTCTAGAGATCTAGGTGGCCACAGTATTGAACTTTTTATTCTCCTCCATATCCCGGGGAACTAGCTATTTAAAAGCTTCCGCCCTACCGAACTCCAGTGTGATGGTGCCCCTTTCTTAGGTGGCAACCCCCCCACATGAGAAACTGCGAAAAATTCAAGCATCTAAAAGTAATTATCAGAGTGGACAATTACTTCAAAAACAGAAAAAAAAAACACCAGTGATTCGATTATGTATTAATCCCACCACACGTTTACTTTAGTACTGTCTTTTAGTCCAGTATGGAATGAGGATTTACTCATTCCCTATATTCGAGTACTATGCCGATTAATAATATCTGATACATGAAACATTGTCTCATTTGAAAACAATACGCGTTGCAGAAAATCTCCATCCTCCTTCATTTTTTGTTAGATTTCGTCTCCAAATGTTCGACGTCGAGGTTGATCATTAGGCTTTAACTCATGAAACAAGTGAAATTTAAACGTATAAAGCCGTAAAAGAATTTGTTGAGCAGAGCTGTGAATCAATTTACAAGGAATGCGACAAAGGCATTTTTGAATTCATGTAACGTCATCGCAGCTTCTACTAGAGCGGACAGATTTTGGTTTTAACAATACGGTACCTGTCGTCATAAATTTTTTATGCCATTTTGTGGAAATTTTTTATGCCATAAATTGTGGATCTTGAAGGTAGACTTCGGTTGTAGGTAGTCCGAAAATTATGCTGAACCTGTGTTGTAGATTTAAATGCGATAAACATGCTACAACTTGCTTTCGTTCTTGTGGTAAAGCCATTTTGGAACGGAAATGCGGATTTAGTTTAGTTATATTAACGTTCCGTTTCAAAGCAACACTAAGGCTATTTTGGGGCGGACCTCGTAATTTTGAACCGCAGTCAGATGGCACCTGAGCTGGCAGCCCTGTCTCCAAACTTCCACACCACACCAGCGGGAAAAAATTTGACCCCGACGAACGTGCACCAGACCCGTTTACGACAGTTCTCCGGTGAAATCGGGTCTCGAACCTCAAACCCTGTGGTTCCGAAGCCGAGACCTTACCACGGCCCTCAAGAGAATATCGCAAATCATTGATGTAGGGCAGCGGTTCTTAACCTATGGGTCGCGAAGCATATTTCTTGGGTCGCGCTGAGTCGAACCAAAAAAGTTAGTAATACACTTAATTTCAGACATTTTAGAAATGACGACTTGAATAAATATCAACAATCGAAAATGAATGTGATTAACAAGATCAAAAAATATCAGCTGATTAAAATGCGAGAGCAAAAAAAGTACGTGTGAATTATTTTTGAGAGAAAAGAAACACCCATTAGCATCTAAATTCTCCGAGTTGAAGTAGATTACTCAAGTTGCTTATTTGTCAGATATTTTATTTGAAATAAATAATCTAAATACGTCTATGCAAGGACGTAATCATACTATTATTGAATTAACTGAAAAAATGACATGTTTTAAAAATAAACTCAAATTATGGAGAAATAAGGTTGAAGTAAAGAAACCTGCTTCATTCCCGACTCTTAATTTACTTGTCGAAGACAATAATATTGATATCACAGATTTTGAAATACAGAAAATTATTATTAATCATTTAGAAAAACTAATAGCAGACTTTGATCGATATTTCCCTGCAGACGATGTTTTCAAATATAATTGGGTTCAAATGCCATTTAATTTTGATGTAAGTGATTTGCATGAGGAATTTGTTAATATTAATCAATTTCAAGAACAATTAATAGAAATACAAAGTGACCAAGCACTTCGATACAATTTCTACAAAAACAATGAATCTTTATGTGCTTTCTGGTTAAAATTAAAAACCGAAAAGCCAATAATTGTTAAAGAAGCCCTAAAAGTATTATTGCCCTTTGCAACAACATATATATGTGAGGCTGGTTTTTCGGCTCTGTGTGTAATCAAAAACAATTACCGGAACAAGTTAAATCCTGAAATAGATATAAGGTGCTCTTTGACAAGCATTCAACCGAGGTTTGAAGATCTTTCAAAATGTATTCAAGCACAAGGTTCTCATTAAAACTGTATGACTTGCATTTAAAATTTAAAAGACTTAACATATGTATTGATATTTCTTTTTTTTTAAGGTCAAAATGTCAAATATTTTCAAAAAGTTATAAATATATTTTAATTTGGTCAATAAAAATTATTAAAAACACTTGATTATTAATTAAATTTTCCTTGGATCGAAAAGTACTTTTGTTTATCTTTATTATTAAAAAAATAAATAAAAAATTTATAATTTAAAAAAAATTATCATCGTTCTCAAATTTGTGTTGCGGCTTAAAAAGGTTAAGAACCACTGCTTTAGATACAGCGAGTAAATGTGTATAGAATACGTTTTATATACACAGTAATACAACGTGTAAATAAAGTAAGATTGCACTTTCAAAAATGAATTAGAAATAAACAAAGATTTTCTCCTGCGTTTTTTTTTTAATGTTCCTTAAATAAAAGATTTTAAAGTTTCTTTTTAAAGAAAGGTAAACAAGGTGGCCCTACATCAGTGGTTCTTAACCTTTTTAAGCCGCGACCCAAATTTGAGAACGATGATAATTTTTTTTAAATTATAAATTTTTTATTTATTTTTTTAATAATAAAGATAAACAAAAGTACTTTTCGATCCAAGGAAAATTTAATTAATAATCAAGTGTTTTTAATAATTTTTATTGACCAAATTAAAATATATTTATAACTTTTTGAAAATATTTGACATTTTGACCTTAAAAAAAAAAGAAATATCAATACATATGTTAAGTCTTTTAAATTTTAAATGCAAGTCATACAGTTTTAATGAGAACCTTGTGCTTGAATACATTTTGAAAGATCTTCAAACCTCGGTTGAATGCTTGTCAAAGAGCACCTTATATCTATTTCAGGATTTAACTTGTTCCGGTAATTGTTTTTGATTACACACAGAGCCGAAAAACCAGCCTCACATATATATGTTGTTGCAAAGAGCAATAATACTTTTAGGGCTTCTTTAACAATTATTGGCTTTTCGGTTTTTAATTTTAACCAGAAAGCACATAAAGATTCATTGTTTTTGTAGAAATTGTATCGAAGTGCTTGGTCACTTTGTATTTCTATTAATTGTTCTTGAAATTGATTAATATTAACAAATTCCTCATGCAAATCACTTACATCAAAATTAAATGGCATTTGAACCCAATTATATTTGAAAACATCGTCTGCAGGGAAATATCGATCAAAGTCTGCTATTAGTTTTTCTAAATGATTAATAATAATTTTCTGTATTTCAAAATCTGTGATATCAATATTATTGTCTTCGACAAGTAAATTAAGAGTCGGGAATGAAGCAGGTTTCTTTACTTCAACCTTATTTCTCCATAATTTGAGTTTATTTTTAAAACATGTCATTTTTTCAGTTAATTCAATAATAGTATGATTACGTCCTTGCATAGACGTATTTAGATTATTTATTTCAAATAAAATATCTGACAAATAAGCAACTTGAGTAATCTACTTCAACTCGGAGAATTTAGATGCTAATGGGTGTTTCTTTTCTCTCAAAAATAATTCACACGTACTTTTTTTTGCTCTCGCTTTTTAATCAGCTGATATTTTTTGATCTTGTTAATCACATTTATTTTCGATTGTTGATATTTATTCAAGTCGTCATTTCTAAAATGTCTGAAATTTAGTGTATTACTAACTTTTTTGGTTCGACTCAGCGCGACCCAAGAAATATGCTTCGCGACCCATAGGTTAAGAACCGCTGATCAAAAGTGATTGAAATTCAAAACTATAAATTCTTCATACATGCATTTATTTGCCATTAGACCCCTTTTGCCAGCAGCTAATTCGCGCAAAATATTGGTTGTATTTAATTTTAATAAAATATCTTATTCATAACTTATTCTTCATGTTTCCTAGCAATATATATTTAGGCATAAAATTGTTATGGACTTATGTTATTTTTACACCTATTCTATTATGTTCGTACACGAATATTTCCAGTGAAAACGAGTCTCAAGGTATCATAGTACAATTGAAGCTTAAATGTCTGAGTAATCTATTTTAAATTGAACGTTGTTCTTTTTGGAAATGTAATTTGCGCTTCTAATTCTTTATGTGAGTTGCACAAAAGGTAGAAGAATTCTTTTTCTTTAACTTGCAACAATGAAAGAAAATCAAGTAATGAAATATGGAAAATGATTCAAATTTTCTAGCAACCTATAGACCATTATTGAAAATCATTAAAAAATATTTAAAAAAATTACCAAACTTCAGAAAACATTTACACGTTAATTGAATTGATATTAATATGAAGATATATATTTTTTTTAATTTCAAAATGGTGTAGAAATCAGTTTCGTGCATTGATATTTTCGGATATGATATGCTAATAAAACTTTAAATTCATTTTTTAAAGAATGTGTTTTTTGTCAAAATTTTACTACGCCAAACATAGTTTCACAAAAACTTATGGATATATTTTCTTGAAATTTTGTGTGTATGTATATATATATATATATAATCATAAGTATTGTGAAGGCAATAAACTAAGGATTTGGGTATAATATTAATAGTTTATTTTTAGCACTTTATTGCCAATAGTACCTATGATTTTTACAATATTTTTACCATAAAAATGTTTGAAGACTCATAAGTTTTTTTCATTTGTATATTTTTCTTAGATTTTAGTTCATTACCTTTATAAGTACCATAACTATGTTGTGTAGAAAAATAAATTAAATTGGAAAATTTGAATTTAGTGTAGAGTGTTTTGCATTTTGCTCTAATTTCATCAATTTAATTAATTAGCTTACTTTAAAATTTTTCTAATTAATGTTTTTCATTGTTTTGAGTCATGATCATCAAGAAAATCTACTAAAATTGATTATCAAAGGATTTTTTTGAAATGTGTCTCCGAAACCAGGCAGATACCTTTTAAAGTAAAAAAAAACTATTGCATTTTAAATATAAACGAAGCCATATTAGATAGTTTGCATCATTCCAAGCCTGCAGATTACTAATATTTCACAACATGCTAAAATTTAAAGGCATATTATTAATAAACTGCACGATGCCATACACATGATGCAAAAATCATTCAAAAATCCTATACAGGAGCAGACCACTGAAACTAAAAAATTGAATCTCGGTTTTTCTAAGCTAACCGATGATTTCTTAAAAAAAATTTCAATCACTTCTTCAAAATTTTAATTAAAAATTCATTGAAATGCTAGCATTTTCATAATTTCAAAGCATTGTATGACATCAATTTTAAATTTAAAAAAATCATTTAAATTAAAAAATATTACATCAGCTAAAAAAAACCCAATTTTATTTCCATAAAATTAACTTTTTGCATTAGTGTTTTATATATCATTTTTCTAAACTTTTGTTACAATTTTTTTATTGCTTTAATTACTGGATTTATACTCAAGCATGGTGTGACATCATTAAGTGCATTTTTTGGGCACATATAATCATTACTATAATTAAGAATAAAATTTAAAGAATATAAAGATGAATCAAGCTTACAATATTATCCAGCAACCGTACATCAGATGAAAAGTTGGAATCTTCTTACATTTTTTCTAAGGACATTCATCTGAAATAGTTAGCCATGGATTCCCATATTAAATGCCTATATAACATTTGATGAGGATGACCTTTGGCAAAATTAACTGCATAAAATTGGCAAAATCGGTCCAATAGTTGAGACAGCAGACTGTGTCAAAACTTTATTTTGCGATATTTCACCACAAATGGAGAGAAAGGACTGATAATCATTTATGAGGTAATTATAGTTGCAGATTCAGGTATTTTGCTGTTCTAGGCTGTGCATCTTACGAGACCTCTCGATGGTCAGTTTAGTCACATATTTCAGCTCATTAAAGATTTACTTTCGATTAATATTCTTAATTTTGTTATCTCTGTGAATATATATTTTTTTACATTTTATGACAATACCTTTAAACTGTCCATCATCCAAGTTTCCGCACAATATTATTGAAATAAACATTCAGCAGTGTAAATATTCTAATAACTAAGTAAATACGATTAAGCATATCGGAATCTGATGTATCCCCTCCTCATAGAGATTGAGAAATGAAAAAATATTTCTGAAAATTCTTTTAAAACTGTTAGAGATAGAAGTTGGGCAAGAGATGACGTATTTTGAAGAGAACTTTCAAATAAATCAAAAATTGGCAAAACAGTTATAGTAGTGTCAATTAGCAGATTGATTCTTTGGTTTGCTTTATTATTTTAAACATATAGATAGTTATATTTCTAGCCATCAGAAACTTTCCTTTTGTATACTCTAGCTAGTTTATTATGTATGCTTAAGTTTATGTGTTACAAAGATTGGGAATATCTTTCTATCAAATATAAATATGTATGATGAAATACCAAATTTCTGTAATTTATAACTATGTAGTTTGGCAACAGCATAACAAAATATTATTTTGCTAATAGTAATTATACCTTTTTTTCCCCTCCTTTAATATGTGAAGCAAGATTTTTCACTGATGATGGTTATCTAAAAAACATTGCCTTAAATCCTTCAACCACAAATTTTTATGGAACCATATGCAAATGCAGCTTCTTTTTAAAATAGCAATTTTTTTTAAAAATACAATAATGAAATGTAACAATTATTAATAATCATACATGCTAAAGAATTTTTTTATTAAATTTATCAGAAAAAAAAAACCAAATAAAGATTTTATTAGAATGTATTGGTAAAATATGAAGTGAGTTTGAATTTTATAAATTTGAAGTGAATTTGATATGTACCACAACCCACAAACCATCAGAACTAAAAAAAGAATCGAGTATAACTCATAATGAATAGGTTTTAAATATTTATACATGTCAAGAATATTCCAAGTTTATATGCAATACTTAAAATAAAGAAGACAAGTGTGCTTTTTTCCCAATGTTACTATTACTCAAAATTTATTTACACTGTATTTAATTGAGAAATGTTTTTGCATGTCATTCATTTAATGATATTGCAACATTTACACTATAAATAATATTTAATATAGATTTACAGAGATTGCTGACATTGATGAATTTAGTCTAGTTACCTCTATTTTTAAAGTATAATGTTCAAGCATAATATTTTTTTTATTATTATTTATTGTGTTAGGACTAAAAAGAACTTCTTCAAAACTAAAAATGTCCAAAAACATTATTACCGAAACAATTAAATGCAATATCTTTTCTTTTTATACTTTGTAAATTGTAAAGGAGAGAAGTTCTATTTTGATTCAATGACATCAATTAAATGGACTGTTAATACTTTTAAAACTTCTTTTAGAACAAAAACATTACTTTGTATTTTTTTTTAAATCTTAATAAAACAGTGTCAGTTCAGTTGAAATTCAAACAGCTGGATAGTTTAAAAATACATGAGACACTTGATGTCAAGTTTTATTAGTATTCATAGAATATTTTTCACACACAGAATTTTTATTTTTAAAATTTTTTATCTTGGAATTTTTTATCATATTAAGGGTGGGAATTCATACACCTCAGCATAAAATGCAATTAAGAAAACACAAAAACACTAGTGTCCAAATATTTATTGACTTAAAAAAGACATTACAAAAGATTCTCTTTAATAAAAGAAAATAATAATAAAAAAAGGGGGGCCCAGATTTGAAATCAAAAATACACTAACCTAATGTTATCTTAAGTCTTTAAAAATCATATATTGATAGGCTAATTTTTTTTTTTCAAATAAAATTTTAAGTCATTCAATAATTAATTCAAAAATATTTCCTACTCCAAAAAAATTCTACTAAGAAACCAGTCATTATTATGATTTTTTTAATTCATAAATAAAAAAAAAACTTTAGGTATAGTATAGAAGTGAATTTTATTTTAATTTCATTATTCATAAAAAGTATAAAATCAAATCAAAACTTGTGTTATAAATCATAAAAATCATTCAGAAAATTATTCTAATCCTCCATCCATAATAATTATTAATTGATTCTTTATAATTATCAATTTTATTTCAAAATCTTAAAACAGAAAGCATCTAATGATGAAAAAGTTTTCCATACCTTTCTAACTTTTCAAATACTTACTTTCCCAGTCAACCTTTCTGCAGCTAATCATTGCAATATATCCTTGAAGTCTGACACTTTGAAATTAACTAAGGTAATTTTGTAACAAGTGGGAAAATGTTCTGGCAGCCATTCATTCATCTTAATCTGGATAGTTTAAAAGTCATGGAAGAAAATACTGAATATCTAATCCACTTTCTAATTTATACAGGTTTCCTTTTCTTTCCCACTGATTGTAAATACTTATAAGTACATCCTAAGATCAGAAATGAAATATAATTACATAAGAGGATGATATCCAAAAGGAACATTTTCAAACAGCATTGTAATATTTTCCATTGAATTATCTATTTAGTAAGTAAAGGTTAAAATGTTATAAATATTTATATATTCGAATCATATATAGAAAAAATTATTGAAAAGTTTACTAAACAGTAAAGGTTTAAAAATAATTATATTTATTACACTCCAATGAAAAACAAAAATTTTAATATAATATTAATATTTACAATACAAAACATTTAAAAGTTATAAGAATATTTATCAGTAAACGTTTTTGCAAATACTTTGCTTAATTATGCTTTTTTATAAATGTAGTATATCAAAACTGATAATATATGGTTAGATAAAATCAACAAATTAATAGAGCATTAGTTTTCATTTAAGATGCTTTTCAAAAATCTGAAACATAATAAATTACATTAACTTAGTGTGCTTTTCAAACTAACTTTTGTATATACAAAACCATTCGTGGCCTTAGCTAAAGTATACTTCTGTAAATTTTTAAATATGGGGGGAAAAAAAAGCATGTATAAGCAATAATAAACAACATACCAAAATGGTTAGAAATAATTGCTGAAAGAAAAGCAATTAAAATGCCAAATATCTGAACAGAATACAAAAATAAAATTTAAAAATGGAATCTGAATGTACTAAACTTTCATATACGATGGGATAGCAACAAATTTAATAATTTGATAATAAATGCATCACAGCCACTGATAAAAATTTACACTAAAACATACAAAAGCATTTCAAAATGCTGTGTAAACTGGACCATTTAAAAAAATGAGCTAGCATTTCTAAATTGCAAAAGAAGACTCAAATGGGAAAAATCATGAATTACATTAAAAAAAAAAATCAAGCAATAACTTAAAACAAATTCAGTAAAAAATAAATGCCACAAAAAATAAATAACTTGATGCTACTTCAATTCTAAATGCAGCAATGATAATTTCAGACTCAAACATCTCATGCACAAGTAATGAACTACATTGTTAAATACTAATATCAATAACATTTATAAATATTTTACAAGCTGAAAATTTAAGATTATAAAATAAAAGTTATCACAAATTACTTTAAAGCAAAAGTTTTAATTACATCAAAATTTAATTTGAATGATAATAGGGTTGAAGTTATAAAAAGGGAAGGTAGAAAAAAATTATGGTAACATATTTGAAGTGAAAATTAAGCAGTTTCCACTTGCATTTTTATTACAATAATTAAATGCAAATATTTTCTGTTATATGTCATTCTGGATTTTTCTTGGCAATATTATGTTCAATTTATTTGGTGAAGAAAAATAAAAACCTTATTTGTCATTTTTGAAATTTCAAGATCATGCTGGAACATGATTAATTAAAATACCTCGGTGAAGAAGAGCTAATGTGCAAGCAGAGTTCTTTGAACTCAAAACTGGACACTGATTACTATAATTGAAAAAGAAAATAATATTTTGGTTGAATTTTCTTTCGGCCATATTGCAGACTATATGAAAATACGTATATTTTATTTGAGATGCTTGAGAATTTTGATGACTCAAGTATAAATCTACAAAGTCTTTCATGCATATAAATTACAATTTAAGCTATGAATGTTATGCTAAATGCCAAAAATCAATATTAAATGCCTTATAATATTTCTGATACTTCTTTTATACAAAAGAATAGCAAGTTCTACATTTCTATTGTATATAATACAAAAAGAATTCCGTTCTTTAAGTGGTCATCTAAATAACAATAGATGTAAAATAATAACTGGAAAAAAAATCATGAATAGCATTAAGGTAGTCAGTTTTTTTCAAAAACTGCATGGAGCACGATTCTGATCTATTATACAATTACTTTTTAACATGAAATAATTTACTTAAATCGTGAAAATAAACACTTGTATTATGAAATAAAACTTTGACTATACATGGTTTTATTTCATTGGGATATATTTCAAAAAGTATTGAATGTTCTGGAAGTACGTTCAGTACAATAAAAAAATAAAAATGTATTTATCAGTGTGTTTACTATTTACATCATTCACATAAAAAGCTATATTCTCGATTAAAGATTATATACAAAAATATATTTTATTTGCTTCCTTTGCTAAATTTTGATTTAGTTTTCACTAATATAATCATTTTAGCAAATATTTCAAAGAGCATCTTGCTTTTATAAAACAATGAAGAAATTTTAAAGTAATGTAAAAGAAAATAATTAAAACTACATGTTATGCTCATGGTTAGTTTCAAAAGCAATACTAATTAAAAATGACTTTTCATAAAAAACCTGAACAGAAGTCTTTACAATAATTAAATTTTTGATAGGTGAAATTTAAATTCTTAAGATATGTAATATAAACTGGATATCATGTGGAATAGGTTTTTGCAATTAAAAATGAAAATTTAAAAAAAACCACTTAAAATTTTGAGCTAATAATATGCAAATGACCTTTTTGAGTGTGCATATATATCCGATGGACATGCAAACCAACAGCATTAAAACCTCCTGATTTTGTGCTTTATTCCTCATACTGTTTATTAAAGTAAGCTGAGTTAATCTCAATTTTAATGCAACCCCCCCTTTTTTTTTAAAATCAGGATAACGTCACTACTTGTACTTACAAAAATGATTAATAAATAAATAAAAATTAAAGTTATAAATTTCCACTTTTAGTAGTCTCAAATTCCAGAAATAAAACTGAATTCATTGGTAGATTATATATGCTAGATTTCAATAAACAGCTTCAATCACTATTTTGATCAATTAAAAATAAATTCAAAAGCATACTTTTTAAAAGAGCTGAAACTTATATTTTTGTTATCATATATATATCAATTTAAAAAAATGGACTTCAATAATATGAAACAGAAGCAAGCTGAAAACATTGTTACCCAGCAATTTGATTAAGCAAGTTAACTCGTGAGTGGTCAATAATATACCATAATTCTGATCCAAGTCAGTGATATTTACAAAGATACATAAAAAAAAATTTTTTTGAATAATAAAAAAATAAATATGAAGAATACTTTTTTTTAGCCTGCAAAATTTATTGATAACCTTACTTAATACTTGAAAAGTTTTTGGAAAATACTGATAAGAAATATTCAATAAAAGAGAAGTTTAGAAAACGCGTATCCTAATCTAAATCATCACTAACTCATAAATACACAAATTAAGTTAACATGCAACTAAATAATGTTAAAAAGTGTAAAATAAAATTTTATTCCTGCAAAATTAGTGATGTTTTTGCAGACTAAAAGTGTTAAGTTGTTTAACTATAGAGAGATATTAAAAAATAGATATAACTTTCATTCTCTTGCATTATTTTTTAAAATCAAAAGTGATTGCAGTTTGGCTTCAAAATTTGAATAAATGGCGATATCCTAGTTGAAACTAATTAAAAACAATGGAAATACAATTGGTTGACCATCTTAGCGAAATTTGTCTTCAAGCACCATGAATGTTAATCGATTAATATTAATTATACAAATTATTGTACATTAAAACATTCTAAAATATTGAAAAAAAGGGACATCAATTTAATATCTTATTGTTAATTTAATACTGTCAAAAATTAATGTTTTTTTTTTATGTGGTTGGATTATGATTTTAACCAGTAATCGATTCAGAAACAGCAGCATTTCAAAAATAATATAACAGAGAGGTGCCTTTTAAAAATTTATACTTTGAAATTAATATAATATCCTACTATCACATTAGTACAATCTAAGTGAAGAACAAAAATGAACTTGATAAATTTTGAAACAAAAAGTGTAATAACATTGTATTTATTAAATGTTTTTGCAACTAAATAACTTCCATTAAAAAAGTATGTAGATGAAGCATATATCAAAAATAATCTTCTTCATTTAACTATAAAAAAATAATGTTAAATCATATTCTAAAGTAAATGTTACAAACTGATCAATTTTCCCCTTCAAAATAATTTTTTTTGTATAAAAGTTCCTGTAGCAAATAATTTTTAAAAAGTTTACAGTTAGGTGTATTATTTGTAAATTAAGACATGCACAATAAAAAAAATTGTTAAAATTACTCTATAGGTCAGAATATTATACATAGAGCTATCATTAGAACATGAATACTTTACAATTAGTAAAAATTCACTCTGAAAGTTTTTATTTTATATTTTAATAATCAAAATGTGAATATTTTTTTTTCAATAGCTCTAGAGAGTATTATTGCACAAAAACCATTTTTGTGCAACTTTAAAATAAGCTTTGCAGTGATATCCATTTCATTTCTGCACAATTTTTCTCCAATAATTTTTTGAAAATGCATTACAATATTTTTTATTGTTTTAATTATTGCATTAATACTTGTTCCAATGACATATTTTAAATGTGTACACACTATCATTGATAGAGATAATTAAGAGCAAATTTTAAAAATATATAAGATATAAAGATTAAATCTAAACTTTATGAAGAAATGATCTTTTCACAAGATCAAATAGCCAGCATTGTTTTATAAAATTTTCACTACTAAAGTGAATTTGATAAAAATATATGAAATTTTATTTCTACAATATAGAATTATTTGCATTCAATTTATCATCAAATCAAAGCATGCCAACATTAAATATATGGGATACATTTTCTAAATAAATAAATAAAAAAAAAAGAAGCCCATGGGGAAAATATATCACAGATATGTAATTATTAGTTTTAAGAGTTTAGGGAAGCTTAACAGAATCAGAAAGTGTATACATTCACGCAGTCAGAAATTATTATTGCAAATGTTGCCCTCAGTTTTACACAACAATCAAGCACTTCAGAAAACAGACACACACCGTTCAGCAAAGAAACTTTATTGAAACAGACAATCTTGCATAATTACAAACCAAAGACTCAGAACAACTCACAGCAAATAGTCAAATACCAATCATATCCATTTACATACTCATGGGTGTTTTTTAACACCTGTTATCTTTAATATTTTCTACATCAAACATCACCACAGCTTCCATACATTAATATTCAGAACTCACACACAAGTTAAACAGTATTAAATAGAGTGAACATGCATAGAGATTAAACATTGAAGTACATGAAGTAATGTATTCTGATAACTAAGCTTGCCACATCTCTTTAAACATTAATACTTAAAAAAAAAGAAAGAAAGAAAAGAAATTACGAATGGAATTACATCTCATATAAAATAACTTAAGACCGGCACACATACAGAGTTGAAAAACAAAGGCATTTTATGTAGGCTTTAACAAACATAATTTTACAAAAATACATGCATAAAATTATTGCAGCAAATAATAAAGAAAACAAAGATTAATTTCAGTCTTCCAACAATTAAAACATCTAATAAATGATAATAAAAACTTTTGGATAGCAATTCATCCCATTAAATAATCAGATCTGTATGCAAATAACATCCAGTGTGCCTACGTTTTATGACAAATAAAAGAAAATTTGATACTCATTTAAATCAAAACTATATTAGTAAAATTCAAAAGCAAGCATAGAACGAGAAGTAAGATTGGAGCAGTCTAAACTAAGAACCAGATAAAGTATGTATAATATTAAAGCTTCCATACTATAACATAATTATTTAAATTTATATAAAAATTAGTTTTCTAAAGAATTACATTCATTTGAAGTAGTCTCCAACTGAAAATATTCAATATTTTTAGGTTACTTTTTATCATTCGTTATCCAACTAAAGATGTATTTATAAAATAACCTTGTTCTTTCATTATTTTTTTTAACTATAAACGTAAGAGTTTTATAAAAAATAATTTTCATTTCTATGGATTAATACTTATTTATTCATTAATAATTCCATTAAAACTATACTAAATAAAGTAGCAGTAACATTATGCAGAAATAAGAGCATAGAGTATTGATAATTTTCAATCATATCTACAATCACAAACTAAAACAATAAAACCAGCCCAACTAATAACAGACGCACATCTATACCATGAATCAACCTACACCAATTAAGAGAATTCAAAGACAATAAGCAAGTTTTAAACCTTGCAAGAAAATCAAAGATTTTGCATCTGCAGTGGCACACATTAAAAAAAAAAACTTCTCAAATAAAATGATTTAATTATTTCTAATAACCATCTTATTATTACTGGAAGAATAAAATAATAATCTATCAAACTTAAATGAATGAAAAAATAAATACATTCAACCTCTAAACTTGAAGTAACAAAAAATTGTTCACACAAAAAATGTAGTATAATACAAAAATAATTCATTTTGTAAAGGAAAAGAAAGCCTTTTTACAGTAAATTTCTATTACACTGCAATGGATTATAGATTTAAGAACAGTTTTCAGTAATAATAAGAGGAAATTCTATCACTTCTAAATTTATTTAATCACTATAAGCAGTAGTTTTCTGCACGTGAAATATAAAATAACTAGTCTCAAAGAAATATCCGAATTAAACTTTATATATACAAAAGTTATTATTCAGATCCCAAAAATTCATTACAGAAATAATAACTTTCCCATTCGAAAATATCAACTCTTACAACTAACGGCAGTTATATCCCCATTGTTTTCAACTTAATTTTACATATCTAATTTAAATCAGAACTATTCAAATATATTTATGCATATATACATGTTTACAAAGATCACTTTATAGTTCAATAATTCTTTAACACATCAAGCTTCCATTAAAGACTCATGTATTCAAGACACTGCATAAACTTTTTACACATACATCACTGAACATCACAAAGATAAAAGTGTAACTTTGTATTACGTTATGGTAAAATAATTTTTACAACTTTTTTTTAACTGCTTTTCTTGATGTTTCAAATCTCAAACTAGACTTTTTATTATTTTTTCATTTATTAAAATCGCGCTCAGCAAGAGCAAAATACATAAAACCTCCAGGCAAGGCACTTTTCCATATAACACATGCTATCCCATTTAGACACAGAGGAATGATAACATTCATTCATGAGACACGAATTGTGAATTCTCTTTTCCACAAATAAAAAATCTTTTTAAAAGTTATTCCTCTTAGCACACTCTTCACATGCTTAAATAAACTGACTCTCTTATAAACAATTTCATAACAAAATAATATATATTTGGATGTTTTTAAAAAAAAACCAAAAATGCCAAACAAACAACGTTGAGATATGAAACCTGTTTCCCTATGAAAAAGCAGAACCAAGGACTAGGTCTATCAACGTGAAAGTGAGAAGAAATGTGATGAGAATATGTGCTGAGTAATTAGAAGAAAAATATTTAGAGAAAAGATTGAAAGAGAATGAGTCTCCTCAATGATGAGCAAAAAAAATATATGACAATTAACAGGTTTCAAACTCAACAAATAATGAGATGATGATTCATGGTGTGAAGTTAAAAATGCTGTGCCTCTTAGTTTAAAACTTGCATACCATAGCCTTTCGCATCTCTCGGGGTCCATTGTATGGGACCTTCATTACTTCCAGAAGGCTGGTTCATCCAAGTTGGACAACCATTACCACCCATATTTGAATTTCCTGGGTTTGAAGTATTAACATTAGGATTTGGGCAGTCCTCAGAATTTCCTTGGTTCGTAATGCCACCCAGAATACCAAGACTAGCTTGACCTAAAGCAGCAGCCACAACAGCAGAACTCAGTGGCAGTGCTGCCCCCAAATTCAGAGCACCCATACTAAGTGTTGGTGGCGTTGTATTCATACCCTTTCCCCCTCCCTGGTTAGGATTTGGGTTACCTAACCCTAAAGTGGTGCTTAGTTGGGCCAAATTTTGTATATTATCTCCTCCTCGCACAGGCATATTGTATGGAGGCTGATTCCAAATATTAGCATTCCCACTATGGTGTCCTGGACCAAATCCAGCAGCATTGTGAGGGAATGGCACACTCAGTGCACGGCTATCTGACTTTCGATTGTGGTAATTAGCATTTGCGTTTTTTGGAACAGCGCTACTAACGAGTAAACTTGCACCTTTTACAATGTGATCCTCACCACACAGACTTTGAGCAACTTCGGGATGTAAGAAAGTCACAAATGCAAATGCTCTGAATGGTTTGGGGATAAAAACATCTGTTACCTCACCAAATTTTGAGAAGTAGTCTTCGAGATCATCAGCTGTTATGTCTTCAGTGCAACGCCCAATGAAAACTTTTCGATTTAGTTCTGCAACTTGGCCATCCTGTAGGAAACAAAACAATAATTAGTTATTTTAAGCAAAGAAATAAGAATTGAGAAGAAAGCATTTGAAAATAAAAGATAACTTTTAATTATGTGATGTCATACAAAGCAATTAAAAAAATGGCAAACATTTTGAAAAATTACACAAAAACAGTCATCAAGTATTTCCATGATTCTGAATAATATTTCCTTTTTTAAATATATATTTTTATTTTTTGGAAGAGAAGATCAGAATATATTTGTATTTTCATCATTAATATACCTTAAGTATATAACAGGGATTTCATACTTAAGCATTTCATACATTAAGTATACAGCAGATATCTAGGAGGTGAGCTCCTAGTCTTTGCAATACTAACATAATACAATGCATTTTATGCTTTATATTATAGAGAAGACAGTAAAGTATAGATTTTGCACAAATCTTTTCCACCATCTAAATGCAATTCAATATAATATATATCTAAATGCAATTCAATATATATTTTGGTAGCAAGATCAGGCATCAAAATTCATTCCTCTATATAACTGAACTTCCAAGTTATACCAATCAAATACATACAATTATACAGAAAGACAACTCTTCGACAGATATGGTCTAAAATTTGATACAAATCTATAATCTCTAATATTATTATAAACTCAATTTCATCCATCTAAATATCTGCTCTCTTGAATTACTTTTTTTTTGTGTGTGTAGGCAGACATTTTGGGGAGAAGATTTTACACAAGATTTCAATTGAAAAATTGTATTTTTGGTGTAAAAACACCATTTTAAATTCTAATAAATAACATTAAATCAAATACTTCGTTCAAAGTAATATTAATTAAAAAACTTAAAGTGTTAATGTGGTCACAAATTTACAGACAACTTCAAAAATGGTTTTACTGACTCGTTTATGGAGGTACAAAATCTTGAGATTGCATATTTCGTATGCATGAAAATAAATAAAAACTGCTCTCTCTATACAAGACTATTTTATTATAGATAATTAATAAGGGTATTATACATAATATATTCCAATCAAATGATCAATGTATAATTAGAATGTGTTAAATATTTTATAAAATTGCAAGACTCCAAGGACTAACAATGAATTGTGTCTACTACATTTCTGTACATTTGATTATTACAGACATAGGAAGTAACAAATGATTAGTAGTTTAAGCCAAACAATTTTTTTTGTATCAAAATAACAAAAAATTGAGCACAATACTTTATCAATTACAAACACTTGAGTTGTCACTAACAACTAAACAGAAAGGACACTGCAAGCAACGGTTTCATATTATGCTAACATTGCAGGATGTAACAATTTAAAAGATTGAAATAAAATATGAGAACAAATAATTCATCTTTTTTCTTGAATGGAATCGACTGTTTTTAAGTAATTACAAAGAACATTTTTGGAAGAATTTAAAGTAACGTAGAAATTATGAGCCATGCATTTTAAAATTCCTTTTATCCTCATAATTTAAACAGCTTTTTAATCTCTATATCGGTCCCAATAAATTTCTCACCTTTTTTTATAGCAAAACCACTTAAAGTAGACATACAATATCTAATAAATAAGATATATGAAGATGCAAATATAAAATGAATAAAATTAACCTTTGAATTTGGAATTCTCACATCACACCACCTTCCATCAATGAGATGACGTTTAGATAATGCACGAGCCTGGGACTCGTAATTGCTGAATCGAATAAAGCCAAAACCTTTTGACTGTCCAGTCTTAGGATCCTTTTTTACCTAATAAAAAAATAATGGAAAAGTATAAAATATTTTTTAAAGCAAAATATAAATATATATATACAACACTTAATGTTGAATTAAGATGGTAACAACAATATTTTTAAAACCATAGAAAAAGTTTTATTGACTTAAAATGGAAATAAAATGATGATCAATAAAATATTAATACACACAAAAAAACTAAGCATTTCAAAAATTAAGATTTAAATACTACTCAACATGATAGTTTAAGACTTTTGTTACTTAGAAAAAATAAGACTTAACAACACCAAAAACAGGATTTTAAAACAATTAATGCATTAAATGTTGCATAGATCACAATCAGAATTACATCGTACGTAACTATTCTGAGATATGGCACACTTTATATTACAGCTCATTATGTATTGTGAGCAATAATTTATACGAAAGGATATGTAGAAATATTAAAAAATATATTATATCTATTTTTTTTTTTAAACTGGCAATACTATTTGTAAACATTGAAAAAAATAAAGATCCCCTAAGAATAAAGTCTATTGCGTGTTCTAGGGCTTAAAAATAATAGAGTACTACTAAAACATGAATTTTCAAATAGCATTTGTTTAGTTTAAAGTTGTGCTATGTCTCACTTGTGCCATAAGAACTTCTCCAAAAGATTCAAAATACTGTCGAAGTTCTTGCTCTGTAGTTTTCCATGGTAATCCCAAAACGATGAGATCAGAACATTTATGCTTTGTCTCCATTCTTTTTGTCTTAGCAGAGCTGTTTTCCAGCTGATCACATGATTTCCGTTTGTTTTCAGTCACTGAAAAGAGAATTTGTTACAGTTTTTAAATTCAGATCTATTTTAATGCATTTTAGAACAAGAAACATTGCTTCAGAGAAAAATAAACTGCATGTATATCTTAAATTCTCATCAAGAAATGAAAATTTTATTTCAGTTTAAAACATAAATGTAATAAATTTTCATAAAAAAAAAGCAGAAAAAAGTTTTAAATTTAGTCTTTTTGACATTCTTACTGAGACAAACTGATATGCAGTTAATTTTACATGTTAGTGGCATTGGTTGAACACTGAATTAACACTAAACCCCCTCATTTTAAAGCATGTTCTATACACACACAGTTATTTCTCCCCTGGTGTCTTTGCAATGATATAAGGACACATTTAAAATATAGTATAAAATATAATCATATATGAAATACAGCAAGACTTAAATTATCTGGATTGTTTTGAGAAAAAAGGGGAAATTTATGAATAAAATCTTTTATATACTGTTTACAAAAATTATAAAAAGTCACAAGTAGCCTTCAAGTTCTATAAACAAATTTCAAGATACGAGATAAGAAAGTCTTACCATCTGTATACGAATTACTTTCAATTTGAATTATTGTGATTGCAAATATAACAGATTACTTCCACATTACTAAAAATTGCAAATATTTGTATATTAAATATCTGAAGTAAAAAAGATTAAACAAACTTTTAGGTTCAACTGAAAAAAATTTGTGACAAATTGATATTAACTATCTATTCAATAAAAAGATTTTAATTTTCAAGAAAATCGATTAAAAGATTTTATTTAATTAATTCAGATTCTTATTATTTAAAGAATATCAGGAATATTTCTAAAACCTAAATAAAATTTATTCATAAAATATGTAAAAAAATCATGGAATGTCCATTTGTATAGGTACTTTTCAGTTGTAACAGCAACCAAAAAGCAGCAGAAAAATTTCCACTAATTTGTCAATTTTAATTATTAAACTGTATAGCATGCAATTAGTATGTTCAAAATTTTTCATAATAAACAAAATTGTACTTGAGTATATTTTTATAATTTGACGCAATTTTTTCGGGGTGCTTATCGGTCAACCTTTTAACCAAATTGTACCTTTTTATAAATAGGCCGAATAAAAGTATTTTTCACAACATATATTTATACTTAACATATTGTGGTAGATACCTAATTTCTTTTGATTATCAGATATAATATTTTCTTTCTTTAAAAACTTAAAATGCAAATAGAATCTATGATAAATTGTTTTATATTTCAGATATGTTACCATAAATGCCACCAGAATAATAATAAATAAAATAAAAAAAAACTTAAGACAATTTCATGCAGTGAAATATGCAATATTTTATAAATTTGGTGGTGCAAAAACTACTATAGTGAAATTTTAGATAGTAGTTCTGCTAAAAATAATTACACCTTGTGGCGGCAGTTATCTCTGCCTCCATTAAAACAAGTTAAGCATATATTTTTTACAAACAAGTAAAATGTTTGAAAAATTATTAAATTAGCCATCTAAAACCTGATGCTTGGCTGTTTCAAAATTCATAAAATGTGGTACTCGTAGATATTTATGGTCCCTGGTTTATTTGACAATTTTCAGATTCTGCCAAGCACAATTATATATAAAACAACAATCTGGCAATGTTTTATGCTTATTTGGTGATAAAACTTGGGGACCATAAATATTATCCTACTAATAATAAGATATGAATACACTGTTTCACAAATGGCTTAATTGAACTTGCTATTCAATATTTGGAATAGAGTTAAAAGTTTTATATCAAATTTTTCTCAAAACAATATATAATTTCAAAATTTGAATTTTCTTTCCTTTATACCAATAATTAAGGCATGAATATGATAAATGCTACAATATTGATAGAATTCACCCATATTGTTGGGTTAAGAAAAGCAGTTAACATCTTAAAATTCTCTCTTCTATAAGTGGATTTAAATTCTAAAGTATTAAACTGACAATCCATTTGGAAACAAATTAAAATTTAGAAATAATTGATTGTTTAAAGCAATTATACCTTACATCTATTACTGCAAAAAATGAATATTTTATAAAATTTTAATGTATAAAATTGGAATTCCATTTGATTTCCAAAGCCTTTTATAATCAAATTCTTCCTGTTTATTAAAAATTTGCTTTCTGTATTTATAAAGACTAGGAGTTTTAGTTAATATTTACGGAGGATAACATATAAACGAAAAATATTTCGTAACTTCAAAATTTATTTATGTCAACAAATGTCTTTTAAATTAAAATTACTGCTCCTAATAATTTACTTTATAACATATGCAAAGGTGTATAATAAAAATATAGTTCTAAATGAATGTAAAAATTATTTTACGGTGCCGTTAGTAATAAGGTTGTATGATAAACAACATTGACATACATAAAATCCAAAGAGGCCAAGGCAATAACACTAAGCCTAACAACAGAAACAGATGTTGACAATATAAATAAAGGGGCGGGGTGAAATACAGAAAACAGAACCTTACCTTTAGGAAAAACACATATATAGAGAGAATTTCCCCAACCAGTTCCATATGGCGGATTTAATTTTCCATCCGTCAATCTAATTCCTCGCATCGTACCTGTACCAGGATTTCTATATTTCAATCCACAAGTTCCTGGAAACTGTGCAGCTAATGTACTCAATAACAGAGTACCATCTTCTTCACAAGGAACTTCTATAGGTTCTTCTCCTTCGTCTTCCGCTACTTGAACATAACTTAAACTCATCTTAATAAAAAAAAATTGTTCTCAAAATTAATGCTATATTTTTGTCTCAATGGAATATCCAATTATTACCAAATCACACAACGCAATTGTTTCGATAACAACTATAAACAACTCAACAACGACATTACTATTGCCAGATTTCTGTTTTCATCAACAAAATCTGTTCGATTTCCATTTCATCTTATTTGATTTGAACCGAAAATTTAAGATAATATTTTGAGAGAGAAAATACAAAAAAACATTTTTAATCACTAAATTCTATTGTTTACTCCGAGAATTTAAATTTACAGCATTCAATTAACCACTAAGCTAAAATGTCGACTGGGTTGTTTCTTTCTTACTGATGACAGCAATTCAGTGTACTTTTATTTTGAGCGCAATATCAAAAACCAATAACAAACAGCGCTCGTGAATACTACTGACAATGATCAAATAATTCATTTGAACTTAACAAGTATTTTTTAGCTTTTGGACTTTAAATTCAAGCGATGCTAGAATTACATTCGATCTGTTAGAATTGTTTAAGTTCAAAAACAGAAATCTGTCGGAATATACTTTTCAACTTAGAACCCTAAACTTAGGGTTCACTTTTCAAGGAAAAAAACCCGTTCTATTTAGACAACAAAATTACCTAGTGAACATGCATAGCAAAAGATCTCTTTCCCTAAAACAAAAAAAAAAAAAAAACAAAAAAAAAAAAAAAAAAAAAACGCTCTTTTAATTACGAATAGAGAAAAGGTGATGTTGCATCAAGCTAATAAACCTTTGATAACGAAGGAAAAAAGATGCTTTTAGAGTTTTTATCTGAGAAGATAAACTTTCATAAAGAGAAAGATTAAATGCCATGAATAAGGAGAAGAGAGTGAAGAAAGTTATTATGCATTTTTTTTCTTCGAATCACAGAATTGCTGAAATTAATTAAAATTGCATGCTGACCAATAATAGTTTTCATTTTCTCCTATACGTAGTATAGAGAAATTATAGTAATCGGCAGAAAATCCGGATTCGAGATTTTGATGAATCTCCACGTTTTAGACCTCCCCGAGCTCGAAAAACACATTTTTGGAGAATATGCGTCTGTCTGTCTGTCTGTCTGTCTGGGACAAATATAACTAAAAACGCTTTAAACTCGACGGATAAAATTTGGTTTACGGTGTTGACTACAAATTTGCAGATTTCTACCAAATTTTTTTATCAAAATCTGTTCAGGTGAAGTCTATTCGAACATAAGTTAATACGAAAACTACAAAGTGAAGATAAGATTCGGTACTCAGATTTAATATCTTTAATATAGACACCTGTCAAACTTTGAGGTAAAAACCAACAATGGTTTAATTGTCTGTCGGTCTGAACTTTTAAAAACATGCAAACGTGATAACTCAAAGATGTATTGACTTAACTATATCATATTTGGTATGAGATTGTGTGATTGCAATTGTAACTTGTGGCGGATTGGAAAGAGTGAGGATAGAACCTGGGACTACAAGCTCAGTGTCAAATTTTTGTTTCAACCGGTTGGGAAAAACACGTTTAAAGCACAATTTCGCTTTTAGCATACTATTAATTTCATTTCAAGGATTAATCGCCAAAAAACTCGTGAAGAATGAAGCGATGGATGCTGTAATAATGGTAAATACAGGCCAAAAGTAAATATTTTATAAATATTTTACGCCAGTGCCATCAACGCGTTCTCTGTTACGACAAATTTATTAGAGAGTATGCAAGAAAGTTTTGAGGAGACCATTTCCACTGATTACTTTTTGCTGCCGGCATCATCTGTCGACTATATAAAAAAACTATAAGTCAAAACTTTAAAAATAAAATGGAGCAGCAATTTTTTAATTTCAAATATTCTGTCAAAACGGTCAAGAATGTTTAAATGAGGTTTTTGAAATTAAAAGCATTCATTAAAATAACAGTTGTTTAACCAAATATATTTTTTAAAAAATTCAATAATATTTTTTTAATCATGGATTACACATTACATATTTCATTTTCTTCACCTAAAGATAGTTCGCTCGTTTTTGCTTCATTCCATTTATTATAAAAAAAAATCTAACAACCCTTAAAATTTACAAAAGAAATGTAAAAATGAATGTAAGAGCTCTCATTAAGCACAAAGAAAAAACCTTTCTTCGTTATACAAGTATTACTTATTATTTTAAAATTAAACGTAATAGTTGAATCCTTATTTCTGATCCATTGTAATCTTATATTTTTAATCCTTTCAATTAAAAATAAATAACTTTTCCAAACCGGAATTAATTTTGAGTATAAAGCAACAGGAATATTCTCTATTCTATTGTATCCTTACAAATTAGAGCAGCATTCGCGCGGGGCAAATATGGTTGTTCCAGTGAAAAAGGTATCTGCCATTGTCCCATTGAGGTCACGTGAACTCTTTGAGGTAGGCATGAGCTTTTATTCCTCGTAACAGTCAGCTTCGTGTGAACGCTATTTAAGGCTTGTTTTGTGCTTTGCTTTTCAGTTCAAAGCAGTGAAGAGAATAGAACATGCATTTTAGATCTTTTATAATGGGAAAGACGTAAAAATTTGATTTAAATCAACAATTTGTCAAAGCAATCTATCAAATTTTATTTTCCCCCCTATTAGCATTAGATACTGTACTATTGTCCCACGATGTTCAATGTTCTGAATGCTGCCCAATGTCGGAAAGATATCGCTACAATGTTGTTCGGCATTTTGTTTTAACATGGCTAGTTTGCTGTGATTTTGTGTTATAGTATTCACATGTAATCCGGCAGACACGATTATTTCTTCATACGGATATTGAAAAATATTCATCTATATTTCTTACAAAGATGAATGTGTGTTGGCACTCTATAAGCCAGACCATTTAACCTGCAGATACCAAATTTGGCACATGTATACCTTGGAGGTCGGGAATGTAAGCCTCGGTACGATTTTTTGAAATTTTTACTGAGTTTTGGAATTTATTTATTTATTTTTTGGCTAATTTCCAACAATATATAGTATTGTTGCCCTAAGGTTCAAACAGTTTTCGTTTTTTTATCAATTATCTGATCTTGTGATGTTTTTTCCATCGCTGAAAATTAAATAACAAAGTGTTTGTTTGACACATTGAGTTTGAAAAACACATTTCCGAAAGATGTCTCTCTGTCTGTGACAAAAGTAGCTCAAAAATCTTCGAGCTAGGCGGCTGAAATTTGGTATAGCTTTTCGCACCAAATTTGTAGATTTTTACTATATTTTGATTATAATCTATTTAGAAGAAGTTCGTCTGCCCAGTTCTTCCAATAAAAGTCAACACGATAATTATAAAATGAAGAGAGTTAACTAGAAAGAATTCGGTACACAGATTTATCATCTAACAAATTTAGAGACCAATCCAACAAAGAGTAGATTGTATGTCGGTCTGTGCTTTCAGAAATATGTAAACGTGATAACTCAAAGACGGAATGACTTAAGTATATCAAATTTAGTATGGGATTTTGGGGCTGTAATTGCAGTTTTGTATCAAATATTTGTTTCAATTGGTTGAAAAAAACGCGTCTAAAATACAAATTTGATTTTCGTATACTGTAAGACACATGCCAGGGATTAATCGCCAAAAGACTCGCCTAGGATGACACTATAGATTTAGTAAAAACGCTAAATTCACGTCAAAAGGTAATATTTCGTAACTTTTATACGCCAATGCCATGTAAGGCGTTCTCTGAAATAGCAAGTTTATTAGAGTGTATGCGAGAAAGTCTTTAGTGAGATCACTCCCGCTGGTTAAGTTGGAAACGGAAACAATTGAATTCAAGTTTTTCAGACGCATCAAATAACAAGAAGAAATATATATATGTATATATATATATATATATATATATATATATATATATATATATATATATATATATAATTTAATTCATCATTCCATTTTAATCATTTAGTAACCTAAAAACTCAACAAAGCATCGTCCAACAATTTGGACGAACGCAATCTATTCACCAAAAGCGGTTAGGATTACGAAAGATTTTTATAATAAAGAATGTTGAAAAGGAAATCACTGCGTCGATATTTTTTAATGGGCGTATACTTCGAAATAAAAGCGAAACTAAGAATCCTACTTTGCAGTAAATGAAAAAAGAAAACTTTTTTTTTTTAATCACAGTTTTAACGCAGCAAAAGTTTGCAATTGAAAGATTTGATGAAAAAGAAATTGTTTTGAATTTTTGACTTCAATAAAAATATTGTTACAAAACTGCATATATTAAAATAAGAGAAAGGTTTGTACTGAAATAAAATTGGTATCGTTGAAAAGTTGATGTTTTGAATTTTCAAGCGGGATAAAAGTCCCCTTTCTTATAGAATATTTTCAAAAGCATCACAAATTTAATTTTTAATTAACTTATATTTTAATAAACATTTGAATTTTGGAAGGTTAGCAATGATCTTTCGCTTCTTTATTAGAGCAGCATACTAGAATATTTCATACAAATAGCAAAAACCCTTTAGATTTGTACAAAGAATAGATACACAATTGTATACCTAATTTGATGGTTCTAGGCCCATCAAGTGTTCTGTAGAATTTTGAATTTAAAGTGTAAAACTATTTCCAGCAAATATGCCAATCTAAAAACATTCTCATGTTTAAAAAGTTTCAATTTTATTTTATTTAGAGCTTATTTGTCTATTTATTTCCTCATATACAGGCATTGAAATCCTAAAAAAATGTCGAACAGAAGCTGCTGATGAATCTTCACATTTCAGAGCTAAAATTCGAAGGAAATATTTTTGCAATCACGTCTGTCCATCTGTCTTTGAACACGATCATTTAATATCAAGCAAATTAGATTGCATTTATTACACCAAAGTTGTTAACTTCTGTCAAATCCAGGAGAAAGTCGCCCCAAGAGAAATTTGTTCTAAGTTGTTTGTCCGTATTCAAATGAATACGATAACATAAAAATACAACAGTTTAAATAAGTTAATTTTAAAATAATATTTTTGTCCCAAAACTGTAGTCAGATAAAGTGCGACTAATTTTCGGCTCAATCTGTCAATAGGTATACTGTTTGTTTGTGTGTATGTGATAGATGAAATATGGCATATTATCTTGACTCCACAAATTAAGATTTATATAAAAAGTCGGACCAAATAAGGCGGAAGAGTTAACAAATGTGCATTCGATTTTCTTTAACACAAAACGCAACATATCATGTAAGTAGTGATAATATTAAAACCTACTGAGTACTGAAATTATTAGTATAAATAATTAGCAGAATATTATCAATATAAGCTTTACAGATTCAAATATATAATAATCATTTAGTGAATCGACGTTAGTGTAAAAAAATAATATATAAAAATATAGCATACAATGGTTCCCAAAAGTGTTCGTGCACTTTTAAAATGTGAATTAAAAGAACTTTGTCATGTATTGAATTCAAATATGAAATACTTTTGAAATTGAATTCAATATTTTTTTATATCATCCCCATATGGTTATGACAAAGAAAAAAAAAACCCAATTTATTTTATTTTATTTTTGGTAAAAATGAGAATTCAAAAAAAGCAGAGAGAAAATTCACCACAAAAAGTATTCGTGTATCGATAAATTTTCAGGTAAATTCATAATTGAAATTATCGTCTGTCACTTTTTTTTTATTTTTGTATTTTGGTGACATTTTAGAAATTGTTTTAGCTGTAACCTTTGCTCGCTTATTTCTCTATATTCTTAATATTATTTTAAAGTTGCTTGAAATCATTAGAAAAAAGCAACAACAATAAAAAATTATTTTTCATCATAACAGCGGTAAATCAATCACATGTTATAAAAATGTACATCTATATCTATACTTATAATAAAGCTCAATGTGTGTGTGTGTGTGTGTGTTGGCGCTCTACAGGCCAGGTCATTTGACATACAGCTATCAAATTTGGTATATGTAATCCTTAGAGGTCGGGAATGCGCACCTGGGGTCCCTTTTTTTGAAATTTTAATTAGAATTTTAATTATTAATTAAAAACTAACTTTCCCGCCAAAAAAATCTTCCATTTTCCCCACCGCCAACTTTTCCGCCAAAAAAAATCTTCCATTTTCCCCACCTCCAAATGAGTAAGGCTTTTTCTCCCAACAGTAATGAGGCTAGGGTTAATATTTTTCGGCGGATTATTTCAAACGATTCTGTTTATTTTCTTAATGTTTGATGCATTTAAAATTAAACATTGTTAATTAATCCATGTTTCAAATTCATTCTGAAGTACTTTTGAATTAAAATAACACAGAATAAAGGAAATTAAAAATGTATAATCTGCATAGCGTAACCCCAACTGGCGTAGAAAAATTCACGCATTTGCGTTACCGGAGCTGGCGAAGAAAATTCACGCATGCGCATTCTGATTGTTGCCATGACAACCACTTTCAACCGATGATTTAAATTATTTTTAGGTTAGTTGCATGCTTTTGTAAGTAAATTGTATTTATGTTAGTTATATATTTTTTGTATATGCTTATAATTTTAAGTACATCGTTTTTTAAGTAGTTTTTTTAAACCTGTTTTCAATAATTTAAATTATTTTTAGGTTAGTTTCATGCTTTTTTTAATTAAATTGTATTTATGTTAGTTATATATATTTTTTGTATATGCTTATAGTTTTAAGTAAATCGTTTTTTAAGTAGTTTTTTTAAACCTGTTTTAGACCGATTATTTTAAACGATTCACTTTATTTTCTTAGTGTTTGATGCATTTAAAATTAAACATTGTTAATGAATCGATCTGTTCATGATGAATCTGAGAAAATGTTGTTGACAAATTCTTGAGATATTACATAAATTAAGAAAGATATTCTTTAGTGCCCATAAAGTTTAAACGCTCAGTGACTCTATTATCAGTAATCATATTATTAAAAAAAATGCTTTGTTTCAGTAAAAAATATTATTATATTAATTGCAGATTAATCATTTACACTTTAATTTAAAGCATACATTCTACGAGGGGTAACAGAAAATGAGAGAGATACATATCACGTTATGACTAAAGGCCTTTATAATATTATGAGTGAATTATATGACTATCAAAATTTGAAGTTTTAAAATATTTTGCTGAAGAATCTATTAAAGTTGGAATTGCATAAAATATTTAATTATTAAAATTTTAACGAACATTAAGATTGGCGAACCGGCTGGTCGCCAAAGGCGGCTAGTATATAAATATAGCATACAGTGGTTCCCAAAAGTGTTCATACACATTTAAAAAATGTGAAGAAAAATTGCTGCAGTCTGAAATTGAATTCAAATATGACATCCGGTATTTTTTCTTATCATCTCCATGTGATCATGAAAAAAAAAAAAATCGAATTTTATTTTGTTTCATTGTATTATGTAAAAAGGCAGAGATAAAATGCGCCAGAAAAGTAATCACACATTAAAAATCTTTAGGTTAAATTTATAACTTAAATTATCGTTTGTCATTTTTTTTCTTTCTATATTTTGATGACGTTTTAGAAATCGTTTGGCTCTAATTTTTGTTTGTTTAATGTTCTACTTTTTATATATTATTTTAAATTGGCATCTAATCGTAAGGAAACAACAGACTATTTAAAAATAATTACTTTTTTTTACCATAGAAGCAGTAAACGATTCAGCACATTTCTTTATTGATAATTTTATCTCTTTCTACAATTTAGTTTAAATGCAGTACAAACGTTTTGAAGAAGAAAAATGAATCGGGGGGGGGGGGGGAGACAAGATAAGAAAATGTTGACTGGCAAAGTTTACTCTATGTAATATAAGATATTGAGCATCAAATAACCTCATTAAAAATTTAATTAATAATGAATTTCCAAGAAACTACTGTAATATCAACTTTTTTATTAAACAAAGTATGATTTGGGGTTAATCTTTACCAAAAATAAAAATAGAACTTTCCTTGCATATTAGATCACTCAATAGATGACGCTGGGACCCTACAAGTGTTTTTTAAATGAAATGCGTTAGCTAGGGGGTGTTAAAAAAGCGGAAATCACAATCGATAGCTTAAAATTTCTTTGCCTGCTGCTGGTATGTACTTCCCTTTTTGTTAGCATTACTGGTTTGAGTGTTATTATATGGTATTTTTGTTATTGCATTTTTGCTTATTAATTGAGGTATTCTTCTAATTTATTGTTTTGCATTTTCCTTTCTGTTAAAATGGTATATCTCTTGGGCCTAATTTCAGGGGATTTTCGGGTCACGAGGAATTATTATTTGACTGTTTAGTCTGCATTCCTTCACAGTAAAAATCCCTTTTTTTCAATCCCTGCCTGAGGGTGACCCTTGAAAACGTCTTAAGGCCGGATTCTTATTTTATTTGGTTAAATTTGATTTTCCTATTAATTTGATTTTTATTACTTTTGTCTCAATTTATCTGTGTTTTGGATGTTGCTGCATTTGCGCTCTCTAAATACTATGATGTTTTTTCCTGCTCATTTTTTGGTTGTAGTTTGAATAAGAAATCATTTTTAGTTGCGATTCCGAAACTATTTTGTTTCGTTTTCAAAATATTTCTTACTTTAGATTGGTTACATATATATATATATATATATATATATATATATATATATATATATATATATATATATATATATATATATATATATATATATATATATATATATATATATATATATATATATATACACACAAGTATTAGAATCAAGTTAATAGGAAAAACAAAAATCAAATAAAAATTAAACCAAAAAAATTATTAAAAAATATTAAAAAAGAATCCGGCCTGAAGACTTTTTCAAGGGTCACCCTCAGGCAGGGATTCAAATAAAGGGATTTTTTCTGTGAGGACATACAGACATTAAGTCTAATAATGATTCCTCGTGACCCGAAAATCCCCCGAAATTATGCTCAAGAGATATACCATTTTAACAGAAAGGAAATACAAAATAACAAATTAGAAAAAAACCACAAAGTAAAAATACAATAAAAACAATAACAATAAAAACAAAAACAGCATTAAAATTAAAATTAAAATTAAAAACGAAAAGGCCAGAACATACCATCCAACAGTCAAGGAAACTTTAAACAATCGATAGTGATTTCCTGTTTTTGAAAGTTAACGGTAAATTATGTAAACAGAGGTAGGCACCCAGCGCCATCTATTGAGTGATCCAATATGCAAGTAAATTTCTATTTTTATTTAAGCCAAAAGATTAATCCCAAACCATACCTTGTTTAATTAAAAAATTGACATTACAGTAATTTCTAGGAAAATCATTTTTAATTAAATTTTTAAGGAGGATATTTGATGCTTCAATATAAGAATTTTTATTATTGCAAACCCTTTTAATCCTGTTAACTTGTGAGAAAATTAGATTTTTGAAAATTTTAGAGTTTAGATTGGAATAGTAGTTACATAGTTTTGTTATTTTAAAGTTGAAATCATCCCTTTTATCGTATATACCAACTATTGTTTTATCATTAGCAATTTCGATTTTTAAATCCAGAAAGGTAGCCTCAAGTTGATTTATATTTGTATCTTTTAGAATTAAATCTTTTGGATAGCAATTAGTAATAATATTAGTATTGTCGAAGTTAATCAAAAGTAGGTCATCAATATATCTCCACCCGTTTATTAAATTATATTTAATTATTTTTTTCTCATAGTAATGCAGGAAAATATTAGCTAAAGCACTTGAGAAAGCTGTCCCCATTGGAATGCCCTTGACTTGTTTATAAAAATTAATACCATTAAACACGTAATTTTCAGTAATATTAAAATTACATAACTCAAGCCAGTTATTTTTAGGAATGATATTTTCATTTAAATATTCGTCATATATAAAAGTGCAGACCTTTATTAATTTTTCATGAGGTAGATTAGTGTATAAATTTTCGAAATCAAAAGTATTAAGTTTATTAATGTTGTTATCTTTAAGAAAATCCAATACTTCTTTGTTACTAGAAATAATAAAGTTGTCTTCATTTTTTATTTTGTCCAGGATAATTTTTAAGTATTTAAAGAAATGTTTACCCGTATAGTAATTTTGTGGTAGTAACTTTGTGGTTTTTTTCTAATTTGTTATTTTGTATTTCCTTTCTGTTAAAATGGTATATCTCTTGAGCATAATTTCGGGGGATTTTCGGGTCACGAGGAATCATTATTAGACTTAATGTCTGTATGTCCTCACAGAAAAAATCCCTTTATTTGAATCCCTGCCTGAGGGTGACCCTTGAAAAAGTCTTCAGGCCGGATTCTTTTTTAATACTTTTTAATAATTTTTTTGGTTTAATTTTTATTTGATTTTTGTTTTTCCTATTAACTTGATTCTAATACTTTTGTATCAATTCATCTGTGCTTTAGAAGTAGCTGCAATTGCGCTCTCTAAATACTATGAAGTTCCTTTTTGGTTTTAGTTTAAATAGGTAATAAATTTTAGTTGCGATTTCGAAACTGTTTTGTTTCGTTTTCATTTTAGTTTCGTTTTCAAACTTTTTCTTACTTTAGATTGGTTATATATATATATATATATATATATATATATATATATATATATACTAATTAGTAATAAAAACCCAAAAAATAGAATAAAAAAATAAAAAATGGAATCAATAATAAGAAATAATAAAAAAATAGAATCAAAATTAAACCAAATAAAATAAGAATCCAGCCTGAAGATTTTCTCAAGGGTCACCCTCAGGCAGGGATTCAAAATAAGGGATTTTTTTTGTGAGGAGTCTGACTTTAGTTCAGCAGTATTGACCCCTCGTGACCCGAAAATATCCTGAAATTAAGGCCTAAGAGATGCATTATTTTTACAGAAAAGAAACAAAACAAAAAATTATAAAAGAAAACGACCACTAATTAAGTAAAAAAATACAATAACATGAAAACTCTCATAACCAATTATTAAAACAAAAAGGAAAGCACATACCAGCAGCAGGCAACATTTTTATAAAAAGTGTCCCATCTTGTTCATCTTGTTTCTGCTTACGCCATTCAAGGTGATAAATAATTAGAGGCTCTTAGCGTCATCTATTGAGTTAGTTAATATGCAACGAAAAGTCTATTTTTATTTTAGACAAAGGATTAATACTAAATCATCTCTTTTTTTTTATTAAAAAATCAATATCGCAGTAGTTTCTGGAAAATTCTGCAGTAGTTCTGGAAAAAAAATTAATTAAATTTTTAAAGAAATTATAAGTTGCTTCAATATAGGAAATTTTGTTATTACAAATTCTTTTTATTCTGTTGAATTGTGAGAAAATTAAATTTTTTAAAATTTTAGAGTTTAGATTAGAATGGTAATTACAAAGTTTCGTTATTTTGAAGTTGAATTCATCCCTTTTATCGTATAAACTAGGGTTTGACGGTTTTCAAACCCGGTTTTTTAAAGTAAATTTGTCACATTCGAAAACCGGTTTTTAAATTAAGAAAACCGGTTTTAAGAATTCATATTATTATGTAAAAATTAATTTTGAACTTATTTTATTTGCTATTCATTCTATGCAACGGGCAGTAAACACATTTTTTCAACTTGCAAATTGCATTGGCCAGTGCTTGTGCACTGCACAATTGCGCCTCGAATTCGTCAATTTATTTTTTTTATGAACATCCCTTTTCACTTTTTTTTCTTGGAGAAACAAAAGTTTGATAAAGTTTATCTCTTTCTTCTCTTCGGATTTTTTGTCTATTGATATGAAGTCGGTGCTAATAGAAACGTCAGCAATTTGACTGGCTCGTTTCGAAGAACGTGTGAAAGGAATAAATAATTCCCCATTTTCTGCTTCTTAATCACAGTATTTAATGATATCATATAAAATTTTCTTCGTACCACTCCTGAAAGCTTTTTTACACTACTTGAACCAGCCGTATCAATACAAAATACTCAGTTAAAATAAAATGCTGTCAGAAATGACATAACACTCACATACACGTTAAAAAAAATAGAACTAAAAAAGTATCTAATGCGAGAAATCCAAGGTCGAATGTGTTCATCGTTCCGCGTCTCACCCCTTAATGAAATGGATTATCGAAATGTGGTCTCAGAATCCGATCCGTTTCGAGTCACGACAGATTTGCTTAATATTGTGAAGGTGAAAACTGGAAACAAAAACATAAAGTTGTTATATTTGGTAAAAATAACGTAAGTATAAAGTTTGTTTAATTTTTATGTTTATATTTTCTATCTTACATTTTAAAATTTAAATTTTATTATATAAATTTCTTCTATCAAAAATTAGTGTAAAATAAGAAGTTCTGGCTTCTGTTTAATGGAATTTTAAATAAAACACAGGGTGTTAAAATATTCCATATTTTCTTTAGTAACGTTTTAACATAAATTATATCTTTAGCTAGGCATCGGAATTAGATTAAGAAGTGCTTTTTGTTTTCAAAATTCCTAGAAAATGTGTAGATTAGATTATTTTAAATTGCATTAATATTAATAGTTAAAATAGTAAAATTGTAAAATAAACGTCAAAAATATTTATTCAATAACTTTAATGTCATTTTTAGATAAAAATGAGCAAGTTGGAAGTTTGGGATAGTTTCAAAAAGTTCGGGATAGAAAAAGCAATCTGAAATCATTGTAATAAAATGTTGAGCTGCAGAGGATCATCTACGAGCACTCTACATAATCATTTGAAAGCAGTTCATAAAATAATTGTCGGAAATAATATAATTGTTTAGCTTCTTGAAGACCCTGAAGAAAAACTTACAAATCCAAAGACACTGAAAGCTGAATTTTCATTATTTGAACAAACGAATAAAAGAACAAAAAACTTAGATTTGTAATTTGATGCCAAACTCAGTAACTAGTAAACGAGTATTTTCAATTTCAGGCAATATTGTGTCCAAAATAAGAACGAGACTTAGCCACCGTTCAGTGGATATTTTATGTTTTTAAAAATCCTATTTTCTTAGGAGAAATTAAAATTCTTGAAAATAATATAAATATCATTTGAAATTTTTGTTTGAGTTTTCGTTATTTTGTGTAAGTAATATGTATATGTAATCTTTAATTTTGTTTTTTATATTTTGACTTTGATATTGATTTCGTTTTCGTTTTTCGTTTCGTTTCGTTTTCGTTGATATTGAACAGGGAAAAATATTTTATTTTTCCCTATTCAATTTTTTTAGACAAAAATTCGAAAACCGCCTAAAACCGGTTTTTTTGGAAATGTCGAATTTGAAAACCCGTTTTTCAAAAAGTCGGTTTTTGTATAAACCCTAGTATAAACCAAATATTGTTTTATCATTAGCAATTTCGATTTTAAAATCCAGAAAGGTAGCTTCAAGTTGATTTTTTTTTGTTTCTGTTAGAGTTAAATCTTTTGGATAGCAATTAATTACAATATTGGTATTATCTGAGTTTATCAAAAGTAAGTCATCAATATATCTCCAATCGTTTATTAAATTATATTAAATTATTTTTTTCTCATAATAATGTAGAAAAATATTGGCTAAAGCACTTAAGAAAGCTGTTCCCATTGGAATGCCATTTATTTGTTTATAAAAATTAATTTCATTAAAAATGTAATTTTCAATAATATTAAAATTACATAATTCTAACCAGTTAATTTTAGTAACAACACCTTCATTTAAATATTCGTCATATATAAAAGTTCAGACATTTATTAATTTTTCATGAGGCAGATGGGTGTATAAATTTTCGAAATCATAAGTTTTAAGTTTATTAATGTTGTTATCTTTAAGAAGTTCTTTGTTACTATTAATTATAAAGTTATTTTCATCTTTGATTTTGACCAGGATAATTTTTAAGTATTTAAAGAAAAGTTTACCCGTAAAGTAATTATAACTGCCAATGTTACAAATCACAAATCTGAATGTTTTTTTTAATTAGTTTTTTAAATGAAATTTAACTTTTGGGAAGAAATAAGAATAGTTTAAAGAGCAACTCAAATTTTTTTTTTTTTTTTTTTTTTTTTTTGCGAAAGCTAGCATGTTTTTATCTAATTTCTTTTTCCCCGTGTTCTTTAAAATATAAGTTACATTAGAGCTATATTCATTAATAATAGTATTTACAAATTAAACAGAAATTATTTGCTGATTTATCTATTACTGTAATAACAAAATTTTCTTTAAAATTTTTTATTTCTTTTTTTAATGTTTTGCTAAAATAAATCTCGCGTTCTTTAGATCTGTCAAAATCAGTATTCACTTTAGATTTAATTTCCTTTAAAATTCACACTTTCCATTCTCCGAAACCTTCCGCAGGCCAATGGTATTTTCTAGATACTTTAGCAATAAAAATATCCAAATCTTTTCCAATAGAAATTAAGATTTTATTATTTTTATTTTTCTCTTAATCTAAATTTAGTTCCTAATTCCATTAACTCTTTTAAAGAACTGGATACAATAATTTTTAAATTTCCTGTAATACTATGACCTTTATCCACATCTAAAAAATCTTTATAGCTTTCTTTGTTATAATTACAATCTGTTTTATTTATTTTATCTAAATTTTTGTTATAGTAAATATAATTACAAATTTGTTTCCGTGATGTACAACTAAATGCTATTAAAAAGTTGCTTTATACGATAAAAGAGTTGAATTCAACTTTAAAATAACGAAACTTTATAACTACCATTCTAATCTAAAATCTAAAATTTTCAAAAATTTAATTTTCTCACAATTCAACAGGATAAAAATTGTTTGTAATAACAAAATTTTCTATATTGAAACAACTAATAATCTCATTAAAAATTTAACTAATAATGAATTTCCCAGAAACTACTGCAATATTGATTTTTTAATAATAATAATAAAAAAGAGATGATTTGGTATTAATCCTTTGCCTAAAATAAAAATAGACTTTCCATTGCATATTAACTAACTCAATAGATGGCGCTAAGAACTTCCAATTTTTTATCACCTTGAATGGAGTAAGCAGAAACAAAATGAACAAGATTGGTCATCTTTTATAAAATTTTTTGCCTGATGCTGGTATGTTCTTTCCTTTTTGTTTTAATGATTGGTTTTGAGAGATTTTATGTTATTGTATTTTTTGCTTAATTAGTACCGTTTTCTTTTATAATTTTTTTTGTAAAAAATGGTGTATCTCTTAGGCCTTAATTTCAGGGGATTTTCGGGTCACGAGAGGTCAATACTGTTGGACTAAGGTCAGACTCCTCACAGAAAAAATCCCTTATTTTGAATCCCTGCTTGAGTGACTCTTGAGAAAGTCTTCAGGCCGGATTCTTATTTTATCTGGTTTAATTTTGATTCAATTTTTTTCTTATTAACTTGGTTTTTATTACTAATTAGTCTTGATTCATCTGTGTTTTAGTAGTAGCTGCATTTGCGCTCTCTAAATACAATGATGCTTTTTCTACTTTTTTTAGTTTTTAATTTTTTAGTTCGATTCCGAAATAATTTAGATTGCTTCAGAAATAATTTTTAATTTCATATTGCTTATATATATATATATATATATATATATATATATATGGGTTCGCTTGTAGGTTGGTGTATGGTGTGAAAACGTTTAACGACATTTATTAAACACGAAGACACAGAGACTACAAATACACAGTCGGGAATAACACAGGCAACACACAGCAGCACACTACAATAGGCAGCAGCCCACAAGTAGTAATCGGTAGTAATAACAACCACAGCACACAAAACGGCCAGGCAGAATTCAGAAGGACGGGGGAGTCTACGTAACTTCTTTCTACGATCTCTCCAAACGCCTGCAATTCTCCACTGTCTCCTCGCTTTAACAGTATCCAACTGCCGACTCGCTACTACATGACTGATTACTCCTTATATGACTCGATATTGCTTCTTCAATAAACACCAGGACTTGGCACACAGCTCAATTCAGCAATCGCTTGAGCTCCACACAACGCTCTCTCTTCGCTGGACTGATAAATTATTCCGCCGTTGCTTCGCTTCTCGACGACTCATTCACGACGACTCATTCACGACTCGTTTCATAATTGACTTCGGCTTGAGACCTTTTATAGTCCTCAGGAGGAGGAGAGAGAAGGTTCTGGAATATCCATGCTTATTTCGGTTCCTATTCGGCTCAATCGCTAAAATTCTGGAAGTTTCCAGTACTATCTATTTTGTCGCCAAATGATTGCCAAGTTTGTCGCCAAGCTCTGGGATCACTGAGCGGCATCCGATCAACATCCAACAGAGCTGATCGTAAAACTGTCTTTCCAGTGATTGAACTTACCATGCTGGAAGCAACATTACAGGTTTGTAACTATATATATATGTAAGTATATAATTTTTTTAATCAGAAGGCAGTTTCGATGATATTGAAGAGACTTTCGATTTTTTTGACGTCGTTTTATTTCATCTGAAGGAGGCACGCATCATGTACAAGCAGGAGCGACGAGCACACATAGAACACAGAATGACACAGAGCGAAAAATGATGGGAAGCTCTTGAACATTTTATTCCTGTTCTTATATAACATGAGATATTGATAGGGAAAATATTTCTCCGTAGTGCTTATATACAACGAGATTTCGATAGGGATTTTTGCTACACGCGCCGACGAGGCAAGGGAAACACAGGGATCTTTTAAAAAAGAATTTGTTAAGTCAGCGGTATTTTGTCCCTTTACTCGGAGTGTGGGAACATGAGGCTTTTAGCCGATTCAGCAATTTTACAAAGCTTCTGTTGAATAGAAAAAGGGGGATAGGATGGGAAAAAGTGGGATAGAATCAGGAAAGAGAATATTCTAGAATGAAAAAACGGGCGAAATTGAGCTAAAAATTAGGAAATTAATTAAGTTTTAAATTAAATTTTTAAAATATCACTACACGCACACGCAATATTTTTTCTATCCTACTACAAAGTAGAAAAATATAGTAAACGGTTATATATTATTATAATTTTTTTTGCTTTATATGATTGTGAATTCCGTAAATATCTATTTCTGTTATATGTTTTATAAATGTTCTGATTTTAATAAAATTCCCGAGTAATGCTCATCAAACTGTCCAGCGACCAGCATGAATATGGATATGAGGGTATGAGACAGCATTCCTTTTGGAGATCATTTTGATGGAAAGAGTGCCATTTAATGAAAATGAAAGAGGTGACAAGCTGAGGGGATGAAGCCCCAAACACCTGTTTACTACGAATGGACGTTTTATATAGCATACCTGGGATCTGCTGGAAAACCATAAATACTGAAGGAATTAATGAGTCAAAGCGAGTCTATTGTATTGCGCTCCATTTACTTTACTTTTTTACTATTCAAACAGCAAGAGAGTTTCATCTGTAACAATGAAATAAAATGCCATTTCATTTGCAAGTTTTTGAAAGAGAAAAAAATTCGAACACATAATTAAGAATGCACCTAGAAACAAATAATCTAATGAAGCACTGCTTCATTTGTTTCAGTTGAATGCACGTCAATGCTTATGGAAAATGGAAAATCGAAGGGAGAATTACCCCCTGGTAATTTGAGTTGCTTTCTGTAAGTTTTGGTTGCTTCTAATTAGAAAAAGACAAATATTTATCTAGTTGCATTTGACATTAAAAAATCCAATAAAATTTATTGAAAATATGAGTCTATAAAAATTAAAAATAGTAAAATTAATTGCTTAGCTACAAATATGCACTGATTTTTTAATTATTCTTTTTTTGACTTTATAAAGGACAGAATTTAAGTCTGGTTGATTTTTTTCAAGGACCACTTTTGAACTGCCATCACATTTCATGAATATCGGTTCTGGCATTATTCCAAACATGGAAAACGTTTCATCGAAAACGTGAATATAATAGATGATCAATTTTTACTCTTATTTTTTTAAACACCGTTGTTTAAAATATGCGATCGATATTTCTTCTCTTGTATCTACAAGTAAATTAGGGGAAAGTTTAAAACTTCAGTAAAGGCTTCAGACTAAAACTGGTACTCTTTGTTTTTTATAAGTATTAGCATTCCAAAAGAAATTAATGCATGCCAAAAAAGAAAATAAGTTATACAAATTTTATCGCTTGTGTAAAAAAAAAAAAAGAAAAAAAAATCAAAGTAATGAAAGAAATTTAAAAGGATGAAATTTTTAAAAACCTATGCTGGATATTTATATCACATATATAAATACATGGTTATATTGATATTGTCAACAATTGTTTGTAGCTTTGTCAATTAAAAGTTTTTGTCCAAAATCACATCATATAAGTTCCCGAAAACGGTTATCTTATATTTAATTTTTTTTGGATGGTATGCTAGAAATTGTTGTTGATTACTTTTTATTTTCTCGTATACGTAGTGCAGAGAAAGTACAGCAATCGTCGAAAAATTTCGAAGTGGAGAATCTTTGATGAATTTCTATCTTTTAGAGCTTCCCGAGTTCGAAAAACACATTTTTGGGAAATGTCCGTCTGTCTGCTTGTCACAAAGATAACTCAAAAACGCCTTGAACTAGACGGATGAATTTTGGTTTATGGGTTTAAAATCAAAGTTCAGGATTTCTATCAAAGTTTTAAAAAAATTCGTTCTTAGGAAGTTTGCCTGTCTGGCGTTTGGCGTTTGCACGTTTGGCGTATCCGTCGATATATACTTTCACAAACGTGTCAACGTGATAACTCAAAGGCGCAATGACATTATATTAAAGTTGATACAGGATTTTAGGACTACAAATGCAGTTTTATATCAAATTTTTGTTTTAATCGGCTAAAAAAACGTGTCTAAAACACAAATTCGATTTTCGGATACGATTAACCGCATGCTAGGGATTAATCGCCAAATAAAAGTACAAGTAGATAGATAATCTGCTAATAAATTTTAGATATTGATATTTATTTGTATATAGTATGCTTATATGAATATTGTTGATTTTCTGTACTGAATTTCCATTTGGGGCTGCACAGTTTTTGTAGCGAAAATTTTAAATTTCTTTCCGAAACTATTTAGTGCATTTGATATATAGACTATGGCACAATTTTGATGTGAACTTCTTAAATGGTTCGGCAGCAAGATACCTTAAATAGGATAAGTTTAATTACAAAAAAATTATTGTACATGCTGTGATAAATAAATCGATAAATTGATATCAGTATTTTGAATAACTTTGCTAGGGACTAATAACCAAATATCTCGCCAAGCATTATAGGATAGATTCAGTAAAAATGCTATATTCATGGCAAAGGTTAATATTTCGTCGTCAATGCCATGTAAAGCGTTCCCTGGCATCACACATTTATTAGAGAGTAAGTGGGAAAGTTTTGGGAAACCATTCCTACTGATTAAGCTGTATTAGATTGCAGTGTTGAAAACTGTTTTTGGTGGAACTGCGTTTTCAAATTATTTGTGCTCCGTCTTAGAGACGCCTTTCCCCTATTCCAGTTGTAGTGATCAGTGAAACCGGCGCATGCGCAGTTTCTGTTGAACATTGATACGCTTCTTTTTTATTACTTTGTGATTCAGAATTTGTAATGCCTAATTAGTGATGTAACGTAGAACGATGTTGCTTTGTGTTCGTGTTCGTCAATAAATGTTATTCTGTGTTTTATGATATCTTCGATTCATTGAAAGCTAGAAATACATTTTAGATGTAGATTATTAAATAACTGAACCACATAATAGAGTTAGAATGGCGCGATTACATTTAGATTTATTTGATGAAAGTTCTGGCGCCATATACATCAAGCAATTTGTATTTTAAATATTTTGACTTATTTATGCGGAAATCGATGTTTCTTATCAAGTGATTTCGAGTATTGTTTATAAATGTTTGCTGTCAGTGGTTTGACATTTCTCGTTTTGAAAGTATAGTAAAATTTAAATAGGTAAATACTTCAAATCGGAAAACGACTAGCTGTTTTTGGCGATATTAAAGACTAGCTATTTTTGGCGATCACTTGGTTCGTTGGAAGAATTGGTAGCATATACATTCAGTTGATAATATATAATATATCTGTATTTGATAATATATAGCATATACTATTCATTTATAGATTCGCATGTCTGACTTGACTGTATAAAATATATTACATCTAGTATTTATTACAGCTGACTTTATACGGGAGTCTCCGACGGCGAATTCACTGTTCACCAATGCTGTATTTAATTTTTTTTTAAATTTTTACTTTCTCTCATGCCTAGAGAGAAAGATAGACAGATAGAAAAAGTACTGTATTCGTAAAAAAAAAAAAAAAAAAAAAAAAAAAATCAAACTTGAGATTTTGACGAATCTGCTCATTCTAGATCTCCATGAGTTCGAAAAACACATTTTTGGATGATGTCTGCCTGTCTGTTTGTGACAGAGATAATTCAAAAACGCCTTGAGCAAATAAATGAAATCTGGTATACGAAAATTTGTTGATTTCTAAGAAATTTCGAGCAAAATCCGTTCAGAAGAAAATTGTTTGGCTGATCGAATATATATTAACAAGGTAACTACAGTACAAAAAAAAATCTATATAGATAAAATTTGGTGCACATATTTAACATCTATAGTATAGACATTTGTCAAATTTTGAGCCACATCGAATGAAAAGTTGACCATCTGTCGGCCTGTGCTTTCAGAAACATGATAACTCAAAAACACAAAAATATCTTGGATTTTGGTAGGGATTTTGTGATTATGGGTGTCATTCTGTATCAAATTTTTGTTTTAATCGATTGGGAAAAACATGTTTAAAATATAAATTCGATCTTCGGATATATTACTAACCTCATGCCAGAGATTAATCGCCAAAAATACTCGACAAGGATGACTCGTTGGATTCAATAAAAGTTCTAAATTTATACCAAATTTTGTAACTATTGTAAGCCAATATCATGCAAGAGGTTTTCAGGGATAACACGGGCTGCGGTGGCTTGGTGGTAAGGTCTCGGCTTCGGAACTGGAAGGTTTCAGGTTCGTGACCAGATTCCACCGAAGAACCGTCGTGTAAGGGGGTCCGTTGCACTTTACATCCGTCATGACCAAATGTCCTCCCGCTGGTGTGGAGAGGGGAGTGCTAGCTCAGGTGTCGTCCTCGTTATCTGACCGCGGTTCAAATTATGAGGTCCGTCCCAAAATAGCCCTAGTGTTGCTTTAAAAAACAGGGCGTTAATATAACTCAACTTCAGGGGTAACACTTTTATTAGAGGGTAGGCGAGAGGGTTTGGGGGAAATTACACCTGCTGGTTTTAGAAGGAGATTGGATATGTAAGACAACAAAAAGGTGGCTTATAAAAGTAAAACAATTTATTTGATTCTTTTATATAAATGGTTTCGATCTTGGTTGTTTTAATGGATATGGTTTGGTTATATTAACGTCCCGTTTTGAAGCAACATTAGGGCTATTTTGGGACAGACCTCGTAATTTTGAACCGCGGTCAGATGACGAGGAAGACACCTGAGCTCGCATCCCCCTCTCCACACCACACCACATCAACGGGAGGACATCTGGTCATGGCAGATTTAACGTGCCACAGACCCCCTTACACAACGGTTCTTCGGGTCACGAACCTGAAACCCTCCGGTTCCGAAGCCGAGACCTTACCACCAGGCTACCGTGGCCCGTTGTTTCAGTCGAATAATCATGCATAGTCCATTCAACTGTTCAAATACGATCAACCTTACCGCTGTTTTTTCTTTCAGATTACAAATTATTGTTTGGAAAGGATCATGAACTCATGTTCCCCTCCCCTTATATCCCTTTTCGATCGAATGATAATCGAATGTTTACATTTCAATAAAAAGTTGCTTTCTTACTTATTCCTTTGAATAATTTTTATAAGTAATTCTAAATTAAATTTTGTAAGGCTTTGATACAATATAAATTCCTACCATGAAATTTTAGAACCAAAAAGCTATTCAAAATTCGGAAATCAATTTATCGATTGATTTATTGCAGTATATATAATACATTTGTTTTGTAATTAAATTTCTCCTATTTAAAGTATCTTGTTGCCGAAACCCTTCAATAGATTAACGTTAAAATTGCGTCATGGTCTGTATAAGAAATACAATAAATATTTCCAAAAAGAAATTTAAAATGTCTGCTTCAAAAAGAACTGTGTGCGGCCCCAAACGGAGATTAAATATAGAAAATCAGCAATATGGTATAGAAACAACAATTTTTGCATTAATTGATTGGTTAGAATCTACTTGTCGTCGAACGTCATTTATGAGACAATGGAATTCAAGAGTTGAATAAATTAATTTATTAAGAGTCATTTAAACTCTTATAAATTAATTTATTAAGAGTTGAATAAATTAATTTAGTCAACTCTTATTAATATTTTTATCAGATGTATAATATACAAAAAACAACATACAACGCTTAATTACAGACAGATGTTGAATTAAAATTCCGATTCAGAGTTCATATTATAAAAAAAAAGGTTTGAAAAATGTAATAGTGAATCATGTAAACAATAACGCCATTACAATTACTTCACTTCACTTTCAAAAGAATGCGATTTAATAATTTAACCTAGGTTGATGATTAACTACAATAATTTCTGTTGTTTCTAATTGCACTTGTCATAGACAAACCTACCGACTTTAGAAGTCAGTGATTTTAAGCCAAGGGTGCGTCTCTTGTTTTTTCAGTAGCGTCATCGATTGCCAAGAGTACGACTTAGCTACGCACACGTCACAACCCTTTTTATGGGGCGGACTTCATTCATGCATTTCATTCACTCTTCCACAGGTCGTAATTTAGACCTGAATCAGAGAACGATCACCCCTGATTCAATACCTCCAGTGATATTACCCTCGACATGGAGGGTATTGTAACCACGATAAATTTATACGTGCGCCAGCCACCACACACGGAGAGTCTTCGGCAGGTGAGGTTCGAGCTCGCAACCTGAGGCACGCGATTCCAACGCCCTACCAACCAGGTTATCCCGGCCCTTCATGCAATAATTTCTTCGAAGAAAAATTGGCTCAAATATGAATATTGCCTCAAAATCTACCACATTGGCAACTTTGGAAAATTTAGGTTATAATATTATTTGAAAATATTTATTGTTATTTGTGCTTAAACTTTACAAAGTATTTTTGTAATTTGTATAAAATATAGATGAATTATATAAATAAACATTTTGAGTTGCAAATGGTTTTACAAGAAGCATACTATATTGCATATTAATGCTAAATTTGGCACAATAATTGGAGAAAATTTGTATAATATTGTTCTGCAATGTATTGAAGCAATGTAAAATTTAAAAATTTTGTCACACCATTTAATATTGACTTTCAGTACTGTATAGTTTAAATTTCAATAACATACAATTCATACAATTAAATAAAACAATAAATTAGAATGCAGAAAAATTAAAACTTTATGTCTGTAAATCATATTATTCATATTTTGATAATCTTTATTTTCCGATAAATAAAAAGAAAGTATTAAAATAAAAAAAAATAAAAAATCAGGTTCGAGATATTCATGAATTACCACGCGCTTCAGATCTTTATGAGGGTGAGAAATACATTTTTGGAATTATGTCTATCTGTATGGCATTTTAGTTATCCGCCTGTGAACGTAATAAAATTCGTCTGTGTGTCTATTCGAGGTGATGACGAGAACTTCAGAATAAAAGGTTAGATCGATAACATTTGGAAAAAAGTTTTCACATTTAAATTATAGGTTTGTAACAAATTTTGAATCAAATCCACCAAAGCATTAACCGTCTGTTGTTTTATAAATTCGCATACATATAAATACAATGATTCATAGATGCCAACGACTTACATAAATAAAATTTTATTTATGACTAGCTGATACTTGGCACCATGTTGCCACAGAAGAAATAATTTTAGAAGTATCGTTTGGAATTTGAAATAGCTATCTTGTTTAATTAGGAATGATAGAAAGAATGATATTTATTTTCTTGTCGACAGTAAATACTTTCATTGAAATTGAATGACATTTAAAGAAGAAGTATAAATAATATTTATTCTATTTTTTCACTAAATATAATAATAGTACTATGTCTATATCCTACGCGCAAGTGCAAGCAATAAGTTGGTAAACTCTTATAGCAATCCGATGAACGGTACGGCAGCGCATTAAATACGAACAAACATTTTGCTTATATATTGAATATAATAATTGTACTACGCCTATAGCCTATGCGCAAGTGCAAGCAATAAATTGACAAATTTTTATCGCAATCGGATGAATGGTACAGCAGCGCATAAAATACGAACAAACAAAAATTCCTTTTTAGATATTAGATTTTGTTACTAAAATCTTAGTTCTCCGTCCACTTTTGACTTCAATCGGTTAAAAATAATTCATCCAAAATGAACATTTGGTTTTCTTCACCATATTACGAAGAACAAAATGAATCATTTGTGCCGCCTGGAAAATAAAAATCTGAGATCTCGAAGCATTCACGGTCTTGTAGCGGTTCCTCAGTTTTTAGAAATGGTGATAATTCATATTTTTGGGAGTATGTGCTGGTTGAGGTTCGAACTCTCAACGTTAGGGTTCATAGCCGAGTAACATAACCACTAGACAAAAGAGTACTCTCTTCTCCGGAAGTTGTTATCTGGCTTATAATATTACCACCACAACAGTCCCCCACCAGTGAGTCGGTAGAGTTTATCGCGCCAGTTATGGCGAGCGACGAACGTTGATATCGCGCCAAGTGTTATGGCGGGCGACTGCGAGTGTGTGTGAGTGGTTGGGCCGGTAGATGGAGTCACGACAGCAGAATGAAGGATGCGGTTGTTCAGAACCAGGGTCACCAATGTGCGGGTTGAGGTTCGAACTCGCAACGTTAGGGTTCATAGCCGAGTAACATAACCACTAGACAAAAGAGTACTCTCTTTTTCGGAAGTTGTTATCTGGCTTATAATATTACCACCACAAGTATACGAGAAAGTTTCTGGGAGACTACTTTTTCTGGTTTAATTGATTTTCTTTTATCTCGGCATTTTTCATGTTATCTCACTTATAGCTTAGAATAGCATAATAGTTCTGGACTTTTTAGTTAGCTTATCTGGATCTTATCTAAGATACTCATAAGACCTGAATGGTATAGAGAAAGAATGCTTAATAAGACTTTCAACTCGATTTGAAGTTTCATGTATTTCATCTATAATTTTTACTAATCCTTTTCAGTAAATGTTTCTTCTACAAATCTCAAGTTAAGAATTTAATCTGATATATAAAAATTCTTCTCTCCAAGCTGGTAGGCAACGATGGATTCTTTTCCCACTATTTTAATATTCCTTCAATCTTTAGACAAAACCCAACGATAATGATCTTCCCTAAACATTCTCGCATACCCTCCAATTAATTCACTCCCCCCTCCCTTCCCACATAAAACTATCGACCTTGGATAAGGGCACGATTGCCTTGAATGGCGTCCACTAACGGCATTCAAAGTAGTAACAAAGTACAGATCTGGTGATAATAAACATTTGACTATAATTCTACCTTTTTTTTATAATATAACCAATATTATTGATTTAAATCATTGCGTTTAGAAATTATAGCATTTACATACATGAGAAAGTATGGACCGACAGATGGTCAACCGCTTGACAGATTTGGTTCAATTTCAACATTTGATACGAATCTCTATTTTAGATTCTAAACTTGTGTACCAAATTTTATTTCCATAGGTCTTTGAGTTTGGTAGTTATTGTGTCAATTTGTATTCAAACAGCTGGACAGATAGACTTTTCTTAATAGATTTTGCTCAACTTTTGATAAAAATCTAGAAATTTGGTGAAAATACCTTATATGAAATTTCATTTGCCTATTTCAAAGCAATTTTGAGTTATATTTGTTACAGGCAGACAGACAGACTGACTGACAGACAATCATAATACCAAAAATATGTTTTTGGGATTCAGGGAGGGCCGAAAAATAGAGCTTCATCGAAATTTCGAGTTTGAATTTGTGTACGATAAAATAAAAATGAAATATTACATATTGAAGAAACAAAAGGTAATGTTTATATTGCTATCGAATAATTTAGTATTTACTGTAATTTAAATAAAATCAAAGTACAAAAATTATAAAAATAACATAGAAATCTAAGTTTGTTACAAAGTTTACATTATTGAACAGCTTTGAAGTTTTGGCGGGACAAAAAGTTTGTATTAGTTCGGAAGAACTGAAAGTTTATCTCTGCATTTTAAACATGTTTGAAAAAATTAACTATTGTTTGCAAGTATTGCTCTTACAATTAAATCGAAACAACAAAGTTTTATGGTAGAAAGTAAGAATTTATCTTTTTATTTTTCATTGATATTAGGGAGAAAAATCGTCTGGTTTTCTTAATTAATATTGGAATTAAAATCTTGTTGTGCATTTCAATATTTCAATTATAACCATTAATTGGAGTAAATAGAATATTACATGCCATCAGGTTTTCTAAAAACTATTCTTCAGCACTATTGTATTTATTATTAAATACATACCATTATGAAACATAGTTAATAAATTAACCTAATAACAATTTTTTGGCGATTATATGCTATTCGTCAGTTAATAAAAGCAGCTATAATGAATATGATTTATTATTCCAATATTTTTTAATACAGTATTCCCTCACTAATGAGTCAAACAAACAAACAAAAAAAAACCCCAAAGGACTAGGAATTTAACAAAGGCTCTGGAATGACAAGGTTCATTAAAAAAATATATTTACAATGTCTCACAAAAGTGATGGGACACTTGTGCTTTACAAAAGGAAACTGTAATAAAATAAATTAAAAAACATGTACACATTTTTTGTGGGTGTGTTTCATACTTAAATTTAGTAACAATTTTTACATAACATACATTTTGTCAAAATATTAAAATATTAATTTAATAAAAATACAATTGTTTAGAACGGAGCAAAAAATAGCTCACATAAGTGATGGGACACCATTAGATATGCAACAAAAATCTTCTGAAATAAGCAATAAAAATATTTTTGGTGGTTTTATTTTTACTCAAAAGCAATTGGCAATAATTTATAAAATCGTCTGCAGTATTTCTCTCCAGTTTGTTTTGGAATTTTTGTATTTTTTAGCTCTGTGCAGCCATGAATGCTAAACGAAAAGAAACTTCGCCTGAAATTCGAAAATTGGTTATTAATTTGCATATTGAACGTGGAAAATCTATTAGAAAACTGCTGAAACAGTTAACTTGAATCATTCAACAGTTTTCAATATCATTAAACGATATAAAAAGAATCATATTATTCAGGATAAAAGAAGACCTGGCCGACCATCAAAGCTATCCAATGGAATAAAGCGAATTATCGTTCGAAATATTAAAAAAAAATTCAAGAAAGAGTGTTCCTAAAGTTGCTGCTGATTTACAAGCATTATATGGAATAATTGTTAATCCTGAGACTATTAGAAGGGTAATTCGATCTGCTGGATATCACGGTAGAGTAGCCAGGAAAAAATTCTTCGTAAGTGAAAAGAATAGAAAACATTCAGAGTAGCTTTCGCAAAATCCAACATAAATAAGAATTCTGATTACTGGAATAAAGCTATATTTGCTGATGAGAATAAATTTAATATATTTGGTTCTGACGATAGAATCTTGGTGTGGAGAAAACCCAGGGAAGAATTTCGCAAACAGAACTTAGTGCCAACAGTAAAACATGGTGGAGGAGGAGTTATGGTATGGGAGTGTATGTCGTCCGCTGGAGTTGGTAATCTTGTTTTTATTGACAGTATAATGGATCAGTACAAGTATATTGACATTTTAAAGCAAAATTTGAAATATTCAGCACGAAAATTAAACCTTCATAACGATTTTAAATTCTACCAGGACAATGACCCCAAGCACACTGCTTTGATCGTTAGACTCTGGTTACTGTATAACTGTTCTGAAATAATAAAAACACCACCACAATGTCCAGACTTATATCCCATAGAGAATATTTGGCAAGAATTGGAATCAAGAATTCGCAAGCACACCATTTCTTCAAAACAACAATTAAAATCGGTGCTTCAAGAAGAATGGGGTATAATCACTCCAGAAATCACAAAAAAATGAGTCGAATCCATCCCAAGAAGATTAAATCATGTTTTAAAAGTAAAAGGAAATCCAACAAAATATTAAAACCTTTTAAAAAGTAAAATTTTTGGATAAATATTTGATGGAAAAGTAAGTGTCCCATCACTTATGTGAGCCATTTTTTGCTCCGTTCTAAACAATTGTATTTTTATTAAATTAATATTTTAATATTTTGACAAAATGTATGTTATGTAATAATTGTTACTAACTTTAAATATGAAACACACCCAAAAAATTTTTGTACACGTTTATTTATTTATTTTATTACAGTTTCCTTTTGTAAAGCACAAGTGTCCCATCACTTTTGTGAGACACTGTACGTATATAAAGAACTAAAAAATTCACATCTTCTGGAAATTTTTAAACTGAACGTTTGTACATAATGTAGCTATTAAATCTTTCTCTTCTTTATTTTTGTTTAATTAATTTTTATTCAAGATTTTAATCTTTACTCCATGTGCATTTAAAGAGTTTCAAATTATGGAAATAAAAGAAAAGTTTCATTTAATTTTTTTTAAAAAACTAGCAACATAAATTATTGATGTTAGAGACAGTCAAAATTAGGGCAGAAAACTTTAAATATAACAGTTGTCCATTTTAATAAGACTCTAATTTGGTTAATTGGATATATTTTTCTATTTTCAACACAGGAAATAGACAATTATAATGATCAGCCAATTAACTAACAGGATATCAATCAACTTACAAAAACATAAAATAGATTAACGCTCAAATTTTGAATTACATTTTGCAATATTCATTTCATAAATAATAATTTTTAAAAGTAAAATTCTGCACTCTAATGATATGTGCAATAAATAGGAGTTTTTTTTTATTTAAACGCTTTCGTTAAATTGGAATTTTTGTTCATTTGGCGATCCTTTGGTTTGCTGTCTGCAGCGTTACTGAGAGTATACTGTATTAAAAAAAAGGCAATCATTATAGATTTTACCCAAGTATGTGTACCTGTATTAAATGTATAATAGCGATTAAACGCTAAAAATATTATATAATTTTATTGACTATGTTCCCCAATGGCATGAGGTTAAACTTAAAGTTCGGCAATGGAATGAAGTTAATACACAAAATATGAAATATATTTTTCAAAAATACTGATGATTTAAAAAAAAACTTCCTTTTACTCCAATTAATAATTATAATTGAATTATTCAAAGCCGCAACAGATAAGATCTTAATTCCAGCATTAATTAAGAAAAGCAGACGATTTCCCCCTACAATATAATTGAAAATTCAAACGATAAATTCGTACTTTGTATTATAAAATGATATTCTCTGCATTTAAATGAAAGAATATTTGCAAACGATGTTAATTTTTTTCATATATTTTTAAAATACGAAGACAAATTTTTAATTCTGGACAACTAATACAATCTTTTGAATTTGTTTAAAAAAATTGAAAGTTTTTCAATAATATAAATTTTGTAACAAACTTATATTTGTATATTATTTTTATCATATTTTTTACCTAAATATAATTTATTTTGCAATAAATACTGAATTGCTCGATGGCAATAAAATCCTTATCTGCGATTGCTTTAAAATTTAATATTTCATTGTTTTTGTCTGTAAAAATTGAAAAGTATTAGAAAACAATAACTTAAATGGAAAGGAACCTACCTTTGTCTTCCAGCTTACCTAGAGGATTTTTTAAAGTAGTACCACAACATTTTCAGAGTGATGAGCTCAAGTAATGCTATTATTAAATAAAATGCCTTCTTACTAAATAAACATCTAATATATGTTCATATTATTTGATAATATAATTTCTTTTTTTTTTAAATTCAAGTAAAATATTCAAATACCATTTTATATTTGAATATTTAAAATTCCATGACAAAATTATAAGCTTCTTTTGTTTATAGACTTTTATTTTATTACATTGAATATTTGTGAAATGTGAGAATACTAGAATTAAATGTGAGAATAGTACACTACTGTATGAAAATTTCTGTTTTTTATTAATTATTTTTCAGCGGCCTTGAATCATTTTTTATTGTCATTGTATTGTTGCGGCCTTGTGTCATTGTATTGTTTAACCGTTTTTCAAATCGGTTCCATTGCCATTTTTCTCGGTCAGTTTTTTTTTCTCTGATTACAATTAGAGCTATGTAGAAAAAAAATCGATTTATCGATGTCATATTGATGGATCAAGGTCCAAGGTAAATCACAATATAGTAATATGCTTTACACGATTAATTTTCTTTTTCTATGTTTAATGGATATTTACTCGGAATTTTTTTATCATATTGTTTTTCTTTTTTTTTTCTCGCAATTTTTATCAGGATTTCTGTAAAAAGCTGATAAAAATTGCGAAATAATAATTCTGTTAATATATTATACTACTTACTTAAACAAGCATATAATTTTGGTATACATTGTTTTCTATTAATTAAACTGAAAGTTTCGATCATATAATAGCAATTTAAATACAATATAAACATTATGTACCATTTATTTTCAGATATACAGGGTGGTTATAATTAAAGTCCCACTTTGAAATGGTCATAAAAGGAAAACTATTGGACCTAATGTCATCAAACTTGGTAATAATTTAAAGGAGGTAGGTCATGGGAATTTCTTTTCCACCAAAAAAAAGTTCAAAACCTCAATATCGAGGGAGAAGTAGTGTTGTATGCATTATTATTAAACAAAACAGGATATGAAGACATCGGTTTAAAATGTGTTTAATCATTTCTGAAATGTGCTACAAAGCATGTTCAATCTGCGTTATCTTAAAAGCAATGTTTGTGGTGATAATTTAAATAATTTGGCGGAACTGAAAGATGCGATACACCGACATGTGCATAACTTTCTTCCTGATATGCTAAGAGCTACTGTTGAGAATGCAGTAATGTAATTTAACTTACTTTCAGAAAACGATGGACGCCACATTGAACAAGATTAAACGCATTTTAAACCGGTGATTTCATGTCTTATTTTGCTTAACAATATTGCATACAGCGCCTTTTTCTCCCTGGTGGGGAATTTTTGAACTTTTTGGGGGCAGAAAATAAATCCCCACGACATCCTTTAAACTATTACCAAGTTTGATAACATTTGGTCCAGTAGTTTTCCTTTTATGACTGTTTCAAAGTAGAACTTTAATTATAATCCCCTGTATTTACAATTTAAATGTTTACAATTTTTATGTTTAGTTGATTTTAAACTTGCGAAATTTTTTTTCCAAAACTATGATAATAGCAAATTTTTAGAATATCAATTAATACTTTTATAAATTATGATTAAAGATCACGTAAATAACTGAACTCCGAATATATCTTTTCAGCAACAGATGATAAATGTTATTTAATTTGAAAAAGTCTGTAATAAAACATTTACAAGATTAATAGTTGATGTTACTATTATTAAAAAATCACTGCTTCAAATTTAAGACTCAAAGCAGATATTAACGCAGTATTCGAAAAGAAATTGTTGCTGATCGAACTATTGATACCGAAACCCGTGATTAGTCTCGGCAGCATTTTCCGATTTCATTCGGGAACATGAAAATAAAGCCTGCGCTACGTCAATGAAAGGGTTATGTTGATAGGAATAGCCTATGTTGGAGGAATTATAGATATTTATTACTAGGATTTATTTCAGTTTATGTGAATTGAGCACATTGGAATTTCAATTACATTAACAGCCAGCGTAAAGTATTATTTCTCTCTTTGCCATTTTATTCATGTATTTTTTTTTCAAATATGAAATAGGATTACTTTAAAAATGCTTCTCATTTAAATAATTTAATATTTTTTGTGCATAATTATTTTATTTAATTATTTTAAAGAGATATTTTTTAATGATTATTCAATTTATAATTGTCTGTTATAGAGTCCTTTCTCATATTTTAATTTTCAATTTAAAATTCCGGATTTCACAATTTATTTAAGTGTTGATCGAATAACTGGAAATGATATTAATATTAAAAAACATGTCTGTTTTATTTGAGTATAGCTTATTTATTTGATTAATTTATATGACTGATATTGTATAATGGTGTTTTATTTGAGTTTAGATTATTTATTAGATGAAGTTATACGAATGATAATGTATAATGGCATATTTTTTGTTTTGTTTATTTGTACAAATTGTTTCTTAATTGCTGGAAAACTGGGAACTTTTTCTGAAATTTGTAATGCATTGCATTTCTGTTCTATAAGTATGCTTGAGTTCCATAATACTTGTTAAACATATTTTGCAAATTTCGGAATTATTATTTTTAATTTCTTTTTGATTTCTGAAATTGTAAATTATCTTAAAGCTTCTTTAATTATGATAATACTAGCCGCCTTTGGCGACCAGCCGGTTCACCAATCTTAATGTTCGTTAAAATTTTAATAATTAAATATTTTATGCAATTCCAACTTTAATAGATTCTTCAGCAAAATATTTTAAAACTTCAAATTTTGATAGTCATATAATTCACTCATAATATTATAAAGGCCTTCAGTCATAACGTGATATGTATCTCTCTAATTTTCTGTTACCCCTCGTAGAATTTATGCTTTAAATTAAAGTGTAAATGATTAATCTGCAATTAATATAATAATATTTTTTACTGAAACAAAGCATTTTTTTTAATAATATGATTACTGATAATAGAGTCACTGAGCGTTTAAACTTTATGGGCACAAAAGAATATCTTTCTTAATTTATGTAATATCTCAAGAATTTGTCAACAAAATTTTCTCAGATTCATCATGAACAGATCGATTAATGAACAATGTTTCATTTTAAATGCATTAAACACTAAGAAAATAAAATGAATCGTTTAAAATAATCGGTCTAAAACAGGTTTAAAAAAACTACTTAAAAAACGATGTACTTAAAACTATAAGCATATACAAAAAAATATATAACTAACATAAATACAATTTACTTACAAAAGCATGCAACTAACCTAAAAATAATTTAAATCATCCGTTGATAATGGTTGTCATGACAACAATCAAAAGACAATGCGCATGCGTGAATTTTCTTCGCCGGTTACCGTAACGCAAATGCGTGAATTTTACTACGCCAGTTGGGGTAACGCTATGCAGATTATACATTTTTAATTTCCTTTATTCTGTGTTATTTTAATTCAAAAGTACTTCAGAATGAATCTGAAACATGGATTAATTAACAATGTTTAATTTTAAATGCATAAAACATTAAGAAAATAAACAGAATCGTTTAAAATAATCCGCCGAAAAATATTAACTCTAGCCTCATTACTGTTGGGAGAAAAAAGAAACTGAAGCCTTATTCATTTGGCGGTGGGGAAAATGGAAGATTTTTTTGGCGGGAAAGTTAGTTTTTAATTAATAATTAAAATTCTAATTAAAATTTCAAAAAAAGGGACCCCAGGTGCACATTCCCGACCTCTAAGGTATACATGTACCAAATTTGATAGCTGTATGTCAAATGACCTGGCCTGTAGAGAGCCAACACACACACACACACACACACACACACACACACACACACACACACACACACACACACACACATACACACACATTGAGCTTTATTATAAGTATAGATAATCTACAAATTAAGTTAAAATTTTACTTGCTTAGTTACACAAAATCTATTTCTAATACTTCTAAAATAAAAATTCATGTTACTCACATACTGAATACTAATAATAGAAAAGTAAGGGCAAGTGTGACTACTTCTGTTTGTACTGGCAACGGACGACAAAATAAGAAAGTTATTATGCTTTTAGTACGAAGATTAAGCACTAATTATTTAATTTAACTTGTTATTTTTATGAAATAGATTCTTTGACTAATAAAAATATTTTTCTGGATTTCCTAATGGTAAGTTTAAATGGAACAGTCGCTCCAAGCCAAACTCGGACACCAAGGAAAATATACTAATATAGTCAAAATTTGTAAACTAAAAATGATAAGAAACATTATTAAATGAACTTTCAATAGTACATTTATTGCAATTATAAAAGCAAATAACAAAAATTATAAATTAATTAAATGAATTATTATTTTATATGTATGCCCTTGTTTTTTATAACCATTTAAAGACGTTTAGGCATAGATTGCACAAATTTTTCTCAAAAATTAAGCTCAATATTTTCTCATTTTTTCAATAATATTCTTTTCAATTCATCTTTACAAGAAATGGCGTGTTCCCGGACTTTTTTTCTTAAGGTATTTCAATAAATTCCCGATGGAATTTATGTCAGGGCTTTTGGTGGAATATCCATGAGATGAGGACAATTAAATAGAAGTCAGGAACGCACACGATAAGCTGTATGTTTCTGGATTATTGTCCTGATAAAATCGCCAGTTGTTGCCAAGAGAAAGTTTCTGCAGATATTATTTTAAATTTTTCTTTAAAATATCGAGGTATACATTCTAATCCATTCTCCCTTCAATAAACTGCAGGGTTCCTGGGCCAGTAACTGAAAAAGAGTCCCTAGCCATTACTGATTCACCTATATGCTTCACAATTGCTTTCAAAAATTTTTTTGTGTGAAATTCTTCTTTCGATTTTCTCCAGAGGTAAGACTTGCCATCAGATCCAAAAATGTTGAATTTGCTCTCATCAGTAAAAAAGTCATATTTCCAAAAAGAAAAATTCTTGTTTTCACGTTCCTTGCGAATTTGTTTCAGTATGATTTCGCTTACTTATGAAAGGCTTTGTCTGGCTTTTCTTCCATTGAGATCTGCTTTATGGAGAACATTTTTTTATTGCTGATGGGCTAAATTTTTTTCCTAATTCCTTTTCAGCAATAATAGATTGGAATTGTGTTCTAAGGAACGGATTTGCATTTACTTTTCTGATTAAATATTGATCATCTACTTCTTTTAAAATCTTGTTGTGGGTTGTCTTAAGCTTATTTTCCCCCTGATTGTTTTTGATGCCTTTCTGATGTAATTAACCGTTGAATGACTTCTGTTGCCAGTCTCTGATATTTCTGGAGCATATTTTCCATCTACAGCATGCTTAGCAACCAATTTTCTTCTCAATGCCCGTTTGGCTCCTTTGCCTTGATATTTTCATTAAATTAATATTTAATTCCACAGTAAATAAAAATAACACAATTAAGAAATTTCCCTGAACAATTATAACGTTAACCATAAAGATGGCAGTAATTTTTATCCAGGGTTGCAATAACTTGGTGTTTAATTATAAGATGCCAGAGTTTGGCTTGTGGACTCTTTTTCACAAATTTAAGTCTAAATTTTTAATTACAATTTATGAATTGGTTTTGTTGTTAGCAGTACAATAAATTCACTGTTAAAAAAATTTTCACATTTTTTCTAATTCCTTTTAGTTAAAATATTTTGGCAGAGCAAGTTTTTTTCTTATGATGTCCGAGTTTGGCTTGTAGCGACTGTAAGTATCAAATGGTAAGTTTTACAAACATAATATTTTGCTTCATAGTATTTTTGTTTGATATATTCAAGAAACAATATTAGTGTAGCTTAGTATTAGCTTAATATACAGACTCATAATTAGTCTTAAATAAGACTAATAATCTTATTTTGTGCAAATGCTGATTTTTCATTCCAAACCAAACGAAATAATTCCTCTCTGGAAGCTGTGAGGGAAATATAGATTCTCTTTAATTTAAGTTAATATTGTCAAATTCCTTTTAATCCCTAGACAAAAACCAATAGGAATGGTCTTCTAGAAACATTCTCAGACAGCATTCAATAAATCCCCTCCCCCATCTCCCAGCATAAAGTTGTAGACCTTGGATAAGTCCGCGAATATCTTGCATGGCGTTCACCAAAGCCAATTACAGATCCGGTTATAAAAATATAGATTTTTGTTATGAAAACAGCATTTTAGACAATCTATTTTAAGAATACGTGTTTTGGATACCTTTTTCCATATTTCCATTTGATTCACACCGAAATTTGACACTGAACTACAATTGTAGTCACAAGAAACATAGCATTTGTTGATTTCAGTCATTGCGTTATGAATTATCGCGCTTATATGCATGAAAATGTATGGACCGACAGATGGTCAACCGCTTTACAGATCTGGTTCAAAATTTGATACAAATCTCTATTTGAGATACTAAACCTGGGTACTAAATTTTATTAACATATCTCTTTGCGTTTTGTAACCAATTGAGTCTATTTGTACTCCAACAGCCGAATAGACAGACTTCCTCTGAACAGATTTTGCTCAACATTTGATAGTTATCTACAAATTTGGTGTAAAGACCGTGCATGAAATTTCATTTTCTATTTCAAAACTTTTTTTTAGTTATCTTTATCATAGACAGCCATAATACTGATTTTTTTTCATTTATAGACGTCCGAAACGAAGAGTTCCATGTAAATCTCGAATCTGAATTTTTTAACGATTACATTATCTTCTCTATACTTCATATACGATAAAGTAAAAATAAAATATCACATATTGAAGCAATCGTAAGTAATGCTTATATTGCTATCTAATAATTTCGTATTTATTGTAAAATAAATAATATCAAAGTACAAATATTATAAAAATAATATTCAAATCTAGGCATGTTACAAGGTTTATATTATTAAAAAGCTTCAAAGTTTCTTGATAGTACCAAAAGTACGTATTACTCGGAAATAACTGAAAGTTTATCTCTGAATTTTAAATACATTTGAAGAAATTAAATATCGTTTGCAAATATTCTTCTTCTAATTAAATGCAAACAATAATGCTTCATTATAAAAAGTACGAATTTATCGTTTAATTTTTTATTCATGGTGGGGGAAAAATCGTCTGCTTTTCTTAATTAATATTAAATCTTATACGTATTTAAAAATTTCAGTTCTAATTATTATCAATTCTTCAGCATTTATATATTAATTGCAAGCCATTGCAAACTTTAGGCGTAACTGCATGGTATTGGTAAACATAGTCAACAGATTAGCATATCTTTGACGATCTTTTATGACAATTAATTGCTATTATGTTTTTGATAAAAAAACCATACGTGGGTTAAAGCCATAATGGTTGTCTTTTATTATTATACTCACAGTATTGCGACATACATCAAACCAAAAGTCCATCAAATTAACAAAAGCCCTGGAATAACGAGGTTCATTTTTAAAGTAAAATAAAGAGAGAACTAAAAAACACGCAGATTCTGGAAATTTTTAATCTGATCGTTTTTATATAACGTTGACATTAAATCTTTCTTTTCCTTTGTTTTTATTTAATTAGTTTTATTCAAGCTTTTAATCTTTACTCCAGGTGCATTTAAACATTTTTAAATTATTTAAATTAAAGAAAAGAAGAAGTTTTTTTTTTCATTTTTTTTTTCAAAACTGGCTGCATAAATTGTCGATGTTAGAAACAGTCTACAATTAGGGACTGAAAATCATTTTTTAGCTCCTAACTTCGAGCAATTTCAGCTATCAAACCTTTAAATACAAAAGTTGTTCCTCTCAACGAGGCGCTATATTGGCTGCTTTCATTTATTTTCCTATCTTTAATATTAAGAAAGTTAAGGCGAAATGAAGATTTTAACCTCTCCCCACCTATTCCTGTCCCTTTGAGCTAAATGGCCCATTAACTAAATCATCTGAGATTTTTACATTTCTAACATAATATTCCAAGCAGTTAGAAATCCAAACAAAATTACTCTAGCTTTCCTGTTCACAAAATAACATGGGCAAAGCTTTATACTTACATATATATGTAACATTATTATGGTTGCAACAGAAGGCAGATTTGAAGACATAGCCGAGACGTTGTATTTTTAATTTCGTTTTATTCTCTCTTTAATATCCATCTCGGGAAAGCAATTTATTTACAAGCAGACACAGCGCGCAACAAAAGCAGAAGTAAGAAAGAAGGCAAAAGGGCCAAAACAAATGATCACTAGTCTTATATAACATGGGATTTTCGGCCACACGCCAATTCAATACACGTAGTGACCTTTGACACCTTTTCAAGGGCACCGAAGGTATCACTTTCTCTTGATGCTTAGTACTGATGGCCCATTATTTTTTAAAAAGGAATTAATTAAACTGAAAGTGGAATTAGATCAAGAAATAAGAGAATTAAATTACTTTGGACTAAATTCAGATAAAGTTTTGGAAATTAATTTGGATTAAATTAAGAGTTTAAAATATCATTACATATATATAAATAACCATGCAAGGCGTTCTCTGGGAATAACTTTCTTTATTAGAGTATACCTTTTTTATTAGAAGTTTCTTTATTTGAGTATACCTTTTTTATTAGAGTATACCTGAAATACCTTTCTTTATTAGAGAGTATGCGAGAAAGTTTTTAGGAGACCACTCCAGCTAGTATGTCTACAATCTTTCCACACTTTTACAATCTTCTGCAAGTTAAGAGTGCAGTTAATTAATCAGAATGTTTTATGATAACTAAGCAAACGTAACATAGGAGAGGTCTTCTATTTGGTGTATCAACATACAGTTCGTCAAAGCTGGTTGACATGATTAAACTAATGCTAATAACAAAGAGTTGTCCCCAATTATGGCTAATGTATCGACAAATCATATCTAAATACATAGTAATATCACTAAAATGTTGAAGATAATGAATTCTTGTCACATTTTTACTTTCTCGTACGCGTAGTAATCGTCAAAAAACTGGAACTCGAGATTTTGACGAATCTCCACGTTTTAGATCTACCTCAGTTAGAAAAACCCATTTACCGTCTGTCTGTCGTCTGTGACAAGGTTAAATGAAAACGTTTTGAGCTAGACTGTTGAAATTTGGTATATTGTCTTTACTCCAAATTTGCAGATTTATATAAAATTTTGATTAAAATCTGTGCAAAGGAAGTCGGTCTGTTTGGCTGTTCGAATATAAGCTAAGACAATAATCTCAAAATGAAGAGACCTAGATAGATAAAATTTGGTACACAGATTTTCACATCTATAGTGTAGAAATTTATCAAATTTTGAACTAAATCCAAACCGGGTTGACTGTTTGTCAGTCTGCTCTTTCAGAAACATGTAAACGCGATCATTCAAAAGCGCCATAACTTAAATATATTAAGTTTGCTATGGAATTTTGTAACTACAAGTGCATTTTTTTTCCTTCAAATTTTTTATTTCATTCGGTCGAGAGAAACACGTCTAAAATACATATTCGATTTTCGGTTACTATTAATGCACGCCAGGAATTTATTGCCAAAAACGACGCCAAGGATGCATGAAAGATTCAGTAAAAAGGCTAAATACAAGCACAAAGTTAATATTTCGGAAGTATTGTATGCCAATACCATGTAAGGTTTTCTTTGGTATGAGAAGTTTATTAGAGAATATGCGAGAAAGTTTTTAGGAGACCACTATCACTAGTTTATTCATCGATTCCGTCTTAATTCTATTGCTTTTTTTAATTTAGTTTAATTTCTCTTTAGACAGTTGATTTTTCTCTTTTTGAAGAAGACGTAGAACTAATGAAATCCATGACCAAAACTCGAGGAAATTTTTAATTCAAAAGCTACAAATTGTAAGAGGCTTCAATCTTTCCTCACAATGATTTTAATTTTCCTCTCTATAAATTTTTCTCATTTTGTTTGAAAAGATTATTGAAAAAAATAGTTAATCGGATTTAACTGAAGGTTACTTTTTTTTGAGGATATACTTATTTTAACTAATTGGACATATGAGATTAACTTTGTTCAATTATACGATTTTTTTTTAAAAATCAGCCGCCGTATTAAAAAAATAAATAAAAAAATTAAAGTATAAGTGGGAAAAAAATTAATTAAATTGAGGTTTCCAAGAAAATACTTTGGAGAATAATGCTATCTTACCAATTAGGGAAAATTTGGAGCTATCGTATTATTAAAAGACATTTATTTTATGAATCGATTTCTTTGAACAAAAAAAAGGTCATCTATTTGATTTATCTCTACAAAAACAACTTTGAAATTCTGATATTAATTTTATTTCTTCGTTCTAATTTACAGAATTCAGTAATTGCGGCTTATTTCTTGCGAATTAGTATTTTAGTTATTTATAATAGTGTTTCCGTTTTTTTTTTTGATAAAAAGTCGTTTGTCAGAGTTGGCTGGCATTATTAAATTAATGCTATTAATATGGTGAGCGAACAGCTACTGTGAGACGGTGGCTGGTAGCATTTTAATCTTTTTTACACCAGAAGATATTTTGGAGTTTCAAATCTACATTTAGGTTATGTTATGCTTTAATATGTCAGGTATAGGCTGATACTTATACCTGCTTTTTCTGATGCTTTTTACCTGATATAGTCGATAACAGATTACCTGATACAGTTGGTTATTTGAACCGGTTGATACGTCTTTGCTTGATTCAACCGGTAATCGATTCTTTTCTAGGAATAAAACCGGATATACGTTGAGTTCGTTTCCAGCACTTGCGTCTTGACTGGTAGCTAATATTGATACAAATACGATTCAAAATTAGGTTTCTGCCTCTACGGACTAGATCCTAAGGACAATGCATTAATTGCTTTGATACTGACAGTGATTGACGAATGGGTGAGAAGAAGAAAGGAAAGGTTTTACTGATGCAATTAGTATAACAGAAGGCGATGATTCCTTAGTAATATGTGCTCAGTTAAAGGGGATAAATGGAAGTAATGGTTGAGGATGAAATATATACAGTTTAAAAAAATATTGCGCATGCTCGTCGAAACAGGATAAATAGCAAAGCTATTTCAATCTAATACTTTGTATCAGATTGATATGGTATCACGCCCGATTAAAAACAAATGAGATTAGCAATTGGTATCAATCGAATCCAAAAACTGATACCGACTATTTAATACTTTCAGCCTGTGTGAGTTTTATACGCCTGATGCAATGTATCAGGTTGATACAGTATCACCCAATCTTATCTAACACAAATAGGTACAAAAATCATTGAATAAAGGTGGTACAAATTTGTGATCCGATTGGTTTCTGAACTACTCTTTAGCCATACGTAGAAATCCCTTCCTCAATGAACTAACAGCGAATGCAAAAAAGTTAAATCGAACTGTTAATCATACCTTTTCGCTCGCCAATAGAAAATAAGTCTCTGTATGTGTTTAGATGTAAAAGTTTTGTATACCTGATACAGTGTATCAGATTGATACAGTCACCCGACCTTATTTAATACGAGTAGGTACAAGAACCATTGAAAAAAATCTGTACAAATTTGTGGGCCGTTTGGTTTCTAAACTACTCGTTAGCCATCTTAGCAATCACTTTCACACTGAACCAACCTCGAACCATGAGAAAAGGGCGAATCCAATGCGAACCGTTAATCATACCTTGTCACTCACCATTAGAAAAGAAGTCCTTGTAAGTATTTATATGCAGTGTTTTTTTTTATATATATTTTAAACTGAAGTAAGGAAAATTCAATGTGTATAGTATAAAGATTTATTAAAAATATTTTTTTTAATCAGTTGAGTAGATTTTTTTAATGATCGCAATTTAATCGTTGAACAATTTTTTTGTCTGTCTGTCTGTGCTTTCCTATGCATATAACCGTGATAACTCAAAGACGTAATGACTTAGATAAATGAGTTTTTCTTTTTTTTTTAATGCAAAACTGTAGTTTTTTTTCCTTAAATTTGGGTTTCAATAGATCGACAAAAAGGCATCTGAAATACATACTAGGTTTCTTTACCATTTTACGAACCACAAAAGCTGATTCACTGGACTTGAAAATAACAATCTGATATGTCATGAGGTCCACAATTTCTATGTGGTGCAGTAGAGCTGAAGAGCACCTTTATTAGGGAATATGCGAGAAAGTTTTGAGGAAACCATTCCCTTTTATTTAAGATAATTAATTACAAAAAATTTACTTATTCTTTTCATTACGATTACATAAAAAAAAATGTTAGATGGCCAACGGTAACCGTCCTTTATTATAATCGCCGCCTGATCCCATAATATAAAATTTTGAACCTAATTATAACTTTGCATGTAGTAACAGATGATTCGCACCCAATAACCGCAGCAGGACGATGCCGGGAGTTTGCTGAAATCGCAGTCACAAAGTGAGCGGCAAAAGCGCCAACCCCCACACTAGGCGCTATCGATTATTTTGGCAGAATCGCTGCTTCCTCTTTTGAGTGGCGCGCAGTGTTTGGGCACGGGTCTTACAGAGTGGTCGCACCACACACGATCCTCCCCAAGGAAATTCTCACTTGGAATTCGTGCCCTATAGGACAAGAAATATCAGCCCCAACTGGGGATCTTTCCACGAGCAAATGGTTGTCTCGATGTAACCAGCTCCCACCAGCTTCTTCGATGTTGAGCGTTATGACAGTAGTACTGCCACAGCACACGAAACTCGCGGCAAGTTCAACCACCGTTCCGACTGCTACTACTTCAACTCCTTCGGCCTCGACGACTGTAAACACCAAGTCAGCTATAAGGCCGGCTGCGACCTCCTCCCACTGCCAGGTGAGTTCGGAAGGCACTAAAATTATTGAAAAAAATCAGAAAAAAGCGAGCATTCTTCTCAATATCTTCGTATACCATATAGGAATATTCCTTGTATACAGTAGATTATATTTATAATACAGAGCATTTTCTTTGATATTTTCGTATGTTCCAATATAAAGATATCATTTCCTTAGAGAAGATCCTTATATTACACACCAGTCCCTTCATTAATGGACACGTAATGGAGTGAATGGGGAAGTAACATCCCACATAACGATATTACTCGCATAAAGTAACGCTTCATTTTCTTGATTCTCATATTACGATATCACTTGCATAGAATAGAAGGTCTTTATAATACAGAACATTCCGTCGATCTTTTCGCATGCACTCATCTAGAGATATTGCTTAGAATAAATGATCGTTTTAATACAAAGTGTTCTCCTTGATATTTTCGTATTTTCATTGTAAGGTTGATCTGGGCATAGAGTAGACCTTTATAATAAAGAGCATTCTCTTCATTTTCTTAACTCTCATATTACAATATTACTTGAATGGGATAGAAGATCTTTAAAATACAAAATATTCTCCTCGATATTTTCGTATATTCCCATAAAAGGATATTATTTCTTTACACTAGATCTTTATAATGTAGAGTATTTCCCTCGGCATTTTTCTTCCTTAGAGAAGATTCTAAGGAAGAAAATCCTTATAACACATAGTATTTTTGGTACAGAGTATTTTCGTCAGAAGGATATATAATCCTTTGTATTATATATCCTTCCTTTTTAATACAGAGTATTTTCCTCAGTATTTTTTATATATTTCCATATAAGGATACTACTTCCTTAGAGAAGATCTTTGTAATATAAACAGACCTTTCTCCTTAGAAATAGACAAATAGTATTCTTGTCTATTGCTAATATTACTTGCATAGAGTAGACGATTTTTATGATTCAGAATATTTTCCTCGATATTTTTGTATATTTCCATATAAGGATATTACTACCTTAGATTAGCTTTTTATAGTTCAGAAGAATATTTTTCTCTGTATATTTCTTCCTTAGATTCGATCTTTATAATACAGAATATCTTGCTCGGTATTTTTCTTTCTTAGACTAGCTCTTTATAATACAGAGTATTTCCCTCGGTATTTTTGTACTTTTTCGTATATGAATATTACTTAATTATAGATCTTTATAATACAGAGATCCTTAGCAATAGACAAGTAGTATCCTTTATTTTGTTAAGGAGAATTTATATCATTATATAATATTACTTGCACACAGTCGTAGATTTTTATAATACCGAATATTCCATCTATATTGTCTTTCATATCCATGTAGTGATATTTCTTAAATAAAACATAAAATTTTTTATAATACAAATCATTCTCTTAGATATTTTCGCCTACTCCCATTTAAAATTGGTCTTTGCATAAAATAGATCTTTATGATACAAAGTATTCTTCGCTACTGTTCATTTCACGATCCTGAAGCTAGGTCTTTTTGACGCTTGTACTTCGCTAAGAGGTGACTTGCAGTTATTATGCCTCTTAATTCCGCTGATAATCCGAGTTCACCCTATTGCTAAATGTAAAAATTTCCTCTTTTCATCTTTCCTCTCACCCTCTTTATTGACCGAATAAACGCGCCCTTATGCCTGCTCAAAAGCATGGAAGGTTTCCGAATCCGAAAATGAACAGTATATTTTCGCATATTCCCATGTAAACATTTTACTTGAATGGAATAGAATACCTATTTAATACAGAGCCTACCTTTTTATACGCTCAAAATATGATATTACTTGCACAAAGTAAATTTTTATAATACAGAGTATTTTTCTAGATATTTTCGTATATTACCCTATAATATTATTCGAACAGAATAGACGATTTTTATGATTTACAAAAATCTCTTCAATATTTTCGCGTACTTCTAAGTAAAGAAATTATTTACATGGAGTTGACAGCCTTCATAATACGAATTTTCAAATCATGGTCTTGATCTAATACATGATAATAGGGAGCCTTCTTTATTCTCTTTTTAACAGTAATTCTTTTTTTCCTTATGGTTATTCATTTTCTAAATAATTGCAGTGACTTTATACATTTAAATTGAATATAAATATTTTTGATAAATGTTTCTTTTATGCTTTTTTTTACTATGAAATTCTTTTTGATTCTATTGAGTAAAAAAAAAAAAATGAATATTATTTCTGTTGAAAGACCGTGATAGGAACCATATGCAAGACAATCAAGAAAAATGTTTGCTAGAAAATTATTCAATATTCCTTATTTTAAAACTTGGTTTATAAAATTGTCTATTTTTAAAATTGTAAAAAAGGATAATTTATTAATTATTTTATCAAACAATTTTTGGGCTTTATTCTCAAATGAGAGCAAAGTTAAATTAACGAGCATATCCTGTCCCATCCTACTTCGTTAATTATTAATCGAAATTTCGAGAATGTTCTGTCAGCCTTAGTTACAGTTGCAGGAATCGTAAAGCACATGATGCGTGTAGTAGAATTGAAATAATCTGCTTAGTGACCAATGTATTAGCAAATATTATTATATTTTATTTAATTTGAAGTAATTTTTATACTACTAAACAGATAATTTAACCATTTGGAAGAAAAAGAAGTATCATTAGTAAATTTTTTTAAAAAAAATAAAATCTCCAATATAAAAATACCATTTGATTGGCGCAGTATAGCCAAATATGGCTCTTGCGCCAATACAACACACAAAACCAAACCAAACCAAACCAATATAAAAAAAATTGGGGCACTTTTTCCTTTAGCGGCTTATCGACATCTTTTTTTTAATTTTTCTCAATTCAATAAAAATTATTATTTTCTATATACCCAATATATTTTTGTATAATTTTGTATAATAAATTTATTGTTGCAATGAAATTCAAGCCATTTAGTTTTTATCAACCGTTATTATTTAGTTGTGCGATTATTTTTCATTGTTGGAAACTAAGGCAGAAAGATTCGGATAATTATTTGAAGAACAAGAAATGGAATTTAGATTACAGCAAAAGACAATATGCAATTTGAAATAAATTACACAAACGCTTAAAGACAGCATGTTGTGGATCCCGACATCTCTAGAAAGAATAATTTCCAAAATAAACAAGACAATTATAAGATTGTTAAAATTGCAAAGCTTTAAAATATGTCACAATTCAAATCTACAAAATACTTTATCAAGGGAATTCGGATCATCAACTTATGCATAAAAAATTAAACTGAAATTAAACATGATTAATATTCTAGGCGAACCAACTGGGCTCCAAAGGCGGCTAGCCTACAATAATACAATATTACGTACGAAAATTAAATTTTCTTTTCTTTTTTTCAATTCTTGTAACTTATTTTAATTAAAATATATTAGAAAAATAAATAATTTGAAATGAATAAAATAGAGTTACGACTTGCCTGTGGTAAACATAGGGAGATATATAATAAATATGCAATAACTACCAAAAACTGAAGATCTGTAATTATTTCTATAATTGAAATTTATTACAGTACGAATTCACTAATTTGATTATGACGGAATCGCAATGAAAACTGAATTCATCCTTAAAAAAACTGAATTAAAAAATTATTTTTAAAACTTGCATATCAAGAAGAAACGAAAAAATATCAATGTTCAGGATGAAAATGTCAGTACAGAGCTATTTTTTATATTTAATAGTTTTAATAAATAATACCTCAAAGTAATTTCAATAAATAAAATAATAATTATAACTGAGCGGAATTTTGGCGCCTTCCCGTCATAACTTCCAAAAACAGCTCAAAAATTATATTTAGGTCATCTTAAAATTAAAGAAAAAATGATTCTCTTTCTAATGATACGAATTTGATAGTCGTGTAACATTTTCTGAATTTCGGCAATTTTTTTTTAAATTTCCAACAACAGATTTCATTGTAGGTCTGAAATTCAACCGTTTTCATTGTTTTATCAAATACTGAATTGGTTAATTTTTTTTACGTTGAAAGCTAATCACATAATCAATATCACATAATCACGATAATATCACATAATCAAGGATGTGATGACATTAAAATAATTTATTAAGTATGTTTAGTTCTCACACAACAGGGTTTCAAACATATCAAAATTCAGGTGTAAGAAAGGTTTCATACAGATAAAAATAATAGTTTTTTTCTGCAGGAAAAAATCGTTTGCAATATTGTTACAATTTTTTTTTCTGTTTAGAGAAAAATCTTAAATCTTTTTGAAAAAGATTTTTTTTAAACCATTTAAGTTTTCTAATAATCAGAGGAAAATAAGAAATTTTTACAAATATAAAAAACATCGTTTGGTGGAAAAAAATGGGGAAACTATTTGAAAAAAATAGTTTGGAAAATTAGCTCCATGAACTATGTTGATTCAAATTTTTAACGATTTTTTCAATAATAATTTGTATTCAACAAATGATTAAATTTAGTTTTTTCAAAAAATAATAAGAGTTTAAAATTTATCAACAATTTATATTTTTTTACCTTTGTTTCTATTCAACAAATGGATAATAACTGTCTTTCGAAAATAATTGAAATTTTTAAAATAATGTCAGCAATTTTTAACGGTTTTCAATCGTTGTTTATATTAACAAACTGTTCATTTTTGTTCCAAAAAATAATCAAAATATATAATGACATCAGCAAGTTATAACAGTTTTTTCAACGATTATTTATATTCAACATATTATTCATTTTAAAACTTATTCTCATCATTCGTGTTGTATAAACAATTATATTTATATTAATTTTTCAAAAATAACCAAAATTTATAACGATACCAGTAATTTATACTGATTTTTTAAACCTTTATTTATAGTAAATAAATGGTTAATATCAGTCTTTCGAAAATAATTGAAATTTTAAAAATAATGTCAGTATTTTTTAATATAAACAACAATTAATGGTTTTTAATCGTTGTTTATATTAACAAACTGTTCATTTTTGTTCCAAAAAATAACCAAAATATATAATGACGTCAGCAAGTTATAACGACTTTTTCATCGATTATTTATATTCAACCTATTATTTATTTTAGAATTTATTCACATCATCCATTTTGTATCAAACATTTATATTAATTTAATTTTTCAAAAATAACCAAACTTTTTAATGATACTAGTAATTTATAGTGATTTTTTAAACCTTTATTTATATTAAACGAATGGTTAGTACTTTTTTAACGAAAATAACCACAACTTTATAATGATACCAGCAATTTATAACGTTTTTTAAATCGTTGTTTGTTTTCAACAAACGGTTTATTTTTCGACAAAAACCTCACATTATGCTCACCAATTTCGCTGATTTTCAAAACAGAATTTTCATTCATTATGTCAAAATCAATTGATTCATAAATAAAATGAATAAAAGGCGAAGAAGCTTTGAGATACAATTCAACCAACAGTTAAATTTTCCAGTTTACTTCACAGTATCTATTACTATATTTTATGGAATCGAATGATTTCGCACTGAAGTGTTCGAATGACTTGTTGAACGATAACAACGTTAATCTTATTCTACAAATGTATTATTAAAATTGTGAATTTGCAACTTTAATATTTAAAAAAAGAACTCCGGCATTAATTAAAGCTCATTTTTGTATGATTATTTGATTACTAGGCACAGCAAATCTTGAGCCAATTTTGTACTTTTGGATCACGCATAAATTGTTAACTAAAATGCAAATGATAATGGCCACAATGGATAAATTGTGGCTTTGACGATTCAAGAATATTTTCGATAATTGCCATAATAGATACAAAATACAGCCTTAACATAAACAGAATATTAGTTCGTGCATCAAGAGCATATAAACGTTGAATATGAAGAGATTTTTCTTCTGCGAAAAGTTTAGAATAGACTTTGTTCTGGGAATGATTTAGTTTAGTTATATTAACGTCCCGTTTAAAGCAACACTAGGGCTATTTTGGGACTGACCTAGTTATTTTGAACTGCGGTCAGATGACGAGGACGACACCTGAGCTGACAGCCCCCTCTCCACACCACACCAGCGGGAGGACGTTTGGCCCTGACTGATTTATCGTGCAACATACCCCATTACACGGCGGTTCTTCGGCGGGATGGGGTCTCTAACCTGAGACCCTACGGCTCAGAAGCCGAGACCTTACCATCATGCCACCACGGCCCGTTCTGGGAATGAATCAGATGTTTAAACATTTTACCTAGTTAATAGTGAGGAGTTATTAGTTTAATTTCTTTACTTCCAAATTCTATTTGAATAAATATTTGTGAAAATAAGTTTCTTGACAGGTAATAAAAGAAATCTACATTATAGATTTTTAGAAAGGACCAATGATCATTTCTTTTTTTACTTAAAATTATTGGAAATATGTTTTTATACCAGATTCGGTTAAGTTGTATGCCTTCCTTAATATTAAGATTAATTTCAAAATATCTTTTGTGGGAATTACATAAGGCACGAAAGATAATTTTACCATTGGTGATTTTTCCCCTCGCCATAGAGCAACTATCTTTTAATAGCATTTGAAATTCTTCGCTCCAGTAGCTTGTTAGTTTTTAAATAAATTTATAAAAATATATAATATAGGCAAAAGAAATAAATAATAATAATCGGATCGCTTTTTCTAAAGGTATATGGATTAAACTGAATGACCGACGTTGGACAACAATGAGGTGTGAATTATGGTTGAGTGGTAATGACCATCCCCAACCACGAAACAAATTCACCCGTAAGAGGAACGTCCCATCATTGTCCGGTGTGAAGGAATAGAATTGCACATCCTTATTATGCTATTAGAAAGACGAGAACTACCCCCCCCCCCCCCCCACATTAAAAGTTTTTGCAATAAATGAAAAATAAGGAAAGCAAAAAGAAAATAAAAATTCATAATGAAAATAAAAATCCAAAGCCCATAAAAAATATTCAGAAACTTCATTATTTCATCATCTAAAACGGAAAAAAAAATTAAATATTTGAGGTTATTCTGTTTGAAATTTTTTTAAATAGAATTACCTCAATTAAAAGTATTTTAGAAAATATTGTACGAATTTATTTTTTAAAAACTGTTAAAATTGGGGGAAAATTGTAGGACGTAAATTGGTATCATAAAAAAAATACATTTTTATATTTTAGATGATTTAAAAATAAATTTTTTTAATTATTAAATTTTCAGCAGTTATCATTAAAAATCATCCAACAATTTGTTTAATTTTTAATTAATTAAAAAACATAGCTAGGTATATCTGAGGCAGAACTGATACCTCTAAATCCTGATGTTTTATTTAGCATGTAAAGCACCAAAAAGAAAACAGAAAACTTTCGTTTTTTTTAATTGTAGGAATTGAGATAAATTATATAAATCTGATTGACTAGAGTGTAATTCTTCATCTTTTGACTTCTATAATTAATTTTTCAATTTTCGATCAATTAAAATCTATCCATAGCTCCGCAGTTTGCCGTTTCGATGTTTGATTATCGGAGAATCTATGGCATAATTTGTGTGACAAAACTCATTTGATTTGTAAATCACAATGTCTCCTAAAATCTAGTGTATTTACTTCGAAAGTGGTGAATTCACTATCATACTAGGTAGAGAATTACTAGTACAGAGTTTGATTTGTTTGGAAATGTAAATTTGATTTGTGAATCACAAAAGTACTTTACTTAGGACGACAACAGTGAATTCACTATGATTCTAAGGAGAGAATCACTAATACTGAGTTTTATTTCTCTGAAAGAGTGAATGTGATTTGTTAATTTTAAAATATCCTGAAATGTGCCTCTACTTAATTCACCAGCATTGAATTCACTATAATACTAATTAAAGAATAACTAACACAAAGCGCGATTGATTACACAAGTTACAGTGGCTCAAAAAATTGAGAGTACACCTTACTTTTACTTGATAAATGCAATTTTCAATATGAATAACACATTACCGGGAAGTGCAAACATGGTTTTATTTTTACACATAACAAATGGTTTAATTTAGAGTAAAAATAAAGAAAAATCAACGAAAAATTTTTAAATTGAAAAGTTTCAGAAGCATTTTAAATAAACATACGCAGAATTTTGCCTCAAAAAATTGAGAGTACACCAATGAAATTTTTGCAATATCACGCATAGAAACAAAGTGTCACTATTAAGTTGCATGTCGTTTGGCTCTTATAATGGCCTTTAAACGTCATGGTACCGATTCGACCACTTTTTGGGGGTATATGAGGATATTTTACCCCATTCTTCTTGCACCACTTGTTTTAAATGGGTTTTGTTTCCAATTTTGTGTTTTTGAACCACTTTTTCGAATATGGACCAAGAATATTCAATGGCATTGATGTCGGGGTACTGTGGTGGTGAACTGTTGTAACTGTGTGTAACTGTTGTTTACAACGAAAAAGACACCATATTTTGACGTTACGTGCATTCTGTTTGGAGTCGTTGTCCTGCTGGAAAATGGAATTTCCATCTAAACCCAAATTTTTAACACTTTCCTTTAGATTGCTGCTACCATATGGTTCATCCAACTTGTTGAAGAAACTTTTAAAATCATGGGCAGAAGTGCAAGTGCTGAAACTGTGCTAAATGCCATTAAACAAGCTGGATAGAAAAGTCGCATTGCTAGAGAGAAACCGTTCATCAGCTTGCAAATTCAGAAAAAGCATTTGAAGTTTGCAAAAACTCATCAATTGAGGACCAATAACCTTTGGAAGAAAACTATATTTAGTTATGAAATAAAATTCAACATTTTTTGGCAGTGACAATCATCTTACTGTATGGAGAAAGCCTAATACTGCTTTGGATCCAAAAAATTTAAGTCCTACAGTTAAACATGATGGTGACTTCGTCATGATTTGAGGTTACATGGCTTCATCCGGGGTAGGAAATTTTATTTTTATAGATGGCCTTATAAATGATATGGTTTACTTGGATATACTTCGAAGGAATCTAAAGGAAAATGCTAAAAATTTGGGTTTAGATGGAAATTTCATTTTCCAGTAGGACAACGACCCCAAACAGAATAAACGTAACTTCAAAATAGGGTGTCTTTTTCATTGTAAATAGCAGTTACACACACCACCACAATACCCCGACATCAATGCCATTGAATATTCGTGGGCCATACTCGAAAAATTGGTTCAAAAATACAAAATTAGAAACAGAACCCATTTAAAACAAGTGGTGCAAGAAGAATGGGGTAAACTATTTTCAGATACCACCAAAAATGGGTCAAATCGGTACCATGACTTTTAAAGGCCAATATAAGAGCCAAAAGACATGCAATTTAATAGTGACACTTTGTTTCTATGCGTGATATTGCAAAAATTTCATTGGTGTATTCCCAATTTTTTGAGGCAAAAATCTGCGTATGTTTATTTAAAATGCTTCTAAAACTTTTCAATTAAAAATTTTTTCGTTAATTCTTCTTTATTTTTACTCTAAATTAAACCATTTGTTATGTGTAAAAATAAAAACATGTTTGCACTTCTCGGTAATGTGTTATTTATATTGAAAGTCGGATTTATCAAGTAAAAGTAAGGTGTACTCTCAATTTTTTGAGCTATTGTACATTGATTTGTGTAGCGCAAATTCTGGAAAAATACTCTACTTAGTTCACCAATTGTAAATTAATTATGAAACGATGGCGAAAATCACTAATACAGGGTCTAATTTTTCTGAAAGGACAAAATTTGATTCTCAATTTTTAAAGCCTTCCTAAAAATTTTATATTTAATTAGTGAATGGAACACTGCCGAATTTTAGAGAAAATCTTGTACGTGACTCCAAAATCCGAATTTCAGATTCTAAAAGCATTTATCGATTGGTCTATCGGAGTTTTACAGCCCTTTAGCACAGAAAACATTCAAGGTTACTCCACTAAAACCATGACATGTAATGCGTAGAACGAATCCCGTGAGACTCGAAAAAGAATTATCTTAATGGATCGAACACTCGTTACAGATAGCAACGGCTAAGAGTTGCCCCGCTATCTCCTGTGGGAGAGATACACTCTCTAGATGAATGGGTTGACCAGAAAAACAATAAAATGTTCCAGATTTCGGAACAGCTCACGAGAGAAAAGTGGTAACATATTTTGTGCAAAATACCACCTTCTTTTCTCTTGTTGGAAACTATACTAGGATATGAGAGTCATTTCATTGTAATATGACAGATACAACGAAGTGGAAGACAATTTCAACATAATCTGGTTGTTAAGTTGCTAAAATTATTGGGCCATGTGAAACGAGTCATACAGAGAAAATTTGGCATAGATCGTTTTTGGAAAACATCAATCTACTAGTACTATATTTTTAAAACTTCCTGCTATACAAAGTATAGCATCGTATTGTAATCATTGAAAAATTTGATATCAATATTTTGATGAATGCTTCCATTTCAGAATTGACTTCCCAAAGTCTGCCTGTTGCTCTGTTAATGAACATGATAGCTCAAAAAACGCATTGAATTATAGCGAGGACATTTGGTTATTAGTCTTTATATATGTGAAGGACTATTGGTATGTTTAAGGATTGTTGATATAATTTTGGACTAATGATACTATTTCAGTAAATTAGTCTGTACACTATATTTATAGATTTATAAATATCGTGTTATATCTATCTATCCTTATATAAAGCTCAATGTGTGTGTGTGTGTTGGCGCTCTACAGAAAAGACCATTTGAGCTACAGCTACCAAATTTGGTACTTGTATACCTTGGAGGTCGGGAATGTGCACCTGGGATCCCTTTTTTTGAAATTTTAATTAGAATTTTAATTATTAATTAAAAACTAATTTTCCCGCCAAAAAAATCTTCATTTCCTCATCGCCAAATGAGTAAGACTTCATCATTTTTTTTCTTACGCTAATGAGGCTTAGGCTTAACATTTTTCGGCGGATTATTTCAATCGGTCCTGTTTATTTTCTTAATGTTTGATGCATTTAAAATGAAACATTGTTAATGAATCGATCTTTCAGATTCATTCTGAAGTACTTTTGAATTAAAATAAAACAGAATAAAGGAAATTAAACATTTCTAATCTACATAGCGTTACTCCAACTGGCGTAGAAAAATCCACACATTTGCGTTACCATAACTAGTGTTGAAAATTCAAGCATGTGCATTGTGTTCTGATTGTTTACATCTATTTTGTATGCTTTTGTAATTAAATTGTATTCATGTTAGTTTAAATTCATCGTTTTTTAAGTAATTTTTTACCTGTTTTCGACCGATTATTTTAAACGATTCTGTTTATTTTCTTAGTGTTTGATGCATTTAAAATGAAACATTGTTAATTAATAGACCTGCTCATGATGAATCTGGAAAAATTTTGTTGACAAATTCTTGAGATGTTACATAAATTAAGAAAGATATTCTTTAGTGCCCATAAGGTTTAAATGCTCATTGACTCTGTTTTCAGTAATCATATTACAAAAAAAAAAAACCTTTGTTTCAGTAAAAAATATTATTATATTAATTGCAGATTAATCATTTCCACTTTAATTTAAAGCATAAATTCTACGGGAGCTAACAGAAAATTAGAGAGATACAGATTACATTATGACTGAAGGTCTTTATAATATTATGAGTGAATTGAAATGTGAAGTTTTAAAATATTTTAATGAAGAAGCTATTAAAGTAGGAATTACATAAAATATTTAATTATTAAAATTTTAACGAGCATTAAGATTGGCGAACCGGCTGGTCGCCAAAGGCGACTAGTATTAAATATAGTTCATATTTTGTTATTATTATTATATTTATTACTATAGATTATATTATTATTAAATATTGTTATAGATTATATTTCAAAATTGAAACGAAATTTGTATAAGGATTGTCTGTCCGTCCGGATACATGTGAACACGATAATTCAAACACGCTAGGGGTGATAAATATTAAATTATCATACAGATTTATCATCAGAATTGTATACACTTATTAGATAATGGATCAGTTGTTGGTTTATATATTTTTATAACTGACAACGAGATAAATTCAAAATTACAACGAATTAAATAAATAAAATTTAGCATGATATTCTGTTGCCAAAATCGTTGACGTATATCAAAATGTTGAGAAAAATTAGTGGAAAATAAGAAATTCAAAATGCATACTCATTTTTTGTTATTATATTAGGAAGTATAAAGCGTACATTAACCCTGCGGAAGTCGGTTTTAGGGAAAAGATACAGATGCTTTTATTTATTCAAGAATAAATTGATCGAAAGACAGTAAACACGGTCTTTTGAGAGAAATTTTAAAATTGAATACACATTTGCAATTCTTATGAAAAAAAAATCATGCGCTAAATTTCATCTCTTTAGCTGCATACAATTCCGAATATCATATTCAGACGAATACAGACGGAATACAAAACGACATCATTCCAGGAAATGTATTCTATCGAAACCCGGAGATCGAATTCTTGACTATTTCAATACTTTCTGTTTGAGTCCAGTCCAATCGTTATGAAAAATAGCAAAATGTAAGGGGAAAAAATGCAGCACAGCAATTTCATTCGCCGAAGTTTTTGAGGTTAGCCATCCAAAACAGTTTTTTAAGCTTACGCTCGGATATTAAAAGATAAAATGGTGAGGAGGTGGGAGTTTAAACTAACATTAGTTTCTTGCCCTTAAATTTTCAAAATTTCATGTAAATATGCAATTTTAGTGATGCAATTATGTACCAAATTTCATCTCTTTAGCTGAATACAATTCCGAATTATTATTTTCTAATGCATACAGGAGGAGAGCTAAAAAACATAATTCCAAAAAATTGTATTTTTGAGGCTTTGTCTAAAACATGGAGAATTATCACAATGCTGTAGAAGGATTCTTGACTGTTTCAATACTTTCTATTATAGTGCAATTGAATTGTTATGAAAAATAATAAAATATGTGGGAAATGCACATCGACAATTATATTGATTTAAGTTTTTGAGTTGGCAATCCAAATCAGCCCTTTAAATTTGTTTCCGGATGTTACAGAATAGAGGGGTGAGATATGTGGACGTTTTAACAATAATTTTTCACGTCTAAATATAAAGCTATTAACCTCGGAAGAAAGATTTAAATCAAGAAGTTATAGATATTAAAAAGTTTTCAAAGTTAACTACAGAACGTAATGACATCTTTTAAGTTTAAAGCTCATTTGAAATTTACTTCTACCTTTTGATCAGAAGTAAATTTTAAACGAGCAGGAGTGATATAACCTATAAGTTCTTGCATAATCTCTATTAAAGGTATTATTTCCCAATTCTCGCATAAAATTGTGGACTTTTGCTAATGCGTCGCGTGGCATTGGCGAACAATTTACGAAATATGGATCTTTGGCGCACATTTTGCATTTTTACTCAGTCGTATGATCCTTGGCGATTTTGTTTGGCGATTAATCTTTAGTATGGAGCTAATAATACTCGAAAATAGAATTTGTGTTCCAAATGCGTTCTTTTTAACCGATTAAATCAAAACTTGATACAAGACGCAATTGTAGTCGTAAAATCACATGCCAAATTTTATATATTTTAAGTGTCTGCATTTCTGAGTTATTTTATTTACATGCTTTTGAAAATACAGAACAATAGTTACAAAATATTGATTTTTGGCACAAATTTTGCATTTTTACTGAATCGTATTTTCCTTAGAGATTTGTTTGATGATTATTCCCACGCATAAAGCTAATAATACCAGAAAATCTAATTTGTGTTTTAAACGCGTTTTTCCCAAACGATTAAACCAAAATTTGACACAGGGCACAATTGTAGTCACAAAATGACATACCAAATTTGATATATTTAAGTCTTTGCATTTATTACTTTTACATGCTTGTGAAAGTAAAGATAGACAGACGAACAGTCTTCTAACGGATATGGTTACAAATTTGATAGATATCTATAATTAAGATGTTAAATATGTGAACTAAATATTATCCCTAGCTCTCTTCCTTTTGAAGTGATCGTATTAATTTAAATTTGCACAGATGCACTGCCTCTGGATGGATTTCATTTAAAAACTGATAAAAATTTGCAAATTTGATGGAAAGGCCATATACCAAATTTCATCTGTTTAACTCAAAGTTTCTTTGAATTATCATGTTCACAGACATACAGATGCAATTTCAAAAAATGTATTTTTAGATTCATTCAGATCTGAAATATAGAGATTCGAAAAATCTCTTCGAATTCTTTAAGATTACACTGCTTTCTCAATACTTCGCGCACAAGAAAGTAAGGAAATACCAATTTAAAAAAGTTCATTTTCCATTCTTTTTAAAATCTGGCCGAAAGTTTTGGAATTCTACTTCAGTACGCAGTATATAAAAGAGGAAAAGTGGTAAAATTTTCATGTCAATATCTACATCATCCATGTTGGATAATCAGCTCAATATCTAAAACAAATAAAATTGCTGACACGTGTTTTTTTTATGGAAAAAGTGCAATTCGACTGGTGTATTTGCATACTTTGCAAACTAGAAAGTAAAAAAAAAAAAAAAAAAAGATGCACATAAAAAAAATACAGAAAATTCTGCCAAACGAAGCTTTTGCTTTGAAATCACTAAGAATTTTTTCTGATATAAAAAATTCAGCAAACGATTTATAATTCAGCATCGCGGGGAAACATAACACGGAATTATTTTTTCTTTCTTTAGCATGCAAACGCAGGAGTTATTTTTACGTCACGCAAGCGGTATCTTTTCTAATAAACGGAACCAACTTATTCGAAAAATCAAATAGAAAAGTTTTTACGAGCTGAATATCGAAGAGTGAAACTACAGATGATCATTTTTTAATGTTAATTTACAAGTACAACTCTTTTATGTATTATTTATTCATTCCTTTTACTATTCCTTATTTTGAAATAATTTATTGTGATCTACCTAAAAATGTTCGAAAGAAATTAAGACTAATGGTTAATTCCATCATATACTTCATCAGTACTAAATAATTACTGCAATAAATAATAAAATAAATTCAAACCTCCAGAACAAAACACAGAGTATGATACGTTTTATGCTAAATTCACATACTATGTTTATTTTATTTTTAAAATTTTATTTTAATTTTATGCCCATGTCAACTTGCACTCTGAAAATGTATTTATATCAATGCAACGCACATAACTGAAATTCCAGGAACGAAAACAATGAAAGGCATTGTTCTAAAATTTGATTAATATCTTTTAAAATTTACTAATATTAAAAATATTACACACAGAAATAGAATTGGTTTCACAGTAAAACTTATTTTCCTGAATTTTAAAATGGCATAAAAGTATTTTGTGAAATACTATGGCCCAAAGTCGTTAAGAAAAAATTTAAATTTTTAATCATCTTTAATTAAAAATTTGATTAAAATTCTGAAAACTTTTTTTAGATAATGACTAGTACTCAAGAAATAATTATGTGCTAAATTTGGAAATTCAACGATATGATTTGTAGAAATTTGCATTTTTTATCTTGCATCTCACAATTCATGCACTTATTAATATTATAATCCCCGCGATAAACCGCCAAAAATGCAAACCGTCGCCAAACCAAGTAAATCTTGACATCTTATATGTAATGGAGTTTGCAAATTTTGGCATAATCTAAAAATCTCCAAGTAATATAACCATCTTATTAAAACCCTGGCTTCTTATTTATAATAAAGCTTAGCATAATCTGAAAATCGTGAGGTAAATCTATTATCTTGGCGATCATGGTATAGTCAGACAAGCAAACTCGCGAATGCAACTATCTTGGCGAAATATTAGCATCATACGCATAAAGAAGCTTAGCGGTCTTGATATAATCTGAAAATCGCCAAGTAAACCCGAGAATGCAACTTCTTGGCGAAATATTGGAATCTTATTTACTTGTTCATTTATGTATATATTCATATGGGATTATTTAGCAAAATATGATTACCTTATGTACATAATTTGGCATTTCTTGGCGTAATCTGAAAATCGTCATAAAAATAAAAATACATAATTTGCAAATAGTATATTCAGGAGATAAAGTTTATTATGCTAATTATAGAGAAAATTGCATCGAATGAATACATTACAAGAGTTAACAACAATTATTAATAGGTGTCTTACCACAGATTTGTCAACCATAATTGATTTTCAACAGAAGGGCTCTTTTCCCAAAAATACGACCACCGAATAAATCCACCGTGAAGAAACTGCGTTCGTATGACAATTTGAAATCCACGACGGTGTGACCAAAATATAATTAGAATTTCCAGCGGCAAACGTTCTGAAGTTTCTAACTCAATCTACGAAAGTTTGAGCAGATTCTTGCGAGACACTTTTCAGTTTGTTCCCTACTCCTAATGAAACTTTTCAGATACGCCCCTCAAAAGAGAGGGGGGAGACAATCATGTTGATGGATCATTCCCTCCCCTGCTTCAATCCGATCCTCCTTTTCGGTTAAATTAAGCGGAAGTTCTGGTTTTAGAAAAAGCTTCTGATTTTGCAGTCTTTTTTTGTTGTTGTTGTTCTTCTCTTTTTTAAGAAGTCGTATTTTTTATTCAAGAAAAGAATCGAAAACAGATGTTTCTCCGAAAAAAGTGTTTTCTACTTTTTATCTTTTTTGTAATTTAGAATTAATAAATGTATTTATGTTCGCATTTTTTTTTTCAGTTTGCTTAGCGGATTTTATTATAAAGATTTCGAGATTTTGATGATTTTTTTTTAGCTTCAAGCACCTTGAATTCGTAAACCACTTGTTTAAAATTATGCCTGTTCGTTTGTCGATCTGTGAATGCGGTAATTAAAGAAAAAAGCTGCAGATATGGAAGATATGGAATTTGATTCGTTTTTTCTTCACCAAATTCGTAGTTTTTTGGGTTCTTGTTTATTTTTATGACCTTCGGGTTTACTTGGCGATTTTTAAATGACACCAAGATGGCCAAGCTCCATTATACATAAAATGCCAATATGTCGCCAAGATGGTTTGAATTTATTTGGCAATTTAAAATGATGCCAAAATCGCCATAAAAATCAACAAATATCGATTTTTTTAAAGGAAATCTATTTACGAAAGTCTACCTGTTGATCAATTTCGTTTCTATTCCCATATAAGTAAAAATTCAAAGTTATTATTATTATAATTGCAGCTATATAGATTTTGGGGTACTTTTCCGTTAGCTGGGCGCAAATGTCGCCAATTGTGAACCAACCGGCTATTTGGCGGAATTCTATATTATCTGGCGATTTTTTGATTGCGCCCAGCTAACGGAAAAGTACCGATTTTGGACTTATTTTTTTAGAATAAGCTCAACATTTTCTGAAGATTATCAGTACTTTTCTCTTGGGATATTGTTACAAGCCTGTAAAGTTGCGTCCTAGCACAAATAGTTTCATCGTAAGAAAGACCGTTTTACGATCATCCCTGTGGGTGTTGATCGGATGCCGCGTCAGTAATCTTAGAGCTTGGCGATAAACTTGTCAACTATTTGGCGACTTGACAACGAATTTGGCGAGAAAATAAATATTGCTGGAAACTACGAGAATTTAACGATTCATCCAACAGGAACTGAGGTACGCCCAGAAATTTCTTGGCCCGCCTCCTAGACACTATAAAAGGCTAGCAGCCTCAAGTTGCAGTCAGCCAGAATCGGTTTCCCTAAATTCGAAAAACTAATTTTTGTCATTATATCTGTCTGTCAGTCATTAGACATAATAACTTAAAAACGTGCCGGCTTCCTGGCATGGGGTAGCGAGTCTTCCCCGTGATCTGGGCGTCCCGGGTTCCAGTCCCGGTTCGGGCATGGTTGTTCCTCTTCTGTGTTCTATCTGCGTACCCCTTATAAAAAGGGGTTGTGCAAGCGAATATGACGTATGAAGTAGCTAAGTCATACTCTTGGCCGCAGTTGGCGCTACTGAAAAATCAAGAGAAGCTCACTCGGCTTAAATCGCTCACAGATCTGTCAGCCGGCTTATAAAGTGCCGTAAGTAACAATAACAACTTAAAAACATATTGAGCTTGACGGAAGAAATCTGGCACATGAACTTCAAACAAACTTTGTAGGGGTTTTTAAAAATCAAATTTTGAAAAATTCTTTCAGAGGGAATCTACCTGTCTTTTTGTTCGAGTGCAAAAGGATTCGATATCTAAAAAAAAACCTAGAGAGATAAATGAGCAAAATTTGATACACAAGTTTAGTATCTAAAATGTAGACTCTTGTCAAATTTTGATTCAAATCAGTTAAAGGGTGAACACCTGTCAATCCATACATTCGCATGCATATAAATGAAAAAAAACAACACCTCTCATTAAAACAATGATTTAAATTATTTCAGTTTAGTTCTATTAACGTCCCGTTTTAAATTAATACTAGGGCTATTTTTGTGCGGACCTCGTAATTTTGAACCGCGGTCAGATAACGAGGACGACACCTGAGCCCGGCACCGCCCTCTCTACACCACTCCAGTGGGAAGACGTTTGGCTCTGACGGATTTACTGTGCAACATACCCCCTTACACAACGATTCAGGTCTCGAACCTCAAGCCCTACGGCTCACGAGCCGAGACATTACCCCAAGGCCACCGCAGTCTGACTTAAATTAATGAATTTCGGTGTGTGATTTTTTTTATTACAATTGTATTTATACTTATTCCCATGGCAGATTTAATAAAAAGGCTACATTCCTATGCGATGCAAGAAACTCATGGTCTTATACAGATTCACATGCGGTAAGAAAGGAGGGGGGAGGAAGGATAAGACTTTTGTTGAAAAACGTATGCGAGAAAATTTTTCGAAGACCATTCCCCTTTGTAATCTGAAATTATATCTGTCTATCTTTGAACATGATATGAGCACCATAACTCAAGAATGCTTTGAGTTGGGTAGGTGAAATTTGGTACGCCGTCTTAGCCCTGAAATCATAAATTTCTATCAAATTTTGAACGACAGCCATTCAGAGGAAATTTTCTGCCCGTATGTCAGAAGGAAAATAAGCTTGATAACTACAAAACACAAATATTTGGATAGATCGAATTTGGTGCACAGTTTTGGTATTTATAATATAGACCTTTATCAAATTTTTAATAAAATCTATCATGAGATGGACCATCTGTCCATCTGTATTTTCCGTATGCATGTAAAGGACATAACCAAAAAATGTAACGACTTTCTTTAGATAAAAGAAATTCAATACACAGTTTTACATCTAAATGGTAGATCCAATTCAAATTGTGAAAAGAATTCATAAAAAAGTTGATCGTTTCGTTTTCCTGTCAGCAAACATTTAAGTGTAGTAATTTAAAAATGCAATCAGAAAAATGAACTTGGGTTCTTAATTTTGATATTTAAAATGTAGATTACAATCAGATTTTGAATCAAATCCTGTCGTATGGTCAATTGGCTGTTGGCCAGCATTTGCACATGCATGTAAACACAAAACCGCAATGATTTAAATAAATTAAACATGATATGGTATCTGGTGACTAAAATTGTAGATTTAGAATTTAAAAACCTGTTTAAAGGGATATCTGAATAATTGTCCCTTTCCTTTCGAGTTATATTTATAATTTTAATTCCATATTCATGCAGATATAATTAAGAACATTAAAGAACTTTTTATATGTCTTTCAAGGGATGGTTAAAAACGGCGTGTATATTAAACAAATGTGTAATTGAAATTTAATAAATAAGTTTGACTGTTAGAAATGCAATGCTAATTTAAATTCGTCTAGATAAAACAAATATAAAACTTTTTACGGAATACTAGAATAATACGACATAGTATAAAAACAATAATTAAATTCTAAAATTAAATTTTTATAATAAAAAAGAAGAAAAAATCATACCTTTATTGCATGAGTACTAATTATAATTTTAATCGATTTATGTGCATGCAGTCAGGCGTTTAAATTAAAAATATCGGGAGATTTGTCTCTCCGAAACTGTTTCCTTTACTCTCTGATAAATGTGTTTATCTATACTTATAATAAAGTTTAATGTGTGTGTGTGTTGGCGCTCTACAGGCCAGACCGTTTGACCTACAGCTACCAAATTTGGTACATGTATACCTTGGAGGTTGGGAATGTGCACCTGGGGTTCCTTTTTTCGAATTTTTAATTAGAATTTTAATTATTAATTAAAAACTAACTTTCCCGCCAAAAAAATCTTCCATTATCCCCAGCGCCAAACGAGAAAGGCTTCTGTTTTTTTTTTCTCCCAACAGTAATGAGGCTAGGGTTAAAAGTTTTCGGCGGATTATTTCAATCGGTTCTGTTTATTTTCTTAATGTTTTATGCATTTAAAATTAAACATTGTTAATTAATCGATCTTTCAGATTCATTCTGAAGTACTTTTGAATTAAAAAAAAACAGAATAAAGGAAATTAAAAATTTCTAATCCGCATAGCGTTACCCCAACTGGCGTAGAAAAAATCACGTATTTGCGTTACGGATTGAAAATTCACGCATGCGCATTGTGTTGACAATTATTATCAACAGATGCGGACTGGATTTAAATTATTTTTAGGTTCGTTGTATGCTTTTGTAATTAAAATGTATTTATGTTAGTTATATATTATTTGCTTATAGTTTTAAGTACATCGTTTTTTAAGTAGTTTTTTTTTTAACCTGTTTTCAACCGTTTATTTTAAACGATTCGTTTTATTTTCTTAGTGTTTGATGCATTTAAAATGAAACATTGTTAAAGAATCGATCTGCTCATGATGAATCTAAGAAAATTTTGTTGGCAAATTCTTGAGATATTACATAAATTAAAAAAGATATTCTTTAGTGCCCATAAAGTTTAAACGCTGAGTGACTCTATTTTCAGTAATCAGATTATAAAAAAAATGCTTTGTTTCAGTAAAAAATATTATTATATTAATTGAAGATTAATTCTTTCCACTTTCATTTAAAGCATAAATTCTACGGGTGCTAACAGAAAATGAGAGAGATACATATTACGTTATAACTGAAGGCCTTTATAATATTATGAATGATTTATATGACAATCAAAATTTGAAGTTTTAAAATATTTTGATGAAGAAGCTATTAAAGTAGGAATTGCATAAAATATTTAATTATTAAAATTTTAACGAACATTAAGATTGGCGAACCGGCTGGTCGCCAAAGGCGGCTAGTATAATAATAATTGCATTCAATTGGTGAGCAATAATTATTGGCGTACAATCTTTGACGATTGATAGCTGGGATGCGGTTAATACACAAACAACAGAAAACCGAATGTAGATAATGAAACATCTTTATTCCGTCCAATTGAAACCAAAATTTGTCACAGAATTGCAACTGTTGTCTCAAAATTACATTCTAAATTTCATTTATTTACATCAATTTGTTTTTGAGTTATCCAATTTATATTTTGCTTTTAAAAGTGCTGACAAACAGACAGCTATCCACAGGCAGATACAATTCCAAATCAACGTGTTGTGACTTATAGTACTATACAAGCCTGCTGACAATTATCTGTCAGCGATTTAAGCCGAATGAGCGTCTGTTGTTTTTTCAGTAGCGCTAACTAGTGCCAAGAGTACGTCTTAGCTACAAACGCGTCACAACCCTTTTTGCGGGGCGGACTTTATTCATGCATTTCATTCACTCATCCACAGATCATAATTTAGACCAGAATCAGAGAACGATCACCTGAACCGGGTAAAAAAAATATGCGATTAAAAGATGATGAAAATTGTCATTTAGGCTTTATTCATTGCCTACACGATTTCGAGCTTCAATATCCATTGCCTACGTGATTTCGAGCTTCAAAACCCCCTAACCAAAACAGCATCATGTTCTCACATGATAATAACATACTAAAGAAAAAATGTTTTAAAGAATATCTTCAATTTTAACAATCTATTTCCAACTCTTTACAAAATGTCTCCCGCCTTTGGTTCTAGTGACCTTAATCGTAGAACATGTGCAGCAATTTTTCCAATCTTACTGATTACCATTATAAAAGGTAAGAGAAACATAATATTCCTCTAACAATTTACTGATAAAACTGGTATCATTTACTTCAAAATATTTAGAGATCCTATGAAATCGAGATTAGAATCTGATACGGAAGAAAATGTATTAATTTTTAGAATATATATATATATATATATATATATGCAGTTAAAAAATATAATCTCATGGCTAAGAAATTCAAGGAGTGTTAAACTTAAAAAAGAAAAAAAAATGATGAAATTTAATAACAAAATTACATTTTCTCTAAAAACAAAAGAAAACAGAAAAAAATAAAAGGTAGTTTTAACCACCATCGTACACATTATTTGATAGCTCTTCATTTTCGTTGAACTAGTTCCAACTTTTTCCCTTTTTTATCTTGATAAACTTTTATTTTTTTCCTTTTAGAGGTTAACAAAAAAATTCAATTACCTTTATAAGCTACCAAATGGTCTGGAATTCATTTTGAAAATGGTTGCCAAAGAATTCTGCTTTAACTCAAAATAAAATATATCTCGGCTAATCTAACTGCTTAAATTCACGTTTATTTGTAATTCAAATTTTTCGCCGTTATTTCAAATCTGTTATTAAAATATCGTCTGTAATTCAAGCTTATTTTAAAACCAAAAATTATAAAAATATTTTTACTTCTGAATTGTTTGCAGAAATGAAAGACATTATTTATTCTTAACTTGCGTCTTCAACAATCATTAATGAGTATATGCATCGAAAAAGCTAATGTGCATACAGTAGAAATCATTATTTATTATCGAATGGCAACGATCGGATATAAACAATGTTTCAGATTGCTTTATAAGGGTACTCAATTATGTTCTTCGCAAGTGAATTAATGAATCGCATTATATTATTAAAAATGCTCTCTTTATTACCAGAACCTTACTTCTGTCAAAAGAAAGTAAATCTAAAAGAAATCAAGATGATAGAAATAGGTGTCAAACAGAATGCTTAAACGAGTGCAAAAATAGACTTTGTTAGGTAAATGGTCATTATACTTTCTTATACTATGGAAATTGATTGTTTTAAACTTTCATCTTAGGAAAATGATTTTCTGGTTTTTAAGGTTTATAAAATTAGCTTTTTAATGATATCATCCTCATTTTGGCATATTTTTTATTTATCCTATTAATTTTTTAAATTTAATTTTATACATAATATGCAGCAATGGTTTTAACGGTATGATGAAATTAAAATGTATCCACCAAAATATTCATTCGAGTGTTTTCGCCAATGTTAAACTTAATGTAAAAGATTTTTTCTTGAACCTTAATTCTAAAGTAGGATTTTCACTTCCCTTCTTATTTCGCAGTATACATACTTTTTAAAAAAAATTTGCATGCTCAGTAATTTATAATCGATTAATTCAACTAAATATATGCTTCTTTGTTTTATCAAATAACAAGTAGAAATTTAAAAGAAAAAAAATTCAATGTCTGTTAATAATTTAACAGCTTAAAAAATCAATAATCTGAGCGGACAAGCAGGTCATTAAAGGCGGCTAATTTTTTTAAATCTCTTAATTTAATCTACAATTTACCTTTAATGTACGTGTGTCAGAAATTTCTAATAATTAAATTAAAACTAGTTCAGAAAAACGTATGATAAGCCAACTATCAACCTAAAAGTGATAAATTTTAAACGTTATTAAAATCGTTGTTCTTCTAATTTAAATTTTTTTGTTGTTAAGCTAAAATTAAGCTGCTTTTAATTTAATAAATTGTTTTTATTATTTTATTCATATTCATTCTTTGGAAGAACTTATAGTTCATTTGAAGGATTGATTTTGAATTTAGCCCGTGAAATTTCTTTGTTATTATTTGTTAAACTGTTATTACTATTTTGAGTAGACCATGTTTGTATTTCATCACTAATACTATAGCTACTAAGTTAAAATGGTGTACAAATGTTTAATAAATAAATTTTGCGGCTATCATAGAACTTCCAGCTATTTGTAGTAGAACTGTCACTGTTTCGTGTGCAGCTGTTTTATGTCCACTTTGCCTATATTTTGAGACTATGTGTCACGTTTTCATGTAGAATAAAATATCGTTATTTGATATTGAACCTGTTGGACTTTTCCACCATCCAACTCAAGGACGAGTTTTGTTTCCCCGTAATAATATATTCTATGTTTGCATAAATTTCTTCTAAAGCGTCCACCGCGTTAAATTGTACGTATTTACTACATTATTTAGACGTAATTGGCTTATTGTTACTTTCTCGTATGCTTAGTACAGAGAAAGTGTAGCAATCTTCAAAAAATAGAACTCGAGATTTTGACAATCTTCTCGTTTTAGACCTCCCTCAGACATTTTTGGGAAAATATCCATCTGTCTGTCTATGACAAAGATAACTCAAAAACGTTTTGAGCTAGACGTCTGAAATTTGGTATACGGTCATTGTACCAAATTTATAGATTTCTCACAAATTTTGGGCGAACTAAGTTCTGAAGAAATTCGTCTGTCCGGTTGTACGAATATACGTTGACACGATAACTACAACACGGTGAGAGCTAGACAGATAAAATTCTATACACAGATTTAACGTCTATACTGTAGACACTTGTCAAATGTTGAGCCAAACCCACAATGGATTGATTGTCTGGAGTAGGAATGGAGTAGGAAGCACAAGATTCTTCTTTTTGACATATTACATAATCTTGGAATGCAAGATGTGAATATTGAACTTGAATGTAAACAGTGAGGGATATAGTGATGAAGTTTATTATCCCATGGTTCTGAGAGTTTACGGTTAGTAGATATCAAAATATTTGAAGGCTTGAATAAAGATGCTTAAATGATGCTTGCTTGCGAGTTCTTGAGACACAAGAAAGGCAAATGAGGTGTTTGGTTCTTCAATGTTAAGCTTCTTTTCCAAAGCACAACTCTGTAGGTTGTATACTTTGAGCACTTTGATATAATGTGATAAATGTAATTGTTTTCTTTGCATTTGATGCACAAGGGGTTATCAGAGAGATTGAATCTGTATAACAGACCTGGAGTTATGATTACACGTACAAATTTCAGGTACAATGAGCCTGTCTAACTTGAATTCAGCTTCTTGTCCATTTAATGATGAGTAAAAGCATCTCTTTCTCAACTGCATTTATGATATTATTCAAAATTTGAATTTGGGTTTTTTAGTATTGATATATTTTAATGTCATGCTCGTCTCTGTAGAAAGTATGCCAGCTAAAAATATTTCCATGCTACAAGGAAAAAAGAAAAATTCATTAGACGAGCATGAACTGGTGAGCGCCATCAATGATGCTAAAATGAGTAACAAGAATGGACTCAATAGTGTGTTGAAGCAGCCTTGACATAATTGTACAAGAGTAAGCGCCAAGAACGGATATAATTCTTTTTCAGACATTGCGTGAATACTTCAACTGAAAAAAATCTTCACGGAAGCAACTTACTATTAAAAAAAATCGATATCGTTTAATTTTTTATCGATCCATTTTAGTGTATTTTTACTGTCTCGTATACATAGTATAGAGAAAGTATTATAATCGTCAAAGGTCATCAGTTCGAGATTTTGACGAATCTTCAAATTTTAGAACTTCTTGAGATCGAAAAATTGTTGGAAAATGTCCATCTGTCTGTGATAAAGAAAACTATATAAAACAATCCTTTAAGCTAGACGGATGGAATTTGATATATGATCTTTTCACCAAATTTGCAGATTTCTGTCAAATTTTGAATAAAATTTGTTCAAAGAAAGTCCGCCTGTTCGAATATAATTTAACACGACAACTACATAACGAAGAGAGAGCTAGATAGATAAGATTCGGTACATAGATTTAATATCTGTATTGTAGAAACTAATCAAATTTTGAGCCAAATCCATCTAAGAGTTGACCGTCTATCAGTCTGTCCTTTCAGAAACATGGAAATGCTATAACTCATTAACAAAATGGTTTAAAAATCCCACACCAATGATTTTGGTATGGGATTTTGTGACTAGAAGTGCAGTTTCGTGTCTAATTTTTGTTTCAATCGATTAAGAAAAACGAGTTTAAAACACAAATTCGATTTTCGATATCATTAATCACATGCCTAGGATTAATCACCCAAATAACTCGCCAAGGATCACACAATAGACACAAATTCGCGCCAAAATTAATACTTCGTAACTATTGTACGCCAAAGCCATGCAAGGTGTTCTCTGGGATTGCACCATTATTAGAGAGTATGCGAGAAAACTTTTGGGGAGATACTCCCACTGGTTAATTTTTATTTTATTAGACAATTCTTTTTGGCTTATAACTTCTCCTTAAAATCCGAATTCCACAGCATTTTGAGAAAGTATTAAGTTTAATAACGGTACAATGTATTTTGCATATATTATTGTAGCCATAAAAGAGATGAAGATGTTTGACGAATGTCCACATTTCAAACCATCTTAAGAAAAAAAAAAAAAAAAAAAAAAAACACGTTTTTGGAATATGTTTATGTCTATCTGTCTGTGAACATAATAATTCGGCTACTCAGTTGGTTTCCAAAGATGACTAGCACGAATAAAAAAATAACAGAATTGGTCCAGTGGTAGCGATTAAGTGATTTCTTTTTTTTCTTAATTATTTTAATTATATTGTTTTATTTCGTACGGGGCTATTTTTATTGTATTGTCATTGTCAAATAAAACCGCTCTATAGGAAAACAATTATTTTTCATTTTCAGTTTTAACATTGGAATTCAGTTTTAAAACATAAATGAAGCAATTTTAAAAGTTAGACTCAAAATAAATTAGAGTTAATCAAGATTTGTTATTTTTAAAAGTCATAATTATTTTATGCACAGCTCTTCACCACTTTAACTATTTAATGACACACAACTTGACTATAAATTACGAATATTGACATTAAGTTCACGAACTTTTAATAATCGCGTGACCAGGAACGTGTGCCCATTGTTCATTGCATTAAAATAAATTACCACATTTGGTTCTAAATCTAATAAATCTCATCGTACATTCTCTCGAGAATCTTTCATTCCATTCGATTACTTCATAAAAATGAATTATTTCAGTGGAAGAGAACCTTACCGATATAAAATATCATAATTCATTCAATTAATTGCCGGAGAGGAGCCATTTAAACAAACAACGGTTGGCAACGAACCATTTATCGTTTGCTTTGTTGGATTCAAATATAACTAAGCCTTTTATGCCGTTCCATGTTCAGATGCTGGAGAATCGACAAAGAAATAAGCGATATCGATTGAGAAGGTGCTGGTTCTATCGATTGTAAGGAAATAGGCGGGGCTCCATTCAATAAAAATTGTCTTTTGCTTTTTGGACTCTAGTACATGAATGCAAAATGACGATCGAGCTCTACTTCTCACAAGGGAATAATTCCGTGTTCAGTAGTCGGGATTACATCCTTTTGTAGCATACAAACTATTTCAAAGACCACAGAATTCGAAATAGAAAGAAGCGGGGTGGAAAAAAAGAATTTTTTAAGGAAATCCTTTTTACGTAACAAGAACTGCCCCCCCCCCCTTCAGCAGTTTGTCAAAAGAAGCTATTAAAGAGAGAATACGTCGATTTTTTCCCCCAACGGCTTGTCTTTAAAATGTTTGCTCAAAAAAAGTCCACCAAACAGAAAATATTGAATGAATTTTAGAAAAGAAGGGAAAGAATATAATTCTACAAAAATAAAAGTATTGGCCTTTTAAATCGAAAAATGATTATTTATGGTCGATATTTTTAATCTATCGTAAAGAAACACACACAGATGTAAAATTATTCAAACCAAAAAAGCTTCGCAATTTATCTTCCTTAACAAAAGCATATCCATTCAAATATTTTTTCTCCTCATTTTTAAATATATCTTTTTACTTTCTAATATACATAGTTTTAATGGAAGTGTAGTAATCATCAAGAAATTCGAATGCGATATTTTGACGAATCTCCACATTTTAGATCTCCCCTAGTTCAAAAAACACATTTTTAGAAAAATGTCCATCTGTTTGTCTGTGACAAAGATAGCATTAAAATGCTTTGACATAAAGGAATGGAATTTGGTATATGTTTTTTACACCAAATTGAATAGATTTCCATCAAATTTTGAGTGAAATCTGTTCAGTGGAAGTCCATCTGTCTAGCTGTTCGAATATAATCTATCAGGAATAATTACAAAACGAAGAGAGCCGGATAAATAAAATCTGGTGCACAGATTTAACATAGACAGCGTCAAAGTTTGAGAAAAATCTAACTGTAGATTGACTGTCTGTCGGTCTGTACATTCAGAAACATATAAATGTGATAATATAAAAACGCAGTGATTTTAATATATCGAATTTGGTATTGGATTTTGAGACTACAAGTGCAGTTTTGAGTCAAATTTTTGTTTCGATTGATTGAGAAAAACGCGTCTAAAACACAAATTCGATTTTTGGATACTATTAGCAGCAGATCAGAAAATAATCACCAAGTAAAGCGCCAAGGAGAGCAAGATAGATTCAGTAAAAATTCTAATTTCACGCCAAGAGTTAATATTTCATAACTATTGTACGCCAATGCCATGCAGGGCATTCTCTGGGATAACAACTTTGTTAGAGAGTATGCAATAAATTTTTTGAGAGATTACACCGTCTGTTTCGAGGATTATAGTAGTACTAGCAGTACCCGTACAGCGTAGCCCGTGGCATAACATCCAAGAGGAAAAATTAGCTATAAACTTAAGTCTGATTCATCCTGTCTCTGTAATTCAATTGCAGTGTGATTTAAAGGGAGACGATTACTTCGCTTAACAGAAGACTTTCCTTCCCTAAGTGTGGACATTCTTCCTCTGATATTCTCTAACCGAACGTTTTTTTCCTCTACATTTTCATTATCGCGCCACAAACGAAGCGTTTTGTCATTTAATGTGTTCCGGCCAAGGTTGGATTTCCTTTTTTTTGGGGGGGGGCATAATGAGTTTAGAATAGCTGTTTAAAATCAGATGTAAGCAAAGAAATGTATCACATCTGCATACCACAGTTCCTGCAATTTGCTCATGCGCAATTTGAGGTTTTCGCACATGCGCAGAGAAGTGAAAAGCACAGACACTGCTATTTTACGCATTCGCGAATCGTAGTAGGAAATAATTAAAATCGCAAGTATAAAACTCCTTTTTTTATTTTGATATGACTTTATTATACTAAAACTTTCCCCAATAAATGCCCTGTAAAATATCTCCAATAAAAGTTAAGTATTTCTCGAGTTTTTCTGTTTCAAACATACAGATGCTTTCAGGTGACTTCATTTTATGCTATTTATAGATTAACCGCAGTCCAGGAAATAATCGCCAAATAAATCGCCAAGGATAACACGATGGATTCAGCAAAAAGTCTGAATTCATAGCAAAAAATAATATTTCATAACTATTGTACAGTAGTGCCATGCAGGGCATTCTCTGGGATAACACCTTTATTAGAGAATATGCGGGAAAGCTTTGGGGAAATCTACGTCTGGTTTCGAGGTTTATAGTAATATTGTTTGTGTAAAGGTAGCCTTAATCATTAAATTATCGAACATAACGACGCAGTTTGTGAGACTTGTACAATGAACAAAAAAAAACACCCAATTTTCGAATTTATATTTAAGATTATTTTTGGAAGTATTCCATTTAAAAAAAGGAACTACTCCAGAGTTGCGTCGCTGAAAAGGAAGAATATGAAAGAAATATTTTCGAAGCTCATTTGCATTTAAATAATGATACTAACGCATTAGAATGCATTCGACCATGATGTGTTAAACTGACACAGGTAACAGCATTTATTCGTTCATCTGGAAAATGCTATAGAAGTCATTTTAACTGAGAAGAATGTAATTAATTCCACCAATATTGAAACAAAAGTGAGAATTAATTTCATTATAATATGAAATGAAATATTTATTCTAAAATTCTGTCTTCCAATTCCAATATCTTTTCGAGATACTTCTTTCACCGATAAGAAGAAAGCCATTTTGCCATTTCACATGCATTATGCGATTTTTTCCAAGGCAGATACTGTCTTTAATTTGGTTGTTTGCTTTGATTTTTATATTAACTCAAAGTAATTTAATTTAGTTATATGAGTATGTTTGCCTCGTTTCTGAATAGAAAATGGCAAATTAAGTCGCCATATTTAATTGTATTTTCTTGCCTCGCACATTAATTATTAAAAAGTACGAAATGTCTTTGTGAGTTATTAATGCTTTCAAATAATTGGCATACGTTGTTTAAACTGCGTGATTGAAAAATTGTTGAAAACAATCTACAAAGCAAACTGTTAGACCTAGAGCTATCAAATTCGGCACATCCCTATTAGCAGAAGATATTGTACGATATGTACACGATATTGTTCGATATTCTTAATGTCGGCTAATATCGTGAATATATCATTACAGTGGTGTTGGACGTTTTGTGCTAATATAGGTAGCTGCTTATTGTGTAGCAGATATTTAATGACAAAAAATATTCTAAAATTTTTAATTTTTTTTTAATTAATTAAAAATTAATCGAGATTTTTAACATTTATCACAATAAATCACTTGTTAAATTAATCAATTGTTTAACTAAGCTATTATAGCATCTTTGATTTGGATTTGTTGGATTTTATTGGCACAAGAGCCATGGTGTTGTAATGATTCAGCTTCTTCCCTGGGTGACCACTGTGACATTCCTTTTTCCCACACTCGATAATTTACATTCCGGGCCATTCTTCATCAACGAAACTCCCACAGTGTTAAGTGCCTCCAGATTGCCAAATGGAAGACCCTCCTTTTAAGTACGGTCGTCTGGCCAATTAGTGCTAATCCAGATAAGGAAAAACACGTGCGTTTCCCAGGGAAATAAATCGTGTCTTCGAAAGGCGAGAGTGTCAAACACTCCAGATGTCCAGATGTCCTTCATTTTTCCCATTGTGGAGGGTGGATCATCAATGGACATTTCCCACGGGCGACCAGAGACGATTCAGGTTGTTCTGAACGGTGATTGGGTAACAGGGAGTGGACAGGAAAGGTGGAGTCTGAGAGAAAGATAAAAGGTGAGATTTTTCGGAAGAAGGGGGAGAGAGGAGCTTGGTATGAAGTGGACTTCTGAGAAAAATTCAACCCGAAGGAAATTCGGTGGATTCCTAGGGCTAACCCTGCAGTAGCCTGAGACGCCAACCGCCTGTTATCTGTTCTTGTGAAGGCGTTTTCTCCAAATTTGTTCGAGGAACTATTCTTGTTTAAATTTCGTGCTATAAATAGCATCATTCATTTAACCTAGATGAGAAAGAGTTGTTTTTATGTAATAAAGCTGTAAATAAAGAATTTGATCATAACGCTACCTGTTATTGGATCGAGACTTTACAGTGTTGACTATGCTGAGCCAAACTGTTTTTTTTTTTTTTTTAGTATTAAAATGTAAAATTTCAGCTATAAAAAGCAATGTAAAAACCTTTGAAAAAAATGAAGAATACTTAAATATGGGAATAAAAACCTATTGATTTAAAAAAAAAACAGAAAGAGGAGCATGTGGTATTTTATAAAGCAAAAGAGATAACGTGAAGTTGCTGAAATGATATAAACATTGAGAAATAGAATTTGGACAATCACTTGAAAATGGTAAATGACTCGCAATTGCACTGGTGCCTCTTCTCCAAAAAGTAGATGCATTACACCATCTTAAATTCTAAAAAAAAAAAAAAATTAGTTTTTTTCTTCAGAAATTTCATTCTTATTTCAGTGCGCTTTCTTTTTTAATTTGAATCAAAGTTCCAAAATTAATTTTAAACACAATTTGTAACGGTGCTTTTTATTATTATAATCAAACTCAAATTAGTTTTGTAATTTCATCGAATCTTCCCTCATATCCTTTGGCCCTTGTGAATCTTGTATTAGAATTTTACCTTCTTTCATTATTAATTTCAATAGAAGATTTTTTTTTATTAACATGATAATGCTTTCATGCTGGAATTTCTGTAAGTTGCATAATGTAAAAATCGTTATTCACAGAATGCGACAGCTTGCAACCAAGCCAGACGAAAACGAGACATATGAATCAAACCTAAAAATGATCATGTTTCATTGTTTTGAACAAAACGTTAGAATCTCCTTCAGTGGTTTTTAATGTTTCTGGCGCAAACAATGAAACATTATAGGAAGGAACGAAACGATGCAAAGTGATGTAAGTAATCATGATGTTTATCGCAAATGACAAAATATGTTGGTTATCGGGTTAGTGAAGAATCTGACTATTTCTCAAAAGCAGCCATCATCGAAAGTGTTTCATTTGAAGTTTCGAAACCCCGGTGCCATTTTAAACAACGTCTCCAGGAAATATCTTGAAGGAAATGTTAAAACCTTTTGGACAATGGAAACGTTAGTCGCTACGGACAGAGTAAAATTGCAATCATTTTTCTGGATTCACCCCTTTTCTTCTTTCCTTCAATGTTTCCATTTATCAGAGGATGACTTCAGCTCTTGTGGAGAAATCGGCGATCCCATCCATTTTGTAACATTAAGTTCCTTTAACTCTCTCATGGCACTTCAGGAAAACCTTCATCTTCTCTAGAAAGTTTTTGTATAAAATAGTCATTAACAATTCATCTTCCAAAAAGAATCATAAATATGATTAAATTCTTAAATGAACATGAATAATTATACAAATTCAATTTAGATTGATCATATGAATTTTTCCGTACAATGTTTTAATACTTCCCGCATATTATTCATAGCACATCTTTAATCCTGCTCTAGTACCTCATTTTTATATAAATGCTTCATTTTTTTCGCTTATATTGTACATTATCATGCACATTCATTCAGTTTTCTTGTACTTCAGTCTAATTTCGACCGCTTTTGTCAGTGTTATATGTATTTGTAATTTATCATTTGTATGATCCCTTTCGAACTGATTGCAGTGCATTTTTTTTTCTTTTTCGTTTTTAATAAAGTCCACCTGCATCTATACCAAACCGAAAAGGGGCCATCTGATCTCTAGAAACTGATTTGTGGTGTGGTTTTAAGTCTAGGAAGAAACTGTCGCCATCCATCACGACTGCTTGCGAGTACGATGCAGTATCGTTAAATAAAGCCAATGATCGATTTCCGAGTAAATAGTTAAGGCCACAAAATATGCGCTGTTTAGGATCGCGCAAAATCTCTAAGTCTGCTTCTGCATATAACAAGTATATTTAATTATGAGGCCGAAAATAAAATACAAAATTAATGACTTTATTTCTGGACTTTTACTACAGTGACCGAAAAAATTATAAGGACACGCGAAAAATCTCCAAATCTAGAAGCCTTGTTTACAGAATCGTATGCAAATTTTGGCAGCAAAAATAGAAGTAAAAATAAAATATTTTATGCATAAAGTAATTAAAATTTTCAATTTTAAATCTGCTAAAATTTAAATTTTGATTTTTAAACCTAAATGAAAACGGAAAAAAGTATAAGGACATTGCTTTTTCTCCAGTAATTATTTAAAAATTTGCATATTTGAAAGCATAAAATGACAATTTCGAGTTAAAAGATACATTTGCGAAAAGAATTTCCCACTCGGCGACTTTTAGTGTGAATTTTTAAACGATACCCAAAGGAACTCAACTTTCTGACTCTAAAAAAGGAAAAATTGTTGCTTTTCGAGAATGTGGATTAAGATGGGAAATTTCAAAAAGAATCAAGAAATCTAAAACGGTGGTTTATAATTTTCTAAAAAATCCTGGGATGTATGGTATAAAAAAGTGAACTGGGAGACCAGAAATTCTCACTCTTCGACAAAAAAGAATGATTGTAAGGAGAGCTTGCGAGAAAAGAGAAACCGCAAATGAAGTTAGACAAAATTTGAGTTTACCATGCTCAACAAGGACTGTTCAAAATGTTTTGAGTAAAGATCCTCAAGTTTCTTATGGGAAATTAGTGTAACGCCCCCCTCTTACAAATCATCATACGAAAAGAAGAGTTTACTTTGCCAAAAAATACATTTCTCTTGGTTGAAAGTGGGCTGATGTAATTTTTTCGGACAAAAAAAAGTTCAATCTTGATGGACCTGATGGTTTTCGTTATTTTTGGTATGATCTGCGAAAGACCAAGGAAGTGTTTTCAAGGCGTCAGTATGGTGGTGGCTCGGTTATGGTATGGGGCGCTTTTGTGGCAAATGGAACCACTCCAATTGTATTTATCAACCGTAAAATGAATTCGGACAGGTATGTTGATATGTTAGGAGAAAGTTTGTTACCTGAAGCGCCACTAATTACTTCAGGGGACTATATTTTTCAGCAGGATAATGCTTCGATACTCGTTTCTACGAGTGCCAAACTCTGGTTTAAAGCTAATTCTGTAAATTTACTTGATTGGCCGGCGAGAAGTCCCGATCTTAATCCAATCGAAAACTTATGGGGACTTCTAGCCCGAGAAGTTTATAAAAACGGCACACAGTATCAATGTACACAAGATCTTGTCGTCGCTATCAAAGACGCTTGGGAAAAAATATCTGTGGACATTTTAAAAGATCTTTCAGGATCTATGACCTCTCGGTTTATTCAAGTGATTGAAAAAAACGGTAGTTTTCTTGATTATTGAAACATTTTTTTAAGTATTTTACAACATGTCTTTATAATTTTTTCCGTATTTTCTTTAATGTTAAATTTTGTAAAATCAATATTTTGAAGCTAAATTATGTTTTTTATGTGGTATAAGTGTTATCACAAAATTATGCAGCAGAAGTAAGAAATATAAAAAGTTCATTTAGGTGAAATGGAAATAAAGCATATTTTCATGCAATTACATGTTGTCCTTATACTTTTTTCGCGCACTGTACTCATCGAAATAATTAAATAATGTATCTCTTGATGCAAAGTACCCAATTAAATGCAATAAGTTGCATAATACAGAATATAATTTCTCTAATTCATTTAAACTCAAATGCTTTTATAAACTGTATAAACGTCATTGTTCCTAATAACAAATATTTATTTCACTAAATCTTTGTTACTAATAAGGATGAAATACGAAAGTTTTGGCTCTGTACAAGACAGATTGCTAGATCTAAAGCTACCAATTTTGAAAAAGACATACTTTGGAAGGTGGGAATATGCACCTAGTAAAATTTTTTAAACTACTAATTAGAATTTTAATGAAATGAATTGATTTGGGGTTAGAAGTCAAGCGAAATTTTAGCATTCTTCCAAGGTAACTCCCTAAACCATCCTTGCACAAAAATTGTTTCAAAGTTGAATATCTGTGTAGTTTCCAAAACAAAAAAGTGGAGTTACAGTACCTCGAAAGTAAGAAGATGGATGAATCAGAAAATTACGATTTTAGTAGCGCTATGATGTAATGGATCTAGTTTTCATTAAAAAAGTTCATATAACAATAAACAGAATATTAAAACAATACAGTTCTATGCCGGCGTCCTGGCATAGGGGTAGCGCGTCTTCCCCGTGATCTGGGCGTCCCGGGTTCGAGTCCCGGTTTGGGCATGGTTGTTCTTCTGTTGTTCTATCTGTGAGAAGTATGAATGTGCCCTCCTGTAAAAAGGGGTTGTGCAAGCGAATGAATGATGCGTGAGTGGCAAAGTCGTACTCTTGGCCCTAGTTGGCGCTGCTATAAAAAATAAGAGACGTCCCCCTCAGGCTTAAATCGCTGTCTTCGTAACAGCGGGCTTGTCAGTGGCAAGTGCCATAAGAAACAAACAAACAATACAGTTCTATCACTATGATAAATTGAGTTTTTATAGTTTGTTGACAAAACCATTACGTATAAAGTTATATCTAAAAGATTTAATTAGAACGAAATACAGTCATTATTTCTAATCAACTTTGGTCAGTCACAAAGGCCGTTTAGTTTTTAATGAATATTACTTGGATTGACAACATTAATTTTCAAAATACGTATATGTAACAAAGTGTTTATTCCGCATTAATGATTTAAAAAAAATGTGACTAAATAGGATACGCGTCAGCAAAAAATAACACCAGGATTCATGGATCAATATTTTTATTATTTCATCTTCCATAAACGCATCTCAGTTTGCAATAAAAATAGAAATCGAGATACAAAAAGTTGTGCAATAAACAAGCTACAATTTTTAAAGTCAACTGCATGCCATTGATACAGATGGAATCAATACAATGCCCGAATGAATGGAAAACAAAAATTGCGACATCTACAATCATTTCATGAAATTATCATAATGCCAACGGAATTTGAAGCCAAGTCGTGAAGAAGCCGGTTCATGAGCCACTCTTGCTTCAGTAAGGGATTCGGAACGGGAACTGGGGATGGTCAGGCATCCTGAAAAGAATGAATATCAATTGAATAAATGATTGCTCTCATTAGAAATTATTTTTAGTGATACCGGAACTATAAATTAATATAATAATAAATTAATTTTATTATTGGAACTATAAATTAATAATTAAGATTTACTGCACCGAAAAAGCATAACGAGGGGGTATCAATAGCAAACGCACATAATTTTGAACATAATAATAAAAAATGCAATGATTGACAATATGAAAGAAATGAAAGTATTGTCAATTTATTACTCTTCAATATAATTGTCATTCATATCGATATATATGTCATAGTTTTAGATAAGTTTGAAACTCAGTGTCACAGAAAGCCGCCGGATCATGGGAAGTTGTCAGATTCAAATTTCTGACTGCTAAGGAACCTTTTCATGGGTCCAAACAGATGAAAATTTGAGTGCCAAATAGGGCTGTAAAATAGCTACTCCAAAATTTCCCAATCAGAAATATTTGACAAACGAGGAGAATTCTTTCTTTGGAAGAGGAACGAGTTCTTCATTTTTTTTAGGTAGATTCTACAGGACAATTACCTATTGCAATGGTTCTCATGACAAGACTTCGGGAAAATTTCGTCAGTTCTTCCCCGATAATGGTCCCTAGAACCCAAAATCACCCTTATAAAAACTACTCTTATTATAATATATATATATATATATATATATATATATATATATATATACATACACAAAGCAGAAGTAAGAAAGGGGAATATATATATATATATATATATATATATATATATATATATATATATATATATATATATATATATATATATATATATATATATACACAAAGCAGAAGTAAGAAAGGGGAAAAAGGAACGGAACAAATGATCACTTGTCTTATATAACATAGGATTTCCGGCCACTTGCCGATGGAATACATGTGTTGATCTTGAGAAGGGCAACGGAAGTATCACTTATTGATGGCGCATTATTTTTATAAAGGAATTAATTAAACCGAAAGTGGAATTAGATCAGGAAATAAGAGAATATTTTACTTTGGGCTAAATTAAGATAAAGTTTTGGAAATTAGTTTGGTTTAAATTAAGAGTTTAAAATATCATTACACACACACACACACACACACACACACACACACACACACACACACACACACACACACACACACACACACACACACACACACAAGGGTGGCATTGAGCAAATATGTTCGGTGAAGAACTGACGAAATTCAAGTCCCAATATTGATTGTTCTAACATCAACAATTTATGTTGCCAGATAGTTACTTAGATTACCTTCTAGCGTGTCGAAATGATTTTTTTTCGCGCTAGCATCAACATGTGCCGTGCTGGTATTTAATTAGGAATTTGCCATCTGCTAATGTAGTGTTAGTGTTTACCAGTGTTTTTCTTTGTGTACATTTTGGCTGCATTTTTATCACACAGATCCGAAGTACTTATTTTCTTCGGGATATTCATTGAAGAAAACTTCATCGTCCATTATCCAGCATATTGAATTACTTTTATTATTCACTCAGTGAATGATTTTTCGTAACAATCTCTAAAGCTCCTGAATTTATTTCTTTGCCTTCATTTATTAGGATCTCTTAGGATTAAGCTCAGTTTTAATGCCTCATTTGGATCTGACATTGAGCGAAATAATGTTCGATATAAATGAGGCATTAAGTAGCAGAGAATACTTCACGTAGTATAGAAATGGAATAATGTATTGATGTGGCCCATATGACCAAAGGAAATCATATGGAGAAATTGTTACGAATATAAAAAGTTCAATCTGTATTGTTTTCAATGCTTTTTTCTTATCTTTATTTCCTAACTTTTATTTTTATTATGAGTAACCAATCGCTTCAGTTACTTGAACAGTTAAAAATTTTCCTATACGTGGAGGTTTGGAGAGAAAATATAAATTTAATTTTTAATAATACTTTTATTATCCGGCTAAAAGGTAGATTTCTTTTGCATTTAATTTTTTTTATTATTATTTATTATTATAAATATTCTGAAAATTTAAAATCAATTTTTATACTCAAATTCTTTAACAGGTGGTGAATTAACAGAAGAAATTAAAAATTTAATTAAACAATTAACTGATAATTAATTTCTACAAATATTAAAACAATACATCGTCACTATATTCAAACTTCAAAACTCTGTTATATTAAGAACAATTTATGTCATTGAATTTTTAAAATTATCTCACATTCAGATATACACAAATATATAAATAGAAAAAAAGATAATCAATCAATTGACGAATGTGGTCCAAAATTTGAAATTCATCTATAATTTTGAGGATAAAATTACAATAATTTAATTTTCAAAAATTATCATTCTTTCACATTCCCAGTGGACAGATAGACACAGATTTCCCACAGACGAACATTGCCTATATTTGATAGAAATCCACAATTTTGGTGTCTACATCAAATTTCATCTCTATAGGTCATTTCCTTTTTAAATTATCTAATTAAGAGAAAATATAAACAATAGACAGATGTAATAAATATTTTTTTACGAAATCAGGAAAGTCAGAAATATGGAGATTCATCAAAATGACAAAAAAGAATTTTTGATAATTATAATATTTCTTTGTATATTTTTTATACAAGAAAGGAAAAAAAAATGTGTCACTGATGTTTGCATTGATACGTAATAAACCACAGCTTTTAATATTTATCATCTAGATAAGAATTTTGCTATTCACCTGGTATTACATTATGTTTTCTAACCACATTACAGATTTCTGTTATTATGGTAGAAATGTAATAATATTCGTTATCAGCATCAATAAATGTTTTCAGTATGAAAATATGTCTTATTTAATTATAAAATACGTATTTTTTTGTCAATCAATTAATTGGTTGAAATTCTTTTTATCTTTATTTAATTTGGGTCCAATTTTTGTTGTCTATTCAGAATACAATTACAGAAATCTGGTCTAATTGTTTCCGATTATCTTAAGACGCAAAACAAAACAACAAAATGTTAATTAAAAACAAGGGAAAAAACTGATACCATACTTACAAATTTACATAAAACGTAGTTTCTATAAAAATGAATTACACCATATTTTTTTTTCCAGAGAAATCAATTCATACGATGTCTTTTAATGATAGAATAGTTCCAAATTCTCTAATTTGTAGGAAAGCATCGTTCTCAAAAGCATTTCCTGGGAACATTAATTTAATTTCTTTGCATTTCATATAGCAGTTATCCTTTTAAAAAAATTTCTTTCATAGTTGAAAAAAAAATGTTTTCTTAAATGTCTAATTAGTCGGAATAAGCAGATCTTTAAAAAAGTAAGTGAAATCCGATTAACTAATTTTTTCTATAATCTTTTCAAACAGATGGGGAAAAACTCTCATAGAAAGGAAACGGTAATGAGCAAAGATTGTAGCTTCTTACCCTTTATAGCTGGTGAATGAAAAATATCTTCGATTTTTAGCCATGGATTTCATCACTTCCATATCTTCTTCGGAGAGAGAAAAATCAAAGATCTGAAAGAAATAAGTAAAATAAAATGTAAAAAAAAAGCATCATTAGAATTAAAATAAAGTGGATGATTAAAAAGTGTGATCGCAATTTATTATCTTCGATATTTTAGCGACTTTAATACATAAATATGATATTTTATTTGAGGTTCTTCTTGAGATCATTGCAATAAATGATATTTTTTTTCTAAACAACGAATTGAAAGCACTACGATTTTAATTTTTGTTTAATTTTCCGGTTATTTTGATTTAGCTGTGAAATAATAATACCATTTCCAGAAAAAGAAATTCAAATTTCTAATCCAAAACTTCGTAGAATGATGTTTTAGTCTTGACTTATATGTATTCCAAGCAACTTCTTGTGGACCAATTAGGCCTATAATTATTCCAGATATATCTACAATTTTGGAACGAACACCATATACCTAACGTGCTTTGTCTAAGTTGTACTGTATAGATAGATAGACAGACAGTCAGCTGTGAATGGAATGACCTCAAATTCCAAATCATCAATTTCATCGCTTTGTTTTGTTAATTTTAAAGTTATTTTATTTACAAGCATGCGACAGAAAGAGTTTTGATTTGCAATTTTTTTTGCTTCTAAAATTTGACAAATTTTCTATTAATTTTGAAATAAAGATCAAATATGAAATTTCTTCTATCTTAGTAGTATCATTTTTGAGTTTTTAAAAATTTATATGATTTCTAAAATGCATCTTATCAAACTTAGGGAATTCTAAAACGCAGAAAAAATCTTCAAGATCTTGAGTACAATGATTTCTTTCGTTTTATCTAAGAATACAAAGGAAAGATGTCAATATAATTTATCATTTACCGTTTTAAATTTAAAAATATTAACTTCGGAAATATAATCCAAATTTAAAAGGAGATTTTCGCCAACTTCATGATATATCATTTCCGTAAGAAATCCGTTGAGAAAAGTGAAGGATCAACAAATATAATTCTTATAGATAGAAAGTTCTTAATAGTTTTCACTATTTCTTAACTCCACATAGAAGCGAAATTATACAATAAATAAAATCGAATGCTAAAAAAATATTTTAAATAATTATATTTACACCGTTATTTTAGTGTGATGGAGAAAACATAAATCGAATGAAACATTATTTAAAAAATAAACAGCAACGTTTAACGAAAGGATTTATAAATTAGATAAAAAGCATTTGACAAATTTAAAAAATTAGAACTGCAGTAGTTTGGAATAAATATCATCTATATTTTGAAGATAATTTTTGATTTACTTTTATTTAAAGTTAGTATGGTTTATTATGCTAGATTTGATACATAAATAGTAAATTAATAAACTAGTGTTTCCTGAATCTAAATGAACATAAATATAATATTTTTCTTCTTTGAAGCTATTTAATGGTTTATAACTAATGAGAAAAATTACACATTCATTAATCACATTTATTATGATAGACTTTTATATAAGATGAATAACATCATTTGAGATGGTTAACAACATTACAATAAATTCCCCTATTGATAAATTTCCAAAAAAGGCTCTTCACGTAATTTGCAGCTTTTTAATTATTTTGAATTATAGCCTATCGTATTTTTAAAACATTCTATTTAATGGCAAAATTTTTATCACAACTGTTTTTTCAATAAAATTTGTTTTTCATACTTTTCTTTACATTTAAGTTACATTAGCATGGCAACAACATATTTCATAGAGGATAATTTTTAATAAACAAATAGAGAAAATTATTTTGCAGACGAAAACAAAAAATTTATTTACAAAAATTTATCAAAAACAAAATAGTGGAAAATTTTGCACACGATATTTTCACTGAAAGTCATAATTTATTATTTTCTTTACTTATTTATTTTGAGCCACATAAATTGTATAGATTTAACACTTAGGTTTTATTTAAATGAATAAGATTTCATTAGAATTTTAAAATAACTTAATTTGGTTAAACTGAAAAAAATATTATGAGTATAGAAACCAATAAGAATTCATACCTGTATATTCTCCTTGAGTCTCTTAGGATTAGTGCTCTTTGGAATGACGATAATGTTTCTTTGAACTAAATAACGTAGCAAAATCTATAAGAATAAAAAGTAGTGATTATTTTTTTAATAACTCACAATTCGGTTTTGTTTTCGAGCACATTATTGGTATAAATCAGAGTAAAAATTAAAAAATAGTTAAAAACCAATTCAAAATCATTGTTATAAACATTATCATACTACGATGTTTTTGATTAGAAATTCTAAGATCCTTTGATTTTTCTTACTATGAAATGCTGTCAAACCAAAAAATAACTTAAAACAAGTTATATTGAAAAGTATATTCAGAAATATTTAAGAGAAGCCGGAACATTTGCAAATACCGCGATCCTGGAAGCGATGTTTATGAAGTTTCTAGGCAATCTACTTAGCATATGGTTGCCATCTGGATTAATATATATGCAAAACTGATGAGACTTTCAAATTTCCGTTCTGCCAGAAAAATGGAATAGATTCTTTTACAGAATAAATTAAAGTTTCTTGCGATAGAGAGCGGATGTTATTGAACGATTATTTTACGTAAATTTTACACATTTCATCCATATTTCGTGTCAGTGCAACAAATGTAGTTTATGCGACTTTTCTACGCAAGTAATTAATTGGAGATTAACTGTTTTAGAACAGTTTATATGCAAATTTGTAAATATGTTAGCACTGCTATTCATTAAAAAAAAAATTCTTCACATTAGAAAACTAATCGATTTTTTTCTTAATATTATGGATTTTTAGAAGTTATAATACATAATTTAGCAATAAAAACTTCATTCATTTCAAATTATTTCATCAATATTAACAACAGAACGCTATATTGTTGAAATAGTACGATTTATTTTTATGGAACGATTTATTTTTTAATATATCCAAAGGTTTCTTGGTGAAATGAGTTGCGTTTTACTTTTGTCATACATGGAGTTCGGAGATGCAAATTCTATTAAACCGCAGTATTTTAAAAGGAAAGGAATTGATCGTTTTTAATTATTATTATTTGTACGAGAAACTTCCGATATGGTGGTTGATTCTCGCCATCCTGGAAGTTACAGAAGAGGAGGGGGTTGGTTACTTCCCATCAATGAAGGGGCGTACTTCCCACGGGAAGTGTTGTACCGTGGCCGGTGATGGTTATTAGGACTCAACCATAGTTCCCGCCAGTGTTGCTGTCGCTGCGATCCAGTCATCTAGTTTTTTTTGTCCAGGGCGGGTTGTAGTAAATTCATGATTAATTATTATTTATGCACTATAAAATACTTATAAAAATTACATTAGTTTAATTCATCAATTTTTTAACATTCACATCAGTATTCAGCTTCGGGCGATGAAGAAAAATTGAACATTCTTTCCATCATGGTTCTGGGATTGTAAGGTAATGATAATTGCAATTTTGATTGCAAAACAACTTATAGTGACTAGTATTCAGAAAATTTGGTCACAAGCTGACCTGATCGTGACTCGACCACAACCCTCATTTAAAAATTCATAAAAAAATCACAGTGGATTCTTTACCTTTACTTTTTTCAGTAATAATTTCAAGATTTCCAAAGGAAAAAACCAAATGAAATTTGGAATTGGTGATTCAATCATATTCTTTTTGTTGTTGTTGTTCTTTACTGAACATGTCTAATCAATTTTGGATAGTAGTGGAAATCTTCATGGTGCTCTGGAAACTTTTTCAAAAGTTTTCTAAAAAGCAATCAAAACCTCTTTTTCAACAATGATGATTTTTTTTTTGAGATGCTCTGCCCCGCAGTAATTTGTCGAAAGTTAGGACTAACGAAAGTAGCGACTTGACGTCTGAACAATTCACGAAACGGTTTTAAATTAATACTTATGGAGTTCTTTTTCATACTTGGAAAAGTTGGAAAACTTTTCCCCAGTCCATTTAGTTCTAGCTTAATTTATAAAGATAAACACGGCTTGCTTTTTAAAATCGAACTTTTACGGAATTCGATGCGTTCTCATTTCTAAAATAATTTTATTGGTAAAAGTCAAATTTTCTTTCCTCGGAAATGATTTTTGAATTTTAATGCGATAAAGTTTTTATTTACAATTTCAGGCTAAATGGCTGGTATATTTTTGTAAACTACGTTTTTTCATTATTACTCTCCAGATGTAGTTGAATTGTAGATAAATTTCAATTTTATGGGTAAAATTGAGTAATGTCCTTTTTTAAATGATAATCACACATGTTTATCAATTCCATATTGAACTAAAATATGGTCTAAAATTCACGTCATTATTTGTAATTTGCTGGTGCTAAATTCAAGCTTGGGAACGGGGTCATAGTTGCAGAGTGCAGTTACTTAGTGTCAATCTTGTAACACCACATCAGTATTAGTTGAATTTAAATAAAATAATTATTTTTACTTAAGAACAGAATGAAAGAAAAACAGAGAAAAAAAGATTATTTGTAAATTAGTTTATAAAAGGAAAGAGCTTAAATCAATGAAAGAAAAAGCTCCTTACTATAATGCTAAACAGAAAGTTATTTGAAAAAAAGTTGTTGAAGAGCTGACGATAATTAAAAAATCATGAAAACGATCGCGACGAGCACAATGTAGCGCATTTTGAGTATGCTGAAAATAATTTGGAAATTTTTTAAAAAGCATGATTTAGATTTGCAGTTTAATCGAGAGACAAAATGTTTCCTTAGTCCATGGAAAATGACTGAATGAATGTTTCAAAATGCCACGAGGCCATTTGAGGAATACTTCAGATAATTGGACCATAAGCGGAAAGATTCTGAAGCAATTCGTTTATTTTTAGAAACATTTGCTCAAATCATCTTTGATATGGCCTAAAACATATATAATTTTAAAATCACGAGCCAAACTGTAAGTCTGGTATACTATGGGGTATTTGCAGTTGCATTCACTGCTAATTTTTAAACACAATTTCTTAATCTGATGGTAGGGAATTATGGTATAAGACTGTTCGCATGACAGATTTGTAAAGCAAAAGCTTGATCCTTAGTTTACTCTGTCAAAGTATGAGTTAAGCAGAGGAGCATTAGTATCTTGTGCTTAAAAGTGCAATTTATGAGTTCATTTTATAATCAACTTACCTGAGCAGGAGATTTCCCGTATTTTTCACAGAGGGGCGTGAGAGTCGGATCTGCTATCAAAGCATGTTCCTTATCCCTAAAAGAAAAAAAAATATGACCTTTTTTACACAAAAGGAAAACAATTTGAAAGTATATCTCGAAGTAGTGTGAGACTAGATTCGAATCTCTTGTCTTCTGGTTTGATGGTTTCATCCGTCTGCATTTTACAAGTCAAGCCAAAGAATGCCTTACATGGCACCGGTGTCCATTATTTACGAAATATTCTTTTGGCGTGAATTTAGCAATTTTATTGAATCTATCGTGTTATCCTTGGGGAGGTGTTTTGGAGATTAATCTCTGGCATGCGGTTAATAGTATCCCAAAATCGAATTTGGGATTTAGACATGTTTTTCTCAATCGACTGAAGTAAAAATTTGACACAAAACTGCACTAGCAATGACAAATTCTCATACCAAATGTGATATTGTCACGTAGAACTATAGTATAGAACTCAATGACACACACAAGAGGTAGAGTTAAACCAATTTATTAACTGAACTTTGAACTCAGAATAGTCCCTGACAAATCTTCTGCTTTTATACAAGCAGAAAAAGTTCCAGAATACTCTTCTGGAGACAGTAAGAAAAGTCCAGAACACTTGTCTGGTAAACTAAAGAAATGTCCAGTATCTTCTGGAACATGAAATAAAGGAAAACATAAAATCAAGGAATTAAGTATTTACATATTCTATTAATCGCATTGTCTCTAGCGGGATTCGAACCCAGGTCTCCTGATCATGAGACCAGTGCCATGACCATTCGGCCATGCAGATTCGGCTGCCTTTCTTCAATGCGGCAATATATTTTTGAGTGTTCTTTTTTAGTTATTGTGTTTATGTGTTTCTAAAAGTACATATCGACAGACAGTCAACTATTTGTTGAATCTGACTCAAAATTCGTGTCTACACTTTAGGTATTAAATCTGTGTCCGAATCTTATCTATCTAGCTCTCTCCGTTTTGTAGTTATCGTGTTAGCTTATTTTCAGACAGACAGACTTCCTATTACCAGATTCATTCAAAATTTGACAGAAATCTGCAAATTTTGTGTAAAGACCGTATATCAAGTTTCGACTGTCTAGTTCAAATCGTTATTGAGTTATCTTTGTCACAGACAACAGACATTTTCCAAAAATGTCTTTTTTAAACTCAGGGAGATTTCGTAGATTCGTCAACATCTCGAGTTCAATATTTTTTTACAATTACTATATTTTCTCTAAACTACGTATACGAGAAATTAATTACTTGAAAAATATTATTAAAACTCTATTAAAATTTGAGGAAAACTGTAAAAATTCTGCAATAATTTAATCGGATCACCGAAACGATCATTTTGAATTTAAATATGGTGCCATAATATTTTTTGGTTTCAAGCGTTATTATGCTTAAAGAAGATCTTGTGGGAAAATTTCGAAATTTAGCTTAGTTTTTAATTAATTAAAATTTAAAAATTATAATTCCAATGGTTTGTCCTGCAGAATATTACATTCTGAGTATGGTTGAATGTTTGCTTTATTTTGTTTAGAAGATATTTAAAAGCAATACATTTTAAAAGCAATAAAGCAAATCTGCTTTAAATGGATGTATGAAAATTCCGTATTAAAGTATCCGACTACGTTGAAAACACTCGTTATCGACCACATTGGCGAATTCTTTTTTTATTATTATTTCTTGTAGTTCAGGCTTTCCTCTTTCCAAAATAGTATTTTCTAGGAAAAGGAAGGTCTGACCTATCATCCAGGAGAATTTTAAAGAAAAGTTTTAACTAAAAAATGATTTAACTTCCATTTTCTCAAACTTTAATTTTCATAAAAATTATCCATCGTTAACATGATATCTCAAAAACTAATAGAGATATTTACATAAAAATTTCAGCGTGTGTTTTAAATACTGTGGGCAATGAAATGAACCAAAAGTTTTATTGTTGATGAAATACTTTTTCATTTATAGGTGTTTTTAGAAAAATTAAGTTGTAAATGTATGGAAAAAATGTATATATATATGTATATTTTTCCCCACAATTTCTTTGCATCTCAAAATGTTTCTTAGATTTTGGTTCATTTCATTCATCATTATATTCTATAACTTGTGTACAAAGAAAAATAGGATTACTGCATTACAATTTTGTGTAGAGTGTTAACCGCTTTGGTTAAATTTCATTAAAATTTACTACAAATTGTCCTATTTCTCAAAATATATTATATTTCAAAATAATTTTTTTTTGTATTTATAGTGTTTATAATTGACAATACATCTAAAAACCATAAATAGTTTTAAAAAAAATCCATAAATAGTTTTCAAAAAATCCAATTGTTCAAAAATATTCCTTCGAACGTAGTCGGTTACCTTAAACGATTTTAATTTATTTAGTAGAAAATAACATAATTCCAACATTTTTGTACTTATTTATTTGAAGTTGTTCAATCGAACGTACGAATATATTTGAGCTTATATTACACATGTTTCGTCACTTTTCCTTCTCTTTATGCTCAACGTTTTTTTCTCACAGTCAATATTTGAACAAACGCGAGTCTTTGGGAAATAAAATTGTATTTCAAACACAACGTGAAACAAGTACCAAAACAAAATTGAACCAAGCAAATGGAATGACTCTATTCCATTTCGGTGTTTGAATGGTTTGGAATAAACATTGCGAATTCCGAAGCATTGGGGAGATGAGATTTCCATTAAAAGAATTGCGGTGGCTCCGTTTGAATGTAAAATGTGATGTAATAGATCCAAAAGAAATTTATTTTGAAGAGTAAAATGATTTGGAAAGACTGATTGGTATTCAAATAATGTTCGTTTTAAAGTGAATGCAATTCGAGCAACATAGCTTTTAAGAAATTAATGAAAAGAGTAAATTTTCTCATTTTAGAAATGTTTATGAGGTCATTTTTTTAAAAAAAACAGTTTCACTGCTTAAAAGAGAAATGCTTAAGGTTTGAAAATTTTCAACGATACAATTACATCTCCATGCATGTATTACTTTTAAAAGAAATGAGGGATCACAAATACATTGGCAGAAAATACAATTCCAATGCCAAGAAGAAATTATGCAAGATATATGAAATTTGGAATGCATGTTTGCACAATGAAAGAGGACACTGCTGAAATTTCTTCTGTACAGTACGTGCATCGAAGTAGTTTTATTTTTTCCAAATTGAGAATAGGCGATCATTGATGAGATATATGGGAGTCACGAAGTTTCATCCGCTATAGATGAAATCGGACTTGTAGTTAGGATTGGGAGACAAATTCCTTGGTTTTCCAATTTATCGTTACGGATTTACTTCCGTCGGGAGTTCTTTTCCGATTTGTGGGTCGATGAAATGAATAGTCCTTTTGTGACAAACGACAACTTTTACTAACACAAAGACGATAAATATACAGCCGAGACGAACACAGGAAACACACTTCAGCACATTGCAACAAGTCCATAAGTAGTAATTATCGGTAGTACAAAAAAAAAGCACATAAAGCGATTAGAAAGAATTCAGCAGGAGGGGGGAATCTGCGTAGCTTCACTCTACGATCTCTCCAAACGACTGCAATTCTCTACTGTCTTCTTTATCTGTATCCAACTGCCGACTCACTACAACATGATTGGCTACTCCACAACGAACACCAGGATTCGGCACACAGCTTAGTTCAGCAATCTCTTGAGCTCTTCGCAGGACTGATCCAACTATTCGCCGTAGACTCTCTACACGATTCGTTTCCCGACTACGACTCTGGCTGACTGTAGATTGAGACTACTGGCCTTTTATAGTTCCCGGGAGGCGGGCAGAGAAGGTTCTAGACCAATCCGGCGTATCTCGGTTCCTATTGCCTGAATTGCTAAAATTCTAGAAGTTTCCAGTAATATCGTTTTTTTCGTCAAAGATGCCAAATGGTCGCCACGTTTGTTGCCAAGCCCTGACATCACTGATTCGTCATCCGATCAGCATCCAGCAGAGCTGATCGTAAAACGGTCTTTTCGGTGATTGAACTAACCTTGCTGGGAAGTAACATTACAGGTTTGTAACATTATTTTAAATATACAGATGGCTATGTAAAATACTAAATGTTTGTTTTATTAATACAAGGCGCATAATAATTCTCCTTTGAATAATTTTAATTCTTAAACAAAATCTTTAAATACAAGACAGATGAAACGTACCTCTGTTGTCCAGGCGCCCCAATGGGTGAGTAAGCTGTTAAGGCTATTTTGAGTTCTTTGCAGAGTTCCTGCAGTTCGAACTGTGGTAGATATGCATGGCACTCAACCTGTATTGAAGGAAAACAAATAAAAGGATATTAGAGTATTATAAACCACAAAATAATTACATTCGAATATTATATTCATTTCTTAAATTTAAAAGATATTTCCTTATAACGAAACGAACTGAGTAATTTACCAAACGAACTGAGTCTAACCAATATAGATAAGCTAGTTCGCTTCAATTGTTTTGGGCAATAGCCATACTTGGCAAAACCGTGCCGTGAAAATGGCTAAAATTATATCAAATGGCATCAATAATAAAATTTAAGAAGCAACATAAATTGTTCGACAAAATAACTTTTAAAAAACGGAGATAACTGTTTAAATAAAAAGTAGAAAAAATGCAATCAGAAATCAAAATGTATATACTAAATACAAGCAAAAAATGAATAATTAAAAAATATTAAAAATATATGACCGGAAGTATGTTACGTTTTTTTAAAGTCTTGCTAAGTTATAGATGACTATTGAAAACGCGGTCATAGTGGGAATTAAAAGAACATTCGATTAGCAATCGATTGATGAAAATAAAATTAGAATGACACGTAGGTCACATAGGTGTTTTCTCTCCATGTTGAGATGCTTTTGAGACAAACACTTATGTCCCATATTCATATAAATGACAAATTATGGATTTAGATTAGAAAAACTTTTCTAATAAAAAAAGGTAGTGATTCGCGTAGTTCTAACATTAATAAAGGTGTTATCCCAGAAAACATGTCATTGATGTACAACGGTAACGAAATATTAACATTTGACAAAAACTTAGCATTTTTACTGAATCTATCGTGTCATCCTTGGCGAGTTATTTGGCGACTCATTCTTGGCATGCGCTTAATAGTATCCAAAAATCGAATTTGTATTTTAGACGCGTTTTTTACCAACTTATTGAAACGTAGATTTGACACAGACACTTATACACTTGTAGTTGCAAAATCACATATCATACTTCATATATTTAAGTCATAGCGTTTTTGAGTTATCGTATTTACGTGATTCAATGAAAATACAGACAGATAAAATGGTCATCTCCTTATTAGGTTTGGCTCAAACTTTGATGCGTGTCTATGCTTTTGACATTAAATCTGTGTACAGAATTTCATTTTTCCAATTCTCTTCGGTTTGTAGTTATGATGTTAACTAATATCGAACAGCCAGATAGACGGACTTCCTCTGAACTTAATTTACCTCAAAATTCAACAGAAATATACAAATTTGGTGTAAAAAACCGCAAACTAAATTTCACCCATTTAACTGAAAGCGGGTTGTTAGTTATCTTTGTCACAGACAGATATTTTCGATTTTTTTTTTTTTTTTAACTTGGGAGGGTTTGAAATTTAGACATTTGTCAAATTCTGGAGTTTGAATATACCGACAATTACAAGACTTTATCAATACTTCGGCACAAGAGAGTAAAAAAGGAACAGATTTGAGAACAGTGTCTGCTACTTTATTACTACCACATCACATGAATTCCAACAAAACATAATATTAAAGCTCTTATTTTGAATAGGCAGTAAAGCAGACAATATTTTCATGCAATCAGCTAATATGAGTTTCCCCCCCCCGACTATTGTATATTTACTTAAGTGTAGTACAATTTTGCCTTTATAACAACGTATCACACACACACACACACACACACACACACACACACACACACACACACACACACCAAAAAAAAAAAAAAAAAAAAAAAAAAACAAGATGATCAAGTCAAACTCTGCAACTCTACAAAAGAATAGAAAGATGAAGGCACTCGTCTTGAATTGTCTGCCTTCATCCTTGGCCATGTCTCCTTTTTCGAGAGTAATAAAAATCTGAGTACTGGTGGGATTCCAGACCGTGCCCATTGTTTACAGTTTTCATGCTTAGGAAGGCAGAAAGGGATAACAATTTTATTAAAAGATAAAAAAGAAAATGCAGAAGAGACCACTTGCATTGGTCACTTCATAATGATGTGAAGAGTATCGAATATGTATTTGTAAGTTTGTTTCTGATAAGGTCAAAAACTTCACCAATATCTAAAATTTCGATGGAGAGACCACATTTATAAATTAATTCATCCGCCTCATTGTACTTTTAGGGTTATCTAGTAAACAATTTGTAGATCAAAAGCGAATTCTTTTAGACTCAGAGGAGTCTAAAATGAAGAAATCCAACTAAGTCTAAATATCGTATTTTTGACAATAACAGTACTTTATCTTTGGCATTCAATAAAGTGAGAAAGGAGTTCGAATTTCAAATTTTCGAATTCTTAACAAGTTAAAGGTGGACCATTTATTTAAAAGTTATCTACGATAGATTAAAAACGAATGACTTAGAATATTTAATGGCAGTCCATTCTAGAGCATTATAGTCCATTGAAAAGCGCTCAAAATTAATTTCTGGGCAGCCCCCCTCAACCGCAAGGTACTTCATCAAGCTCTGAAACACGGAAGAATTTAAATGACATTTTAAATCGCTTTCTAACTATACCTTTGTAGTTTATCCTTGAGTTGATCATCAGCGAGCCGGCCTTGAAAAGCGGATGACGGTGCGAAATTCTTACCGGTACTTTCCAATCTACCCAATTAGGGTCAAATCTTCGCGGGACTTTAACACTCAGAAAGGTATTAGCGGTACTGAAAGATGAGAATTTTTAGTGAAGGGGTGGTTAATCATTAAATTCACTGATTCTCAATCATGGGGGAGGATTTCCTTGAGCAAAGTGCGAAATATTCGACGTGAAAATCAAAGACATGGACAGAAGAAGATAAATTTAGAAAAAGTAATTATTGAAACCTATATTAGAACACGATATATTTTTATTTTTTCGTTTGCGAAGATTGGTTTGGAGGAAGTTTGTAATCATCAAAAAATTCAATCTCTAAATTTTGATTAATTTTCATGCTTCACTCCTCCCCAAGACTGAAAAAAACGAATATTTGATAGTGTTAACGAAATTTGATATATTCATATTTGATATTTCATTTAAAACGAATATTTGATATATTCATATTTGATATTTCATTTAAAACGAATATTTGATGTATTCATATTTGATATTTCATTTAAAATGAATATTTGATTATTCATATTTGATATTTCATTTAAAACGAATATTTGATATATTCATATTTGATATTTCATTTAAAATGAATATTTGATTATTCATATTTGATATTTCATTTAAAACGAATATTTGATATATTCATATTTGATATTTCATTTAAAACGAATATTTGATGTATTCATATTTGATATTTCATTTAAAACGAATATTTGATTATTCATACTTGATATTTCCTTTAAAACGAATATTTGATATATTCATATTTGATATTTCATTTAAAACGAATATTTGATGTATTCATATTTGATATTTCATTTAAAACGAATATTTGATATTTCGTTTAAAACAAATATTTGATATATTCATATTTTATATTTCATTTAAAACAAATATTTGATATATTCATATTTTATATTTCATTTAAAACGAATATTTGATATATTCATATTTGATATTTCATTTAAAACGAATATTTGATGTATTCATATTTGATATTTCATTTAAAACGAATATTTGATTATTCATACTTGATATTTCATTTAAAACGAATATTTGATATATTCATATTTGATATTTCATTTAAAACGAATATTTGATGTATTCATATTTGATATTTCATTTAAAACGAATATTTGATATTTCGTTTAAAACAAATATTTGATATATTCATATTTTATATTTCATTTAAAACAAATATTTGATATATTCATATTTTATATTTCATTTAAAACGAATATTTGATATATTCATATTTAATATTTCATTTAAAACGAATATTTGATATATTCATTTGTAATAATTGGTGAGCTTTATTCCAAATTTGAAGATTTCTATCGAATTTTAAAAGAAATTCATTCACAGAATGTTTAGCTTTCTGAGTTTGAGTGAACACGATAACTACAAAACCAAAAGAGCTAAGTGAATGAAATTTGGTACAAAGTTTCGGAATTTATATTGCACGTCCATATCAAATTTTAAACCAAAGGAGCCAAGGAGTTGCGTATCTGTTGGTCTGTACATTCATACACCACCATACCACGCTATAATTTAAAAACACAACGATTTAGATAAATGCAATCTGGTGTGTGAACTTTAACTATACGGTTCTGTACCAAATTTTAATAGGCAGCGGTGGCCTGGTGGTAAGGTCTCGGCTGGTGAGCCATAGGGTTTCAGGTTCGAGACTCGATTTCACCGAAGAACCTCGTGTAAGGGGGTCTGTAGCACGTTAAACCTGTCATACCAAAAGTCCTCCCGTTGGTGTGGTGTGGTGTGCAGAGGGGGAGGGTGCCAGCTCAGGTGTCGTCCTCGTCATCTGACCGCGGTTAAAAATTACGAGGTTTTTCCCAAAATAGCCCTAGTGTTGCTTTACAACGGGACGTTAATATAACTAAACCAAATTTTAATTTCAATCGGTTTATAAAAAGACATTGAAAATGTATATTTTTCTTTCTTCCCAATGTTGAGAACCACAAAACGCTCATACGTGGAAATCTGAAAGATACATAATTATATCATTTAAAATATAAATCGGCATCAAATTCTAAACAAAATCCGTTAAGAGATTGTCCGTCTGTCGTTTGGTGAGAATATGACATGAGTATTCGATAAGAGTCGTATAGATTTTAGAGAATATTTAAATAAAAGGCGTATTTTGTGTTTATGCTTTGTTTTTAATGAACAGAATATATGCACTTTAGAGTTTTTTTTTGCAGAATGTTTGGCTCAAAAATTTAATACAGCTTTACAGTTTGGGCGAGAGGAATAAATAACAAACTACATGTTTTCACATTCTTAATGTTTCCATGCTATTATTTTCTCCCTCTCAGGTACTTAACAATAAACTCATCAATGGATGTAATCCAAAAATAAATACAGCTCTATAATTTTGTTGGAAATATTATATTTTAAAACTCAGTCATCTTGCGTTTGTCAATATATTTATAAAATTAAAACCAAAGCACCAATCTCCCAGCCCCAACCCCTGATTCGATTTCATCAATTTTTATTTTATAAGAAAGATCATGATCTCTGGATATGTCACAGTGTCCGTCTGCTCTCTCTCCAATTTTGTGGGAAATGAAAAAATATATACTATTTTACTGTATATTTTCTGCAGAAAAAATGTCTGCAAAATTCCTCAGCTATAACAACTGCATCGATTCCGCTAATTTTCATTTTATATGAAGGCTTGTGCTTTTTCGATGCAGTTAATAAGAACTCATCACCCTCAAATCTCGAGATCTATCGCTAAATGATATTTTCACAAAATCCTTAGCTTCTTAATTAATCAATCCTTAGCTTCTTAATTAATCAATCCTCAGCAACTTAACTATTTAACCAATTTTATTCCGTCATTTTTCAAACTTAATTAATCATTTAGAATGTTCTGAAGTTCTGTGGCAAATGTAATATAAATTAGTTGTTTTACTATAATAAAATGTAGTACATCAAAGCTGATTGGCATGAATAAATGAATATATTTAATATCATAGGCAAAATGCTGGTCTCTGAAGATGGCTAAGAGATCTATAATTCTGGTCTCACACAATTTATAATTTTAGAGAGGACGAGTTTAAACTAGTTTGCTTGAGCGTTTGAAATAGATATACACGAATCACAAATCGTCGGGCAATCAATAAGATAACAGATCTTTCAAGATTTAAAATCGAAATAAAATTCTAATAATAAAAATATACATTACATATTATCTGTCTATTTGGAGGTATGAGTGATCGATATCATGTCTACAAGGATAGACAGACAAATAAACATAATTCCAAGATTTTTTTTCTTCGGACTAGGTTTAACTCACGGGGATTCATAAAAATTCTCGAATTATATGAACTACTGCAATATTTTCTTTGTATACTCCGTAGACGAAAAAGGAAAAAAACCCGAATGTATGTATTTGCTAAAAAATGGTGGAAATCCTGCCAAAATGCTTTGGAGTCACGAAGAGTTTCGTCTGATATAAAACATTCAGCAAACGATTTATAATGCAGCATCGCGGGAAAATGCCACACGGGATTTTTTTCTTTCTTCCTTTAGTATGTAAGTACAGGAGTTATCTTCACATCACGCAAACAGAATCTTTATTTTGAAAAAAAAAAAAAAAAAAAAGCTGCTTTGAAAAATCAAATAGAACATGCTTACGTGCTGAGTATTAAAGAGTGGAAAGGCAGACAAACATTTTTTTAAAGTTAATTTACTAGTACAACTCTTCTATATATTTTTACTATTCCGTAGTTTGAAATATTTTGCTCGATCTACTTAAAAACAGACAAGTTCGATAGGCATGACAAATGGGAAATTCTATTGTTGTTGTCGTGTGACAAGTGTAATAAAAATTAAGGGGGGAAAGGGAGTTTAGTTTAGTTATTTTAACATCCCGTTTGAAGCAAGACTAGGGCTATTTTGGGACGGACCTCGTCATTTTGAACCGTGGTCAGATGACGAGGACGACACCTGAACTTTCACCCCCTCTCCACACCACATCAGTGGGAGGAAGTTTGGTCAGGACGGATTTACGTACAACAGACCCCCTTACACGATGGTTCTTCGGTAGAATCGGGTCTCGAACCTGAAACCCTCCGGTTCCGAAGCCGAGATCTTACCACCAAGCCACCGCGGCCTAAGGGGGAAAGAGAGAGAGGGGGACAATTAGATTGGGTCGAAAGCATGCAGAATAGCCCTAACCAGATCTTCAGCTTTATCGGAACAAAGAATATCCCTGGTGCAATCAATGTCTATTTTGAAAAGGATTGAAATAATAAAACGGCAGCTAAAAATATGCTCCGGATCCAGTTACACGTCTGGACAGTGTCTGCATTCTCCATACAGTCTGGAGCCATCAGGCATGATCCTCAGGTGTTCTGTTCTGAGTCTTCCAATTGTGGTTGTGATGTCTCTTTTATAATTTAGATATACCAGGGAGAGGAAAATTCTATTAAAACCAAACAATAACTGTAAAAATATATATTATTTGATATGGAAACCGTCCAGGCTTCTGCGCATGTACCAGGGGGCGTTAATTTTTCCAAAACAGAAGTGTGAATAAAAATGTGCATTTTATTTAGCAATACTTTAAATACCATTTATCAGTGGAATTAGGGATATTGCTTATTTTTAAGGCCCCAGGATTTACAAAGTAATTTTCAGCTTATGCCAAGATCACCAAGCTCCATTATAAATCAGATACCACAATTTCGCAAATATGATTGCATTCCCAGGTTTACTTGGTGATTTTCAGATGATAATGCCAAAACAATAGGTTTACTTGGCCGGTTTTGAGATTACACCAAGACAGCTATCCATTATACGCAAGGTAATAAGACGGCTGCATTTCGATTTTTATAGCACTTTTCTGATTAAGACAAAGTCGCCAGCTCCTATCAATGACGCCAATTGGCATTTTTTGGCGATTTATCACAAAAATAAATAAATGCATCCAGTCTCTTCCAAACGAATTCCATTATGAATACAATTTCACAATTTAAATGAAGAATGAAATTAAATACCTAACAAAATGTCAATTTTCTCAAGTGAATTTCAACATTCTAATAGCCACTTGGTGTGCGTCCGAAATATTTATTTTTTACTTGTACTGGCAGATGTCAACATTCATCATGTACTTATAATGAATGCTGAATGCCCAAATTTCCTGAAGATTTAAACTATAGATGCTAAAGCTGTTTATCGAATTTTATCCAATGAATTCTTTACATTTTAAAATTATCATGTTTATTTTTTATTTAGACAGAAAGACAAACTTTCTGTCTATAGTTCACTCCCTCCCCAGAATTTTGAAAGAAATCTGTATATTTAATATGAAGACGATAAATCAAATTTCAATAGTCTAACTCAAAGCATTTTCGAGTTATCGTATTTAACCGACAAACGAATAGACAGAGGGACAGATATCGTTCCAAGCATTTTATTTTATTCTATTTATTTATTCATTTCGAATTTTTAACGAATATGGCACTTTCTCTCTCTATACTTCATATTAGAGAAAATAGAAAAAAAATTTATACCGCATTTTCCCCAAGCAGTGCTGTTCAAGTGCTTTAATGAGCAACAGATTGGACCTCGGTTAAAGCAAATTAAACACGATTAAAAATAGTGAATCCAAAATCCATAAAATGACACAATTAGGTTCGATTTACGGAAAAGCTCTCTCCTAAAGGCTCAAATACCGAGTCCATAATTGACTTAAAATTCTTATTTATTTTTACAAATCATTTTATCTAGCAGGAATTTATCGTAAAAATAATTATTTACCTTAATTTAACTTTCTCTCATTAATTATTTCCGCCTGCCTTTAGAAAATCTCTCCGATTCATTTTCTTACACCCGGTGGTACTCGCCAAAATTTGCATAACATATAAGGAGTCCTCAAGACTCAATATAAAAGCTTACATCTAATTACTTCTGGAGAAATGTCTAGTGTGCTAAAAGAAATAAAAAAAAATTATTCGTGGAGCGAAATCCGTTTTAATTGCACTTTTCTTAATTCATAATCTGAAGAATCTTGTTTAGAGCTGAGTTGATTAATATCAACAAGATGTGACACGTTTTCTTTCTTTGCATTTATCTCACGCGATTATTTATCACTCATTAAACAGAGTTCTGGGAAATAATTAATGGGACACAAAAGATAGCGGCGATGAATTAACTTTTTTTTATGAATAAAAGAGTGACTTGATGTTTCTGCCAGGAAGTGGAATAAAAATAGCGGGAAAAAAATTCGAATTCTTTGCAAATGGACACAATTATTTACCGGTGGCTGCAACAAATACAAAAAAAAAGGAAGTTTTCTCTTATCGAAAACTTTTTATCAGCTATTCTTTCACAGATGGCTGACTGTGCTTGAGGTTAGAATGTTTTTTTTTCCTTTCTTTTCTTTTTACATAGAATATTTTTGCACTGAGATAGGCGTTGCTTTATAACAGGAAGCAGTTATCTTATCTCCGGAATTGTTGCAAAAAGAAACTGTTTTTTTTTCCCGCCGCAGTATTACATATCAAAGTGCGAAAGGCAAAAAAAATTAAATAAATAAATAAAACTAAGTTTTTATTTTAATTTGTTAACTGCTGAATTTATTTTCAAATAGCTCTTCGTGGTGGTAGAATAAACACCTGATGAGGCAGTGGCGAGTAAAAACGTCAAACGCAGGGAAGTAGAATTCATTTTTTCGTTCAGCGATGAATAGGAAGAAAAGGAATGCTTCAAATGAAATGAAGGGGGAAAAAATCAGTTAAACATACTCCATGAAAAAAAAAATGTCGCAAAAGTACTTAGATAAGTGGCAATATTAAATTCAGAAGACGGAAAATTTTCGATAACAAGTTTCTTTTTCTTAATGGTTTGTTGAAAATGTACTTCTGAAAAGTTTTCGAGTGCAAATTAAGATTGTTCGCGAGCTTATTACAATTTGAATTAAAATACTGCATTGTCATAAAAAAAAAGTACACGGCTTTATTGTCATGCCATTATTTTGTTTTAATTAACGCAGCTATTTAAATTTATACAGCTGTAGAATTTTCGACACATTGTATAACAGGAGAAATTGATCTATAAATTAAATTTATTTCGCACATAAAAACAACTTTCGATATCACCAAAGTGATCTTAGAATATCAGAAAATTGTGAACTGTTAAACCGTTTTTCACCTAAAATGTAATAGAATAAAAATGAAAAAAAAAGCAAACCTTTAACTCGAAATATCACAGCATGAAAATATCACTATTTTAGAATGAATGATTTTCTTATCGTCTGCGTTTTTATAATACCATAAAATTTACAAATCCATCAAATTGTATTATGTTTATACAAAATGTCAGATAATTCCATTTAAAATATAGGTACGTAAAAAAGATTTGAAAAATAAATACTTTTGAAATATAAATCTACTAACTTTATAAACTAAAATTATATCATGAAAGTCAATTTCACGATTAAACAGTTATAAGATGGTGAAAATTTATTGCATCTGCTATTAGGCAGTTAATTTAGAAAACTTTCTTAAAATTAAAGGGAAAATCAAATGGAAATAAAAAGAGTATGAATGAAAAATAATTTTTTGAATTTTAAAGTGGCGCAAAAATAACTTTTGAATGACAATAAATCTTAAGTTACTGTAGAAAATTAATTTTTAATCAATTAAAAAAATATAATTAAAATTTTGAAAAATCTTTTTAGTGGGCTTTTGTTATTAGACCAAACGACGATTTTGTTATTAGACCAAACGATTAGATTCAGACCAAACGACAGACAGACGAAATATTAAATATCAATTTTATATGAATCAAGGTAACATAAACATATGCTATTTCTATTAATATAGAAATATCCGTCTGTAGTACTCTTGCGCCAGAAAACGCAACTCAAACCCGTCTGTAGTACGTCCAGGAATGTTTGAAAATGCTAGAAATTCGACACCTGGTATTGCTTATTATAATTTTATTTCATTTTTTTTATAATATGATTTTGTTTGACCTTTGTTAAAAAGAAGAGATTTTTGCAAATCTAGAGGTCAAACTTTTAATTTTATTTCGTGTTCTCTTCAAATGTTTCATATTTCAGATAATAATAAAAGACAATATCGGACGACGACAAACCACAAAATAATTTTTTTTCTTTACACATTTATATAAAGATAGGGTGTACTTATACATTGGGTATCGTGTCGTGTAAATAGATCGTGTACCTTTGGTAAGTTATTTGGCCAGGTTATTATTTGGCCATCGAATTTGCATTTTAGATGGGTTTTTCCAACCCGATTGAAACAAAAATTTGACCCAAAACTACACGCAGTCACAAAATCCCATACCAAATTTGATGTATTTAAATAATTCCGTTTTAATGTTTACATGATTTTAAAAATACAGACAGACAGACAGATAAACAATCTCTTGTTAAATCTGGGTCAAAATTCGATCGATGTATAGAATATGGATGTTAATTTTTCGTACTGAATTTTATCCATCTAGCTGTCTTCGTTTTGTAATTTCAGACTTTCTCTGAACGTATTTTGTTCAAAATCTGATAGAAATCTACAAATTGAGTATAAAAACCGTAAACCAAACTTCAACTGTCTAGCTCAAAGTGTTTTTCAGTTATTTTTGACACAAACAGATATTATTTTATAATGCGTTTTTCGAACTTATGGATGTCTAAAACGTGGAGATAAGTCAACATTTCGCATTTTTTGACGATTATTATACTTTCTCTATAACACACATATAAGAAAGTAAAAATGCTTACTTGTAAAACTGCCGGCTTAATTCGCGCGTTGTCGTAGATTCTTCTGATCTGCTCGCTATTGAAGTTCGAAATTCCGATGGACCTCACCACTCCTTCGTCCACAAGATTCTCTAGCACCTGAAATAAGCAAAAAAAATGGATCATAAGATTAAATCCATTTCATTTTCGAACAATGATATTAGTTAAACATGAAATGTTTTAAATCATTTTACTTTATGTACTTTTTATTACTTCTATTACTTTCTGTTAATATCTTTACAATAGCAAGGATTACAAAATTGAAAATGATTCTATTTTTACAATAGCAATATACTTTTTGTTGTTTTAATTCAACTTTAGTTAAAGTTTTAAGATACAATGGCAATGAACTAAAACAAAAATTAATATTATTTATTTAAATATTCATTATTGTTTAATTTCACGCGTGAATTCTTGTGTGATATTGAAAGACATCATGCAAAAATTAAGCCATTTTAAAACAGTTGTAGTATATTATATAAACCCTATGAGGATATACAGTATATTGATCATATTTTGCATTGATGTTTTCCAATCATTTACACATTTCTTGTTTGCCATATTAAATTTCCAGAGGAATTTCATTTAAATATTTCTATTATTTAAGGAAGAACGTTTTATCATATTTTTTTAAAGAGAATATTTCCAGTTTACATTCTCCGGAACAAATGTAAAACAGGTAAAATATTGCACAGAAGAGGTTCTTAAACTTTTAAAATGTTGTACCGTATAAGCAAGATTTTAAAAAAATGTACTTAATTGTATCAGTAAATAATTACTTGTACAGTAATTATTTACTGATACAAAATCAATGCATCTTAAATGAAGTGTTTATTTTCAAAGAAATTATCAATTTATATCCTTCACTTATATTCCTGCCGGCGTCCTGGCATAGGGGTAGCGCGTCTTCCCCGTGATCTGGGCGTCCCGGGTTCGAGTCCCGGTTTGGGCATGGTTGTTCTTCTGTTGTTCTATCTGTGAGATGTGTGAATGTGCCTTCCTGTAAAAAGGGGTTGTGCAAGCGAATGAGTGATGCGTGAGTAGCAAAGTCGTACTCTTGGCCCTAGTTGGCGCTGCTATAAAAAATAAGAGACGTTCCCCCTCAGGCTTAAATCGCTGCCTTCGTAACAGCGGGCTTGTCAGTGGCAAGTGCCATAAGAAACAAACAAACAACTTATATTCCTAAATGAGTCGCCGCAGACAACCAGCTGGCTTGCTGGGAATAGTGGTTATATTTGATTTCATTTAAATCGTTTGAATATAACCTCATGTCCATTCCGCCGAATTGATTGATATTAAATCCATGTTATTTTAATAATGTTAGTTAAGTTCTGTTTATTGTTTGCCTGGACTTTTGTAATGAAGATAGTTCCAAAATATCATAGTGTTATTAAAAATTAAATGTCCGACTTAATGTAACTCTAAATTTCGTGATATTGTAATTTCACTTTTTTATTAGTTTTATAAATACACAGAATTCTTCTTCTTTGGCTTTTAAACAATAGAAGAAATTCACGTGCTTAAGTTTTTGATGAAATGATGAAACGAGTTTAAGGTCCAGGGTAATAATTTAATATATTATTGGAAATTAAAAAAAAATGCTAAATATTAGAAGGAATTCGCAGGATTTTAAAATTGGTATCATCATAAAAAAGTTTTTAAAATTTTGAAACGGTGTAAAATTAATTTTTTTAGAATAATATTTTCTGAATTTATTGATGAAAAACACCAAAATTCAGTGTAATTAATGCTTATTTAAAATTGTAATTAAATTTTTTAGAGAAATCGTCACATCCTCAAAGATATATATGTGCCATATTTAATATCTGTAGATCAAACGGCTTTTTCTGTAGAGCGCCAACACACACATCCATATACTTCACCTTTATCAACAGAAAAAGGCAAAACTAAATTTTAGAAAAATTTTGCAATTAATTTCAATATTATTGCTAGAATTGTAACTGGCATATGGGAAATGTGGCGAGACCATAAATGTCTCAGGAGAGAGGGGGGGAATGCAAATATTTGCATAATAATTATCAGCAGCGCACTATTTAACGTCCATGTTGCGTCTCCTTTTGCGTACAAATCATACCAGCAAAAATAATATAAAATACCATTAGGGATACATGAATCATAATTTGAAAATCCCTGCAATATGCTGTTCTTATTAAAATACCAGGTTTATAACTTTTGGGTTTTTTTACTGTGATTAGAATCATAAGAGGCGGTAAGTAAAAAGAGCGCAGTTCCGGAAATCATTGATACGCGCGTTTTTCTTTCAGCTGTCATTTTTCAGTGTTGCTTTTGATTTTTTTTTCAAATCATTTACCTTTAATTTTAAAATTTCTATAATATTTCTATATATGGTAACAAATTTGTTTGGTAATAGATGAAAATCTCCTTTTCATCCGCCCTTCTCCCCCCCCCCCTCCCTCTCTTTTTTTTGGGGGGGAAATCAAAATCGACTGGTGTATGCTCAAAAGTACAGAAAATTTCCAAGTTTGAAAACAGATGATATTTGTTCTTGTTTAAAAATTAAAGCAATTCCTAAAAAAATTCCAAGATAAAAGTGCATTTTAAAGTTTTGAACACGTTATCTTTTTTTTATTTATTTATTTACAATTGCTTATATTCATAAAAAGCAAATGAATGTACTCACTTTCCACGTATCCACTGGATCGATGTCTTTACCATCAAATTCGCCATTCTCTTTCATGGGAAAGATAGCATAATCATCTGCAGTACGCTAGAAAAAAAATGGAACACTTATTTATTCTACTGTTGTAGCAGTTGCATTACTTTATCTTCTCTTTTGGACAATAGATGGCGATCCCTGATTAGGTACGCATCCCACAGAGCACTGCGATTGTTATAATAATGAGATGAGACGCTGTTCTGCTAATGTGTGAGCGCGTTAATGTCTTATCTTGTCTTTTGTGTGAAATGTGATCATTAAAGAAATACTCCTGAAATCATACGTTCTCTTGCTTCCGCTGCACGGATCATAATGATCTTCATTCCATCACACTGTTGGATTATTTTCAAAGATACAATCACTTCTTTTATTGAACAATAATAGTATTTAGCATAAATGCTATTTTCAATCCGATGCTCGTTTAACGTAGATGAAAAAATTGTTGCAAATATTTTAGTAACTAATTATTTCCGCTAACGAAAGTTTCATTATAAACTGCACTTTCAACCCACGAACTTCCAACTATAACAAGCAGAGAGAATCGGAATGTATTTTGATTTTTAAATTCTATTTCTTGCTGGCATTTAATACCGCTACATATAAAATTCCATGAATAAACATTCAAGGATCTCAAGCTGAATTTCAACATTTTTACAGTACTTGCAAATGTCTGTAAAAATGGTCACTGTCTCCTTGAAAATACAACAAGAAATTCGCTTATCTAAACTGAGAATGACTTAGAAATTTTCCAACATAATCTTTTTGTCTCCTTCTAGTCACGACTTCATTCATTTGGAAAGTATAATGCCGACAATATGACTTATAAATCCTATGCAACGGTATGGCTTAATATTGGCCGATTGAAGATATGCTTTCGCTTGTAATATGTGGCAGAAATAGCCCGATCGGGAATTTGTACTCAACTGTTCGCTGTCCACAGTTCCGTCGAGGTTTTACTTGTTGTTAAGACCAACCGCTTTCAGGGAAGAGCCATTTGCCCACTATATCAATATCGTTTATTTGATCAACTTGAAATTATTTTATTACAACAAACCAAAATATTACTTTAAACCGTACACGTGCAATAAATATAAAGCAAGCTGTGCTAATAAAGAAGCAAAATGAATTGGAGTCAGTTCTGTTATGGAAGTTGGGAGGTACGTCAAAGTTTCATTTTGAGATATCTCTCGAAAATATTGAGGGCGATGTATATAGATGTCATGAGCTTTGAAAATATAAAAATGGCAAAATTTGTAAAGTGACTGGAATTGAGAAATTCTGTCGGTGTTTCTCCCCACAGAGAAAATATAGTGAACCAATATTTTTGCGATTTCTTTCAAAAATTAGAATATGGTGACAATCCATGATCGCATATTTAGGGTCATGAACCTTCATGTAAAAAAAGCAAAGAAATTGGATATATGATAGGAGCTGGGAGATAGGTTCTTTGGTTTTTCTAATTAAATACATAATAACAATGGTAAAATTGGTAGGATTTTTTTTAAACCGATGAATTGTTTTCTTTTTATTAGTAGCGTTTGATTCTCTTTAAAAGGAATATCGGATGAAGATAAGTTTCCATGCGTAGATTTTAACATATAAACTTTAATATTTTTACACATAAATTTATCCAAATTACCAAAAGTAAAATTTTCCATTTTATAGGGATGATGAAGGTGTAAAGAATTTAACAATACCAAAGTCATCAGCGAAAGGTCACAGTTAAGATAGAAAAGATCGAAGTATGGTGCAAGAAAGAGTTTACAGCCTTTTTTTATGTTTTCATGAATTATATATATATATATATATATATATATATATATATATATATATATATATATACACACACTCATGTCCAAAATTAAGGTCACAAACATAAAATCTGCGAAAAATCAAAAACTATTCACTGTGTTGACACAAAATTTGGCACAGAGGTACACTGCAATGGAAGAAAGAACATAGACACATAACAACGCGGAAAAGATTTTAATTGGGAATTAAGAAACAGGGTATATCAAAAAGTGTTACAGTGTTACATTATGAATCAGAGATAAAGCATTTGTCTCTAGGAAAGCCTGTCTAATATGGAGTGTGACCATCGTGCACTGCTATAAAGGCTTCACAACGAGCTTTCATACTGTTTATGAGGGTGTCAATAAATGCTTGGGGCAACAAAGCCCCTTCTTCTAAAATAGCGGATTTTAACTCTTGGAGGGTATTAGGAGAAGGGTTACACTGTGAACGGCTCTTCTGAGATCATCCCAAACATGTTCAATAGGATTGAGAACCGTAGACATCGAGGGCCATTCCATACGTCGAATACCCTCTTCCTCAAGAAAATCATTAACGATCTGGGCTCTGTGTTGACGCGCGTTATTGCCCATATACATGAAGTCTGGGCCAAAAGCACCCCGGAACAACCGCATATAGGCTTCAAGGATATCATCCCTTTAGCGATATGCATTGACAGTACCCGCATCGAAGACGTGCAGTGGTGTACGACTGCCCAACAATATGCCACACCAGACAAGAATTCTCCTGCCACCAAATCTGTCGATTTCTTTTACGTAGGAGGGATGATCCAGATGAATATTAGACAAGTGCCACTCTGTGTGGTAAATCTCGACTCATCATTGAAAAGAACACGCCCCCATTCTTTCTGTGCCCAAGACTGATGTGTTCGGCACCACAACAACCGGGCTTTTCTGTTGGATACAGTCAAAGGGACGCACTCAACTGGTCGCCGGGCATAAAGGGCCCTCTCTGCTAGACGTCTGTATACTGGTTGTCTGGAAATTCTTATTCCAGACGCAGCAGCAAGGTCACGAGCCTGTTGAAGAGCCGTTGTCAGCCTATGCCGTCGTGCGCTTAGTGCCAAATAGCGATCCTGCGCAGATGTCGTTGCTTTGTGACGACATTGGCCGGCCTTCCTGGTTACAGTACCACTTGTTTGGAATTGATTCCACAACCTGGATACCACTTTCGGTGCCACTTGTAACCATCGAGCCACTTCCGCTATAGACTGCCCAGCTTCAGGCTTGCCAACGGATCTCCATCTCAAGGAATCGTCTAAACGATTATGAGAACTCATTCTCACTGGAAACAGGTTAAATTTTTAGTTTTAATGCAATATTCACAAAATTACAGGCAAAAATCCCAGATGCTTAAATGGTCTAATTTCAGTAGTTCCTCAAAAACTAATGCTAAACAACATTTTTTCCCACAACAAAGATTAATATCGTGTTACAGCTCCTTCACAATATATAAAATATAATTTGTTTAAATTTTACTGGTAGGCATTTAAAATTATTTTGAAAAACACTTTTGTGACTTTAATTTTGGACATAAGTGTATATATATATATATATATATATATATATATATATATATATATATATTCCGAAAACCCCATTTTGAAAATTCGCTTACCTGTCTATAAACACAATAACTAAAAAAAACGCTTTCAGCTAAAAGGGTGAGATTTGGTATGTTGTCAATATTCTAAATATGTAGACTTCTATCGAATTTTAGATGATATCCATTCAGAGAAAGAAAGGGTAACTCTCATATTATAACAAGAATGGCAGTTTTAAAACGTGTGTTTCTTTTAACGAGAAAGTTAAATAACATACATAGGTTTTGGTTTTAAATAATCTAAGTGATTTTAGATTTTATTTGTGCATTTGTTGCCTAGAGATAAAACTAGTTCCAATAGTTTTCTCGAAACTTTATTTCTTTCGTTTTTTTCATGATTATGAACCTTAGACAAGGCAGTGAATCCCACGAGTGTTCATATTCTTAATTTTTAAGTACCACATATGAGAATTTCGTAGCATAGTAATAAAAAATTAATATACATTTAATATGCATTTTTAAAACCTTTTTTTTTTCCAACATCGATTGGAACCAAAATTTGACTTGATTTAATTTAGTAATTTAATTGAATTTTTTGGATCAAAAACCATTCTTAATCATGCTGCGCCAAAATTATGGTATAGATTGAAATTTTGTTTCATGAACTTTTAAATAAAATCCTGTCAAGTGTCATGACTTATCCATTTTTATGGTAAGCAAAAATTTGACATTGTGGTGAAAGCTTATAAGCCAGTTAACAGCTACTCTACACGAGCAATTGCTTTGTATTGTGGTCATGTTACTGGGCTGCGAACCACAAGGTCCCAGGTTCTATCCTCATTCATACCAATCCGCCACATTGGTGACCTCGGACGATGATACTTCGTACAGCTGTTGTGGTGCCATCTACCCACAACAACCCCAAGTCGTCCGACTCACTTGACACAGCAACCACTCACACACACGCTCGCCATAACGTTTGGCGCTGCTCAAATGGGTACAGGCGCATTAGAATCAACAGCTAATACATCACCACTCAACAGCCATATTGTTCGTCTCACCACCGACTGACTGGAGGGAAGAGTGTGTGGTGAAAGCTTATAAGCCAGTTAACAGCTACGCTACCCGAGCAATTGCTTTTGTATTGTGGTCATGTTATTGGGTTGCAAGCCACAAGGTCCCAGGCTCTATTCTCGCGCATCTCAATCCGCAACAACATTAATCAATAATTTTAAAAGCAAGAGCACATGCTTAATTTCATTGACCTATGTTGTTTCGTTTTTTGAATTAAGACTTTTACATGCATATGTAAGTACAGATCAGCAAATAATCAATCCTTATACAGATTTGATTGAAGAATGTGAAAAAGATCTACATTTTAGATGTTAAAAAATGTGTACTAAGTTTTTAAGTCGTTGCGTTTTCGCCTTTACAGGCATACGAAAACGCGGAGCGCCTGACGATGAATTTGATGAATTTAGTATTAGTATTTAGTCCCTTGATGAATGCACTATAAAATTTTACTCGGATCTGCACTTTAGATGCTAAATATGTCCACCAAATTTTATATATTTAATTTTTCGTAGTTATCACATTTATTTCTATTAGAAGAACCAGCCAGCCAGACTTCTTGTGAATGGATTTCGTTCCAAATTTGAAAGAAATCTACAAATTTGATGTTAAGGTGATATACCAAATTTGACACTCCCAACTCAGTCATCATGTTCATTATCATGTTCACAGACACATTGACCGAAAGACAAACGCCATAAATGCGTTTTCTGGAGTCGGGAAAGTCGGAAACATGAGATTCATCCAATTCTGGAGGTCGAATGTTTTCACGATTATAATACTTTTTCTTTGTATACTTCGTACATGAGGAAACAACAACAACAACAACAAAAAGACAATGTCGAAAGATATTTCATGCTGAAAATTTTATAGATGACACCAGAAAGCTTGAACGGATAAATTTTAAAATCATATATTCAATTATTCGGAGAAACTTGTTATCCAGCATCTCATTGCTAATGAATAAGACAGATTAAACCGCACTGCGCCAAACAAAGTGATCCATTAGCTGCGAGTTTACTACACTTGTTGAGAATCAAACTGAAGGATTAAAAGGAGGGCTGTCAGTTCAGCAGAATTCGAGTGTAGTTCGAGTAATAACTTTCCCCAAGAATTACAATTTCCTTTCAGAACATAATGACCTAAATTATTCTAGACAACGGGATAAAATGACGACTCTCTCATTCATTTAATTTCCGCTTTCGAATTTTAGATGTAGGTTGAACACAAGAATGTTTTAAGCGATGCTGGTTATTGAATGCTTCACTCTGTTCTCTTAATACTGAAAGATGAACCGAAATCTACTACTTTTCATACGATGCTTTATATTGATTTATTTTAAATCCTACTAACAAGTGTTGGATGTTATTATTCTTTTTCAGAATTTATTCACTTTTATTATAATACTGCTAAAATTTGCAAACTTTGTTATTTTTTTAAATGTCATGAAATAAAATTTGGGGGAGTAATTGAAATTGATTTTTGTGTTTACTCATTCGCAGATGGCAATCTTATCGAAAAGGTAATATGATGCTTCATTTTGGCTGGTTTTAGTTGAAAAAGTTGCTCTAATATTCGCTTCGTTTTTAAAATCATTTATTGATACATTTAGACTTCGACATGACACTTCTGTCACGTTGATTTCTTCCTCTCATATGTAAAGAACTGGTTTATTGTCAATGAAGAAGGGCGGAAATGAATATTTCCATGGATTACCGAAAAGGTCATAAAATCTTTCTCTTCAGCCATTTGAAAAGAAATGAAAGTCCTTTCCCATTTCTGGATTAGAACAATCCATTAAAAAAATTTTCAGTTTAAATTCAACTTAATTATACAAGTATCTTTCTGTCTAATTAAGTTGTAAAGGAATTCATTATTTAAATCGCAATGAGATTATTAGGACGACGCATTGATTAGTATCCACCTTTTCAAACTTTCATACCACCCCAGAGGAAAGATGTATACATCCAGATATAAGATTGAAAGCTCGCAGTTATTCTTTACTGGAATCACATTTCAACTATTGAACCTTCTTGTTCCACTTGAAACTTTACGACCCATCAGCCTTATTTTCTAGTCGAAATCTGAAATTCTGATTCGATACATTAAGGCTGAAGTAGTAGTACCCTGTGAAGTTATTTTGGTGTCAAAATCGAAATATATTTTACATCGAACGAAATTAAGTCCATATCGATAAACTATATCTCATTCCGTTTGGTTTGGTTTGGTTTGGTTTAGTTATATTAACTTCCCGTTTGAAGCAACACTTGGGCTATTTTGGGACGGACCTCATAATTTTGAACCTCGGTCAGATGACGAGGACGACACCTGAACTGGCATCCCCTCTCCACACCACACCAGCGGGAGGACGTTTGGTCAGGGCGGATTTAACGTGCAACAGACCCCCTTACACGGCGGTTCTTTGGTGGAATCGGGTCTCAAACCTGAAACCCTCCGATTCCGAAGCCGAGACCTTACCACCAGGCCACCGCGGCCTATCTCATTCCGTAGATATATTCCTGGAATAGCAGCTTACAAATCAAGCTTCCAAAGAATCAATAAATCGAAAATAAAAATTGGCAAATAAGGATAAAAGAAGACATAATTTTACTAATTTAGAAACTAGAAAGAACAGAAATTTGCCCGAAGCAATTATCATAAAAAGAAAAGGAATGACATTCAGAGACGTTCGGCAGGATAAAAAGGTGTACCTCATTAAATCTCCAACACAACAAGAATAAGTGCAGCATTCTTCTTGGCGAGATTTATAGCGCCATTACAGAAATGTTGCAACCTTAATGCCAGGATCCAAAAAGGCACTCTCGGTAATCCGAATTATTGGCAGACATGAGATCGCCCCCGATCATTATTAATGAACTCCACTTGTAGGGCACGCCGCCGGATGACTAATGGCAACGCCGTTATGCTAATGTATTCAATGATCCCATTAATATCTTTAACTAGCGAGAAAAGCAAGAACAGCTGTTAAATAGAATGAGAGACATGGATTTTTTTTATCTTCCCACTTTTTTGTGCTTCGCCAATGAAGTCTGAAACATTTTTAGCAATATAGCAAATCTGGATAATGGCATCATGGTGATTTTGAAAAGACTCTGTTGAATTATCTCTAGATTTCTGTAGTGCTTTCGATTGATGGTTGATCAGTTTTTTTTAATTACAGACGTACAAATAATTATAACGTACTAACAATTAAATATATAGTGCTCTATAATGTACTAATAATTAAAAATGTTTGAAGAAGATTCGAACCTTTAATCCGAATCATCGAAGCGTTATAATGTTTTAGACTTGACTCGTCTATTTCTACTTCATTTTTTTCATATACGAAGTATAGAGGAAATATTATAATCATCGAGATATTCGAACCCGAGATTTTGACATTTGGGTCTCACACAGGATTCAAATTTTTACCTTCATTGAAGAGTATGCGAGAAAGTTTCACAGAGACCACTTTCACTGATTGAAAATCGCTTTTAATTGTATATCAGCAATAACATGCTAAAAATAAATTGCATTTTAATACTGCCGCAATGCTCGAGAATATAAATCCAGAATATCAAACAATTGGAAAAATTATTGTAAAAAAAGTAGTTTAAAAAATTTACAAACATTAAAGAAATACGTTGAAAGATAACAAATTTGCCATCACTGAATTTAGAATTTTGAAGTGGTGTAGCTATATTTTTCTGTTCAATTATACGTTCCGAAGTTACTATGGAAAAAACTAACCTATTTTTAATTAAAAATCAACTTAAAATATTGAAAAAAAAAAAAATCTCTACATATATACCTACTGCCTACAATTATAAATACCTTTGCTAGTTCCAGCAGTTTTCTCTGTAGAGCATGTATAACGATATTTGCATCATGAATGTTATATGATACAATTTATAGCTAAGATGTATGTTGACCTTTAAACAATTATCGTGCTGGAACACTACTGAAATGCAATGACGCGGTACTGTTCAACTCAGAACTTCTTAAATGTGTAAAAATGAACATAACCAAAGAATATAACACATATTTTTGAGCAGTTTCATGGCCAAAGAGGGAAGATACTTTGAAAGTTTAAACTTCGCTTTTATTCCATCCCGGAAGGCATAATTTATGTACAAGAAGCGTGAACAAAACTGACGTTGTTCACAAGCGATACAAGAGCAGAAGAAAGCGAAAAAAAAAAAAAAAAAAAAACGCGAAATATTTATCTCCGGTGTTTATATACCATGAGATTTTGATAAAGATTTCTTTACACATGTCGATTTGGGTAAGGAATTATAGGTATCTTTTAAAAGAATTTGTTTAGGTTGACAGATTTTTATTCCTTCACTCGGAGTGTCAGAACTTATCTATTTCAGCAATTTTAGAGCTCGTGTAATTAAATAAATAAAATTATGTATTTAATTACAGTTAATTAATTAATAAAAATTAATTAATTAAATAAATTAATTAAATTAAAATTAATAAAATAAAAAGGTGAAATTGGATCAGGAAATAAGAGAACATTTTTGAATGAAGTTAATATGGGTTCAATTAAAATAAAAATTAGGAAATTAAATAAGATTTAATTTAAAATTAGAGATATCATTACATATTAATACGCTATGGAAACCCTTATTCCGCCACCTGCCGGAAGACTCTAAAGTTAGCATTTCTATTCCGGAGAATAGTGCTACATGTGGGAAAAAGGGGTTGTTAGTTCACAAACTTGTAGAGCGCAATCAATTTAGTCCAAAAAGACGTCCTTTACACATTAATGTTAAGAAAAAGAATGCTTAAAATGTACATGAACCTGCTTTTATTGCTGGACCTGTGTTTATTTAGGTTATAAGCAGCTATTTGTGAATGATTCGTGATAAGCAGCTCAGCATCAGAAAATTGAAATTACAGAAACAAACCCTGAGAAACGCGGGAAAATCAAAAGTCCGATCAGAATCAGCAGATCTCCACAATCCGCATGTTTTATAAAGACCAAGCGGAAAAATGTGAGATCAAACGCAGGAACAAATTGAGTGGGAAATATTTGAACTTACCCTAGCTGCAACGGGAAAGTGAATAAGGTACAAGTCGATATAATCCAACTGCAAATCTTTTAGTGATTTTCGGAAAAAATATTCCACATCTTTTGGGTCCAGGCCATTAGGCGGAAGCTGGAAAAGAAGGGAAAAAACACATTCAACTTAAACTATGGTCATTATTATAAATAAACAGCATATTGAAAACCTACTTGGGGCGTCAAATATTTTCCGTATAGATCCCTAACTTACTTGTGAAAGGAGTTAAGTAATATTTCACATTTACTGTCATTTACATACTAGAAATAGTTGTAAAAAACTCTTTTTAAAGCCACGATACCTTTACTAAACTTCATACCAATGGAAGCGTTCGGCCTCCAACTTCACCCTGAAGTTACAATATAAGGCGAATTTTTATTTTTAGCCTCATAGTACAATGAATTGAACTGAGTGTGAATTTTAATCCTCTTCATTTTGCCGAGTGAGTCTAAAGAGGTATTAGAGAGTCTTCCTGAAATAGTAAATAATCCGTTTAGGCATTCTAGAATTGAACTGAGTGTGAATTTTAATCCTCTTCATTTTGAGTCTAAAATTTGATATATACAATATACAAATATTGCTATACTTTCTCTATACTACGTATACGAGAAAGTAAAAAAATTAAAAGATGGTTGATTTGTTTTAATTTTCTTGGAAAAATATTAGAGAGTCTTCCTGAAATAGTAAATAATCCGTTTAGGCATTCTAGAATTGAACTGAGTGTGAATTTTAATCCTCTTGATTTTGCCGAGTGAGTCTAAAATTTGATATATACAATATACAAATATTGCTATACTTTCTCTATACTACGTATACGAGAAAGTAAAAAAATTAAAAGTTGGTTGATTTGTTTTAATTTTCTTGGAAAAATATTAGAACGTCTTCCTGAAATAGTAAATAATCCGTTTAGGCATTCTAGAATTGAACTGAGTGTGAATTTTAATCCTCTTCATTTTGCCGAGTGAGTCTAAAATTTGATATATACAATATACAAATATTGCTATACTTTCTCTATACTACGTATACGAGAAAGTAAAAAAATTAAAAGATGGTTGATTTATTTTAATTTTCTTGGAAAAATATTAGAGAGTCTTCCTGAAATAGTAAATAATCCGTTTAGGCATTCTAGAATTGAACTGAGTGTGAATTTTAATCCTCTTCATTTTGAGTCTAAAATTTGATATATACAATATACAAATATTGCTATACTTTCTCTATACTACGTATACGAGAAAGTAAAAAAATTAAAAGATGGTTGATTTATTTTAATTTTCTTGGAAAAATATTAGAGAGTCTTCCTGAAATAGTAAATAATCCGTTTAGGCATTCTAGAATTGAACTGAGTGTGAATTTTAATCCTCTTGATTTTGCCGAGTGAGTCTAAAATTTGATATATACAATATACAAATATTGCTATACTTTCTCTATACTACGTATACGAGAAAGTAAAAAAATTAAAAGTTGGTTGATTTGTTTTAATTTTCTTGGAAAAATATTAGAACGTCTTCCTGAAATAGTAAATAATCCGTTTAGGCATTCTAGAATTGAACTGAGTGTGAATTTTAATCCTCTTCATTTTGCCGAGTGAGTCTAAAATTTGATATATACAATATACAAATATTGCTATACTTTCTCTATACTACGTATACGAGAAAGTAAAAAAATTAAAAGATGGTTGATTTATTTTAATTTTCTTGGAAAAATATTAGAGAGTCTTCCTGAAATAGTAAATAATCCGTTTAGGCATTCTAGAATTGAACTGAGTGTGAATTTTAATCCTCTTCATTTTGCCGAGTGAGTCTAAAATTTGATATATACAATATACAAATATTGCTATACTTTCTCTATACTACGTATACGAGAAAGTAAAAAAATTAAAAGTTGGTTGATTTGTTTTAATTTTCTTGGAAAAATATTAGAACGTCTTCCTGAAATAGTAAATAATCCGTTTAGGCATTCTAGAATTGAACTGAGTGTGAATTTTAATCCTCTTCATTTTGCCGAGTGAGTCTAAAATTTGATATATACAATATACAAATATTGCTATACTTTCTCTATACTACGTATACGAGAAAGTAAAAAAATTAAAAGATGGTTGATTTATTTTAATTTTCTTGGAAAAATATTAGAGAGTCTTCCTGAAATAGTAAATAATCCGTTTAGGCATTCTAGAATTGAACTGAGTGTGAATTTTAATCCTCTTGATTTTGCCGAGTGAGTCTAAAATTTGATATATACAATATACAAATATTGCTATACTTTCTCTATACTACGTATACGAGAAAGTAAAAAAATTAAAAGTTGGTTGATTTGTTTTAATTTTCTTGGAAAAATATTAGAACGTCTTCCTGAAATAGTAAATAATCCGTTTAGGCATTCTAGAATTGAACTGAGTGTGAATTTTAATCCTCTTGATTTTGCCGAGTGAGTCTAAAATTTGATATATACAATATACAAATATTGCTATACTTTCTCTATACTACGTATACGAGAAAGTAAAAAAATTAAAAGTTGGTTGATTTGTTTTAATTTTCTTGGAAAAATATTAGAACGTCTTCCTGAAATAGTAAATAATCCGTTTAGGCATTCTAGAATTGAACTGAGTGTGAATTTTAATCCTCTTCATTTTGCCGAGTGAGTCTAAAATTTGATATATACAATATACAAATATTGCTATACTTTCTCTATACTACGTATACGAGAAAGTAAAAAAATTAAAAGATGGTTGATTTATTTTAATTTTCTTGGAAAAATATTAGAGAGTCTTCCTGAAATAGTAAATAATCCGTTTAGGCATTCTAGAATTGAACTGAGTGTGAATTTTAATCCTCTTCATTTTGCCGAGTGAGTCTAAAATTTGATATATACAATATACAAATATTGCTATACTTTCTCTATACTACGTATACGAGAAAGTAAAAAAATTAAAAGTTGGTTGATTTGTTTTAATTTTCTTGGAAAAATATTAGAACGTCTTCCTGAAATAGTAAATAATCCGTTTAGGCATTCTAGAATTGAACTGAGTGTGAATTTTAATCCTCTTCATTTTGCCGAGTGAGTCTAAAATTTGATATATACAATATACAAATATTGCTATACTTTCTCTATACTACGTATACGAGAAAGTAAAAAAATTAAAAGATGGTTGATTTATTTTAATTTTCTTGGAAAAATATTAGAGAGTCTTCCTGAAATAGTAAATAATCCGTTTAGGCATTCTAGAATTGAACTGAGTGTGAATTTTAATCCTCTTCATTTTGCCGAGTGAGTCTAAAATTTGATATATACAATATACAAATATTGCTATACTTTCTCTATACTACGTATACGAGAAAGTAAAAAAATTAAAAGATGGTTGATTTATTTTAATTTTCTTGGAAAAATATTAGAGAGTCTTCCTGAAATAGTAAATAATCCGTTTAGGCATTCTAGAATTGAACTGAGTGTGAATTTTAATCCTCTTGATTTTGCCGAGTGAGTCTAAAATTTGATATATACAATATACAAATATTGCTATACTTTCTCTATACTACGTATACGAGAAAGTAAAAAAATTAAAAGTTGGTTGATTTGTTTTAATTTTCTTGGAAAAATATTAGAACGTCTTCCTGAAATAGTAAATAATCCGTTTAGGCATTCTAGAATTGAACTGAGTGTGAATTTTAATCCTCTTCATTTTGCCGAGTGAGTCTAAAATTTGATATATACAATATACAAATATTGCTATACTTTCTCTATACTACGTATACGAGAAAGTAAAAAAATTAAAAGATGGTTGATTTATTTTAATTTTCTTGGAAAAATATTAGAGAGTCTTCCTGAAATAGTAAATAATCCGTTTAGGCATTCTAGAATTGAACTGAGTGTGAATTTTAATCCTCTTCATTTTGCCGAGTGAGTCTAAAATTTGATATATACAATATACAAATATTGCTATACTTTCTCTATACTACGTATACGAGAAAGTAAAAAAATTAAAAGTTGGTTGATTTGTTTTAATTTTCTTGGAAAAATATTAGAACGTCTTCCTGAAATAGTAAATAATCCGTTTAGGCATTCTAGAATTGAACTGAGTGTGAATTTTAATCCTCTTCATTTTGCCGAGTGAGTCTAAAATTTGATATATACAATATACAAATATTGCTATACTTTCTCTATACTACGTATACGAGAAAGTAAAAAAATTAAAAGTTGGTTGATTTGTTTTAATTTTCTTGGAAAAATATTAGAACGTCTTCCTGAAATAGTAAATAATCCGTTTAGGCATTCTAGAATTGAACTGAGTGTGAATTTTAATCCTCTTCATTTTGCCGAGTGAGTCTGAAATTTGATATATACAATATACAAATATTGCTAAACTTTCTCTATACTACGTATACGAGAAAGTAAAAAAATTAAAAGATGATTGATTTATTTTAATTTTCTTGGAAAAATATTAGAGAGTCTTCCTGAAATAGTAAATAATCCGTTTAGGCATTCTAGAATTGAACTGAGTGTGAATTTTAATCCTCTTCATTTTGCCGAGTGAGTCTAAAATTTGATATATACAATATACAAATATTGCTATACTTTCTCTATACTACGTATACGAGAAAGTAAAAAAATTAAAAGATGGTTGATTTATTTTAATTTTCTTGGAAAAATATTAGAGAGTCTTCCTGAAATAGTAAATAATCCGTTTAGGCATTCTAGAATTGAACTGAGTGTGAATTTTAATCCTCTTCATTTTGCCGAGTGAGTCTAAAATTTGATATATACAATATACAAATATTGCTATACTTTCTCTATACTACGTATACGAGAAAGTAAAAAAATTAAAAGATGGTTGATTTATTTTAATTTTCTTGGAAAAATATTAGAGAGTCTTCCTGAAATAGTAAATAATCCGTTTAGGCATTCTAGAATTGAACTGAGTGTGAATTTTAATCCTCTTCATTTTGAGTCTAAAATTTGATATATACAATATACAAATATTGCTATACTTTCTCTATACTACGTATACGAGAAAGTAAAAAAATTAAAAGATGGTTGATTTATTTTAATTTTCTTGGAAAAATATTAGAGAGTCTTCCTGAAATAGTAAATAATCCGTTTAGGCATTCTAGAATTGAACTGAGTGTGAATTTTAATCCTCTTCATTTTGCCGAGTGAGTCTAAAATTTGATATATACAATATACAAATATTGCTATACTTTCTCTATACTACGTATACGAGAAAGTAAAAAAATTAAAAGATGGTTGATTTATTTTAATTTTCTTGGAAAAATATTAGAGAGTCTTCCTGAAATAGTAAATAATCCGTTTAGGCATTCTAGAATTGAACTGAGTGTGAATTTTAATCCTCTTCATTTTGCCGAGTGAGTCTAAAATTTGATATATACAATATACAAATATTGCTATACTTTCTCTATACTACGTATACGAGAAAGTAAAAAAATTAAAAGATGGTTGATTTATTTTAATTTTCTTGGAAAAATATTAGAGAGTCTTCCTGAAATAGTAAATAATCCGTTTAGGCATTCTAGAATTGAACTGAGTGTGAATTTTAATCCTCTTCATTTTGCCGAGTGAGTCTAAAATTTGATATATACAATATACAAATATTGCTATACTTTCTCTATACTACGTATACGAGAAAGTAAAAAAATTAAAAGATGGTTGATTTATTTTAATTTTCTTGGAAAAATATTAGAGAGTCTTCCTGAAATAGTAAATAATCCGTTTAGGCATTCTAGAATTGAACTGAGTGTGAATTTTAATCCTCTTCATTTTGAGTCTAAAATTTGATATATACAATATACAAATATTGCTATACTTTCTCTATACTACGTATACGAGAAAGTAAAAAAATTAAAAGATGGTTGATTTATTTTAATTTTCTTGGAAAAATATTAGAGAGTCTTCCTGAAATAGTAAATAATCCGTTTAGGCATTCTAGAATTGAACTGAGTGTGAATTTTAATCCTCTTCATTTTGCCGAGTGAGTCTAAAATTTGATATATACAATATACAAATATTGCTATACTTTCTCTATACTACGTATACGAGAAAGTAAAAAAATTAAAAGATGGTTGATTTATTTTAATTTTCTTGGAAAAATATTAGAGAGTCTTCCTGAAATAGTAAATAATCCGTTTAGGCATTCTAGAATTGAACTGAGTGTGAATTTTAATCCTCTTCATTTTGCCGAGTGAGTCTAAAATTTGATATATACAATATACAAATATTGCTATACTTTCTCTATACTACGTATACGAGAAAGTAAAAAAATTAAAAGATGGTTGATTTATTTTAATTTTCTTGGAAAAATATTAGAGAGTCTTCCTGAAATAGTAAATAATCCGTTTAGGCATTCTAGAATTGAACTGAGTGTGAATTTTAATCCTCTTCATTTTGAGTCTGAAATTTGATATATACAATATACAAATATTGCTATACTTTCTCTATACTACGTATACGAGAAAGTAAAAAAATTAAAAGATGGTTGATTTATTTTAATTTTCTTGGAAAAATATTAGAGAGTCTTCCTGAAATAGTAAATAATCCGTTTAGGCATTCTAGAATTGAACTGAGTGTGAATTTTAATCCTCTTCATTTTGCCGAGTGAGTCTAAAATTTGATATATACAATATACAAATATTGCTATACTTTCTCTATACTACGTATACGAGAAAGTAAAAAAATTAAAAGATGGTTGATTTATTTTAATTTTCTTGGAAAAATATTAGAGAGTCTTCCTGAAATAGTAAATAATCCGTTTAGGCATTCTAGAATTGAACTGAGTGTGAATTTTAATCCTCTTCATTTTGCCGAGTGAGTCTAAAATTTGATATATACAATATACAAATATTGCTATACTTTCTCTATACTACGTATACGAGAAAGTAAAAAAATTAAAAGTTGGTTGATTTGTTTTAATTTTCTTGGAAAAATATTAGAACGTCTTCCTGAAATAGTAAATAATCCGTTTAGGCATTCTAGAATTGAACTGAGTGTGAATTTTAATCCTCTTCATTTTGCCGAGTGAGTCTAAAATTTGATATATACAATATACAAATATTGCTATACTTTCTCTATACTACGTATACGAGAAAGTAAAAAAATTAAAAGTTGGTTGATTTGTTTTAATTTTCTTGGAAAAATATTAGAACGTCTTCCTGAAATAGTAAATAATCCGTTTAGGCATTCTAGAATTGAACTGAGTGTGAATTTTAATCCTCTTCATTTTGAGTCTAAAATTTGATATATACAATATACAAATATTGCTATACTTTCTCTATACTACGTATACGAGAAAGTAAAAAAATTAAAAGATGGTTGATTTATTTTAATTTTCTTGGAAAAATATTAGAGAGTCTTCCTGAAATAGTAAATAATCCGTTTAGGCATTCTAGATTGCCTAGATGGAATGGTTATAAAAATGCTTAGAGAAATTAGCGAGCGTATTCTCCTCTTGATTTTCGAGCGTACTTAGATAATCTTATAAATTCTTCCTCCTCAGCATCCCCTGAACATATAGGCAATGTGAGTTAGTGTGTGAAGAAAGTTACCAAACCCTCGAAAATTATGTATGTTCGCAAGTGTAACTGTTTCCGTTCAGTAGTGCATAGAGACGCAGGATGGCGCATTTTATTATTCGTAATATTAATAAAAAATGAGTATACATCGTTGATGTCTTTCTTTCTTCCGTTTGAAGCCAAATTCGATACAGATCTATAATTTTGGCTCAAATACGCATACAAATTTTATTTATTCAAGCCGGTACGTTTTTAATTCATCGAATACAGGTACTCGCGAATATATAGACTAACAAATGGTTCCCATCCCATTTCAGGTTTGGTTCTAAATTTAATAAAAATCTGCAATTGTAATAATAAATCTTTATATCAAATTTCATGCACACATGCCTTTGCGTTTTTGAGTTTTTGTGTTCACTTTTATGTAAGCAGATAGATATCCCTTTGATGGATTTTGCCTAGAGAGACATTTTAAAATTTGGTGTACAGACCACATACCAAATTTCATACCCGTAGCTCAAATACTCTTTGAGTCATCGTGTTCACAGACAGACAGAAAACTATTTCAAAAATGTGTTTTTCGAAATCAGGAAATTATGAAAAACTAGAGATCATTTTTTTTATGTATAAATACAATACTTTGTTTTTGCATACTTCGTATAGGAGAAAGTAAAATAAATCTACAAGCAAATGTTTTCTGACAGAAGAAAGCAAAATAACTGACTGTGATTGATAAATTCAAGTAGAACATTTTAAAACTGTAATTAAATAAGTACCGGAAACTGTTTGTGCGATCATTAAATTTATGAATCATAAGTTATTTTTGGGTTTTTCCTTCTACAAAATGATCTTTTTCTATTAATTACCCAATTATCCAGATATTTGATTATCAGTTTAGGTCTAGTCCCAATTAATCCAAATAAATAGCACTCCGCTGCTTCATAATGCCACAAGAAACCAGAAACCTCGTTAATGAATAAGGATTTAACGAAGTATGATGCAATCGATCAGCTTATATCGTATTTCGTAATCTTTTCACATTATATCTGATAATCAGCCTCCACCTTCCATTCCTAATTAGAGAAATGATTGGACATTGGAGATACCTTCGTCGTGATGAACAAGTCTTCTCTGGTGACTTTATTCTCGTCATCCAGAATGCGCTTCAGGGTACGGCCCAGTAAGTGCTCGTTCGTGTAGGCGAAGGCTGTGTCGAAGTGCCGGTAGCCGGCTTCGATGGCCGCCGTTACCGCCGAGTCTAGCTCATTTTCATTGCGGGTCTGGAAAAAAAAAAACTAATGATATAATTGAAAATGCTGAAGAAAATTAATACATAATTAATCACACTAAATACTGGTACATGTGAAGGCCAATAATTTTACTCAATTAAATTTGATTTAATAATTAAATTTAATAATTTTAATAATTAACTCAATTAAATAATTGATTTTGATCAGACAATCATAAAATGTACATCTTATTATTATATATAAAAATTATAAGTAAATGCATATATATATATATATATATATATATATATATATATATATATATATATATATATATATATATATATATATATATATATATATATATATATATATATATATATATATATATATATATATATTGACACAATACTTATTTTACAATATTTCGTCAAAATATAACGATTCGACACATATCGAAACAAATTTTTAATGAATACTCTTAGGGATTTCAGATGATTGCGCTTTAAGAACTTTTTGAACATGAACACAGTTACAGTTAAACATCATCACAATGACAGACAATGATTTCCTTTCATAGCCAGGAGCAATTATAAAAGTCTAAGCTATTTAAATTTGTCTCGTTATTGAACTCTCGCTCACGAAAGTTATTTTCAAGTTTAGAATGAATTCTCTTTCCATTTTACTATAAATATTAAGTGAGGAAGTATTAAACTGTATTCAGCGTGGGGAAACACAACCTGTCTATTAAAGTTGTAGTAATTAGCTTTATTATCAGAGCATATTTGTTTAGTGAACTAAAAAATGTAATGGAAGATAATTATCTAATTGGTCAACTTTTGATAATTAATTTAATAATTAAAAATTATGATTATGAACTAACATTCCTTAGAAAATTTTGTTCCATTCACAGATGTTTCTAAAATCAATATTAAAGATTTTGATTTAATTGCAATCTCAGTGTCAAATGATATAAAAATCTAACACTAAATCAGACTGAAAACAGAAAGATGTCAGAAAAAATGTTTCAACTATAGCCAGTCAAAATTAAACCTAGAATGCATGACTTTTTTATTTTTATAGAAAAAAATTTGTGTTTTAAATGGCTGCATTTAGGAAAATTATTTTTAAAAACTTTTTTTTAACATTAATTTTTTAATTTTTAATTAATATTTAACATTATAAAAACATTAACTTTTTCGTGATTTTTTTAAAATTAAAATTTAGCAAATGGCTACATTATGAATTAAACAATATCCCAGTGACAGGAATCACATTATAACGTTTCTGCATTAAAAATAAAAAAAAATCCTTTTTTACCAATATATTTATTTCAAATGCAAAATTTTTTCATAGTGTCCTAATAGTACAACTATTCATTCAAAACCGTCCTGATATTTTCCCAAGTTTCCAGTTTAAATATAATTGTATTACAGTTATTGCCATATACAGGTCTGTTCTACGAATGTTTATCAAAAAAAAAAAAAAAAATTAAAGAAGAATCTCCAAACACTTATTGTAACAGTCATGCAAAGCTTATAAATTGAAATAAAAACGTGTATCCAAATGGCTACATAATGCATTATTCGATTAAGCAAGATATTACCTCTTAGATAGGGCTATTGCAAATTTCATATTTTCAAAAAGTAATGGAATTTTTTTAATCTAATAATATTACATTAAAAAAGATAAATTCTGAATGCATTGATGTTAAAGACACATATCAATGATAAAAAAAAACCCCAAAAAAAACATGAGCGATTCAAAGTGGAAATACAGGTAATCACATACTTGTAGAATTTAAAATTATATAATATATTTCATAAAAACGTAGCAGGTTGCGATTAATCTTTTGATTCTGGAGAATAGATTACCATAAGGTTTCATTTTATATCTCAATCAATCATTTTAAATTAAACTGTCAAATTTAATAAAGTATAAAGAAGATCGATGGCAAAAAATAGCCAAAACTAAAATCTTTAATAAAATGCTGATTAGCCAAGCAAACGATTTTTAAAAAACGTTTTCCGTGAAAAAAAAAACTTTGCAAAACAGTTCTACGTAGCGAACTAAGCTACCAAAAACTATTATTCCTAAAACCGACGAATTTTTTAAATTTTTTTTTTAGGTTACGAAAATAAAAAGGCTTAAAAACATACGATTTGTTAAATAGTTTTTCGATTTCAAAAACAGTTTTAAAAATGAACAGAAAGTAATAAAAAAATTATAACATTATAAAGAAAAACTACTGATAAAGTAAAATGGGTTGCAACAGTTTATTTTGGGATCGGCGAATGAAATATGAAAATGAACGTTTCAAAACAATACCCTCAAATCAATCATCGACTTTAATATTGTATTGTTTTGAGCGATCTAAAAAATAAAATTTATCACTTTAGAACTCTTTAAAAACCAGTGGATAGATCATAATGTTCTGAAATTCAATAAGTATTCAAAGGATTTTACATTTTATCCCTTATTTTTTCACTGGCCAATTCAATTCAATATTCAATATTTCGGACACTAAAATTGGGAAAATTTGCTCACTTTATCCAATATAGAAGCAAATAATAGTTTATTATTAAAAGTTTCGCATGTATAACATATAGAATAATTCGTTTTAAATTATATATCACTTCAATTTTAGTCTGAACTTATGTGGCTCGTAGCATGGAAATTTAATAATTTTTTTTATTAAAAATAATAATCACACTTTTTTTCTTTTGAGAATGTATCAGTAACCGGTTGACTGCAAGTTATTCCATTGCTCAGATTTTTTAAAAATCCTAACGAATATTTCCAGCATCTGCGAATAATGAAGGGAGGGGGGGGGATAACCCACTTTGATTGCAAAATCGATGGAGAAATTACTGTAGAATTTTGCTTTTGATTTTCCTCTACAGTAGCACTGTGCTGATAATGATTTATTTCTTTGACTTAAGCCAGGTATGCAGCAACTCGCTAAATTACATACAATGCTATGAATAATCCATTTTGTATCTGTCAAAGGTTTATGGTATAATCAAAATTCATAAATAAAGAGTTTACTTTATTTCTGATATAAGATTCATAAAAGTTTATTTAAAAACTTTAAGATTATATTTTCGCTACAAGGAATTAATTCAATAACAATAAAAATGCATGCCTTGAAATTTTTTTTATATAAATTTTAAATCATTGAAGGAAAAATATCTCCTTGTTTGTTATTTTAGGGTTACCTTACAATATATATATATATTATTTTATATACCTTAGTTTCATTATTTCTAATTTATTTTGAAATAAAACACTAACACACAAGTAGCAAATCGTTATTAAATTATCGTAACAACACAAATGCTTTCAGAGAAAACTCAACCACTTTCTTTCTCGACTCGACTACTCACTTCAATTCAACTCAGCTGACAATTTCTGATTCTTGTCTGTGAGTCTGCTTTAATGGCTCCCGTATCAAGGCATCGAATGTTCTAGAAGGATATCGTATTTTAATTCCTAATCGATGTATCGTCGGAATTCCGGCTTCGAAAACTTTCGTTTTTATAAACAAAAAAAACAAAAACAAACAAAAAAAAAAGTCGCCAAATGGCTGATGATTGCTGACTCGACATCCATTCAGCATCTATTAGTTACTATAGATGCTATAGATGAAGATGTTTTGCTACAGATGAAGAAATAGATGAAGATGCTATAGATGAAGAAAGTTTTATAGTTACTATTCAGTTACTATAAAACTTTCTTCCTTACCCCGAAATTAACTGTGAAGGGAGATAATATTACAACTTCATGACAATATTTAATTTCAATGTATAATGTAGTGGAATCAATATGAATTTTGGACTTTCTTGAACGATTTAACAAACCAATTAACAAACTTTGTCCAAAAATGCAGATCAGCAATTCGGATAAAGGGGGAAAAGAAACAAATGTCAAATATTATGTTTCCGAATGATCGTATTCACATGTAAAGACCAGCGGACAGACAAATTTCTCTTCAGCAGATTTCACTCAAAATTTGATACTCATTTACAGTTTATGTGTAAAGACAAGATACCAAATTTCATTCGCCTACCTCTCTCATTTCTCAGTTTTTACATTCACAGATAGAATGATTATCACAAATATAATTCCAAAAGCATTTATTCCAGATTTCAAAAAGGTCTTAAACGTAAAGATACTGTAAGGAGTCGCATCTACATATAATTTCGATATCGAATTTTTAACGATCAGCATACTTTCTCTTTGAATACATCATAAAAAAGAAAATAAAACTCACAATGATGAAAGATTTTTCGTGTTTCCAGCGTTCTAAAACTTTAAAATCCAGCCATAATGAACCTTCGAATTCGAAATAAGTCCTCTCGACCTTCTCCTATAAATATTCCATGACAAAGCATTAAGCCGACTATTTAGCGGGCAGAAACTCAACCTGGATAATGTTTACCCGCCACTGGCGGACGGCGATAATTTAGTGGAAAGGCGATAATAAAAGATAAGTCACGACGTATGTTGATGGTCCTTACAGAAATTCTGCTGACGACAGGCCATTATGCGCGGTGGCTATTCAAGCCCACTCCTTAATGGCCCTGTTTATCTCCGGAAGTTGTGTCAACCACTTTACCTTTGTTTTTAACGAGAAACAATGCCTGATGGCTGGTTGTTCGACATGGTTTTCTCGCTCTCTAAATTTGAAGAATGGACCTGTTTTATGCGAATGCAATTCCGTAAATGATTCGCTCATTCGGTGGAAACTCAATAATTCGTTGGGTGAAATAAGAGTAATTCTTAAATCGCATGGAATTGTCGCTAACAGCTTTCGGTACGTTCAAAGGGATAGAGTTGCTAAAACAATAGGAGAAATACAAAATAATTCGAAAAAAAATCATTGAAACCAAGAAAAATATCTTTTTATGTTAATAGAAAATGAAAAAGTATCTTTCAATAAAAAAGATGCACACAAGCAACAGAAACAAGAATTGAAGCTCAGACTTTTCCCTGGTAAAATATGGATGATTCAGTAATCATTCGAACTAATGGTTCTATGTTTTGGACGCTGACAGATAATTGCACAAGCGGAATTAACAGCATTTTTATGTATTTAGGCCATTAATTAAACAGCGGGATTGATCCCCTCGAAACTTTCACGTGTATTGTAATAAATACACTCGTGTATTATTAAGGGCATCCATTAGAGAAAGAGTCAATTAGTACACAACTGTTGGTGATTCATCGCTGGATTGTGATTAATATATATGTATTGAAACATAGAATGTATATTTTAGATATCTTTTCCCAATTGATCGAAATCAAAGGTGGACACAGAACTAAAATTATAGCTACAAAGATCAAAACCAAATATCATGTGTTTAAGTCATTGCGTTTTCGAGTTGTCGCTTTTACATGCTTGTGAAAAATAGACCGACAGACGATCATCCTCTTCAAAATCTCATTAGAATTATACTTTAGATTTTAAAAGTTTGGAACAACGTTTCATTTACCTATGTTGTTATTTTTTTTATTATTATTATTGCGATGGATATAAAACTACAGACCGGCAACCTTTTGACGGATTTGATTTCAAAATCTCATTAGAATTATACTTTAGATTTTAAAAGTTTGGAACAACGTTTCATTTACCTATGTTGTTATTTTTTATTATTATTATTGCGATGGATATAAAACTACAGACCGGCAACCTTTTGACGGATTTGATTCCAAATTTTATATAGATCTACATTTTAGATACTACACGAGTAAACATATTTAGCTCTTCACGATTTGAAGTTATACTTGTATTCAGTCACCAGGACAGATTGAGTTCTTTTGAACAGATTTCGTGAAATTCTACGAATTTCATGTAAAGACAATATATCAAACAATATCGGTTTAGAGAATCGTTTTTGAGAATCGTTTTTATCGTGTTCACAGACAGACAGATATAATTCCAAAAAATGTGCTTTTCAGACTCAAACAGGTCTTTAACGTGCTGAATCGTCAAAATCCCGAGTTCCAATTTTTTTACGATTACAATAATTTCTCTTTATATATTTCATACACGAGCAATTAAAAATATAGAATTGTGCTAAAATAAATTTGAAAATAGATGAATTCTATTATTTGCAGAATTGGAAAATATTTCACAGAAAATACTATGCTTGCTAATAGTATATTTCGTATAAGAGAAAGTAAAAATGGACCATTTTTTTTTCTGGATTGTAGGATTGGCATTTATTTTAAAACATATATTCAGATAACGAACAATTTAATTATTCCTCTGAATTTTCTACGAATTTATGAAAGATCTTCTCATTTAAGAACATCATTGAACCATTGAAAGATTAAAGATAAGAGGAATGTAAGTGTCAATCAATTCAACGTATTGATTGGAATTTATAAAATTTCCATAAGTGATTTCAAAATTACAATTTTTACAGGGGATTGATCTAGGATGATTTATGAATCACAATTTCTATGTTTCCCGCCATTAATTTGAAGTATTAACCTTGAAAAAACTTTTTTATGCCTCTTAAAATTTAAAAGATTATTTTTTCGGTGTTCTTAATGTGATTAGGGTATTCTTTCTTGATGATTTCTACAATCTTCAAAAACTTATTTAAATTATTAATAAAAATATCTAAATGTCATATTTTATCGAATGTATCGACTAATAAGCATCATATGAATGGATGCACTAATCAAAAATTTTGTCTGGTATTTTTTTTTTTTCACCATGTGGAGGATTTAGATATTTGTCAGCTTATCTAATCACCGCTGTGAGATTTTTATTTAAATTAAATAAACAATTTGGTTTTATATTTTAACATAATAACAAATTAGGGATTTTTAGATGTTTTTTTATTAATTTTAGTAATTTTGTTGAATGCACAAGTTTTTTCCATCTTTATATTACAACCTGAGTAAAAACTTTAAGGCCAGTAAAAATTTTTGAGAAAATGGAAACATATAAACTGAGGAATTAAAATACCATTAGATTGATAATTATTGAGCTTAAATAAAAGTAAAAAAAGTAGAAAAATTAATTTGCAAATATTTTATTATTAGAAAATATTACAGAACACACAGATGAATATTTGAGCCTGAGTAAAAACTTTGAGGCCAACATAGAAAATAACATATAAGAAAAAAATTACAAATTCTTAGAAGGTTGTGTAGGAGCCATTTCTTCGAATTACTTCGAATATTCTTGTTTTCATAGATGAAACGAGTTTTTGACAAAGGGTGGGGTCGGTTTTATACTATTCATTTTCGATAGTAGATTTCAGCTCTGTTGTTGATGTAAAATGTCTCCCATTTGCATAAACTCTTCTTGCTAAGTCACCCCAAAGGTTCTCGATTGGGTTGAGGTCAGGTAATATAGCTGGCCATTTCACAGTTTCAACATTGTTGACTTGGAACCAATTTTTTGCGCTGTTACTCGAATGGATCGATGCATTGTCTTGCTGATATTTCCAATTTTCTCCAGCAAGACATTCAGCATTTGGCAAAAGAGGATTTGTTAGGACATTTTGGTATCCTTGTGAATTCATTCTACCTGAAACGAATGCAATTGAGCCCACACCATTGTAAGCAAAACAGCCCCAAGTCATGACAGACCCTCCACCTAATTGGCGCTTGGAGAATATTTCTTTTTCATTTCTTATATCATGACAGTAGAAATTCCAGCCATCTGGTCCATCCAAATTCCATTTTTTTCGTCAGAAAAAATAATTTCTATCCATTAGTTGTCCCAGGTCATGACTTTCTGGCGAAAGTTCAAACGCTCTATTTTGTGTCTTTGCAGTAACTGAGACTTAGTCAATTTTGCTGTATAAGTGAACCTTGCAGACCTTCTAATTGTGTTATAAATCGTTTTTTGACAAACTTTTAAACCTGTCGTCGGAATCAGTGTTTCTTGGTTGAGTATTTTCCAGTAGATGCAAGTTGGCAAACTCTTCTTTCATCACGCGAGGACAAAGCTTCAGGTCTTCCCCCAGTATTCTTTTTACCATAATTGTCTTTCAATTTTAAAAAATTGTTGACTACAGTCTTTGATCTTCCTATCTTTATCGCAATAGCACGACTACTCATTCCTGTTGAAGACAAAGCTTCGATCTGTCCTCTTTCACGATCAGTTAACTTCTCACCCTTCGCCATCTTCACAAAGATCACCAATACTTCGAAGAAACATATGACAAATATGAAAATTGCAGCGTTGTCACAAGCTCACAAGTTGCAATGGTAATTACACGATTATATTATATTTATTTTTAAAAAATGGCTGGTGGCCTTAAAGTTTTTACTCAGGCAGAAATACTAACATTTTAAATAACCACATGTTTCTCATAATTATGTATTTACAAATTATGTTTATGGCATTTATTTCTCATCAATGAACTTTAATAATTAATATTATTTGAATCCCTTTTATTTCATTTTACATTTTGTCAAAAAATTTTACTGGCCTTAAAGTTTTTACTCAGGCTGTATGACTGACCGAAAGATACTCATTTTTGTGGATAATATTATTTAAGCAAACGCTAGGTTATTGAAAATACAGCAATAGCTTAGTGGGCGCAATAAAGTAGTTAGGAACTTGAACAATTATATTTGGCAAAGTGTAAAATAGTATCCTATTCTTTTATATTTCATAGAATTTATATTTTTAAAGAATTTTATTTATTTGGCATTTAAGCTAGTAACATCTTTTTAATCAATCCATCTGCGGTCCTTCATATCCCAGTGGCCATAGAATGTTACTTAATTGATGCCAAATCGGAAATCCATTCTGAATACCACCGTGTTTGTTTAAAATCTCAGGAAACATGATTCTGTCCTATGCCGTTTTGAGTCAAGTAAATTTAATATAAATCTATAATCTTTGCAAATATCGTAAGGAATGTTTCTTTATATACTTTCGAATAAGTGAAAGAAATTCGAATTTGAAAAAGAAATAATTTTAAAATAACTTTCTTTTCTTTTTTGAACATGAGATGTAAAACGAAACAATTCTTTGAAATTTCAAAAACGAACTTTTTGGCAATTTTTTCTTTATGTTATACTTTATAAATAAAAATATATAAATGTATTTTTTTTTCAAAAAATCTTTTTTCACAAGAAAACAGACAGATACTTAGTTTAAATTACGATCACAAATATTTCTGTACATGAAAGAACTTGCTACACTTTAACCCTCTATATACAGAGAGAGAGAGAGAAAAAATAACTTATTCTAATATTTAAATTTTTCATTAAATTATATCGGCTTACTGTGCTTATAATTAATTTATAAATGAATTTTCATCATCTTCATATAACAAATATTACACGAGCCAAAAAAAAAGTTTCGAAGTGAAGTGAAAGTATCATTGAGAATTTACTATGTTTTTGACAGATTGCCATGAAGATAAAAAGAAATGATAAATTTAGAATTTATCGTCTTCAGAAAACCATTGTTTCAGAAAACTCACTCTAGTTTTTTCCCATAAGAATAAGCGAATACTCCTGATTGATAAATCACAACTTGTATTGATTTAGAAAAAACTCCACTGAAACTCAGCAATCAATGCTCATCAATTTACAATCCTTCAGTGTCAAGAATTGGGAAGGAAAAACTAGGGAGTGGATAAACACAAATGGCTCTTTCCATCTCTCCCGCCGATTCCTTTTAACAAGCTGTAAGAGACAGAAAACTGATTTCTGATCAATATATTTGTAGCTAATGCAGAGAAAAAAACATTCCAACTGTCACTTGATCAGCAGTATTGACCACCGACACGAACTCAAGAACATTGTATTTAATATCATATCATGTTTCCATGGTGACATTGACCTTTACGCGGTTGTTTCCTAAACAAAGTTCGTCTAGACAGTTTCGATGCAGATGTTCGGGGAACAGTGACACATATCTCACTTCCTCATACTTGTAGGCGTGTAATACACGTTTCTGTGTCTACAATACGAAAAAGATTTTAACTTTAGTTTCTTTTTGTTTTAATCAAATATAAATTGCAGACACTCGAAAATTTTTCTTATTAAATGCTTATGCATAATATGACATTTCATGTTTTATTTTTTCTCATAGTTTTTTATATAATGGAATTGTTTTCTTATAGAATACCTACGAGAATAAGCCATTTTTCTGTATTTAACTTTTCCTTGTGTGTTTTTTTAATTACTATAATTCTTTACCTAGATGAGATATAACAATTTTGTTATATTTTTCCTCATTTCTTCATAGATACCAGAATTTTTTTGCTTATAAAATGTTTAGACGAGTTACAGCCTTTTTATTCTCTGGTACAGAAAGATTCTCGTATAGAGAAAGTAAAGAAATCGTTGAAAATTCGAGCTGGTGATTTTGATGAATCTCCATGTTTTAGACTTCACTGAGTTCGACAAGCACATTTTTGGAAAACGTCTGTCTTTCTGTGACAAATCTAACTCAAAAACGCTTTGAGCTAGACGGATAACAAATTTGTAGATTTCTATCAAGTTTTGAGCAAAATACATTCAAAGAAAGTCTGTTTATCCGGCTGTTCGAATATAAGTTAACATTATAACTACAAAACGGAAAACACAAATTTAACATCTATAATCTACACTGTAGATGTTAAATGCCTAGATGTTATAGACACCTGCCAAACTTTGAGTCATATCGGGCAAAGGGTTCAGTGTCTGTCAGGCGTTCTATCAGAAATATGCAAACACGATAGTTCGAAAACGCAATAAATTAAATATATCAAATTTGGTATAGGATTTTGTGACTACAAGTAGTGCTATGTCAAATTTTCGTTTCAATTGATTGGAAATAACGCGTCTGAAATGAACCGTATGATAGGATTAATCGCCAAAATACTCGCCAAGGATCACACGATAGGTTCAGTAAAAATGCTATATTCAGGCCAAAGTTTCATATTTCGTAACTATTGTACGCCAATGTCATGCAAGGCATTCACTGGGAGAACATCTTTATTAGAGAGTATGCGAGAAATTTTTTTGGAGACCACTCCCGTTGGTTTATATTTTACTTTTCCATGTAGATTCTCAGATTCTAGAATTCTTTTCTTATAAATTACCTAAACGATAAATGACATTTTTGTTATTAATTTACTTCCTGCCATAAACGTAAAACCATGATCAAAGTATAAAATTCTTTTAAATATATTACTTTTCCACGAAGTTTCCCGGATATTTTGAAAGACATTTGCGTTGATAAAGATTCATTTGAGGCATCTTTATATATAAACCGCAATTTAAAATACAGCTACAATATGACTTTTACCAAAATATATCAGAACTAGTTTTTTTCCTCTATTCCTTCTGAAAAGCCTCCACGTATCTTCTTTTCTTTCCACATGCGACTTTCCAGTGAAAATCATTTCTTCCTTTCTTTTCCGAGATCAAGAATTACTTAAAATTCTACATAATGATTTAGTATTATATGGAATATCTTGGAAACGTGTTTGAACTATAGAATTACAACAAATATTTCCTGTTTTACCATCCTTAAGATCCCTGAATTTTAATTTTGCTAATAATGCAATGTAATAGAAAAAAAATTCTGGGCTGTGATGGCTTAGATGTAAGATCTATGCTTCAGGGACAGAAGTAAACAAACTCGAAACTCATGCACACGGCCCTGGTATATGTTAAATCTGACGTCGTGAGACAAGCAATTATTCCAATGAGACTGCAAAAAAAACTTGGATGGAATTTGCTATTCATCTGATGATGCAACATTCTCCAAAGTTCTTGATGCATATGATACCACGATTGGGAATGCCTCTACCAAGTGAGTAGTTGTAGACAGTTAAAAGGATTAAAGAAATCAGACAGGATAGAATTAAAATTCCAAATAGCTTGGCGTGAGCAAATATTTATCCTTTACGAACTGATTTTACGTTGCTAAAATCTATATACGAATTTTTAAAGCAATAATCAACAAGTATTAAGTGCCGGCCCCCTGGCATAGGGCTAGCGCATCTTCCACGGGATCTGGGAGTCCCGGGTTCTAGTCCCGGTTTGGGCATGGTTGTTCGTCCTGTTCTATCTGTGCGATGTGTGAATGTGCCCTCCTGTAAAAAGGGGTTGTGCAAGCGAATGTGTGATGCGTGAGTAGTCAAGTCGTACTCTTGGCCCAAGTTGGCTCTACGATAAAAACAAGAGGCGCTCCCCCTTAGGCTTAAATCGGCTGTCTTTGAACAGCGGGCTTGTCTGTGGCAAGTGCCATAAGAAACAACAACAACAGGTATTAAGTTCAAAACATGCTATTTCCATTTTATCAATATTCTATTTATTCTGGAAAGTTCTAAAAATAGATCTGATTCGTTTGCAGAAAATAATATTAATAAAAAGTTGGGCCCTGTTTTTGCAGCATGTTTCAATTGTGGCGGATTTAGATTGATTTTTTTGATTTTAGATTGATTCAATTGTGGCGGATTGATTTTTTCGGCCCTATGTAGTGCATAATATAATACCCTTCTCTTAATAAATTGGTCAGTTAAGTTTATCGTTCTAACACTTTTTTAAAAAAATTGATAAAAAATAAATAATTAATATATATATGTATTAATCTTTAATTATTAATATAAAACATTAATTATTTATTTTAGGTTGATATTTTAAAATTAAATCAATGAAAATGTAATTATTTTATATTCCTTTTATGATTCTAGATTGCACCCCATCCGAATTTATACATGATATTGAAGCAAATAAACGGCGTTTTTAAATATTCTAATAACTAAGTGAATGCAAAGAGACACATAAGAAGCTGACAAATTATACTTGATAAAATAGTGATATTACATTTAATTTGTATATTTTACAAATTTATTTATTCGGTAACTAGGATAATGATGTCTTTTAATCGACCCGCTTGATTCTTTCCCAGTTTAGCAGCCATAGGTAAGCTGGCTATTACGAAATACGTCACTGAGTTTCAACGATTCGATATATAAGATTTAAAGGGAAGTAAGCTGGGGCTGAGTGGAACATTATGTAAAAATATCTGATGATCAATGAGAACAAAATATAATACATTTATTTGAATACTAGCCGCCTTTGGCGACCAGCCGGTTCGCCAATCTTAATGCTCGTTAAAATTTTAATAGTTAAATATTTTATGCAATTCCTACTTTAATAGCTTCTTCATTAAAATATTTCAAAATTTCAAATTTCAATTCACTCATAATATTATAAAGACCTTCAGTCACAACGTGATATGTATCTCTCTCATTTTCTGTTACCCCTCGTAGAATTTATGCTTTAAATTAAAGTGTAAAGGATTAATCTGCAATTAATATAATAATATTTTTTACTGAAACAAAGCATTTTTTTTAATAATATGATTACTGATAATAGAGTCACTGAGCGTTTAAACTTTATGGGCACTAAAAAATATCTTTCTTAATTTATGTAATATCTCAAGAATTTGTCAACAAAATTTTCTCAGATTCATCATGAACAGATCGATTCATGAACAATGTTTCATTTTAAATGCATTAAACACTAAGAAAATAAAATAAATCGTTTAAAATAATCGGTCTAAAACAGGTTTAAAAAAACTACTTAAAAAACGATGTACTTAAAACTATAAGCATATACAAAAAAATATATAACTAACATAAATACAATTTATTTACAAAAGTACACAACTAACCTAAAAATAATCTAAATCATTGAAAACAGGTTAAAAAAAACTACTTAAAAAACGATGTACTTAAAACTATAAGCATATACAAAAAATATATAACTAACATAAATAAAATTTACTTACAAAAGCATGCAACTAACCTAAAAATAATTTAAATCATCCGTTAAAAGTGGTTGTCATGACAACAATCAGAACAATGCGCATGCGTGAATTTTCTTCGCCAGTTAGGTAACGCAAATGCGTGAATTTTTCTACGCCAGTTGGAGTAACGCTAGGCAGATTATACATTTTTAATTTCCTTTTTTCTGTGTTATTTTAATTCAAAAGTACTTCAGAATGAATCTGAAACATGGATTAATTAACAATGTTTAATTTTAAATGCATAAAACATTAAGAAAATAAACAGAATCGTTTAAAACAATCCGCCGAAAAATATTAACCCTAGCCTCATTACTGTTGGGAGAAAAAAGAAACGGAAGCCTTACTCATTTGGCGGTGGGGGAAATGGAAGATTTTTTTGGCGGGAAAGTTAGTTTTTAATTAATAATTAAAATTCTATTAAATTTCAAAAAAAGGGACCCCAGGTGCACATTCCCGACCTCTAAGGTATACATGTACCAAATTTGATAGCTGTATGTCAAATGACCTGGCCTGTAGAGCGCCAACACACACACATTGAGCTTTATTATAAGTATATATATATATATATATATATATATATATATATATATATATATATATATATATATATACATATATATATATACATATACATATATATATATATATATATATATATATATATATATATATATATATATATATATATATATATATATATATATATATATATATATATATATACATATATATATATATGTATGTATGTGTGTGTGTGTGTGTGTGTGTGTGTGTGTGTGTGTGTGTTTATTACTAATATAAAATATTAATTATTTATTTTAGGATGATATTTTTAAATTAAATCTATGAAAATGTAATTGTTTTATTTTCCTTTTATGACTCTAGATTGCTCCCCATTCGAATTTATACATGATATTAAAGCAAATAATCGGAGTTTATAAGTATTCTAATAACTAAGTGAGTGTAAAGAGACACATAAGGAACTGACAAATTGTACTTGCTAAAATATTGATATTATATTTAATTTGTATATTTTACAAATTTATTTATTCGGTAACTAGGATAATGATGTCTTTTAATCGACCCGCTTCATTCTTTCTCAGTTCAGCGGCCATAGGTAAGCTGCCTATTACAAAATACGTCACTGAGTTTCAACGATTTGATATATAAGATTTAAAGGGCAGTAAGCTGGCTCTGAGTGGAACATTGTGTAAAAATATCTGATGATCAATGAGAACAAAATATAATACATTTATTTGAATATAACAATGAAAAACGATGTACTACTTATAGTTTGCTTTTATCGCCATCTATTTCTTTATTAATTCTCTCATTGGGAAAAAACCTGGTCGATCTTGCATCAAATTTCAAGCCATTTTGAATTTAATAAACACGCTCATAATTTATTTTAGATCATTTTTTTCTTTAATTACTTTGTGAAAATTCATCTTTTATTTATTTCTTTATTATGATTCGAGATTTTCAGCATTCACGTGAGTAGGATTATTATTTTCTGGCATACCAAGTATAAAGAAAGTATTGTAATCGTCAAAAAATTTGATGAATCTCCACATTTTAGAACTCCCTACGTTCGAAAAATGCATTTTTTGGAAATTGTCTACCTGTCTGTAACAGATAAGTCAAAAACGCTTTTGAGTTAGACAGTTGAAATTTGGTATACCGGTTTTACACAAAATTCATAGATTTCTATCAAATTGTGTGTAAAATCTGTCAGGCTGTTCGAATGTAAGGTCAAATTTTGTGCTATTTCCAACAGGCGATTGATCGTCTGTCGGTCTGTAATTTCAGAAATAAATAAACGCGATAATTGAAAAATGCAATGGTTTAAATATATTAAATTTGGTGTAGGATTTTATGACTACAAATGTAGTTTTGTGTCACATTTTTTTCAATTGGTTGGGGAAAAAAACGTGTCTAAAACACAAATTCGATTTTTGGATATTATTACCCACATGCCAGGGATTAATCGCCAAATAGCTCGCCAAGGATGATACGATAGATTCAGCAAAAATGCTAAATTCATGCCAAAAAATATTTCCTAATTATTGTACGCCAAAGATAAGTAAAGCGTTCTCTGAGATAACTCTTTTATTAGAAAGTTACTCCCGCTAGTCATAGGGGTCGCGGTGGCCTGGTGGTAAGGTCCCGGCTTCGGAACTGGAGGGTTTCAAGTTCGAGACCTGATTCCACCGAAGAACCGTCGTGTAAGGGGGTCAATTGCACGTTAAATCCGTCATGACCAAACGTCCTCCCGCTGGTGTGGTGCGGTGTGGAGAGGGGGGTACCAGCTCAGGTGTCGTCCTCGTCATCTGACCGCGGTTCAAAATTACGAGGTCCGTCCCAAAATAGCCCTAGTGTTGCTTCATACGGGACGTTAATATAACTAAACTAAACTAACTAACCCGCTAGTTGTAAACAAGGCTCGGTATTTATATATCTATACTTATAATAAAGCTCAATGTGTGTGTGTGTGTGTGTGTTGGCGCTCTACAGGCCAGGTGATTTGACATAAAGCTACCAAATTTGGTACATGTATACCTTAGAGGTCGGGAATGTGCACCTGGGGTCCCTTTTTTTGAAATTTTAATTAGAATTTTAATTATTAATTAAAAACTAACTTTCCCGCCAAAAAAATCTTCCATTTTCCCCACCGCCAACTTTTTCGCCAAAATAATCTTCCATTTTCCCCAACGCCAAATGATTTAGGTTTTAGTTCTTTTTTTCTCCCAACAGTAATGAGGCTAGGGTTAAGATTTTTCGGCGGATTATTTCAAACGATTCTGTTTATTTTCTTAATGTTTGATGCATTTAAAATTAAACATTGTTAATTAATCCATGTTTCAGATTCATTCTGAAGTACTTTTGAATTAAAATAACACAGAATAAAGGAAATTAAAAATGTCTAATCTGCATAGCGTTACCCCAACTGGCGTAGAAAAATTCACGCATTTGCGTTACCGTAAAAGGCGAAGAAAATTCACGCATGCGCACTGTGTTCTGATTGTTGGCATGGCAACCATTATCAACTAACGATTTAAATTACTTTTAGGTTGTATGCTTTTGTAAGTAAATTGTATTTATGTTAGTTATATATTTTTTGTATATGCTTATAGTTTTAAGTACATCGTTTTTAAGTAGTTTTTTTTAACCTGTTTACAATGATTTAAATTATTTTTAGGTTAGTTGCATGCTTTTGTAATTAAATTGTATTTATGTTAGTTATATATATTTTTTTATATATGCTTATAGTTTTAAGTACATCGTTTTTTAAGTAGTTTTTTTTAGACCTGTTTTCGACCGATTATTTTAAACGATTCATTTTATTTTCTTAGTGTTTGATGCATTTAAAATGAAACATTGTTAATGAATCGATCCATTCTTGATGAATCTGAGAAAATTTTGTTGACACATTCTTGAGATATTACATAAATTAAGAAAGATCTTCTTTAGTGCCCATAAAGTTTAAACGCTCAGTGACTCTATTATCAGTAATCATATTATTAAAAAAAATGCTTTGTTTCAGTAAAAAAATATTATTATATTAATTGCAGATTAATCCTTTACACTTTAATTTAAAGCATAAATTCTACGAGGGGTAACAGAAAATTAGAGAGATACATATCACGTTATGACTGAAGGCCTTTATAATATTATGAGTGAATTATATGACTATCAAAATTTGAAGTTTTAAAATATTTTGCTGAAGAATCTTTAAAGTTGGAATTGCATAAAATATTGAATTATTAAAATTTTAACGAACATTAAGATTGGCGAACCGGCTGGTCGCCAAAGGCGGCTAGTACTGTAATAAATAAACGAACGTAATGAAAATATAAGACTCTGATCGTTCATATTTGATAAAATATCAAAATTATATTAAAATTTTATAATTCATAGAATTTTTATTTTTTAAAAGTTTATTTTATAGACAAAAAGGAAAATAACATCTTTAACCCCCCAACCTGAATTTAATTATATTAACATCCCGTTTTAAAGCAACATTTGGGCTATTTTGGGACGGACTTCGTCATTTTGAACTGCGGTCAGATTGCGGTGGCAACAACTCAACTGGCACCCCCTTCTCCACACCATCCCAGCGGGAGGACGGATTTAACGGATCCCATCCCTAACGGGTTTAACGTGCAACAGACCCCCTTACACGACGGTTCTTCGTTGACCGTCGTGTAAGCCTATTCCGTACCACCAGGCTACCGTGGCCTCCCCCCAGCCTGAGGTCCCCTTACATTCTCTTCGTCTTAGACAACTGTCTAGTTTATTTAGTCGAAAATCTGCGAATGAACTGTTCTAATATTCATGGCCAGCACACATATACTTTTTTCGCCCACTCCCTTTCCCCCAGAATAGAAACCAAATTTTTCTTCTCTCCCTATCAGTCCTTACACCCTCCTGAAAAGCCTTGTTAGCGTGGATAAATAAATTAATAAATTATAACTTTAAATGAGAAAATAGCTTTATTTCCGTTGTATGGACCTAATTCTCCTGTATTTCCAAAATAAAACAGTCATGCATATTTATTTCCATTTAAAGCGTTATCTTGTCAACAGATGATAAAAAGAATTCTTTTCTTATCAGTTGCTAAATGTTTTTACTTTTTGTATTGTTTTTGAACTGCATTCCGCCGGTTCTAACTGTAAGTGCGTGCTATCATGCGTAAAGTGATCTGGCATAAAAAGAAAAATGTATATTGATTACAAAAAGATCTGTATTAACATATTTTATTATTCGAAAGTCCTTGAGTTTTGTTAATTTTCAAAGGAAAATTCAGGCACAGTTACGGTGAATCTGTTGCGTAAAATAATAACATATTAGAACAGACGATAAAATATTTATGAATAAAATAAAAGAAAGAAAAAAACGAGAAGCAAAAAAAAAAAAAAATGTAATTCGAATGAAAGATTACGAAAGTAGTTGGAATTATTTTGTGTAATAATTTTAATTAAAAATCAGTGAAAATGTTAACTTTTTCCCGCATAATTTTTCGCCCAGAAATCCTTTTAAAATTATTTTTAAATTAAAATAAAAAAATTTTCAGTGAGGATTTTATTTCGTATAACTTTTTTTAATGTGAACAAACCTTAATTTTATTAAATATTTTTAATTTTTATAACTGTTTTCAACATTTTCAGTGTAAAAAGCAATTAACAGAAAGTATAAAAAAATTAATTTTTCAGAATTAGAAACAAATTCTTTGTTATTCCAAAATAATTCTTTATTATCCTAATCAATTTTTTCAGAAGTTATATTTTATTGCCATTCAGGGAAAATTATTCAGCTGAAACTAAGATAAAATACATTGACAACGATTTTACAGCCTTAGCAAAATCGTCTGCAATTGATGCTACATTAAATTTAATAAAAATAGACGAAATAATATACAGACAGGCAACAATTTCATGCAATTCATGATTGTTTCGCAAAACGGTATTCAATAAAGCATTGTTTTTCTCAACAGAATGCGTAAAGCTTATTTATTAAAAGCATATTTTACGAAAACCACAGCATTAAATGATGCATAAATTCCCAACTGACAAAAGCGCTGAAACCATATTTTTATACAATGCGAGTCTATTTCCTTGAATAAAAAATAAACAAATAAAACATGTGGAACCAAAAATAATATTTTTCTACTATTGTTATAAAGACGCATAAATGAAAAATGATTTATACATTTTTATTTTTTATTGACAGTAACTGTCTCTTTAAATCTTAATAGCATTCATGTATCGATATTTTTAACATGAATATGTAATGTGTCTTATTAATAGAAAAAGAATAATTTAACCACATTCGTGTTTTTATCTAGGTCAACCTAGGACTTCCATAAATCATTGTGGATAGTTATCCGGAGCGCATGCGCTGCGCCTAGTACAAAACGGAAGAACAACCAAAACATAGAAAAAATTAAATCGTATCTTACCAAAAACATTCCCAGTCCGACAATAGGCATGGTGTAGCCGCTGGACAGCAATACGGTACGATTTGTGTTCGTGGGTTCCATAACGGAGCGATTTATTGTCGATTGATTCTCGACCGACCAAATGAATTCTGAAGTCGCGGAAGATTTTTCGTTTGCCGCCTGATCGTAAAGAATTGACTAGTCGCTAGGCGGCGTTTGTATCTTTTGTACACAAAACAAGTTTCTTCGGATTCATTTCACCCTCGCAGACAAGAAAAGACCTTGAATTGAAAGTTTTTTTACGTATTGGAAGGTGAAGGGCGCGTCTCCTCATCTCGCAGCTTGCAGATTAATATTTTTAGAAGAACGTATTGAATGTTGAGTTGAGATGTCGTGAAACAGGCTATTGGCGGAATCGCTGTTTCTCATAAAGTATGTCAGAGTTGTTAACAAAAATCAGCTTTTTTTGTTGTTGTTATTTAATGCTTAAAAATTTAAATGAAAAAATAAACTAAATTATAAAATACCAAAAAAAACTAAAATGAAAATTTAATGATTTAAATAATTTTTTATGGAGTTTCAAATTAATTTATGTAGAACGCAATGAATATCTTTTTCAATGAAACTCATATTTTATGCAAGTAAAAAAAAAATATTGCTTCAAGTACAAGTTTCAAAATATTGATACATATTCTATTATTTCATTTTGTAATTTATTAAATAATTTTATAATGATAATTTTATTTACACAAAAAAATAAATCGATAAGTTTTTAATAGAATTGAAGTTTTAAAAAGATTTTTTTGGTTGTTGTTGCTGCTGTTGCTACTTTAAGGACAAGTTTCAGAACTTAAATTTTAAAATAACGGGAACGATGTATGAATTACTGTTCGCACTTTCTTTTCAGGATTTGAAAAATGAAATTTAATTCTTAGTAATAATTGAACAATATTTGTATTTCATTTAGGTGAGTGATGTATGTTGTAAATTTAAAAACGAAAGTATTAAATTACTAAACCATTTTTTTAATTTTTGGACTGTAATTTATTTACTTAATTTTTTTTTTACGGAAGGATACTTTATTGATTCAATAATTAATTAATATTTCGAAAGCTGCTGAAACAATTTGCTATGATTGTTCAAAAATACGTGTTGTATATCTGTAATTTCTCGCGATAAAAATAATTGATGATACATTATTTTCAAATTACAAAAGCATCGTATTTGTTTATAACATTCATAAAATATATAATTTTTATAACAATTGTTCAATTGCTTAAACAAACATTTCTCATTTATAAATTCTTTATTCCATCCTCTTTTTTCTTTTTCCAATACATATTTTTCACAACATTTTTTACTTTAATTCTGGTAAAATTATTTTTGGCTGGAACAGAGATAATAAATACACAGAGATTTTATTATATTTATTTACATTATTGTCTTTGCGAAGACAATTCTACTGAAATCATCTGGGACTCAAGCTATATTAAACTAAAAACAAAAGTGACAAAATAAGTAAAAGTTCTTAAACCTGTTAAGGGACGTTACTGCCATGTTGAATTAGTTACTATTGAGATTCAATAACTGTCAATATAAATTAGAATAAAAATAATTTCTGCCAATGTTTCTTAGCTAAATTCCAAGTTGTTTTATTTGGTAATTGCTGACTCCGATGTCCTACAGGATATCATAGCAACGCCAGAATCAATCCGCGCGCCAGCATGTTTTTCACAACAAATCAGGTTATATTTACAGTTAACAGCCGAAAATATTATTGCAATGAGTTAACGAAAAATATTTTAAAATGACAACAATGCTTTAAAAACTTATATGCAGTAAAAAATTATTATTTGCCTTTGCAAACCTAAAAAAATCGTTTGCGATTTCTTTAGCATTAAATTCAATGAAAAAGAAGATATTAATATGAAGAGAGATGAAACAGAATCGTTCGAGGTAAACAATAAATTTAGGCAGCAAAAATTACTGAAAATGTACAAAATATGTCTAGCGCTGTGTTTGAAGAAAATCATTAGACGATTTTGAGTGATACATGAACGAAACTAATGAAAGGGCACTAATTTGGCACTAATAATTGAGGGCACTAATTTTTCATATACGTAATCGTTTCCTTCAAATTTTACTTGTGTTTGAACATGGCAAAGAATCTTTTCAACGGTTTTAGTCCATTATTTGATTTTAAAAAAACTATTAACGCTTTGCTCTTTGTCTTGTATTCTGCATGAAAAGAAATTATTGTTTAGATTCTTGAAATAAAGACACACTTTTGAACAGTTTATACTCCAAAATCAAAATGCATTCATTTTCAGAATGTGCTTTATCTTTTTTCTATGTATAATTGCATTTATTCATTATACCAAATTTTTATTTTCACATTACAAATAGCAATCTTATTTTATAGAAATAAGAAAAATTTCCTTTACTTAAATAAAATCATGTTTCTTCCTAAATATTTGGTTTTTGATAATAGATTTTATCTATTCCTTTATCGCTTGTGGGAAAAAAGCAATACTAGAAATCATGCAGTTGGAAAACACTTTAAATTTAACAATTGAGTTTAAATTAGATAACCGAACATTTGCTAAGCATTAAACGCTAGAATGATAGGTAAAGCATTCTAAATAGAAGCAAATAACTTATAATAAGAACAATCAGTGAACTAACTGCTTTTTACTTTCTCTTATACGTAGTATAGAGACAGCATAATAACCTACAAAAAATTCGAACTCGAGATTTTATCCAATCTCCACGTTTTGGACTTATTTGAGTTCGAAAAACACTTCTCTGGAAAATACCTGTATGTCTGTGACAAAGATAATAAAAAAACACTTTGAGCTAGACGGTTGAAATTTGGTATAAGGTCTTTTCACTAAATTGGCAGATTATTATCAAATTTTGAATAAAATCTGTGCAGAAGTCCATCTGCCCGGCTATTCGAATATAAATTAACACGATAATTAAAAAACGAAAAGAGCTAGATAACTAAGATTCGGTACAGATTTAATATCTATAGTGTAGGCACCTGTCAAATATTAGGCCAAATCCAACAATGGGTTAATTGTCTGTCGATCTGTACTTTCAGAAATTTAAATTTCGATAATACAAACACCCAGTGACTTAAATTTATCAAATTTTGTCTGGAATTTTGTGTTTACAAGTGCAATTTAGAGTCAAATCATTCTTCCAATCGGATGAGAAAAACGTGTCTAAAGTATAAATTCTGCTTTTGGATATTATTAACCGCACGCAGGGATTAATCGCCAAATAACTCGCTAAGGATAACACGATAAATTCAGTAAAAATGCTAAATTTACGCCAAAAAAAAATATTTCGTAAATATTATAGGCCAATGTCATACAACGCTTTTTCTGGCTTGAAAAGTTTATTAAAGAGAGTACAATTCCGTTTTAACAGCGATTAAAAAGAGCCAAGAAAAAAGCATTTCACCAAATTATAAAAGTATACTCAAGTGCATTCTTATTTATTACTAGCTGTCTTTGGTGACCAGCCGGTTCTCCAATCTTAATGTTCGTTAAAACTTTAATAATTAAATATTTTATGCAATTCCTACTTTAATAGCTTCTTCATCAAAATATTTTAAAACTTCAAATTTTGATAGGCATATAATTCACTCATAATATTATATAGGCCTTCGGTCATAACGTAATATGTATCTCTCTAATGTTCTGTTAGCTCCCGTGAAATTTATGCTTTAATTAAAATGGAAAGGATTAATCTGTAATTAATATAATAATATTTTTTACTGAAACAAAACATTTTTTATGGTTACTGAAAACAGAGTCACTGAACGTTTAAAATTTATGGACACTAAAGAATATATATCTTAATTTATGTAATATCTCAAGAATTTGTCAACAAAATTTTCTCAGATTCATCATGAGCCGATCGATTCATTAACAATGTTTCATTTTAAATGTATCAAACACTAAAAAAATAAACAGAATCGTTTAAAATAATCGGTCGAAAACAGGTTTAAAAAAACTATTTAAAAAACGATATACTTAAAACTATAAGCATATACAAAAAATATATAACTAACATAAATCCGAAAAATGTTACCCTAGCCTCATTAGTGTGGGGAAAAAACTGAAGCTTTACTCATTTGGCGGTGGGGAAAATGAAAGGATTTTTTTGGCGGGAAAGATAGTTTTTAATTAATAATTAACATTCTAATTAAAAATTTAAAAAAGGGGCCCCCAGGTGCTCATTCCCGACCTCTAAGGTATACACGGGCCAAATTTGGTAGCTGCAGGTTGAATGGTCTGGCCTGTAGAGCGCCAACACACACATACACACACATTGAGCTTTATATAAGTATAGATGAAAAATTTTGAACGAGCGAATCACATGCTATATAGTTTGATGATTGAAATCGCCAAGTTGGCGAAATTTTTTCTAGGCGAATTTTGGTCGTCTTTATAACCTTCAAGTACCTTAGAGAGTATGCGAAGGTTTGGGGAGAACACTCTAAGATGAAAAAAAAGGTATGCCAGATATTTATTTTAGGAAATAATTATTTTTAAATGAAAAAAAAACAATAAAAATTTATATTTACTCATTATTTTTCATTGCTTCAAATATGTATTATCTCAAACGAAGAATCTATCAATTCTAGAACAAAAATAAATAAAAGAAAAAGTAATAAACATAAAAGATTCTCGTATTCCGAACTTGATGACACAACATCGAAGCTATAAATATCATTGACAGACCTAAAATAAAATTGTTTGAAATAAAAATACAATTCCATTAGAATAGTTTATTGCTTTCCCAATATATTGAGTTTTATAAGCAGATTTTTTTCTTCTCAACTGCACACGAATTTCAGTTATAAGCAGTCATAACTTGATGTAAAGATCTTGTCCATAAATTTCAACATCGAAAAAAAAAAAAAAAAAAAAAAAAAAGAAAAAGAACAACCAACAAGGTTTTTTTTTTTTTTTACCTTTGTATATTTGTTCTTGATGAATTTTCTAGAAAAAAATAATAATATTATTAGTTCATACAGATGAAAATACTGACTGCCAGAAAGAAATATCTAGCGTCCAAAAACTAAAATAAAATGTTTTATGTTACAGGAGAGATTACTTTTGTCATTCCGCAGTGTTTGCTTAAGTTATAAATTCTAATAGCATAATTATTTCAAATTGTACTTTCCAGATATACTGATGATAACTGCTTCCCTAAAAACAGAGTATAAAATGACGTGAGACAAGCGAAACACATGCCTTTGGTGGAATTATCATATTACACAGCTTTCGATTAACATAAGGAAAAAATTTGTTTGTAAATCGTAAGCCTAAATTTTAAACTTGAAAGCTATGATCTCTTCCTGCAACAAAAGAATCTATAACGGCTGCTGAAATAAACTTAAGAAAAATAATTCTTTTAAAATTAAACTTTTATTAAGGTACAAAGAAGATATTTCATTTTAATTATTTATTTAATTGATTAATTATCTAATTAACTATTAATTTTCGTTATTTTTTTATTTGAAATAAATATAAAATATGTAATAAAATTCTACGTTTTGGCTGAATATTTCAATAACATGCTTTCAAAACTCTATTTTAATTTCCAATGGACTTTTCTATTTAGTGGAAAAAAAGTTCTTACAATAGCTGATTTCAATTTCAAAAAAGATATTTCACGAAGAATTATTAGAATAGTAGTCAGTCATTGTTTAAAAAGTCCATTTAAAATGATTTAAAACGTTCAAAAATTACTCAAAAGTATTTTTTTCAGGGAATTATTTTATTTATTCATGTTAAAATTAGAATTTAGAATACACTAGTCATTGTATTTGCTGTTCCTTTCGAGGTTATTGTTTCTACATGCATTAAAAAAAACAAGTAATATAAAAAAATGTTTAATTCAATTCCTACATAGGACAATAAAGAAAATTTTTATTTTAGTTACTTTTTATTAAATAATTATGAAAAAAATCATTAAGTATCAAAAAATAAGAATAAAAAAATTATTGATTTTCGAAAGAATTCAACTCGCATTCTTCACCTCCACATGAAAAATACTGAAATCCTTGCATTTTCCCGATTGAGCTACTGCCTGTTGATTTCAAATTTCATTACAAACTGCTAAAACTTTATTTAAATTATTAAAAATTGATTAAATTTAATAATTAATGAATTAATACTTGAAAAAACTGTATTAACATCAAGTGTCTTTTATGCATTTTTAACGTTTAACAAACAACTTAATATGTAATGTAATATGTAATGTTTCTTTTCTGTTCTTTTTCTCTATCAATATGCGTTTTTTCTATTTTTTGCAAGAGTCCGATGTCATCAAGTGTAGCTTGTTCTTTCGTTCTAGGTTGGGTTGCTCGTCAACGGTCAAATTAAGTTTCCCGCATGGCCTCTGGCTAGGTCGGGGTATCGCACAGTCTCTATACACAGTAAATAGAATATATGTCAGGCAATTAAAATAACACAACCTGGCCATCCTGTAGAATCATGGATAATGTTACAAATCTGTAATTTTGCTACCCGGCCCGAATAGTGTCATCGTAAGAAAGACAATTGTACGATCTGTCCTGTGCATGTTGAGTGGATGCCGCGTCAATAACCTCGGAGCTTGGCGACAAATTTGGCGAGCATTTGGCGGTTTGGCGATGAATTTGGCGAGTTTGGCGACTAAATGGATACTACTGGAAAGTTCGAGAACTTTCACGATCCATCCACTAAGACCCAAGATACAGCCAGGTACGCCCTGATTGGTCCGAAGATTCCAGCCCCGTCTCCCGGAACTATAAAAGACGGGAACTCTGAAGCGATGGAGGAAGTACGGCCACGGCAAAGTATAGACAGCAAAGCACTGTGAAGTCTCTCCTTACCGGGGATAAGCCCCTGCCGGGGCTAGGCGCCCCGTCAACCCAACCATCAAGCGATGGAGGAAGTCGTGAGTATCGGAAGTCGTCGTGTGTATCGTCAGAAGTGGTGTGTGAGAGAGGAGTCGACACGTAGAGAAACTGAAGGATTAGCAAGCAAGCAAGTTGCTGAACTAATGATTAATTAATTGTGCTGCGTCATTACGATTAATTGACGGTATTTGTAGTAGAAGAAAATTATTTTGTAACAATATGAAAATATATCAAACTGATTTAACTGGAATTAAATGCGGCCGATATTGCCAGCGAATTATCTGATCGCCAAAGACGATTAATAAAATATGTAATAGGCCGGTGGTGAAGAATGGAGTTTCTTGGTTAATAACAGGAAATTAAGATATCTTTCTTCAGTTTTATTAATCAATTTTGTGAAAGAAAAACAAATAAATATTAAAAACGTTGAAAATCGAGCTGTTTATCAATTGGTATGAGTGAAATCAGGGAAATGCAACCGCTTTTTTACTTTCAGGTATACGTAGTTTACAGAAAGTATAGTAATCGTCGAAAAATTCGAATTCGAGTTTTTGACGAATCTTTACGTTTTAGACCTCCCTGAGTTCGAAAAGCACGTTTATGGAAAATATCCGTCTGTCTGTGAGAAAGTTTACTCAAAACTGCTCTGAGCTAGACGGATGAAATTTGGTATATAGTCTTTACACAAAATTTATAGATTTCTATCAAATTTTAAGCAAAATCCATTCATTTGAAGTCTGTCTCTCCGGTTGTCACCGCATTGTTCTACAGTTCTATCATTGAACTTAATGCACCTTTTACGTTATTATTCGCTCTTTGAGCTTTTTATACAATTTTAATTTTCTTATTGACCATATGTATGGCGCAGTATAGCCTATTTTGGCTCTTGTGCCATTAAAACTAACAATCCATCCATCCATCCTCTCCGGTTGTCCGAATATGTTAACATGATAACTACAAAACGAAGAGAGCTAGATTGATAAAATTTGGTACAGATTTAACTTCTATAATGTAGACACGAATCAAATTTCGAACCAAATCCAAAGAGGAGATGACTATCTGTCTGTCTGTACCCTCAGAAACATGTAAAAGCGATAACTCAAAACCACAATGATTTAATGTATCAAATTTGGTATGGAATTTCTACAAGTGTAGTTTTGTGTCAAATTCTTGTCCCACTCATTTGGTTAAAATTTGTCTAAACCCCAAATTCGGTTTTCAGATACTATTAATAGCATGTGAGGGATTAATTGTCAAAATATTCGCCAAGGCTGGCACGATGCATTCAATAAAAATGCTAAATATACACCAAAGTTTGGCATTTCGTTACTATTGAAAACCAATGCCATTCAAGGCTTTTTCTAGGATTATAACTTTATTAGTTTATATGCGAGAAAGCTTTGGGGGAAAACTTTTTAGAAGAAATGCGAGAAAACTTTTTTTCTGGATTGAATTTCCAATTTCTCGCCAATGTCATTTTAGGAGCCTCGATATCCGAAGTTACTTTTATATTTGATCAAATATTCAGAATTTAGTATTTGAATTTTGAGCCTCAATGATATGAAGAATATCAACAGGAATATTCCTTTTAAATGCATTTGAAATTTCCAAAAAAATGTCTACAAACTTGTGAATGAGAATGTTTATTTTCCATTATTAAAATCTCATGAATGTAGCGAAATAACTTTTACAGAATAACTCTAACTAAATTATAATTTTAAACAGATATGAAATTTAATTTGCTTATGCTTTAGTAAATAATTTAACAAAATTACGATTTTTAAATCATAAGCGCACATATGATCACCGGTATGTATTAACATTTAAGCCTTCTGTTGTTACCCATTAACCAATCGGAGTAGTCTCTTCAAAACTTTCTCGCATACTCAATATTAAAGATGCTATCACCTCCACCCCCTTCCATTGATAAAATTGTGAAAGTTGGGCAAGAAATTGAACGCCAGGAGAGCTCAGATTTTTATTTTCATATTCCCAAACCTTGCAATTGCGTGCTTCGTAATATATTAAAGAAAATCGGTCCTTGTGCATTAAATGCGTGGCTTTGGCGGATATTGATTCTGAAATATCGATCCTTGGCATTTTAACTTAAAAATAGTTTGTTCAGGAAATCTTGAATATTAAGTTGTGCATAAAAGATTGAATTGCAATTAAACACAACCAGCAGCTAGTCATCAAATGCGGTTGGTATAAAATAAGAAGAAATTCTAAAGATAAGAAACAAGAAATTCTCTAAGCTCCTGATTCTTACTGCATCAAAAATTTATGAAAGGGCGGAAAGTTATTTACGATAGAGCAATAAAAGCTCCCGGTAAATCACATGTTATATACTTGTGTATCTTTACGATCTCTGGTTTTATTTGGCGATTTTCAAAATATACCAAGTACACCAAAAAAATGGGTTTACCTGGCGATTTTCAAAATATACCAAGTACACCAAAAAAATGGGTTTACCTGGCGATTTTTAGATTATGCCAAGTACACCAAAAAATGGGTTTACTTGGCGATTTTCAAAATATACCAAGTACGCCAAATAAATGAGTTTACTTCGCGATTTTCAAAATATACCAAGTACACCAAAAAAATGGGTTTACCTGGCGATTTTCAAAATATACCAAGTACACCAAAAAAAAATGGGTTTACTTGGCGATTTTTAGATTATGCCAAGTACACCAAAAAAATGGGTTTACTTGAAGATTTTCAAAATATACCAAGTACGCCAAATAAATGAGTTTACTTCGCGATTTACAAAATATACCAAGTACACCAAAAAAATGGGTTTACCTGGCGATTTTCAAAATATACCAAGTACACCAAAAAAAAATGGGTTTACTTGGCAATTTTTAGATTATGCCAAGTACACCAAAAAAATGGGTTTACTTGGCGATTTTCAAAATATACCAAGTACGCCAAATAAATGAGTTTACTTCGCGATTTTCAAAATATACCAAGTACACCAAAAAAAAATGGGTTTACCTGGCGATTTTCAAAATATACCAAGTACACCAAAAAAAATGGGTTTACTTGGCGATTTTTAGATTATGCCAAGTACACCAAAAAAATGGGTTTACTTGGCGATTTTCAAAATATACCAAGTACGCCAAACAAATGAGTTTACTTCGCGATTTTCAAAATATACCAAGTACACCAAAAAAATGGGTTTACCTGGCGATTTTCAAAATATACCAAGTACACCAAAAAAAATGGGTTTACTTGGCGATTTTTAGATTATGCCAAGTACACCAAAAAAATGGGTTTACTTGGCGATTTTCAAAATATACCAAGTACGCCAAATAAATGAGTTTACTTCGCGATTTTCAAAATATACCAAGTACACCAAAAAAATGGGTTTACCTGGCGATTTTCAAAATATACCAAGTACACCAAAAAAAAATGGGTTTACTTGGCGATTTTTAGATTATGCCAAGTACACCAAAAAAATGGGTTTACTTGGCGATTTTCAAAATATACCAAGTACGCCAAATAAATGAGTTTACTTCGCGATTTACAAAATATACCAAGTACACCAAAAAAATGGGTTTACCTGGCGATTTTCAAAATATACCAAGTACACCAAAAAAAAATGGGTTTACTTGGCGATTTTTAGATTATGCCAAGTACACCAAAAAAATGGGTTTACTTGGCGATTTTCAAAATATACCAAGTACGCCAAATAAATGAGTTTACTTCGCGATTTTCAAAATATACCAAGTACACCAAAAAAATGGGTTTACCTGGCGATTTTCAAAATATACCAAGTACACCAAAAAAAATGGGTTTACTTGGCGATTTTTAGATTATGCCAAGTACACCAAAAAAATGGGTTTACTTGGCGATTTTCAAAATATACCAAGTACGCCAAATAAATGAGTTTACTTCGCGATTTACAAAATATACCAAGTACACCAAAAAAATGGGTTTACCTGGCGATTTTCAAAATATACCAAGTACACCAAAAAAAAAATGGGTTTACTTGGCGATTTTTAGATTATGCCAAGTACACCAAAAAAATGGGTTTACTTGGCGATTTTCAAAATATACCAAGTACGCCAAATAAATGAGTTTACTTCGCGATTTTCAAAATATACCAAGTACACCAAAAAAATGGGTTTACCTGGCGATTTTCAAAATATACCAAGTACACCAAAAAAAATGGGTTTACTTGGCGATTTTTAGATTATGCCAAGTACACCAAAAAAATGGGTTTACTTGGCGATTTTCAAAATATACCAAGTACGCCAAATAAATGAGTTTACTTCGCGATTTTCAAAATATACCAAGTACACCAAAAAAATGGGTTTACCTGGCGATTTTCAAAATATACCAAGTACACCAAAAAAAAAATGGGTTTACTTGGCGATTTTTAGATTATGCCAAGTACACCAAAAAAATGGGTTTACTTGGCGATTTTCAAAATATACCAAGTACGCCAAATAAATGAGTTTACTTCGCGATTTTCAAAATATACCAAGTACACCAAAAAAATGGGTTTACCTGGCGATTTTCAAAATATACCAAGTACACCAAAAAAAATGGGTTTACTTGGCGATTTTTAGATTATGCCAAGTACACCAAAAAAATGGGTTTACTTGGCGATTTTCAAAATATACCAAGTACGCCAAATAAATGAGTTTACTTCGCGATTTTCAAAATATACCAAGTACACCAAAAAAATGGGTTTACCTGGCGATTTTCAAAATATACCAAGTACACAAAAAATAAGTTTACTTGGCGACTTTTAGATTATGCCAAGATCTCCTAGCTTAATTATACATATGATGCCACGATTTCGCCAATATCACTGCATTACCTGGTTTTCTTGGGAATTTTCAGATACACCAAGTTTACGAATGCCGAGCTGCCAATCGCCAAGTTGTCGACGGTTTTCTTTTCATGGCGATTTATCGCAGGAGACGTAAACTAAACTAGAATCACATGTTATTCATAGTTTCTAAGCGCTTCGTATTTCATGGAGATTTATGGCTGGAACTGTAAAAATAAATAAGAACTGCATGATATTCTTAGTTTCAATTTTATGAATTCTTTTCTTAGCCTGGAGAGAGGTTTTTATTTTAAATTTGGTTAAGCGTTGGATTATTTTTTAATGAATTTGGTTCCTAATCGGAAATCTTTTAATGCAAAAGACAAGGTCAACTTAACAGAAACAAGTAATATATAAAATAAAAATTTTTAAGTCAATTCCTACTTAAGCCAACAATTTTTTTTAGTTACTCTTTATTAAATAATTGCAAAATTGGTGACAAACTTTACGATCATTTGGCGACATGGCGACAGATGTGGCGACTTTGGCGACCAAATAGAAATTACAGGACAAATTTAATTAATTAATTAATGTTTGAAAAAAATTGTATTGACATCAAGAAAATGTATTTGTTTAAAAAAAAATGTATTTGAACTTGAGTGGATGTATAAAAAGTATTTTATTAACGATTGAAAATTTGTGAGAGCTAATAGTAGGAATTGAAAAAAAAATGCAGAAACCGAAATTAAAAATGTTTTAAAATTTAGAATTTTAGTTTCTATTTGGTATAGGTGTACATGCTTTTTAGCACGTAAAATTCAAATTCACTAATTACGTACACATTTTTGTATATAATTGAGAAAGAATAGAACATTTCTTTTCCTTTTTGTTTAAAATGGTGGAGTGTCTAGAGTATACATTACGAATCTGCAATGTTGCTTCCCAGCACCATCATAGGAAGGATAGTATCACATTCAGTTCAATCGAATGCTGATCGGATGTCGGACCAATAGCCCTCGTACTTGGCGACAAACATGAAAACCTTTTAACGTCTAATTTGGTGGCAAAATGGATGATACTAGAATGTAAGGGAATTTTGGAGATAGGACCAATAGGAGGCGAATTATGCTTGGTTGTTCAAAAACCTTCAATGCTCTTCCGGAAGCTATAAAAGGCCGGCTATCGAAGCCGGTCGTATATAGTCCTATAGTGAGCGTGTATTGAGTGAACGGCGAATTAGTTGAATCAGTCCAGCGAAGCGTCAGCATTGGATGGAGCTCGAGCGATTAGTGGATTAAGCCGTAAGTCGAGTTTTAGAGTATTGAAGCCTTCTGTGAAATAGCCAATCGTATAGTAGTGAGTCAGCAATTGGGTGCAGCTAAAGCGACAAGAAACAGTGGAGAATAGCAGGCATTAGGAGAGATCTTAGTAAATAGCTACATGGATTCCTTCTTCCTGGTGAGTTCTGTCTCTGTGCCTGCAGCCGCTTTGTGTGCTGTTGTGGCTGCTTGCTACCGATTACTACTTGTGGGCTGCTGTGTCTTGCTTGTGTTCGTCTCGGCTGTATATTTGTCATCTTTGCATTCGTGTCTTCGTGTGAATAAACAGTGTTGTTTATTATTGAGGCCTGCTGACTGTATCACAACATATACCCACTACAGACAAACCCGTTCGAGTTTTATTTTACTTAATAATATTATTAAACTTGGCTAAGATGAGAGAAGAATTACATTTTTTTTTTTTTTTTTTTTTTTTTTTAGATTTCTGATTTTTTTTTTTTTTCTCAGTGTACTTTTATTGACTCAAGTTAGATAAAACATAACGTCATTTAAAGGATTTTTTTCTTTTTTTCTTATATGCAAAGTATTGTTATCGTCAAAAAATTCGAACTCGAGTTTTTGACGAGTGACTATTGACTATGTTTCAAACCTCTCCAAGTCCAAAAAATACATTTTTGAAATTATGCTTGTCTGCTTGTGAATACGATAACCTAAAGGTAATCTGAATACGATAACCACTTTGAGCTAAAATGATGAAATTTGATATAGGAAAATACCTAATTTGGAGATTACTAGCAAATTTTGGACGAATTCCATTAAGAAGAAGTCTGTCTCTCTCTGGCTGTTCGATTACAAGGAAACTCGATAGCTACAAAAATACCTACACTATACACTAAACACAAAAATACCTCGATACTACAAAAAAATAGATAAAGCTTGATACATACGATTATCATCTAATATATGGTCCGTATCAAATTTTGAGCCAAATATTTCGAAGGGTTAACTGTCTGTCGGTCTGTACTTCCGCATGCATATAAACGCAATCAACAACCAGCAATGGCTTAAATCAATAAAATTCGGGTTTTGATTTATGATAGTTCCTTGTCAAATTTTTGTTTCAATTGGTAGGTAAAACAGGTGTCCAAAATACATGCACACGATAAATTCAGTAAAAATGTTAGATTTGCACAAAAGCTTTATATTTCGTTACTATTGTTTGCCAAGGCCATGCAAACCATTCATGGTCTTAACCTAAAATCCACAATTTTATTTTAAGGGCGGTAGATAAAATCTTTATAGGATAGTAATATGAGAGAAATTTTCTGAATGATCCCTCAATATGGTTTTCTTTAGAATATTCACCTATCTCTAAGGATTTAAAAGTCATCTACTTGGTCCCTATTAAAATGGATAGACAGTCTGTGGTAACGAGTATAAATTAACACAATAACACAAAAACACAACGAGCTCGATAATGAATTATAGCATATGATTTTTTACACCGTGAAAAAAGGCCGGGGCAGCCTGGTTGGTAGTTCTTTGTATTCGCATCCCTTAGATTGCGCGTTCGAGCCCCACTGGCTGAAGGCTCTCCGTGTGTGTGGTAGCTGGCACACGTATAAATCTGCCGTGGTCACAAAGTCCTCCATGACGAGAGTAATACCACTGTAGGTACTGGTTCAGAGGTGATCGTTCTCTGATTCAGGTCTAAATTACGATCTGTGAATGAAATGCATGAATGAAGTCCGTCCCGTAAAATGGATTGTGACGTATGAGTAGCTAAGTCGAACTCTTGGCCCTAGTTGGCGATAATGAAAAAACAAGAGACGCTCATTCGGCTTAAATCGCTTACAACTAACTGTCAGCGGGCTTGTAAAGTGCCATAAGAGTAATACCACTGTAGGTACTGGTTCAGAGGTTATCGTTCTCTGATTCAGATCTAAATTACGATCTGTGAATGAAATGCATGAATGAAGTCCGTCCCGTAAAATGGATTGTGACGTATGAGTAGCTAAGTCGAACTCTTGGCCCTAGTTGGCGATAATGAAAAAACAAGAGACGCTCATTCGGCTTAAATCGCTTACAACTAACTGTCAGCGGGCTTGTAAAGTGCCATAAGAGTAATACCACTGTAGGTACTGGTTCAGAGGTTATCGTTCTCTGATTCAGATCTAAATTACGATCTGTGAATGAAATGCATGAATGAAGTCCGTCCCGTAAAATGGATTGTGACGTATGAGTAGCTAAGTCGAACTCTTGGCCCTAGTTGGCGATAATGAAAAAACAAGAGACGCTCATTCGGCTTAAATCGCTTACAACTAACTTAACAGCGGACTTGTAAAGTGCCATAAGTCACAACAACAACACTGTAAAATATAAAATTTGATTCAAATTTTGAACCTAATTTGTCTATTATTTAGGTTAGGCTCAATTAATTCACCATATTTTACCACACGACTAAGCAAAAAGAGCGCGCTAGAGACAGAGATCGTTCGTAACGCGTAAGCATGCAACAAAATAGAGGTTAAAATAGTCTATAGGTGGCTTAAATATAGGAAAATTATGGACTTTGAATGAAAGCGAATTCGTGCATTTTCACAATCACTTAAATTATTCCATTTCACACTTGAACAGTCGAAGATAGTTTTACTGTAAGTATGAGAAGTTTGGGAAAAAAGAATAATATTTTAGTCACTTTGAATGAATTATGAGGAAGCATTCTCTCAAAATGATAAAATATTTCGATTCACAAAAGAAATCGTAAATTTAGTCTGTCAGGAAAAGAATTCTTTTATTCATGACCGTTAATAAAGTCCGTGACTATCGAATAAGGGTGACCGCGTGATCGTGCAGCACAAGGAAATTAAAATTTATTTTTACATCGTGTACGCGTAAAAAGCTTTTTCTCTCACCTTATTCATTAAAGGACTTCACTATCATAGACGCGATAGCCACTGGTCATTCTCAATTGACCATAAAAATATCTTGCATACATTTACTGAAAAGACAAAGGCCTTTAATAACATAATAGATAAAATATTTTTCCATAACAGATAAAAATGAGATAGGATAATGGATTTGAAATTTTATTAAGATTAAATATATGACTTATTAGGAATACTTAATTGATATTACAGACTACACTGCGACTTAATAAAATTTAATTAGGTATATAAAGGAAAAGATATCCAATTAAAATAAGATAAGCGCACGCAAAAATAAAAATCCCATGTAAAAGGGAATTTATTATTTCTCAGAATATTTTATTTCATTTATCTAAATTATGCAATAACCATAAACAGGGAAATATGTTAGTTTAGTTAAAATAATTAGCAAAGTCAAAGAGCCAATCTTTCAGCTCCAAGCACTGGTTCGATTTTGTCATTTTTTATTATTATTTTCAGTGGAAATTCATGATCCATTAGATACATAAGCAAAGATCACATGTCCCCCATCGCCTTCTATTTTTGAGAGCAATTTAAAAAATACTGCTTCACTGCAGTGGCGTAACATTAGTGGGGGGGGGGGGAGACAAGAGAAACATATATGCACCGAATGCCACTCTTAGTGGACATCATTAAGACAAAACATTAGTGTATTTATTCATTTTTTTTTTAGTCAAATATGATAATAGTAGAAAAGCAGTATCATATCGCGCCCTATTAGCATAAAATGTTTGATAACATAGATGCGATAACATATACGATATGCTAAAGGGGATTTTTGTCATTTATACTTTTAAAGTCACTGGTGACGACGAGGGGGGGGGATCATGTTATATACCGGACACCTCTTACCCTCATTACGCCCTTTTTCGTTGTACATTTTCTATGGATAAAAGCATCGATATATCCTCCAGTCAATTTCCCAATTTGTGTTGAGTGTCTGAGAGAGTGCTTCAACTCAAGGTTCTTCATCTCCGGACATGACAGGTGAATAGAGTCATAGCATGACACTGAGATTATTTAGTAAGTGGTTGTGCAAGATAAATTGAGGATTAACTTGTTAGATAACAATTTTCAAATGCATCGGAAACAAAAAAAATATGAAGAAAAGAGGAAAGAAATTTCATGGTTGATTTCCGCAAATTTGGTGCAAAGTCAAGTCAGTGGAAAAGCTACGGTGATGTACTAGATATGTCGGAGATGACGAGGTCGCTTAGTATTTTTTGGATCCCCGCAGTCACAGACCTGATTTTAGCAATTTTATTTGCCACTTTGCAAACATAAATGATCCAAGCAATGTGCAAATATAAATAAAAGTAGTACTTGCATTTTCTGTTTTAAAATGTCATATTCGACAAATCACCAAGTTCTTCAAATCATCAAATTATGAATTAATACCACTAATATGCTTTATAAAAAAAGCTCGTCTCCGATGGCAGCTAGTAATGTTAAGAAAATAAAAATGCCTTTGCGTTTCTTAAATACCTACTCTTCCAAACATCAATAACCATCAACACGTCAGTTCTCGAGATTTTCCCCAAGATTCTTCTAAGTTCAATTCTTCCTAATAATAATAAACATATTTTTGGAATTATTTCCTTTTTGGTTATCTCGCAAAAAGCATTTTCTTTTCCCCTTCTTTGCTTTGATAATTATATTTGCATAGTTTTTATATAATCGACCATATTGCTTCTCATTTTTTGTTATTTAAAACTTTCCTTCATGTCCCGTGTATAAAATTAATTCGTGTGTATATTATCCTTATTCGCAATTCATTGTCAATAATTGCTTATGTTCATTTTAGATATACTAACTGATATATACGATGTTTTCCGAGATTAAAATTCTTTCATGTATTTATAACACTTTTTTATGTAAAAACTACTTTTGTGCACCGTATTGAAATCCATTTATCATCTAAAAAATTTATCGTTTGGTTTTAATTAAAATCAAAATAAGCAGTTGAGCAGACGATTTTTAAAAACCGCCGATAGTTAATCTTTTTGATATATTATTGATATTTGTTATAGTAATACTGCGAATTTTTTTTTATGGATGATGAACAATGGTTGTCTTTATTTCCGTAAATGATCGAAACTTATATTTGAGCATGATTAAAATACTACTTTAAAATCAATAAAAACATTATTAAAAGACTGATAAAAAAAAGAGAAATTTTAAAAATTAGTGACAGAATAATTCAAAGTGCAAAAACAAACGTTTGTTCATTTCTAATTAATTGAATGTTTAATTAATTTCTATGCTTAGAAAATCTGATAGTATTCTTTTTTACCCCATATAATAAGTATGCAAATTTTAAACGAAGATATGAAACATACATATATATATATATGGTTCATTAACTTTTATTTGCATTACGAATTTACCATCTTCTATTGATTGTTCAATAAATCTTTCTTAAGTTTTTTTTAATTACTTAAAGCTTATTCCACTGGTTAAAATGTATGCATATTAACCTAGAATTAATGATATTACTTAAGTAATTACTTATTTGTTATTTCTTTTCACAATTTTGTCAAATTTTTTGCAAAACATTCATCCAAGACAGCTTTATAATGTGTTATACATGTTTATTGTATGAACATTACGTGTTATAAAACAACATCTGCAATATAATGTAATATTATTGAATATTGACTAATATAATACCGCGCGATATTGTAGAATAATGTGTAACAGGCTGCGCTATCTGGTTTAGCCCTTGTATCGAACTCCAGATTTTGACGAATCTCCACGTTTCAGACTTAGCTAAGTTCAAAAAACACGTTTTGGGGAAATATCCCTCTGTCTGTTCGTCGGTCTGTGACAAAAATAACTCATTAATACTTTAAACTAGATAGATAAAATTTGGTATACGGTCTTCACACCAAATTTGCAGATTTCTATCAGATTTTGAGTAAAATCTTATCAGAGGAAGTGCGCCTGTCCGGTTGTTCGAATATAAGTTAATACGATAATTACAAAACGAATAGAGCTAGATAGATAAAATTCGGTACACGGATTTAATATCTATAGAGTAGATACCAATCAAATTTTTAACCAAATCCAAGAAGGGGTTCAGAAACATTTAAACGCAGTGATCAAAACTCAAAACGCAGTGATTTAAATACATAAAATATGGTATGGTATTTTATGACTATATGCGCCATTTTGTGCTCGTGTCAAATCTTGGTTTCAATGGGTTAGGAAGAAATACATCCAAGACACAAATTCGGTTTTTGGATAGTATTGCCGCATTGAAAAAAGGCATTAGACTCTCCATAGCCGAATGGTCGTAGTACTGGTCTCTTAATCAAGAGATCTTAAGTTCGTATCCCGCTAGAGACAATGCGATTCACAGTCTGTGTAAATATTTAATTCCTTGATTTTATGTTTTCTTTTATTTCATGTTCCAGAAGATTCTGGACATTTCTTTAGTATAACAGACAAGTGTTCTGGACTTTTCTTACTGTCTCCAGAAAAGTATTCTGGAACTTTCCCTGCTAGTATAAAAGCAGAAGATTTGTCAGTCACTGTGTTCTCAGTTCAGAGTTGAGTTAATAAATTGGTTTAGCTCTACTTCGTGTGTGTGTGTGTGTGTGTGTGTGTGTGTGTGTGTGTGTGTGTGTGTGTGTGTGTGTGTGTGTTTCCCTTTATTTCATGTTCCAGAAGATTCTGGACATTTCTTTAGTATAACAGACAAGTGTTCTGGACTTTTCTTACTGTCTCCAGAAAAGTATTCTGGAACTTTCCCTGTTAGTATAAAAGCAGAAGATCTGTCAGTCACTGTGTTCTGAGTTCAGAGTTGAGTTAATAAATTGGTTTAGCTCTACTTCTTGTGTGTGCCATTGAGTTCCACACTAAAGAACCTACGTGACAGTATTAACCGCCAGGATGACACAAAAGATTCAGTTAAAATGATAAATTCGTGCCCAAACTTAATATTTCGTAACTATTGCCTTGTAAGACGTTCGCTGGAATAACACCTTTATGAGAGAGTATGCGAGAAAATTTATGGGAGACCCCCCCCCCGCTGGTTCTTCAATGAATTTCGTCCAAAATTCGACAGATATTTAAAATGTTAGCATTCAGTCTATGTGTTAAATTTCATTCCTCAAGCTCAATGCATTCTTGAATCATCTGACTCGCACACAAGTAGACAAAAAGGCATAATTCCAAAGTTTTGCTTTCAGCCCAGGGATGTCTGAAACGTAGAGGCTCATCAAAATCTCGAGGTCGAATTTTTTTACGGCTATAATACTTCTTCATTGAAAAGATTAAAAAAAAGGTCTCTTTTTTCTTTCTTTTGTGAAGTTTGCCTGCAATTAAGTAATTAAAACTCTTCTAGAAGTCAATTTTCTTTCCCGGAAATGTCTTTTCTTTGGGGATTTTCGATCTTAAACATTTCTTTGAGTCACTTATCACTTCAGATCTCTCTTTGGCGTCATTCCATTTCCTTGAAGCGCGAATTCAGATACAATCGCTCCAGCAGGAACAATTCACTTACGGATGACACAAGTGCGCGGGATTCTAAAAAAAGAAACATTACAAACTCTTTTGCTGACCTGCAGGAGAGTTTTCATTTCTTCTCTTTCAATGAAAACATAGGTCATGGCTCATTGGCTTTGTTTAAAATTTTGAATCCTGTATATTGATAGAAACATAGAAAGACATCTTATGTCTATAAAGATGAATGCTATGTCATATTACTATAATATTTCAGTAAATGTTCAACTGGATTTGAAAATCAATATCTAAAATTTTCACTAAAACTCTTATTAAAATGTATGGTGTATGTGTTTAACTTGACATCTTATGTCTATAAAGATGAAATTTTGTAACATTCCTAATGGGCTAGTTTTGAAAATTTGTATGCTTATGTATTCAGAATGTCAAAAAATTGTGTCATTATTTTTAGATTTTAATTAATTATTATTGCTTTAAATTTAAATTTTTATGCTTTGCTCGTGGATATTTTAAAAATCTAATTAAAATCCTAATTAATTACCTAATTTGTTTATCATAATTTAACCCATATTAAATTCACTCTATAATAGTTCTTTATTTCCTGATTCAATTCCACCTTTTTATTTAATGAATACTACACAAGATCTGTAAAGTTGCTTTAATCAAGAAGTTCTCACTCCGACTAAATATAATATATATATATATATATATACTATTGTGTTGTAGATTGAAGTATCTCGTCGCTTCTTCCTGCTTGTGCATAAATTATGCCTTCCGAGATGGAACAAAGAGAAGTTCGAAAATTTTTTTTGTGTCCTCGTTTATATATATTTTACATATATACATTCATATGAGAGAAACTGGAAAATTAAATATTAGCTCTTAGAACCTTTAACTTCAATAACTGGACAAGTTTGAATTCTTTTCGTCGCCAATTAATTGCGCCATTTTGAGGTATAATTAACCATAATAATGCTGTTATTATCATTATCACTCAAAAATAATTTTAAATCACATGATAAGAATGACATGGTATAGCTAAAAAAAGAAGTTATCTTTTTTGTGATAAAATATAGTCCTTCAAAGCTGATTGATATGAATAAATGATTTCATTAATACTCACGGTCTTTGGCGATCGTATTAAAGTTAATTAATAAGTTAATATTATGTTAAAGTCACATCAATAAGATATTAATTAAAGTTAAGTCAATATTATGCCGGACAAATTTAAAGAAAAACATTGCAAATAAATCAAGGCAAGAGAAAGTGCTACTTTGTGAATGCGTAATAATGACAGAGCTCTTTGATTAGTTAGCTACGCTCGCAAAGTGAAAAATTGATTGGTAATTGGCGAAATTAGCGCAGTATTGAGATTATCAACATTTCATTTTGCAGTATATTTCGAAGTGGGGAAAACGATTGTGAGCGACTAATGATGAGATATTGATGTGTCCTTTTATATGAAGTAAAAATTTGCGAAATCGGTGCAGTAATTGTGGCTGGGAAACTGGTTCTTTTGTTTTTCGACTGGTTTGTCGATTATTGTAACTGCATAGATGTCGGAAAACGGCTGTCGAAGGCATCTAATGAATTATAAATTAAATATAGGAAAGAAATATTTTTTTTCAATCCTTTCATTTAATACACATATACAAGTATGCTCAAAAATTCATTAAATTTATATAAATAGTAGTTATATAATATTAACAACATAGTGTTTAAATTTTATGTAATTATATTCTTTCAGCTACACATGGCCTATAGATACATTCCTTTAAGAAAATAAACCCACCCTTCCATTAAAATCAATACAGATTTTGATTCATTTGTCTTGCATTTTCATTTAGAGCACATAAGCAATGCTGAATTATCTAGATAAATACCATTTTGATGTACTTATCAGTTCAAAAATAAGAAAACGAAAAATGTAAAGAAAATTAATAATATTTATTTCGAAAGTAATCTCTAAATATTATTGCTTAAAAGTCAAGTTATATTAATTATCTGACATCGACACTTCATCGATATAGGAAATTTAGAAATTGGACAAAGTGGCAACAAAATAAAATGTTCTCATAGAATGGAATACCTCAAGCTTCTTGAGAAATTTGTATACACTTTTTTATTTGAAAAACAATAAATTTAAATAAAGTTTTATAATTTCAAATGAAAAAAATAAAAAGTTTAATAAATATTAAGAAAAAAATTCAATGTCTCATAGAGAAAGATAAAAATGGGTTCAAGAAATACAAGCGACTGAAAAAAATGAAAATTTAAATTGCCAAATATACCTGGATTAATTAATCAAAGATTTTCAATAAATAAAGATCCGGTCCACGATTATAAAAACAAAATCTTTTGTTGCGAAATAAATTGATGGACAAAAATATGTACTGGTTAAGTGCTGTCATTAATAATCGTCCAATTCAGCTCGTTTTGAATGAGAAACACGTTAGGCAGTGTGCATGAAGCGCCATCTATAATAGAGGAGAAAAAAGAAAAGATAAGAAGGCTCCTACCTTAATTAAAGGTTAGGATTATCTTAATTTTTCTTAGTCGCTGATTTAAATTGTAGTTCCTTTTATAAAAATAACTATCCGCTCGATACCCCATCATTATTTGGATTGTCCTTAAATATGCAATCGCCTTTCAGTGAAAAGATAGAGGAATGCCGGAAAGGTGGAGGTTTATTTTTTTTTTAATGCATTTTTTAAAAACCTGTCTCTTATCTGATTATTGCAAAATAATTAAAATTACACTGAAAATTATACAATCTCCATTTCTATCAATAATAAAAATGAATGTGCGCATATGTGTTTCTTTCTGTGTCTTGGCGCTCTGCTGATCAAATCATTTGACCTACAGCTACCAGATTTGGCACATATATACCTTGGAGGGTGCAAATGTGTACTTGTCATTTTTAATTAGATTCTTTATTAATTAAATATTAAGTTGAATTTGGGGGGGGTGGCTCTGGGATAAGTACCGTAAATATTATTGCACAAATATGATTTTTAGACTCTCATTGTAATTGTAAAAATTATATATTTTTAATCGATTTAATAGTTATGAAAAAATTTTCGAGAATTTTGACATTTTTTAAAAATATTTTTTGCTTGATTTCTAACAATGAATTACATTTTTGCTGTGAAATTCGAACTGTTTTCATTGTTTCATAAAATATTTATCTCGTGGTTTTCTTTTATTGGTGAAAGCTAAAGAAGAAGGATTTTATTAATATTTGCGCAGTTTACAAGATAATTAAAAAAGTGAATTTACAATAATACCTTGAAATTAGAAGGTAGAATAAATAGGACAATTGAAGGGGTCCCCATTAGGTATGTTCATGTATATAATAAACAATATATATAAAACGACTAAAACAGCATAGCTTTAATGTTTGACAACTTGACAGAAGCATGTTCATGAAAATATGTCTTAGTAATTTAAATAAAAAGTATTAACCGATTGAGAGTAACCAACATTCCCGGCGAATCTGCTGGTCCCTTAAGGCGACTGGTGTACAATAAAGAACACAATTTCAGTGACCAATTTTTCACCCACCCTGCTCTTCGCATTATTTAGCACTGTCAATTAAATTTAATGAACTACATTTCATCTTCTATATGTATTAAATGCTTAAATATATACAAAATCAGGCCGAATGTTTTAATCGTCATTTGGCAACAGCTCGCGGGCTCGATTTGTTCACATAGGAAAAATCTGAGACAACACTACTTTTTACTTTCACGTATACGTCGTATAAAAAAATGTGTAGTAAATTCGAACTCGAGGTTTTGATGTACCTCCACGTTTCTCATTTTGAGTTCAAAAAACACATTTTTGGAAAATGTCTATATAATTCAAAAACTCTTTGAGCTAGAATGTTTAAATTTAATATACAGTATTTACAACAATTTTGCAGATTTCTTGCAAATTTTGAGTAAAATCTGTTTAGAGAAAGTTCGTATATTCGGCTGTTCAGGTATAAGTTAATATGATGATGATGTCGTATCTGCGTTACCACGGAAAGGGAGTGCAGTAGCTTCTGAGGGTAAGGACCCCTGAGCACCCGAGGGCAGAAGTCTGACTTGTAGTTCATATGAAGATGAAACTCACACATTCGCTTGCACAACCCCTTTTTACAGGGGGGGGGACATTCACACACCTCACAAACAAAACACATAACATAACGCCATCCTGTGCCCCCGGTGCCAATAATATTAAGTTATCGAACCAGTTGGATGAGCAATAAACAGAACACAGATGAAGAACAACCATGCCCGAGCTGGGATTCGAATCCAAGACGCCCAAATCACGGGGAAGATACGCTACCCCTATGCAAGGACGCTGGCTAATAAGTTAATATAACTACAAAAAGGAGAAGGCTAGATAGGCAAGATTTGGTACAAAGATTTAACATCTATTGTATAGACAGACACCTGTCAAAGTTTGAGACAAACTCAACATCGGGTTTGTCTGTGTGTCGATCTGTACTTTCAGAAATAAGTAAACGCAATAATTTGAAAACGCAGCGAGTTAATATATCAAATTAGTTTAGAGATTTGGCGAATACAAGCGTAGTTTTGTGTTTAATTTTTGTTTCAATCGATTGAGAAAAACACAATCTGAAACGCAAATACAATTTTCAGATACTATTAACCGTATGCCAGGGATTAATCGCCAAAAAACGCGCCAAGATGACACGATAGATTCAGTAGAATTGCTAAATTCACGCTAAAATTTTATATTTTGTACTTTGTATGTCAATGCCATGTAAAGCGTTCTCTGGCATGACAATTTTATTAGAGAGTATGCGAGAAAGTTTAGGGAAACATTCCATTGGTTTAGAGTTGGGTGAAATGTGAGTGTTATTCGAACAGTTTCGAATATAAATTGAAATCGTCGGATACGAGAAGTTAAGGCAGATGAAATTGCAGGTGAATAAGCTTTCACGAAAAGATCCAGTCGGAATGAACGAAAGAAGTGTAAAGCGTTTTTATGCATGGAACGAAGTTTTCGAAGCACAAGAATATCGCCAATAAATTTCCACATTTAGAAGTATTGCTAACCACTCAGAACGTTCCATCGTTATTGCTCAAATATTATTTAAAATAATACGGCAAAGTTAAAAAATAACATGGCGTCTTTTTTTTCTTCTTTCTTTTGATTAGATGCAGTTTATCTAAGTTGATTGATAAGATTAGCTCAACATTACAAATACTCGTCTTAATCTTATTAATGCTCGATTATTTGAATGTTTTTAATACTATGCCGACCCATTTTGATGAATTATATCTTATCAAAACAAGGGGAAAGAAATAGATTTAATTTGGATTTTTAAACATTTTAGAATCTTCGCTTTTTAACATTTGCCACCAAAAATTTTAATTTTAGAAATTGATGATTTCATTTTTAGTAATTGATGAAAAATTAATGTTAATAGTTCATAAATTTTGAAACAATTTAAATTTACTTTTAGCAATAAATTAATTTATAATTTCTTATTGCAAGTTAAAATGCATACTTATTGAGCGAGTGAGAGGAGCGAACAGAAGAGGGGTGGGTGGAGGGTGCAGCATTTAAATTAGTATTAAGGGACCCCCTAATATTAAATAAAAATGCTGTTTTAATACTCAGTCATCATAGAACATTCTAATTCGTTAGCTGAGCATGCAAAATGGAGAAATTAATTTAGATGTTGGGGCTTGAAGTCTACAAAAGTTTTATTCTGAAAGCTTTTTCGAAAATAGAGAAGGGGCAGAGGATAGAGATTGCAATACCGGTATACCGGGATACCGAATACCGGTATTTTGAGCCATTTGTACAATTTTGTAATACCGGTATTCACAAGTTTAAATACCGGTTTTTCGGTATTTACTAGACATTTTTAAAATTGTCTCCACTATATGTTCAGGGATCGCCAACATAGCAAAATAGTATACATTTTTGTTTTTATGTCTCCCTAACGGGCGAAATTAATTAACTAATTAGTGGCTTAATTAATTTCTTAAATCTAAATTAGGTAAACATGGATTATCCCTGAAAGAAGAAATTGTATCCATAATGACTGATGGAGCAACAGTTATGAAAAAAAGTTGGAAAGTTGATTGGTGCAAATCAGCAATTGTGCTATGCCCATGGAATGCAGTTAGGAACAATAGATGTATTATACCAAAAAAATAAAGAACAGAAGAATCCAAATACTGTGGATATAGAAACTTCGGATTCCAACTTTGAAGAGAGTAAGAGTGAGAGTGATATTGACAATGAAGATAATAACAATGCTATTGTTAAAGAAGTTATTACTAATGAGGATGAAATATTAACCCATCAAGAATTGCTTCCTATAATTTATAAAGTTCGAAAAATTGTTAAGATATTTAAACATTTCTCTATAAAAGATGACATATTACAAAAATACATACTAACTGAAAATAAAACAGAATATATGTTAATATTAGATTTTAAAACACGTTGGCACCGTTTACTCCTAACAGCACACATCACACTAGAACAGCACACATCACTATCTGAAGATTATATATTACATTCAAAAATCGCACATAAGAAAGGCATATCGAAATAGAAAATGTCAAATGGTATTTACATAATTATAATGATTTTAAAAATGAAAATCTAGAAAAGAAAATAACCAATTCAAATCTGATTAAGTTTATAGTAAATTTTCTTAAAATTTTTTACCCACAAACCTATCCACATTCAAAAGAATTCTGTTCAGTTATGATGATGACACTAATGTCGATAGTTAAAAGGAATTGTCTCTTGAACAAAAATTAGAATTAGCGATAAATAAGAAAATTTCAACGAACCAAAATACAATACAGAAATCAACTATATAGAAAAACCATCCGATAAGAAATCGATTTATTTGAAGATGAGGGATTTAGGGGTAAATACTTGGAAAAAGTATATCGCGCATTGCTAACAGTACCACTAACTCTCGTAGATGCCGAAAGAGCGTTTTCGACAGCTAGTAATTTTTGCACAAAATTACTTTTCAGGCTTAATGAGAGAACAATCGATGCATTATGTTTTTGAGATCACATTTCAAAAATTTGAATTAGTACCACGGACTGAATAGTGATAGTTACAATTTTTTTGTGATTTAAACAAAGAAGATGTTCCTTTACTTTTTCGTGATTCTTTATATACTGTTATAATTTATAAGTTACAAATTATTTTTTGTCATATTTATTTACCCTTTCTAATAAAACTGTCAAATAAAACAAAGAAACACCTGTGTTTTCTTTATTTTTCTAAAATTTCTAATACCGGTATTAAAACCGGTATCCCGGTATTAAGATCTAAAAAATACCGAATACCGGTATTGTGATTTTGGTCCGGTATTGCAATCCCTAGCAGAGGATCATTGAAGATGTGTCCAGTGTTCCAAATGAAATCTAATTTGCCACAATTGGTACAGTGATTGGAACGGGAGGACTCTATTGTGGGAATTTTCTCTTCGTGGAGCATAATGAAATAGTATTATAGAGAATTCTCTTGAAAATGCGTGGAGGGGGGGGGCATTAGAGCTTTGATGAAATATCTGTACGTTATGTGCTTTCAAATGAAATAAAAATTGTTGAAACTGAAGGAGTAATTGTGTCTGGATTACTCTTCCAGCTTTTTATTTATTTTATTTATTTATTTTTTGTAAAGGATATATAGTAAATTAGTTTTTTCCAGTTTATCGAAAATGAGGATGAGGGGACAAAAGATTATTGATGATAAAAATCATAACTTTTCTTAAGAAATAAAAATGGATGGAAACGGACATTAGTGGTTTGATCTGATTCTTTGGTTTTTCTACTTATTTTAAAAATATAAATATATGCAAATTATAGTTCAAAATTTGAGCTGAAAAGCTATTGTTTCGTTCTTGCTAACGTCATTGGTATTCGCATGCAATGATCTTTGATTTCTCTTTAATGTTCCTCACTCGTTTTGATGAAAACATAGGGACTAAAAGAGAAATGAGACTGGTCCATGCCATGTCAGATGACTGAGGATTGAGATGACTTGAGATGCTAAGATGAGTGAGAGGCTATTTTATATGTATTACCAATAGCCTTGGTGACTAACAACTGTCTGATTTCCCACAGTCGGTATACTTATATTTTGCCAATTGATGTCAAGTAGTCAACGCCATCTTGCTTTTTGGGACTGGAGACTTGGCTTCTGTTATTAATATAAAGAGATATCTTGACAGGTTTTAACTGAAAGAAATGTTTGATGTACAACCTTTTGCACTATGAGAGATAATATGCGATTGATGAACAAAGACTTTATATATATATATATATATATATATATATATATATATATATATATATATATATATATATATATATATATATATATATATATATATATATATATATATATATATATATATATATATATATATATATATATATATATATATATTCGGCCCATGTCGGGGTCATTCTAAAGTGTTTTCTTGTTTCCTGATCCCCATTCCACGCATGAAGCTGTGTAAAAATTACTGCGCAATCAATTCTACGTATCAAGTGAAAATGATACCTTCGGTGCCCTGGCCAAAGGTCACCACATGTATTGAATTTTCGTGTGGCCGGAAATCCCATGTTATATAGGCCTAATGATCATTTGTTTCGTTCCTTTTTTACTTATGGTTTTGTTCCGCCCTGTGGCGGACGTGCCTTGTCCGCGTCTCTGCTTGTAGATAAATTGTCTTGCCGAGATGGATATTAAAGAGAATTAAAAAATTCAAAATGTCTCTTCACTGCATCAACCAAAATAAGCTTACACACACACACACACACGCACACACACACACACACACACACACATATATATATATATATATATACACGTAATGATATTTTAAAGTATAAATTAAACCCTAATTAATTTCTAAAATTTTATCTTAATTCAGCCCATATTCACTTCATTCAAAAATATTCCCTTATTTCCTGATCCTATTTCATTTTTCTATTAATTCAATAGAAGCGTTTTGAAAATGCTTAAATTTGCACTTTTACACGCTCCGAATGAAGGAATAAAAAATTGACTAGCCAAGTACATTTTTTAGAGATCCTTGTAATTAATTCCCTTACCTAATTCGAGACGTGTAAAGAAATCCTATCATAAACTCACAGTATATAAATACTGGGAAAAATAATTTTTTCCCCTTTTTAAACTTTTTCTCATTTTACTCTTGTGTCGTTGTGTGTTGATGTGCTCTTCGCTTCTGCTTGTACATAAATCATGCCTCCTGGGATGGAATAAAAACGAAGTTTGAATGTCATCTCTCTGTCTTCGACCACTATTTTGCTTTAAAAAAATTATGTTTATATATATATATATATACGAAATTAACCTACAAAAGAGGATAAATATAATTTTAGGGCTAAGAAGTTAATTAGAAGCAATATTAATGGGCATTTCTATGTACAGTGAGTAAAAAAAGTTTCCGTACTAAGAAGCTGGCATAATTTCTAATCGTTGCTTTTTATCTTTATAAACTACTTATATATTGTTAATTTGAGTCTTTAAAAGGAAGTTCCATAATAAAATTCTCTTTTTTACAAAACTCAGCAAAAAACAGCCGTTTGCAATTTTTAAGATAAATAACGAAGTGTTATGCAAAAAATGTTTCCGTACGCAGTATTGAAATTCCTCCTGACGTGCTCTACAACTCATTCACAGTAAATATTCGAAGTTTGATGGTTTGTCAGTGAAGAATACGACCTAACAACAGTTGCTTAATTCCAATGTTTCGCTGATCGTCTTAAATTGGAAATTCAGAAATCCATTCGAGAATTAGTGATTCAGTTGCGAAAAAATGGATTATTTATGAAAAAAATCAGTGAAATGACTTACAAACCAAAGTCTACAGTGCAGTATATTATTGTGTCTTACAAACCAAAGTCTACAGTGCAGTATACCGTGATGTGTAAGCATTTGAGGATAGAGATCGATCCGGAAGAACTCCGAAGTTAAATCGCTTGCATAAAAGAAATATCATGTGTAAGATGCAAGATAATCCCACGGATTAGTGCACCTCAACTTGCAACTGATTTAATGGTTAATTACAACATTAAATTCGCATCTTAAATTGTGAGAAATGTCGTTTAAAAAAGATTAAAATGGATGTGGGGCTCGTAAGAAGCCTGTTATAAGTCTCTGCTACAGAAAAATCGTCTCGAGTTTACAAAGAAGCATATAAGAAAGTCTCTATCTTTTTGGAAATCGGTCCTTTTTAGTGATGAATCAAAATTTAATATCCGTGGGTCAGATGGTCGAGTTATAATCTGAAGGGAATCAAAACAGCATATATTACTTAAGAATTTATGTAGAACTGTGAAGCACGGTGATGGTTGGAATATGGTATGGGGGTGTATAAGTGCTGCTGGTGTCGGATATTTATGTTTTATAAATGGAAATATGGATAGGTACATACATCTTGACATTCTAAAAAAAACGTTTTAACCAATGCAGATAAACTGTCTCTTGGAATGGACTTTACTTTTCAACAGGACAACTATCCTAAGCACACCTCCAAGATTTGTCAAGAGTAATGTTTCTATAATGTTAAAAAACAGCTTCATAGCCCTCCCCAGTCTCCCTATTTAATCCTTATAGGACATTTATTGGAAGAAATCAGTCGTGAACTAAAAAAATATGACACAAAGAATAAGGTTGGACTTAAAAGGGCCATTCAAGACATTTGGAGTAGTATTTCTCCAGAGACAAAAAAAAAAAAAAAAAAAAAAAAAAACTGATGGGGATTATGCCACAACATTTGAGAGAAGTGATAAAGGCCAAAGGAAGACCAATCGATCATTAAATGCAAGTCGGTCAGCATGAAAAAGGTTTTTCATGTACTATATAAATACTGTAGGGAAACTTTTTTGTTCCTTATTAAGGGCATTTTTTTTAATTCTTTCAATTTAAGTATTTCATTTTCTTCATATCTTTTACTTTATAATATTCATAAATAATAAATGAAATTGTGTTAAACCAATTTTAAAATTTTCATTTTCATAACAAAAATATTTTGTGCCAAAAATTAAACTTTTATTAACAGTCGTAGCTGCGTATGGAAACTTTTTTCACCCACCGTATTTTTCTAAAAGGAGAGTAAGCAATTTTAATAATGTATTTTAAGCTTAGATTTATGCCAAGATCTTGACGTAATAACTTTATATACAATATTTGAAGAAGTTAAGTTCCGGTGTTTAGAAACTATTATTAGATTTTGAGTGGATTCCAATAAAATTTGGAAAGAAAATAACCCTCATGCGAAGTAAAAAGGGTAAGTTAATCTAACTAACCAAAAATGAAAGTGAAAAAAAGTAAATTGGATTGCTAATTTTGTTTGGTCAGGTCGGATGGATTAAAAAACAAAACACGAACTCTCTGTGAGAAAAAAGAGCAACTACTGAGAATTACACCCCTCATGATCTATAAATTTCCATCATCCATTAGCGAACCTTTCTGAAACAAAGCAATTCTGAAGTCAAGCCAAGTTCTTGAAGCCGTTCCGACAGAAGCTCCGAATTTGCGGACACGGAAACCCAATTATAATCGATGACATTCCTCAATTGGATCGCTCAGTAAAAGTTACGTCAAGGTCAAATTATTGCTCGTGAACAGGGCCTGGTTTTTGATTTATTTCTCCCTAAAAGATATCCGATCTTCTGCAATTATTGCACTTACCCTTCAAAACACTCTGGGACACCACTGCTGGATCGTTTTTAAGTGTGTTATCGTTTGATTCTTTTTTTTTTCACACACGATTAGTTAATTCGAGCAGGGTATGAAATGCAGGAAATAATGATTTTTCACACTTTTAGCAACAACGGAACGAGAGTTTTTAAAGAGACACACCCTTTTTATCGTTTCCATGACAACGACCACTTTTTTTGTGTGCTCGTTTGAAGAAGCGAAAATGTCAAACTTCTCGTCAGCTCCAAGTGACAAGAACACCGCTGATAAATGCACACTCGGCGCAATCCTTTGTTGCTTTTCAAAGGCCGGCTTCCGTGCAGCGTGAAGTGGGCATGAAGAGCAGAGGGGCTCGCTTTATCAGTGTGGTTTGCTAATTTCCTGATTCGTTTGGAAGAATATTAGAATGTTGGAACCGAGCCGGAAGAAAATCCCTTCTCTTGTAAATTCGTACTCCTTCGCTATTTCGTTTGATTATATTGTTTCCTTGGAAGAGCTTTCAGTTAATCTGTTATAGGAGACGTATCGGTTATTCTTTTATACTTTGTAACCAACAAACCAGAAAGATATGTTATAGAATCTAATGCGAATAAGCTCAAGTTCTCAAACAGAATTTTATTTTATTATCATATTTGAAGTTGGCAGTCTGTTAAAAAAAATGTAATGGAATGTGAAAAAAATACATATAATCATGCTGTTTTATAAATCTGCCATCTTTTATAAAATTAATAAATAATAACATTTGCCTTTTTTTTTTTTTTTTTTTTGTAAACTTTGAGTATATTTGACTTCTGGTTCATTGGTTGCAAATTTTGTAAGAAATTGTGTAAATTTCTTCAAAGTTTGTAAAAATGGAACTCGGTGATTGATTTTTCACTCACTTCCAGATGTGCTAGAACTCTTAAATTTTGTACACTTGTGTGTTCTCAATGGCAATAGACTATATAAATATTTTCGTAACTTAACTAGGAATATATTAATTATTTTAATTAAATTTTGATTCTATATAAGCAAGGACAATAGTAATTAATTTTATATAAGTTTTGATTCTATACAAGTGACGCCATCTAGTAATGAATTTCAGAAAAAAATCATTTCGAGTGTTTATAATATTTATAATAATGTGTAACAAATTAATAAAATTAGAAAAATAATTATAATTTTTATTAGTTTTCATAAATCATAACTTTAATTCCAAAGGGTGGATCTAATTTGTGACTAATTCAGAGAGAAAAATGTTAAGATTCTCTATCATTTATATAAATCAGAGGTTCCCAAACTTTTTTTTCTCGTGGACCACTTTCAAAGTTTTACTATTTTCGGTAGACCTCCTACTGCTACATTTCTACTGTATTCCCAAAACTCCTAAAAAATATCACCCTAAATTGGGGGTGTTAAGAAGAAAAGAAAAGTAGCACATTTTCTTGTGTCCTATTTATTAAAATAGTTCTTGTGGTTATACAAAATTATAAACATTTATTATTACAAACAATCAACAGTTGACACAAAAATCAACAATGAACTCTGAAATGTAAATCAACAATAAAAAAAGTCTCGACATGTGGTGTACACTTGTACTATTATCTATTGTTCTATTCAATTCTGTGTTTGAACTGAGTCTCGAATATTTTTGAGTACCTACCTAGTGAATGATGCTACCTGTCTACGTTGATAGGTAAAGCCAAGCCAAAATTTTTGTTCTTTATTATGAAAACCAGAAAACCAGGATCCCCACTTACAACTTGTGAACCCCTGATTCCTTTTCACGTCTACGTGGACCCCCGTGTGGTCTCCTATGGACCCCTGGGGGTCCACCTGGACAACTCTGGGAACCTATGATATAAATAAAGTAAAACTATCTTTTTTTCAGATACGAACCCCCCCCCCCCGTCCCCCTATGCTTTGAAACAGGAATCAAGAAGATTCATCAAAATAAGAGTGAAAAGAAAGATGGGGGAAGATATGTTTATATTTAGTATTACAGGAAACATCGGTAATGAGAGGATAGTTCTCTGAATTGAACTAGCTTTATGAAGATTAAATTCGCAAATTTAGAATTTAAGAAGAATGCACAGTAGAAAGAAAACTGAAAACCAGAGGGTGTGGTCTCCTCAAAACTTTCTCGCATACTCTTTAATAAAGGTATTATTCCAGAAAAGCTTACCAGCATACAATAGCTGAGAAATATTGACCTTGGGCTTGAATTTAGCATTTCATCTTCATCTCTCAGACATCTCTGAGTCCGAAAAATATACATTAGGTATTGTTATGAATTGGGGTTCTTTCGATTTGTTAGTCGATGAAGGAACACAATCATCAGGCCGCAGTAAAAATGAAGACTTGTATTAACTCGAAGACAAGAATATGCAGACATTATATGCACAGGCGAGACATCAAAGCAACGCACTACAATAAACAGTAGCCCACAAGTAGAAATCGGATGTAATAACAACCACAATACACAAAGCGGCCAGTCAGAATTCAGCAGGAGGAGGGAATTTACGTAGCTGCTCACTACGGTCTCTCCAAATGCCTGCAATTCTCCACTGTCTCCTCGCTTTAGCTGTATCCAACTGCCGACTCACTACTATACGAATGGCTACCCCACACACGACTCGATGCTACTTCTACAATAAATTCAAGGATTCGGCACACACTCAACTGAGCAATCGCTTGAGCTTCACTCAACACTTGCTCTTCGCTAGATTGATACAACTAATTCGCCGTTGATTCGCTATGCGACTCTGAACCTCTCCACGACTCTTTCCAGACTGTCTTCAGCTTAAACTGCCAGCCTTTTATAGTTACCGTAGTCGGACAGAGAAGGTTCTGGAACAATCAGGTATACATCAATTCCTATTGGTTTTATCGTCAAAATTCGGGAAGATTCCAATATTATCTATTTTGTCGCCAAAGTCGTTCAATTCATCGCCAAGTTTGTCACCAAACTCTGAAGTCACTGATTCAGAATTCGATCAGCATCCAACAGAGCTGATTTTAAAATGGTCTTTCCAATAATTGAACTAACCATTCTGGGAAGCAACATTACAGATTTGTAACAATATTGTGTGAAAGACACAATGAATTAGATGGATAGAATTCGCTATGTGGTCTTTACACCAAATTTTTAGATTTCTATAAAAACTTTGAACGACATTCATCAAACGAAATCTGTCTAATCTATTATTCGAATATAAATTAACGCAATAACTAAAAATTATTAAAATATAAATTTATAAAATTTGGTACATACATTCAACATATTGGTACATATATTCAAGTATCGATTAGTTTCAAATTTGGAGCCAAATAAGACAAGGGGTTGACCATCCTTCGATCTATACTTTCCCATGCATGTAAACTCAGTTGTTTAAATAAATGGCGCTTGCTGCGCAATCCTGTAACTATAATTGTAACACCGTGTCAAAGATCATCATGTACTTTTAATTGAAAGGAATGCTTAAAATAATGTAATAAATTATATTTTGCGTTGTTTTAATCAGTAAATTTCAAAAAAAAAAATGCAGTGAGAGTGGCCTTCTAAAAATTTTCTCTCATACTCTCTAATAAAGGTGCTGTCCCAAAAAACGCCTTACATGAAATAGGCGTAAAAAAGTTAAGAAATATTAACCTTTGGTGTGAATACAGCACTTTTATTCAATTTATCGTGTCATCTTTGGTGAAATGTTTGGCGATGAATCCTTGGCGTGAGGATTCATCGCCAAACAATGGTATCCAAATGTTATCCAAAAATCGAATTTGTGTTTTAGAAGTGTTTTTCTAAACAGATTGAAACGAAAATTTGACGCAGAACTACATTTGAAGTCACAACATACAGGCATTTTCTAAAAATGTGTTTTTGGAACTCAGGAAGGTCTAAAATGTAGAGATTCGTCAAAATCTCGAATTCGAATTTTTTGACGATTACTATAAGTTCTCAATATTATGTACACGAGAAAATAAAAATTATGAAATCTGAAATTTTATACAATGACCCTGCTTTTTTAGAAATTTTTAGCGAAGTATTCTTGGCATGAAATATTAATACTTGAAGCAAAAAAGTTACACACATGCTTGCAATTAAGTTGAATTTCTTCATTATATTAACAGGCTTCTAGAAAAAATACCTTATTTTGATTGTCGGATTTAACTCAAGGGGGTATGAAATGATTTAAAATAAAATAAATTAGTGATATTTAGCTATTTAATAGCTATATCAACTTTAACATAATAAAATGTATTTAAAAAAAATGTTTGCTTGTGTCCGGGATATTATTTTATTAAACATGATAAATAAGAACTGCAGGATAAATAAAAATTCTAATTTCATAACTGTTTCGGTGGCAGATATATATTAATACATATAAAATGTTAAAGTTTAAACATTTATTTAATTAATTAATTCAGCTATAATCCACTTTGAACTGTGATACAAACAATGGGTTGAAATGAATTAGAATTTTTCACTTTATATATTCATTAGTTTGAGGGAAAATGTTTCCTTTTTTTTCACTCATTTGTTTTCAAATTTGAATTTTTTTTTTCAATTTTAGCGTTGTTAAACATATAATATTTAATTTCGAAATTTTCCTTTTCTTCTTTTTGCTGTGAAACTTAGAACAACAGACTCCGCAGCGGACTTATGGAATGCCTTTTAATTTTGTTTGTAATTTTTGAAACAAAGACTAGCTCCTTTTTTAATTTCATTTTAGAGTTTCAACATCAATTTTCCTTTTCTTTTACAAAGCATTGTTTGTAATCCTTTGTTACCAAAAAAAGTAACTGTTAACATGAATGCCTTCGTTGTTTAATCGTAATTTAAATTCTGCGCGTTTTGGTTGTAATAAATTAAAGCAGCTTCTTAGATTGTGCTCTTTTGTTCGAAACAGAATTGAATTATTTGGTTTTTAAGGTATGTAACTACGTTCGGAATATTTTTTAAAAAATGCTCTAAAATAGATATATTTTTAATTTTTGTGTAAAGATAATCTAAAAATCTATGAAACCAAATAATAGCAATTAAACGATAAAATTATTTTTTTTTTTAAATTGGGAGGGAAAAGTCTTTTTTGGTTAAAAAGAGACATAAAGCAAATATCTTCTAGCTCAAAGATTTATCAAATTAGTTGTTTAAAATCTTGCAAATAGCTAAAAGAATATATTATCTAGTTCTTGAACTAAAGAAACATTGTATGTATTTCTATCCATTTTTAATAAGAATCTATTTATATCCATTTTTTAAATATTATGACTCAACTGATATTGAAATGAAACTGAAAAGAAATTTAGAAAAATTAAAAGTAAAATTTTAGAAAAATTGAAAAATTAAAAAGGAAATTTCTAAATATGAAAATGAAAACTAGCATTATGATGTATTGAAACTATTATGGTATATTTCTAAAAATGAATAAATTACTTAATCTATAATTCAGAAATTGCAGCACATATTAAGAAGTCATTTTATCAAATTCGAACAAAAATTATGCATTAGATTTTAATTTATGAGGCTTTTTTAACAAGAAAATTCTACAAGAGTTTAGAATTTTAGAAAATAACATTAAAGATGTAAACATACGCATATAAAATGTATACGAACAGAGGTTTAAAAAATTGAGAGTACACCTTACTTTTACTTGATAAATCCGACTTTCAATATAAATAACACATTACCGGGGAGTGCAAACATGTTTTTATTTTTACACATAACAAATGGTTTAATTTAGAATAAAAATATAGAAAAATCAACGAAAAACTTCTAAATCGAAAAGCTTCAGAAGCATTTTAAATAAACATACGCTAAATTTTGTCTCAAAAAAATGAGAATACACCAATGAAACTTTTGCAATTTCACGCACAGAAACAAAGTGTCACTATTAAATTGTATGTCTTTTGGCTTTTATAATGGCCTCTAAGCGTCATGGTACCGATTTGACCAGTTTTTGGTAGTATCCGAAGATTTTTTATCCCATTCTTCTTGCACCACGTGTTTTAAATGAGTTTTGTTTCTAATTTTGTGTTTTTGAACCACTTTTTTGAGTATGGCCCACGAATATTCAATGGCATTGATGTCGGGATACTGTGGTGGTGTGTGTGACTGCTGTTTACAATGAAAAAGACACCATATTTTGACTTTTACGTGAATTCTGTTTGAAGTCGTTGTCCTGCTGGAAAATGGAACTTCCATCTAAACCCAAATTTGTAACACTTTCCTTTAGATTGATGCTTCCATATGGTTCATCCAACTTGTTGCAGAAACTTTTGAAATCATAGGCAGAAATGTAAATACTGAAATTGTGGGAAATGTCATTTGACAAGCTGGATATAAAAGTCACATTGCTAGAGAGAAACCGTTCATCAGCTTGCAAATTCAGAAGATGCATTTGAAGTTTGCAAAAACTCATCAGTTGAAGGTCAATAACCTTTGGAAGACCAATAACCTATATTTAGTAATGAAAGAAAACTCAACATTTTTAGCAGTGACAGCCATCGTACTGTATGAAGAAAGCCTAACGCTGCTTTGGATCCAAAAAATTTACGCCCTACAGTTAAACATGGCCGTGATGCCGTGATTCCATTATTATTTGAGGTTGCATGGCTTCATCCGGGGTAGGAAATTTAATTTTTATAGATGGCATTATAAAAGATATGGTTTACTTTGATATACTTCGCACCAATCTAAAGGAAAGTGGAAAGGAATAGATGGAAATTTCATTTTCCAGTAGGACAACGATCCCAAACAGAATGCACGTAACGTCAAATATGGCTTGTTTTTCATTGTAAACAGCAGTTACACACACCACCACAGTACTCCCACATCAATACCATTGAATATCTGTGGGCCATACTCGAAGCAGTTGTCCTAAAACACAAAAATAAAAACAAAAACCCATTTCAAACAAGTGGTGGAAGAAGAATGGGGTGAAATATCGTCAGATACCACCAAAAATGGGTCGAATGGGTACCACGACGTTTAGATGACATTATGAAATCAAAAAGACATGTAAATAAATACTGACACGCTCTTTCTATGCGAGATATTACAAGAATTTCATTGGTGTATTCTCAATTGTTTGAGGGAAAATTCTGCGTATGTTTATTTAAAATGCTTCTGAAACTTTTCAATTTAGAATTTTTCCGTTGATTTTTCTTTATTTTTACTCTAAATTAATTTATTTGTTATGTGCAAAAACAAAAATATGCTTGCACTTCCCGGTAATGTGTTATTTATATTGAAAGACGGATTTATCAAGTAAAAGTAAGGTGTACTCTCAATTTTTTGAGCCACTGTATATACAAATATGAAAATAAGCGTAACATTTCAACAAAATAGACTTAGAAACCAAATTCAAACGATTTTATAAAGAAAATTGCTCATTCGTTAAGAATATTTAAATAAAATAATTTTCATATTTTTGCAGGGAAAAAATCATTTTCAACATTGTTATTAGGGATTGCAATATCTGACCAATCAGTTCAATACCGGTATTCGGTATTTTTTAGATCTTAATACCGGGATACCGGTTTTAATACTGGTAGTAGAAATTTTAGAAAAAGAAAGAAAACACAGGCGTTTCTTTGTTTTATTTGCCAGTTTTATTAGAGAGTGAAAATGTCACAAAAAATAATTTGTAACTTCTAAATTATAACTGTATATAAAGAATCATGAAAAAGTAAAGGAACGTCTTATTTATTTAAATCACAAAGAAGTATAAATATCACTATTCAGTCTGTGGTACTATTACAAATTTTTGAAATGTGATCTTAAAAAACATAATGTATTAATTGTATTGTCATTAAAGCCCGGAACGTAATTTTGTGCAAACATTACCAGCTGTCGAAAACGCTCTTTCGGCATCTACGCTAGTTGGTGGTACTGTTAGTAATGCGGGATATACTTTTTACAAGTATTTACCTCTAAATCCCTCATCTTCAAATAAATCGATTTCTCGTTGGATGGTTTTGGATATAGCTGATTTCTGTAATATATTTTGGTTTGTTCAGATTTTTTTTATTTATCGCTCATTCTAATTTTTTTTCAAGAGACAATTCCTTTTCAATGTCGACATTAGTGTCATCATAATCTTCGATAACTGAACCGAATTCTTTTGAATATGGATAGGTTTGTGGGTAAAAAAATTTTAAGAAAATTTACTATAAACTTGATCAGATTTAGATTGGTTAGTCTCTTTTCTTCTTTTTCATTTTTAAAATCATTATAATTATGTAAATACCGTAAGACATTTTCTACTTCGGTATGCTTTTCTTCCGTGCGATTTTTCAATGTAATATATAATTCTTCAGATAGTGATGTGTGCTGTTTTTTCAGTGACTGCACCATGAAATTTATTGTTACATTAGCTATTAATAAATTAGAATCTCTCCGACATAATGCCTCAACAGCCAGTTTTATTGTAAGTAGAGCTGATACAGTTTTGCATATTAAGTTGAATTCACTATCTGAAAAATTAATTTGCAGGTTTAAGTCGATTATTGCTTTTTCGAGTGGATTTTTCAGTTTCAAAAATCGTTCCATTAATAGGAGTAAAAATAAATTCTAGTAAATACCGAAAAAACGGTATTCAAACTTGGGAATAGCGGTATTACAAAACTGTACAAATGGCTCAAAATACCGGTATTGCAATCCCTAGTTGTTATCGATCTTAAAATTCTGTAAATAAAAAAAAATGAAAGTTATCTTTCTCAAAATTATTTAGCAAATAAAAATATGTTTCCTGTAAACATGAATAAAATTATTATCATGTGAGAACATGGTGTTGTTTTGGTTAGGGAGTTTTGAAGTTCGAAATCGCGTGGGCAATGAATAAAGCATAAATGGTAATTTTCATCATCATCTTTTAATCGTATATATCTTTTTACCTGCTTTTACCAGCATTGCATTATTATTACGTATGCTTCTTTGACAACAGATGCATTTTTAAAAGGTTGACGTAGAACTATGACATCATAGCTGTTATTTCATCTCAAATTTGGTCGAGCTCCAAAACTTTGCTTGCCAGTTAGAAAATGAAAGTTTAAAAAAAATGCCTGTGTGTGGAGAGGGCAGGGGGATAGAGACCGATAGAGAAGTCTCGTGATTGTTTCAAACCGGTTTAAACTGGTTAATGACTTAAGATAATTAAGACAAATAATGACTTAAAAAATAATAATGTTCTCACATGATACTTGAAATGTGCGATCGTAGATTTCCTTTTAATTTTTATCTTTTTTTTTTTTTTTTGCCGATTACGAAATTTTGATTAGCATATTTTCTTCACCTGTTTTTTCAAATATATTTCCATATATTTCCTTGTATCGTTACTTTTAATTAAACCTTGAATCGTCAATTTTTTTTTTTTTTTTTTTTTTTGTATTTATACATGAAAATAAAATATTGCTTCTCTTTATTCGTCGAGCAGTATGTAATGCAGATTTCATCCGTCTTTGGTTGGAATGTTCTCGATGTGATTATTTCTCATTTTATTTACTAGAATGAAGCACTTTAGATGTAATTTATTTTTGTCATAATTTCTTGTTCATTCACCTTGACAATATTTCTTTGTTTCATTAACTACATCGGTATTTTATATTAATTACAAATTTTGCTTTCATATATAAAATCAGAGAGACTAGTCGCCTCAAAACAATCGTCAAAATCTCAACATATTTAACAATTTTTTATGGTTAATCCCTGGCATCTGGTTAATACACAAGTACCAAAAAGTCGAATGTTTTTTTTGCTTCCAATTTCTTAAAACCAAAATTTGTCACAGAATTAAAATTGGTCACGAGCACACATGCCGAATTTAATTTATTAAAGTAGTTACGTTTTCGAATTATTCAAGTTAATATGCATGCAAAAGTATGTACAGACAGACCTTAATCATTCCAATTTTGACAAGGATTTGCATTTTAGATGCTTAACCTATGCACCAAACTTTATCTTTCTAGTTATTTTCGTTTTCTGGTTATCGTGTTCGCTTTATTTGGACAGACAGACTTCCTCTGATTGAATTTTTCTCAAAATTTGATTGATACAAATTTGAAGTCCCTATACCAAATTCCTTCCGTCTGTTTCAGAGTATTTTTAAGTTATAATATTCACAGAAAAACAGACAGATAGATAGGCGTAATTCCAAAAATGTGCTTATCGGACTTACGTAATGGAACATGGGCATTCTTTAAAATCTCGAACTCCAATTTTTTGATGATTACAGTATATTTTCTTTACATATCTTGTTTACGAGAAAGCAAAAATGAGTTTATTTTTAAACGTATCATTTCTGTTGCATGAAGCTATTACTCACATTTTAAAACATTTTATTTATTGCTAAGAGTAATGTTTAGTAAAATTTTTAAGAAAATGTCTTTAAAAATCAAAATAAACTTAACAGCTTAGAGCGGTTTTAAAAATTTTTTTGATATTCACATTTTGAATTTTAAAAAAACATAAAAAATGAAATGTTTATTTATTGTAGTTATTTTATATTTAATTTAAAAAATCTTTTGCTTTAAATGATATTATAATTTTAATTTAAAAAAATAGCAGACGATAAGAGATTTGGGTGTATTATATTTTAAATAGATTCACTATAATTATTATTGAGATGCCACAATGATTCTATAAAAAATCGTTGTTTGTTTGATTAAAAATGAGTCATTTCTTTCATTCAGTAAAATAATAATGTATCATTAATTTCTTTGAAAACAAGAATCTTTTTAATTAACATCGAGAAGAGCAAGTTCCATTATGACTATAATTAGCACGAATAAGAATAAGAACACGAAAAATAAAACACTGTTTCCACAAAAAGAATATTTATAATATAATAAAAGAAATGTTAAACGAAATTATAATTTTGAATTCGCTGACGTTCTTAAACAGATTCAATATAACTCCTAATTAAAACGTTCTCAAGTGAATCAACAAAGTGAATCAGTTTGAAAGATCCAAAGAAATTTTATCTTAAATTAAACTGGAATTGATTCTTTTAAAATCATAACATTCTGAAAAAGATGTACTTTCTTGAAAATTGTGTGTAACCGCATGAAATATGAATTTAATTATTTATAGACTGTTAAAAGCAAACAGTTTCGAAATGATTTTTTAAGCAATTTATTGGAAAAATACTTCAAAACAATTTTAAGTTAATAAAATATTTAGTAAAATTAAATACGCGGTACCATAACCGATACAATAAAAACTAGCCAAACGATTTCCATCTTCAAACCAGGATTTTCCATCTAAAACCATCATTTTATGTTTGTAACAAAAGTAACAATCTTCGATAAGTTATCGCCTTACAAAAATTATAGTTTGGCGAGAGCACTGTATACTTCGTTTCGCCAAAACATTTTTTCAGTAAAGTGAAAGAAACTTCCTTTTAATTTCTCTTTTCTATTCTTTTTATGTTTTGATTATTTAAAATTCATCTTAATTACCAAATTTTGAGATCAATCATACTGTTTTACCACACACACACACACACACACAAACAAAACCCTCAAAATAATTTTAAGTTAAGTAAACATTGGTAAAGGTAAAATATGAAGTTTATTTGTAACCGAAACAATAAAAACTCGCCAAACAATCTCCATCCTAAAACCAGGATTATCCGTCTAAAAAAATGGTGTTAAGTTTGTAACAAAAATGGCAATCTCTGATATGTTATCACCATACAAAGCTTCTTGTTTGGCGACGGCACATGTACTTAATTTCGCCAAGACATTTTTTCAATAAAGTAAAAGAAATTTCATTTAAATCTTTTTTTTTTCTTTTCTTTTCCATATTCTAGTTAATTTTAAATTCATCTTAAATAGCAAATCTTGATATGTGTCATATTGCTTTACCACAAAAGACATATCCATTGTATAGTCTTTAGCAGTATAACTTACACTATAAGCGCAATGTAAACATGTTTTCTTAGTTAATAAAAAATAATTTAATCAATGCACGAAATCTTCACTAAAACCTTTCCTATCTTTCATCCTATTTGTGAACAAAATTTGAAGAAAATTTATTTTATAGTTTGTATTTCTATAGTTTCCAAACTTTATAGTTTAAATTTCATTTATAAAAATACAAAATCGGAGCATCCTGGTACACTCGTTATATTTGTTATAAATTAAAGAGAGCATGATGAGATGCTCTTTGATCAGGTACAAATCAGGATTTTCCATCTAAAACCATGGTTTTAGGTTTGAAACAGAAATGGAAATATTTGATAAGTTATCGCCCCACAAAATTCCGAAAGAAATAACCCCACCAACATTCTCAATGCAGAGAATGTGTTAATGGAATAGTGAAATCATTTCAAAAATACCTCTCACTCTCTCCTCCTTTTTTTAAACCGTTTTTTAGCCATTAAGAAAAACCATTTATAAAACATCTCATTTGCTTTACTGGAAACAAGCTTATTCTTAATTCTACTAAATAAACTGGAAAACTCTTCAACGCCATTATTCTCCCCAGAACTGACTGCAACTTGGAAATTAAGAACCACAACCGTTTCGTAAATGGAGTCTTAAATCGAAAGTAATTAAATATTAAACAGCAGAGCAGCTACCTTACAGCTCCATGTTTTACCGGAAATGACTGAAAATAAATTTCCACGTGACACCGTTCGAACATCTGCTGTTTTTCCAAGCGATACAGGGTGGGGATAGTTCCAAAGGAGGATTATATTTATTGTGATCTAAACACGCAACGATATAAAGAAAGAAAAATTCTAAAAAAAAAAACACCTCCCAGCCATTTTTTTTATATATATATTTCAACTCTGATAACACCCAGAAAAGGTAATTCTGTTCTTACAAAAAGCGGAGAAGAAAGAAAAGTCTGCAGATACGAGTCTGTTGGGATTTGCAATGTCTTTACTTTCAAGAAGTTCTTTATTTTTTCAGAGTTATTTATTTACTCAACTGTGATCGAGCTTGTGAAGAACAGAGAATACTTCCTTTTCGCAGCGTCTTTAAATGCTTCGTTTACCGGTCCAAAAACCTTTTTAGAAAATTGCTTCCAATTTTGCATGGCGCGGTTTGGTAACGGATAACTGACGTAGAAAGGGACAGAAATAGTGTTTTTCTCTTCTTTGGAACGCCGGTATTAGCTGCTGGCTGTAGGAAAAGACTTTATTCCATTCCTCTTTTTCTTTACAATGGAGTTATACTTCTGAAGGAATTTTCCACGATCTTAAAAATATATTGAATTTAACATGACTTTTATAAAGATACCGAATCCATATCAGAAAAGAAAGTCATGAATTCTTAAATTTCAAAACTGGGTTCCTTTTGAAGTTGGAAAGCGAAAGACGTAACTTAAAACTCTTATGTGCTTCAAGAAACAGACAATGCTTAAGGCTTTTCGGAAAATAATTCCTACCCACTTCAAATCTTCTAGGAAATTCTACCTGTTGTCATGCGTAAAAGAAGATTTTAAGTTTATTTTTCGATGTCGAATGGTTTTCTATTATTTTGTAGGGTAAAAGGTTTTACTGTAGCAAACGATCTTATGACATTTAAGTATTCGTTACTTCAACTTATTTTTAATAGATTTATTATTATATTCTTTTGTTTGAACTACAATGATCTCACTTCATTTTCAATCGCTTTCGGAAGAACATTTCGTTTAAAGAAAAAAAAAACATGAAATTAATAAAAATGAAAAAAAAGCTGCCATTTCAATTAAACTATTTAATAAATGATGCAATATCAAATATTTGTAATTTTTTTTTCTAAACCAGGGATTTCTAAATTGCGGTACCTATACCATTGAAAGTACATGACTGGTGTGTTAGGGTTTCGCTGAAGTAATATTGGCAACTGCGGAAAAACACGAAGCATAAAGAATTAAAATGAAAAAATGATGTTATAGAATTTTATTTTCCATGTTCAAGAAGAAAAAAATGAAATCTACGTATTGTTGAAAGACTTCTGGATAACAAAGCAGTGAAGTGTTTCACAGAATTTATTGAAGGATTGGTTTTATGCATAAACCAACCGCTGTACACGCGACTCCAATATGTATTCAAGAAAAAGCAAAACATACATACTTCCAAAGAGTACTGCTTATATATTTAATATATAAGTACTTATATATTCAAAGTATCCGGATTAAAAAAAAGACCGTTTTTAGTGTCAGCGTGTAGCATATATATGTAAAGATTTCTTTGAATTCCCACTATTGAAATTGGTTACATATAATTTGGAAAAACTCAAAGTTTTTAGATTTATACTAACGTTTTTAACCCTTTCCTTACGATTGCCGAATACATATAGAACCCATTTTGATTACCTGTACAGCCGTCGGATATCGGCGGCTTCCACTTGATGACCTGCGTGTACGAGTGTCAGTTCTAGTCTGCGTCAGTGCGACATCGCTTGATCGTCTACCCTGCGATATTGCGGAATTTTTTCTTCTACCTGTGCACGTTTTATAGAGGATGGTTATAATTAAACTCCTCCTATAAACATCATCCTCCAACGCAAACAGATTAACGGATTGCAACGAATTTTGGTGTACAGACTATACAGGAAATGCGCTCACGGAATTTCGGGAAAAAAAATTAATCCCAAAATGTACACCAGAGGGCGCCTTTTCCAAAAAAACATTAAATTTAACACAATAAACGACCAAAATGGAATATAGAAACAATATTAATAATCTAGAACAAGAATTATGAGTAATGAAATGTAAAACCGGGAAAAGTTGTCAGTTCTAGGAAAAAAATATGGAAATTTGCATGCTTGCAAAGAAGAGGAAGCTTTATGCAAAATAGGTTAGTGTAAAAAATGTCGTTGTCATGTTTTCTATCGATGTTTCCGGCTGCAATGATGACGGAATCTTGTTGCGACGTCGAATGACTTAAAGAACTCCATAACGCTTCATGTGCGAAGCATCACTACTGATCAGTTACGATCTGCTCTTGAACACACTGTCCATCTACTTGAAATTTTGCAGGTGGTCACATGGAGCATCTTTCCCCTCATCATCCTGGACAAGATTAACAACTGCTCCTCTTGTACAATTTCGTCCTAATCCGTTCTTATTTCTGCAAACTGAATTTTTTTCCCCTCAAAGATCGTGCTGTTATTTTTTCCTTAACTTTACTTAATGTGGTTCGATGACAAGATGATCAGAAACCAGTCAATAAATGTTAATATTGTTTCTGTATCCGTTTTGGTCATTTATTGTGTTAAATTTAATGTTTTTCCGAAAAAGGCGCACTCTGGTGAAAATTTTTGAACTAAAACTTTTTTTCGAAATTCCGTGAGTGCATTTTGTGTATAGTCTGTATACAAAATTTTGTAGCAATCCGTTCGCCTGTTTGCGTTGTAGGATGCTGCTTATAGGGGAAGTTTGATTATAACCACCCTGTACATTGATGGTGGTCACTTTCGTTTGTTTCATTCTGCGTTTGATTTACATCAGAAAATAAACGTGCACAACGTTTTGTTTAAAAATGGACACACTTCGTACTATTGGACAAGAATCAATATCCAACAGTATGCTCAATAGGTCGCTATTCAAGCTTTCGTTAGCGAATAATTAACTAAGTGCAATATGCGGACTTTTCAGAGCGGTATCATGTTCAGTTGTATTAATCCGGTGGAGTAGATTACCTCAACGAAAGGTCAGGAAATTATTGGTTATAGGAGTTACAGTAAGGTATTTTCATGAAGTCCAAATTTATTCAGTAGGGTCAGAATAGTAAAAATCTAGTAATTAGGCTTGCTTTTATTAGGTCTTCTTATTTTTAAGCTGCAGAGTAAGAGATAAAATGAAAAAAAAAAATATTCTCCAAGAATTTTTTGGTGATTGCTATTTTGACAAGTTTTCTGTATGCTTCGAAGTTTTGACAAGTTTTGAATGGCGACCTTACTATTGATCATACTGTTGGATATTGATTCTTGTCCAATAGTACAAAATTTGTCCATTTCGAAACAAAACATTGTGCACGTTTATTTTCTGGAGTAAATCAAACGCAAGTTTTGGAAATTTGTGATAATATCTTAAACACTAATCCGTTCAAAATATGGGTTCGACTCCATGACCGTTTTCGGAAGGAATCCGCCTTCCTATTCCAAGAAGTATTTGAAAGTAACACTTACGTCTTGGCTTAGAGGTAACGCGTCTTCTCCGTGATCTTGGCGTTCCGAGTTCGAGTCGTGGTTCGGGATGGTTGTTCTCTTCTTTGTGTTCTCTCTGTCAGGTGCGTGAATGAGCCCCCCTGTAGAAAAGGGTTGTGTGTGTGCTATCTTCATTTGAGCTAGAAGTCAGACTTCTGCCCTCGGGTGCTCAGCGATATTTACCCTCAGAAGCTACTGCGCAAAAAGTTGCCTTAAAATATTTACACGACAAAAAAAAAATGAATGTAATGCATTCCAAACCGGTATGATATTTTGGTTTAATATTAATTAAATTAAATTTTTTTAAAACTATTTAATAAATAACACACGATGATTTAAATAAGATACTTCTTAAGTCTTGAAGAAATTGCTTACTGGCAATAATCATTTTTTGTCTTGAACTGAGAAATCATCAATGGCTTTATAGATTGCTAAAGCTTCGACCTGAAAAGAATAATTTGACGGCTGATAGATAATTTATGGTTAGAAAAAAATGGAGCGTTACATGATAGAACAACACGTTAGAGCAAAATTTGAATTAAATAAAAAAAACACTATTTTTTTTCTTTAAATTGTTATATTTTTATTAAATCGTAAAATACACAGGATAGGGTTATGTATGGAATAACACATAGTACAAATAGCCTCCACGACTTTGCTGGTATATAGGCATTCTTTTATCGAAATTTATAATGACCATTTTACATAAATGTGGCTGGATTTTGTTGATGCAGCGTTGAATTCCATCCAAGCACGCGTACTTTTGGGCTTCTTGGCATCTGTAACTTCAAATAACCCCATAAAAAGAAATCCAATGATATTAAATCACACGATCTTGGGGGTCAATTTTAAAATTTCCAAACTGTGACCGCCAGACTTTCAGTATTTTTTAAATATTGTTCAACAGTAAAAAAAACAGTTGTTCGATCGTTTAACGTTCCATTTTCACTAACCCTAAATTATCAGCTGTCAAATGATTTTTTAATAGGGTTGCTAACACTTTACTGCACGAATGGTGACAAATTCAAATCTTGCGTTAATTTTTAGGTTTAAGAAATAAATAAGAGAATAAGAAATAATAAAAGAAGGTTTAATTAATAGGATGAATTCAATAAGTAAAGGATTGTTATAAAAAAGACGTGTTACTGAAACAAAATTTCAGCAATTACAAGAATTTAATAACCTGCAAGTAAATAATTTTCCTGGAGTGTGAGTGTTGGGAATTCTCAAACACATATAAAAAAATTTATGTTTTGATAAAATTTCTCTAACATTAATTTATTTTTTGTGTAAATATTTATTTTATTTTGGCGTATTTTATAATCTGCATTCACATCACATCACACTCATGTAAGATCCATGCTATTTGAAGTTTCTCAAATCAAATATTAAAATTCTTCTCTTTGATTTGGTCATCCTATGCAAGCGCATCATTCTATCATTGGTCATTTTGTGCACACGTGTGTATGCGACTGTATTAGATCAATAAATGCAAAAATCTAAATAAATGAAATTAGATATGTAATTTTATAACCGATCATGCAAATTTGTATTAAATTTTCCGTAAAATTTCATAATCTATTATTTTCATTATACTTCAAAACACAAAGCGCGCTATGTTATGTTAATATATGTGCTTATTGTGTCATCCATGACCTATTATGCCATCAGGTTGATTCATTTGTGGTTTTGACATGTACTTGTGTCACTATAGCATTGAAATTTTCTCTGGATAGGAATATTACCTCTACCTTATTGGAGCCCTCGAAATACGGGTTTCTGTCAGGCGCAGGTAAGGTTCCAAAATGATAATACTGCTACTCATTTGTACAATGTGCTCATACTGAAAATTAACAGTTTATTAAATGAAGCTAATAGGTGATAATCCGAGGATTTGTTTACTATTGGTGTTATCTTGCAAAGTGCACTGCCTTGAAGAAACAAAAAGAAGAAACAGTTTTGGTACATTTTCTCCTCACTTATGATATATTGCTTTTTTTAAGTATACATATATGTTTGAATTATTTGTATTTGTGTGATATTTTTGCTAGTTCACTTGTATTTAAATATTAATCCGTCTTTAAGTAAATCATGCTTCTCTTATTTTGAAGATTATTAATCACTTGATTCTATAATTAACGAAAAGCGGAAAGATCTTGTTTCTATAGTTGTTACATAACTTATAAATAAAAACTTTTGTAACAGCCTTACACTTCCCCTCTCTCCCCCCAAGAAGCTTTTTAAAGAAAATTCTTCCCAAAGTTATGGTTATCTGCTTAAGTGAAAGATCTATAAAAAACATTAACGCTTTAAAAATTGTTCAGGGATTGTCCCAAAATTGACACAAGATTTGAATTTTCTACCACCATTCGTGCAGTAAAGTGTTGTCATCCTATTAAAAAACCATTTGACAGCTAATAGTTTAGGGATAGTAGAAATGTATCGTTACACGATAGAACAGCGTGTTAAAGCAATATTTGAATTAAATAAATAACACATTTTTAAAGTTGTTATATTTTTATTGAATCGTAAAGTACACAGGATAGGGTTATGTATGGAATAACACATAGTACAAATGGGCTCTTCGGTTTTGCTGGCAAATAGGCACTTTTTTGTCCAAATTTTCCACTACCATTTTGCATAATTTCATTTGCAATGATGGCTGAATTTCGTTGATGCAGCATGAAAATGTGAAATGAAATGTGGCAGCTTTGAATTTCGTCTTTCAATGCATGCGTGCTGGTGAGTTTGTTGGCATTGGCCTTTGACTTCAAATAACCCAATAAAAAGAAATCCGCTGATGCTAAATCACACGAATTAGGGGACCAATTCCCAAATTTTCGAACTGCGGCGTTTCATTCTTTTTGAAATATTGTTCAACAATGAAAAAACAGTTGTTCTATCGTGTAAAGCTCCATTTTTACTAACCCTAAATGTCAAAAGGGGTTTTTTTAATAGAGTTCCAACACTTTTCTGCACAAATGATAGCAAATTCAAAAATTGCGTTAATTTTGGGACATTTGGTTCCGAATATTGAATTACTACCAGGAAATTGTTCCTTTATTAAAATAAATTGATTTTATTAAAAAAAAAGATATGAATTTTGTTGTCTGACGATGATTAACTAGCGTATTAAAACATGTTTAAATACTGTAAAATCCAAAAAATCTTTATGTTCGGTTCCTTACTCCAAGTTCAATTCTTTTTCTTTCTCTTTTCAGAGTTGTGATTACCGCTGTGGATTAGAAAATAATGTGCCGAAAACCAGGTAAATACACTTTTCTTAATAGAATACTACTGTCTCACACACAATACAAATTAGACTATTTTCCTAGGTTGCCATGAGAAATTAAAAAAAAAATACTTTGCAATATACCAGAAAACAGTCACTCAATAAATTATAAGGACAAAGCATTATCACAAATAGATCATTTTTACATATCAACATTCAATCACAAACGCCAAATTCGCCCATGAGTCGATATAACATTGAATTAGAGAATAAAACTGGAAACTATATATTCTAAGATACAATGTTGCAGTGAATATTTTCCGCAATTTAACCCTGGGAACATTCTCTTCTGAGAATACTCGATGGGATCTCCCGATATATTGTATTGACAGGAGGAATGGGTAGTCGTTGAAATAGTGAGAGAATAAAGCTGAGAGCCATATATTCTATAATAAATGTTGCAGTGAATATCTCCCGCACTTTAATTTTGGGCATTAACTGCATTAATATAAGTACATAAAATACTTATATAATTTACAAAATATTTCTTGAAATTAAAATGATTGGTGATTTAATGATTAAAATGATTGGTGATGAAGTGGGACTCTTTCAAGACGCAATAGAAATCGATGCTATAATTTAGTTTTTCTGAACACATTTCTATATGTTCAGGTAGCAGTAGCTGTTCTGATGCATAGCACTAAATAGTCCTGGTTCGGGGAAAAAAGTTCTTGGTTTCTGATTCTATCTAATCGTTAGCATTAATATAAAGAGAACTTACTATTTCTCATTCTTCAGGCAGAAATGACGATACAAGTTATTTAATTTTGTAATCTTAGTTTCGAAATTTCGTACATCCACCATTTCTTTCGGAATTTCATTTTGACAGATCTGAAGCTTCTGATTTCTAGGCTTTTTTTTTTTTCAACTGTCCAAACTCATAAGGTGTCGTTCGTCTTAAGTATATAATCTATACATAGTATAAAATGAAGTCTCCTAAAAGCGTCTGTGTATTTGAAAAAGAAAAACTTGAGGAATTCTTAACTGATATTGGAGATATTTGAACCATTTTGTAGGGCATTAATTGGGAAGGTTTTAGTACACTGAAGTCATATCAAAATAAAAAAAGGAGTTTTATAATTGTGATTTTGATTATTTTCCTACTACGATTCGCGCATGCGTAAAACAGCAGTATCTGTGCTTTGCACTCATCCGCGCATCTGCGAAAACCTTAAACTGCGCATACGCAAATAGCAAGAGCTGTGGTATGCATATGTGATACATTTCTTTGTTTACATATGATTTTAAACAGCGATTCAAAACTACTAATGCTCCAAAAAAATTAACAAATATTGGTGATATTTGTACCATTTTGTAGGGTATTTTCTGGGGAAGGGTTTAGTATATTGAAGTCATATCAAAATTTGACTTAAGCGAGGAATGTTTTTCTCATGGACAACTTTATGCGGCACTTTCTTCTTTTTCCAAACAAAATCTTTTTGTCTTGGCACCAGGAGGGAAAACAGCCAATATAGTTTACAGAGAAATATGAGGAAGCAAGCTGGATTTCATTTTCATATCAGATTATACAAACAAGTGTGGAACAGTCGATACAATGTTATTCGTATATCTTAAATTTAAAAACAGTTTTTCTATTGTATATTTTAAGTGAATTGTTTTGTCTATGAACATATCATATCTTTACCTTTTTAAAAGTCTAAATATTTCTGAATGTGTGCTATAAAAATTGTTGTGGTTATTTTTGAGGATTTCTAAATATATTTTTATGTTTGTTTGATGTTGCGTGATATGTCCATGCTATATCGGGAGGAATCTAGACTTAAGTTTAAAGCCAATTTTTCCTCTTGGATGTTAAGCCACGGGCAACATTGTGCGGGTACTTCTAGCTGTTGTATAAATGATGCATCTTTGTTTGATCCTAAGTTTCGAATTTTTCTTCATTAGAGATCTACATTTATTTCTATATAGAGCTCAAAATTTCCCTCCTTTTGAACTTTTTATCAATTATAACTCGGTAGTTAATTTTTTCTGCCGATGAGATTGTTTTATAAAACAATCGCAATGCTTCTTTGAGAAAAGGAAAAAGAAAACTTTTTTTATGCATCTCTGTCGAATATAGGGGATATTTCCCTAACGAAGTTTTTCTGCACTCTTCGTGAGCACATACCCTGTGCTCCCGTTTGCAAAAAATAGAAGATTCTACGCAAGAAAAATCAGGAAATAGTTTTCTTGACTAGTCATCCATTTTATTCACATCGAACCACTCCTTATTTTTATACAATTTCCGATATGCAATTCCATATCACGGTTACGAATATTTCTTAAGGACAATAAAAATTAATTTCTTCATAAACTAGTAATTTCACAATAAACTCGCTGGGTTTCAGTGTGATTTCCGCGTAAATTTGCTCTGCTTTTCCTAGCGAGCTACTCATCGCTCACCCTCCCGTGAACGTCTACTTTTTCTTGACTACCAAGCAAACAAGAAATCTTTTCCGCATAACTTTCAAGACAACGGGAATGGTCTGCCATCTAGGGTTAGGAAGGGGAAGTAATCCCGACAATCTCTATAAAAAAGGATCAATGTTTACATAAGCCTGACTTCTTGAGCTATTTCACGCAGGTCAGTTTTAATACTAAATGCCATTTAATTTAAAGTTGTTGTTTTTCATGGGAATAGTTGTTGTTCGTATCTTTTTCTAAAATGAAACAGCAAAACAGTAATTTCTAATAGCAGAAGGATGTTTCGGAACATTAATGCAGCAGCAATCAACATACTCATTAATTTACAATAATATTTAAGAATTGTAAGTTCTGTTGACCATCGTGTGCCATTTCAAACGTTTCTTTAGGAAAATTTAATCGTCTTTAAAGTTATCTTCACGTAACTGCTAACCAAACTGCTATATTTATGTCAATACCATTAATGTGTTGGTAACATCGCGGATACAAACGAAAAATGGACGTCATAGATTTTCTCAGGTAATAAGTACATACTGCAGTCACAACTAATTTTCAGTTTATAAAGAACACAGTTTATTTGTTTCTTGTATTCTAAACCTGCATAACACAAACTGCGAATTCCTTTTTCTCTTTTCAGGCTGTAAGAATTATTGTCTTCAGGACAAACACAAATATCATTTTAACACGAAAAAGTTGTTACTGTTTCCCTGACTCCACTGTTTTCAAATGGACGGTATGATGATTTGTTGATAAAGTTTTTAATTGTGTTATTTGTGAATCGATAATAATGGAATGATCTGTAATTCATATATCGTTTGACGCAAGATGATACAGAAAGTAATGTTTGTTTTTTTTAAAATTGGAAGTAATAAAATACAGGGAAAAAATTCTTTTGCGCCATGTTTGTTTAAATGATCATTTCGCAGTTTTGTATTTAAAATACAAACTGCTTAAGTTGTTGCATATCAATTGGTTGAAATCTAAGATACTGCAGTAATAGTGTATATATTTATGCTAGAGATAGAATGACCTGCCATATCACAACTTAGTGATACAGATTACAGGATTTTAGATTTTAACCATTATGTGTGGAAAGCTAAGTAACGGTTACCGAAAGATCCACAACCCAGTTCCATCTTCATCAAATCTCAACCTGTGTTCGAAGGCCTGCCTCACGCCAAATTTGCCTACAGCTAAAAGATATATGCTGTCGATACTAGGGATGACGAATATTTTAAGAGCGGTTATTACGTAACCAATATCAAAAAGTCACAAATACAAGTGATCAATACTTTTCAAAGAGGGGTGTGATTCAAATCCTTGATACGATCTTACTGATGATATTTCGATTACAGGTTTTGGATCACGATAGAAAGTAACAATCGATACGATATCACTGAAATTTGCCCGAGCGGTGACCTCACTGGAAAGTAACAATCGATACGATCTGTCCAATGGAAGCTCTCGAAAGAAATCTGTGATTGGATTGAAAAGTGAACGGACCGGTTATTGGAATTATCGTATCGTATCATTGAATTGCATATCACTGAAATTTATCGGAGCGGTGATTTCACCGGAAAGTGCGAGGCTTCACTGGAAAGTACGAAGTCACCGCTCCACTTTACGGGAGGACCAATATTCGTATCTGATGATGCACTATTCCATACAGATCATTTTTAACTGCTCGTGACATAATTGACTTTGATTACATGTACTCTGTTTACTGCTGGCGTCATCTATTGGTAGAATATAGGACTAAAATAAACATTTTAAAGAAATGACATATATTTTTAACTCACCTTTCCCAGAAAATGATTCACTCTAATAAATAAATTAAATAAATAGTTTTGAGAAAAAAAATTAAGAAGTAAGCTGAAACAGATAAATTAATTCAATCACACGTTACTTAAATTAGTAAATTAAGTATTAATTACAATTAATAAATTTTATATTTAATATTAAGTAATAATTTTTAATTAATAATATGATTGAAATAACAGATATTTGGAACGCATATTTAAAAATAACAATAGCAATATTATTTGTTATTCAAAAAATTGTGGATTATGCATGTCTAGTCGATACAGCTTCTTAAGTTCATCAAAATTCTCGAACTCATGCTTCTCACCAAACATTCCCTTATTTCATTACTGTATTGTGTAAAGTTTTTGTGTACTTACTGTACTTAAACTTTAACATTTTTGTTTCTTCTTAATAAATCTTTCCAAGTATATCCTTTCAACTGACAAGAAATCTTAGAGATTCCAAATTCGGGGATATTCTGTAGCGAAAAGAAAAGAAAGTGGTGGCGGGGCAGTCGGTTGTACACAAGAAGAATCTAAGCGATATTGAAATTTGAATAGAAGATTCTGATTCAGACACCGTCTAAATCATAAGCCATCTGACTACAGTTTAAAATCACTAGATCAGCCTCAAAATCGCAATAGGGTATCAACCTAACTAGAACTAAACTTCCCGTATTCTTCCTTAATGTATGAAAACTTTGATAAATTTTATTAATTAAAACATTTACATCTGTAAGCGAAATAATCCACAAATAAAGTGACTTATCAACAGCCATACAATAGCTTGCTTTTTGATGTCCTCTTATCAACGTTGGAATGGTGATAACAATTTATTATTGCTAATAGACTATTCCAATTATTGTTTTAAATGGATCAATGCAATTGTGTCTGAGATCCTTCTAAGATCTTCTTTCATACGTTCTTTCGTAACTTTCAGCCTGCCGATGAGGTGCCCCTATCTGAAAGGATACGCCGTCGAGAGCTGCAGACACCACCCGATGGACCTCTCCTCTCGAAATCACCAGATGACCCTCAGAGAATGCGAGTCTCTAAGGGAAGCCGCTTGCTTTTGGAAAGAGAAGTACGACAGGTAGGTCGCAAATTTTCTATATATTCAATTTCTCATCAGATATGATAAGATATGAAACTACCTTGGCGAGAAGATCTTGGCTTCAAATGGAGGACTCTTGTTCAAAATTTTATTCCATCAGTAAATCTACCATTATGAGGTCTTGTTGCACATTAAATCTAAAGTCGAAGGCCAAGCATTATTATGTTGGTATCCTTCGAAGTTTAAGAAGCTCAAATTGTTTCCTCATCAGTTTACCAAAGTTCAAATTTGGGAGCTTTGTTCCAAACTGAACCTCGCATAATTGAACTAATATTAATCTTAAACTTCAGTCATGGTGGGTTTACTTTCGGCCAATTAAAAGACGGCCAGTAAGATGACGTATGCACAGAAAGAGACTGATTTATGTTTGCCGCAATTTTATAAGATAGATTCTGGCATTCCATGCTTGGCTATAAATTGCCGTTTTAACGTTTCTGGGTTTTTTTCACTGCTTATCGTATTAAAATGAAGGATATTTCCAAAAAAAAAAAACGTGGTAAAATAAAAAAAGGGTAAATTTACCTAAATTTGGAAAATTATAGAAAAAAAATGACAAATGAAATGAAAAAAAAAAACTCAGCCTCGCATCCGAAGGGGCAACAAAAGGCAAAAATGTTGGCAATCTATGATACGTGATCAATTTTTTCACGCCAAAAAAATCGCCAAATTCTGTGATGACGAACTATTTTCGCTTCCAAAAATATTTTTATCTGTTTCTTTCATCAAACTAATGTATTATAGCATCTTACAGTTTAATTACAGCATCTTATACCCAAAACTTTCTCATTACCACAGCATAGCTGAAAAAATTCTAATATAGGTTACATGCTAAAACCAGAATTTTAAACTAAATGTGCTCGTGTTATGGATTAATTTGCAAATGAAAAATTCTGCCTAAAAGGGAGAACACATACATTTTCTTTTTTTGTACAAATCCATTATAAGTGGAAGTAGAAAACTTCTAGAGTCAGACAGAATAAAAGTAACTCCCCTGTTTGGATTTTGGAGCTATCTCCCACTTCCTATTTAAATATGCTAAGTAATCAATTTTATCTACAAATAGAATTCTGTCTGAAGCTAGAATCGATCGTATTGGCTATCGGGGCTCAATCTCTTTGCAATTTAGATAACCAGCCTCGTTCGGCTATTTGAACTTTGTCTCCCTCTTTCCTAGGCGAGACGCTTATTACATTAGACTTGCAACCCACTCTTATTCAAGGAAACTCGATGTCTAGACAAGTCTCTGAAGAAAAACAAATGAACTCGTTTAACACTCTGTGAATGTATAGTCTCCAAAATTTTTGCCAGAGAGCTCTTTGGATTGGAGAATAGAGATATCACAAACGCAAGATTCTAACTGAAGTTATTCAATATTCGAATCCTCAACCGTTTATATTCGATTTTTTTGTAGTTAAAAAGTGAATTTTGACGAGAAATCCTACTTCGTATATTATTTTATATTCTGAAATACTTTTACTGAACACGCTTTTAAAAAGTCTGTGAAAAACAAAAACCAAGAAAGGCTCTCTTTTCTTGCTTCTCTCTTAAGAATATGGCTTCGGATTTTTGTTTCGGATTACATAAGAAATATTTCTAGAATTTTACAGAAATGTTTGAATTAAAAAAAATAAACTGAATAAATTGAAATGCTAAATGTTCTTTCCTCTTCTAATCCAGCAGGAAATTGCAGCTAAACTTGTACGAACTTTTGATGGAAAGGGGGCATTGCACAAAATTGCTATTAGGATCAAATAGATAATGTTGTTATAAAAATATCAATTCATTGGTCATTACAAGTCCTTCAAAATTACCTCATCTAAATGTAGAGCACTTCTGTCGATATTTTTTTCATTCCTCAATGCAAGATTCAAAATCTTTTTCATGAAAATCCTTCAAATGTCGTAGGGAATATTTTTATTTCATCAATAGACAGATCGGTAACTGGGAAGAGGCTGTGGAAAAATTGTAGAATTGCACAGTAGCAGAAAAAAATCTCACAGTGGCATACTAGGTAAATATGGATTTGTGAATATATATTTGTTGGATTTTGTTTTCAAAATTCATGAATGGTATAGTATAAAATGCACAAATGTTATGTGAAAGTGCATCCATCCTCATCAAAATTAGAATAGTTTTCGATAAATTGCTTCATCGCAAAACATTCTATTTATATCCTTACTTAATAATCTGGTAGCTGATGTGTGTGTGTGTGTAAGCATTATTTTATTAGAAGCAGGATGCAGTTTTGAAGACAATTAAAAGACTTTTTATCTTTTTAAAATTCGTTTTAATCCATCGGGAAAGCATAATTATTAACAAGCAGAGACGCGGACAAGGAACGTTCGCCCAGCGTGGCGCAATTGCAGAAGTGGGGAAGAAGAGCGAAATAAATTATCCCTCGTCTTATATAGTATGAGATATAGATAGGGAAAATATTTTTTTACAGTGTTAATATATTATTAAGATTCTGATAGGGATTTCTAACGCATGTCAATCACAAGTAAGGGAAACACAGGGATGTTTTAAAAAGAATGTGCTTATTGGACATTTTTCTACCCCTTCACGCGAGTGTGAGAATGTGTCGGCATTTAGTCGATTCAGCAATTTTATAAAGCTTCTCTTGAATTAATTAAGTAGAGAAAATGGAAATGGATAATGAAATAAGAGAATATTTTAGAATGAAGTTATTATGGGCTAAATTAAGATAAAATCTTGGAAATTAATTAAATTGAAATTAAAAGTTTAAAATATCATTACACACACACACACACACACACACACACACACACACACACACACACACACACACACACACACACACACACACACACACATATATATATATATATATATATATATATATATATATATATATATATATATATATATATATATATTATACAAAAAAATTATGTAAACATTTGTGTTCTGTTTGCTTCGTGATTGGTAGTTACCTCAAGCGTCACTTGACCAATGATGCTTGAAGTTTGTTTTTCCAAAAGCCAAAATAGTTTGAAATAATAAAAATTATTACATCGTATTAAGTATTTATATTGCATTTGACGGTGAAATGGTAACAAGAAAGACAAAGTTAATTTAATTAACTGCAAGGGAATTTAAAACAATATTTTTTGTTAATTCTACTTTTAGACGCATTGTTAGTGGCAACACTAATGAATAGCATTCCGGTTTGTTTATCTTTTTCGAGTAACGGAAATTTTTTACAGGCGCCTCAATCTCAGGAGGCACCCGAGCACAAGTCGAATCTGATTGGTTCGTTCGATCACATGACTTCAAACTATACGTCATGGGAAATCTTCTGTTGGCTATTTATCTTTCCTTTTGGCAATTAGATGCTTACTTTGGCGAAATTAATTTGGGAATAGATATCAGTACTGTAGTATTTTGTTTTGTGATTCAGTTGATTAAAATTTTACACTCACATCTGTTTTATAATAGAGCTGATATAGAAGAAATCAGGGTCTGCTACATGTTTCTAAGTTTATTTACAAGTACACATGCATATTTTTTTGGAAAGTATTATATGAAATAAATTAATTGTATATGTTAACTGAAATTTTTCTTGAATCCTTATTTTCAATTTTCTTTTATTTTCATATCAAAAATTCCTTACACCCAAAATGTGAGATATATAATTTAAAACTAACAATACTAAGGATGTATGAACATTTTTTGTTGCATGTTGACTATAGTTCTAACTTTATTTCAGATTAAAAAAGTAATTGAAGTAATAAAAGTGAAAAGAAAAAAACTGAATTTTTTTATTAAAAAAATATTAATTTTCGATTTAAATTACAATTGTTTTTATTTTCAAAAAATAAACCACGTAACGACTATGGCAATTAATGAAACTAATACTTTAACCCTTTAAAGGGCTATTTTTTTCTAATCATATTATGTTAAAATATTTTGAGGCTTGAAATTAGAATAAGAAAAGGGATTCATTTAGCTTATTAGATAAATTTAATTTGATTCATTAATTAATTTGGTTAATTAATAATTAAGTACAAATCAAGACACATCATTTTGTGTGAGAAAAAGAACTGAAGCATCTAAGTTTCTGTCTTTCTAAAAAAAATTGTCAAAACTTATGCCAACCGACATAATTTCATACAAAGATTGATAAATTTGGTGGGAAGCATACTTCCCACGGCCCTAGAAAGGGTTAAATAAAATATTAATTATGAAAGCATAAAAAATTTTTCCTAAATTATGTATTAAATTTTATTAGTGAAGATTTCTGAATAATTCTTTTTCTTCTTTATTACAGAAGATGCAACCAGATCTTTTCTAAATAAAAATTTTGCCTGAAAATTATTATTTGAGCAATTTTAACTCTTTAAAAATTTAATTGAGAAAGAACATTGTTGCATAACAGGTACAATTTTTAGTAATAGAATGAACATTGTTGATGATTGTCAGTGTAAAATTTAAAGCAATGGGCATCATTTGCTGTTATTAAATTTAGAAATAAATCGGTAACATAACTAGTTACATTTTATTACCATAAGGGTTAACTCAAGTTCGGAGTATAGTGAACAATTTTTCTTTTAATATCTTAATAAATAAACTTGTATAAAAGATTATGAATTACAAGAGTATAATAGACAATACTTTCAAATTTAAAATTGCTGTTTCCTTTGACTTTTCATATATATCGAGGGCACTGGCATTATAACTAAAACTCTTATTGCCTTGAGACATTCCCTGTCCTTAAGATAGCCATGCATTAAATGGGCTGAGTATTAAAGCATTAAAAAAAACAAATTATATGCATTTTTATGAAAAAAATAGAATTACTGTTCTCTTTATTGAGAATGATTTTCAAAGATTTGAAAAACTTTACATATTTTGGATAAAAAAAAAGGAAGAACGTTTCCAAAATACAAAATCTTTTCATTTCATCAAATAAAGCTTTATATAATTAAAAAGGTTTATAAATGTTGTCTTTCAATAAAAATGAAATGCACATATCTACAAAACTCTTACTGGATCCATTTTAACATATGTGTTCGGAACTAAAGGCAATAACTTCACAGGGAGAAGCTCTTATTTCTATATTTGAAAAGAAAATATTATAAACTGTTTCTTTATAAAATGCGTTTAAAATAACTGCGTTTTTTATAAAATTCAGAGCCGCATAAGGCACATTTGAATTCCATGTTTATTGCTTATCCTTGCAATACGGAACAATGCTTACCGCTTCGCAGATAAAAATTGGTTACTGTAAAATTGGCGGGAAACGAATTTCGCGGTTTTCAATTCACTGATCTGACAAACCAATCAGATTCGACTTGTGTTCGGGTGTCTCCTGAGATTGAGGCGCCTGTAAATTTTTCGTCTCTTGACTAGCAATCGTCAGAATACTTAAGTACTACACGTGTTAACTCTGCATTTTTTTTTTTTTTTTCAAATAGTGATGGGGCGTCCAGCGATATCAGATGAAGAAAAAAATGCAAAGAAAGACCAAGCAAGAATCTGGCAATTTAAAAGAAAAACCTATCGTTAAGCGGCAAAATATTAAAAATTGATTCAATATTTAGATATTGCAGATACAAACAAATAATGCTCTCATTGTGGTGCTTTCAATTTTGAATCGGAAGTATATCAATCGGAAAATATATGCTCTCATCATGAAAAGATTAAACTTTCAGCATTGAAAGAATGACTAGAGGAGATTAATAACTTGCTAACTGAAACTGACGAACATCGCTTACAATTACGTAAGAGAACTAGGGGGTACAGCCTCCTTATATATATATATATATATAGCTGTTTTTGGTTGAAGCAGAATGCAGATTTGAAGCATTGAGGAGACATTTCACATTTTTAAATTAATTTTAATATCCATTCCGGGAAAGCAATTTATTTACAAGCAGGCACGGACAAGGAACGTCCGCCACCGCTCGGCACAAAAGCAGAAGTAAGAAAAAAAGGGAAGGGGTCGAAACAAATGATCACTAGTCTTATATAACATGGGATTTCCGGCCACGCGCCAATTCAATGCATGTGTTGACCTTTGACACCTTTTTAAGGGCACCGAAGGGATCACTTTCATTTGATACGTAGTACTGATGGCGCATTATTTTTACAAATGAATTAATTAAACCGAAAGTGGAATTGGATCACGGAATAAGAGAATATTTTTAGAAAGAAGTTACTATGGGCTAAATTAGGATAAAATCTCGGAAATTAATTAAATTGAAATTAGAATTAAAATATCATTACAATTTTTCCCCCACTGCAAGACGTGAAAGTGCATCAGGGCCCTCGATACACAGCCATATCTTTCCGTGGTGTTCAAGTAAGAAAAATTAAAAGTATAGTGCTGAGTAAGTTTAATTCAAAAATATATTGAAAATGACACCTCAGTTTTCTTTACCTTCACATTATACAATCATTAATACCGAAATCCCATTTAACATTTTATATTAGAAGCATTAAAAAAAATTTTGAAAATATTTAATAAAAATCTTAATAATCAACATTAACAACAAAATATTAAAATTTTAAATGATATAGGGAACAAGTTAATTTGACCATTTTTCTGTAAAAACTGAACTTAATTTAATGAAGACAGTCTATGGTATATTTGCTTATATTATCTTTAAATTTTGGGAAGTCTGACTCAACAAAATTATTAAATTAGAAATGAAATATTAAATTATTAAATATAATATCAATATTGTTATGATTTCACCCAAATGAAATATCAGTATAGTTATGATTTTAAGTAAAGTATTTTAGCTATAAATAAAACCACAAGATTCAAAACTTCAGATAAAAAACTTGGATATGAAAATAATACTTGCAAAATTGAAATATTTCATATTAACACTTGGAACTGAAAATAATATTTGCAAAATTGAATGGTTTCATATAAAACTTTTGGAAATGTAAACCAATGTAAGATTCGTGTATTTCAAATAAATCATTTGGAAATGATAATAATAATTGTAAAATTCAAAAATATCAAATGAAAAATTTGGAACCAAAAGTAATAAATGCAAGATTCAGAGATTTCAAACAAAGCACTTGTGAATGAATGTAACAAACGCAAGATTCAAAATAATCTTATAGTATTTGGAGGAAGAAAAAAAATATGTAATATAAAAAATATTTATATTTTGTAAAAAAACAAGTATTTGGACACAGTGATAATAGAGGGTAGTTTAATAACTGTCAGGGGTGTAAAAATTTCCCCCGAGGTATTTACTACCTTAAACTAATTAGCACGTGCCATTAATTATTAAGTATGTAAGAATCTTGGTATGTTGCGTTTTTCGTTCGCAAGGTCTGTATACATAATTTTTAAATAATAGATTTGAAAAAATTTAAAAAACTCAATATTTTAAACTAAAACTTATGATATTTTGAATAATAATATAAAAAGATTATTTTCAATTACATTATAATAGAAAATGCAATTTAACATCAAATCAAATGTACAGAATATAAATTTTGAATTTCATCTGTTGAGTCAGTTGATGGAGGCTTTTTTTAACACTAATAACTTTTTGATGAATCATGGCACAGGTTGGAACTTCTTGAAATTAAGGAGCATAAACACATGACTTTTTGATGAATCATGGCACACTAGAAGTTAGAACTTTTTGAAATTAAGGAGCATAAACACCAGAGAAAATAGAGCACAAACACGTCGGAGAACTGGAACGTTGGATGAACTCGTAGGTTACGGGCAGAATGCAGAGGACATCGCATCGGCGGCGTGGGACGACATGACCGTAGGAGAAAACCATTGGTGTCGGAGAACTTCAGCGTAGCGAGAGACAACGCGGCCGAGACTGCACGGAATTATCTTCAGAGTAACGGCAAATCCAGGAGCCGTACCGTAACATCAAATGGCCTCTCATTGCGGGGATTTAATTCTTTTAATTCATTTGAAAAAATTTTCCACAGAAAACTATCCTTGTCGACTAAATAATATGTAATATTTTTCGAAACCAGCCGGCTAAATAATATGTAACATATTTTGGTTGAGGCAGAATGCAGGTTCGAAGACGTTGAATTATGTTACGTATGTTACGTTGCCGTATGTTATATTTATAATTTCGTTTTATTCTCTTCATGGGACAGGTATGATTTTTTACAAGAAGGCGCAGCAAGGCACAAAAATAGAAGTAAGAAAGAAGGGAGGCAAAAAGGGCAGAAACAAATGATCACTAGTCTTATATAACATGGGATTTCTGGCCACGCGCCAATTCACTACATGTGGTGACCTTTGACACCTTTTCAAGGGCACCGAAGGGATCACGTTTATTTGATAAGTACTTATGGCGCATTATTTTTACAAAGAAATTCCTTAAACCGAAAGTCGAATTGGATCACGAAATAAGAGAATATTTTTAGAATGAAGTTACTACGGACTAAATTAAGATAAAATCTTGGAAATTAATTAAATTGAAATTCGAATTAAAATATCATTACATATCTATATCTATATATATATATATATATATATATAATGTAGCATTTCCAATATTTATCGTATAAGAAAATTGGCAATATATGCCACTTAAAAATTGATAATACCGTTTTTATAAAGAAAATAACATTGTCCAGAATTGAAAGATTGATCGTACGCTCTGTTAATATGCCTGAATTATCGGAGGCAGATTAATTAACCTATATTTTATGCTTGTTCGTCTATATTTTACGGCTCTAAAGAGGAGAAAGGAGCAAAGTTGAAAGTCTGCCAAATAAAGTTCCAAATGGTTTCGGTTATAAAACTTTACCATTTTTTTAAGTGCTCCGTTTGTCTAAAAAAAGGCATATGTTGAATTATTTTTTATATTGCTATGATAAAAAAAAAAAATCCGTCTACTTGTCGGTTGTAACTGCGACCAAAATGCGCCAAGAAAAAATTTCTTCAATTTGATGATTTCCTTCATCAAACTGTGTGGCATGTGATTTGACTACAGAGCACATTATATAGCATGTGATATAGCACTTGAGTATATTTTTGTAATTTTGCGAAATTTTTTCTTGGCGCTTTCTGGTCGCCTTTACAACCGATAAGTACCTTTAATTGTAATAGGTTTTCTACTTTCATGATTAGTGTCAGAATGTTTTTTAATAATTATATTTGATTGGTATAAAAATTATTGCGATTTTCATCTGCGAAATTGGGAATGCATTTTTCATTGATATGCTTTCCTTTTTTATCGACAAAAAACTCTAATCCATTTGCAAATTTATTACCATTACCTCACACTCATAAAACCTCATGTCCTTTTCAGAAAATGTAACCAAAAGTGATCTAACTGCATCATTACCAGTGTGATGTTTGCTACTCAAAGAGTTTTATGAAACATCAGTATGAATGATAAAATGGTGGCTAAAAGTTTTGTCTTCATAGTAGCAGTAACATGGCTTTTAAACTAAATCCCAATAACCTTTTAAGGGTCACTTAAAATGTGTATGATCTTATCTTCCTTATTATGGAGAAAGAAAACTCTTAACAATTTAATAATTCAGGACATTTTTCTTTAATCACTTTCTCTAATTTCAATACAAGGTTCTTCAGCCAACTTATTTATCGAATGTACGAGAATGACTCCACCCTTTTTTTAAGTTTAAAAAAAAGACATTTGTTTGCTGTAAAAATTAAAGATTGATTTATTCAAAATATTTTTCTTGAGAAACTGCAATATTTATCTATCTTTAAGGCAACAAACGTATTCCGCGAAAAGAAAGTCTGATTGCTTAGATGAAGTCAAGTTATCAAGTCATTATATGATGCATGCATGAGAATTGAGCCTGTCTCCAGAAAAGGGAATTCTGCATGGAGCAGAACAAATAATAGTTTGAAGGAGCAATATCTGGTGAATACAACAAATGGGGTAACACGACCTAGCGAAATCATTCTAAATTTCTTTCATTGATTGGATAACATGTGGACGAGAACTATCTTGCTAAAAAATAACTTAGTCCTTTTTTCACCTTATTCTGGACATTCCCCTAGAATACCTTGTTCAATTTGATCAGCTGTTGCTTGTATCGTTCATTATTGATGGTTTATTTCCAAATTTCCATCTTGGATATTTTTATGGATTACCATGTTCAATCAGTCATTTCATCGTTTCAAAGTCACCGAATCAAATCATCATTTATAAGTCACCGAAATCACTCTTTCCAAGTTGTATTGGATGTTCACCATAGATGTCCAATAACAATCGAAGTGTTTATGCTGAAGTTTCTTTGCAATAAAATAGTATAACATGATTTACTGCAAATGCTGGTTGATACAAAACTCAATATTTTTTTGTTCAAAAACATATATTTTTTAAAATATTAAAAAAAGGTATCATACTAATTTTTAAAGGTTGCTGTGAATTCTTTCAAATACGATTTCCCCGATTTATTTGCTGGCAAGAAGTGTTACTAATGGCATCTAATAAAAATGGGCGGGTCATCTTTATACATCTAAAATCCTTAAAACACATCTCTTTGATTACTTTATCTAATTTCGGTACTTTAATAATTTATTTAACAAAAGTACGAAAAGGAGCAATTAAAGATACATAATTAATAATTCCACCCACTAAATTCTTTCAAGAATTGCTGTTTTTGATCCAATTTATACTGTCTCCTACCGATTTCTTCCCGATCTTTTAAACAGATGGTATGGCAAACGATCTATTTCTGTTGTCTTTTATTGCACGTGTCATAGACAAGCCCTCTGACACAGTCTGCGATTTTAAGTCGATATATTTAGTTTCTCTTGTTTCAGTAGCGCCATCTAGGGCCAAGAGTACGACTTAGCTACTCATGCGTCACAACCCTTTTTATGGGGCTACATTCATACATTTCATTCACAGATCGTAATTTAGACCTCAATCAGAGAGCGATTAGCTCTGAGAACAACAGATTTATACGTGACCACGACAGATTTATACGTGCACCAGCCACCTTATACGCAGAGAGTCTTCAGCCGGCGGGGTTCGAACTCACTACCCAAAGGATGCGAGTCCAACGCCCTACCAACTAGACTATCCTGGCGTGTCTGTTTCTTTTCACTATTTACTATTTGTTTCAGAAACAGATATTCAATACGTTTGGAGAGTGTACTTCAGATTTGATAGTTGTATTCGTTGAATTTTCCTCACTTAAGCATTAATGTTTATGCTCCTTGAAGGTGTTACGATTATCTAAATGCGCCACCTTTCAGTGAAAAATTCTCACAAGGAATTTAGTAAATCTATTCCATCAAGTGAGTTTATAAACTATCAATTCCACGTATCTTTTTTTGATTATTGACAATTTTCTTTTCTTTTCGAAAATAAAAAAATTAAATAATGGAATTTATTTTTTCTTTTTCTCACTCTATTTTAAAATTAACGTTATACAAACAATCTTTAAAGACCATTTTGCAGAACTTAAGTCAAAATCAAAGTTAACAGTATCAAATGACTAACATCAAAGCTTTATACTATCAGATGAAGAATAGAAATTTTTCGGGAAAAAATAACTAAACTATCCGTTTGTGACACACATACAACAATTATTTTTTCACCAACCTAATATTACGAGAATCAAGATAAAGAATATGCGGTCATTTTATTTATTTATTTTATCCTTTTTTTATTGAATTTATTTCTCTTGTGCATTCTCTAGATTTCTTATTTCCTTCCAAACAATTTCTAGAAATCCAGGAAAGCGATGGTCAGGGATTTTCCTTTGCAGTATAAGCAAGTACCTACATTAATCTCATAAGCCTTTATACATAATCATAATAACTTTTCTCTCTTCTTTGGCGGATTATGTTTGACTTAGGATATCAAGACAGAGTACATAATTTATGTTTCCTTCTTCCAGGCTGTACGAAAACCAAAGAAGATTGCAAAAAATCAACGAAAGCCTAGAGGAGAAGCTTCTACATGTGGTATGTATGGATAAGCTTGATTTTACGGATATATGTTACAAAGCGTACAAGAAATTGCACTTGAAATCCTTTTGAGGGGGAAAAAAACAATTCTATTACAAAAAAAAAAGGAAACTGATGTATTAATATTTATCTATTTCTATATTATAAAAATAAGAATTCCAAAATGTATCTGTGTTGTTCATACAACGCTATCACGTCTAAAACCATAAAATTTGTCGCATTGCACCTCAAAATCTGAGTTTTAAAACTTAGAGAATCTTTTATTCAATATTTTATGTTGTTTTGGATGATTTTTTCTGATGATAGTAAAAAAGGAATCGATAAACCGACAAATAGTGATAAAAAGAATGTTTTTCAAATGAATTTTGTTTTAAACGTCTGATTTAATTTATTGAATTTTGAAAAAAAATTGATATAATAAGTTTATCTAAAAAAAATTTACGAATTAAAACTAAATCTTCTGCATCCAATTTTCCAATTTTAGTTCGTAAAATTTTTTTGATAAACTTATTATATCAAATTTTTTCAATTTCAAAAACGAAATCAAACTAAATCGTCTGCTTCCAATTTTCCAATTTGATTTCTTTTTCAAAATATTTTGAAGCAATAACTCTAACATTTCTTTCTAATTAAACATAAAATCCGTCAAAATACCTTTTTCATTGATTTTAAATGATTTAATTCCCAGATGAATAAAAATATTTTTTTTCACAGTACCACAGTTGGGGGGGGGGAGATTGCTTTTTCGCTGATTTAGCAAGAAACCAAATGAGAATAAGATTCTAACACCTCACTCTTTTGCAAAATTGTTTGGATCACCAGATTTGTGATAAACAAATTATTTTGTAGTTTTTAATACCCTAAGAAAAGCACGTTTTAATTGTTTTTATTATTTTCTTTAATATATTTCATAACTCTATACGATATTGTTATATTCCATAAAATGCAATAAAGATTTTCTAGCTTTCCATATATTTTTTACTTCATTATTGTTAATACTATCAAATCCCGTGAACATGTCTTTCGTCGCATATGGTACTAAATTTTAATTAAAATCAATCCATTATTTTAATTAAATTAAATTATTAATTTTAATTATTGATTATTCCATTATTTTGGCTGTTAAATTCAATTAAATTATTAATTTTAATTATTAATTAATCTATTATTTTAGCTATTAATTTCAATTCAATTATCAATTTTAATTATTAATTAATGAAATATTTAATCCTAGAAATATTAAATTCTTTTAATATTTCTTTAAATTAATATTTTAATATTTCTTTTAATATTAATTCTAGAAATATTAAATTTAACTTCTAGAAATATTAAAGCCTTATATTAATTGAACACAGAATACTTTCCTTAAATACACAATATTTAAAACACACACAAAAAAAAAATCAAATACTTTTAAAAGTATGTAAAAATAATTTTTCCCATATATGCTGGAAAAAACACCAAATTTGATTTCATTTTTATTTATAACTTGATAAACTAAGTGACTGCTGTTCGTGTGATCATGAAATAAAAACGAATTTATTCTCTATTTTACAGGCTGAGAAATTTGAAAACGAGAAATCTGATTTAACAAGGGATGTTTCCGATCTGACGTCACGACTGGTAGAAGCGAGGCTGACAATAGCAGAACTGGAGGAAGAAAACGTAGGTTCTTGTCAGGAAAATTACTTCTGTGGATTAATTTAACTTCAGTGCTAAGACGCGTTATTTCCCAGATGTAGAAAACAATTTGAATAAATGAGATATTTATTTAACAACGTTTTGTATTTCAGAGAAACTCCCAAAAGAAGAAAAACAATTTTATGTTAAAGGAATTGGAAAGATGCGGAATGGTATTTTGACAATGATTTCATTAAATCGTGATAAATAATGAACCAGCAGGGGTGGTCTCCCTAAAACTCTCTCGCATACACTCTAATAAAGGTGTTATTCTGGAGAACGCCTTGTATGACATTGGCGTACAGTAGTTTACAAAATATTACCTTTAACGTGAATACAGCATTATTACTGAATCTATCGTGTCATCTTGGCGAGTTTTTTGGCGATTAATCCCTGACACGTGGTTAATAGTATCCGAAAATCGAATTTTAGAAGTATTTGTCCCTACCGATTGAAGCAAATATTTGACGCAGACTTACAATTGTAGTCACAAAATCCCATAGAAAATTTGATGTATTTAAATAACCGCGTCTTTGAGTTATCAAGTTTACATGTTTTTGAAATTACAGACCGACAGATGGTCAATTCCTTGTTGGATTTATCTCATAATTTGAAAAATGCCTGCACTATAAATGTTAAATCTGTGTATCGAATTTAATCGATCGAGTTCTCTTCGTTTTGCAGTTATCGTGTTAAATTATATTCAAACAGCTGGACAGAAAGCAGGGATTTTAATCAAAATTTGATAGAATCTATAAATTTGATGTAAATACTATATACCAAATTTCATCTGTCTAGATCAAAGTGTTTTTGAGTTATCTTTGTAACAGACAGCCAGACGGATGGAAATTTTCTAAAAATTTGTTTTTGCGAAATCAGAGAGTTCTAAAACATGGAAATTCCACAAAATCTCTAATTCAATTATTATTTTTTTTTTACGATTACAGTACTTTCTTTATACTACGTATGCATCCCCCCTGGGGAACACCTCGAAATGAGGATGAGATGCTTCCGGCATGGTGGTTGGATCTCACCACCCTGGAGGGGTACACTAATAGGTGGGGCATCTGACTCCTCCCATCGATGACAGGACGTACTTCCTTCGGGGAGGGTTGTACCGTGGCCGGTGACAGCCCTTAGGACTCAACCACAGTTCCCGCCAATGTTGCTGTTGTAGCGGTCCGATCATTCAGTTTTATGGTTTAAATCCGTGTGCCTCCGTGGCGGGTCGGAGAGTTAGATGGCTGATTTATACTACGTATGCGAGAAAATAAAAAAATTGGAACAAATGTGTCTGATTCAAAACCTATTATCATCATTTAAGTAAAAAAATTAATCGAAATAGATTTTCATAATCAAAGAATTTTAAAAAGAAGGAAAGTCATCCTACGTGTTTTGATTAATTTGGCTCAAATTGTCTTAACTCTAGTTCGAGGAGGTAGCTTTTCTGAAGGGAAGTAAAAAGAGGGAAAACTTTGTTAATCAATCTTGATTTTGAATAAATTGCTTGAATTTTTTCAGTTTTCTTGAAATATTTATATAACCCATTGGATATTTTCAGGAGCAATACAGAAACGATTGCAACATTGCTGTTCGTCTTTTACAATGCAAGCCTTCAAGCTTTGTAGCGCATAAATTCAACTCAGTAAGTAATATTCTCTGTAAAACTCGAGTTTTTTTTCTTACTTTTATACTTGAAATTTCTAACCCCTAAAAAACTTATCAAAAAATAGAGTATTAAATTATTGTTATCTGCTGTTTATTAAACTTTTATATCCATGGTTGAAACTGTGGATGAACATCTAGTCCGGGATACAGAATTTTGGTAAGTGTTTACAATCTTTGACCTGGCGAATATTCAATACATGTTTCCTTGTTTCTATCCTTTTTTCATCTCTGATGTTCAGTTCTATCTTTAGATAAACACAAAAAACACAGTGAGTGTGTTTTTACGCAAATTTATGAACACAGAAAAAATGAAGATTCTATAACAGGCTCTGCCAACTATGCATGATTTTTTTTATTTGTTAAATTTTAATCGACTGATGTATTTATATGTTAATTTTGAAATGCTGTTATTTATATAGGGTATAGAATTTTGTAATTCTTTTTTGTTCCTTTTTTACGTGTGTTTTAATTTGCTATGTGGCTTGTATTCCTTATGAGTTTTTGATTAATGCACTCACAATTGGACTCAATCTCTGTAGTGTGCTTATTTCAAATAAATAAATTAATAGCAGGGTATATAAACTTAAATAAGATTGGATTTCAAAGTAACTGCAGATAAGATTAAATAAAGTATATTTTGAATATGAATTACTCTTTTTCTTTTAAATTTTGTTATTCATTAGAAATGCAATCAATGGTTTGTCATGCGCAAACATTTTGTAGCAACAGCATATCTATACTGTAATGGCTTAATCTAGACTGATCAAATAACGAAGCAGAATTTCCAGACAATTCTTTATTTTACAGCCCTATATATACGAAAGAACAACTTATTCTAATCTTGGTTAAATAAATAGTTATTTACACCTGTAGTAGGAGACACAACAGTCGAAGGTTTATCTTGAAAATCAGTTTTCCATCAATACGGAGAAACAACACCACAGGGAGCTAACAGGTTGTTAGTCAACACGACCACTCTAGGGGTAGTTCTCGGACTCCGAACTCGTGGGCGTAGTCCAACAGTCTGCTTGCAATTCGTTTCTTCTCCTCTCCCTAAAAAAAATATCCGCACTTTATTTCGGCGACAATCTTTGACTCTTAATTTACATTGGTCATTTGAGCTCTCTTTCGGCCAATCGGGGTTCAGCAATATGCTCCCTCAGTGGCGCCAGTCGGTCGTGGGAAGGTCCTTTTAGTGATGCACCTTTCATAACTGACTATTCTGGAACACGGAGTTATCATAGTCCTTTCACAATGAGAAACATTTAGCACCCCGATGTTTGGATGCCCCTTTCTTTTTGAAGGTACTATCAATATCTCTTGGACGAGGAATTTCCACATGTGGTCTTTCACTGTAGTCGCTAATGAACAGATGCGAAACCACGCAGGTAAAAAGATCCACCGGCTATCTCGAGGAGTTTAGTATTTAACAGCGACGATACAGCTGGCTGTAAATGTCTTATCAGTACTGGGAAACGGGGAATGTTACAATACCTTCAAAAATAGCATCGAAAATGTTCCTTATTTGATAAAATCTTTTATATCTATTTTCATTCCATACTCTTGTACAATCGTTTGCGCAATCTTGTATGATAGTAGTAAGCATGAGCAAACATCTGTTTTTCGCTTGAAACCAGCTAAAGATGTAGCTTCGAACGAAATTGGCATGTATGCATCGCACATCTCTTTTGCGTTCTTTAAGTTACTAACATTCTCTTTGATTCAGATTGATTGAAAATGACTGATGACAAGTTCTCGGTGAAAAACGAGACTTCATATTATGGCCAGCCATTAGCATGAAAGCAGCTTAAAATAAATTATAAAACATGCATTGAGCTTTCGGATTATGGACAGTATTACAAAGACTTGCAGCTGTCTCTCCCTCTTTCTCTTTTTCTTTTGCGCACATGCTTGTGCCCTTGATGTCAAGTTACTGACTGTATCTATCAGATGCACCCAATGGTTGTCTCAATGTAAACGCTTCTTTATGTAGTTCTTACAGTTCTTCAAGTTTTGATTTATCCTGTCACATATTTTACTTTATTTTCAAACCCCATTATAGAAATTTCTCTTCAAAATGAATTATTGACCGTAGCTGTCTCCTTCTCTCTCTTTTTTTCGTTGTGCATGTGCTTGTGCCCTTGACTCAGATTGGCGACTGGCTCGATCGGATGTGATGTGTCCGTGGCTGTCTCAATGCAAACGCACCTTTATGCAATTCTTACAGTTTTTCATGTTTTTATTTATCCTGTCACAGTTTTACCTAATTTCTAAATCTCATAATAAAAATATCTCTTCAAAATATTTCTGAGTTTATTTTTTATACAAACATCGCCATCACAAACTTATTGTTGATGAACAATATTCAAAGACGAAACACTTTAAAATATGGTTGTGTGTGTGTGTTTTCAGCTCCCTGCCGATTTCCAGGCAAAAGTGAAACGTCACCTCTCTCGACCTCCGCGCGCCTCTTCCTCTTCCCTACTTCTTGACCAGTGCCCACCGGATGTCAGGACCATTAAAGTGTCCGTACCTACCTTACCTCCAGCAGCCATGGTGTACTCGGTGAACAAGTCCACAGCACAGTCCAATAATATCCAGCCGACACCAGCAGCCAATAACACAGAAGAAACTACACCTGATCACGTGTCCGCCGCCATTATAGCTAAGGTAATGAAAGTAATCCTAATATTAGCCATCTTTGGCGACCATTTTTTTTGCCTAGATTATTGACTTTTCAGACTGTTCAATTATTAATATCGAATGTTTATAAAGACATTTCACCTTATAATTTGATACGACTAAAACACAGGAATTCAATTGAAACAATTTACTGCAATTTACAAAGCATATATATTACGAATTAAAAGCAGAGATAAAAATGCTACTATGGATTTAATGATTGGCAAAAACGCATGCTTGAATGTTTTGATCGAGAGTTTGAATTCCATCATAGCATTTAAAATCATTGTTTCAGAGAGTGTATCAAACTGAATTAAAAATATTATGGAAGTTAAAGGAAAAATTGTACGAAAATTAAATTTTTATCATTAGAATGGTCTTTTTTTGTATCTTAAGAAATACAAAAAGCCTTTTTTTTTTATAATTATTTTGAAAGATATGAGTATCAGTTTCCATAGGCAAGTCATAACGATTACGGCTTGACTTAAAATTAATATTTTGCGCCAAAATTGAAAACTTTTGGAGCGATTTCTCGCCAAATATAATCGTGACAATTTTTTATTGCAACTTTAAAAACCGTTTGTTAGAATTTCTGGTATACACCCAAGATAACAGACCTTTAGAAAGTTTCGGATGATTAGTACAATTTGGTATTCGTACCAAATTTAGCTAGCTATGAAAAAAGTTTTGCAGAGAAAAAATTTTGAAAGCATGAAGTTTAGATTTTATGAAACTACTGGCAGCGAAATTAACCCGTTTCACGGAAACAATTTTAATGCAAAATGCATTTTATTTCGATATGTATGAAAGCTACATTCTAAAATAATATACTTTTTTTCCAAACAACTGCATTTGTCTTCAGATAATTAACATTAACATGTATCTGTAAAGTTTGGCCCCGATATTAATATCTTCCACTGTTCTCAACTGCCATGTAACTTCGGGTATTTTTATAATCTACCAAACTGTGTCTATTTTTGTGATGAAATTCTTTTGAATTTCAAAATAAAAGATGAAATTTCAAAATAAAATGCAAAGGAAAGTTTTACGATTCAATAAATTTATTAGAAATAAAATAAGTGATTCATTAGCCCTAATTTTAATCTTTTACATAATAAAAAAGTGATAGTCTAAAATTATATGCCAATAGATGGCAGCCGGAAAGCTCTTGTGAGTTAATTTACTTTCTTGATTTCTGAATAATGAAGTCCATTTTAATGTGATGTCATATTAATTCCTCAAACAAAGAATTATTTGTACTGCAAAGCTGGGGAAAACAAAAATAAAGTTTTACTTAAAGAAAAAAGAAAAGGAAAAAAACACGTATTGTAAAAAAGAAGACTAACCTAGAATATCAAAAGACTTAGGATAATTTTTTTCTTTTTTTAATCTCTAGTACAAGTTATTATGATTACATGCGTGTTTAAAGAATTTAATTCCGTATTTTACGTTAATTATTTTATTAAAAAAAAATTAGGCATCAACATTTTAAGTGCATATCATCAATTACTCATACTGAAAACTGGCCATATTACTATGAGAGGTGCACGTAAGGTATCTTGAATTAACCTAAGAACCACTGATGTTATTAGATCACCATTATGCAATGGCGGATTTAGCTATTTTTGCGGCCCTAGGTATTGCACATTAGGAAACCTCTTCATTAGCTTAATTGCAAACATTGTTGTTGTTTCTAATGGCACTTATCATAGACAGGCCGGCTGACGAATTCAGTGATTTTCAGCCGAGACAGCGTCTCTGGTTTTTCAGTAGCGCCATCTAGGACCAAGAGTACATCTTAGATACTCACGCGTCATAACCTCTCTGTGGGGCGGACTTCATTTATACATTTCATTCACTCACCCACAGATCGTAACACACCCATTCGCTTGCACAACGTCTTTTTGCAGGGGGGGGGGGGGGCTCATTCACACACCTCACAGACAAAACACAGGGTAGAGAATAACCATGTCCGAATCAGGACTCGAATCCGAGACGCCCAGATTATGGCGAAGACGTGCTACCCCTCAACCTGGTCGCCGGCATCGCAAACATATATTATACAGTAGTGTATGATATCTAAATAATATTTGCGGTATTGTATAATATGATAAATTATATAATAATATAAAATAATATTACATAATATTGTACAATTGGGTTTGGTTTGGTTATATTAACGTCTCGTTTGAAGCAACAGTTGGGCTATTTTGGGACGGACTTCGTAATTTTGAACCACGGTCAGATGACGAGGACAACACCTAAGCTGGCACCCCCCTCTCCCCACCACACCACACCAGCGGGAGGACGTTTAGTCAGGACGGATTTAACGTGCAACAGATCCCCTTACACGACGGTTCGTCGGTGGAATCGGGTCTCGAACCTGAAACCCTCCTGTTCCGAAGCCGAGACCTTACCACCAGGCCACCGCGGCCCAAATATTGTACAAAGATACTTAGGTAATAAATTGGTTAATATATTGAAAAAATATATTGATATAAAGCTGAAATATCAAAACATTCCGTTTAAGCAATCATATTAGCAAAGAAAAATAACTAAAGTCAATTATATTCAATTCAATTTTTGCTTTTTATATAACCCAATACCGGCATCGAACAATTATGGGCAATTTGAATTCATCGAGTCAAAGAACATATAAAAACGAGGGAATTGGATAACAATTTAAACTTAATTTTTCCTCAATACATTTATTAACACAAATAAAATATAATATAATTATTTTCTTGGTAACACAAGTTATTTTCCGATATCTCCACGATATTTTTCAATATTCTGAATGTCGGTCAATATTATGAGGACATCATAACAATATTGTTGAGCATTTCGTGTAAATAGAATCAAGTTATTTCAAATATTTTTATGATTAGAAATATATGACTATCTATTAACGATTAGAACTTGCTATTGTGCCATGGTTATAACGAACATTCTGTGGATATTTCATTAAAATTTTCAAATCATTTTTATTATATTTTCCTGTTCAGAATTTTTTTAAAAATTTTAGAACTTTCGTAATTATTTATGAACAGATATATCCCACATTTCATCCCAAAAATCCTAATACAGACTTCAATTATTCCGTTCAGGTGCTTGAAGAAAGAAGCCTAGAGCGGAAAACTGCTGCTAGTTTGAAGAAACAGAGATTTATGGAAGAGAACCGAGACCTCGACCTTCGAAACGTCGCCATACAAACGGACTGCTCGAGGCCCATCGTATGCAGGTGTCAGCACTCTCTAAAGTATCGAAGCATGCTGCCTGACTGCGAAACCATCAGGACGTCCAAAGAACAGAACACTTCAAACAGCACCGAAACAGCCATTTAGCATCACCCTGCAACTCAAAATATTGCACCTGGCAACGAAGAATTGATTGTCACTAGAATATGACATCATTATCTAAAATCTTTATTCAAGATTGAGAATCAAATTTAGATTTTTGGGACCAATTGTTTCTTTGTTTTAAGCGGTGGTGTATCTAAGGTTCAGCAAGTAGGATATAGACACTAAGTCATATCACTGACTCTCCGACCCGCCTCGAAGGCACACGGATAAAGAAAAACTGAATGACCGGACAGAACACTGGTGGGAACTGAAATTGAGCCCTAAGGGCCATCACCGGCCACGGTACAACCCTTCCCTAAAGAAGTACGTCCCTTCATCGATGGGAGGAGCCAGACCCTCACCTTTTCGTGCACTCTTCAGGTAAAAAACTTGCTAGAACCAACCATCATGCAGCTTCTCATTCTCATTTCGAGGTGCCCCCTTGAGGGGAGGGAAGGGTATAGATACTAAGAAAAATAAAAATAAGCTAATTGCAAATTTCTTGCTGTTAGAAGTTTCAAGGTTTCTCGTCTCAAAGCGCTAAATATAGATACAGTCAAATGTTAAAATAGGAATTCTCTAAACAAAGTATGTTCAACTCTGGGCCTTCAACGCATATTTCTACTGACATTTCAATAGTTCCCAGACATTGCAATACAATATAAAAAAAATTTCAGCTATTTTCACGACTTAAAATCTAGTTTTAAGTAATTAGTAATCGAATATGATCTGTTTTAAAGTTTAATGAACTGGTTGAACCAATAGTAAATTTGATCATCATTTTTGTTAAGCACAATTAAATCAAAAGCATTTATAATTATAATTCTCAAATACAATCTAACACTCAATGAATTAGCCTATCATGGCATTTTATGCACAACAACATTTCTTCTTTTTCCTCATATGATACAGAGAATCAAGTATCCCCATCTTTTGTTTTACTTAACCAATATTGCTGACTTTAATGCCTTTTTAAGTTTTTAGCGTTTTTTTTTTTTTTTGTCTTATTTTTCTTCCAATTGTGAGACTACTACTGTTTTTGGTTATACCTCCAGTTTCAGATAACACTGATACTAACCCACTAATTTCAATAGTCCAAATTAGACAATTATCTGTTCCCAATGCACGTTTGGGGCAATAACAAAAAAATATATAAATTACCTAAATTATTTTAATGAAATTATTATATTAAAATATAAATACACAAGTTTACTCGCTAAAGTTGCAATAGAATAACCAGAAAATACCATAATATATTCTTAGTGAGCTGTTATTTCCTTATCACAGTAAACATATTACTGTTTTTATTATTATCACTTATTCTTGCATTCCTGATCCCTTTGCAGATGATTGAATAATTGTTTTGACTTAACATATGTACTTTGGATTTTTTGACACACTTTTGGCCCAATTAATTCATTAAGTAGATGATTTTCTGTGCTTTTTCTTTTCATATCTTCATTTTTTAAAAAAATTAGTCATGCTTCAGAACAAACTATGAAAGATGTTTTTTTTTTCTAGGACTGAGTTTGGCATGATTATGTAAATACATCTAAGACCCTTATTAGCGCAAAATATTAAGCGAATTCTTTATAAGGTTGCTTGATACTTAAAATGCCAGACAATATTATGAATATGTCACTACAATTTGTTGAATATTTTGTACAAATAAGAAGAGTAATGTAGAACACGAGAGTCACTGAAAAGGATTCTTAGAAGAACTTTTATTTCATTCGAAATCCAGGTGGCGAAAGTTTAGTGGTTTTGAAAGAATCTGCTTCGTCTTAGAATATAAATGAAATATAATCACATTATTAAATTTTATGGTGATCATAGTTCTTGTGTAATTTCACACTGGAGTATAAGTTATTGATTTTTGATTGCAAGATTATTAATCATATTTTTTATATACTTTATTAATAGGAAAAAGTACAAAAAAAATTGGAAAAAGTCAAAAATCAATTTAGTCTTTGACCTGGTTGCTGATTTCCGTAGATACACCGCCGTTCTTTTTATCAGAAATTCGTTTTCGTATTCGACAAATAACGATTCAGGTTTTAATTCATTCTCAAAGAAAACAAAAATAATTCGCTAGACGAAGTGCACTTATGTCGTATGTAAAAAAAAACTGTTGCCTTCTAAGAGGTAAAAAAGACATTCAGTATAGAACATTCAGATTGTACAAAGAGTTTAGTTGTAGTGCAATATCTATTTTTTTAAAACTCTTGTGCTTTTTCTTCTCTTGTATACTATATCGAAAAGGGTAAGTCTAGCGATATTTCTTAAATTTTTCTAGGTGTCGTTCTATCTTTTCGTATCTATTTAGGAAGAGATAGAAAATTCATTCAAAAAATATATATCATAGTTATATATGTATGTATCATTCACGTAATAATACAGTAGATATTAATGGACATATTTCCCATTCTATAAAGGATTTTTTCCTTCCCTTTTTGTTTCTCAAAGTTAATTAATCTGTTATGGTATTGAAAATACACAGGATAATTACAAAATAATAATCGAGTCTTAGTTCATTATATTTCAAAAAGTATATTATAAAACTGAAATAAATCAATTTTTTTTCCCAACAGTTGTGAAAGTTCCTTATATCATTTAATAAAACAGAAACAATTCAATTTTTTCTTCTTCTTTTTTTCCCGAACAGTGGAAAAGTTTCTTTATGTCATATAAAATAGAAAAAAATACATTTTTTTCCCGAACAGTTCGAAAAATTCCTAATGTCTTATCACAAAACAAAAACAATTCAATTTTTTATTCTTTTTTTTCCGAACAATGGAAAAGTTCTTTATATTATGTTATAAAACAGAAACAATACAATTTTTCTTTTTTTTTTCTTCAAACAGTTGGAAAAATCCCTTATATCATATTATAAAATAGAAAAACAATTCTTTTTTTTTTCCCTTCTTCTTTTGTTTCCGAACAATTGGAAAAGTTTCTTATGTCATATTATAAAACAGAAACAATTTATTTTTTCCCCAAAAATTTGTAAAGAATTCCTTATGTCATATTATAAAACAAAAAGAATTCTTTTTTTTTTTTTTTTTTTCGTTCTTTTTCCCCTCGAACAGTTGAAAAAGTTCCTTATGTAATATTAAACAGTAACAATTGCATTTTTTTCCGAACTGTTGGAAAAATTCTTTATGTCTTACTTTCGTTTCATAATGATTTTCCGTACAATCTACGAAGCATATCATTGCGTAAGTGTTTAAAAGCATCTACAATATACGGTTCCAGAATTCTCTCAATGTAGCTGATAAAAGTGGCACGTACACATTGTCTAAATCCCAGAGGAAGAAATCGCAAATTTAAGATCTGAAGATGAGTAGAGTCTTGAAAATGAGCTTAGTCACCGCTATGTCGATCAGTTAAGTGTATTATGATACAGTAAATTTCTTTCCATTTATAGCTTAATGCAAAACCATACTTGCGTAAGATCTGGCGTTCCATGTGGAAAATTTAAAGTATAGAAATAAAAATTTAACTAGATTCTTCTTTCTTCGGCTAACATTGAAATTTTTAATTAATATATTTAAAGTAATATGATTTCAGACTCCGATTATTATTTTGTAATTAATTGCATTGTTGCCCTAGTAGCACGTATATATTTCAAAATATTGTTTGTTATTAAAAAAATATCGGCAAGATTATATAATATTGCTGAATGTTGAATAATGTAATATAATATTGTACAATATTGTTCAACAAGGTGTGTTTAAGTGATTGACCCGCAAACCAAAGCCTTTCTTCTTCCAAGAAATGCACCAACTTATAGATCAATGCAAACAGAGGAATATATCGAAAAATGAAATCAGCCTTTCATTCAGATTTTGTTTACCTGCAATTCAAAAACAATATAAGGACAATTTCTGACATATCCTCATATTTTAAAAGTCCTAGCTAGAAATCATAAATGGAATAAAATATTATCACTGACATTTTTCATATTAATGAAAAAATCTTGTATTGACTGTAAATATATAGATGTGAAACTTATACTAAATCATAGAAATCAAATTCCAAAACTTATAACATGTGTAAAATGTCTGTAAACATTTTGCTATGATTTCACATATGTACATACATACAGCACGAAAATATGATACTTTTAATCTAGAAAGAACAAAACAAAACAATTATTCTTTTAACAATCATAATTAGCCCGCAGCCAGCTGAATTTTAACCTTATTTCAATTAGTAAAGATATGGGCGTAAGCTATTTCAATATGCAAATTAAACCTTGCGATTTTAATACTTTGCTATTATTAATATCACCAGTATTCGTTAATTATCCCCAAATAATCGCTTTTGATTGGACTCAGGTTCCGTATTAGTCATTTTTCAACATGGAATATATTTTGTATTATACATGTCAATGAGAAAATATAGTATATACGAGAATGCGACGGGTAAATCAGACAAAATTTGATCTTTCAATATTCATAATACTATCTCAATTACCATCGCAATAGTAGTACCCCGAATAATTGAGAAAGGGACATTTTTTTTCAATAATTCATTCTGGAAAAAAAAAAATGGTGATGATCGTTCTTAAACAATTTGATGTTCAATAAAATTAAATCAAATTGCGGAATCAGATTTAAAAAATCAAATAAACTTTAACAGCTTCTTTCTATAATAGTAACAAGAATAAAATTATCAATCTCTTTTTAAAACCTTTATTTAATGAAATTATTTAATTAAAATTTTAATTAATTATTTCAAATTAGTACTTCGATATTCTCGTTATATATTTATGTTAAGATTAATGTCATTAATCTTCTATTATTATTAATAATCATTGATTAATCGCTTATTATCTCTACTAATAATATAGGTGAAAATGTGTATGTGTGTGTGTTGGAAATATACAGGCCAGATCGCTTTATTTGGAACTACCAAACTCGGCACATATATATTTTGGAGGGTAGGAATTTGCGTCTCGGAGCGATCTTTTTTGAATTTTAAATAATTAAGATAAAGCAAATTTTGGAATCTTTCTGCGATAACTTCTGAACATATTACTGTACAAAAGTGAATTTTATATCATTTCAAAAATGTAACACTATAGATATTAAATCTGTGTGCCGATTTTTATTCTATTTAGCTATTTGTTTTATAGTTAATAAGTTGAATTCGAAGAGCCGAACTGACAGACAGACTCAGGACGGGTTTTACTCAAAATTTGACAGAAATTACAAATTTGGTAAACACCATGTACCAAAATTCCTCCATCTAACTCAAAGCATTTTTGAGTTATCCTTCCCACAGATAGAGGGACATTTTCCAAAAATGTGTTTTTCGTGCTTAGGGGGGGGGGTCAAAAGTAGAGATTTGTCAAAATTTCGAGTACAATACTTTTAATATAAATTCGTATATGAGAGAGTAGAAAGGTGGTTACAGTATTGCAAAATTTAGAAAATATATGAATCGGATGTATAATTTTTAATAACACTATGATGTTATGGGACTGCCTTCATTAGAAAAGCTCATGTATATAATTAAAAAAAACTTAAATAAAACAATTAAAATAATATGGCGTTAATGTCAGGTAATTTGGCGAAATCATGGACATGAAGTTATATCTAAACGCTTTATTTGAAATCAAATATAACCAATATTCCCAGTGAACCAACTGGTTGCCTGTAGCAACTAATAACTGCATATACATAAGCTTCATTTACATTATATTTTTTAGTAATAATCAATAAATCCGAAAAACTATATCACACATATTTGTCATCAAAATAAATATTTAATCGCAACGATAACTGTTAATTGGAGACATAGAAGATATCTGCTCTATAATTCTAAAAATACGGCGTCGCTCTACTTTAATATATATATTTTTTGGAATTATAATATTTTTTCTCCCATTGAACGTTTTTTTTAAATTTATTTTTGCTTCTTTATTAAATATTTCAAATAATACAAATAAAATTTAAGGAATTCGAAGGTTAAAACATAAACGCTGTCTAAAACTTCATTATGGAATAGCTTGCGCCAATTTCTGTAGTTAAAATATCCCTATTGAAGCTATATTCATGGTGGGCATTAACCTGTAGAAAAGTATATACATAAATCATATATTTAAGATGGTTGCCAGCAATAAAAAATATGTGTTCAGATGAATAAACTAAGAATCCATCTTAAACTGTATATAATATACACAAATTTATGTCATCTAATACATTTGTGAGCTAAGAAAAATGTGTGTAAAAATAGAAAAGCTAAGAATCAAACATAAATTGTTTGTAATATACACAAATATATGCTATTTAGAATGTCTGTGAGCTATGAAAAAATGTATAAAAAGGGAAAAGCATAGAATCAAACATAAACCGCATGTAATATATACAATTGTATGCCTTTCAAGATGGTCGCAAGCAATAAAAAAAATGTGTATTAATAGTGAAAAGCTTAGAATCAAACATAAACTGTTTATATTTATATAGTTTATGTTTGATACATTAATAACTGTGTTAATGTATGATGTTTAATATTTCTGTGAGAAATGAAATATATTTGTTAAACTGAAAAGATGGTAGAATCAGGCTTGAACTGTATGTAATATATATAAAAAAATTCTATATCATTTAAGATACCTGCAAATATGGAAAATATTTAAAATGAAGAGAGATAAAAATCAAATTATTCATTATCCAACCGTAAAATAATACAAAAATTTAGTCAGCCTTTTTTCTATACAAATAAAGAATTTCTTTTGTGTTTAATGATTAAAATATCCTAAAAAGTTGGTGTGCCCATTGTACAGTGTACTCTTCGCACATATTTTGAACAGTTATAGCACATCCTACACCATATTCGATATTTTAAGTCATTACGTATTTCAGTTATGGCATGTGGTGGTAACATTATAAGCCAGATAACAACTTCCGGAGAAGGGTGTACACTTTTGTCTAGTGGCTTTGTTACTCGGCTATGAACTAACGTTGCGAGTTCGAACCTCAAACTTGCACATTGGAGACCCTGGTTCTGAACAACCGCATCCTTCGTTCTACTGTCGTGGCTCCATCTACCGGCAGCAACCACTGACACACGCTCGCCGTCGCCCGCCATAACACTTGGCGCGATATCAACGTTCGTCGCTCGCCATAACGCTTGGCGCGATAATCACGTTCGTCGCTCGCCATAACTGGCGCGATAAACTCTACCGACTCACTGGTGGGGGACTATTGTGGTGGTAACATTATAAGCCAGATAACAACTTCCGGAGAAGGGTGTACACTTTTGTCTAGTGGCTTTGTTACTCGGCTATGAACCCTAACGTTGCGAGTTCGAACCTCAAACTTGCACAGGCATTTACATGTTTCTGAAAGTACAGACCGAAAGACGGACAACCCGCAATTGGATTTGGCTCAAAATTCGACAATTGTCTACACTATAGATGCTAAACTTGTGTACCGAATTTTATCAATCTAGCTTTTTTCGTTTTGTAATTATCGTATTAACTTATATTTGAACAACCGGACAGACGGACTTCCACTGAACAGAATTTACACAAAATTTATTAAAGATGTAAAGAACGTATACCAAATAAAAAAAACGTATACCAGAAAGTATTTCAACCGTCTAACTCAAGGCATTTTTTGAGATCTTTATCACAGATAGACAGACGGACATTTTCCAGAAATGTGTTTTAAGGAGGTCTGAAATGTGGAAATTCGTCAAAATCTCGACTTCGAATTTCCAAAATTTTCTTAACAATGAGTTCGAAAAATGAGAGGAGTTGATGCTGCTGTACCTGACGGATCCATTACCTGTAAAAGATTGTCTACCACTGTATCTATTGCCAGACGCATAATTCCTTTTGTATATAAATGTCCGTATTATCAATTAATTGTGTGTGTGTGTGATATATAAGAATGCCTTATGTTCTAAGCCCATCTGATGTAGAAACTAACTACGAAATACTTTTTTTTCTTTCTGCGATATACTTCTACAATAAAGAAGGTTCAAAACGTTTTTTACTACCATTGTTGAATGTAAAAATGATTGTAGATAAATGTAACATAGACATGAGCATACTCTTGTTGATAATTTAGTGCAATAAAATCTTTCTTAGTGTAGAAAATAAAAAAACGTTGATTCTCTATGTGTATTATTTCAAAGCAATCACTTTCTCTTCTAATAAAAGAGAATACATGAATCTACATGTGTATTGACACTCTGCAAGATAGACCATGCACCTCGAGCTTCCAAAATTGACACAGATATACTTTGAGAAATTAAAATATGCATCACAGATTTAAATACCATTAGAATTTTAATTAATAAAAAAATTAAGGTTTAAGAAATAGTTAAAAATAATCGTTTTTGATGAAATTATTGAATTTTTTTCGGATTTAATTCTGTGTGTTATGACTTATGGCACTTTACATATCCTCTGTAAACTATTTAAGCCGAGTGAGGGTCTCTTGTTTTTCAGTAGCGCCAACACTACAACTTAGATACTTCATGCGTCACATTCGCATGCACAATCCCTTTTTACATGCGGGCACATTCACACACCTCACAGATAAAACACGGAAGAAGAACGATGCCCGAACCGGGACGACCAAATCTTGGTGGAAGATGCGCTACCCCTATGCTAGGACACCGGCTTTAATTCTGTAATCAGTTTTATAAGCTTTTTGACATAGTCGTACTTTTCACTCGATGTAAATTCCAGATGAAGTTAAACTGTTTTAAAGCCCGATGACGACGACAGCGATATTAAGTCGAGTTTGGGCAATAACTTCTGAGGGTAAAGGCCCCTGGGCACCCGAGGCCAGAAGTCTGACTTCTAGATCATATGAAGATGACACACAATACACTCACTTGTACAACCCCTTTTTACGGGAGAGGGGGGGGGCTCTTTCTCACACCTGATAGAACACAGGGTAGAGAACAACCATGCCCGAACCAGGACTCGAATCCTGAACGCCCAGAGCACGGAAAAGACGCGCTAACCCTAGGCTAGGACGCCGGTACATGAATTGTTTTGTATTATATTAATATTTTACATGCATCTCGGAAGACACAATTATTTCTCAAAAAGTTATTCAAATATTAAAAACTTCTGAAAGTGCTTTCTGAAGTTTGTTTTATGTTTTTCTTCAAAAACTAAAGTCAATATTGAATATAACATTTTTAAATGCTTAAGTATAAATAAAAAGTATTTTTAATGAAAAATTACCAGTTCGTTAACTTTGTTCAGCTACAACTTAAATTTATTTTGAATTGCCAGAGATATTTCAGAGTATAACACAGATAATTGCCAAAAAATGTACTACTGCAAAGATTTATGCATATTTAAAATAAAATTTTGTCTATGAGTGTTAACGTAAGACCAATTTCTTAGTGTTTTTTTTAATCATATTTCTCAGTTTTTTTAATAATATTTTGGAGGCCCAATTTTACAGTATTTCTAGAGTTTTTAAAGATATAAAGTTGAAAAATAACATTAAAAAATATATTAATTATTTTGTAAAAAAATTTATGTATAAATATCGAGCACAGTTGGATATTTTAAGTGAGATTTTGGCCTTTTTTCCGCAGTAATACCTAAAACTATTATTGCACAAAACTAATTTTGACAATATTTTAAAAATTGTCCTTTTAATGATACCATCTTAATTACCCAACAATTTTTCCTGAATTCTGACAATTTTATTTATTTATTGCATTATTTTCAACAACTGATTTCATTGTTGCAATAAAATTCAAACCATCTCCAATATTTCATTATTTAATAGCGTGAATTTCTCCCATTGGTGAAAAACATGAAAGATTCTGTTAATTATCGATGCAGCTTGCATAAAAAATGAAATAAAATTAAATTACCTAAAAAAAAGTTCAATTTAAAACAAAATACTTAAACTCAAGACCATAATGGCATTATAATGTCATGAGATCACAGTTTAGTTTAGTTTTAGTTATATTAACGACAATACTAGGGTTATTTTGGGACGGACCTCATAATTTTGAACCGCGATGAGATGATAAGGATGGCATCTGAGAAGGCAACACCCTCTTCACATAAGGACGGCGGGATCACAGAATTCCACTAAGATGGTTCATGCGCACAATAAACAGAGCAAATGTAAGGCTATTAAAATAATATTCTTTTAATGTCTCCACAATCTGATGGTTAAAAATACTTAGTTGAGGAAATCATGAACATCATATTATGGAGATTAAACACAAATAATATTTCTGGCGAACTAGTTAGTCACCAAAGACGGCTAGTATTAAATAATAACTACGAAAGAACTCCTTCTGATTTTCCATTGATATACATTTATAAACAATATCACAAGAGCCGAAAAGAAAATAATATTAGGTATATCTGAACAAAAACAAAACATTTCAAAGCAAAACTTTATCCACAACAAATCTACTCTCTAATTTTAAGATTCTAAATCTATAACATACGAAAAAATGAACATCATATTATGCGAGCGCTAAGACCTTGTAAATTTGACCCACCAGGTGCGTTTCGGAAGACGATAATGTTGAAACATTTAACCCTTTCAATGTGTTTTTTCTTTTCCAAAATTAAGATAATTCAGGATTAAAATGGGTCAAATAAAGTATAAATAGCTATATTCTGCTAAGATAAGAATTAACTATAGTTGCAATTTTTGAGCTGGATCCTATGTGTCCCAGTGGGTTTTTTTTTTTTTTTTTTTTTTTTTTTTAAATGGGGGTTGAGGGTGACCCTATAAAATGCATTGAAAAGTTGAGCCTCTAGTTTTTATAATATTTTAAAACAATTTTATTACAAGAAAACTCTTACCAATTACATATCCAACATTATTCATGGCTTTTCTATGTATAATACAATGTAAAACCGTTTTTTGCAGAATGCAACTTCTTTATTCATGGCACATACAATTTTCTTTCGGGTTTCTTTATTACCAAGATGTAGTTAAAAATTACACTAACAAATGAATGTAATCACAGAAAACCATTGAAACATGCATTTCAATAAATTCCCTACTTACTTATCCCTTTGGATGATTTGAAAATATCAGCGACACATATATGTTCTGGTAAGGCCCAAAAGGTTAACATAGCTGGCGTTTTTCAGATAATTTAGGGAAAAAATAATTATTGGCTTTGATCATTTGGAGCTATCTTTCATGAGTCTTCGTAAACGGCAGCTATATAGATAAAAACTGAAAGATCTCAGATGCCATCTATTCATTAATAATCCAACCAACAAAAGTAGAAAATCAGAAATATTCAAGAATTCATGATGGGAAAATAACTGAAGTTGACAAACGATATTCCCAATAATCATTAGGGAAAATAAGTAAAATATTTCAATTAAAAAAAAATGTTTGCTTTGCGAAAAAAAAAAAAAAAGCCTGTGGCGACATTTGCACGCCTTGAAAGCACACAGATCTTCAGAAAAGAATTTGCAAGAGAATAAAGGTTCTGAAATTTAATGCATAAAATAAAGGCTATTTTAAGTGTTTAACATCCTGAGAAGCTGATGGAATCTGGGCAAATTTCCAATTTAAAATTACATGCGAAGAAAATTGCAGAGTCAAAATAAAATGCTGTCAGGTCTATGAGACTCAAACAAATTGACTGTACAGAATTCCGATGGTTTTGTGTGTATGTGTGCTCAAAAGGTGGATAAGTGAAGTGAATTCTTGAAATAGTAAAAATTGCACACAATGACGAAAATAATAAGAAGAAAAGAAATTGTCAGTTCATTGGAAAAAAGTTCAGAGTTTTTAATGCAATATTTTGCATTTGGTTTCATTATAACTTGTCATTTGGTAAAAATAAATTGTATACTGTCGCTTCTCAACGTTTATTGTTTCAAATCGTGGAAAAAGAATACATTTTGTCACATAATTTAAGGGGAATAGAAAATTTCATAAAGCATATTTTAATTGAATGACAAATTTGCAACAAGCCAATTTATATAACAACTTTAGTTATAATAATGACATTTTAAATCTATTTTTCATTGGTACAATAATTCTATTATGTCATATTAATCATTAGAAATATTTTTAACTCAGTCTTTCAATAAACTTTTTGTAAGGTAATTCAACTCTTGGAATTTTTTTAAAAAAATCAACCAAAGTATGCGGCAACTTATTTAGATATCAACTTTTTATAAAACATTATATGACTTTAAAGTACTCACTAACATCCAAAGACTCTCTCTAAAGTTCACATGGTGACAACTATAACAAAAAGTAATATGTAGGTATAGTAAAGTGAGAAGTATTTCCATATACATCGCCATCTAACAGCAAAACTCAAATTTAGTGCTTATAACTCGAAAATGATATGAAAAATGAGGAAACAAGTAGAATATAAAGTTATCATCGATTTAATATAAATAAACATCAAGCAGGCATTAATGCTTTGAATAGAATCCATATAGCATACACTTATTTGGTTGTGATTTCCAAAGCTGTGGTATCACAAGTAGACTGCATGCATCTGAAAATATCAAACTTCGTAAATTTTGGAGCCCATCTATGTTGACCACCCTTTATAAACCCTACTGGCCTAGGATCTTAAAAGGGGTTATGTATGATTACAATTTCATCATGAATTATACAGAAATAATGTTCCTTGAAGATATATATAGATGAGGTATGCTTTTCACATAATGGCATGGAACAATGCCAAAACTGTCACTAACAGATAACAGAAAAATCCAAATGTAATGCCACTTCGACATTAAATATGCTGGTATTAATATTTCATTAGAGGTTTTCAACAATGGATTCATCAGGTATTCATTTTAATTTATAACTACTATCCAGGCGTAATTTGTATCAAAAAGAATGAGTGATAAATAAGGTAAGTGCTCCATTCTTCTGTATTTCACAGTTTTGGTAATCACCATCAAAACAATACAAATTTTGTGTTTCTATTCTACTCTTAGATTTTCAAATTTCAATTTCTTTACATTAATCATTTTTTTTAAATATCTGCACAGCCAAAAGAAAAAAAAAATCATACAAACTAATAATAAAATACTTAATTTATAAAAGTATTTTTAGAATTAAAATGAAAGTATATTAGTATTGATTGATAGTCAATTTTCACTAAAAAATATTTTATGTATATGCCAATTATTTCAAAACTCCAATGCATTTCTTTAAGCTTTCCTTCTGAATAGATATTACCATGAAAAAGGAAGAAAAATTTAAAAATTTCATTAATTTAGATTGAAAATCTAAAATCTTTAACAAGGAGATGAAAAAATAATTTTTCTCAAATAATTGTGAAAGGGAAAAAAAAAAAAAAAAAAAAAAACTGAAAAAATGAATCAGTAAATATTAAAAATATATATAATATACTCTTTGGAATATTTTAGACATTAAATCTTTTAGACATTAAACCTTCATAAATATACAGAATATTGATATATCTTAAATTTTTATTTATTTTATAGTAACATTTTTTATTCATGTGCTATGTAAGCAGAAAACATATTTTTCATATACTTTCAATAAAAGCATAAACCTTTCATACAAATAATTTTTATTTAATTTTTCCTCATTTATTCAAGTACATTTATATGAAATATCTCATAAAAAAATGTTAATTTTTTGAAGTCTGATAAAACTTAATAGAAATAAGAAAGCATGACAGTAAAAAACATAAGATTTGAAATAATTAATTGATGAATAAACTCAAAAGAAAATCAATAAGAACAACATATAAAGTGTCCTCGTACTTTTCAAGGAAAAACAAAATGATAACATCAAATAACAGATATTGATATTATAACATATCAAATTAAAAATACACATTTCATAATAAACTGTATTAAAAAAAGTAATTTTAAAATCATATCACACAGCTCTCTCAAAGAGAGATGTGAATGCAGTATGAATTTCACCTATCATGTCAGTTGTAATGGTACTTCTTTTAAATTTTTTGAAAGCTAAGTGATTGCATCTTCTTGTCAGTACACATGCTCCAAAAGCAGCAAGAATTGTAGCACTATACAATCCATGTTTATTTTCATTTAACTTATGAGCCCAATAATTAAAGACACCCATTGAACCAGACAACAAATCACCCTGTCCACCACATCTTCTGGCACTTCCAGGTTCATTACAAGTGATTGTTTGAATTCCATTTGATATTATATCAACTGCCCCTTTTTTGACAATGGTGACATTGCCTAAAATTTTAGATATGTGTTTCACATCATTTTCTGTAGGATCATGGGTGAGTTCTTCTTTCAATAAAGAACTGTACAATCTGGCAAATTCTATCTTATTTGGAGTAAGGATTGCCTTCTGGTAGGATTCTATAAGTTTGGGTGTATCTTTTAAGTAAAAAAGAGAATCAGCATCGAAAACCAATGGTAGATTACTTTTTTTAGCCAAATCAATTAAATGATGGACGGCAAAAAATGTGTCTTTGTCTCTTCCTAAGCCAGGTCCAATAACCAAAGAATGCATAGAAGGTAAATGTAGCAAAATTTCTTCGTTGAAATTAGGGCTATCTAAAATAGGGTGAACAATTAATTCAGGGCTGTAAGACTTAATAACTTGAGCGGCTTCTTTCGTACAAAATACGTGAACCAGATCACATCCAACTCTTAATGCAGAAATAGCAGCAAAATAAGGGGCACCAGTGTAATTTATGCAACCTCCAACAATACCAATTCGACCTGCTTGTCCTTTGTAGCTGTCAAATGTAAGAGGTGGAATAATTAATTCCAGTTCCTTCATTATTTCTGAATATTCAGCCATATCGGCACCGCACCGTAATTCTCCACCTTATAGGTATCCGTATTATACCCTCCGTATACAGCTGCTTTGTCTCAAAGGACAAAATAATTTGTATTTTTTAGGATAAAAAAGTATTTCCTTAATATATGTCTGATTATTTAATTGGTACATCGGTTTTCCCGTTCTGTTTGTTGATAATCTGTTCTGATATAAGCTATTCTTCTTCCTTTCAGTTAAAAGTAGCGATGTATAACTACATATTTTTAATATCGTGTTTGAGATATTTCAAATGCCTGATAAATTATGATTATTTTACTTTTAATATTTTATAATAAAGTATTCTGAAGCAAAAATAAACGATGCTACTTTTGGAATAAAATTTTATTTGTTTAAACAACTTATAAATACGAGAGGGAAAGTACTTCTACTATCACTGCATAAAATGATGTGATGATGCGTCGTGTTTGTTTTGCAATGTGTTGTTTCTCGTAAATAATATTTTGTAGTATTTCTAAGTCAATTCATTCTTTTTAAAAATGGAGTCACCTGATTCTCTACCGTATCAAAAAACCGATGAAACCAATTTAGAAGGTGAAATCGGTGGAAGCCCTACTCACACCGAAAGTTCTGAATATCATACATTAGATGAGCCTGTCAAAGATACTATTCTTCGTGATTTAAAAGCTGTCGGCATCAAGTTTTACCATGTATTGTATCCAAAGCAAAAGAAAGCTCTTCTGAAAGATTGGGATTTATGGGGTCCGTTAATACTTTGTGTTTTCCTTGCATCAGCATTGCAAAATGAGAGTTCCGATAATTTGAATGATGGTGGACTACAGTTTGCAGAAATATTTTTCATCGTATGGTTTGGCGCTGTTGTTGTCACCGTAAATTCCAAACTGCTTGGGGGAAATATATCTTTCTTTCAGAGCGTCTGTGTTCTTGGTTATTGTTTACTAGCTCCAAGTTTAGCCTTGCTTGTGTGCCTTTTCTTTGATTTAATTTTCAATTATTCATTACTGCTATTCATAGTGAAATTCTTGATAGTCACTGCCGGATTTGTTTGGGCTATAATAGGAGCTACGGTTTTTCTTGGAGACAGCCAGCCTCCGAAAAGGAAAGCTCTTGCAGTGTATCCAATATTTCTATTTTATTTTGTTGTGAGTTGGATGGTTCTTTCAAAATCTTGAAATAAATAAAATTTTTCCACTTGTAGTGCCATTCTATGTGAGCACCTAAGTATTACTATCATGTCAGTTTTTAATTTGATTCATTTATGAACAAAATATTTAGATGTTTATTAAAATTGTGCTTACAATGTTATTGCAAACTGGTTTATTTATTGTTGGTGTCTGTGATTTATTGTTATTTCTTTAATATTGAATAATGTACCTTATTTTTAATGTAGTATATATGTTCTTAGTATAATTTTGTATATTTGAAATTAAAATTTTAATTTCATATATGTATGAAATTGTAAAAATTTAATTTTTAAAAATTATATAAATCACTTCAGTGTTCAAATATTTTACACAGAATGTTCAACATTATTTCTTTTACTAAAAAAATTTATCATTTTTCCTTGAATAAATGTATTTTCAGGCATAGCAAAACTCTTCAGATAGTCGAGCCATATTCTTTTCTTCTATAGTCAGTTCTTAAGTGCCTGAAAGTGTGTTAATTTTTTTAAAAAAATAATAATAAATTCTTATACACTTCACATCTAATATAGTGGCCAATAAAGATGCATTGACCAAGATATTGTAATATTTTTTATACAAAAATCATTTAATAATAGAAAGCATTACATCACCTTTGTGTTCATGATGCACAACTATTATATTACAAATTGATCAGTGATGCTTATTGTGAACATTATTAAGAATTATATTGCTGAATTTAAATGTATAATTATATATTCATGAAAAATATAAATAATGCATTTTTATTGACTAGTACTGTATATGTTATCAAAAATTTTGATCATTTGGAAAGCTAAAACTATGCTGAACTGCATATACAAAATTATTTTCTAATGATGTAGCACTTAGCATCAGAAATTTAAAAATCTAATCACTTGAAAATGAAAGAAAAGCAATGTATTAATTTTTGAAACATATTTTACTTTATATCAGTATAAAAATTACTGGTTAATGAGAAAGTTCATATATATGCTCTTCTTTTTAAAGGGAAAAAGATTAAATTTTGAAAATACCATCATTATTATTTTGAATTATGTTTGTTTTTTTTTAATTCTTTTCTAAAATCTCAAATTTTTTGAAATAGAGTATGCGATCAGTCTTTTAATTTAGTATTAAAATATTTCTAATTTATAGATCAAATTGTGATTGTTTTATATCCATATTTCTAGTGTTAAAATTTTAAATTAAAACAGAAAAGGATATTAAGCAATTCTTTATTAATTTGCAGTTCCTTAAAAATTCAAAAGTGTTATCTCTACGGCCACGTTATTGCTTAAAAAATATATGCGTTTTACATTACATATATATATATATACACACACACACAATTATGCATTACTTTAGAGGGGAGGTTTGACTCATGCTTATATATATATATATAATTCTTTTAGACAAATTGTTTGCTTGACTATAATTTAGTTGACTTTGACACTTCCTATTTTAGTTTATATTTTAAATACAATAAAAAAAATTCAAACAGTATTAAAAATTAATGGTTTAAATTATAATTTTTTTTCTTTTTATGTTTCTCAAAATATTTTTGAAAACTTTTGTGTTGAAGGTGTTTTTTTTTTATGATCTTAATTTAAAATATATATCCAATGATGCCACTTTTATTATCTAAATAGTTTTAACTAATAATAACAGTATCTTTGAAATTTAAAAAAAAATATCCTGGTAGTGTTTACAACTAAATTTATTTAATATTTTTATTGTGTAGACTGTCAACATTGCCTTTGACTAAAAGAAGTATCCTAATTATCTATATAAGTCTTTGAGCTGTCTTTAGTTTATAATTTAAATACGATTTCTAAATTCTAAGTTTATTAAAGTTGCATGAATTCTGAAAAGACAAGTACCAAATACATATATGTAATGATCAAAATAGACTTCCATGTAATACAACCATACCATAGAAAAATCCAACAAATTTCATTTAATATGTATAGTGTATTTGATTGAATTTCATCTACTCACTCTATCACTCAACTATTGTTGACAACTAAACAATTTATTATTTTACTAAACAATGTTGAAATATAAATTTAAAAATTATTTAGGTTGGATTGAAGTACTTTTATGGAAAATCACTTATTTTGAGAAAATAACTTTATACAGTACAGGTAATGTTTTTCCATTAATCATTCTAACATCTTGATCACTCTTCTATTGTATCAAATCAATACTCATCGAGGATGAATGCTGTTGATTTTTAGTCTTACAGGAGTGTTGAAGTTACTGGGAGGTGAAAAGTAAATTTTCACCTCCCAGTAATAATCGAAAAACTTAAAAGCTGTTTACTATGATGAGACCACAATTCACCTAATTTGAGCACTGTATTTAGTGGCAAGAGTGTTAAAGAGGAAGTAAAAATCGTAATCTCTATACTCATTATTTCAATTTTCCTTGAACCGAATGGCCCATTTATCAACTCGACTGTTCCAGAGACCATAATCAGGGAAGATTTGCCGGTTTCTCTAAATTCATACCATAAAAACCATAGCAGGTATAAGGAATTTCTCTAATTGGTTGCATTGGCAATTATTTCTCAAAATAGGAATTATTCAATATCCAAATTTTTAACTGCTTTCATATCATTAGGTCAAGTTTTTTTAGAAAATATTTTAAATTACATATGTTCGACACTGTTTTGAAATTAATCACAATTAATAAAAATTAGATGTTTCTTTATGAAGGTAAGGTGAGAAAGAAATAGTAATGCCACAGCAATAATATACATATAATGTAAAGACATATTTTTAAGCATCTTTGGGGCTGAAGAGTGAACACACTTCACAATTTTAAAACTTCCAATTTATTCCATCCCAAGAGGCATAATTTATGTACAAAAAAGAAGCAATGTTGAAACTGATACCCGTGCAAAAGCAATACAAGCGCAGAAGTAACCAAAATATTTACTTTCAGTGATTTTATACTACAAGATTCTGATAGGCATTCTTTACACATGTCGAATTTGGAAAGCGAAATATTGGTGGGTATCTTTAAAAAGAATTTGCTTAAAATGACAGATTTTTATTCCTTCTCTTGGAGCGTATGAAAATGCTGATTAAAGCAACTTTGCAGAGCTTGTGCAGCATTAATTAAATAAAAAAAGGGGGGGGAATTGGATTAGGAAATAAGAATATTTTAGAATTATTAATATGAGATAAATTAAGATAAAAATTAGGAATTTAGATTTAGAGATATCATTACATATATATATGTGTGTGTGTTTTAATTCTTTGAAAACTCGATACTTCTGGATAGATTGCATTTGTAAGGAACCATTCAATGACAGATCGATTCATTTTTCAGTCCTAGGAAGGATACATATTGAGGCTTTTATTTTTATTTATTTTTGTAATATTTATATTGTGAAAAATAATTACGGTAATAAAATTCTTGGAAAATTAACAATAATTATTAGTTAATGATTTCCATACTTCTGAATAAAAACATTTAATTTTTACGACAATTTTTTTAGTTTGAAATAATAAATTTCAAGAAAATCTAATATTAAAAAGTATTATTTTGCAAGATGTATCAAGTGGAATATAAAAAACAATTAAATGAATAATTAATAACCATTATAATTAATAAATTATACTTTATTAAATAATGATTTTAATCATTCAAGGAAAATGCACATTATTAACCTAATCTTTTATAATTCATAGAATTTTACTTTTTAAAGGTTTTTTGTTTTTTTTCATAACTCAGTTAATAAAATCTATTAATCAAGCTGCCTGCACTCTCTCTCAGCCCATGGAGTCTAGATGCATAGTTGAAAATTCCATTCCAAGATACACTCTTCTAAATATCTTTATAATAATAATCTTTTGATACATGATTATTAATCTTTAATCCAATGCAAAAGATCTTACTCTCAGATTTACAACTTGCAAATGGTCACAATTGTAACTCATCTTTATTGTTGTGTGTGGAAATTGGTTTTTTAAATTATTCAAAATTTAAAGGCAATTCAAATTTTTAATCTGAAACATCATAGCATTTGTTAATGTTTTAGGTTTGATCTATTTTTATTTTATTCTACAATTTTATTTTAATTATATAAAAATGATAATGTACACACAAAAAATTATTTGTTTTCCTTGTAATAAACATAAACCCAATAACTAAAGCTATGAAACAGTTTAACTAACAGTTCCAATAATTAAAACTATAAAACAGTTTAGCTAATAGTTCCAGTAATTAAAAAAGTAATACTATAAAACATGCTTACAATTTTTTTTATTTATTTATTAAAGTTAGAGAAAAAAAATTGCATGGAAATAAAATTGTATCACTAAAAAGGTAAACTGTTTTAAATATTTTGTGTAAAAACATTTTTTGTAAGATAATATACACCAACATGATTCAGTAAAAAGTTTTTAATTTCAATTAATATATTTTTTTTTCAGAAGTACCTTTTTTTTAACAAGTACCTACTATTTCAAGAACTAACTATGTATGAAATTTAGTAGCTATATATCCAACTGTCTGCTTTTCAGAATACGTTGAATGATTTTTGCAACATGCAAATAGTATAACACCATATAAATATTACTGTAAAAGACTGGATAGCAAAATTGCTCATTCCAGAAAAATTTGATTTGTCTAGTATCCCTCACTGGCTCTTTACAATAAATTTTTAATGACTGGTATACATACTATATGTGTGTCATGTAAGTGTAAATGAATATTATTGGGAATATATCTTGAAATATTTTTGTTGAGTTATGGTACAGCAAGTAACTGTATATAGCCTCAACAGCTTTGTTTCCTTAAAAAAAAATAGGCTCCATTTATAATGGTGGTGAAAAATCTTTCAATCAAAGCAAATAAACTTTCAAAAATTTACTTACATTGTGCTCTCTTACAAGGTAACAGATTTAAACATGCAACTGATTTAATAAACAGTAGATTTCCATACCTACAATTTATTGACTTTACAAACTTTATGTAAAGTATATGTATTAACTTTTTTTTAAAAAACTTAAAACTGAATTTAAAAAAAAACAACATCTTGGAATTAACAACTGTGGATAGTCTGTCTGTAGATAACAGAATTTGCTGTTTGTTCTATTTATTTATCCCCCCCCCTTTCTTAAAATTTCCCTTAATGATGAAAGCAACTTCAAATAAAACACTATTTTGATTTCACAATGCTTTATTGTTTACACAACAGAGATAATGCATTTTATAATATATCTTCATATAATTTTAAACAAATTTTTATTATTTATTTACAAAAATAAATAAATCAAGATAGAAAAATAGACTTTTCTATCTGTATAAATATTATGAATCTAACACATTTTTTTCGATGAAAAAATAATGATCCAGACCCAAATGGTAAAAGAAGAAATATAGAGCAATTATGGCAGTCGATTTATGAAAAAAAATCACCAGAATAAATAACTATTTTTTAAAAAAATCAAAAATAGTCAATCGAATATAAAAGAAAAGATATAAAAATTTGTTGCTTAGTACATTTCGGTAATGTGGGCATTATTAAGGAATATATTATTCCTTATTATTAATAAGGAATAATTATTTATTATTAATAATGAATAATAATTATGACTGGAGAAATATAATTATGATCAGTCAACAAAAATTATAGTAATAAATAAATGCTTCAATTCTTTAAAAGAAATTTCCTTCATTTTATAACACAATCCGTCAGAAAGTGCCTACAATTAGCTGATTTTGTTGTTTTTTCTGTTTCAGCAGAGATTTCAGCAAGTGTTCACAGTTGTTCAAGAAGTACTAGGGTTATTTGAGATAAACTAGTCAAGAGATCTCATAATCCATTAATAATAAAACATTGATACAGTAGCTTATCAGCAGAGATTTATTTGAAACTCTGATTGATTTAGTGTAGTTAACAAATACAACAACATTTGTAGTATTGAATTAGAAATTCAAATAATCTGTTTAGATTATTTAATTATGCTATATTAAAGAAGTGTGCATGCCTAATAACATTTTTAATACTTTTCAATATTTTTTTTATGGTTGAATTTGAGACTTGTGCTTGCTTTCAGTCACTTCTTCCATTATCTCTCGGTGAGAGAAAAGTCAAGTATTGAAACATAAAAATTCAAAACACTCTGATTATCAGAATGGACAACAGCCAAAATAAAGCCTTAATGGTCAATAAAGGACTGAAGTAGTAACAGAAATGTATTGGCTAATCTTTCCAAAGCAGTTTAATGTGTGGTTACATTCAGCCCTGAATATTCTTTGTAACAATTATGTTAAAATCTTTCCTTTTTCTTTCTTTTTACATTTCACAGTTATAAGTTTTTATTTTTCTTGTAAATGTGATTAAATTCAATCCAATTGCATAATTTAAAGATTATTCACATTAGCACACAATTGGGTAATTTCTTTTAGAGTTAAAATTAAAGAAGGGAGCACCTCTACAAGCTCAAATAGATGATAAATTTTGATTTTTCTAGATGTTTCTTTTATTATAAGTAGACACCATACTTTAATAACTTTTGATCTTTTTCAACATTATGGCAGCCAATTTAAAACAAATTATTATAAATGCATAATAATCCTAAAAATCACATAATATATTTATATAATGATAAAGAAATCAATCACCGAGTATCACATAAATTGAACCAATCAAAATACAGTTATATTATAATACAGCAAAATGGAATGCTTTTCTTAAGATAGGTGTATCACTATCAGTAAATGTAAAGAAAAATGAAATAATAAAACAAAAATAATTAATTTCAGTAAATTTATACCTGTTCTATGAGTAATCTTATAGAACGTGCAGAATAATTTCACATTTTTTGCATTAAAATTCTTTTCAAAAATAGACAATTTATAAAAAATAGAACAAACAAAAATATAATTAAATGTATTTCTTTAAAATTTTAATGATACAAACAAGAAAGATAGAACTGTATTTAAGCATACGAATTGCACTTTTAAGTGGCATATCATTTTATATATTTCAAAATAAATAGATTGGATTTTATATAGAATTAATCAAATAATTTCATTCATATTTTATGCAAGCTTAGATATACAAATAAAGCATCATCACAAGTTTTAAAATTTTAAAACTGGAGATGCTGAAAAACAATTTTCTACCTTTTCAAAATTGTCTACTATTTGACTTTGAAACTATTAAAACAAGTTTCTTTTAAAGGCATATATATATTTGTTTTATTGTAGCTTTATAAGCGGACAGTCAACAGAAAAGAAAAAGAAAAAATTATTGCAAGTTTTTCTAGAATTCAAATGAATAATAAAGTGAAAAATGAAGTCATTTCATCCTTTTTCAAGATGAGTTTTTAGCACCATGAATATGCAGCTATTTGTACTAAATCATGAATACATCAACACGCTGACTGCCAATTACAAATACCCTGTAAATTAATAACTGCAATAAAATGTTTCAAAAAAAAACATTACCAATCAACATGTCACCATTACTATAAAAAGATTCACAATAAAAAAAAATTGTTCTAAACAAAATTTTCCTCTCTTTTTGTACATCACTTGTAATATAAAAAATAATAATAAAAACAATAATACTAAAAAAAGATAATCAAACTTCAGCCTTTTCATGTAATGAATACTTTCCATTGGATCTGTTTTAATGATGAATGAATAATTTTATATAAATAAAGTACATTGAGCAAATAGAAAAATTCACCAGTTTGGAAGCTCTGTAAACTGAAAATAAAAATAATACTAAAGAACTCATCTATATTTTAAGAGAGTAATATACAAAACTGTCACAGTCATAATTTTGAGATGATGAATGAACATTAATCTCTGTTCTGGGTCTAGGTGGACTTGCACCTTCGGGTGAACCCCTTTCATGAACAATAATTGATGGGCAGGAAGAAATTGAATAATGATCACAGCTAGTATTCAATGGTTCCTCTGAGTATGAATCAATAGATGATTGAGAGGAGCTTTGACTAACATAAAAATTATTGGAATGCCTGTTTAGCACAACTGGTTCATGGCTACTGTTACTTTCTTCACATGGCCATGACATATGATTTTTTGCACCATTAAAAGCTACAAAAGGTGGATTGTTTCGCTTCTGCATTAATTGAAGGATCTCAGCTGTAGAACCAAAACGTGGTCTTATTCCCCGTACATGCTTCGGCACTCCAAACCTAATATGTGACTTTCCATTAACATAATACCGTTTACGAATGCGTTCCACTCTTTCTGTGCTTTCATGCACAAAATTCTCAAGCTCATCTGATTTTGGAATTTGAGAAGCTGCTTCATGTAAATCAGATTGATCTGGAATTGATAAGAAAGAACTGTTTTCATTTTCTTTCATATTTCCTGTAGTCTGATAATCACCGGTAATTTTTTCTACAGAACTTAAGAGTATTTTCCATTCTCGAACATCACTGGGAATTTCTACAGACATAGCTGGTTTGCGAATAAAACTTGTCCCATTTTCTGAAGAAGCTCTTTTTAATGCATAGGCATGTTTGGAATGTAAACTATGATAATTGGCATATATTAAATCAGTATCTGGCAATGAAGAGCTATATGTACGTTTTGATATTGGAAGCTCATTTGGATCAGAATCAGAAGAACACTTTTCAGAAAAATCGAAGTTGGTTGAGGTGAAATTTTCTATAAAATGTGCACTTGATGATTCTACATTATCACTAATCAAAACTGCATCACTTTCAACAGATTCATCAAGAAGTTTTGTATCATCCTGTATTGCATTGGAATTGATTTCTTCAACTGAAGCAGAACAATCTAAATTATCACTTGCTGTCTCTGGTTGTTCAGTTTTATTAGTTCTCTCTTTCAGAGACTGAAATTTCAAAAAACTTTCTCGGATATGCTGTTCATTTTTCTGGCATTCTTCTGAAGTCATCATAATCATCGTACCTTCCGATGAAACATCGGAATCACTATCAGTTTCTTGTATGGAGTTCAATGGGCTAATATCAATGTCACATAAAACATTTTCTGAATGTGCTTTGACAATTTTATCAAGACTTAATTCTTGCAATGGGGGAGATAATACTAGTGTATTGTCCATCACTTTAGGTATCACAGCTACAGACTTATCACTATTTTTAATAAAAATTTTATCAGATATGACCTCAGGCCCAGACAAAGTTAAAGAAGGACTACTTAAGGCTGAAAGACCTAAACTAGTTTGGTCAATTAAGGCAATTATTTTATCATGCTCAAGAATATTTTCAACGCTCAATTTTGAAAATTTTGCATCTAGTTTATTATCTTCAGAATCAGATACAGATATGTTCTCATTTTCTTCAGTAGAATCAATGCTAAAATCTGCATCTTTTTTAATCAGATCATCTTCATGTTCAGTGACTTTATGAACAACAAATTCTAATTCATCATCTTCAGGTCCTGATTCAAATAAGATTGGGTTATCATCATTTATTTCATTTGAAAGACAAAGCTCATCATCATCAGGTAAAACATAATTATCATAAATTACTTTATGAACTAAAAAATCTGTTACTTTACAGTCGTCAAAAGATTCAGTAGGTAATAATTCTTTGGATTTATCAACAATACTTATTTCAATGTAATTTACATCCAAATTTTCATTATTATCTGTATTGATTAATTTGCTAGGATCATCAACAAAAACCTTAACCGTATTAGAAAATGTAACCTTCTTGGCTTTACTAATATCAAAAGAATTTGATTTTTTCAGAACAGATTTTGTACAGCAATCTGTTTTAATATCCATTGTAGACAACATCAGAATTCTTGGATACATTAAAATGAGGAAACATATAGTTCTGAATACTATGTAGATTGAATACTATTTGATATTTGATAGAGCAAATTTTCTTTGCTTAAAATAACAGCAAAATATACAGATGATGCTAAGATAAATTTCATCTTCAAATTTTTCAGAAAAATTACTTTTTAAAGGTTAGCCTTTGAAATCCAGAAATGTTATGCAGAGATTCCAAGTCAGCAGTATCAAGTATTAAAAGCCTGAAAAGAAATAAAATAAATTTACTTGTTTTTAAAAAGGCTTAGTAAATTCATCTGAAATTCAACTTATTAAAAACTCAGCATAAACTTATTTTTTTAGAAGTAATTATTTTAAACTTACTATCACAGTTTATGAAATCAATACCTTAATTTGTTCAAATCATTAATCAATTGTTGATGTATAAACTTCAAGAACAAATAAATTGATACCAATTTAGAAAACTTAAGCACTCATAATAAAACCAACTTAAAAAAAGTATATAATCTGTTACGAAGTTACTAAGGAGTGCGTGATACTGTGTGTATTAACTTTCATTTGTATATATTACACACTCTTTCGTGTAAATAGTTCACTTCTGCAAACACCTCGTGCAATAAACGCGTATTTGAAAGCTCTGAAGTTTTCACTTTACAAGGAGTAATTGGATATACAAGCCAGCTGCAAGAAAAGTGTCCCCTACACATTCATAAAAAAGATGTAAATTATATATTATGAAAAAGCATGGAAATCGATAAAATTTAATTTTTGGTAGGGCTCAATATTTTGGTATTTTTTGTAAAGTTTAAATTAAAATTAACTGGTATTGATAATGTAGAATTTTAAAAAAATTAATATCTTGAATTCATACGGAAAAAACAATAACTTTAAGATCGGATAGAGTTTAGTTTGTAATTCAAAAAGTATACTATTAACATCATTATATTATTTATGTTTTTAATAAATAAGGAGTATTCTTTCTTCCTTAAATAACTATCCCTCTTATAAAAAAATGAATGTATCTATGTCATATAAGTTTTTATTTTTATAGCTAAACTGTTATTACCATTTTTTAATTTTGATATTATCAACAGATAACTCTTGAATTATCATTTGAAAAAAAAATATTATTAAACAATATGTTGAAGTTTTTAAATAAATTCAAATTATATCAATGCAATAACTATAAACTATTATATGCAATCAGTTTGATTCTTATGACCTTTTCTAATTCATTTCTATTTTTTTTTTTTTTTTTGTAAATATCTATTTATAATTACACAATTACTTAAAAGAAATAAATGGGGTAAATATTTTAACTACACTGAAACAATAATGTATAGGTATTTAATTGCATACATTTATAATATATTTTCTATGTGCAACTTATAATTGTACAAGAAATTAGAGTATAATTTCAAAGCTGATTAAAATAACAGAATTTTTTTAATGTGAACATTAAGATGCAGGGTAAAAAATAATAATGTATGTAATTATTGATTAGTTTCATAGCCCACAGAAGAAAAATAATTTTTTTTAAAAAACATAGCTCTAGACAGAAGTGAATCGAATATTTGATGCAGTCTATGATTTAGGTATAATCCGACCAGAGCATTTAATGAAAATAATTATTATCTAAATCATTAATTATCTAATATTTTTCCTTCATATGTATCTTTTATATACCTTCTACTATATATCTGCCCTTTCGTCCAAATCTTTCTTTTATACATTTTGGTTAAAGAAATGAATGTATCCATGTGTTACCCTTTCCTAGGACCATGGGAAGTATGTTTACTACCAAATTAATCAATCTTTGGATGAAGTTATGTAGGTTAGCATAGGTTCTGACAGTTTTTTCAATACAAAACATTGATGCTTCAGTTCCTATTTCACATAAAATGGACTGCCTTGATTTGTTACTTAGTTACTAATTAACCAAATTAAATTTATTGAATCAACTAAATGAATCACTTTTTTTAATGCAATCTCAATCCTAAAAATATTTTAATGTACCATGGCAAAGAAAAGAAAAAAATATTTTAAATAGTTAAAGAATAAGTCACCAATCAGATTTTATCCTTCTAATGAAATGCATTTTTCCTTTCTTTTTTCTTTTTTTTAATGTTTATATCAATGCAGGCAAAATTATGTTCATATAAATACAGGCATACATAATTTATTTTTATTTCAAATTCAAAGAAATGTAAAAAGTGATCAAATGTATCAAAATGTAATAATGCATCAAAATTTTAAAATAAAATTTTTAAAATGTTAAAATGTTTTGTCTTAATGTAATTCTTATATAAGAGAAATATCTTGATTTTTCATTTTTTAAGGCTATGTAGTCAAGGAGCATAAACTGCATATTGTTTACATAAACTTCACAGTCATCATAGTTTTTGAAATTTATGAATTTATATATTGATTTTAGCTCTCCTCTATAATATTTTTTAACTATATAACAAATAAGAAAGTGAACAATATTTTGAAATCTGCAATTCAATTACAAGAGTAAGAAGATATGCAGAGAAATAAAATTTAGAAAGTTTCATGTTTTATAGTTGTCAAAGGATTTATTTGGCAACTTTAGAATTATATTAAGATTGTTAAGCTCTATTACACATAATGCCAGCATCTGGGTGATATACATCTCAGTTGCTTGGTTCTGGAATTGGAATTGCTATAATAAGCAAGTAACCAAACATAGAAATAAGTTATTTTCTCGTGATAATTTTTATCTATTATAATGAGATCTATCACATATCTATTTGAACAATTGTCTAAATCTGTAAATAGCATATCTATACAATGTATCCATAAACTTAATTCAACATAATAGCGATACAATTTTTTTTTAACCACAAGAAGCAATAATATAAACATTTTATACACAGATTTTGTTGAGTTAAATTTGAATTGTCTGCACATGTAACAATTTAATATTTAAAAAAAAAATTCAAAAAGTATGACATTATCATGTTGATGACTAGACTCAAAAACATTATTAAAATTTTAATTATGAATAATATTTTCAAACATAAATAATGAATATGCACTTAAAATCATGCCTTTATATGATTATACTCACCGGAAAAATAATTTTAACCCAACAATAATTTTTAAATTATTGAAATAATCACAATTCATTACAAATTAATCACAATTAATAAACAAAATTAAAACTTCATTTTTTTTTAAGTGAACACTATTTCACTCTCAAAAACGAAGAAATCGCAATGAATCTAAACCGATAACTAATAAACTAGCTGAAGTCCTGTCATTAAATTTAAAAATGGTTACGCAATGTTTTGTTATTAAACCTGGAGTTGGTGATAAACAATAAGGCGTGTTCCAATTTATAAGCGAAAGGAAATGAAATAGCCGACAATAAATTCCGGATCGGTATATTCAAATAAACAATACCAACTTAATGACAGGAAATTGCCGTAACTTGGGGTTTATGAAGATTTAATTAGAACTAATCAGGAATTCCTAAGAAAATAGAACGACAATCGTGACGAAACAATTGAATGAATATTCAAACAAATGAAATAACTTTTCATGGAAGAATAATATAAAAATTTTAACAGAAACGTATACATACACATTATTTCTTTCTCGAAGAGGAATTTTTTTTTCCAGATAAAGTAAAAGATTATAAAAATAAATCATCGAAGTGTAAACATTCTTGGCATTTCAAAACGTAAAGTAAATGTTGCCAAACATCACAAGAAATAAAGAAAATACATATACACTTCTATTGTCTGTATAGTAACTGCGAATTTTGAATGAACTTGACGAATCCCTTCCAAGTATTTCGAATATTTATTTTCTAAACTCTATACCGATAAATAAGGGAATAAATATACATTCGAAATTATATTAACACGATGTTAATATGTGCAACTTACTTACTGTCGTGCAAGAACCGTACTAAAATTTTGACAATCACGGTCATAGATAATATACGCTATCACGTCGCCTTAATTTACCCCACCTCTTCACAATTCCACAGTTGTCCAGTATCGAGCACAGAGAAGAGAGGATATATCTTCGTGTTGCGGGAGGCATCACGCACGTTGTGTTAATCCAAATTGATGCTTACATTTGTTTCGGACATTTATCATTATACTAAAGAATCATTTGTTTTGATTATGCCGTTGTAAATATTTCCATTATTTAGCATTATATTGAGGAAGCATTAATAAAAGTAAGTTATTTAGTCCGAACTTTTTAATTTCACAAGTTTATAAACTTTTCGTAACTTCCAAGCGCTTGCACCTGAATAGATTATTTCTTTGTCGGGAAAATGGCAGTTTATTTGATGAATTTCATGTTATTAATAATGCTTGAATCTGGAACTTATAAAATACAATGTTAGAAATTTTACTTATTCTCTTTTAAAATTAAGAGCTTTTGACATTAAATGATATTTGGCGAAGAGTTTTGTTTATTTATTCTTAAAGGTACTTTTAATTTAAGAGAAAATAAACCTTTAGAATATAAATTGCAGCATTATTTTTATCATGAAAATTCTATTTCTTTTAACTTCAGAATAATTACTGGACATTTTACTGATAATTTATTTAGCAACCATTTTGTGTAAAATGATAAAATAATTCAGTTATCTTAGTTTGTTTTATTTAAATATAAATGGCTTTGTAATTGATTGTAGTTTCTTAAGGAGTACAGAAGAATTTTTAAAATATCTTTTTAATTCTATTGTAGCTTTTTCATGGCCTACTGAATAAAAATAATAAAATATTAACTGAATTAATACGAATGAATCATAATGGAGATTTAAAATAAATTGCTTATTACACGCTTCCTTAAAACAGAGTGTTTACTTTTCAGGGAAAAACATAGAAAACATTTGTTCTTTTCTTGTTAATAATTTTTAACATAATAATTGATATATTTAAAAAATTATTTATAAATCACGTATAAAAAATATGTGGTATATATATTTCTGCATCTCATAACTTTTGAAAAGTGTATAAATTTAAAAGGAAAAATATTTGAAATATTAAGAAATATCTGCAATGGAAGATTTTACTGCATTATTTTTAATGTAATATAAACCTTATACATTCCTCTTCATAATTCAGAACATGGGATTTTTTTATTACCTTAAATATTTTTTATTATTATTTATACATTAATTATAGAAATATTACTATGTGTGATATTGAGTACTTTTCTCTACAAAGATAATCCAGTAATTCAAATTTTGGTTAATTGTGCAATTATATTTTAAATCTTTTTGAATTTTGTTTAGTCTTTGTGATTGATGTTCAAGAATAAGTTACCATAATTACTATTCTGGTTAGTCACTTAGATAATTTGTTATTAGTTTAAAACATTGCATTCTGCTTATGATAGGAGTATATATCCTATTATAGATTAATCATTTATAATATACAATATTCTTTTGTGCTTTAGGATTTTAATAACTATTGCATTTTTATAATTAAATCTTGCATTAGAATTGACAGAAATGTAGCAATATAAAAAAATCTTTATTCAACTGACTTAAACTGACATTATTATATAAGAAGCACATCAAGTAGGTTGGTTTCTATGGCAATTGGTATTTTTGTAGCTTTTTTTTTTTTTTTTTTTTTTTTTTAAAGATTATGCACAAGTTTTCATTTTAAAAAGTTATGAGTAATGAATTATTCAAGTTGGAGATTTTTAATTTTGTATGCATTTGATAATGAATCTTGGAAAAATAATTCAATTTTTTTCACATATGTAGTTTACATAAACTGAGATCACAGGTATTTTTGCTTTTCATTTTTCTTTTACTTTTGAATACTTAATATATATAGGTACGTAGTATCAAGAAAAGTGCTCAATTGTAAAAAATGGTCCTTATCAAGTTCTTAGTTTTCTTGAGAAGTGCAAAAAGACTTTTTTGTTTCCACAGACATTGAATGTGATAAATGGAATTCAAAGTTTGCTTACTGGACATATCATAAAAGAAAACCAATAATAAAGAAGAAATCAGAGTAGGAATTGAGGATGTGGTTTGAGAATATCAATATGAATTAAAATAACACTTCATGACTTTTTAACCTCCTTCCCACTCCTGCTTTCTTAATCAGTGTGCATCACCATTTATTGAAATGTTTGAATGATTATTCGAATGGGTCAGTGCAAAATATGTAATGTATCATATTTTTTTACGATTCAGAAAATATTTGAATTAATTTTTTGTGTTTTAGATGGTGATAATTTTAATTTTGCATGATAAGTGTCTGTGTTTAACCATTTAAGTGTTCTTAACAAAGAATACACAGATTAATTTCATCATTGGAAAATAAGAATAAAGTAAAATGAATTTGATATATCAAAGAGATATATCGAACATGGGAGAAGCTACTCTAAAAATGCTCTACAATGAAGTCTTTTTAGTATGTTATACATTCTACCAAATTTTTTTGTTTATAAGTCATTTTGGAGCAATCCTTTGAATGACTTATTAAAGAGTTTTTACTTTATTGAGATGTAATTCTTTGCAGTGTATAATTATGTTAATTTCATAAAATCCCATTAAAATGAAATTTTTACTTGAGACCTTGAGTTTTCTATAATCAAGATTTCTTTCATTTTTTTAAAAAAAATTCTGCAATTAAAATATTATTTGTTGCACTAATTTCACCAAATTTCAGTTTTTTTTTTTTTTTTTTAAATTTATTACATCTGTTACTTAAACTTTTTGAAGAAATGAAGAGGAAAAAAAGCTTTTTCAAAACTTTTATATTCTAGAGTTCAGATTCTATCATTTTAAACTTTTTTTTTTCTTTTCCTTTTTGTATAATCTTTATAGAATTTTTGTTTCCCAATGAAATTTCTGTATAAGGTTTAGATAAAAGTTTGTCCTGATTAACAGACTAATGCACAGCATAAACCATTGAAGTGAAGAACATAAAATTTGAAAAAAGTTACTTCTTGGATATTAAAAATCCACTAAGAATGGATTTTTCAAAATTTTAGTTCCAGATTTGATAAAAAAAAAATAAAAGCAAATTAATTTTTAATAATAATTTATTAATAAAAATAAAATTTTCCTTTGTAATATCAAAATATATTATAGCAAAAAAAATATTTTTTCACCATCTTAAAGATTAAAAAAGTCGCTTTTCAATTATATCAATTTGGTTAAATGAATGCATTTTTTTTTTTTCTCCACTTTTAGTAATTTTTGAAAAATTAGTTCAAGACACTGTTTGTAGCAATTATTTTTATTGGAATGAAATTCAAAACATTATCATTGCTATATTGAATTGAGTCGTGATTTTACCACTATTATCATGATAAAAAAATGTATATATATATACTTTATTTTCTTTAATTTAAACTTAAAAATTTTAAAGCAATTCATTGAATACGATTCTTTAATTTATAAGTGTTATTATGCATTAATGCAATTGTGTTATGCTAAAAAATTTTTAAATGTATCATCTGACATTTTTTATTTTCATTTTGCTTTTATCTCCAGAATTGGTATATTTTTAAATCATTTTCATTTCTTCATAAAATATATAATCATAATTTTTTAACTTAAAATAAGAATTTTTTTTTTTTTTTTTTGCATATAGATTAAAAAGCAGGTTTTTATTAAATTTTGGAAATGTGAAATTTTTAATTTTTTTTCTATTGAAAAAAGTAATCTAAAAACTCAGTTATAACATGTCATTGTTTTATTATCAATTCCGTGGCAGTTTTACCTATCCTATGATGGTAACCATTCTGGTATGGTCTTGGCTTTATAAGGCTGAAAAAAAAAGATTCTAGATCACTAAATATGATGAGTTGATGTAGGAGGAAATTTACATTTTCCATTCTAGCTGTATCAAATCTTATTTGTTGCTGCATATATAAAAAGTATAATACAAAATTTTGGTTCTTGCTTTCCTTCTACATCGATGTTGATATTTTCAGAAATGACGTATCCATCCAAATTAACTCAAAATTTATTAATTTTGTGAAAATTTATTTAATTTTTGTGGCACCTGTAATTTTTTTTTTTTTTTTTTTTTTTTTTTGTGTGTGTGTTTCTGTCAAATTTGAAAAAACATAATTTGTTTTACTTAAAAAGACATTGTGCATAAACAGCAATATTAAAATTTAAAAACATACATTTAAGATTGATTTAAAAAATTTTTTAAATATAAACTATATGTTATTAGAGAACAGTAAACATCATATGCTTAGAAAATACTCAGATTTACGTATGTATGCATATACAAAGGTGCATTTGTTAAGGTGCTTAAAAATTGCTTGATTTCTGTAGCAGTTTCTCACTACCTCCTTGTACCTAGTTTATAATATAGTTGATCTATAAAAAGTATTCTGTTTTACTTATATATGTTTTTGTTACTATCAGTCAATTCTTATTAGGGAAATATTACATTAAAGGAGAACTTAGTTTTTAAAGTATTTACTAGGGAAAATGTAGTATATGCAGCAGTAGTAAAATTTCCATTGTAATGGGTGAAATAGTTACAGCTAAGAGGTGTCAAACAACAAAATGAAAGTTAAAATTGAAGAATATGTTATACATTTTCCAATAATGTTGGCCAAATTGTGCTAAATGTTAAAAAAAAAAAAAAAAAAAAAAAAAAAAACTAAAGATTGTTAGATTACTACATTTGGCAAAGTATTGTCATCAAAAAATCGTAGGTTTGCATTTGTGCCATATTCTTTAGTCAGGCCAAATGATATATTATTAATAGAATTTTGTAAACAATTTTTTTTTCTAAATAAATTTATTTGCATAAACTTTTTTTTATCTGCCTATTCATTACCAATGTTTCTTATCCATTGTATTTAGTTGTTTAGAGCAGTAAATATTGGTTGTCAGTTTATAAGAAAAAAGTCATTGTGAAATAATTTTATTTTATACAGTTTCAAATTGAATATGTTAGCATATAATCTGCTTTATGGGTTATTATAGCATAAAAATGGAGGAAATGGATACTACCGATCAGTCTGTGGCAACTATGGATTCTGCACCAAGTGTGAATTCTGTGCCAGAGACTCAGAATGAAACTCCAGTGGCTGTTGAGCAGATTAAAAAAGAAAAAACTGAAGAAGAGGAAAGTAACAAGAAGAATGATTTGAATAAAACTGCTTTAATGGCAGTTTTACAGTTTTTAAAGAAACATAATTTGCAGGTACTTATTATACTTTTAGAAAATTTCTAAATAAATAAGATGTGAATCTTGCATCTAGAGTGAAATGTTTTTTATAATTTCCATTTGCACCAAATTAAACTTTCCTTAATCATTTTATTGAATAATATAACAATAGATTGCAAATTAAAGTAGTAAAATAATCAAACTAATTAGTAATCCAGCATCTACTTAATTTTCATCCTTTTGGGTCAGTAAAAAATATCAAGTGCATAACATAGGGATATTAAAATGTTGACTTTTAATTATTGATGAAACATCTCATTGAGGGGCACCTCAGTTATGGAGATGAAACTTCCTGTATGAAGATGACTGGTTCTTGTCATTCTGGTTAGTATAATAATAATGTGGGGTTAAATTACTTCCTACCAATCACAGGACATGCCTTCTACAAGAGAGGTTGTGCTGTGGCCCATGATGGCCCTTAAAACTCAGCCTTAGTTCCTGCCTATTGCTTGTCATAGTATCAGAATCATTCAATTTTACAATATGACTTTGAGTAGATTGAGGTAGCTCAATTATATTTATTTATGCTTTAAAATAAGATCAGAATTTTATCTTTTATGAATACTTAGCATGAAACAGCTGGCCATTCAATAAAAAAGATGTTTCATTTCCTTTTATTAATTATACAATTTTAATAATATTTTTGTAAAGAATAAGATTTGCTACATAGTAGGAATTTTACTTTAGGTGTTATGAAATAATAAAATTATTGTTGATTATTATTATTGCATAAAGAATAATTATTTTCATCTGTACTTTCAGAAAATAATAAGTTGTTGAATTCTTTAAAAATTTCATAAAACTATTCAAGTTGCTGAGTTAATTTTTTTCTTTTTTTTCATATTCATTTTCAACGTATATAATTTTTAATCATTTATATAGATTTTTTTGATGTCATTAGCAGAATAATCACAAAATGTTATAGTCTGTTATGAATCTAAGTTTATTTTACCACTTTAATAGCTTTTATTTTTTAAAGTTTTGATAATGTGATTGAGATAATTAATAATGTGATTAGAATTAACTAGAAGGCTAATGTTAAATTTCTTTATCGCAGCATCTAAGATATAGCTTTGGATTTTACTGATGTATTTCATTTTTAAAAAATTTAGTGTTTTTAAAATTTAAAAAGAAAATAAGAAGAAAAAGTGTTATTTCAAATATATTTACTACATTTAAAGGAGACCGAAGCTATCCTTCGAAGAGAAACAAAAGTTACTGATGATGGTAAATTGCCAGAATCTGCTCAGAATGGGTCAGATGTGAGCAGTGTACTATCCACTTATAAAAGGTAATTCCTGATTTACAATAAAAAAATGTTGTAGATAATTAGAATGAAGTTCATTTATAATTATTCTCTATATGCCATGCTTGTTATTTAAGTATTATTTGTATGTCTCTTTAGTGAAGGAGATCCTGATATCTATGAAGATACATACGTTGGTCTGAAAAAGTTCATTGGCACTGCTTTGGATACATACAGAGTAAGTTGCATTTAAAAAAAAGTATCTTTATATAAAGTTCAATATTTTTGTAATGTTGTCTTTACTGTAATTCAGATATATCATATTTTGGTACTTGTGTGTCAACTACATGGCATTAACAAACTTTTAGCTTAATCGCATGTCATTGGTAAACATAGTCATATTTGGCCATGATGTGATATCTTTTTTTCTTTTTTGCTGTTTAATTACAGCTGCAATTAATATGCAAAATTTATCTTTTAATAATGTATGTATAAGTAAGTATTATGTATGTATGTATATTGTCTTTTAGTAATGTATATAGATCAGTTATAATAGCAATTATCATTTTATTAATTTCCTCAAAAATTTATTTCTTTTATATATTTTCGTTATTTTCTTTTATGGTTACATAACATTCAAAAGTTTCTGCCTAGTTAATATTCAAATTGCTGATTTTGTGTTAAAATGTATATATATGCGAACAATATCAGTTTTTTTTTTTTTTTTTTTTTTTAATATATATATATATAGTTTTGGGGATTATAAGAAAGTTCATTGTTTGCTAAGTTTAAATCTTTTTGTTTTAATATTTATAATTGCTTTGAGATTGATCCTGTGATTTTAATTAACAATGTCTGGTTATTTTAAATAATTGTTGAACTTCCAGATGATTATAAATGCAGTTTACCTTTATTGTACAATTACATTTAGAATCCCAATAGTATCTTTTGATTCAATTAATGTGTTAAAGTATTTGGTATTTAATGATGTTATTCATTTCTTTCAGCATGAGCTGTCAATGATTTTGTATCCAGTATTTGTTCACATGTATTTAGAATTGGTTTATAATGAGCATGAAGCCCAAGGTAATATATTTTCCTTATTTGTATATTATGTTTAAAAAAATAAATAATTAATAAAATATTTATTTGTAAATTAAATTTTTGAAAAACTTTTACTATAAATACTTCTGTCAGTCAATCCAACATGGTTTCAACGTATTCTTTTAACATTGAATCTCAGAATGATACTTTATGCATTATTCTTCCTTAAATTTATAAGAGCTAATTGTTTGCATTCTAAAAATTTTTATATTAATATGGAATTCCTTAACAGAAGATATATCATAAAATTATCATATGTTTATGAGAACAGGTAGAGAGCAAGTACCTTTTCTTATATACAGCAACTTGAAAGGATTGATCTTCCGTATGTGCTGAAGATAGAGAAAATTTCCCATTTTTATTTAAATAATTATTTTCTGTTAGAGTTATTTATGAAAGTTATATAATATATAAATTTAATTTTTAAGAAGTTAATGCATTCTTTGGTTTTTATTTTTAATAATATTCCAAATGATTTAAAAGATTTTAGTTTTTGAAAATATTTAAATTAAAGATCAAGAAATTTTGAATGGGTCATTGTTTATGACATTACCCCCCCCCATCATTGTTATTACTTCAAATTATTATGATTACTAATGTTAATGATAATTCAATTATTTACTAATGAGTTTTCTCATAGGCTCGTATTAAAATTTTTAATGTTCATTTATATGCTTATAAATTTTTTTAAAAGTGAATTGGGTGTTTTTGAACTCAATATGCTTATTTGCTAATTTGGGAAGATAAAAAAAAATCTAAATGAATTAATTTGGAACCTACAGTACAGTTATTTTGTTTTATTTCTTGTATTCTTCAATAATTATGCATAACTTTTATTTGCAGCAAAATATTTTATGGAAAAATTTGGTCCAGAACAAGAGGAGTATTACCAAGATGATATCAAAAAGCTATCTTGTTTAACCAAAAAAGAACATATGAAAGGAAATGAACTGATGGATAGTTTTCGGTAGGTATAAAATTCTTCCAGAAATTCCAAATGGTTTATGAGAAAATATGCTTTTTTTTTTATATTGTAAAAGTGTTTTTATTGGTGCTTCTAAATGCCATTTAATATGCCTTTTAAAATACTTGAAAAATCTGAAGAAAAGTTTGTTTGCTATTTTAGGTTACAATTATACACTTTTTTGAATTTATATGACTTTGAACTTATATATGCTTTATATATTTTTCCCTTGGACAGATCTGGACAGTTTACAGTTCGAATGTCGAGAGATACATACAACTTTCTAAAAAGACATTTGCAAGATAAAAGAAATACTGTACTTCAGAACATTATCCAAGAACATCTATATCTGGATGGTGAGATCTTATTCTAAACTTTTTGAATATGTGGTTAAAATATAAATAAATCAGCACTATAAATAAATTTACTTTCATAAGCTGAATCATGTAGCAATGGAGTCAGAAAAATCGAAGGTCTACTTAAATATTCATTAACATTAATAAATTTTGCTATGGGTAAACTATACTACTGTCTTTCAGAGTTCTAACTTGAAGGACTTCAGCTTAAGCATTTTTTTTACTCTTCAATATTTATTCAGAGTTTTTGTTTATTTTTATTATTTTCTAAAATTTTGTTTGTAAAAATTCTATTCTCCTTATTGAATCAATAACTTGCAAAATGCTGATAATTTTTTCTTACGAAATTTTCAACTTTAATTCAATCTTATTTTTAATTTGTGATTGTCTAATTTTAGAAATAAGTTTTTTTTGTCATCAGAGATCATGTTTATGAATTAGCAAAATATGTTGAGTCATTGATAAATTATTAAAGCATCTGTAAATTAGTATTGAATTGCTATCGAAAGAAGATTATACAACTCAAAGCAGATTAATATAATAATATTTTCCAATTACAGTTTATGAAGGGATATCAAGAACTAAACAACAGATTGATAATACTGCTGGTGCACTTATTGGTGAAGCTGCAAGACAAGGTATGCAAATATTTTTTTTCACATTTTTAAAGGTATAAACAAGTGAGAAATCAATACCCAATTTATATTTTTTTTAAATCTAAATTTATTCTTTGATAGGAAATAAAAAATAATTGATATTTTTTATTAATAAAATGCTTTATCATGGGGATAATGATTACCTTTAAATCGTTTTGACTTTAGTGCTTCAGATTTTTTATTCACTTTTTTGTTAAATTAATGCCAAAGTAAGATATGAAATATATTTTTAAAATCCTTGTATTGCTTAAAACTGCTATATAAGTTTATTTAAATATAAAGATTAGCAAATGTAAATAAACATATAAACCAATTAAGTGCTGAAGTTATTAACCATTAAAGATTTAGGCATTGAATGTAACTCATGGTAATTGAATTGAATCTGCACAATTTTGGATATATTTTAAATTTTGACATTCAAGATACACTTTGGAAATAAATTTATGAAAGAAAATGAAAATGGAATTTTGAGAATGCTGTGTTTCATTATAAAATTAAATATTTTCTGAAGCAATGTTGTCTTGTCTGCACTTTTTTTTTTTTTTTTTTAAATAGAGTGTGATACAGGCTAATATCTTCTGTTGCGGTGAATGTTGGCTTTTGAAAGAAAAAAGAATTCCTTAGTTTGTGTCTTTTCTTCATGACTAATGTAGTAGTAAACTTTTAAGTAGTCATGACTACTTAAAAGAATGAAATGATATATTTAAGATATAGATAAGCAGATAATAATTTTTAAAAATCTGAAATGAACTTAGATTATAGTAGAAAGAGATGTGGTTTTAATAATCTTCCTTCTTAAAAATATTATTTGATAAATATTGTGTACTTTTATTTTAAAATGATTGTAATTTTAATATCCAAAAAGAATTTTCTCAAACAAATTCTTTATTTGTAAACAATTATTTCTTTAAAAATATTAATATCCTCGTATGCTTTAATCAATATAATAATATTAAATAAGTATAAATATTTAAATACAAAATACCTAAAGATGCCAAAATAAGTGTTAAAAAGTGTTATATATAAATTACAAAGTGTTATATATAAGTTACAAAGTGTTATATATAAGTTACAAAGTGTTATATATAAGTTACAAAGTGCTATATATAATATTACAATAGTGTTTTAAAAGTTTTAGCATTCAGCAGCGTGAATTTTATGAAATAATCTGTTATTTATTTTCTTGTTGAGGATTTTCTCCTAATTTGTTTAAAACCTGATATTGAATTATCAAAGTATCAATTAACTGAATTTTGATAAATGGTTCTTTTAATGTTTATATCAGCTCATTGTAAATTGTGAAAAGGCTGATACATTAGCTGTATGCCTGCAAAAATAAAAATTTTTAACCTATGCTTAGTTTTAGTTATTATAAAATGTAAGAATATCTAAATATTTAAGATTTGACATGGATGAAAATATGGAAACAAAATTTGAATACATGAGAATTTTAAACTGAATCAAATTTGTTTAGAAATTGAAAGTTGTAAGAAAAGCATTTTTTATGTATATTAAATGAATTCAATTTCCAAAGTTTAATTATTTATTTTTACCACACTAATTAGCAAATAAAGCCAAAGTCTATTATGGTTTGTTGAAAGAGCCTGAGATTCAGATACCATTAGATGATGATGAAGAAGGTCAAGATGGGGAGGAAAAACCAAAAGTAATATTTTTTCTATTATCTAATAGGCTTACGTTTTTTTTTTTTTTTTTTTTTTTTTAAATGTAGATCTTTGATAATTCTAACTAGAAACATTCATTTAAATTCTTCATTTAAATTTTCTCTGAAAATATCTTTAAAAAAAAAAAAACATATACAGTATTTTAACCATCTGAATATTCATCCTCAAAGGATTCGATGTACTTTCACATTTATTTCTTGCTTCAGTGAAAAGCATTTTCTTAATTATCTTGCTGTGTATGTTAACATTATGAAACTATTATGAATTTGATCTATGCTCTTACTTAAATTATAGATCTTTGGCAAATTTTGAGCTAAATCCATCAAGAGTAAGATATCTATCTAAATATACATAAACATATTAATTCCAAATTGTAAAAAAGATATAAGCCATTCAATATGTTATCAAATTATAGATTTGTATTGAATTTTGAAACAAGAAAACTATTATGGAGAAGACTTTGTCTGTTTCTTTAGCGGGAAAGTAGAAAAATTTGAGGAAAGAACATTTCCAGTTAAAAAAAAAAAAGGGGGCTTTTATTTTGGAATGTTGATAAAGTAATATTGCAATGCTCTAAGTGCTTAATGATGTGTTAGAAATTTAATCAGTTATTCAAAATGAATATGTATGCTAGTAATACTCTTAAAAAGTGAATTGCAGTATTTGTGTATTAATTGTATGCAATTGCAAATAGTTTTCATCTAATTTCCCTAGTTGCTACAGAAATTAGATGAAAACTATGGAGTTACAGATACATAATGAAAAATTACAGAAATTTTTTTAAAAAATGGAGACCATGAACATACTCTCTTCCCGAATCTTCATTCACAGTAATGCTGGTAGAGATGAATTTTTAGCATAGTTATGAAGAAAAGAAAAACACATGGAATCTTGTTCCAGCATGAATATGAAACACTAGTTTCTATTCATTACAAAAATGTATGTGGGAGTTTGATATTACTCTGAGTAATGACTTAAATAAAAGTGCTTGTTATTTAATGAAAAAAATTGTAAATGTTTAACAAATAATGTTAATTTTTTGTGATTAATAAAATTGTATTGAGTGCTTTAAAAAAAGTTATTTCATTTGTTGCTAATAATAAGTGTGTGTTAAATAATTTTAAATAATGTTTAAACATATTTGTTTTAATTAATTAAAATTCTTTGAAAATATCAATCCTTCAATAATTTGTCGATACAACTTTATATGTAATATGTTGGTAAGAGGTGTTATTGATTTCTGGGTAACCATGTTGGAAGGTATGTGCCATTGATGAACTTCTGACTTAATTGCATATCTTTGATGAATTAATTCCTAGACTAACATGATATTTTTGGTAATTAATTGCTGGTATGTGGTTGATTCACCAGTACGTAAATTCTTTTATATATATTTCAATTTGGGGAGGGGAAAAAAGCATTTTTGTATATCACTTCAAGGTTTATTTTTATTTGTTTATTAATATATATATATATATATATATATATAATATATATATATATACACATTGTAGTTTCTTTTGTTATTCTATTGATAAGTTTTTTTTTTTTTTAATAGAAAAAGAAACAGAAAAAAGATCCACTTTTATCTAAGAAAGGCAGAAATGATCCAAATGCTCCTCCACCAAACAGAATACCACTTCCAGAATTGTAAGTTTTTGAAATTCTTTGTGTGTTCATGATAATTTTGTTGGCCATATATGTTCATGTGTATTGTTGATTATCGTCTAATCTTGAAAGATTTATATGAAACAAAGTAAGTGTTTCAAAATTTTGAAAACAATTAAAGCCATGCATTTTTTATTGTATTAATAGACGTGATGCTGACAAATTAGACAGAATAAATGCCTTACGAGAGGGCCTAAAGAGAGCTCGCTTGGGACCAAATAATCTTCCGTCAATTTGTTTCTATACATTTTTGAATTCCCATGGAGGGTGAGTTGAATTTTCTAAAAATTTATCAAAAATTTGCTATACATGGTATACATTTTTGTTATAAATCATAAAAATGATCCTATATGTGTATTGCATTGAAGTATTGGAGAAATCATTGTTTAATGAAAGACATAAAGCAGAGTTTAGATAAATGAAATATTTGTTTTTCAAAATAAACTTCACTGAATTTAAACTTACTAATTTGCATAGTTAAGTGCTATTCCATAACACCTCCTCCCCTTTACTCTTTGAATAGTTTAAAAAAAAGTTTTGACATCGTCTGTTGTATATTGCCTGTCATCATTTTCTTCCTATATTGTGTAGCTTTGATTTAAAAAAAAAAAAAAACTGGAAATTTTTAAAATACTTATGTTATTGAAAAGTGCTTGCAATGAATTTGTCATGCATTGGAATATATATTTTTTAGTCCGAAAACATACTTTATTTTTTAACATCTTTTATAAATAAAAATTATCAAACTCAATTGAATCATTCGTATGTGCAACTTGAAGATGTGCCCATCTAGACTGGTCTATTATCTTTTTAACACCTCAAATATTAAAAAGATAAGATCTATGTTATAAAATTTGATGTACATTACAAAGTATTTATAATTCTTTTAATCTATTTTTTGTACAAAGTAAAATCTTTTTCTAATGATAATGTTTACAAATACTCAAATCAAAACTAATTATGATAGTATTGAAACAATTAGTGATCCATTAAAAAATGTAAAACGTAATGCCAAAGTCTAAAAAAATACTGCTTAAAAGAAATATTAGCAATAACCTACAATGAATCAGCGTAAATATAAAATTATAATTGTAAAACTCAACCCTTTGTCCTTTGCTATAATCCAGCATTAAAAAAATGTAAATAAAGTATGAATTTTTACGATCCCAAAATGAATTTTTAAGTTTATATGCATATTGGTGAAGCCGTTATTAAACATTTAAAAAAAAAATTTCCGAGTTGCTTAATATCAAAGCAGAAGTTGGGATTTATGCATCTGATAATATTGCATAAATCCCAACTTCTGCTGACCAAAGGGTATATTTCTAACTTCACCTAACATTAGATTTTACTGATTTATTCTAATTTTTAGACAAATTTAAATTATCCTCACTTTTAAATTAAAATCTTTTTTTTTAATCCTCATCGAAAATTAAATTATTTGGCTGGTTTCTCATTGCCTTGCATTAAAGTATGGATCTAGCAATTAATTTCATTTCCAAATAGGGAACTCTCTTTTAGATGGATAGAAGGTTTGAATGCTTTCCAGTTCAAATTTTGATCCTTTCCCTGGTAATATGCATGTCTCATCTCGTTAAAAGGACTATGGGTTGAAAGGCATAATTTACCATTTAAAAATTTGGAGACAATTTTTTAAAAATTTTAAATTACATGCTTTTATCTCTTCCAAAAACTATTTAGGACAACTGTATCCTCTTCAAAAGTGTCTGCACTTGCAACATCACTCTCAGTATTATGTATATATAAATGTTATGGTCATTATGATTAATCAGTTATTATTAATAATTAATTAATTGCATTGATTAAACCATTGACTGTAGCAACATATATATTGGGGATAATAATAAAATAAATAGGGATGATAAAAATAAGTTATATTCAAGTATTATTTACATAAATCTGTAAGCATTATCAATTATTTACTTCCTTTTTAATCAATATATTTATTTATACAAGTTATTAGTTTGAAAATATTGCATTTATTTTGTTTTCTTTTCTGAAAAATGCAAATATAAAGCTTCTTTCACTTGGTAGATTACTTTAATTTTGCATGCATTCATACCAAATGAAGAAAGAAAAAAATTTTTTAGAGATATCAAGGTGTTTTCAAATTTGATTATTCATAATCTTTAAAATTTAAAACCTTGATAAAATTTAGAATTTGGAAAATTGTCTTACAAATTTCATATACATAATTATATTTCATTATTTATATAATTTATTTTAATAATTACATTTGCAGTGATTTTCATTTATTTCTACCAATAATTTGATTTAAATTTCAAAGTATCAGCAATTTCAAGCTATACAATATAGCTAATTACGGTAAAACCAAAGGTTTTTTTTTAATATAATTTGTGTCTTAAGTAATAGTTTTAATTCTTAACCGTCTCTTCCAGGTGCTAAAAATCTGAATTAAAATTTTCTCAGTGTTGTCACTTTCAGTTTATTGTTGATTTATTTGAAACAGTTATTTTGCTGATTGTGCATACATTTGAATTTTTGCTTTATTATCAAATGCTGATACAAATTATGAGTTACATTAGAAATATTGCATTTAAAAAAAATTTTTTTTAAATGGCATAAACAAAAAAAGTGACGGGAGATATGCTCTACTCTTAAAATACAAGTACTTTCTTTGCTATAATGCACTTTCTCTTATTTGTAGGTAGGGGAGAGAACAGGCTCTATAAAAAAAATTGAATTACAGCTCCTAATTTTAATTTTATATTGCAGGGTAACTTGTGCTGATATTTGTGAAGACTCCAGTCTATTAAGTGCTGGTGCATCTGATTCACTAGTAAGGATTTGGAGTTTAAACAGTAATAAACTAAAAGCAATGAAACCAGCATCGGAACTGGAACATGTGGACAAAGAAGCTGGTAAATATTATGAAAGATTTTCTTTTTTAAACAAATTGATAGTTAAAGCATCTAGCATCAAAAACTAAATTTGCCTTTAAACCATTCATCGCTTATAAAATAATGAAATATTTCATTTTTTTCCCCTTTAGGATTATCATGTATATAATTTTTTTTTATAAATATTGCTCCCAAATGTTAAAGTTGTTAGTTCTAAAAATGGATTTAATTTTTTTATTAATTTTAATATTTGAAAAAGGATTATTGAAAATGAAAATGGATCCTTGGATTTTTTTTCTGTTGTAATTTTTGTTTCCAGAATAAATATTCCATTCTCTATTTGAAAGCATTTAATGCACTTTGCTGCTTTCATATCTTTTTTTGTAGGAATTAGAAAAAATATTACATGTTTTGCTATATTTTCTCATATTGAGATATGTAAGTTATTATCTGAATGCAGTACCACTTTTCTTCACATGGAAATTCATTTACAGTTGCATTTGTTAAAAATATTGTTTCTATAAAGACAGCTAAGAAATTGACTGATCAAATTTCTTGAATAACTTTCAAAACTGGCTGTTTATAATCATGATACAGTCTTCTAAAAAATTTTAATTTGAAAGCTGATGTTTAAAAAAAAAATCATTGATAAATGTCAAGTTGTGTGTATATCATATACTCATAAAGATTGAAGGGGGAAACAAGCACAACACACTCTTATCATATATTTGCATACATAAATATCAATCAGTCAAAGAGTTTTCTCTTTGTTTCCATCAATGAAATTATTTTCCATTTGATTTTTATAACTGGATCCTCATCTACTGTGTCATGATAATAAATGAACAACAGAATTCATGTATATTTTATACATTTTATCTTTCTGCATATTATTATTCCAAATAATTTTTTAAAGATGAAAATCTTTATAAATAGTTTCATCGCAATATAGGCTTGTAAATTCTGTATATAGTTATTTTTGTTTTTTTTTCTACTGTTTTGGTATTTAAATTAAATTTCCATAACATACCCACCAAACTGTTCAGTGACCAGAATGGTTATGGATATGGGGATATGAGACGGTGTTCTGTTCTGCATATCATATAAGATTTGTTTTGTTAAAATTTGAATAATAATGGGTTTTTTTCCCCCCAGATGATGTGCTGTATCGAATGATGGATGAAAAAAATGCTACTGATATGAGAACGCTCATTGGTCATAGTGGTCCAGTGTATTCCACTAGTTTCAGTCCAGATAAGAATTTATTGTTGTCTTGTTCAGAGGATTCCACAGGTTATTTATATTCTCAATATGCAGTTATTTGTTAATGTAATTTATGTATGTACTACTCATCCATGAAAAGTTTTTTCGAAATATAAAGCAGGAGAGAAAATTCTAATAAAATAACTTCTTAAATGGGAGGAGAGAACATACTTGTAAACTTGAAGCTAGGAAGCCCTTGTTAAATGTGTGCCATATACTATTGATTCATGGTGTTTCCAGCCAAATTGAATTTTGCACCATTAATTTTTTTTTTGAAAAAAAATCTTTTTAAGCAAATCGTATTTTTTAAAAATAATTGTACCTTCTCATGAATTATCCTTTTTTTTATCAACGGCCATTTCAAAATCAGTCAGTTCCTATGTCTTTTTTTTTTTTTAATAATTTGTTTAACTTTTTATAAATTAAAAATACTATATCTTCTTCACTATCACTGCTTTAACATCAATTGGTGTTAGAAGTACATCTAATTCTTTCTCATTTCTTGATCATCAGTATGTGATTTCTGCATCTCCATTACTTGAACATCTTGCTCCACATATTACTTTTGCAGTTTATGCATTCCCTTTTTTTTTTCTATACAACTTGATTGAATTATAAATAAATTTTTATAAGGTAAATTAAAAGAATAATTGAGATACATTTGAGCAAAATCGTATTCAGCAAATTCATGTTCATCAAGGATTAATTTTAGTTCATTGTCATGTTTGCAACTTTTTAAAAAATGTTCATATATGAAGTAAATAAAGATTAAGTATTGCAATTTTCTGAAAAAGATTTAGATGTTTGTAATGTATTTTTATATGAAGGAAAATGACTAAAAAATTTATTGTTTTTAAAGTTATTGATACCTACTTGAAAGCTTGTAGGTAGATATCTAACAATTATCATATGTAAACAATATATTTTGTTTATATATTTTATATAAACTTCAGATTTTTAAATATTATTTTAGTTATAATTGAATTAAAACTTCAGTGATATTTTCTAAATTGCTCTAGTAATTTTGAAATTAATTTGTTTCAAAGTCAATAATAATTAAGAAAAATGAAGTCACGAATTTGCCTTCATCATTTGTTGTTTGGTAAAAATTTACTTATACAGAAGTTTATTGTGCATTATTTTTTCTTTGCTATTTCTCCTGGCTTAAGAATATTGGTTTAATTCATTGGATTTTAATAAATAGTGTATTAAATCACAAATTGATATTGTAATAATTGAATATGATTTTTTTATTTATTAACTTCTTTAAAAGTTAATAACCCACAATGGCTTTTTTTTTTTACAGTGACAGAAATTGTATAATTTGTCTACATGAAAAAAAAAAGTGTTTTGTATGAATATTACAGTAAAAGTGCTTTTTTTTTATTTTAACAGTTCGATTATGGAGCTTACAAACTTGGACAAATGTAGTTTGTTATAAAGGGCATTGTTTTCCTGTGTGGGATGTCAAGTTCAGGTAAGGAGTCAACATGCATTTTCCCCACAGTTTGTTTTATTTTTTAATCTTTTTCTCAGCCTGTTTCATGATCAAAGGAAAACTTGAGTAATATTTTTTTGCTTTTCAAAAACCATCTTTATTGCTTAAAATGAAACTTATTAGTATTTCACCGCTATGGGAAAACACTAATTTTATTGCTCTTGGCAGTTTTAATGTTAACATACCACTTCTATGCATTTGGTTGAAATTCAAGTTGTATATTTCCTTGGCTATTTAATAATAATTTAACATATTTATTTTTACAGTCCATATGGATATTATTTTGCATCATGTGGTCATGATAAAGCAGTTCGTCTATGGGCAACAGATTACCATCAACCTGTGAGGTTATTTTCTGGACATGTTTCTGATGTAGATGTAAGAATTCTTTTTGTTTCTAAATTCTGTTTTTAAAAAACATGATTCTTGTGAAACTTAAGCTATTAATCATTTTTGAGTACTTTGTATTTAATTTAATTTAAACTTATATGCTTAGAATAATGTATATAATTTGGTATGAACTCTGATTGTGAGCCAATAACTATTAGAGATTGGTAGATATAAAATGCTCTAAATAATGTAAAAAATTATTTTTTTATATTTGAGTTAATAAAGGTATTTCTAAGTTTTAAACAGTTCTCTCTTTTAATCATGCTTCATAAAATTTTCTTGACACACTAATATTTTTAACAAAAATAATTCTACTCTTCTGCAGTTAAAACTAGTGAAGTTATTAAGCTTTAAATATCGCTAGATTCAATAGTCATTTGAAGTGAGGTCTGCCAATCAGTGAGCAATACTTGATAAACAGTTAGTTCAAGCATTTTTTGTTTTGATTGCCTTAAAGTTGATTTTAATGAAATAAAGTTCAAATTTTATGACTCAATCATTCAATACATAAAAGTGAATTGTTTTTACTCAAAATTTTGGTGTGTGTCAAATATTTTGTTAAAATACTAATAGGACAAAAGAGGATGATTGTACAAAAATGTAATTTATTTTTCCCTTCAATTTGTTGAGTCAAACAAAATAGAACTAAATTTTTTAAGCCCTTTAAATAATTTTTTCTATTAGAATTATATGACTGTCACTTTTGGTTTAAGATTTAACTATTGGATCATGAGTAGGGTGGACATTTAGTATAATAATTTACATTTTTTTTTGCATTTGGATTTATTTTTGCTAGCTTTTGCAATGTTCTCTTTCTATCCTTCTTTGTTTATGAGATCATTGTTCTGTACTTTTTTCTTTATTACATTTCTTAACAAAATATTTAAATATAGAATAAACAAATATTTGTGTTTCAATTTTACAACCAATAAACTTTTGTTTAATAAACTTAGTCAAATTATTGCTTTTTAAATTTATATATTAATCCCTTTTTCCTACTCTTATCTAAGCTCTGTGGATAAGCAGTTACCCAATTTTAAAATAAGATTAAAAGTAGAATTATAATAAAAAGAAGAATAAAGAATATTTAAATATGTAATAAATTTGTTTATTTTGCAAGCAGTTGCTTTCATAAAATAAATGAATTTTTTTTATTTTTGTTTGCCTTGCAGATTCCTTTAAAAAAACTTTGCTTCTTTTGAAATTATAATGTATAATTATATGTTCATGATTTAGAAATAGTGCTTTGAATAAGTTCCAAGAGTAAAGTTTCTTATTTATATTTGTTTATCGTACATAGTTTTTTGTTCCCATTTAAAGATGATTTGCCTACTTTTTTTTTTTATTTATGTTCTTGATTATATTGTAAATATTTGGTCTATTTTTTTTTTCAGTGTGTCCAATTCCATCCAAATTGTAATTACATTGCTACAGGCTCAAGTGATCGCACAATCAGGCTGTGGGACATTTTGTCTGGCAGCTGTGTCAGGTTTATGACAGGGCATAAGGTAATTAATTTTTATATAGTTTATAAAATTTTATTACTTTGAATCTTGCATTCTTCCTTTTGCTGTATATATTAATCTCATGGTTAAATTTCAATTTGGAAGCTGAAAATAGTTTATTTGCATATGCAACTTTTTAAAAAAGAAAAGGGGGAAGATCCCAGATTTTTTCAATTCTGTATTTTATAACTCTTTGTTTTTTGAGTGGGATTTTTTTTTTTTTTAATGCTTGTAATGTTTTGAAAGTAAATGAAATTCTTTTTATTATTATTCCCCTTTTAGATTATCGTAAATTTCCTCGGATGACTGAACTATAGGAAAAGTCTTAAATCTTTCAATGATACATATTCAAAACTGTTTAGATTGCCTTTACTAGCTACAGTCTAATATCATATATATATTTCATGTTTGGAATAGGAATATTGCATATGAAATAAACTGGGCAGTATAAAAATAAAATACAGTTTCATTTTTATTAGAATTTGAATTATCTTCCCATAAATCACAAACTATATTATTTTATTATAATGATTCTAATGTTTATTCTTCTAATTTATAGTTATTTAGTTTCTTTATAAAAATATCTTTCAAATCAAATATTATTGTTTCTGAATTTTTAAAAATTCACAACTTTTGGATAAAAAATATATCTATGGATATTTTTGTCATAATTTGATGGGGGGGGGAGTTGAATGTTTTTAATGAATGAAGCATAACTGCAAGTATTTTGATTTTAATCATTAAATTAAATATTATGTTTAATGTTATTATGCTTATGTTAATTAATTAAATATTAATTAAATTAAAATTTTTCTTTCTTTCCATTTCAGGGAACAGTTTATAGTTTGGCATTTTCAACATGTGGACGATTCCTTGCTTCTGCTGGTTAGTTATGATTTTTTTTTTTGTAATGTTTATGAGTAAATCCAAAAGATTATTTCTTTTTTAATATGCATTTTAAAATTATAATTGTTTAATCTATTTAAAAATTGACTTACTGTAATTTATGTACTCATCCTTTTCTCTTCAGGTTCTGATAAAAAAATTCTCATTTGGGATGTCGCTTATGGTCATCTTTTAGCAGAACTTGCCAGTCATACTGATACCATTTATACATTGAGCTTTAGCCGAGAAGGGGCTATTTTAGCATCAGGTATGATTATTTATTATATTATTATTACTGTGTTCCACACACACACACAAAGAACTTTTCTTTTATGAATTTTGCTTCAAAAGATGCATTACAGCTTAAATTTAAGGGAATTATTTTTTGATGCACACTTTTGCATATATTCATGTATAAACATCACAGTTCACATTGTTGAAGGAATTCATTGATGCATTGTTGTAATGCTTTGATTTTTCTGATGAATGCCTGATACATGTTCTTTCGTAGGGCAAATGCTCAGATACTGGCTTTACCAACAACTAAATACTTTCCTTCTGTATTGCCATGCATTCAGTATACAAGATCTTTCAATTCCAAGAATAATGGTTTTCCTACCTGGCCTACACTTACTCTTTTTAACATTTCTCTGACCAATCTACTAACTTAGATTATCATATTCTGATAATCTTTTTTTGAAATAAATCAAAATTCAATATCTTTTTGAAAAAAGCAATAAAATTCTTATGTTGGGATTTTTTAAAAACCTTTTCTGTCATGAAATAATAACTGTTTATTGCATTCATCTTAAATGACAATCAAAATAATGTTTCCTTTAAATATATTGAATACTGAAATCATATTAATTAGTCACTGTGTCTAGAATTTATTATTTCAGCAGGATAGAGTGACTTATTAGTAATAAATAAGTTTTATAATAGCTACTCCAATATTGATGAGTAAAAGGCATAAAAAATTTCTTTATTTGCTTAAAATATATATAATTTATTTGTTGGTATTAGAATTCATTATTTATTTGTAAATATCTGGGAATCTGTGAAAAAATTTTGTATTATTTTCTATAATATTTAGTTTTTAGTATAACTAATATGAAATGAGTTGTTTTGGAAGAAATATGTTTTTTTCTTTGTATTTATTACAATAAGCAATTGAAGGGATATTTGTTGAAAGAATATCTTTCTAACACTCAGTCACTCTGATATTCATTACTCATTATGCTATTTCTCCTTAAAATTGAAATAATAAAGATGTGATTAATCTGCCTAATTCTCATACCATTGTCAAAATTAGCATTCTATAAAAGTATATATAAAATTTTGCAGGCTGAAAAATGAGTATCCCTCACTTCTCTAGAAAATAGTACAGTAGTAATTTCACTGTGAAAAATGTGTGAAATAACTTATGAATAAGTTATAAAGAGTGAAAAAAAATTTTTAGAATTGGTTATGCATTTAAAAATCTATCAAATGCAATGAGCGTTTAGCATTGCATTTCATTGCATTGTATTGAGCGTTCATGCTGAATTTACAAAAAGATGCATGAAAAAGATACTATGAATCTCAAAGATTAATTATGGTAATTTACATGCATGTTGAATTAAAGTGTTCAGTTTTAATTTAAAATAATAAAATTAAGTTAGGTGATCAAATTGCTGTTTATAATGTTAGGATATTTCTTTGATGCTTTTTCTGATAATTAGAATTTTGTCTTCATTAATGAGTATTAAGTTCGTTTTTCTTCATTAACAATGATTAATGTACATTTAATTATTTAATTTCCAAATTAATCTTAAAAGTACTCTTGTTTACTTTGAGAAAGAATTCATTTTAAAGAAATCCTTATATATTCTAAGTGATGTAATTTTTAATTATAATTTCTAATATAAAAGAATGAAAAGTGTTTGCCCATAAAAACATTTGATTTTGCAGTGTTGTTTTAAGAGTACAATTAATTCATTAGTTTGTTTTGAATTAGAGGAGCACAATCTGATTTTTTATTTCATTTTTAATATTACATTGCTTAATTATGGACATTTGCATCTATTTTATATTAAAAATTTATCTATAAATAATTAGCTTATTCCATTTAAAATTGTATTTTAACCTTCAGTATATATTTGTAGTGTATAATTCTCTGTTGTATATATTTTTGGAAGAGAAATAATGAATTATATGTGTTTATTTTCTGACATATAAAGAAATTATTTTTGTGCTTATATTTTCATATTCAGATTTGTTACTGTTCTTCCCCTCTAAATAAAATTTGGATATGCTATATCTAATTAATAAAATAATATTTATATTAATATTTAAAAACTGTGCTTTAGATTTATTTAAATATTTTGTTACCAAATTTTAGGGGGATTAGACAACTGCATAAAATTGTGGGATTTTACAAAATTGATAGATGAAATAGATCTAGAAGATTTGAATCTATCGCATGCTCCTAATGTAAAGTAAGTATTTCAAGTTTTTAACATTTTTTAATTGTATATTGGGACATGTTGTAGCAGAGGCTAATTAAAATTGATTCTCCATAGCTGTTCATTCTGATGTAGTGATACAATTAATGATGAACTGATAATTATTTGTCTTTCATGATATATATAGATAGAATACATGGTTGAAATTATATTCTCTTACTATTAGTGGATTTAAATTTCCTTAAATTGTTGTTTTTGGCTTGTTGTTTTTGGCTAATTTACTCATATTGTTTCTCAAGGTTTTCTTATTGTTACTGCATATTCACTTTGAATCATTGGATTTCTTTATCTTTGATATCATTATTGTACCAAAGAATTTTCTCCCACCTATAATTTTCTTTGGACATTTGTATCATCTATATTTATTTCTTACTATAGTATTTTTTTATTTTTTTTTTGACCTTGTGAATTCATGTTTTTTATGCGTATTTTCTGTATTAGCAAGCTGAGAACTTTAAAGCAAATTATTTAAATTTTGAAAATAAATTGATTGGTTAGATCCTTGTACTTGGGAGGCAAGTTGCCATAATTTCTTGATTGTTTATTTCTAACTTTAATTGACACGCAAAAGCTTTTCTTAAACCTCTCTCCCCTTCACAAAAGTTCGAAATCAAGAAATATGAATTGGATTCGCCTACTTTGAACTATCTTATAGTTTCTGTTATAGCAATATCTCTGTCAAGAAAGTGTAAGGTAATCCAAGATATATTCTAGACATCCTCTGTCACTTCAGAATAAGCAAAATTAGAAGTCAAGCAGAATTTAATCTTTAGTTTTCTAATAGCATTGATCATTGAATCCTTACTCCTTTTGAGGCTTGCCAAACATCTGAAGTTGCTTTTGTCATCAGTGAAAAGCTATTTGAGTTGCCGAATTATTATTATGGTATTGTATTAGATAAAAGCTGGTGACAGAACATATATAATTTTACCCTATTTACATGAAAATAAATGAATAGTTTACTTTCAATGTGGTATAAATATTATGACTGATTTAATACTACAAACTGATTATTTATGTGAAATTGCATTGAAATTTGTCATTATAGAGATTTTAAATCTTCATTTCAGTTTCTGGAGACATGTAAAAGTATTTCTTTTTCATAGTTTTTACCTCTAACTTTTCTTCACTTTCACATCAATAGGTTAAGATAAAATTTAGATATAAATATATAGTGTCTATTCTAATTGTGATCCAGTAGCTAATTAAGAAAGTCGTCTGAGATGGGCATATATTTCCAAGTGGAAAAAGTGTTTTAAAATGATTTAAAAAATATTTTAGATTGTTTGGGTCAATAAATATATTTCTAGAGAATCATGATGTCAAATTTTTTGTACAATGCTTTAATCCTATTAATCTTATTTAATAAAATATTCTGGGTGCACTAACATTTTAAACAAAATAATAATAATAATGGTAGTAAATTCCATGCTTTTGGAGCCAAAACTGGCCAAGTTATTAAATTTTGCATTTCATTTTTTTAGACCATTTGTGATTTGTCTGAATTAAAATCTGTGTAATGAATTAAATTAGAGTGAAACAATATATTTAACCCTCTGAATTCCTTTGCTCTTTGAGATGCAGTTCCTTTAAAATTTAAAAGTATAAAGGATAGAACATAAGTATTTCCATCCGCCTTCTTGCGGTCAAGAGTTCATTTGCAGCGGGGGGTGGGATTACTCGTATCACCCTGTTCCTGTAGTCAAATTACTGCTGAAGAATAAGGGTTTGTGTATAAAATTTAATAATGCTTTATAATTTCACCTAAAGATTTTCCAGACGTTCTGGGGTTTTTTACCGCTGTTTGATAATAACTTATTAATTATGGAAAGACACATTTGATGTTAAAATATAACATTGAAATAGTATATTTGCATATTCATTAAAATCATTGTTGCATCAGGAAATTTAATCATTCAAGAGTTCTCTTTTTCCCCCCTTTATTTTAAGAGTTACTGATATAAATAACTCGCTGCAAGTACTTAAAAATTCTAATAAATTTTAATTATGTATTAATTCTCAAAGCAATTGCTTCCATTTATTTATTAGAATATAGAGAGAATAATGTTCTAATGCTGCAAAATTGTAGAGATATATGTAGATTAATATCTAAGAAATAACTTCATTAACAATGTAAATTTTCAAAATTTACTAAAATTTATTAATTTAAAATGACAGAATAACACACAGGGCAAATAATATTTTATGGGAAAAAAATATTATTTTTCTGGTTGATATGCACCAATTAAAATAATATTTTATGGAAAAAAATATTATTTTTCTGGTTGATATGCACCAATTAAAATAATATTTTATGGAAAAAAATATTATTTTTCTGGTCGATATGCACCAATTAAAATTTTTCAGATATACTGCCAAAATATCCAAACTGAAACCTCTACTTTCCCAAATGACTCTGCATATCCACAATAGCTGGTAAATACCAAAATAGGAATACTATAAAAAAATGTCCGATTTTATGAATACAGCAATCAAATTCCAAACCAAAGAGAACTTTTACTAGCCTTTTTTTTTTCAATTATGTTCTTTGATTTAATCACTGCACAAAAGATATAATATCAGCCAATTTTCAAATTATTTCAAAATTTTTTTAAGTAATATATAATTTGTTATTTTATAATTAAAATTGTTTCAAGAACTGGTATGGGAGAGATTGATCATTGAAAAATAATTAATTTTATTTTAACAATAATTTCTGAAACAATAAGCATTTTAATTCATTTATTTTTTTAATTTATTATTTTTATGTACATTCCGATATTTGTAAATTATGTATTGGGCCTAAGAGTTTGTCATATTTCGGGATGGAAATAATTTTATTTTGTATTAAATTTGATTTCCATTCAATTATCTGTCCTGAGTTATCTATTTTCAAAAATTTCAATATCGTATTCGTTAACAAAATAGGAATATTTTCTTCTTGAAAAGAGTTTGAAGTATCAAATCCAGCATCTTCCTCATCACTTATATCAAATCAGATTCATCCGTACCTTCAAAGAGTATTTTATTAATTTCTTTTCTACTAAATCTCTTGCTAAAATGCCGGGATATCGGAAACTTTCCGATATCCCGGCATTTTAGCAAGAGATTTTAGTAGCTGACAAGCAGAAAGCATACTGTAAATTAAGCATCTACTCTCAAACACTTTCTGGAGACACCAATCAATAGTGACAGTGGGAACAGAAGCAACCACTGTTAAAAAGCTAAAATCATCCCACGCCGTTTTACGACCCTGCTGAAAAAATGGGAAGAAAATGAACAGGTGGCATTTTGGCCGTTCTGTGAATGTCTGAATGTCCAGCCATCTCGGCCGTTCTGTGAATGTCTGAATCTCGGCCGCATTGGATGTCAGAAGGTTAAAGGCTTTTATGATAAAAATCATCTTCCTGTGTATTTGTATAAAATGTGATTTTATACCTGAAAGTTTCTGTATGCCTTTAATAATTATAAATTTTTTTTTCAGAATGAATTCAGATACATATCTCCTAGGAACTTTTAGAACAAAAGCCACACCTGTGTTCACAACTCATTTCACTAGAAGGAATCTGCTGCTAGGAGCCGGAATGTATCAGGGATAAATCATGAATTCACTGTATATAAATCATCAATCAGTGACTTTTGGATTTCAGTACAAGTTGTGTTATGTCTACAAAATACATCTATCTGTAAATATCCATTTTTATTAAATTTATTTCCAAGACAAAAAATGTTTTTATTTTTCTTTGCATCCAACAAATTTTTGAAAAGTGCAATATGCATCTCTCTGCCCTCAAATAACTGGTCTTTGAAAAATACAATGTTGTTGAATATTTATAAGTAACAAAATATCATTTAGGTGATTTCAAACTTACCACTTTTACCCATTCCAGTTCAGTGATACTGCTTATTTCGCTTAAAATATCATGATGGCTAGTTTATCATTTTGCTATCGTGGATCAGATCAAACTAGAATAACTTAACGAGAGTTTACAGCTTTTGCTCTTTCCAGGCTTAAGAAAGATTTGTATAATGCTATTCTCCCAAAGCTATTTTAGGCTTATATTTATAATTATTTTAAGTTAAATAATTTAGATCTAAACCAGTAATTTTATTTTCATCAAAAATTGAGTTTTTAATTTTAATATTAAAATTGGAGCAGAGTGAAGCAATTTGGAAGTTATTGTATATATTATTATTTAGTCTCATTCAGGCAAAATGGCTGCCAAAAAGAATTCACCAGATTTCCAACTATCTAACCTAATGTGACGAATTTCAAAATTTGATTCCATTGAAGAATCATCATGTTAGTAGATCTGTTACATGTTAACTCTAAGTATATTGATATTTCACCAATATATTAGAACTACCAATGGAAAATGGTTATTTGACCACTTGTGGTAAAATTAAGTGTTAAATTCATAGTAGCTAAATGTCCTCTTAATTGCATAGTGTGGAAATCTAAAGAGGTGGTGTAAGTTCATTTGCCATCTTTTTCATCTGATCAAAGTTCAAAATTATATTCATCTTCATTTTTGATTGAATTGAGCTTGGAGTTAATTCATATTTCTCCGAAATTGTGCTTTAATATAATTAAACTCGTATCATCATTAAAAATATCCTATCAACATATATCAAAACCTATTCATATTTTCTAATCCCTTAGTACATGCCAGTTATTTATAAATGTTTATCATTTGCAATATTGTATACTTTAAAAATTTATTGCAGAGTATAAAAACACTAGATTCCAAGATACATTTTATAATGTTCCTAGTTATATTGCGCTTTTAAAATAAATAATAAAAATCAATAACATATTGGTTTAATTCTTACAAAAATGGTTCTTCATTTTATTATAGAAAATTATTTTTAAAATATGCAAGATAGTCGAGAGTTATGCAGTTCATTGTGAAATAACTTCTGCTGTTTACATAAATATGTTACTCAAGTAGGAGATTCTATGCCTCAAGAGAAGATCCATTTCAGATTGTTTACATTCTGAGAAACCTGTTTTTCATGGCTATTTATGGATGTTTAATATTTATTTCATTGTGACATGACAATTTTAAGTTTAAAGCATGCACTTATATAATTATTTCAATTCTCCATTTTCAAAATTCCAATCTTGATCAATGATAGAATAAGTTTGCACAAACAATAAAATGTATTAAATTATATTTGAATTAAAAGGTATATGGAATTTGAATCATCCTTAAAGTGGAGAAAAAAGATATTGCTTGCCTCTTTAAAAAATTACTAAAAAATAAGATCCTGCCTCTCCCTTTTGATTACCTGTATTATCCGAGTTGAAATAGGTACTATTGGGGGCTTTAGTTGATGTAAATCTTAGGGATGCCCTCCTTCCTCATCCATACTTTCAAAATCAGATTCATTTGTTCATTTTAAATTCTGTAAGCATTTTTTTAAAAATAAATGTGCTTAACTGAAATTTATAAAAGAATGCATTTACGTACAGATTACTTTTAGATTAGTTTATTTGTACCTTACATATATATAAAAAAAGAAATTGTTAATTTTAAAAGACTTTTTAAACATAATATAAATATTCCAAAAGTGCATCTTGATGAGACCAGCTATTTTGCACAATAGCTGTATTTCAATTGTTGTTCTGGTATTGTCTTAATGTAAACAATTGAAGCAACATTGTTGGGGCAAATAGTTTTATGGGAAAAACATTTGCCATTGTTCATTGGATTTTTCTAAAGTAATGTATGGTCTTCTATTGCACCACAACAATTGGTCTCACCTGAATGCTGCATATTACAAAGTTCAGTTAAGACTATCAGTAAACTAGGAGAGAATAATCCCCAAAAATGCTATTTTAATAAGTTTGAGTATCTTGCTCAAATAATCAATTGTCAGTTTAATGATTGTATATTAAATGAAAGCAAGAAATTTTATACTATTCTAAAATCCTGCAAAATAATCATGATTTTGAAGCCCCTGAATAACTGCCATCACTGATGTCTTAGGTGTTACTTTAGTTTTTTCTTATAATCAAAAAATCTAGCCATCAGATATAAGATTGTTCTACAATTAAATGACAAAAATAAAGTTATTTGCTGGGTAATAAAAGGTGAAAAAACGTCCAGTTTCGGGTAGGAAAATTGTAATTGATTAATGGATGCATTATGAGCAAAAAGTATAAAAAAAATATTAGTTATATAACTACTGCCTGAAAAGACAAAATGCTTTCATATATTGCAAAAATATCTCAACTTTTTTTTCTTATTAGCAAAAGGATTTCTTTTAGTACTGTTACATTTCCATTTTAAAATGGAATTGCAAACATTTATAATTAGTTGCTTAAATAATATTAACTGTATTTCTTTATGTTATCTATATTCAATCAATATTTCAGTTCTACATTTATTATTAAAAATTTATTTTTAAAATAGATTTTTTTTCAATGAATCCTTATTGTAATAGTCACTTTTGATTGTTTTTAGACTAAAGTGTTTCAAGATCTCTGATTTTTCTTTTATTGGGTAATTTTAAAATGTAGTTACTATAAATTTCTTTTTATTACAAAAAATATGATAAAAAGCAATTTATGCCTATGCAAGAAAGGCATTTGAAAAGTGCATTCAGCATCATTCTACAGTTTGCTAATTTGGATAAAGTCCTATTCCAATCTACTCAAATAAAAGGATTTGCTTATTTGAATTTGTGAGTTACTCAATTTCTTTCAAAATACTTTTCAGTGTTAAAATTAATATAAAAATTTACAGCATATCTTCTTCTAAATGTCATAATCATTTCACATTTGTATAAAAATTTGAGTTGTGTAATAATTAAAAGCTTATACAAAAAAAGATAACTAAAAAAATATTTTGTATTATGTCTCATTACTAAAAATAAAAACTCTTCCTCCAGATTATATCTACAACTTTTATTTGTAATTCCAAAATTAATAAAAATGAAAATCTAAGTGAAACAGCTTTATGTGCTTTGGAAATAATTGAAAAATATGGATGAAATGAATAACTACAGGTGACATATTTGTTTCAAAGTTGTACATATTTTGACAAATGAATCAAAAAGAACACATTAACAAATCAATCTGAAACAGCATGTATACATTTTTAAAAGACTTTACAATTTTAGAACTACAAAAAAATCTATTTGTTTTACTAATAAGCATAGCTCTTTAAGCAATTGCTGAATTTCTGTAGATTTCATAATTAAAATGTTACGGATACTTGAGACTGAACTTCCCTAAGCAAAGCACCACACTTTTTGTCCATTTATCACACAAATTCAATTCTATTGCATATTAGTTGAATTACAAATTTCATTTGATTGAAATTCGAAATTATTGCTACTCTTGAAATATAGTCAAGATTGAAAACTTTACATTGAGAATAAAGATGATTAATGCAAAACAATTTCAAGTTTTAAAAAGCTGAAAAATTATACAAATAAAATTTCTTAATGTGCATTTACATCCATTTGAAGCTACCACTTTTGAAACACAATTCTATCACACATAAACTATTATAGTTTATCATAAAGTATAAATATAATACAATAAAAATAATCAGTAATATGTGACTCCTTAACCAAATGATAATTTTTCAAAAATTATTTGCAATATCAATGTTAAATACAGCATAAATTAATATTTTAAAGAAATATTTTTATTCATAATATCATTAATAGATTATAATAAACAAATCCTAAGTTGCTTTTCAGAGATCAGTATTATACACAAAGTTACTTACACACCTTTAAGATAAAACTGGCTAATGATATTTAAAGATGTATTGCCTTTGAAATAGTTCTAGTTGAAAGACTGACAAAATGAATTAGGTAAATGTTATTAATAGAAACACTCAAAAATAGTTGCTTTTCAAAAATCTTGTGAGCTCATACTTTCAATTTAAATTTAGTTCAATTTATTTGAATACTCAACATTGCCAACATAGGAACTCACTATTTCTCTGATGGCAATGTCTTACAATTTTTGACTGACTTGTAAAAAAGTCTCCAATTATAATGACTACAAAAATAAATAAACAACTCATCAAAAGAACATCACAAGACGAAAATGATTCCACAATTTTACACATCACAAATTACTTCAAACTGACATTTTCTATCTTCTTGACAAATTCAACCCTTTGGTCTGATTGTTTTTATTTGTTCACATTTCTTTTCTTTCAAATAACTTCCGAACAATACTTGATCCAAATAAAAGCCACAATCGTGTAAATTCAGTTAAACAATAACTTTTAACAACTTTCAAAATGTATTTCTTAAAGTTTTACGAGTTGAAAATAAAAAAATTACAAAAATGTTCTTATCAAATAGACTAACCTGATTAGAAATTATTTAATATAAAATAACCAATGAAGTCATGAAATTTAATATCCCTTTTAATTAAGATTATTTCTTTGGTAGCAAAATTTTATCAGGGAGATAGAAAATATACATAACAAATACTGAATACCATATATCATCATAGAACATGAGTGGATGGCAACTATATATGGTGCTAATATTTTCTGGAGGAATGACAGGTTTTTCTGTATCACATTCCTTCGAAGACACTTATTTGCTCTTTAATTTCCAAGCAATCAATAGTCCAGCAACCTTACTAGAGAGGGAAATTTAGAGCAAAATTCGGCGGAAAGAAATGAATGCCACTGGAACCAACGAAATAAGGCTCAATGTATAAGTGGACGATACGCCAGTCACCTTATCAGCAGTTTTATCTGGAAATCAAAAAGTAATAAAAATATTCAGTATGAAAGATTATTATGCATTATATCTAGAATTGCAAGTTATTCATAATTTAATTACAAACACACAAAACAATGACGAACATAACATGGACAAGAATTATTCCAACACATAAAATGAACTAATTTTATATATATATATATAAATAACTATGGAATGGAAAAATAAAAAAAATTGGCATTCTATACAGTAGGTAATTTGAGTTTTAAACTGTATGTTTGTCCAATTCTATTCATCCTTTAAAGTAACTTAATTTTTAAAAATTTTATTTGTTTATTTTTATAGTTAATAATTAGCTGATCCTAAGAAATTTTTGCAGTAGAAACAAATTATAAAAATAAATTTTAATAAGTTCTAACTTTTGTAATTCATTATTTAAAAAAAACCTTTATATGTAGAAATTTAATTAAATAACCAATAATTTTAAATATTTTTACTTTTATAATAGGCAAAAACAATTGAAATAATTTTCATTGCAGTTAATTCTACTAAGAATAAATATAATGCATGAATTTGAAAAAAAAAACCCACCTAGATATAGGTAGTGATTTCATAAGTTTATATTTCGATCTGAATTCACTCTTTATTTAAGCAAACATATTGGAAATGATTTTTCTTTTTTTATGTATACTTTATTGTTGGATAAAGAGATTTTAACAAGAATAAAATACTATAAGTTATTTGTAGAAGGATTTTTTAAAAAATTAAATATAATTTCAAAACTCTGGTTTAAATTAAAATTAAATTATGTTTAATTTAATTAAATTATATTTAAAAAGTAGTTTTTTTTTTTTTTTTTTGTGGATATAGCATCTTATCCAATAATTTAAAAAATATTTCTTAACATTAAAAAATTACATTGAACTATGATGAATTTTTGAACTTGAGTTATTAGATTTAAGATAATGCCATATTCAATACTTATCGCTTAAAAAAAAACCCATACCTTATATTATTTAACTATTTTAATAAACTACCACATTAGATTAGCATGTATTGACAAATAGTATTTTCTTTAAAAACTTCCAGAAATTCTATTCTCAAAGCAGAATATTTTAATATCATAGATGAATATTTAACCTAGATTCATCCACTCTTTTAGTTTAAAATGTAATTATTCCTGATGTAACACATTTAAAATTCTAATACTAGTTTCCAAAAATTCAAAAAGTTTTAAACAAATATTTTTTAATTCCTTTCGAAAATACTTGCTTTATGTACCAGAAAAATTAAAATGTTCAAAATATGGAATTCATTAGAAATACATGGGAAATTGTTATTTTGGGAGCAAACTGAATCTAATTTACATGCAATGTTAACAAAAAAATCAAAAATTGACATTCTCTTATTGAAGATGCCTTGGAAAAATAGAAAACTTACAATTTTAAAATAAAAACTGTAATTACTACAATAATTCCAAATGTGAGTTTCCTAAGTAAATTTTCATTTTAATAACATGAAGAAATTTCTTTCACATATATAATAATGAATGAATGAATTATTCAAATAAAATACATAACTATAACTATTAATAATAGAAGTGTTTAATATTGTTTAAGTATCAAAAATGAGTTAACTGAAAAATACACAAAATATTCAGATCTTAATATAATAATTTTTAATTTTGTCTGTTTATTTCACATATAATTAAAAATAAAAATATAGTAATAAAGAACATTTCAATGGAAAATATTACAACAAAATGTGATTACAATGCTTAAATTTCAAACAACCACACCAAACTCGAGCAAAAACTGAAATCAAAAGATAATTGCTTTGGAAATTTCAAAAAACTGAAAATAATTAATAATACTTTCTAGGCTGGAAAATTCCTTGATTTGTAGAAATTTCAACATTTCTGTTAATCTTCAAACTGTTAGTTTATCAGTAATGTATGTTGTCAATTTTCTATTAAAAACTTTCAAGGGAATGCAAATCTACTATCAAATATAAGGACCAGAGAAGCAGAACAAGACAGGACGCAAACAGGACCACAGACATGCAAGTTAACCATCACACAGACTTCACACCATATAAAAACTGACCATTTGTAACAGGAGTGTCATTTTCGAGAACAGTGGGAGGCACTGTTGTTTCTTCTGAAGGCGGAGTTGTCACAATTTCTACAGTAGAAAAATGATTCACGGCCGAGATGAAAAATAAAACAAAATAAATAAAAATGAAAAATCAATGGGTAATAAAGGAATTTTTAAAAGGGTAGGTGTAATTAAGGCATTCAAATTCTAAACAAACTAAATGGGCGGTATTAACAGAGGTATCAAGAAATCCTCCAGCAAAAAAAATGTGGTGTTCTGCATCTTGGCTTTGTTCATCTTTTACATCATTTCCAGTATCAAATGATTATTTAGTTTAAATTTAGAATAATTTTATAGTTCAAAATATTTAGTCTCTACTCATAAAATGTTTTAAATAATCCTGCTCTGCTATCTGGCATGTCAAATTTAAATTGTCCATTAAATATTTTCAAATAATAGCTTAATTAATAAATTATTACCTGTATATTATTTGGAAATTTGATTATTGACAGAATAAAAGTTATTTCTTCGGTTATGTTTTTTTTTCCCAAAAAAATTTATTATTTAAAGCACTTGGTTTGATTTTTAAAATGTTTGTCAAAAGAAAAGCATTTTGAAAGAAAAAAAAAAGAAGAAAGTGAAATAGTAATAGTATTTATTATTACTTTGTTCCTACAATGAAAAATTTAATAATGTAATAATTTTAAATTTCACTGAATTTAGTTAAATATTATTTTAATTGAAGTTAATTTAAATGCAATGGGCAAAATGATTATTAACTCACTTTACACCCAAAATTCTTAGACTTTTATAAGCAAAACTTACAAGGCTACAAGTGATCTTGCCTATGTGCAACTTTTCTGAACAAAGATTTTTTTTCATACAAACACTCAAAGCTCTATTATTATTGTTTTTGTTAGAACTTTACTTTACCTTCTCTCTTTGTAGTGAAAACAAAAGCATCACTCTGTTTGCTCCATCCAAACTTGTTCCTTGCAGTTACAACAGCTTCATAAGAAGTTGCAGGTTCAAGGTCAAGCAGCTGAAACATTTGTGTATGGGCAGTACCTTCCCTGGTCTCTGAGGCTGGAACTGTTTTGGATTCCCATTCTCCAGTGCTAGATTTCTGAAATAAATTTAATATAATAATGAAGAAAAATATTTATTAAATATGTAATATTCAAATCGCTATGTTTCATTCATAAAAGGGGAGTAATAAATTTTAGTATGTACAATACTTTTTAAACCTTTCAGACTCACTTATGAATTAAATTCAAAATATATGACTCAGATCGTTATGCATCATAGTTACCCATTTGATTAACAATTTTGTCTATGTGAAAATTTAAGCACTAGCAAAGTTTATTAAAGTCCAGAGTGGAATATTTTGAAAAGAGTTTATTAGTAGTTGATAGATATGAAATTGCTATTTTTCAAATATTGTTTATGAATTAAACAAAAAAATTCATTATGCCAAAATTACAATTAAAAAAATCACAAAATATCACTATTTGAGAAGATAAATATACCCAAAATCCGAATTAATTCTTATCTTTTCTTTAAAACCGATATATATTTATTTTACATGTTAAATATAAATAATCAAAAATAAACAATTTTGGGTATATAGTCCTAAATCTTAAATATATTTTTTAAATATTTACACAAAGTTTTTTTTTCTATTTAAATAGATCTGTTAATCCAAGAATGATTTATATGTTATGATCAGTGTAATTATTTGATTATTATTAATAACAGCAATACGCCAGCATCCTGGCTTAGGGGTAGCACGTCTTCCCTGTGATCTGGGTGTCCCAGGTGCAAGTCCTGGTTCATGCATGATTGTTCTTTACCCAGTGTTCTATCTGTGAGGTGTGTGAAAGAGCCCCCCCCCCCCCCAGTAAAAATAGGTTGTGCAAGCGAGTTTAAGAGTGTCATCTTCATATGAGCTAGAAGTCTGCCTAGGGTGCTCAGGGGTCTTTACCCTCAGAAGCTACTGCACCCCTTTTTAGTGGTAACGTGGACACGACATCATCATCATCAATAACAGCAATATTATTAATAAATGTAGACGGAATCAAAAAAAAATCAATCAGACTTTTAAATTGATTATTATAAATAATTGTTATGGTTAGTATGAATAATAACTAATGGACTTATTCTAACTAATGGAACTTGTTACTAAACTTTAACATATAGAAGATTTAGACGCTAAAGGTCACAATAAAAATCTAATTCCAAAATATATGCCTCTTTTTCATGGAGATTAGGAGATAATCTATGCCATGAGTATTATTAACACCTACTAAGTTACTGATTATGACTGGGGCAAAATAATAATAATGCTCTTATATTGCACATGAACCTTACTCTCACAGGGTAATTGTATTCCTACTACTCATTAATTGTACAACACTTAATTAGCATACCATTTGAACCCAACAATCTACAAATTCAGCAATTTCTCACTTCTAATATCCCTGTATATTATGTTAGAAAATTAAATTAAATTAACAAAATTATTTATTTACATTTTAAATTAAACAAAATTATAAATACGAGAAAAAAATGTTATATTTTGAGATTTTAAAAGATGGCTTACCTTTCGATACATCAAAGAATACTCATCAACAGGAGTGTGAGAATCCACCGTCCATGAAATAGTGTACTTTGTTCCCTGAGTGCCATGAGGTTTACTAGTGAATTTAGGAACTTGAGGTGTGCCTAAATATATAAATATCATATAATTAAAAAAAAATTATATCTTAATATGAAATGGCAAAGTTTTATTGAAAACAGAGATCAGTGGATTTCTAATACTAAATAAATAACTGCTAAAACTGACAGACACTGAAAAGAACTGCTGATGTTAAAGACTAACTTGAAATGAAAACAGTTTCAAAACTATATATATATATATATATATACACAAGTGATATTTACATGTATTTATGTGCATTATTATAAGAATTTTTTCAATTATATTAAAAGTGAAATTTTAATAAATTGAAATTCATTTTCTAAATCAATAATGAGAAAAGATTCTTTTTAATTTTGTTTCCCTGAATTTTAATGAATTCCACTACTATATTGTGAATAATTATATCACTCTCAATTCGCATTTGAAATTTATAAAGCAACATTCTTTGTTATAAAAATTTTGATTTTGAAAGAAGTTGTAAAATTTAAAATATATATATAAAGATTACAGAAATTTAATTATAATATTCATAAAACAAATTCATTTAAAATTAAAGGGAGTGCTCTCTCTTTGGTTTTCTAGCATGCTAAACATACATGTTACATTTTGTGCTTCATTATAGAGTGAAGTACATTAAGTATGGTTTGGGAGAATCTTCCATTCCACTGATTTAATTCAACATTTAATACAGATTCACACTGTGATACAAACTTAATATTGATTGAGTTTATCCAAAATTTGATGGATACTTATAATTTTGGTGTCAATACCAAATTTCATCAGTTTAGCTCATTTCATTTTTTGAGTTATCATGTTCATAAACAAAAAGACTTAATTCCAAAAATGGTTTTACAGAGTAAAGGAGATTTAAAATGAGGAGATACATAAAAATCCCAAAATCAAATTGTTTGAATATTACAATATTTTTTTATTTGTATATATTGAAAATAAGAAAGTAAAATGATGACAAACAATAAATTTCTTTATAATTTTCTGTATAAAAACAAAGGAATGAACAAAATAAATTTCCTGAAAGCACAATATACTTTCAAAAAGTTCTCAGAGAACAAACAGAAACTGAGAATGAAGTGATCTTGATGGCATGCCTTCATTTATGAATGATAATAATTATTTATGTAAATTATGCAATTATAAAAGATATAATTACCAATAATGTGCACATTCTCTGAAGTGCTGCTCAGGGAATTACTAGCCAGACATTCATAACGACCGAAATCTTCTTCTTGCAAGTTAAGAACCTCTAATGTATGATGGTGGCCATTGGACATAACACGATAATGGTCATCACTGTGAATAGTCTGACCATCAGCTTTCTTCCACATCATAGAAGGAACAGGCTCTCCTCGAACAATACAAGAAATATTTACATTGGTCCCTTCTCCAGCATGAATCCATGGATGGGGGGTTTCAATTTCAGGAGCATCTAAAAAACACATCAAATTACATTTATTTCTATATTATTCCATTAATAATTATTTAATTACTGAACTTCTATCTTTGACTATTTTCACATCAGAACTTGAAGAAATTTACTCTAGTATCATCAAATGTATTTTTTTATTATTCCGTTAAATATTATATGAAGAACTTTAATTCAATCACTGGATTGTACTTTAAAAATTATCTAAAATCAGGAATATTCTGAAAAATTCTTCCTGTCATTATCAAATGCATTAATAATTGGTATTAAAAATAGAATTCTACATTATTTATCAATAACTCAATTTTCTTCTTTGACTAACCTTTTATGCTTAATAATATTTTGAGAAGTATTCTTTATCATCATCAAATACATTTTTATATTATTACATTAAAGCTTAGAAATAAAGAGTAAATTAAGAATTTTACTTAAATCACTGAACTTTTACTTTTGACTGATCATCTTAGTGGAAAACTAATATTTTTCAACTTAGTGGATTTTATAAGTAGCCATTAAAAGAAATTTTTTTATTGTTCTATTAAGAATTTGCAATAAAAAAAATCAGAGCTATATTTTAATAATATGACTTCCTTTTAACACCTTTTAGAATCATCTTAGCACAGGAATATTTTAAAACATTTTCTCAACCATAATAAAATATATAATGCAAATAAAATATTGAAGATATTAAATTATTCATTTTCAACTAAAATTAGATATGGAAATAAAATCATCATTATTGTTTTCAAAGATGGTAAAATAATACGCATATTATTTAACAATATTTACCAATATGATTTATTGTGCTAAAGAAAACTCAAACGTAAAAAAAAAAGAAGAGAGAATATGATGCAAATATATTAAAATATTTATTGGAAGATTTACAAATAAAAATAAAAGAGATTTTTGATACTTAGGAAATTTTTTGAATAACTGTGTATTCAAGAAAAACATCCTTGAAATATAACAAATTTACTTTAATGAAATTTGAAATGTTTAAAATTATTGTCCAACATAAAACAAATATTGAGATGAATTAAAATAAATAATATGGAATCGACCATTCGCAAATAAAATTGTGCAGATTTCAAAATTTGTAAATATTATTTAAAACTAAACTTTATGAAAAATACTTACACAAGACTTGCACTCTAATAATAGCAGATGTGAAAATTCCCAAAGAATTGTTTGCTATGCATTCATAAGAACCAGCATGACTTCGATCAGCCTCAGATATCACGATTTTATTTCCTTCACGAACTTTGATAGCCTTGTCTAAACCCTATATAAAAAAATAAAAAAAATAATCAATATTAAAATATTCTGATAAGTATAATAATAATCAGAATTCTGCTTAAAGCATGAATTTTTTTAAAAAATCAGATTAAATAGGTTTTTTTAATAATATCTTGATAGCTATAAAATTTGCTACTATATTTTTAAAAAATTAATCCATGCTATTAATATTTATAAAAAATCAACTGCAAAATAACATAAAATTCTTACAGGTTTTTTCCATGAAATAACAGGTGTTGGATCTCCAGTTGCTTCACATCCAATTTCAATCGGCTCACCTTCCTTCACAACTACAAGGCCACTTTTAGGATCAGGGTACACTTTAGGAGCAGCTAAGAGTGGAAAAATATTTATGTTAATACATAATGTGTTTATATATAAAATGCTAATTATCATATAAGTTAATTTTTTATACAATTAATATATAAATAAAACTTTTATATATGCAGAACTTGTATCAAAAGATAATTGCAGAATTTTGAAAATTCACTGAATTATCCATAGTTATCAATAAAATGGATAATGGATTAAAATTTAAACTGATTTTACAAATACATATTTCAGACATTTCTATTCTTTTAGCCAATTGGAGTTGATATCCTCATTTGAGATATTTTTACATTAAGAAACAAACTAAAAATAGGCAGAAGAGTAGTATTAAGGTTATGTGCTACTCATTACAATCAAAATTTAGGATAAATTATTAGTTTTCAGTATGTATCTATATAAAATTCTTTATTATAAAAGTATGTTTCATTTTGATCAATACTTATATTCAGTACGACTCTATGAAGATCATTTACTATCCATACTCCTTTTTATTATCACATTAAATCTCTATTGCTTTAATTTTAAGTAAGTCATTTATCTTTAAAAAATGTTATGTTGTTCAATATAGCTGCGTAAATGAATGCAAAAAAACTGTAAATGAAGTTTAAAACCAAAATGCATTGTAGAGTGTAGTGTCAAATAACTGCATAAACTATCTTATATTTCATAAAATTTCACTTTAAAGTCTTTTTTAAATGTATAAAGAGGATGAACAGGAAAATGATCGTCACTAATTTTAATACTAAAAGATTTTGAATATTAGTTTAGTGATTTGGCATATAAATGAAATACAAATATACAAAGAACAATATCAAACCACACCTGTTTCTTCAAATACATTTAAGGTTCCTCCTCCATTAAGAAATTGAATTTCATAGCCAGAGAGAAAGGATTAAAAGCAGACAATTATAGAATGACTAAATGCACTGGACAGGATAGGATGAGTAAAATAAGAGATTAAGAGATTTTTATTCAAGTCATCAGGTAGATTTTGTTTAATTCACTTGTAAAACTCATGAAGAAATATTTGCATAACTATTAGACAAAGAGCTAACTGTTTTATGTTTAAAAGCCAACTCACAAGAAATTTCAGAAATTAAAACAATTCAATCATCTATCATACATTTCTTTCAGAAGCATGTTTGGTTTATCTGCTGAGCAAATAATTCTTTAAACTTATATTACAGATTACCTCATTTGAACCAGTGGCACAGTGAAGGAAATTATAACCTATGATATTAAACAATTCTTTTTACGTCTCAACTATAAGTGATTTCACAAATATAAACAATGTAAGAAGCATGATATTATTTTTGATTCTTCACCAAATATAGCTATGAATATATAAAGTAACATTTTGTTTCTATAGCTCTTCCTAAGATGAGTGCTCATGGAATCTATAGCCCTCCCCATTGCCACACCATTGATTAGAACTATGCAAAATAAAAACATTTACAATGAATTGTTTATAATGAAGCTATTCAGATCAGCAGTTACTTTAATTTATAATTCTGCTTTTCTGTTAACATATGAAGTAATTTATTGCATTTTGTTTAAAAATACATTTAAATAAGATTTTCTTTAAAATTGTGTTAATAATAAATAGACATGATTCTAGTACTATACTTTAGAAATGAAAAGGATTATTTATTCATTTGGTTAAACATTTCAAAAACACTTACAAACAACTTCCACGGTTATCACAGCAGAAGCAGGATCTCCCACAGAATTATCAGCAATGCATTCATATTCTCCAGAATCTTCTATTTGAGCACTGCTAATGTGGAAACTTGAGCCATCACCGTTATCATAATGTCGACCCTGGCAAAGAAAAAATAATTAACATGTTATCACAGAATTTTCATGAAAGTGAATTCTAAAAACAAATTGTAATAAGACTATATTTTAAAAAATAACCTAAATTATTACAAAGATATTCACATCAACTGTATTCTAGAAAAGTGAGTCCTACTTACTGCATGTTTCCATGTGATAGTAGGCTTAGGATTGCCAGATGCATCGCATTTTAAAGTAACTGTTTCACCCTCTTTCACAGTAACTAAGCCATCTTTCGGATGAGGTTTCACTGATGGCGGATCTAATATGAAGATATCAATATATATATTTAATTTTCCATTGTAAACAGAATCAATGCATAAAAAAATTGTATACAAAAAGATTCAGAAAATAATATTAAAGATTTATAAAATACAAAGGGAAAAAAATGTAAAGATATATAAAAAGATCAATAAAAGATAAGAAATAAGCAAGAAATTTTACAGTTACTAATAAATTATGTCAAATAAATTAGATCTATTTAAAAATAATGAACTCACTGTCTATTTTTAATATGAAAGTATATACATTTAAAACTGACTTGCATCCCTAAAATTTTATATAGAATATGATATAAAAAACACGAATTTTTTCTTTGAGATTTGTATTTATGAAACTATTTTACACAATAAAATGGCATACTTCCAGAACAGCTTTCTTAAAAAAAGTACTGTATTTCAGTCAGCCTCCAAAAATTCATTTCAAAAAAGAAGAAAGAAATTAATGGAAAAATATTTGCTCTATATTCCAAATCTAAATGCAACCCTAAATTACATATGAATCACTTTAAAACTGAGTTCTTCACATAGTTAATCAAAGTATAAAATCAAGTTACAGAGATATAGCAAGAAAAACAAGGGCACAAATCATAATTTAATATCTCACCAAAATTTGTAATGGGTGGTTCAGTAAATCAAGATGGTGCCCAGGGTATGACATTATTATCCCTCCCCCCATCTTCATAATATTTAATTTCAAAAAATGATATATGTGCATTATTGATTCATTTTAATGGAGTCACATAAGACTGACACTTAGGCCATCAATACTGCATAGTCCCATAGTTTTTGTCTTATTTAGTTATTTCCAATAAGATTACTTTTCTTAGTATCATTAACAAGGAATTATTAAAAATGAAAAAATAGTTAGTAAAAATTAATAAATCAAAAGCTAGTAATATTTAAAAAAATACTTACACAAAACATCTAAGCTGTGTGACAGCTCTAGAGGTGGATTTGTACTTATTTGACAAATGTATTCCCCAGTATCTTTGGGATGGATGTTTGAGATCACTAACGATGTTTTATCGACTTTAATTCGATCATCTCGAATGATTCTTAGTTCTCCAGCAAATAAGATGTTGTTCTTCTCTTTCTTCCAAATAAGTACAAAGTCACCTAGGAAAAAATGTTTTTATGATTATTTATTACAGTTAATAATTTACATTTAAATTTCATTTTATTTCATTTAGAAAATTAAGAACAAGATGAAGCAGTAAAAAAAAAAAAAAAAAAAAAAAAGAGAGAGAGAGAGAGAGATCCTGATCTTTAGTCATTGATATCATAGCATGACAATGTTTTAGAACTAATTAATCTTTTCAAAAATTTATTCTTAATTATAGTATATAGTATATACAAAATGTATTAATTACAAAAAGTGTAACATGCATATGTATAAATGCAGTACTAAATACATTTAAAAACATTTTTTTAAAACTTGTTAAAGTTAAAGAAAAAATTTAAAGAAATAATTTAATTTTTTGAAAAGCTTGTATTTTCAATTTTCAAGATACACAAAAATCATTTTTGTGCAAAAATATTCCCCAATAATATTTTTAAAGCATTAAAATTTTGTTTAATGTTTTTAAAAATAAACTATTTTAGTTTTTAATGAGCACATAATACCCAAAAGATTATTTGCCAAATTTAGTAGCTATAGGTTCAGTGTTACACTCTGTTGAAATTTTTCATGATTTTTAATCAGTATGTCACAATTTACATATAATATTCCACTGCACATTATCATGTTAAAAAAAAATCTCAGTTTAAATCATATATATTTAATAAATAGCAGCAATATTTTGTCATCCACCAATATGATAAAGAAGCTGCTATTTATGAAAATCTAATTTACTATAAATATTTAAATATTAGGATAGTTGTTTATTAGAATTTATACTTTTTAATACTTATTGATTAGTAGTGTTTACTTTTTCTTATGAGGTACTTTGTTTTATTATCATAAACTTGTTAAGACTTCACAAATGCATATAAAAAATATATTTAAAAAATGAATTTACTGAATTATGTTTATTACTGAATATTATTAATAAATTTTGCTTTGCAGTAAGTTAATATAAGTAATGAGGACTTAAAATGTTCAATTTAAGTCCTCAGGCAAGTAAGTCAATGAGGATTTAAAAATGTTAGTCATGTTTTTAATATGCTACAATCAAAAGAAAGTTTCTCCAGCACATAATTAATAGATTCTTTAGAAATTTAAAAATTCATGAAGGATAATGCAGAATGCATGCATTTTATGCTAATAAAAACAAAATATGCAGCAGCATATGCTTCATCCTAAAAAGAAAATAGTAAAAACAAGAATCTTTGCTACATATTTCATGCATATTTTTAAATTCTAAATAATAGATAAAAAGAATAATATTCAATATTACCTAGATCGTCAACAGCACATGGAAATTCTACAGTTTCTCCTATTGTTGCTTCTACAAATGTGGTAGTTGAAAGTAAATGAGGCATATGCGTTGAGGGCACTTCTTCAAGTTCATCATCAAATTGGGCTGCAATCAGATAGAATATTATTAACTTAAATCAAAATTCAAGATACTGAGCATGATTTTTTTTAAAAATAAAATAATAAAAAATAAATAAGTGGTGGGTGGTTATTTTTTTTTTTAACTAGTCAATGATAACTCAAACTGGTAGTCTAGAGAATGCTCTGGGCTGTAATATCCCTGGCAAATGATTGTGTTTCTTTGAGATAGTAAGAAAAGTTTTTTTTTTTTTTTTAAGTTTTGCATAAGGAACATATGTCTTGCAATATTCCTGTATAAATATTGATCCTTGATATAAAGTCCCATTTAAAGAATAAAAGTTTTTCTCATAAGATACAGACAAATAAATATTAAATTTTGCTCATATGTTCAAACATTAAATGCTGCTAATTATACTACATTTACATACGTTAAAGTAATATTAAGCACTAATTAAATAGATGAAGTAATAATATACAATATGTCTTTCTACAATCCATCACTTAGGACAATTTACAATTAAAGTCATAAGAATATCTAGATATTGAGTAACACAACAGAATTCTTCATTATATGAAGACACATGAAACATACCTCAACTATTTGATTCAGCATACATGTGAATTGAAGATGGTAACTAATTTATATTGATGATGCAATTTAGTAGATTTAAATAAAAGGAAAGTATTTGTAGATGACAAAGAATAAGAATTAGCTATAATGAAAACAGGGTCTTATTTATAATTAAGTAACCAGGAAGTTATTTTTCTCTTTAAAAATATATGGTATTCCATTATTCATATGGTATTCCATTGCAAATGTTCCAATTATTTCAGTACTGTCTACAGATCTTAGTTTAAACAAAAAATACATTATGAATAGCTTACAAATATCCATTTATGAAAAGGAAAATTAGAAGCATCTCCTTATGAAAATGTGATAGTATATTTTAGACAATAAACACTTGCTAAAGAGATTAGAATTTTTTTTTTCATATGCACACAAAAAAAAAGCTCATTAACTAGGTATTATGGTAATCAGTTATTAAAATTAAAATCTTACATTTTCAGAAAGAATGTGTTTAGTGAATACATATAAATTCTCAACTTTAATTAACTACAAAAAAAAAATGCACTTAAGACTTTTTTATTGTATGCCTATTTGAAAGCTGAATTTTTTCTCCCTCTAAAATTAAGTTTTAATTTCAATCTTCTTAGAGCCTTATTTTATTTTAAAAAATGAGTTTAGTAAGTAGTAAAATTTGTTTCTGCAGTGTCATAATGGAAATTATTAGACATTTTTCTTAAAATAAAATAGTTTTTTAATTAAACTGAAATATTATTTCGTAACATTAATGATTACTAACTTTCATGTTAAATCATTTAAATTTTTGTGAAATGTATATTCTTTCTTTTTGTTTTCTTATAAAGAATGAATTTTACTAACAGCTAATGCTATTTCATTTACTCTTTTCAAAGTATTACAAAGAAATCATGTTCTTTAAAAATCTATAACTTCCAAAATGAGAAAGAGGATATTTTTAAAGAAAAACTTAAATTATATATGAAGTTCAAATAATATTTTTCATTTAAATTGTACTAAAAAACTTGATTTAATATCAATTATATAATCCTTTTGGAAAAAATGAGTTCCTTAATTTTACATTTACTCTCTATAAACTTAAGTTTGCTATACCATAATTAATTTTTATAGATATATTGCAATATATAAATTTATTTAATTTATAAAAATAACACCTTTTTTTCTGCTACATTACAGGAAAAAAATTTGCATCACAAACTCTTTTGGTAAAGGAGATTTAATTCTCAAGCTTTTGGTTACTGATTTTTTTAAAAAGATATTTCAAAGAGATTATTTTTAAAAACAAAACTTGAAATAAAATAATAATTAATTTCAAAACTATGGACAGTAAATGTGCTGTCCAATAAATTGCTTCTAAGTAATTAATATTTTGAACCATAACTGCTTGGAAATTGGAATACAATATTGTCCTATGATTACTTTTAACTGTTCCAAAATTTAATTCATTCTTGCTATAGATTGTACATTATTACTTTATTTATTGCAAAATGTACAGTTGAATAATTCATGAAATATTTATTTTTGGAGACACATTTTCAAAGGATTAAAGTAGATTTCCCTAAACAAAAGCAATTTTCAATATCTTAATAAAGTTATTCCATCATGCACTATTAAATTGTAAATGTGCAAAAATTTGGAAAAAATTTTGTCAAATTCTGGTATGTCAGTATTACACATTTTTATTTCCTTTGTTAAAATGCAATTTTTGCTTTAATTAAAATTAAGCTACTATTGAAACTTTTAATTTAGAGAATTTCCATTACTAAATCTCACTTCTTTTCTTTACACAAAATGTTTTCTAAATACAGACTGTATACGTAATAAAACTATATTGTTACTCCAATTAAATACTAATTTGGTTAAAAATCTTTTTGGCTTTTTCCTCTTTAATGAACACTCAATTCATTTTTTTTATTTACTTTTTTAAAGTTCTTTTTGCAATTTTTGTCTCCAAAAAGGTTTGCTAAATTTGCAATAATCCTTTATGTACCAATATTTTATGTATTCCAAGTGTTCATTTGTTGTTGTTGTTTTTGTAACTGTTACATTAATGGAAATTTGATTAATATAGACTATTTAATGCTAGAAATTTGTCTCTATTTGTGAAATTTCAAAAAAAGGCAATAGTTTATTATACTTAGTTGAAACTAAAAATCGATTAACAAACAATTAGAGGATAATTTAATTTGGGCGCAAATGTTATCATTACTGTGAAAGACCGAAATTGAAGAATTAAGTTTTCACCGGTGAATGTCAATAGATACCAAATACATCTGTGAAAGATAGAATATTTGATTGCAATCTTGTACATTCGGGCTATCACCAGTGTATGTCAACAAACACAGATATGCTTTGGGGGAAGTTGATAAGAGACAACAAACAAAGATGACCATAAATAAGGATAAATACATTTAAAGTTTTGTTATAACATAAAAATAAATTTAAGGGGTCCAATTCGAAAGTTGTTAACTTAAAAAGTAATGGGAAATTTTTTTAACTGATTTTTTTTGTAAATGATAAAATGTTTAAATGTAATTACAATCATTTTTTACAAAAAAAAAAAAAAAAAGAAAAAAGAAAGAAAAAAAAGACATTTTTAGGGGGGGGGGTAATTCGAACCCTCTTAATAATAAAATATGTTGTAAAAACATAGCAAAAGTATTCTTATTTGGGAAAATTACTTCTCCATGAATCCTAATTGTATGGTTATAGCAGGAAAGTCCACCACAGCACAAATACCAAAAAAATCTGAATGCTTAACAGTTATTCAAGTACAAATGCTATCATTATTAAGAAGGCAAGTAATATTGAGCAACCTTCCTTCTCTCGCTAGAATCTAAAGCTACATGTCTAAAAAAATCTGGCCTGCCTTTTAAATCTATCCCTGAATCAAAATTTTCTGGGTGAGTCGCACAGCGAAAACTCCTCCACAGAGTAACGACTACTGTCCTCACCATGATTGGTTACTTCTGTCAATAAGAGAAGTAAAAGAGTTATGTCACTCTTGAGATGTCTTATCGCACCTGAAATACGGAGAAGAAATTGCAAATCTTCGATATATTCATCATTAGTGCAATTGTGGATGTCGACATTTGCTGGTGTGAGAAATAAGGATATTTAGCAAATATTTTGGACATAACAAAGTGATTATGTGAATGCTGATATTCACTAATGAGAATCAACATTTTCCAGATCTCAGCCTTTCACAGTAACATATGCAAATCCAATAAAGAAATAATTAAGACCAAGTTCTACATGCATTATTAAATACTACTCAGACATCTGGAAGCAATAAAAACTTTTTTTTTAAAAATCCCAGTCATGTCAAGATACAATGTCACTACCAAGATAGGCAAAATATAAAGGCAGTTTGAATTTTAAATGAAATGCAAAATAAGATACCAAAAATGAAATGAGGGGCTGAGAGCAAACACTCCAATTTCTCAAAAGAAAAAGACTTAAAGTTATTATTAAAAACTATATAAATACTTTTAAAATAAATAAAGTACTAAAGCTTTAGCTTTAAATACTATTTACATAATATAAAAGAATGTACTAACTCTAGGTTAACAAATAATTAGGCATTCGAAATTTTTAAATAGTTTGTGAACAGCAGTTAAAAATTAGGTTGCAAATATAAATTAAATGTTGATTAAAGCCATATCTTAATTTTTCTCAATGATCTTGCAGCAGCACATTCGAATTTTATTTCTTTCTTTATGAATTAAAAATGAAAAAGATACGAAACTAAATGGACACAATAATAGTACAGCAATTTCATCCAAGTAAACAAATTTACATATTCGGCACTTACCCGTTTATGTAATATTGATTATGAAGCCAAACATTCCACAGAATAAAATTAATTTAAATATGATTATCTTGTAAAATTATATTTTTATGTTACAGAAGTACTTTCACTCTACACAATGTAATTCAAATGAAATTTCTAATGCAATAAATACAACAAACTTTCCAAAAAATGTAGTTTATTTTGATTACAAATACTCAACACAAACTACAAATGAGCTTTTGCAAAAATGACACAATGTTTAGTTACAAATTAGCAGTTTTCACAATCAGAAAACAATGCATCTGAGGAACATCTCCCAAATAAATATTGGACTTTATGAAACATATTTATAGTAATGGAACATATATTATCAATTTTAAAAAAAGATAAATTCAGAACAGGACAAAATAATGAATCCAAATTTAGTTCTGGGAAGAAGATAACAGAATTGGCAATCACTCTTCATTTTAACATACATTAACATAACATAGTACATGTAAAACATACAATAGTCATGAAACTTCTACAATTCAGAAGTATCAACATCTACATTAACATATTGAGAATATTTTATTTTGTTCTACATATTTAAAATAAATTGAACAACTATTTGAAATAATTCACTTTTATTAGCAGAGTTACAATAAAAATACTGAATTAACCATAATCTTATCCATTAGCTTATTACTGACATTTTTTGCAATCAGTTTATTTACTTTGCCCAAATAAAAAATTTCAAATTGATTTGGAAGATCTTCAAACATATCAAAAATCTAATTTTATACTTTAAAAACATATTGTTGCTTCTAATGTGAATTTTTTCATATGAACTTGGAAAATTTTACATTGAATTTAATACAGTTAAGACCATTATGATGGTTGCCGCTATAAAAACTAGTGACAATCACTTATTTCAAAACGGCACAATATCATTTTATGAAGAAGATAATATCAATATTTAGTGGTAAAATTTCTTTTAGCAAGTTATTATACAACAATGAAGTACAATAGCTTCGTACTATTACTAATAAAAGAAATTCACACGTAGAAGATAACAAGAATGCTCTCTGTGCAGTGAAATTTAAAGGGGAAAATCCATTTAAAAATGTTTAAAGAAAAATAAGAGCAATTTCCTTATCTTTATGCATTCAAGATTCAATAGTGAAATTTATCTTTTGTTTACACATGTCAAATTTCAATAAACAGTTGAGTAATACAATGAAGAATAAGATCTAATAGAACAGAATAGAACAAGCGAATCTGTCAATATTTACTAATTAATAATTATTACTATGACATAATTGTTCACAAAAATCCTCAATGATAATGAAGAAACTATTACACAGACCAACAGAAAGTTACAAGAACTCTCATTTAGTCTTTAATAAAACATTCTTTAAAATATCTGAAATATTCATTGTTTTAAGTCAAATGTTTTAAAACAGATCAGTCTACAGAAAAGCATTCCACAAGTCAAATTTCACATAGAGCTGAGAAATAAAGGCATAAAATAATATATATATATATTTTTATAATTGAAAGAAATGAATTCCTACTGTCAAATTTACATATAGAAGTTTTTTTTTTTTTTTGCAAAAAAAGAAAGTTATTAAATAAAGAGGCCAAGTTATAGCTGAAAACATTTATGTTATGAATATGAAAATAAATACTTATTTATGAAACACATTAGTAAGTGTCAATGTACACAAGACAATACCAAAACAATGAATACAAAACCAGGAAGGTTATGTAAAACATTTAATGTGAACAGAAAAAAAAAATGTTTCAGCAATTCAACTTTATGTGGCATAAGTAAAATATTATATTTATACATCAACTGTTACAATGATTAAAAAAAAAAAATTTATTCAAACACCAAATTTTTTTACACATAATACTATTTTTCATGTTTTATCTTCACACAATACAAGGGAATAATAGTGTTTAAAATTGAATAATAAATCAGCGAATATTAACGTTATTTTTATGCAGATATTAACTTTGAAAAGAATAGGGATATTCTAGAATATATATTTACGAGCATTTACAAATCATAAGAATTATATATATAATCAGGTTGTGAATGAGGATTTAATGTTTAATTATTCCACACCATTTTAAAATAACACTAACACATGAAATAAAGAGGGTCAGGTAACAACTTAATGAGGTATATTGTAGCTTAGATTAGACCCCAAACCACAAAAATGCTTTACTTAAACTAACTAAAACACAAATGTGCAAGCAGCAAATGATAAACCATCAGTCTATTAATAAATGACACATCTACAACATTTCAAAACACCAGCTTCATTCGAAACATATAGAATTTTGCAACTTAGGCAAGACAGAAATACTAAGCTTGTTGCTTAGACAAAAGAAAACAGAAATTTAACACTACTGTGAAGCACAGAACCATTCAGTAAAATAACATGAAAAAAATCCCATTTATGTGGCATACCTCTTGGTCCACAATCGGGCAATACGATCGTGCTCTTCTCTATGCTGGAGATACTGAGTAGCAATGCTTCCAACCAATGGATCAGCAGGGTTACTGTCGGTAAGCAAGGAACAGATAGACAAGAGTACTTTCGATATGGTCAGGGCAGGACTCCAATTGTCCTTGAGAATGTCTAAGCATATCACACCTTGACTATTGATATTACAGTGATAGATTCTTGTACGGAATGTAACTTTTGGTGGCTTGAAGGGATATTCCGGCGAAAAATGAATATCTAAGAAAAACACACCTCCTTCATATGCAGATCCCGGTGGCCCTAAAATGGTCGACACCCATTCATATAAATTATCGCCCTTGGGTCCAGCGCTGCAATTCGGCGGCGGATCGAGAGTTATTTCGGCCAATTCCTTCTGAATTCTTTTCATGCTCGTATTCAAAGCCTTCGACATCTTGGGAGTCGACTTTTGCTCTTTGCTCGGCTCGCGTTCCGAGTTTGATGACGCAGACCCACTCAAACGGCTTCTCGACGAACTGGCTCCAGAACTATTACCCGACGCCATTTCGGATCCACTTTAGTTACTTTTAATCGATATTTCAAGTATAAAATAACCGAAAATATGACTGCAAATGCCCAGTAGATTGCAAAGCACAGAGAGCAAGATGTATTCTTTGTTTGGAAAGAGTTAATAGTGGAAGTAGAAGTAGCATTCCTCAATATGGCGGTCGCGGTTAAATGAAAGTACAAGTAGAAGAACGGGTCCCCATGAACGGAGCATAAGCTTGGTGGGAAGCGATCGTTGGTTTGTTGCCGAGAGATGGCGCAAGCGAATTCTTTTTCCCCGTCACAATCTTTTTCGATTCGTATTTTTTGTTGGATGTCGGAGAGAGAAGTGTTCTTGGGTATTTATTCCATGAGGAATACAGCTAAAAACCACGTTTGAACAAGCGTTTTTTCCTCCTTAAAGAATTATTTTTATTATACTCTATAATTAATGAAAAATTTATTATAATTATAATTACATGAATAAACGTATTTATAAAATAATAAGGTACAATTCTTTAAAAAGTTATATTTTGCTTCAAAATACCAAGGTTCTTTTTCAGTAGAGAAGGGGTTAATAAACTTTGAAAAAATAAATAAATAAAAACATTTTTAATAAGCTATGATTTCTTAAACACAACAAAGACTCCTAAACACCATTTTCTTTCCTGTTCAGAGTGATTCATAATTTATTTCATTTCATTATAAAATGTAATACTGCATTATAAAATCAGTATTATTTATTTACCGTATTTGACCTTAATTTCATTTTTTTTTTCAGAAAAAGATGCCTGCAGGAAATATATTCATGAAAAAAAAATAATTATATTACCTCGAAAACAAAAAGTACTTTTACTTCTTTAAAAAGTATCTCAACTGTGTCATGTGTATTACTACTTTTTACTTTTAAATTTAAACACTTGTATAAAAAACCCTTATATTTTTACGATATTTTTCCCCGATTTTTTTAGATTTACAAAGATATTTTTAGGTTTTATATCGCGAATCGATCAACATATTTCATTATTTCAGGACCATCGCCCTCATTATCTATAGTCCAAAATTGCAGATAAATTACTTACAAAAATTATTTAAATACTTGTTTTCTTTAAATGTATTTTGAAAAAAATTAATGCATTGATATTTAATGGTTTTTGTTGGTTTTTTTTTTTTTTTTTTTTTTTTTTTACATTTTACTCTACTTATTATATGATCAATCTAGTTATCTATTTTTAAAATAGCCATTTTTGAAAAAGTCGAATTAGAATTTGGGCTCCATTAATCTTTGTTCATCTAAGGTAAATTTAAATCTAAATTTTACTTAAAGTAAAAGTACATTAATATGAAATTATGCATAACTATGTTAAAAGTACATTATTCCGATATAATTTGTAACATATAATATAACTGCAGAAAGCATCATTCTTTTAACAGCATCATAAATATACTAACACGAAACTGAATGAAATTTCTCCAGCTTTTTTATTCTTTTCCAGACGTCTCTTGCTTTTAAAAATTAATTTTTATTAGAAACAACTTACTTTTTACTATTTCCTCCCTTTTTTTTCATGATTAGAATAGAAATAGAAAGCGACCCATCAATGCTCAGCAATTCGACTAATGAATTGTTTGCCTTCGTAATTGCTATGTATTGTTTGTCTTTGAAGAAAATCTGTTTTGAAATACTTAACGAAGGAAATCATCACGAAATTTATAAATGGTAGAAATATCCGTTTGATTTTAACTGAAATCTTTATATTCTGATTTCTTCGAATTTATATGTTTCTTTTTCTGATATGTTTTTAATTTTTACTAGTAAGTTTCTTTCTTCTTTTACAATAAACTAATTTTATTTCTGTTGTAAATAGTTTGCAAAAATAACTTTCCGATTAATTCTTTTTAATGCTATTTCGCCACACTGATTTGTCATTCACTAAGAATGTTTCACAAAATTTTAATTTGATTTGAAATTTTAATTGAAATAATTTAGATAAGGGAGCGAATACCATAAAGAAATTAATTAAAGCTTTAAAAAATAATTCAGTTAAATTCACTTTTCACTTTTTTGATTTACTGACAATAGATGGAAAATATTTATAAAATGTCCCAATTCTTAGAAATTTCCCATTAAAATTTAAATTACAACTGTATTTTTTAAATTTGCAATGAATATATGCATTTTTCTTTTATTTTTCGCTATTTTATACGAAAACTGCATTTTTGGCATCAAATGAAAAATTATTTTTAATTTTCCGCAAAAGCTATTGGTAACATAAATGGATTTCAAAAATAAACTTCAATAAAAAAAATTAGTAAGACATTATTTATTAATGCAAACCATATATTTTTTAATATACTGTCAATTAAATTTAATTGAATGTTGAAAAAAAAGTTTCAACTTTGTATATGAAAATATTATGTTCAACAAATATTTCAAAACATGCTTGATTAGTACAATTTTGGAGAGAGAATCAACCAACTATGAAATTTAGATGCGTATAAAAAAAAGTGAAAAAAAGTCCCTTCAAAAATCATGAATTAAAAAACGATTTATCAATAACTATGTTTAAAGAATAGAAACCGTTTAAAAAAATTTTGTTTGCTTCTTTCAGAGTTTATTTTGAAGGGGGAGAAAATTGCAGGAGCATTGACCTTAGAAGATATATCCTTATTTTAAGCAACTTTAAAGAAAGATAGCTATTTAAAGATGCAAAATTCTTTTTTTTTAAGCTTCTAAGTTACGCCTCTTGTTATGTAAACGATTTTTTTAAACTTCGTCTATGACTTGAAGAACTTATGTATGGAGATTTTTTTTTAAAAAAGAAAGTAAACAAGATTTAATTTCATGGAAGTCGATTATTAAATCATTTTATTTCGATTTGAAATGGTGCTCAAAACACAAATGAAATTCAAATATTCTTCAACGAGTTACGAAGCAAAACAATCAAATAAATAATTTGTAGGCAATCAAAATCAGAATTCTAATAGCTGTTCTACAATATTAAAATTAATTTTTTTTTTTTATCGTGACAAATTATTCATTGACTTGAGTAATTCGTCGCGATAAAGAATATCTAGAGAACAGTTTAAAATAAAACAATGAAAAAAGGTGTCAATATTCTAGACCTCGTCCTATTTAAAATTTATATAAATTTACACTTTTGATGAGACTACACAACAAACTTCATATATGCAGGTACTTTCTTTTTTAAATTATTGCATTCACTACGTATACACACATAAAATACATACAGCCAGTATGCTCTTTAACATATTTTTCCTTAAAATATACACAAATTAATGATTTTGGAGAAAAAGTTATACAGTTATCTATTTAACTTATTGCGTTTTTTGAATTATCACATATACATACTCACGCTAGAAATACAATTTACTTCTACAAAATTTAATATAGAAAAACAGTTCTACTTATAAACTACATGACACATTTTATTTATCTAGAGGCTTGCGTTTAACGTATTCATATATACAAGATTTCCCGATATCGGATTCCATCTAAAAGTTGGTAAGAAATCTGAAATTTTAACATAAAGACCCAGGATTGGTTTTACTATTAAGCGACCACTTAAAGACGTCACAACACGGGACATCAATCTATCAGATATTATTACAAATATTCAAGAAATTATTTTTTTAAATATAAGACTGCTTTATGTATTATATTTTTACTATAACTGGTAAAATCAAACAAGTTAATTAATTATTAATATTTAAAAGAACACATTAATAAAAATTATTAAAATATCCACCACCCCACCATTTTGTGCAACTTAAAAATTACTTTGTAAATAGTTAAACAAGTACAATAATGTTTTTAAGGAAATTTGTTTATATTTGATTATAGACGTGAAAAAAATTAGAACATATTCATTGCAAGTGCACATTTTTTTAGTGTGTGCGTGTGTTTATGGACATCAGAGACCCTCGCACCGACCCTTTAAGGCCGAATGACTTAATTCCCACTTATGTATTTCTTGTGTACAACCGACCATCCCACCATCACTGAATAAAGCAGCATCGACAATAAAATGTACTATTCATGTACCAATGTACCAATAAAATGTACTATTCAAACTCAGATGTATCGAAAATACGAGGTCGAAATTTTGACGGTTGCAATATTACAAGACACGAAACAAATCAAATAAGCTTTTTTCTTTAATTACTTGCAGAAGTGATATTGAACAAAATTCGAAAACTCATTTCTTCTGAAAAATTATTTAAAGAATGAGATTTTAATAGTAAGTACCTGCATTCAAGTATGCACATCGCGATGAATTTTTGTAATATGCAGGGTTATGACACAGGAAAACGGTTATGAATGTCATATACGGCGAGTTCAGCTTTCTGTAGCCTCCAGATCAAGTATCAGGGCCTGAGAAACACAGAAATAGGGGGCGGTTAAAAGTGACAGATAGACGACAACCATTCTAGTTAGCTTCAGCTGTCGTCCACATGGGGCCGCCAAACCACCGGAAATTCGCCCCCATCCGGAAATGCAGTCACCGTGCATGATGTAACGATGCTTTCATTAGTTAATGCATCCATTTTATATCTACATACGAAAGACAGTTCTTTCTTTTTTTCCCCTCCTTTTTTTGCTTTTGGCGTTTTAATTGCCTTGTCTCGCGTGGGCTCAATTCTATTGACGAAGACCTTCACAGTTGAAACTAATGCATTATGGATGCGAAAACACTGCGCAATATTTGGAATTATTATTTCACAGTTGTATATAGAGCTAGCTGCAATGCCCAGTGTTGCTCGAAATGAAATTTTTATGTTTTTTGTTAAAAAAAAACTTATAGTTCAATTAATTATTGTAAAAAACCCCATTAAAACCTTGCTTATACTAATTTATTTATGTAACCCAGCTGAAAAGTAAGAATATATTTCAAGAAAGCACTAAGGCAGCACTAAAAGAGCATGAGAAGAAAGAACTTTTTAAATAACTCATTTTTGATGAAAGAACTTATTTTATAAACATAAAATCTTTCCATCTTCTGTAAATTTGTTTTTAGTAAGAACACTTAAGAATTCTTTTACAACCAACGAAAAAAATCTTTCCAAAAATATAAAATACAGCAGTTCTATGTCTCGCCGTTGCCTGGCAACAGTACATATTTATTCTTTTTTTTTTTTCCCCTCCAAAATCATCTTCATGCTTATCATCATGATAAAAATTGATGCAAAAATAATATAGAAATAAAGTTGGTATCATTGAAAAGGTTAAATTTTAAAATGACACAAAAATTTTTGTTCCTGGAAGATTTTTCCTAAAAATTGCATTGAAAAGTATCCAAAATTTCTGCTAATTGCAAACCTACTGAATATTTAATTAATTTTTGCTGTTGAAAAACCGACAGCATTCTTTTTCTCTTAAATAATAAGAATATAAAGTTTAACTGAATTCGGCCCAACTGTTTAAGACAAGATGAGGAAGATATATGGATAGTCACAGTCTTTTATTTAAGATAAGAATAACATGAATCAAAAACTAAAAGGCGAAACTTTCTAGATATTGATACAAATATTCACTAGAGAATTCTTTTAGAAATTGAACGAGATACTTGTTTTTAAATAAAAAGGATTATTTGTTTAGAAGGATTACAGAATTCTGCCATACCTTCAACATTTAAAGAAGATCATAGAAATATAATCATAGAAATAATATCTTTATATAATCATAGAAATTAGAAAACATTACATAATGTCTAAAAATAACAAGTAATTTCTTGATTTGAAAAGAATAACTCTCTACATGTTAACTCTTAATTCCTCTTGATGCCATTGAATTTCCTAAATATTATTTTCAAATTTTAAATGGCTCATAAATTCTCTCAAAGAAATCTTTACAAAACCTTAGGATGAATGAAACCATTGGAATCAAACGTCGTAGAAATAATGAATATTAAGAGAAATTTCAGAAATCATTACTTATAATAAAGATGAATATGTGAGTGTTTATTGGCGCTCAATAAGCTAGACCGTTTGACCTAGAACTACCAAACCTGGCACATATATATACTTTGAAGGGCGAAAATGTGTAACTTAAAAGATTTTTTTTTTTTTTTTTGCAGTTTTATTTAGAATTTTAATTAAAAATTAAGCAATACGCCGATGTTTTTACGCAATAACTTCCAAAAATATAACAGAACAAAAATTATTTTTACATACACATATAATTTAAAAAATTATTTTTTCCAGTATTCGAATTTTTTGCTGTTTAACTTTTTTTCTACATTTAATTAATTCTAAAGAAGAAAAAAAAAAAATCGTGTTTTTTAACCAGACTGCAAAGATACCCAAGAATTCCGAACGAATATTAAACGCATTAGAATGATAATGAAAAGAACATAATTCTGGGAGAACACCAAAATTTTGATAAAGCAAAGTTCCGTTTCAAACCGTTCAAAGTATGAATTTTCGTTTCAAACCTTGACATAAATCTATAAATTTGGCTAAAATATCACATATTTAATTTCACTCGTCTATCTGTAAGCATCTTTGAATATGATTTGACAGGCGGACATAATTCCAAAGACATCTTTTTTTTTTTTTTTTTTTTTTGATTTAAAGAAATCCAAAGAATTGAAATGCGTCAAAATTTCGAACACGACGTCATTTTATTTATTTATTTATTTTTAATTTAAACACGTCGTTTTTGTATCATTCATATATGAGACAGCAAAAATAAATAAATAAATAAATAAAATAAAATAAAATAAATAAATCTATAAAGAATAACAAAAATTTAGCGTACAGAAAATAAGAAAAGTCGAATACATAGCTAATCTGACTCTGAATTGATTTAAAATAGCTTGTAATCAACAACATATTTCATCTTGGTAATTATAGTAATCAATTATTAATTAAAATTCCATTTTTAATTAATGAATAAATTTTCTTTAAATAGGTAACCTGGTCATACTCAAATACGTCATCCATCGGTGCCGGTGCAAAGGTATGGGGTAAATTATGTGCGAGGAATTCGCGGGTAAACGACTTCACATGACAACACTTGAGGTCACATGTGCGACGGCGGTCGTTATCCATCGTTCCCAAAAATATCCCATGACCCGCCCTCACACTTCTAGTAGCGGTGGGAATAAATAATTCCGGTTTGTCCCTCTTCCAGAACACTCGAAACTAAAAGATGACGGATCGTTTGGGAGAAGGGGCTGATCGCCATGTGTCGCTGATGCTGATTCATCCGATGAAGGAATAACAGCTCAACCATCCATGATCATTCGATACGATGACGAGTCATATCATCTAGCTATCAAGATGGAATGTGAGTTGCCAACGTAATTTGATAAATTCTGCAGCAAATTAGGAAATGAAATTTTGAAAAGATATTATTCTGTTTTCGTTGAAATATTTATTATTTTTTAATATTCTAAAAATTTCTTTGAAAAAATGAGCATTTTTTTAAAAGAGTTTCGGAATGATAAAGATCAAAAATGGTATTTTAAATTTAATTGTATCATTCTTGGAATAATAAGTGTTACAAATGGAAAATTAGAAAAACAAATCAGTATGAAATCAAAGGATATCTCTAAGAGGGGAATCAATGCTTTTATTGTGCGAAAGAGAAAGATGGAAACGAAACATATCACTAGATCCAGTACCAAATGAAATACTGAGTTTTAATAACGAATCACCATTTCGAATAAAATAATATATTATAATTTAACAGAACACTTGACTTTAAAGAATATTATCTTTCTTTTTTATAGCTAGAAACATTCACGTAATTTTTGGTAAGGCAATTAGACTTCAAAATTGATGCAAATAACAAAAGAAACAGAGCATTAGCAATTTATATAAACAGCCTCATACTTTAAATTCTAACAAAAAATAACGAATTAAAATCCTATTTAAATAATAAAAAGACAAAAATAATTTGAACTATGGTTTGTTCCGAATTAAATTATCATTCCATTCGCATTTTTGAATTCCACAATGGACCTTTTCTTAATTTAGAAAATATTTTTTCAAAGTGTCTGTATTAATAACTGCATTTGAAAACCACACTAACGGAAATTTTTTAAAAATTTATTTACTCATGCTTGAATTTAAATAATTTAAAGAAAGAGGATTACATCTTAATGTGAAATATGTTTAATTTATTCATAATTCCTTTGTTTTTATTTCGCTCTGTGCTTGTCATAGGGATATTTAAATTTAATCTATTTTCGTTTTGAAATGTTGTATGAAGAATTTGACTTTAAAAATACATATATTTTTTCTGAACATTCATACATTATTTTTTGAAACCAATTATATCATCACTTTTTCTTCCGAAGATTTTCTGTATTGTTTTCGAATTAATTATTAATATTTTCTTAATATGCCGAATTACTGACTTCCAAATTTTCAATAATTTATTTTAAAAAGATTACTTTCAATAATTTGTAAAATGGAGACTATTTTCTAGTGAAATCAGTGAAATAACGGAAAATATCTGCATATCTACACTAATTCAAAGAAATTTATTTTCAACTATTCGATGAAATACTAAATGTTTAGAATTATTTATTAAGAGTATTTTTATTCGAAAAAAAGATACGAAAGAATGATTTCTTCGAATTTAATAAATGATTCGCATTATTACTAAAACAATTCTCTGTTCTCGCTCTGCAGTAAAGTCAATCATAATTCATCCTGAAAGACCAGTTCACTTTTCAGGAACAATGTTTTCTCGATAAAAAGTAACAATGGCTAGTTTTTCTTCTAAGAGTATTGTCCGTTCCAAAACACACAATGGAAACCTCAGTTCTGTTCTTCGTAATTTTCTTTCTATTTTCAGCTGTCGTCCTGTAAGTATAATGTTTAGATTCTAAGGCTTTTGTCACCACTTCAATCGAACAATCACAGCTTTCTTAAAAAGTTATGACAAATATGGTTTGGCGACAGTGAATAGCAAAAGTCGCCTTACGTTTATGACACACATTCCATAAAAACCAGACGATAAAATTATTCTTTGGTTCGTAACTGTTTTGTCTAGTATAGAAATGGGAATACGATGACGTCATTGAGCATAGTACAACGAATGAAAAGTCTCATTTTTTAACAGAGAACATTTTAATCTTAGCTGAAAATGGCATCTACTGGCGTCTCAAAAACGACAGAATAATAAAGTAAAAAAGATCCGTTATTTAAGATGTGAAATGACCGTCAATGAAAACTAAACAAATACAACATAAAAAGAAATTTTACAATCAGAACTATAATGCAAGAAAATGATTCTTAAAAAAAAATTTTTTTTCTTTTAAATATAAAATCTTAAGATGATAAAACATAAAGTAAAAAAGAATTAAAAATTCATTTAAGATATTATTTTTACCACATAAAAAATACTCCATAACAAAAGTAGATAATGTACTCCTTCATAAAAAGTTCTCAAAAAGTAAATTTTATATAAAGCAAAAAAAAAAAAATATATATATTCATAAGGGGTTTTAATTTTTGAGAAGACTAATTCTTTTTGTTGATGGAAGCAATTATTACTTACTTTAACGCTGGATTAAATAAATGCAATGGGGAAAACTAAAAATCAGAATTCGTTCCTTTTACATTAAAGATATGCAATACATCATAGTCACAGCTATTCGTTTCTCGTCGCCTTTATCTCCCAATCGATGCTTCTAAGTAATAATGTAATGATGCAGTTTCACGAAGACCTGAATTACTGAGCAAAGCTTCAGACTTGGCAGACTTATATCAGAATGGATCAAAAATGATGAATGGAACAATTCGTAACATGAAATTTTCATGGATACCTTCAAGTAAAAATGGGGAGAGCCTCGATGTGATCGTAAATTCAGAAAGATGATGTATGAATGCGAAATGGGGACATCTCCTCCCCTATGTCATCGTCTTTATCCTTTTTTTTCGTGTCAAACTTTTCCTCAGGCATTTTCTAGCAAAAAAGGTAGCATAAAAAAATCGAAATTTGAAAGACAGGCATGGGAATGAATTGCTGTCAATTTTATCGACAAAATCATATGAATGAGTTATAGATAAAATTAGAAATCAACCCACCAATTTACTTTTTACTCTTGATTCAAACTGTCATTCGAACTATTTTTTTAAAGGGACAGTGAATGGTTAGATTAATATTCCAATAAGAAAAAGAGAATAATAATTTTTTTTTTCTTCTTCAAATAAACAATTTCAAGAGTTTATTTATTTATTTTGAGTGTGCTTGTGTGTGTGTCAATATTCCATACAGATAAATTTATCACAGTATAAGGAAAAAGTATAAAAACAAGTAATTAAAAAAAAACTTTCTAAAAATAATTTTTCATACTATTTTCAAATACGTTATGATAATATTACATGCATATATGTTAGAAATAAAATTATTTTTTTTAGAACTTTTTAAATTTTTTTCTATTCATGGTCAATTTTTGGTGAAAAAAAATAAGCACTCACTTTATCAAAAATAAATAAACCGAACAGCCCATTTAATAAAAATTTTGTATTCTTGAATATCACAAAAATATTTTGAAAGTAAAATACTTTTCTATAAATGAATCCAATTAAATTTTTAGATTCATCAATATTCGGTATAAAAAAATATTTTCTAATATTTGAAATACAACAAAAAATGTAACTAGATACGTCCTCGTTTCCAATATCATTTTTTCCCCTTCATTTTTTTTTTTTTTTCACTATTATCATTTTACAACAGTTTTTTCCCAAGAAATCAGGTTACCTATCAGCCAATAAGCATAAAGGATGAAAAATTTCTCCCGTTAGACGTATAAAATGATGATAATACAAATCTGCAAAATCTTTTCGAGTAAGTACCAAGTACCCATTTTCGCTAAGCTCCACTCTCATCATATAATCCCCTAAACGACCAAAAATCCATTTCTCTGTCTCCTTTAGGAAGAGAGTAAAGAAACCAGATACATTTTTTTTGTGTGTGTATGTGTCCTACCCCCCACCCCCCGTTTTCCTCATTCAGAAACCCTACGACTTTGCAGACTTCCTCATAGGATTATGCAACTCATAAGGAACTGGGTGCAGGTCCCATATCGCTTTTAATATCCCAAGTGGGGATTTTATGTATGAAGTGGTGGATTTGGTAAATGCCCCTGCCTAATCGGCCGTGAGGGCAGATGGATTCAATGTCCAATAGAGAGATATATTATATCCACATATATGATTCGGTGGGGGTGAGGAAACTACTGTAACTTTTTTACAAAATTTCCTTCCCTCTCAGTTACGGTTACAATAGAAACACTTTAGGCACGGATACTGCTTTGTTATATTATTCTATGAACCCCCAGTGGGGTCTTCTATGGGCTGGAGGGGGCATGAGCAAATATTGCTGCAGCTGCAGTCGAAGATAAAAAGTAGAACGCTCTTCATCTAAAAGCGCACGAAAGATTGCCAAGTATCAATATCTATGCAGAACATGGGAGAGATAAATATATCAAAAAATCTTATCGGGCACAGAATATAAAAAGTGAAGGGGGTTTTGCCCAAAAATATATCAGAAGAAAAAAGTATTCTTATTTTTTAAAAATCAGTTTGGAGCTCCCTAAATTTATTCAGAAATTTATCGAGTATCGCCAAGTGAACAGTTATTGTCCAATTTTATCAATGCGAGAAGGAAAAAAATAAATAAAACGTGAAAATTCTCAAATTGAAATAATCCACTTAGACAGGAATAATCATAGACAGATACCATTTTTCTATACTCATTGGAATTTAAAACAAGTTTAAAACCAATGTAGTGAGATTAGTGTTGTACTGCTCTTAAACTCAATGTTTAGATTTATATTTATATCGAATCAATCCATTAAAAAAAACTGAAGAATTTGGACTTGTAATATTCTTTTTCCAATCAAATCAATTACAATTTTACTTTTAAAAATACGCACAAATTTCTTTCATTTCCATCATTTTAATGAAAATGAAAAGATATATATTAATGAAAATGAAAAGATATATATAATGAAAATATAAAGATATAACATAGAGGTATAGAAAGGACTATTAACTCATTTGTAGCCAAACAAGTTGAAAAGTTATAAATTTACGAAATAATAATATAATTTTTAAAACAATTATTCGACAAGAATAAATACGAAAGCGTATGAAAATTTTTAATATTGTATGAATATTATATATAAAATCACAGGTTGATTTAATTGATATTCATAAAATATTAAACATTACATCTATTTAAAAATCTAAGAACTGAATTTTCGATTAATTTCGACCTTCACGGAATAATGCATATAAGAACGAATAACGAATAACTACCTCCCTATATCAAGAATTATTTTCTTTCAAGAACAGCTTTCGAAAGGCAAGAAAGATCTATTGCGAAATAAAAGAAAAATGAGTCACCAATATAGTAATTACTGACTTTTTTTTTTCTTTCTTCCGGGATTCTTTTCTCGAAAGTTTTGCTAATTATTTTCCAGAAAACAGAGACCAAACTTTTCCTACTTTGATTCATTTTTAAAAAGAATATTATCGGTTAATCATTTGCTCCAGTGAATGAATTGTTTCGTATAAAACCTTTGGTTTTGCATATATTTGTAAATTAAAAACAAAAATATGTATAATACTAAATAATAAATTCATTTTGTTGATAAAACTTTATTACCATGTTTTTTTTCCTACACATCATTCATAGAGTTTTATTTTAAATAATTATTCTCATGAACAAAATATAAAAAGTTTGTTTTTCTTTTTAAAGGACAGACGTCATTTTAAACTAGTTAATTGAAAATATATTCTTCTGATTTCAGAAACAGCAGATGTTGTCAGTAAAAGTAGCAAACGATTCAAATATTATTCTAAACAGTTACCGTTCCGGCAGCATAACGGAACTGAAAATAAATCCGAAATCTTAAATGGATTTATCAATAAAACTTCCAGGTGCGTGCCAAATATGCATGAGAAGTGGTGATATAAGGTTTCATATCTTATCCATTTATGTTAAATAAGCACAGATGCAGCTTCCCTGCTGTTCCTGCGTTTGCGGTAACAGAATACGACAGCAGATATTTGAACGGCACAGCGCCTGCAATTGAGTCATATCGTGATTTACTAACCGTATAGACAGCAATAAGCAGACTTACAGAGCAGGAGGAGGAAAATTTATGTATGAAACAAAAGCAATGGTCCATGAAAACAATTAGCACAATTCTTTAACTGAAATACATTAAAGATTCTGCTCCATGTCCATTCGTCTATAAACTAGGTATGAAAATAAAAAAAATATTAACAATATTACATTCGTACGAACAGCTTAAAGATAAAAATGAAAGGAATTCAGAACAACTAAGTATATACTTTGCATCTGGCAACACAAATAAAATATAGATTTACAAATTTTGTTAAGCTCGTGTCTGTTCTTTTGGAACACTTTTGCAAACTTATATTTAACTGGACTCATTTCATGTTTGCAAAGATGGAATTTTGGAATCGATATATTGAATCTGGTGTGCCATTTTGGAAATTTTATACACGTGTATTTTCTATTACAGTACAATATTTTAATATTTTCCTGTATAATATTTTAATAATTAATTTAATTAAATGTTCATTATATTTGAGTGGCACCATCTAGGAATGAATTTTTGAAAAAACTGATTACAAGATTTCATTTTATTCATAATAATCAATCATAAATTAACGATTAAAAAAAAGAAAATAATTTTTAAAATAATTGTACATTTCGGCATACTAATAAAAATGTGTTAAAAAATTCTTTATATTATTATTTTTATCATAGTTCGTTGTGAGTTAGCTAAAATTATCGCAGTTAATTAAACCTGATTTCTTAAATATAATAAACAATTATTTTATTACTTATATTAGCCACCTAGTGATCAGCTAGTTAGTCGGTCAGGAATACGAATGTTTATACCGCATTAAATTTCTTATGTCTGTATAACTTCATGTCAGTGATTCCTCCAAGAAGATGTTTTTAAGAACTACACAGACATTAAAAAGTATAGTTTTTCTTTAGTTTTCATCAATAAAAGAAAATCACGAGATTAAATAATTAACCGAACAACGGAAGTGGCTTGAATTTTAGTTCTATAACGAAATTCATTCTTAAATATCATGCAAAATAACAATAATAATAATTTTTTTTAAAAAAATCCTAAAATTGAAGAAAAATTTGCAAAGGCAAAATGGTGTCATTAAAAAGGACTTTATTTAAAATTTTAAAATGATGTAAAAATTAGTTTTTTTACAATTATATTTTCTAAGGTTATTCATGAAAACTATCACAAATTTCCCTAAATTGTGAAAATAATAATAAAAAAAATTTAAAAAATCGCTTGGAGATGCTTATTTTCATTTCCATCCTAAGTATGTAGATATATCCTAAGTATGTATTTGTTATATATCCTAAGTATGTATGTGTTCTAGGTCAAACGGTCTGGCCTGTAGAACAACACTACACGTACAGACACACACACACATTCATTTTTATTAACAGTAATTAAAATTTCTTCTGTTTTTGGAAAATAAGACAAAAACCTATGATTAAACAGTGTGCTTCAATTCAAAGTGCTTATGTATGAAAAGCTTGAAAAAGCGATCGAAAATTAAACTGATTAAATGTAAGCAGTGTCCTATTTATCTCGTAGGCAACCAACACAGGGAAAGAAAATATTCGATACAAAAGAACTGAATGAACACTCGTCATTCTATAAGCGGATTATGAATGCTTCACTCGATCCGGGTCTGGGGAGAAAGAATCCTCGAGAGAGCCCCGCTGACACCCCTTTCTAAATGGGGGCTCGCTTTACAAGTCAAGAGTCCATTTTTCACCGCAAAAGACCGTCTGGCGACTCATTTCCCAGGTGAGGCGCCTATTTTTTTTAATTAGATAAAATCAAATGTGCCTAAAAAGAGATCAGGGAGAGGGTTTTTAAATTATGCAATTCCGTGGTGCCGCATCTGTCAAATAGTAACCTTTTTTAAATAGTGGAATGCCGTGTGGTTTAAAAGGGGGCGGGATTTTTTTTTTTTTTTTTTAAAGTTTTAAATCAATTCGTTGGAGAAAAATGGGCGGTGGTTTTTCCAACGATTAATAATTGTGCGCCCATATCAGGAATTATTAAAATGCAGTTCACGGTGCCTTTTGTGAAGTTCTATATTTAAAGTAAAATGTCGATACCTAACTCATAAAAAGGGCCTTATTTTCCTAGTATATATTAAAATATTTTGGACAAAGACTAATCTAAGAAGAACATTATTTAGTTAATTCACTTGATCTGCTAATCAATGCGGAAAATTGACAATTAATTAACAAACCAAGGCACTTTTTTAAGGTTTCAGCTAAGAAACTGAGTCATTTAAAAATCTGATAAAAAGTCAAGCCAACCTTCTTTTCAAACTTTCGATGTTGACACATTATTTCTCAAATTAATTATCTCTATTATTAATTAATCAATTTGATTTGTTAATTAGTTTTACTAATAGATGGTAAATTAACAAATCAAAACACTTCTCTATGACTTCAGATAAAAAAAATTGAGTCATCTAAAAATTTGAGAGAAATCAAGTCAACCTCCTTTTCAACCTTCGTTATGGATTTGTTACTTTCCAAAAATAAATATTCTGCCTAAAATTTATTAATTCCAAAAATAAATTCACTAATAGTAAAGATGTGTGTGTGTGTGTGTGTGTGTGCTCTATAGGTCAGATCGTTTCATCTACAGCTATTAAATTAAATTTCGCATATATATACTTTGGAAGTTGTATATGTACTCCTGGGAATGATTTCTTTGAAATTTTAATTAATTAAAAATTAAGTAGAATTTGTTGCGTTTTCCAGCATAATGAAATTTTCAAAAATATTTTCACAAAGATAAATTTTACATCGGTCAAAAATTAAAAAAAAAAAATGTCTTTTTAATGATGCTAAATTAAAAAACGGGCAAATTCTTTCTGAATTTTGGTGTCTTTTTAAATCTTTTTTCTCCTAATTTTTAACAATAATTCATATCGCTTTTATTTTTCGACAAATATTTGATCACATGACTTTTTTGTCCATTGTTGAAAGCTCAAAAAGAATTCTATTTAATATTTGTGTAGTTTGAATAAAAGTTACAATACCTCGAAAGTTGGAATACAGATGAATTGGACATTTGCGTTTTTAATAGCACGATGATATATATCATAGGAGAAAGGTGCATTTGAACAATTAGCATTGAACTTACGTAATGAACTTAATTGAACTTACGTAAAACAGTTAAAATAACATAACATTAAATTTTGATAATTTGCCGGTATCTAATAATTTGTTAATTAATCTAATAATTCTGATAATTTGCCGATAGTATCTAAATAACTTAAGTGAAATTAATTTTAACCAACATTAATGCCGAATCAGCTGGTCGCCAAAGACGACGAGTTATTAATAATTTTGATTATTAAACACATATGTGTCAAGTTGTTGGTTAATATTATATATATATATATATTGTAATTTCGGAAACTATGAAACTATTAAGAGATAACAGTTAAAGGGAGTAAATTAGTTTCTCATGTACATATAAAAATGTATACTTCCCAAAGCTTTACAAAGAGTTAATGAACTGTATAAATAGCAACAAAAAACGTTTCGACATTGTAATAATGCAAAGCGATTTTTTTAATCACCTTTTATCAGCATTTTTCTTCTTTACAGATTTCTGGATTCTTCTACTTAAAAGATATTTTTGAATTGTTCATGGTAGCTTTGAAATTTTCGATGCTCTTTCAAATTGTTTATTCAGCAGAAGAACTTTTTCTATTTTATTTTGTTTTATAAATTAAGACAAAAACAATGTCAGATAATGTTGTTTTTTTAACTTACTTGCGGATTTTTTATTCTGAATTATTAGTCTCAGTAGAAAAAAAAAAAAATGAATTAATATCATATTTTGGAGTTTTGAAAGTTTTCATAATTAATTGTAACTTCAATTTCACAGTCAGACTTTTAAGACTCATATTTCTCTTTTATTATAATATAAAAATACATTTTTTCAAAATTTTCCGTCAGACAATATAATTTGTGGAGAGGAAAAAAAAGGAAAAAAAAAAAAAAAAAAAAATAAGAAGACTCCGATGAAAATTAAATTTGCAATCTGGTCATATTAAATCGATAAAAACAGTGGAACATAAAATATACAGAAATAGAGCTAATTCTGGCCGAGAAAGTAAGTATTTTCTTACTAGAAAACAAAGACAAGGTAGAATAATAAAATTCAAAATTCAGAAAAAAAAGCAATGATTTCGGTTTTATGTTTGATTCTTTTGTGAATGAATTCAGTAAATATATTCTGAATGAAATAGCATAATCAGCATTTTACTATTTTTCTTTTTTATTGTTCTTTTAAAATAAAAATTTAATAAATTAAATAAAAGTTGTTGTTTCTTGAAAAAGAATCTACATGGATTCAATCGATAAAATAGCATTGCATTAATGAAATATTTTGCCATCTGTATTAAAAGGTGGTAGATAAGTAAACATCGTGGAATATTCCGTCATTTGATGCAAATGGGCTAATGAATTTCCAAATTTACAAGCTGAAATATCAATGCCAGATAAATCATAAAAATAACATTTCTTTATTTTAAGTCTGAGAGAAATACGACACAATAAAACAAACGGTCTTAGATAATATCCAATTTATGTAAATAACAACCTATAAGATGCGGCTTTCTTTTCCAAAAATATAAATGCATTTCGTTTAAAATAACTTTGGTTTATCTTTCTTTTTTTCTCAAATTAATCACATCACTCACTCACTCCGGGCAAGCTATTTTATCACTGAAATATTTCAAAATAGAAAATAGTCTAAGAAATATAGAAGAATTCCTCGAAAGAATCCAATTACAAAGAGTAAAAAGATTATTTATCTGAGGAAAAATTCCTTTAAAAGTCCGAAAGCTGTTTGTAAAACCTCCCAAACGTGAAAAAGAAAGACGGATTGATAGAACAGCCATCTAGAAACAAAAAAAGAAATGCACCCTTAGCCAAAAATTCAATCTAACAATCTGAAAGGTTATTGCTTTCCAAAAGGAACAACTTACGAGACCTTAACCTCAAATTACTGGAAAAGAAACTCAAGACAAATTACTACGATAGTTCTACTGCAGAAAGGTTGGTAACAGGGTACACTCGAGGAAATAAAACGAAAAAGAAAAAAATAGAAAGCCAATTGCTCCACAGATAGGGAAAAAAAAGTTGTTACAAGCTACGAACTACGTTCGCTATTTAGTAACAGGCTTTGCAATCGCTTAACATCATTTTGATTTTAAAGGAATCACTCGAAACCAGAAAATTACTTTTCTGTAAGATAAAAGAGTTCTTCCCTTTTCTCCTAATCGTGTTCTAGAACCTTTTTTCTGTGAAAAGGCACATCTCTTTTATTAATTTTCGTCGAACGCGACTTGAACTTTTGGCAGACCCATCGTTTTGAGTGATTGCATGCAAAGCTAACAAGACAACCAATAATAATTACTCACTTCCCAACGCCATTTGCCGTTTTATCACTAAACTGACAAAGCGATGCTTCATTTTTGAAATGGAGTAGTGAAGGTTGAAGTTACACTACTATTTCGACTGAAGAAACAATATAGTGACATCTATTTACTACGTCATTTTGTCTTAATTTCTATTTATTCTTAATAATTTATTTTTTCTGAGTTCTCAGGGTTAAATTTTTTTTTATGGTGCTATATGTATTTATTCGAAAGTGCAATAAAAAAATATATAGGAAAAATATTTTCAATTACTTTATATAGAATCTAAAATCAAAATTCTGGACGGAAACTAAAACAGTTTTTTTCCTGACAAAATTAAAATGTGAACATTTTTTAGCAAGCTCAACTAAAGTAAAAAATAAACCAAGGAGGATTATGGGAATGAAGATACACAATCTAATTTCTATCTGTTGTAACAGAATGATATAAAATGGAATGATTTATTCAAGAATGTGATTTAGTATATTGTCACGCATTCCGCTACAAAAATTGAAGATATAATAAATGCCTACTACAAATAAGATAATTCAAGAAGAATTATTACAATAAAATAACACAAGTATAATTCTGTGTTTTTCATTTATTTAAAAAAGTTGAAATTTTAAAATATTTTAAATTTTATTAATAATTAAACTAAACTCAGTGGCACGACAGCCCATGTGGGTCAAGGCCTACAGTGCCCATATCTGCTTTCGTGATCGAGGGCCCTGGGGTGCAAAGCATATGTCCTGGTTAGGTGGTCAGCCTAACGCGGAACTCCAAGTGTTTGGTTCCCAAGCATGCTTGGTCCTCAGTTTATCGGCCACTGAAGGGATGAAAGGCTGAGTCGACCTTGCCCAACCAGAGGATAAATTTTATTAATATTTAATACAATAACTAAAATTATAATGAAATCGCGTTATAGAGCTTTATAGTATTATTTTATTTATTTAAAAAATTAAAACTTTAAAATATTTTAAATTTTATTAATATTTTAAACAATAATTACAATCATTATGAAATCTTGTTATAAGGATGTATAATATTACAATGTGTGTTTAAAACAAGCAGTTTGTCGAGTTTTGAACCAAGATTCGACAGGATATCGTTTAGAGCAGTTTCTTGAAGAAAGTACAGAAGTGATTGTATTGAACAAACTAAAATATATGATGGTATTCGTTAAAAATTTTTTTATCTTTTACCATTTCCCTTTCTCCCTACATTTTTAAGTTGAAAAATTTACAGTTTAATTAACTGTTTTAAAAAATTCATCAAGACTTGCTTATATTTCAGTATTTCAGAATAAAAACTTAATTAAATATCATATGCGGAAAAAATGAATCTATTTCAATATTAGCCCTCGAATGGAATGCTAATTAAAGCCAGATTCATCAGAAATCCATCCATAAATTCTACACGAAAATCTTTTTTAATCTAAATGAAAACGATTTGTGCAACTTTACATATAACAGACGAGAACATTAGAAAGATAAATAGTAATCAATTTTATGCAGACAACTTTTCAATTTTCCAACGCGCAACTTCCAGATATACACAAACAAAAAATAAAATTAAAACTATCTAATTAGTAAAATGAATGTTTATTATTTTCATTATTTAATAACAGTTTACTGTTTTTGCATTTATTAGCTTTAATTTCTGACATTTAAAAATAATTAGTTAACAGTTGACACGAGAAAAATGGTTTTCTGAAAATCAGTTAATTCTAACGCATTGTTCCTTTCTTATGATTAATAGAAGACCGATAATAAAGAATTAGATTAATGTTTACTTGTAATCTGTTATTCACGGCGAAAATAAAGTCATTTCACTTTTGATGAATGGTGTGACAAAAGCCGATGCGAACAGGAGGTAATTAATAACAGATCATAAAATATTTTTCTTCTTTATTTTCAAATTCTGTTACGAATAAAGTATAAAAATACATATAATATGCTTAAATTTAATATTACTTTATTCTTTACATCTTTATTCTTAAAATTCATTCAAGCTTGGAAAAATAAATTTTTTATGATTTACTTCGTTCCACATCTATACTTATAATAAAGCTCAATGTGTGTGTGTGTGTGTGTGTGTTGGCGCTCTACAGGCCAGACCGTTTGACATACAGCTACCAAATTTGGTACATGTATACCTTGGAGGTTGGGAATGTGCACCTGGGGTTTCTTTTTTCGAATTTTTAATTAGAATTTTAATTGTTAATTAAAAACTAACTTTCCCGCCAAAAAAATCTTCCATTTTCCCCACCGCCAACTTTTCCGCCAAAAAAATCTTCCATTATCCCCAGCGCCAAACGAGAAAGGCTTCAGGTTTTTTTTCTCCCAACAGTAATGAGGCTAGGGTTAAAATTTTTCGGCGGATTATTTCAATCGGTTCTGTTTATTTTCTTAATGTTTGATGCATTTAAAATTAAACATTGTTAATGAATCGATCTTTCAGATTCATTCTGAAGTACTTTTGAATTAAAATAAAACAGAATAAAGGAAATTAAAAATTTCTAATCCGCATAGCGTTACCCCAACTGGCGTAGAAAAAATCACGTATTTGCGTTACGTAACCGGCGAAGAAAATTCACGCATGCGCATTCTGTTCTGATTGTTGCCATGACAACGTTATGAATGGATGATTTAAATTATTTTTGGGTTAGTTGCATGCTTTTGTAAGTAAATTGTATTTATGTTAGTTATATATTTTTTGTATATGCTTATAGTTTTAAGTACATCGTTTTTTAAGTAGTTTTTTTAAAACCTGTTTTCAACCGTTTATTTTAAACGATTCGTTTTATTTTCTTAGTGTTTGATGCATTTAAATTTAAACATTGTTAATTAATCGATCTGCTCATAATGAATCTAAGAAAATTTTGTTGACCAACTCTTGAGATATTACATAAATTAAAAAAGATATTCTTTAGTGCCCATAAAGTTTAAACGCTGAGTGACTCTATTTTCAGTAATCAGATTATAAAAAAATGCTTTGTTTCAGTAAAAAATATTATTATATTAATTGAAGATAAATTCTTTCCACTTTAATTTAAAGCATAAATTCTACCGTTTTCAACCGTTTATTTTAAACGATTCGTTTTATTTTCTTAGTGTTTGATGCATTTAAATTTAAACATTGTTAATTAATCGATCTGCTCATAATGAATCTAAGAAAATTTTGTTGACCAACTCTTGAGATATTACATAAATTTAAAAAGATATTCTTTAGTGTCCATAAAGTTTAAACGCTGAGTGACTCTATTTTCAGTAATCAGATTATAAAAAAATGCTTTGTTTCAGTAAAAATATATTATTATATTAATTGAAGATAAATTCTTTCCACTTTAATTTAAAGCATAAATTCTACGGGTGCTAACAGAAAATGAGAGAGATACATATTACGTTATGACATATTAAGCAATACATATTACGTTATTTATTATATTATGAATGAATTATATGATAATCAAAGTTTGAAGTTTTAAAATATTTTGATGAAGAAGCTATTAAAGTAGAAATTGCATAAAATATTTAATTACAGGGGTGTTTGTGGGACCCCAAAAAATCCCCTGAAACTTTTACGGACTTACTACCGACATTTTGGAGTTTCGAGAAGGGGGGGGGGAGAAATGAAAAATTACGATTATGAAGTATTGAATGACCCAATTATAAAAGTTCAATGAATTACTTTTTTTGCAAAATTAAGACCTTTGAACCCAGGTCACGTGATCGCACATCTGGTCGAACGAAGTCTCTCCCTTTTTTTTCTGCCGCGCCTACTTGCCGAAAAGAATCCAGAAGAGAATGTCCGAGAACCGGGGGAATGAGTCATAACTCGCAATAAGGAAAGTACAAAAAAGAAGTTTTTCCCCCTTTTCACGCATTATCACTGCCTTTGGAGAAAGAAAGGAAAAGTTTTCCCCACACACACTGACCTTGCGTTTTCTGCTTTCAAAGCAAACAAAATTACCCAGATCAAAATAAATAATTCATTATTATTCCTACTTCCTTTTGAATGACGATCCCCGGATTTCCGGGTATCGAAGTTCAAAATCCCCGGAATTCCGGGGTTTCCCCGGAGCACAAACACCCCTGTAATTATTAAAATTTTAACGAACATTAAGATTGGCGAACCGGCTGGTCGCCAAAGGCGGCTAGTAAGTAATATTTAAAGAGGTAAGAGCAGCATTTTTATATTCCATATAATTTTTATTTACCGATTTATTATTTCTGAATATTTTATTTTATATATTATATTTTATTTAATATTTTTTTTCGAATATTTTATTTTATATATTATATTTTATTTAATTTTTTTTTCGAATATTTTATTTTATATATTACATTTTATTTATTTATTATATTTTATTTGATATTTTTTTGCATATATGTATTTTCTATTTATTATTTTTTATTCAGAAATTAAAATAATTTAACTTCTTATTTTATAATTTATTGCTTATGATGTACACTTACATATAATAACATATCTTTCCTAGAAATGTTCGAAATTATTTCTTTTGTCTTTTCGGGAACTTTCAAAATATATTTCTTTATTCAAAGGAATTATTTAATAATAATATCAATAAAACACAACAATTCTTAAATCTTTCGGCCTATTACTACTGTGAATAATATATTTAAAATATTGTAACTTAATTACAGGAAGAGTTCACTAAAAGTTGGGAGTGGACGTCATTAAATTAAATGAGCTATCCTCTTTATAAGAGCCCTTTTGATGTCAAAATTGATTCGATGGGTGAGGGTTTTAATGGGAAAAAAAAAAAAAGAAAAAAGAAGAGCGAAAAAAAAAAAACCCATCTTAAAAATTGACATAAAAAAAGGCTGGGTGTAACTCATAATTCATTCTTTCAACGGAAGAACTATTGGATTAAACGTTTTTCATAGAATATTTTATTCTTGTAGCACAGAATAATGAATAATAAAAGTGTTTTTTTTTGTTGTTAAATTAAAAGCAAAGAGGAAATAAAAAAAAACGTGGAATTAGACTCAAGGGGATGTAATTAGTAATTAAGGAAAAAAAATTATGACCCATATTTTCGTTAAAAATGCGCTTTTGATGAGAATGTCCCTATTAAGGATAAAAAAAATAACAAGTGTTGTAACCGGAAGCACTAAAGGAGTTGAAGTGACTACAATTAACCCATTAAATCGGTCGAGATTTGTAAATGATGTCGGGGCATCTTTTAGTTTGAGGCAGTTCTTAACGAAAGTAGTGCTAAAAAATAATTAAAAAAAAGGGCGGGGAAAAAAAGCATGCGGTTATTCTGTAACCAAAATTAACTGATAGCTACAAAATTTAAAAAATAACAAATTAATTTATTGAAATTGATTGGTGTCATAACTTTCGTTTAGCAAGGGGATTGTAAGCTGCACATCAAAGAATTATTGCATTCTTCTGAAAACGCTTGTTTGAATGAAAATGGCTCGTTTATAGAGCAGTTAAATAAACTGTAACATTCACAAAAAAAAAAAAAAAGAAAAAAAAGGGGAGGGGTTCTCTCGGATTTTATAAAATAAATGTTTTTTTTTTTTTTTTGAAAAAACAGTTACACAAAAACTTTAACAATTTATTCAACAATAATTTATAACTGTTTATTTTAACTTAACAAACATCGTTTATTAAACTCTTTGGGGACCAGCTTTCTCGCTCAGATTATTAACTTTTTAGACTATTAAACGATTAATATGAAATGCATGTGAAAAACGGAAATGAAAGTCCTATTTCTAAACTAATGTCCAAAAAAGGATTTTTTAAAATTTTAATTTAACACTGGCAAAAGCACGCAACTGAATATTTTGATGGATGAGTTTTAATTTCATAACCTTAAAATCATCGTACGAGTAACATTGCAAATTAAACTTGAAGAATTTATTAAAAGTAAAGAAAAACTGTACAGAAATGAAATCATTAAAGAGGTAACCTTTTGAGTTTTAAGATAGTTCAAAAACCATTCTATGAAATTTATACAGTTTTGGATGATATAGTCATTTGTTTCCATAGGTAAGTCACAGCAAATATCCGTCTAGTGACAGCTAAGCCTATTTTCGTCCTCGATTAAGCTTACTATTTAACACCCATTTTTCGATGTTTTTTTACATCTTTTGATTGAATTAAGTGTTTAACACAGCCAGCAGAATTTAATTTGGTAAGTTTTGAATTAAATGCAGTTGTAAAAATGCCGAAAAAAGCAATCTGAAACTTTCGTATATCGTTGTGTTTACATTTGACTGTTGCCATTCCATAATAAGTAACATGGAAGATAATTTCTGGTGTTATATACAATACTCATATTCCACTTTTAAAAAATACAATATTAATTTCCCATGAATTTTCTTTCCAGATATTTTTCACAATAGATATAAAATTAGTTCCAAATTGTGTATGCTTTAAATATCAAGAGATAATGAAAATTATTTTAACAAATTTAAAATTGTAAAAAAAAGCTGCCATTGTTTAGGTTAATTCCGATCCAGCTGCGTGCACGCTCATTAGAATAACAACAGCTGCCTTGCACATATGGAATTAAATTAAAACAAAACTTTAAAAGAAAAAAAAATGTAAATGTGCATCTGTCCTCCACACAGACACGCTTTCTGATTTAGTTTCATTTTCCTGAATTTTCAAAACCCTTTTTTTTACTGCATTTTTTCACAAATTAAGTAGATGCAGTTTATAGATACTTTCCTAGAAATTAAGGGAAAATACAAGAAAGAATTTGTTTAAAATATGATATTAATAATTATTCAAATATTAATTCATATTAATTCTAATAAATGTAAAGAACTTTTCATATGTAACAGCATTCTAACGGTTATTAAACAAAAATAAACTAATATTAAAAATTAACTAAGCTTCATTGCTTTGTGAATAAAAAAAAGTTATTTTTTAAATTCAAATATAATTTTAATTACAATAATAATATCTTTTATTATATATAGTTTCGCATACGCTTTTGCTTTCGAAACTATTCCTTGAAAGAGCTGTTAATATGGAAATGAGGATAATAAAATTAAATTGCAAGAAATAAAATATCCCATTATCTAAAAGGGCTATCGATTCCCAATCTTTAAGCTAATTACTTTTTATACAAGATAAGTAGTTTTTCAACAAAGAAGCGCTGAATAATTAACAAACAAAACAAAAAGGGGAAATGAATACAGTTTCCAATTATTTATGATTCCATTAGCCAGCAGGAAAATAAAAACACCATAACAAAATTCTACGAAAGCACTTTTTTTTCCATAAAAAAAAAGGCTAAGAAAAGGATGGATTATTGAAACCGTTTTTGCTTTCATCTGATAATTATTTTCAGTAGTTTTGGAAAGTAATTAATACCATCACAGAATATTTTTATTAAAAAACTTGTCATTACTTCATGACGATCTCTAAATTGAACCTGTTTAGGAATTTACCAAAAGAACATCAATTAAGTTCTTCGAAAAATTACCCCAGATTCATAAGTTCAGAAGCCAGCATATGATCCGACTGTGCCTAGCTCTAGGAAATGATCTAGGGTTGCGATCGACAACATATATATTAATTTCCTGTCAGTGAAAAAGACTGAGAATTCACTAGCTCCCTTACCAATCTGGTGGATTAAAATCTCAAAATGATCCCTGTTTCGGCGTTAGATAGCTACGATGAGCTAAAATTTTCAGGATTTTTTCGAAAATAAATAGTTTTAAATAGTTAAATCAGTCCTCAAGGAAAAAGGCACGTGCAAAGTAATTCCATTAAAATTCCATTTACCCCATAAATAATCTGAATATTATTTTATATTAATAATTATGTCTTAACAGCTCTTATTTAACAATTATGCCAAATTTCATGACGTTAGAACATTATACGCTCGTTCAAACTAGTTCACTTAATTTTAATCTTTCTCTAAACTTATAAATTAAAGTAACTATTCCAAATTACGATGTGGAGGTGCTCGTACCACGGAACTCCGAAACATCACGACGTTGCCGCTGCCAAATATTTTTTTAAAAAAATTGTCAGACAAGGGCTTATTTTAATAAAAAATGATGCAACAATGTTATTGCAACAATGAATGAAAGCTGCTTCAGTGATAAACCAATAGTTCTGATTTTTCTAGTTCTTGGAGAAACATTGTTTTAGTCCATTTAAAACTAAACGGTTTCAGTTAAGTCAATAACTTCAGTTACGACATTTAAGAGACCTAAAGAAACGAAAATATTTCTCTTTTCTCACGACAATAAATATATGTAAGTAATTCTTACAGTACATGTTGTACGTATAAAATGAGCCAACGTATTTTATCGTTTTCTTAAGAAACTAACTCATTCTTTTCATACTCCACAGCGCACCTTATGGGCAAGAAAACAAGGGACAAAGGAAATGACCAGAGGCAATTCTGAGAGAGAACTGAGGTAATGGGGGAAAAGAAAAGAAATGGGAGAAAAACGTCCATTTATGGGAAAAGAGAACGGAAAGGGTACAACGAGAATTCAGGTGCTAACAATAATAACATTTATCCGTTACTCATTTCCATGAAATATAGAGGCTTATCCGATTCTTCTAGAACAAAAAGAACTGCATTCATAACAATGATTTAACAACATGAATCTTAATGTTTCTTTTATGCACGGGTTCCGCTTATGCAGCTGAAACGTGAACAAATGCACCGTTTCCTGCAATGACAAAAACACTTTAAACAAGTACGGCTCACAAAAGGGCTTCAGTCCCAATCCTTTGAAGACAAAGCAATCTGAGTTCCTTAAAAGGGCAACAGAAAAGAAGCAGCTGCCCGGGAAAAGAAAGGCTTGATGATGACGTTGAAGTTTCCAAAATCTGCTGACGCAGGATGGTCGTTACACCAAGTGTTAAGAACTAAATTTAGATTAGTATGTGGTTTTTGTTATTTTTTATTTTGCATTATATATATACACTAATACTTTATCGTCCTCATTTTTTAGAACAATGGGATGTTTTGTTTTTGTAATTAAGAAGCAAGTTGATTGGATCGATATAGAATCTGCATAGTTCGCGATTTTCGGTTTCAGATAAAAATTCCAACTTCCTTTTATTTTTTTATTGTAATATGAATGAAAGGCGTGAGCTAAGCAATATTAAGAAGTTTAAAAAAAGTCCTGGTTAGTTATTTTTGTGCGAATATACAAAAACGAGTTCACTCGTTTTAGGATCTAGAGAATAACCTTTCGACGATTTAACTCTAGAAAGTGGTGATAAGAAGTGAGATGTGCGCATTAGCGGAAGTCATTGTTTAGACTTCATATTGACTTCCGTCTTTCTAGATGCATTTTCTTCATCTCACCCTTATTTTGGTGAAATAAAAAATAACTTGGTGCATGCGGAAAAGCGAGGAGAATTTCCGCATTCGAAAATTAATCAATTAGTTGACTACTTAGTACATCCAACAGGAAGTTCAAGTGCAACTGCCTCTTCTACCTTTCGACTTCCCAGCATGCCTCCGTAACATGGATTTCCTTTTTTATTAATTTGAAAATATAAAACAAAAGGAAAAAATATATTTTTAGAACATTATATATGATTGTAAATTTCATTAGAGCATATTCAAGAACAAATACCAAATGCGGCTATCATATTCTGCCGAATGCATTTACATAATGGAAGAAAGTTATTCACATTTTAAACAGAAATCATTTTGCGATTAAGAATATTTAACAACCAATTAGTTCTAATGCTAAAAAAAGAAAAGAAAATGCGGAAGTAGGTGTACTGCCATATCTGCTTCTATAAATTTGGTTTAATGCAGAAATTTAAAGAAAAAAAAAAATCTGATGAACCTTTTCACACGCCACATTTTCGCTTAGAGATGCGATATCAAAATGGAAGAATGTAAAAAATCTACCAAAAAAGAAACAAGTAATATAAAAAAAATTTAATTCAATTCCTACTTAGGTCAACAAAGAAAAATTTTATTTTAGTTACTTTTTTATTAAATAATTATCTTAATTATCTTAATATTATTAATTATAAAAATTTTTTCGCAAATATTGAACTCGCATTCTTCACCTTCACGTGAAAAATGCGGAAATCCTTGCATGTTACCGATAAACTGCTGCCTTTTGTTTTCAATGTTCATTACAAACTGCTAAAACTCTATTTAAAGTATTAAAAATTAATTAAATTTAATTAATGAATTAATATTTGAAAAAACTGTATTAACATCAAGTGCCATACACTACAAGTTTAAAAAAATGTATTTGAACTTGAGTGGATGAATAAAAAGTATTTTATTAACGATTGAAAATTTGAACAAGATATATATATATATGTAACGATATTTTAACTTTAATTTCACTTTAATTAATTTTCAAGATTTTATCTTAATTTAGCCCATAGTAACTTCATTCTAAAATATTCTCTTATTTCGTGATCCAATTCCACTGTCTCTACTTAATTAATTCAAGAGAAGCTTTGTTAAATTGTTGAATCGGCTAAAATCTAACTATCCCACACCGCGCGTGAAAGATAAAATACCGCTGATCAGGCAAATTCTTTTTTAAAATCTCCCTGTGTTTCCCCTGTCTTGTCCACGCTTGTAGCGAAAATCCCTATCGAAATCTCATAATACATTAGCACTGTAAAGAAATATTTTCCCTATCAAAATCATAGGTTATATAAGACCAGGGATAAAATGTCCAAGAGCTTTTTCCTCATTCCTTTTCTGTGTGCTCATCGCTTGTACATGTGCCTGCTTCTTGAAAATGAAATAAAACGACGTCACGAAATTAAAAGTATCTTCACTGTCTTCAAACTGCATTCTGCTTCACATAACAAATAATGTTACATATATATATAGGGAGAGTGTGAACTAATAGTAGGAATTGAAAAGGGGAAATTCAATCAAAATAATATCAAACTGTGAAATAAAAACATGATATTTGCCTTTATTTTATGAATATTCATAAAAGAAAGTGCAACACAAAATATGCTTTACAATTAATAGAAAATGGACTATTGACTAAGATTCACAAACATTTCTGATTTATTTTATTTATTTATTTACTTATAATTTCACTTATACTTGTTTTCATCATGATATTTTTCGTTTTCTCATCTATTTACTATCACGAAACGAAAAAAGTTACATTCTGATGTTTCGAGAAAAATGTCAATCCCACATTTACTTTAAGGAAGCAAATAAATGGCATTTTTTTCTACAAATGGCCTTCAAAATGAACGGATGTTGTCCATCAATATACTATTCCATCTTAATTAATCGCAATCGCAACATTCTGGTAGAGGAAATAATATTTTGAATTCCAAATGAAATTTGCACCGCTTTTTCCTTTCTCACATGCAGTACACGTGATAATAATTGATGGATCTTTCATTAGGCAGACTGCCTAGATCGATTCAAGACTTAACATTTCCTAATCGCCAAATGAATAAATTTGTTGAAAACGCAAATTCTTTGAATTATAAAATAAGAAGGCAATATCAAATCTTCAAATATTATTGGTTGAGTCTCAATCTGTTCATTTAGTTATATTAAAATATTTATAAATACTGGAATATTGTTGTGTAGAAAATATAGATGACGGACAATCTTGAATGATAGCATAAAAGTAGAAAAAATAATAATAATTCATTTTCACAAACTTAATAAAACAAAAAAATAACATAAAGTAAATCATTAGCATGTTACAAATCTGTTGAATGTTAAACTATTTGTTTAGACTTGTTCAAAATGGGACACCTATAGTACATTGCCTATGGCCATTAATAGTGTTACAAAATTTCCCGGGGTTCGTTTGGATAGTGGGAGTTATATGGTGTGGAGAACGCTCAGTCAGCAGGCGGCAGTAGAAAATAAAACAACGACGTTTATTTACACGAAGACACACAGGACAGCACAAAGACGACAACTATATACAGCACAGAAGACGATTATCTTCAGCCGAGACGTGCAGCATACAATAGACTCTACTGCAGACAGTAGTGCACAGCTTAGTTCAGCACTAGCTTCACTCCGTCGCTGCTCCGCTTATCTCTGGAAGGGCAGTTCTTTAGCGTCGATTCCGACTAAGACGACCCATCGACTCCACTAGTCCACGACTCAATTCACCACCACTCCCCGGCAACTGCAGCTCCTTTTATAGGTCTCAGGAGGTGGGGCTAGAAGCCTCTCAACCAATCAGGAACGTTCGAGGTGTATCTCCGTTCCTACTGGACGGATCGGGAAAATTCTCGATGTTTCGGGTATAATCTATTTTGGCGTCAAAGTCACCAAATTCGTCACCAAGTCGCCAAATGGTTGTCCAGTTTGTCGCCAAGCTCTGGGATCTCCTATGGAACCAGCTATGCTGGGAAGCCGCATCACAGATTCGTAACAATAGTATCCAAAAATCGAATTTGTATTTTAGATACGTTTTTCTCAACCGATTTAAACCAAAATTTGACACAAAACTGTAGTTATAGCCACAAAATCCAGTATCAAATTTGATAAATTTAAGTCATTGCATTTTTGAATTATAGCATTTACATGATTCTGAAAGTACAGACCGATAGACGATCGACCAGTAGTTAGATTTAACTCAAAATTTGAGAGATATCTAAACTATAAATGTCAAATACATGTAAAAAATTTTATCCGTCCAGATTTCTTCATTTTCTAATTAACGTGTTAACGCATATTCGGACAGACGGACTTCCTCTGAACAGATTTTACTCAAAATTTGATAGAATTCTGCTAATTTGGTGTAAAGACCGTAACACCAAGTTTTCGCCCTTCTGGTTCAAAATGTTTTTGAGTTACCTTTGTCACGAACAGACATTTTGCAAAAGTTTCATCTTCATACTCAGGGTGGTCTCAAATGTGGAGATTCGTCAAAATCTCGAGTTCGAATTTTTTTGACGATTACTAAACTTTCTCCATACTATGTATACAAGAAAGTAAAAAATCCAAAGACAAATACAAATTTCGACATCAAAATAAAAAAAAAATGATAAGAGGGTTTTTTTCCCCCTGTAGAAAAAAGTAAACCAATATCTTGCAATTCAAACATTTTCTGTTCATTAAATCATAATTAGAGGTATAGTCCCCCATAGTAAATAAAAATTGTTCAAAGGCGTTTTCATATTGATTTAGGACCATTTTGCGAATTATTAGCGGATTGTGCTTACTTGCGTTACCCAGTTCCATGGAGAATTTTAAATTAATTGCGACTTATTATTTCTGGAAAAGCAAAATTAGGAGAGGGGGAGGGAGGACTACTGACGACTTAATGCTTTGAAAAATGTTCACACTAATGTATTTAGTATTGTTGTTTACACTAAAGGAAACTAAAAATGTGACAGCTCAGATGCATTCCCATAAGAAATGATGAATCGCATCATTCATGAAGACAGAATAAGGCAAATACGAAATGACAGATGATTGTTTTTAGAGGAGACTTTTAAGTGCACCGGAAGAAGAAAGGGACCAGATAAAGTTAGCCCATTCAAAAGGGGCATGCGTCAGCAGAAACAGAGACCATGGATTATTCTTTTCTTCAAAAAAGATGCACAGAATGCGTATCTGAGGTGGAAAAACAGGACATATATTTGAGGTGAAAAAATAAAATATGAGAGGAGTTTTCAAATTGTGGCACATGTGCTATTGATGGTGCTTTACAAAATTTATGTTGGCGTGATGTTCACACTTAATGCAAAAATGTTGTTTCTTTCAATACTTTTTAATGTTAAAAGTGACCTTGCCACTTTTAACACTGAAAAAATAACATTGACGCAGAAGCAAAGACCACGGCTTGTTTTTCTCTTTAAAAAATGTTCAAATTGCATATTTGAGATAAAAGAATTAAATAGAACAGGATTTTCAAACTGTGATATATGTACTATTAATGGTACAATACATCATTTTTTGCAGTGCAGTTTTAACACGTATGCTCAAAATTAATGTACAATTTAGCTTCTTTCAACAATTTATAATATGTTAAGAGTGGCATGTGTCGACAGTAACAGAAAAATATTGCATATTTGAGAAAAAAGGACAGGTTAGAATAAGGTTTTTCAAAATTGCGCTCGCAAGTATCATTGAAAGTAACTTACATCATTTTTATGAGAAAAATTTTAACACTTTAAAATTTTTCAACAATTTTTAAAATGTTGAAAAGGATATGTGGCAGCAGGAACAGAAATTACAAAATATTCTTATCTTCAAAAAAAAAAAAATGCTTAAATTGTATATATTTGTATATTTTAGATAAAAGAATTAAATATTACAGGGTTTTCAAACTGAGGTACATGCACCATTATTAATGCATTAAGCACTTTTGGTGATGCATTTTTTACATAAGGTATGTTCAAAATGAATGTAAATATTTAGCTTCTTTCGACTTTTTCAAAATTATTATTATTCAGATAGAAATATATGTTTATATTTGACATTCTTTTTAAATATAAGCCTGATACAAGGGATTGCTACACTTGTATTATGATAGTTACAGCAGTGGGAGTTAAAACTGAAATAAATAATAGATTCTACTTTTAAACATAGTGAATCCTAGCATGATTTTAGTTTGCCTTTTCTTATAGATAAATGCAAAGACATGAAATTCGGCAATGAATTCATGATAGCATATAATTTTAATGATGGCGTATATATTTTTTATTCTTATTTATGTGTGCAAAATTTTAAAACTTTGAGAACTCTTGAAATAAATAGTAAATGTAAAAAGCATGAGGTTAAAAGACAAAAATTGGAACTGACAAAGATAAATACGTTATCAAAGTAAGCCTTTTAAAAAGGGCAGCAGATAAATTTTAAGATTCCTGTACATAATTTGTGAGAAAAAAGATTTTCTTCTCTCTTTCTTTTCCGGCTAACTTCATGACCGATGTAACTATTAAACTTTAATAAGATCTTGCTGGAGTTTCAAAATTTGATTGTGATTTAACATTACAGATTAAAACTAGAAATTATAAAAAACTGCGTTTCCTAACCATTGATCCCTCTGCAATTATAAATAGTACTTAAAAGTCGTAGTCAGAAATTTTATTTTTCTAATTTGTACTAAAAAAAAACTTTATTTTGACAAATGATTGTGAAGTCATTAAAGTCATCAAATCCAACTTTTACATCTGGGCAGTAGGAAGGCCTGGACTGCCTGCCTGGTCAGCGAATAAATTATATTGCGAAACAAAAACTTAAATAATAAAAATAGATAAATACATCTAAGCTAAGACCAAATGGAATGGGCCAGAAAAAAATAAGTGTAAACTGAAACTGCAGAAAATCTTGGTCAAGAACCTCATTTTAAACAATTAGACACTTTGTGCCATTACATTTCTTATTCCTAATCCTCCGTCTACACTACTAACATATTTATATTTTAAGCTTTTTCATGTTCCATTTAACAAATTTCTATGTTTGATAAAGTTTTCGAATGTATCGCTTCACTACCACACCCTCTATCTGCAATTCAAAACTGGAACGAATCTCTCAAACATTCCAATCACTACCCTGACAAAAGAGTGCGTTAACAGTACAAACATGAGCAGCCGCTATAACAGAATTTTCCCACGGCGCTGCTTTTGATGTACAACACTCGGACAGACAAAAAAGGAAGATGCATCTGCAAAAACCTAAGTGGGGGGTTTGCCGATGTACACTATGATTTGGGGAGGGGATACGGGTACATCACTCGATCTCGATCCTTTTAGAACATAATAATGAGGATAATAGTGAAATTCACCCCTCCTGTTCTTTTCGAATGCATCCTCCCACCCCCCTGTCCAATACAAAAGGGAGGGTGCTGAAAGTCACGAAGTCTAACCACAGCCAGGGTGAAGCAAACGTGACAGACAGATGTTTTACCTTCCCCCCTTCTCCGAGTATTTATGTGAATTAGAACCACACGAACATATCCGGCAAACGTGACTTTGGCGTTGGGTGCACGAAAACAACTTTTTTTTTTCAAGGGGGGAGGGTTAGGACAGTTAATAATTTTCTGCGAAACATTACATATTCAATTATTTTCTGCAGAAAACGTGCATTAAAAAACTGCTTTGGAAACGATTTCCTGATTTGTGAAACGTAATAAAATTCTAATCACTTTTTGGGGATGAAGAGATTTGAACCATTCTGGATGTATTTATGACTAATTAGATCCTGTTAAACGTAAGACAGATTATGGTGATACTTGTTAAATAGTGAAACTTGAGAGATTTCATTGAAATGCAATTCACTCGGAATTTTTCTGACGTCATTTTGCAATCGATGAAGACTGAAATCAATGGGAGTGATGGCCCAAAAACCTTCTCGCGTATTCTTTTATAAAGGTTTTACATTCCCCCGCTCCCGCAAAAAATTGTGGACCTTGAGTAAGGCAGAGAATGCCTTGTATGTAGGGATTGCAATATCGGACCAACATTTCAATACCGGTATTCGGTATTTTTTAGATCTTAATACCGGGATACCGGTTTTAATACCGGTATTAGAAATTTTAAAAAATGAAAGAAAACACAAGTGTTTCTTTGTTTTATTTGCCAGCTTTATTAGAGAGTGTAAATATCACAATAATAATTTGTAACTTATAAATTATAATAGTATATAAAGAATCACAAAAAAGTAAAGGAACAAACAGTATATAAAAAACACAAAAAAGTGTAAATATCACTATTCAGTCTGTGTTACTATTACAAATTTTTGAAATGTGATCTTAAAAACATAATGCATCAATTATACTGTCATTAAGCCTGAAAAGTAATTTTGTGCAAAAATTGCCAGCTGTCGAATACGCTCTTTCGGCATCTACGCTAGTTGGTGGTTCTGTTAGCGATGCGCGATATACTTTTTTCAAGTATTTACCTCTAAATCTCTCATCTTCAAATAAATCGATTTCTCGTCGGATGGTTTTAGATATAGTTGATTTCTGTATTGCATTTTGGTTAGTTGAATTTTTTTTATTAATCGCTAATTCTAATTTTTGTTCAAGAGACAATTCTTTTTCACTATCGACATTATTGTCATCATAATCTTCGATAACTGAACCGAATTCTTTTGAATATGGATAGGTTTGTGGGTAAAAAATTTTAAGGAAATTTACTATAAACTTAATCAGATTTGAATTGGTTCTTTTCTTTTCTTCTTCTTCATATTCATTTTTAAAATCATTATAATTAGTAAATACAGTAAGACATTTTCTATTTCGGTATGCCTTTCTTCTGTGCGATTTTTCAATGTAATATATAATTCTTCAGATAGTGATGTGTGCTGTTCTTTCAGTGACTGCAACCTAAAATTTATTGTTGCATTAGCTGATAATAAATTAGAATCTCTCCAACACAATGCCTCAATTGTCAGTTTTATTGGAAGAAGAGCTGACACAGTTCTGGATATTAAGCCGAATTCACTATCTGAAAAATTAATTTACAGAATTAAGTCGATTATTGCTTTTTGGATAGAATTTCTCAGTTTCAAAAATCGTTCTCTCATCAGGAGTAAACTTTTCCAACGTGTTTTAGAATCTAATATTAACATACATTCTGCTTTATTTTCAGTTAGTATATATTTTAGTAATTTGTCATTTTTATAGGGGAACGTTTTAACGATTTTTTGAACTTTATAAATTAAAGGAAGTATTTCTTGATTTGTAAATATTTCATCCTCACTAGCAATATCTTCTTCAACAATTACATTGCCATTAGCTTCATTGTCATTATCACTCTCACTCTTACTCTTTTCAAAGTTGGAATTCAAAGTTTCTATATCCACAGTATTTGGATTCTTCCGTTCTTTATTTTTTTCTTATAATACATCTATTACTCCTAATTGAATTCCATGAGTGTAGCACAATTGTTGATTTGCACCAATCAACTTTCCAACTTTTTTCATAACTGTTGCTCCATCGGTCGTTATGGTTACAATATCTTCTTTCAGGGATAATCCATGTTTTGCTAATTTAGATTTAAGCAATTAATTAAGCCATTAATTAGCTAATTGATTTCGCCCGTTAGGGAGACATAAAAACAAAAACGTATACTATTTTGCTATGTTGGCGATCCTTGAACAATAATAGAGGCAATTTTTAAAATTACTAGTAAATACCGAAAAACCGGTATTTAAACTTGTGAATACCGGTATTACAAAATTGTACAAATGGCTCAAAATACCGGTATTCGGTATCCCGGTATACCGGTATTGCAATCCCTACTTGTATGGCATTGGTGTACAATAATCACGAAATATTAATCTCTGGCGTGAACTTAGCATTTATAGCCAATTTATCGTATCATTCTTGGCGAGTTATTTGGCGATTAATCCCTGGCATGCGTTATACGTATCAAAAAAATCGAATTTGCAGTTTAAACATATTTTTCCTCAACTGATTGTAACAAAAATTTGACACAAAACTGCATTTGCAGTCATAAAATCCCATATCAAATTTGGTATATTGAAGTCATTGCGCTTTTGAATTATCGCGTTTATTTATTTCTGAAAGTACAGATCGACAGACAGTCAACCCGTAGTTGGTATTTAGCTCAAATTTTGAAAGCTGTCTACACTATAGATATTAAATCTGAGCACCGAATTTTATCTATGGAGCTCTCTTCGTTTTATAATTAATGTGTAATCGATTCATCTTGGCAGGCGGTTAATAATAAATGTGTATTTTAGATGTTTTTTTTCAATAAACTGCAACCAAAATTTGACACAAAACTATAATCACAATACCACACACCATATTTCATGTATTTGTCTTCTGCTTTTGAATCATGGCGTTTACATGCTTCTGAAAGTACAGACAAACAGACGATCAACCCCCCTTGATAGATTTTGTTCAAAATTTGTTAACTTCTACACTATACATATTAACTTCCTTTCCAGGCAAAAAATCCACAGTATAATCAAATTTATAAGTGAAAATAGAGACCCATTCTTGCCTCCATAGCACTCAACATCAAGTCTCACACCAAAAAAGACTAAGGGAAAAAACAAGCACCGCAGTCTCCTGTCACACATTTCAATCAAACAGAGATTCTCTTCATTTCCATTTCTCAAATTTTTTTTAACTGCATTATGATCTACTATATGATAAAAAATAAGTGAACACAGATTATATGTATATTTTTACACATTTCATCTCTCAGCATTATATTTCTAAGTTTATTATTACAAATTATATTTCTAAGTTGAAAAATTATGTAAACGGTCTCATCTTAATATAATTTCTTACATAATTGTAAATTCTGTAAACAGTTATTTTTGTTTCGTTTTTCTATTGTAAATATTTTGTTACTTAAATAAAATTCCCGTAACATGCCCACCAAACCGTTCAGTGACCAGAATGGTCACGAATTTAATATGTATAGTGAACAGACGGCGTTCTGTTCTATTATACATATTAAATCAATGTACCGAATTTTATTCATCTGGTTCTTTTCGTTTTGTTATATTCGAACAGCCAGACACAAACTTTCTCTGAAGAGATTTTGCTGAAATTTTGATAGAAACCTAAAAATCGGTGTAAAGACTTTATATCAAATTTTTTCCGTCTAGCTCAAAACATCTTTGTCACAGACAGACAGACCGAGTGAGACGAACCGACAGACTTAATGCCAAAAATATGTTTCTCAAACTCAGACAGAGCTAAAACATGGCGATTCATCAAAATCAGGAGTTCGAATTTTCTGATGATTACAACATTTATTCTTTACTTTATAAACGAGAAAGTAATGGACATTTACTAAAAAGCTTTTATACTCGGCATCCTAACTTCAAGGATTTGGTGTAGGTGATAAGGGGCACTCGTCTAAGTAATTGGCTCAATGGGGAACGGAAGCCATCTTTTCGAGCAACAAATCCTAGAGCAGACTGAGCTCTGCTATCTAAATGGGTCCGGTATCTCCATCCCTAATAAGTTAATTAAGCCATATCTTCTCCAACTCTTGACCTTCGGCTGAGATACCTCAGATTATCATTGTTTACAACAAGATCGTCCGCGTGGCGCTTATCGAACTTCCCGTTCTCCCGGGCTAAATCCTTTCAGTTAGAAGATTTTATGGGCTTCGTGCGATGTAGTTGCAAGAATGACGATAACAGCTGTAAAAGAAGTTTATTTTTGTTTTTATTTACTTTATTTAATCAGAATGAGGAAGTACCACTATTCCACGTCAGATTATCCAAGAAATCAGTTATAAAAAAAATTGTTATCTCTGTAGGGGCGTGAAGATGGGAAGTGGAGCTCGGGGCATAATATTATTATTTTGCCCCCCCCCTTTATTTATTATTATTATTTATTTTATTAATATTCTTCCTCTCTAAAAGGGTTAATACCGTTGCATTATTTTTTTCACCCTCTCCTCATCGTATTTATTCGGTAAGATCTTTTCATTATATTCTGTTATTTATTACTTTTTTTTCCCACTTCAAAAAGGTTAATGGTGTCGTGATATTTTTTTAGTCCCCTCATCGTATTTGGCGGTGGAAATTGGAATAAACGCGGTAATCTTTTGATTTCCTGGCGCTCTAAAGCTTGAAACTAGGGGACGTTTTTACCTCTTATCCCCTCAGTCGCCAAGCCAATGAATTTTATAAAAATTTTAACGCCCACATACATTTGTACATACTTTTAGATTCAAAATTTGCCTACATTGAAGACATCTTGATATAATTTTGAAGTATTCAATAAAATTAAAATTTAATTAGTTAAAAATTCATTCAATAAATTATATATTTTTGAGTGAATCACTAAATTGACAAAATGTACATATTATCTGCAAATGATAGATATAGTTTTATTCAGTCATGTTAACGTTTTGTTCTCAAGCAAGACAAGAGCAATTCTGGGACCTCGTAATTTTGAACTGAGAACAGATGGCGAGGACGACACCTAAGTTGGTACCCTTTCCACAGATGAGAGATATCAAACAGTCGATTAATAGCGTAGTTCAGATTCTGAATTAGGGAAAAAAAATTATAACTTAAAGCAATTACCCTTATTCCACTGTAATAAGCACTTAGTCTTGTGGTGGTCTATAGTACAAGCAGCACATCCTAGAATTACTAGTTCATGACTGGATAGTATAAAGAATAAGCCATGCACTTGATGAGGGTTGATGTCCAGTATCAAATTTCTTAATGTAGTTATGATGTCAGAGTTAGCAGGATGGAGAGGCGAATTTAGTGATGTCTTCGTTATCTAACCACAGTTCAAAATTAAAAATTGGTCCTAAAATAATCTTTATATGGGACGTTTATCTAAATAAGCGAAACCATATGTTATCTCAATACTAATTTTTTCTACTTCTAAAATAGGAAATTTTTTACAGGATTGTAAATCAAATTAAAAAAAAAATTAAAGAAAAAGATAATAACTTTTTCACATTTGATATTGAAATTCATCCATTGCATCACTGATAACATGATTGAGATTGTGTCAAATTGAAAACTATCCTCATTCAGCCAGTTTTAAAAGTCAGGATAGGTACAATAGATAGTACCTAAAGCAAGGCAGCATTCAAAACGTCCATCTGTCTGTTATAAACGGTAAGAATGTTCATAAATAATAATAAAATAATAATTCATACGGTTTTACACAGTGACGGTTGTCTCTGGACAGGCAATGCCGATTTCGTGATCTCCTTTTATCCTTCCACAAAATCAGATATTTTTTTCATAAATTTTAATTTAATGCCCATATATACATTGCTGCATTGAAAAGAGGCAGTTAACTCTCCATGGCCGAATGGTTATAACACTGATCTAATAATCAAGAGTTTGTAAGTTCGTATCCCGCAAGAGACAATGTCATTCACAGTTTGTATAAATATTTAATTCCTTGATTTTATGTTTCCCTTTATTTCGTGTTCCAGAAGATTCTGGACATTTCTTCAGTTCACCAGACAAGTGTTCTGGACTTTTCTTACTGTCTCCAGAAGAGTATTCCGGAACTTTCTCTGCTAGTATAAAAGCAGAAGATTTGTCAGTCACTGTGTTCTCAGTTCAGAGTTGAGTTAATAAATTGGTTTAGCTCTACTTCTTGTGTGTGCCATTGCGTTCTATGCTAAAGTATCTACGTGACAATATAAGCGTCTGTGTGTTGATCTTTACAAAAAAAAAAATATTATGAGAAATTAAAACAGCAAAATATTTCATTGCAGGTCTCCTTCAAAAATAGTGATTTCAATGTCAAGCTTATAAAAATATTAAATTTAAAAGTAATTTTAAATAAAACTGTAAATTTGCAGATCCAAATTTATCTGCACGCAAATTTGAAAGCAAGGAGAAAAAAAAAATCTAAAAATAATATCCCGAAATTTAAACGATGTTTTATTCTAATGGGAATATATTCGATTTCATGACCCTTTCAAATCAAATGAAAACATCAGATTAGATTATTCTAAAGATACCACACACACACACACAAAAAAAAAAATCAGGGTTTCCGAGAACTTAAATCGCTTTCTTTTCCTGTTCCGATAATTCGTCTCTGATTCCCTCTCCCCTCTTAAGTGCTAATGCTTTAATTTACATAACCAAAGGGTTATGTCATTCTATTGAAATTCCCGGGCACACAAACTATCCTTTCCAACCTTATCACGCTGCCATCTACGAGCCTCCCCGAAAGATTTACACTTTTAGTGCCGGAGCCAAAGCGTCTAGCAGAGGCATCAAAATGAATTGGAAAACATTACTGCTAATAAAAAGAAGTCCTATATCATTTTACGCCCGATGCAGGCCAAGGCCCGACAGGCCCTAAAACTTCCCCCATCCGAAGAGCAGCAGAGAGACAATAAACGATGCAGCGGAACCTACTAATTTGGAAGCTTCGGAAGTCGAGTCGGCGAAGGGGTTAGCAGGCTTATGAGTCAATGTCGGAGGCAGCCGGCCGAGACTAATTGACTTGTTTCGTACGGAAGCGCAGAGGCTTTAACGAGCTACGGAGACCGAACCGGCCACTTTTCGAATACGACCGAGTACGAGCGAAGATATCAACCAAGAGTCTCCATTAGCATAAAGTGGAGGCTCTGAGGAAGTACAGCGAACTATTGCCAACATGTAAAATACAAAAAAAAAAAAAAAAAAAAGGCAGGAAATAAAATCAGGTTACGATTTCAAAATCATCTGATGAGAGATGTTCTCAGAAATTGCGAAAAATATTTTCCAGTGGTGTCTATAGAACATCTAAGGCAGTGGTGGCTCATCAAGGCAGTGGCGCTCTCAAGGCTGCAAAACTTCAGTACTCACTGAGATTATCTCAAAAATTTCTATTTCCATTACAATCTTTAGTTGTGATCATGTCTAACGGCTGCAAAACGACAGTACTTTGAAATTATTTGAAAAACTTCTATTTTAGTTATAATATTTAGTTTTGGATCATCTCTCAAAGCTGAAGAACTACTGTACTGCCTGAAATTATCTCAAAAACTTCTATTTTCGTTTAATTGTGCTGATCTCTCAATGCTGCAGAATTACAATAGTTCAGATAATTAGGATTTACTAGTAAGCCAAATAAGAGGGGAAAAAAATACAGCTATTATAATACAAAATGTATCGAAACCAATGGGACAGCAAGCATTAAATTTTAGAATTGGTAAATATTATAGGTGATTATTAGCTAACACACACACACACACACACACACACACACACACACACACACACACACACACACACACACACACACACACACACACACACACACACACACACACACACACACAGCTTTAGTAATTCAAGAGTTGCTGCTGCTAAGAGAATCAAATGACGTTTATTGAAAAACGTTACTACGAATGGATTCAAATACATATTTATAAAAAATTTATAAAATTGTATAAATGCATTCAAAATATTTTTTTAATAAACAATTTAAAAGTAGACGTGCAGCTATTAAAATTGCTTTGACTATTCGTCAAAGTAAAGGAATGCGGTCAAAAACTTCGTTCTGAAGGGGTCAACAACATTACCACATAAAATGTATTTTTTTTTCTCTTGAACATAACATTATCCACACAAAGGCGGCTATCAGAATCCGTTATCCGGAGGTGAGCAGGAGGTTTTTCTTTTTCCCTTTGATGGGAATAAAAGACCGCAAGATGCTAAACCGAGGCGCATCTCACACAAGCTACTCACCTCTAACATCCTTCCCAACACATACATGCGCAAACAACACTTTTGCAAATATAATATAAGGATTTGCTGAATAAAAAATAGGGGAAGAAGTAGAAGAAAAGAAAAGCATCGATCCCGCATAAATTCTTCAAAGGTAAGAAGAAAAGGGGTAGGAAGGGGGAGCGAAAATCTGACAGTGGGTGGAGGAAGAGCGGCTATTCTTTTGAAATTCGTCTCCACCTTCGAGGGGAAGAAGTGGAGGGTTCGGTGAAGATGTTCCACGACCCCTGTGGTTCATGTTTGGCTGTAGGAACAGACACAAAAACGACGGGTAATTTATCTTTGCGCAAAAGATGGGGACTGTTTGCGGTCTGGTTTTGGAATCAACTGATCCGTGCGTGGGGAAGAGGTGGAATCGGGCACGTGAGCCTCTGCTTTTTCAATCAATTCGATATCAAGCGTCCCCCCCCCGCAATTACTCTAGCGTAACAGTAATTCGAAAATGTCATTTTAAGGCATGAGGTCAGAGTGCATATGAAATCGAGGTTTAAATTCTCTTTGTAACTTGCTGTTCTTTGTCAATGGTACATAATTGTATTTATTTACTGTCAATGGTGCATTAACTTTTTATACTTGCAATTCACTATCGATAGTGCATAATTGGTTATACTAGCAATTCACTGTCAATGGTGCATAGATTTTAACACTTGTGGTTCATTATCACTGATACATAATTGGTTATACTTGCAGTTCACTGTTAATAATACATAACGTTAACAGTGAACTACAAGTATAATGCATTTATTTTAATAATATATTTTACACTTGCAGCTTATAATGTTATGCATAACTTTTTACATTTGCACTATACTGTCAATGGCACATAACTGTTTATACTTGTAGTTCATTGTCAATGGTACATAATATTTTACATTTGCAGTTCATTGTAAATGACACAAGGTTTTCTAAATCTTATGCCGTTCAGTATCAGAAACAGTAAATCTATGAGTATATATGAGCAAATCTATTATAATAGTTTAAGTTGTCATGCTGACATTATACTTATCCAAAACAAAGTTGATATTACTAGAATGGCATTCCAACGTAAAATGAAATTATTTGTTATTCAGTGGGCAAAATTCCACGGCAATCAAACGTTATTTATGTCATAATATTATACAGGAATATTCAGAATAATTATAATTATAACAAACGACACCACTTTCTTGCGATTAAGTATAATTGAATACAATACGGAAGAGAGCTTAAGGTATTGTTTGCTTCCATAATGAATGCTTTATGTGAGTTCACTTGGTCGTACGGGCAATATCCGAGCGGTGGTTGATTTAGACCTACTATATGAAGCATTCTGTATTCTTCAGTTCATTTACTCTAGTACGAAAAGGAAAGGTAAGCTAAGAATAATGAAATCACGACACAAGAAGCAATTTCAGAAGATAGAGTAGCCCCATGCATGCGGTTATTGAACACATATCAATGACTGCGAACACGCTTCTTAATGTTTTGTCTTAAATGAACAAGACATTAGATTCAAGACTGGCAAGACATTAGATTCAATAAAGCATACATTATGTCAGTTTAACAGTTATTCACGCATACATTAAAATGATATGAATCAACTCGGAAATATTTCGTGATTTTGATCACGACAATCACGGGGAAGAATGATCGACGTCACGATGAATTCACGTTTTCATGAGTTGTTGTCAACGATGTCCACGTTTCTGGAATTATTAGTGCGATATCGAGTCTCGACAAAATTGAAAATTGAGAGACACGACCCCCCCCCCCCCAAAAAAAAAGCACTATGTGGGTGGGTGATGAAGATAATAAAAACCTTTCCAAACATCGTGATTTCAGAAAATCTTTATCATATGCTATCCAATTTAGTAATTATATTAAGGTGTATGTATACACTTAAAACTTCGAAAATCGTTCAAAACATCGAATATTTTTTTTTAATTGCTTAATAATGTTCTCTGGTCCTTTAGCTTTCAAACGATACCAAGATGTTGTCAATATTCGAAATATTTCTCGAGTTATAATTATTTTTCTTGAGGTGCTTTCATTAAAAACTCTTGTTTCGGTGTTTTTTTAAACTCATTTTATGAAGAATAACATTTTCTTACTATGTTGCTTCATTCAAACAATCATAACTCAACAAGAAATTAACAAAATACAATTATTTATATATCAAAACAATATGTATGAAATAGCGGATATTTTGTGCTTGAGTCAAAGTTATATTTATAGAAATAAATTTTAATAGCTATTTAAAAGTAAAAAAGACAGAAAAAAAAATCTCGCTTTTTCTATTCATCGTTAATGAAAAAATTGGTTAAAAAAAAACTATATATTTTTATAACTTGCTTGAGGCAGACAACATGAAGACTAATAATAGGCCTCATTTCCAACTAGAATTGTGTGTCTGTACAAATTAGAATTTAAGATAGCATGTTTCAAAAATAGCTAATTAACTCATTAAATATTAATTAATTAATTAATAATTAGTGTAATATGGTTTTTTTCTCACTGAAATGAGTTTAAACATATATTAATGACCCACTGCGAAAAAACTGGAATTTTAAAGTTAAAATTTTTAAAAAAATCTTCTAATGTGTACGTATACCTTAATGCAGCTTACAATGCACAACAAAATCTAATGATACATTTTTATATTAGCTTATCACGTGAGAAACAAAATATAATAACGTTATGAATTCTTTTATTACTAAATTTTCTTTAATGCAGAAATATCTACCTCCATCATTTTCTATATTATAAGTGAATCGAAATGCGAAAATTCAGAAAAGATATGTAATGCTGGCTGTTCAATGAACAGGAGAATTAGTCCTCCATTCACGCCTTTTTTAGCTTGTTTCATTATGAGGTAACAATTTGGTTTGAAATTTGATGTAAATCTACAATGATGTAATAATAAAGCTATGTGCCAGATTTCATCTATCCAACTCGGTGTTTAGTTATTGCGTTCATATGCACCAGGAAGAACAGAATGACATATCTTTGAGATATATCGGCCAAAGTTTAAAATACAGAACTAATATTTTGGTATAGAAGTTACACGCCAAATCTCATCAATCTAACTCGCCCTGGTTTATCAATGATAATGTTTTTAAGGCATAATTCAAAATAAAATTTGTTTTTCTTTAATTCAAAAGAATGTAAAATATGGTACAATATGGTAATTTTAAGATCTTGGTATTGAATTTTTTTGACAATTACACTAATCCTATTTATATACGAAAAAGTAAGAAAAAAAAATTTTATTAGGGAAAGCATCTTATTTGATGGATGCATTTGCAGAGTATCCAATATGTGAATTTGTTATTATACAGAAACACGATACTTTTTGAATGTGGAATTTATCGAAAAGATACATTCTCGCGGCTCTTTTTGCATATTTCGAGTATGAGAAAATAAAAATATCTTTTAATCAAAGAATGCATCTTACATGACTGGGTTTCAGAGTGAGAATATCCAATCGGATAATTTTTTATCATACTGAGGCACAATGTAGTTTTGAATGTTGAATTCACCACGAAGAAAACGAACAGCAGTGAGCGTATCCTATCTGATGAATGAACTACAGAATAGCAGGAATCAATATAATCATTTGTTACTTTTTTGAAGCACAATGTTTTGAATGATAACTTTTTTGTTATCATATTGAAGCATAATGTTATTGTCAATGTTGAATTTACCTTAAAGAAGCATTTTCAAGTTCTATTAACATTACGAGAAAAATAAAAATATATTTTATCACAGAATTCATCTCACATGGCTGGATTTCATTGTGAGAATATCCAATATGATAATTTGTTATCATACTAAAGCTTTGAATTTTGACAGTTTTGAATGTTGAGTTTACCATAAAGGGAGCATCTCATAGCTAATGATTTCGTAAATCTTGAATACAAGGAAAAATAAAAAAATATCTTCAGCAGAGAATGTATCCTAACTGATGATTTGAACTAAACAATAACAAAATTCAATAAGATAATTTGTTATCATATTGAAACACAACGTTTTGAATATTAACTTTTTTCTTAAACTACTGAAGCAAATGTTTTAAATGTTTACTTTTTTGTTATCGTATTGAAGCACAACGTTTTGAATGCTAACATTTTTATTATCATGCTGAAACACAATGTTATTTCGAATGATGAATTTAAAGTTGTTTTAAGGGGCATTCTAGCAGCGGAAATAAATATCCAACATAAAAAGGAAGCTCTCTTGTTACCGAAAAACAACAGAATCATTCGATGCGTTGTTTTTCTATCCGTGTTACCTATGGGAAAACATCACAGAAAACCGACCGACATGTCAAGAAGACAAAACCATGTGACATCAATGGACCTCGTGTTTAGAGAAGCAGACTTCTAGACAGATAGGGCAGATTTAAAAAAAAAAAAAATACTTTCACGATCTTGAGCCAAAGATTAAATATAGCACGAAAAGCCTCACGCTTCAGCGCCAACAGAACTGTAGCAACCTATTTAGAAACACAGCTCGTTTTTTTTATGAAAATCGTGGATTTTCTGTAGCTATTTTGTATTCTATTTATATTTAATCCCTCCTCTTTCTAGCGAGTTCAAAAACCGGAAAAACGTTCCATCATCCTTATCAAAGCCTCGGTTCAGCGAAGAGAATCGGAATTTTTAGAGGAGAAAAAAATTAAAATATTTACACTAATTGAGAAAGGTTGATTTTTTTTCTAACACGTAAAATAAGTTCGGCGTTTCTGTATTCCAAAATCGGAAGTTAAGCCTAAAGAGGATAAAGGAGTTTATCGTAACGTTAATTAAAAGTATTTGTACTCTAGGTACTATTTTTTACGTTACGCTAGAGTTAGTTTAAATAGAAGAGTCATATTTCAGATGTCTGCTGTGCTTTTTCTGTACAATTCTATTCTTTAGATAAGGAAGCCAATATTAAGAATTTACAATTAAAACAGACGACGTCCTGACATAGGGGTAGCGGGTCTTCCCCGTGATCTGGGCGTCTTGGGTCCGAGTCCCGGTTTGATCATGGTTGTTGTTCTTCTTCTGTATTTTATCTGTGAGGTGTGTGAATGTGCCCTCCCCCCCAAAAAAAAGGATTTCTGCAAGCGAATGTGACGCTTGAGTAGTTAAGTCGTACACTTGGCCCTAGATGGCGCTACTTAAAAAACAAGAGACGCACACTCGGCTTAAAATCGCTAACATCCTCAACGGGTACTCTCATCGTAAGAATTAATATGCAGATTCTGAAATTAATCAACAATTAAGGAAAAATATTACCAAGTTCAGAAATATTTGAAATATTGCAGGAAATTTCTTTCTGTAAAAAACTGTCATCATAGATTTGTAAGCGATATTTAAAAAGAATCTGCAACCGATCTTCAAATGATTTAAAATCCTTATTATTGAATTTTGAAATAAAACAATAATAAGAATTTTGAAATAAATTATTTTAGACTCTTTTAAAAACAAAAATGTTCATGTGTTCGATGAATTTAAATCATGAAGTAAAAATAAAATAAATTAAACAAATATAATCATAATGAGTTAAATAAGAAGAGTTTTAAAGCACGATAGTTGAATTAAATTATGTACAAATAAAAATAAACGTTTTATATGAAAGACATTTCTTGTTTAGTTCATATCGACAATTCGTCTCATCCGAAAGCATAAATAGCGCCTAAAGTAATAATCCTTAACCTTCTTACACGAGCAATTTTTTTTTCAAAAATAATTAAATAAATAAAAATAATCTAAGCTATCTTATGCTTATCTAAGCTTATTAAATAATCTGGCTAATCTTATAATTCCACATTGGAAAAATAAATATAAAAAATGAATTATAAATATAAAAATTCAACTGGAACAGTTTTTTTTTTTGTGTAAATTTTTACGAAACGTTGTAAGTAAATAAAATTTTGAGGACTATTTTTACTTAGAGAAATATGATGAAATATTGAATATCATTAAGGTTACACGCAGTGTGACCACACATCTCGAATTTTTTTTCAAAAATGATTAAATAAATAAAAATAATCTAAGCTATCTTATGCTTATCTACGCTTATTAAATAATCTAGCTAATCTTATGATTCCACATTGGAAAAATAAATATAAAAAATGAATTATAAATATAAAAATTCAACTGGAACAGTTTTTTTTTTTTTTTTTTTTTTGTAAATTTTTACGAAACGTTGTAAGTAAATAAAATTTTGAGAACTATTTTTACTTAGAGAAATATGATGAAATATTGAATATCATTAAGGTTACATGCAGTGTGACCACACATCTCGAATTAGCTGACATAATTTTTTTTTAAAGTCTTGTTTCGCCTTTCTCTCTTTCCTTACAATATTTTGAATATTCCAGGTTTCGTTATAGGGGCCGCGATAGCCTGGTGGTAAGTTCTCGGCTAGAACTGGAGAGACCCGATTCCATTAAAAAATCTTCATGTAAGCGAACCTGGTGCACGTTAAATCCGTCAGGCCAAACGTCCTCCCACTGGTGTGGTGTGGAAACTTGGAGAGGTTGCGCCAGCTCAGGTATCGTCTTCGTCATTTGACTACGGTTCAAAACTACAATGTCCATCCCAAATTAGCCCTAGTGTTGCTTTAAAACGGAACGTTAACATAACTAAACTAAAAAAGTTCAGATTTCATAACAGCATATTTGGGCATTTCAATATTATGCATGACACAAAGACATTTAAAATCCTACCCCCCCCCCCAAATAGCAACTGATTTCCAATGTGCGAATCCACATCTCCTGCACTATTTCATAAACATCGAACAACAAACAAATAAATAAAAACAGGTGTGTGCAAAAAAAATCCTAATCCCATATCTAAAACTTAAAGGCAATCGGCTTCGCAATGAGCATCTGTCGGCATTCTCGAGCAGTTCCTCCTCTCTAATCGTGCATCAAGATGTTAAGGATGAAACATAACTGCTCGCAATTTATGACCACGGTTTGAAACCATGCAATCTTATGGGCCTTCTTACCCTTAAAGGTCGCCTCATGAACCGCGCCACTTCTCGGTCTGTTAATTATTTTGAAGCCAGATAGATATCCAAACAGAGATGTATCTGGTGCCTCAGACATTCATGGGCCATATATTTTTTAGCAAGGAGGCCCGACTCGGGGCAGGGTTGGAAAGTCAACCACATCGTTTAGTTGGCGGCGTGCGTCTAACACACGGTCCCGAGGGTGCACAGATAAAATCTGTACTGAGGAGTCTACGTCCCCTGGGTCATTTTCATCCAAAAGCAGATAGATAAACTGCTGTAAGGAGACATTCAAGAAATTTCGTTAGACAAGAAATGTACAGTCCAATTTGGATTTGATAAAAACTGAATTTCTTTGAAAACAACGGTCTAAATTGGTGACACTTAGACTGAACCTGAAAGAAGACTGAAAATTTATTGATAAGTAACTGGCTATGACGGCCAGCTGGTGGGGGGGGGGGTCCATGATTCCACCAAATTGTTAGACATTAAAGCCGTGTTATTTTAAATACCTTATACGTGTCTTGCTTATTGTGTACACGAACCTTTCTAACAGAGACCTGTCTTATGATATCATAAATCTATTTAAAATGTAAATGTCCGGTTTATCTAAATTTCTAGGTTTTTTAATTTCGCTTTTTTATTCGTAACAAAGCTGCATTATTTTAATAGCCTTACATTTGCTCTTTTCTTTGTGTGCATGAACCTTTCTAATAGAGACTTGTCCCATGACATCATAACTCTATTCAAAGCGTAAATGGCTGGTTCATCTAAATTTTGAAGTATTTAATTTCATTTTTTTTATTCGTAATAAAGCAGAATTATTTTAATAGCCTTAAACTTGTTCTGTTCATTGTGTGCATGGACCTTTCTAATGGAGATTAGTTCTATGACATCACATCGCTATTTAAACTGTAATTGCCCGATTAATCCATTTTCTAACTTTCGCGGTACTTTAACTCTACTTTTTTAAAATTTGTTTTGGAAATGGCGCATATATTAAAAATAATCCTTTTTCAGTTTGCAACAATGGAAGAAAATGAAGCGATTAAATATTAGAATGACACAATGAAAGCTGCTTAAATTGAAAAAAGAAAAAATTTGAAAACTATTATATTGAAATTATTCAGAAGAGGCTTTTTCTTTTTTAAAATTTGAATCCCAATAACATTTTCGGACTTTACTGCTGAAAAACAACAATAAAATTCTACTCAATTTTTAGTAAATTAAAATGCTAATCAAAATTTTTAAAAATGTCTCCAAGGGCGCACATTCTCCCTCCAAATACATATATATATATATAAGAAATATGTATGTATATATATATATATATATATATATATATATATATATATATATATATATATATATATATATATATATATATATATATATATATATATATATATGGTTTTTATAGGTCAAACTGTCTAGCTAGTTAAGTGCCAAAACACACAGACTTACAGAGAGAGAGAGAGAAACACAGACACGCACACATCATCTTTATATCATTTATATTTAATATCATAATCCTTAAATCGTCTTTAATATTAGTAAAAGATAAATTTTGACATGTTTTATAAATCAAAGGTTTCAGACTAGATAATAAGTGATGGTAAATTTTTATAAAGAATTATGATGATTTTCACTTAAGTAATTGAATTTAATTTCCAAAATTAGTTTAACCACAAATAACAGCTATTTACTAGATTGCGGGTTTGAATCACCGATCCATCAAACACAGCAACTTGAATAAGATCGCAACTTATTAAATTTGTTAAATGTTTAAAAGGCTTTTGTTATATCTTTATGCAGATTATAATCTTTGTTTTTGTAAAATTTATTTCTCCAGAATGGCGCCAGCAAATCCTTGATAAAAGAATTCGTTGAAAGAAATGAAAAGTTGCAAGTCTTCTTTTCTTCTTGAATATCGTAAATCATGAAGTATTTTTTAAACATTTTACTTTAGTTATACACAAATATGATTTAACAATGCTTAAAATTTTACTTAAATCATTCATTCAAAGGAGAAAAAAAATTTTTTTAAACTCATTTGCGAAAAAATTTGCACTAATATCACAAAATAACAAATATTAACTTATGGAGAGAATTAGCTATTGGTTGTTTTTTAAAATTGTCTGCTTCAATTCATAGTTTAATTTTATTTAAAAAGAAAATGATAAAAATTTTAATTCTAATTAATATTTTATAAAATCGTTTGCTCTTTAAAAAATATTATGAAAGGATTTTAATCCTGAGCGAAACTATTTCACATTAGTCATTACATTTCGGATATCAGAGTAAATGTTGTCTGAAAACCGCAAAACAAGATAACAAGCTTTTTTTTAATGACTATTTAATATTTTGCGGCGAGTTGACAACGATTTGTCCTGTTCTCGTTTGTAGCAATGAGTACGCTGAATGCTATGCAAGAAGCGTTCCAAATTATTTCCTGGAAGAAACAAAATCATGAAAGAGAATATTTTTCTTCATAACTGTGCATGGTTTTACTCAACAATTACTTGTTCTATTAAATAACGAAAAGTCTTTTTTTTTTTACCATCAAATTTATTGGGTACACAAAGCAGACGTTGTAAAAAGGAAGTCAGTAGTTATTTGAGCAAAATTTATGGTATTTTTTAATCCGTTTACTGTTAATTAAATGTAGAAACTGCATTAAAAAATTCATAACTAAATGAACATCACTTTTTTTTTTCTTTTCGAGAATTGGAAACTGGAAATTTTCAATATAAAACTTTTTTTTAAATATATGATTAATTGTTGGAAAAGAACAAACTTGATGTGTGACTTAATTTATTTTACGTTTTGTTTTTAACAAAGAAACTCTATCATTTTACACATCAGTGAATAAAAATAATATAATGTAGTAAACATTGCTAAAAAAAATGAAAAGTTTCTATATCTTTTCAATTAAATGCCAGTATTTCAAGCAATTCAAACTAAAATAAGCTAATTGAAATTTCTGCTAAGCCTAAAGAATAGTCTAAGATATTTAGAATAATTATGTAATTCAATGCCTTACAGGTACTCCATAGCATTCGAAATTGAAACTATAATCATATATATTTACGGAATTAAAATAAAATAAATCAGACCGTTATTACTTGCTAATAGTTAAACGTTGTTTACAAAAAGATAATAAAAAAACATCTTTTTTTTTCGATTTTTTTCTCACATCTTTATATGAATTGAACATTTTCCGAACATTACAATTCAACCAAAACTCAGCCAGAAATAATAATTTATTAAGAACATGAAGATGATAAAATGCCAATACTCTAATGGATCTAAAGAAAAGTTTTTACATGCATGTAATGGTAGAAAATTTTAAATTACTTTTAATTAGTAAATTTCCGACAAGAAAAAGAAGAGAAAAAAGAAAAAGCATTTTTTTTGGTGGTGTGAGGGATTATTAAGGACAATTTATTCAGATTCAGGACATTTTTCAAATCGAGATAAATGATTAAAAACCAAGACTATCTTGAATAATCCGCGATACCTTTTTACTTCATATGTATTTAAATTAAATTTTAAATTAATTTTCTTTTTATCTAATTTCTTACAAATGATGTCAAATTAATTTTTCCGATTACGCGTGAACTATTTACTAAGAAATAAAATTTCAGAAATTTGAGATATTAAATTAAAATTTTAGCTTCTCAATCCAGGACAAATAGTTGAAAATAAAAAAAAATTGATACCACTTGTTTAATTTATATGGATAACAAAAGTTGTGCATTTTAAATGAATTTTTTTTTTAAAAAAATGTAGCCGAACTTATATTTTTTAACATCAGTTATTTACTAAGAAATAAAATTTGAGAGAATTAGTATATTTAGTTAAGGGCGGGATATTTTTTCTCTCAAGAAAAACATTTAAATTTCAGGACTATCTTGCCTACTCTGGGGTTTCCCGCCAATTCAGTAATATATTCGTATAGCCAATATTAATAATTCACCCATCCAGAATCCCTTCCGAAAATAATCACTGCTAGAGTAAATTTTAATATTTTCTGTTCCAGATGAGGAATATATTACTTCAATGTCCTGTTAATATCCTATAAAATGTCTATTGAGGATATATAACTTCAATGTCCTGCTAATTATCTTATATAACTTCAGTATGTCTATTGTGGATTTATAATTCAATGTCCTGCTAATATCCTATATAACTGCAACATATCTATTGAGGATATATAACTTCAATGTCCTGCTAATTATCCTATATAATTTCAAAATGTCTATTGAGGATATATAATTTCAATGTTCTGCTAATATCCTATATAACCTCAAAATGTTTATTGAGGATATATAACTTCAATGTCCTGCTAATATCTTATATAACCTCAACATGTCTATTGAGTATATTTACAATTATACAATGTTATACAATGTATTATACAATGTCCTGCTAATTACCCTATATAACTTCAATATGTCCATTGAGAATATATAACTTATATAACTTCAATGTCCTGCTAATATCCTATATAACTTCAATATGTCTATTGAGGAGATCAATGTCCTGCTAATTATCTTATATAACTTCAACACGTCTACTGAGGTTGCAAAAATGAACTGAAGAAATCAACACGATTTTAAACTCACAAGTTCGTCGAGAAGCATTTGAGAAAGGTGAGTGGAGCCGCGACCGTTATGACTTAATGATTGCGTACCCCCCACCGCCCACGCAGCGGAGAGCCGAGAGTCTTCCATAGCTTCCGTCACCTCTTCTCTCCCGTGACGTCACAGCGAGTGAAACTGAAGTGGCGTAACATACTTCTCTTGAGCGACGCACTTAATGACAAACGCGCGAGGTCAAGGACTTGTGGGATGAGATTGAAGACACCAGGAAGGGGAATTATCGAGAAAAGCAGTGAGTCATGTTGAGCATTTAAAAAGGGCGACCTTTGAAAACTGCAACCAATCTCTAAAAGATAAGTCTCTCTTTTTTTCTTGTCCAATCGAGAGATCAAAGAAATAACGATAGCCACACACGAGACGAGATGTGGTCCAATCTCAATTCGATCATGAACAGATCTACGAACTTGAAGTGCCTGAGATGTTCTATATACCTATCAGAAAACCGAACACTACAGCTGTAGGAAATTTATTAATATGTTAAAGAGTAGACGATGTCCTTCAATAGTTGAAGGACGATGAATCTTAAAGGGATTTCCCAGCCTAATTTCAATCCTTTGAGAGGTGCATATATTACGGTATCAAAAACATTCTGAAGGTACTGCATTCCTGTACAGGTGGTGGTGGGATTTGTCAATATTATCCCTCTAAAATTCAATACTTTTCTCATAACTTTCATGAGTGAAACAAAATTCACTCGCTAGTTGAGACTCATAACACAATTAAGTGGAAGGTGATTATGTTATGACAAACTTGGGTGTATTAATTTCAAATTTTACACACAATTAAGTGGAAGGTGATTATGTTATGACAAACTTGGGTGTATTAATTTCAAATTTTAATTCACAATTTGGTCTTTTTACGAAGAGACACACCATTTAAGATAAATGGTTATAAATTTCGTTTTCAATGTTTTCAATCGCTGATAAGCGATTTCTATACAAAAATCCCAAAACAGTGAATTTCATTTTTTTTGAACGAGTTATTATCGTAAGCCATTGAAGATAATGATTCGAAAGAACCAATTAGCATGCAATTTTAGTCTATTAATAGCTGAGAAGCGATTTCTATACAAAAGCACCAAAACCCCGAAAGTTGTTCTTCCTGATCGATGGAAAGCAACATTTAACACAGAACTGCAATTGTAGTCAAGAAATCATGTACACAAACCTCATGTAAAATCCATGCATTAAATGTCAGCTAGTTCAAAGCGTTTTTAAGTTATTGGGTTCACAGACAGCTAGCTAAACATGTACCAAAACTGTGTTTGTCGGACATCTGAGAAATGGAGATTTCTTTAAAATCTCAAGGTCGAATCTTTTGACAATTACAAATACTTCTTTGCTTGCTTCGCATATAAGAATATAAAAGAAAATCAAAATATATAGAAAATTTTCCTTCAGGGCACACATACCCTCCACGCTCTAAGATTGGTGTCAAAGGAATATATCTAACCATTCCTTTAGGACGCACTTCTTCTATGTCTGATGTCAAGAGAAGAAACCCCCATCCCTCACTACGCCACTGTTATCGTCGTACCTCATCCGGAGCAGATCTCAGGCGCCCTGTTATCACTAGATAATAAATAGGACAACCAAGAAGTGTTCTATGTGGATAAGCGTTTCTTCCAAAGGATATGTAAGGATTGTCCTTCTAATGGACGCATGTTTTTCGGGTAGCAAATGTGAGCAGTTAATGTGGGAAGTGTCATAAGCGTCTTGCTAGAGATAAATAAGGCGATGAACCCGACAGGGAAGGGTTATAGTTGTCGCAAAATTAATTTACTTTCTATGCTAGGGAAGAGAACTCTTTTTCAATTCCTGCTATTAGTTCACACTCTCCCTATGTATAATTATATATCTTGTTCAAATTTTCAATCGTTAATAAAATACTTTTTATTCATCCACTCAAATTCAAATACATTTTTTAAACTTGTAGTGGATGACACTTGATGTTAATACAGTTTTTTCAAATATTAATTCATTAATTATTAAATTTAGTTAATTTTTAATACTTTAAATAGAGTTTTAGCAGTTTGTAAGGAAAATTGAAATCAATAGGCAGTAGCTCAATCGGGAAAATGCAAGGATTTCAGTACTTTTCACGTGAAGGTGAAGAATGCGAGTTCAATTCTTGCAAAAGTAGAATTTTAATTTAAATTTCTATTTTAATTTATTTTTAATTTTAATTTTTTTTATATTACGCGTTAATAAATTCAGAAGACTGGTTACTTTTTGTAAATATGGACTAAACGCTAAATCTATACCTGCATATGCATAGCTAATCTATGCCTGTTAATATTATTAATTATGCATTGCTGTTAGTGAATGAAGAATGCGAGTTCAATTCTTGCAAAAGTAGAATTTTAATTTAAATTTCTATTTTAATTTATTTTTAATTTTAATTTTTTTTATATTACGTGTTAATAAATTCAGAAGACTGGTTACTTTTTGTAAATATGGACTAAACGCTAAATCTATACCTGCATATGCATAGCTAATCTATGCCTGTTAATATTATTAATTATGCATTGCTGTTAGTGAATATTTTATTATATTTCAATTATTAAACTACAAGGGTTGGCAACAAAGGCAACATTAGAATTACAGCACATCTACTGGTTTGTAATGCCTATAATCTTTCGATATATTCATCACCGTTCTGTATGATTTTTTTTTCCAGAATTAGTGGAATAATTGAATTAGTATCAGTTCTATTGATAATTGGGATGGACCGATCTATTAATTTACGAATCACAGGAATAATTCGGAACCAATCACAAAAGCTTTTGCTCAATGAAATTCAGAATTCACTCTACCCAGGTTTGTGCCCATCCGACTACATTAAATTATAGGAAATCTAATGGAAGCAATAATATAACTACATCTGATGCAACATAGGAAGTAGCTTATAATGCTTATAATTCTTTGATGTAATCATCATCAATCTTTCTGTATAATTTGTTTCCAGAATTAGTGGAATATTTGAATCAATACCATTTCTGCCAATGCTTCGGATAGCCTTCTTCTGCCAATCTCTGAAGCAATTCGGCGCCAATCCGTTGTACAGTCGTTTTTTCATTGGGTAGAAGATCTGAGTTCTTCCAACAATGATTTGCTTCAGAGAAAAAGGTGCACTTAATGTCATTCACTACCAAATTGGCCGGCGTCCTGGCATAGGGGTAGCGCGTCTTCCCCGTGATCTGGGCGTCCCGGGTTCGAGTCCCGGTTTGGGCATGGTTGTTCTTCTGTTGTTCTATCTGTGAGATGTGTGAATGTGCCCTCCTGTAAAAAGGGGTTGTGCAAGCGAATGAATGATGCGTGAGTGGCAAAGTCGTACTCTTGGCCCTAGTTGGCGCTGCTATAAAAAATAAGAGACGTTCCCCCTCAGGCTTAAATCGCTGTCTTCGTAACAGCGGGCTTGTCAGTGGCAAGTGCCATAAGAAGCAAACAAACTATCAAATTGTTACAGATATTTTTAAATCAATTGATCATTCTGGCATTCGTAAAACTGGCACTGATTCAGGTATTCAATTAATTCCATACGGGTGGAAACACTTGTACAGAACCTTCATTATTACTGCATTGGAGAACAACAAGCATTAGAAACTAGTACCTGAGTTGTATTATATGCAATTTTATCATCTTGTACAACACTATTAATAAAATAACCAACCCTTGTAAAAAATTATATTCTTTTATTTATTTGTGGTCATTGAAGATAAAAGAAATGACTCTACAGCCATTGTTAATTTTATGTACCAAAATTGTTTATTCTTCTATAAAGAGACTCGTTCATCTTGTGGTATGGTCTCAGCTTTAGTGCTGAATATATCCATATCTAAAACCAGAATTTATTGAAGATGTGCCAGGCAAAATGGTCTGGTGTTCATTAAGTAGGTGGAGGCCATATGTCCTTCAACTAGGGAGGCATGAAATTTGGTGAAGGGATTCTGGCTTAAATGTCGTCCTCACCATCTAATTGCGATTCATTTTTAGGTGATCCGTCCCAAAGTAATACTTCAAAATGGGATTATTGTCCTGTTTTTTTTTAAAGAATAGACGAGATATCACTATGATAAACTTACATTATCATACAAAAATTAAAAAATCTTTTTCATATTTTAGTAAATTTTTCTCAAAAAAAATCTTATTATAAAATGGAAGATTTAAAAATAACCTAATATAACAGGAAATTCACATTTAAAAATATCTGGAACAATAGTTACTGATAGAAATTTCTATTATAAAAAAAATTACAGCAAAATGGAAAGGAGGAAACTATTTTTGCTTAAACATTTTATTCCTCCTCAAAATCAGCCCACGAACAAATAGTCACACATGCTCGGCAATCGAATTGTGTCTCGTCCTTATTTACTCAAAAAAAAAGCAGTTATGGCGAGAAGCGGGAAAAATGATTAACCTCCTATCCCTTCGTGTTTTTCCGTTGTATAGTTGAATCAACAATAGGACGACGAAACACGAATGTTTCTTTTATATGTCTCACGCGAGATGAGAAATTGCAGGGAAGGAAATATTACAAACTAAAAAAACATACATCTGTTTCGTCAGATAATATTATTTTTCTTCCAACATCCTTTTGTAACAGAGCAAATTGTCGAGTTTAATATAAAAACTAGCCGTCTTTGGTGTTCAGCTAATACGCCAGGATTTCTGGTTGCTAAAAATGTCAATTAAACGTTCTGTACAATTTGATCTTAATGGTTACCCCAGGAAAGATTAAAAACTGTTCAATTCTAACACTTTCACTTTAGGATTGATTTTTTATATTTGTGTAAAAATAATTTATCAATAATTATCAAAATGCTTAAATAGTTGTTGAACTATTTACAGTTTATATTAATCGTTTGCATATTTTAAAAATGCATGTATTTATATGGAAAATGCTTTTACACGTTTCCTGCAATAAAGCTAACAATTATACAGATTATTTTAAAATGTGTGCACTATTTTTATACTTGAACTTACTTTTTTTAAAATAATCGAACATAAAAGTTATTTATGAATTTCTGATTTATGAGAGGCCAAGAAATAAGAGTGAGTCTTGGCATAAAATGTTATCCCCTTTCATAATGGAACTGGCTGGGTAGAAAGCGGGCATTTAAAAAATTCGGGGTTATCTGAATTTTTTATTGTTTGACCTGCCCTTCCATTATATTACGTCAATTAGTTTGGTATTTATTGCATATACATGCCAAACTGCTGTATCAAATATTATTTACTCAAATAATGAATTCTCTCAAATATGGGTACGAAAAGTCGCTAGATAAGCTTGTGTGTTATTTTTTTCGAGTTATAGTAATAGTGGTGTAGTTTTGTTGAGCGCATCTTCGGTGATTGAATGTATCGCCATCGAAGTGGTATTGTTACGTGAACCAGTGATGACCATATGGTAGATAACAACAGCCGTGTTATTATTCTCATGATGTCTTTATGCCAATACCAGTGGTACGTACTGGTTCATGGGCCGATTATGGCAATTTTGTTACTAACCACAATATCCGTGCAACTATTTGTGGCGACCTTATCATTCAGATGTACTAGGCGGCTTCAAGCTTACTGTCTAATATGGCAGATATAAGTTCATAGTTCGGTGACATCCGTTTTGTAACTGACCACATTGTTCCGTGTTGCTATTCGAAATGGCTTGATCGTTCAAATGCACTTCAGAAACATTCAGGACTCGCACCAACCTATTATGAGATATTGGTCTAAGGGTTGGTGATGATATTTTAGTAACTTCCCACAATATCCGTGCAACTATTTGTGGCGACTTTATCATTCAGATGTACTAGGCGGCTTCAAGCTTACTGTCTAATATGGCAGATATAAGTTCATAGTTCGGTGACATCCGTTTTGTAACTGACCACATTGTTCCGTGTTGCTATTCGAAATGGCTTGATCGTTCAAATGCACTTCAGAAACATTCAGGACTCGCACCAACCTATTATGAGATATTGGTCTAAGGGTTGGTGATGATATTTTAGTAACTTCCCACAATATCCGTGCAACTATTTGTGGCGACCTTATCATTCAGATGTACTAGGCGGCTTCAAGCTTACTGTCTAATATGGCAGATATAAGTTCATAGTTCGGTGACATCCGTTTTGTAACTGACCACATTGTTCCGTGTTGCTATTCGAAATGGCTTGATCGTTCAAATGCACTTCAGAAACATTCAGGACTCGCACCAACCTATTATGAGATATTGGTCTAAGGGTTGGTGATGATATTTTAGTAACTTCCCACAATATCCGTGCAACTATTTGTGGCGACCTTATCATTCAGATGTACTAGGCGGCTTCAAGCTTACTGTCTAATATGGCAGATATAAGTTCATAGTTCGGTGACATCCGTTTTGTAACTGACCACATTGTTCCGTGTTGCTATTCGAAATGGCTTGATCGTTCAAATGCACTTCAGAAACATTCAGGACTCGCACCAACCTATTATGAGATATTGGTCTAAGGGTTGGTGATGATATTTTAGTAACTTCCCACAGTATTTGTGCTACTATTTGTGGCGACCTTATCATTCAGATGTACTAGGCGGCTTCAAGCTTACTGTCTAATATGGCAGATATAAGTTCATAGTTCGGTGACATCCGTTTTGTAACTGACCACATTGTTCCGTGTTGCTATTCGAAATGGCTTGATCGTTCAAATGCACTTCAGAAACATTCAGGACTCGCACCAACCTATTATGAGATATTGGTCTAAGGGTTGGTGATGATATTTTAGTAACTTCCCACAGTATTTGTGCTACTATTTGTGGCGACCTTATCATTCAGATGTACTAGGCGGCTTCAAGCTTACTGTCTAATATGGCAGATATAAGTTCATAGTTCGGTGACATCCGTTTTGTAACTGACCACATTGTTCCGTGTTGCTATTCGAAATGGCTTGATCGTTCAAATGCACTTCAGAAACATTCAGGACTCGCACCAACCTATTATGAGATATTGGTCTAAGGGTTGGTGATGATATTTTAGTAACTTCCCACAGTATTTGTGCTACTATTTGTGGCGACCTTATCATTCAGATGTACTAGGCGGCTTCAAGCTTACTGTCTAATATGGCAGATATAAGTTCATAGTTCGGTGACATCCGTTTTGTAACTGACCACATTGTTCCGTGTTGCTATTCGAAATGGCTTGATCGTTCAAATGCACTTCAGAAACATTCAGGACTCGCACCAACCTATTATGAGATATTGGTCTAAGGGTTGGTGATGATATTTTAGTAACTTCCCACAGTATTTGTGCTACTATTTGTGGCGACCTTATCATTCAGATGTACTAGGCGGCTTCAAGCTTACTGTCTAATATGGCAGATATAAGTTCATAGTTCGGTGACATCCGTTTTGTAACTGACCACATTGTTCCGTGTTGCTATTCGAAATGGCTTGATCGTTCAAATGCACTTCAGAAACATTCAGGACTCGCACCAACCTATTATGAGATATTGGTCTAAGGGTTGGTGATGATATTTTAGTAACTTCCCACAATATCCGTGCAACTATTTGTGGCGACCTTATCATTCAGATGTACTAGGCGGCTTCAAGCTTACTGTCTAATATGGCAGATATAAGTTCATAGTTCGGTGACATCCGTTTTGTAACTGACCACATTGTTCCGTGTTGCTATTCGAAATGGCTTGATCGTTCAAATGCACTTCAGAAACATTCAGGACTCGCACCAACCTATTATGAGATATTGGTCTAAGGGTTGGTGATGATATTTTAGTAACTTCCCACAGTATTTGTGCTACTATTTGTGGCGACCTTATCATTCAGATGTACTAGGCGGCTTCAAGCTTACTGTCTAATATGGCAGATATAAGTTCATAGTTCGGTGACATCCGTTTTGTAACTGACCACATTGTTCCGTGTTGCTATTCGAAATGGCTTGATCGTTCAAATGCACTTCAGAAACATTCAGGACTCGCACCAACCTATTATGAGATATTGGTCTAAGGGTTGGTGATGATATTTTAGTAACTTCCCACAATATCCGTGCAACTATTTGTGGCGACCTTATCATTCAGATGTACTAGGCGGCTTCAAGCTTACTGTCTAATATGGCAGATATAAGTTCATAGTTCGGTGACATCCGTTTTGTAACTGACCACATTGTTCCGTGTTGCTATTCGAAATGGCTTGATTGTTCAAATGCACTTCAGAAACATTCAGGACTCGCACCAACCTATTATGAGATATTGGTCTAAGGGTTGGTGATGATATTTTAGTAACTTCCCACAGTATTTGTGCTACTATTTGTGGCGACCTTATCATTCAGATGTACTAGGCGGCTTCAAGCTTACTGTCTAATATGGCAGATATAAGTTCATAGTTCGGTGACATCCGTTTTGTAACTGACCACATTGTTCCGTGTTGCTATTCGAAATGGCTTGATCGTTCAAATGCACTTCAGAAACATTCAGGACTCGCACCAACCTATTATGAGATATTTGTCTAAGGGTTGGTGATGATATTTTAGTAACTTCCCACAGTATTTGTGCTACTATTTGTGGCGACCTAATTATTCGGATGTACTCGGTGGCTTTATACATACTACCTCCTATAGCAGGTATTAGTTCATGGCCTGGCGATAGCCGTTTAGTAACTGACCAGAATATGCCTTGCTGTTTATTCGAGTTGATTTGATCTTTCAAATATACTTTAGAAGCCTTCAGAATTCGTGCCTACCTATTATGAGGTATTGATCTATAGACTGGTGATGGTCATTTAGTAACTGCCCACGCTATCTGTGGTACTATTTACGGTGACCTGATAAACACATGCAATAGACGGCTTCGTGCCTATCAATTTATGAGGTATTGATCTATGGACTGGTGATGGTCATTTAGTAACTGTCCACATATCTATGGTACTATTTACGGTGACCTGATAAACACATGCAATAGACGGCTTCGTGCCTATCAATTTATGAGGTGTTGATCTATGGACTGGTGATGGTCCTTTAGTAACTGTCCACATATCTGTGGTACTATTTACGGTGACCTGATAAACACATGCAATAGACGGCTTCGTGCCTATCAATTTATGAGGTATTGATCTATGGACTGGTGATGGTCATTTAGTAACTGTCCACATATCTATGGTACTATTTACGGTGACCTGATAAACACATGCAATAGACGGCTTCGTGCCTATCAATTTATGAGGTGTTGATCTATGGACTGGTGATGGTCCTTTAGTAACTGTCCACATATCTATGGTACTATTTACGGTGACCTGATAAACACATGCAATAGACGGCTTCGTGCCTATCAATTTATGAGGTATTGATCTATGGACTGGTGATGGTCCTTTAGTAACTGTCCACATATCTATGGTACTATTTACGGTGACCTGATAAACACATGCAATAGACGGCTTCGTGCCTATCAATTTATGAGGTATTGATCTATGGACTGGTGATGGTCCTTTAGTAACTGCCCACAATATCTATGGTACTATTTACTGTGACCTGATAAATACATGCAATTGAAGGCTTCGTGCCTACCAATTTATGAGGTGTTGATCTATGGACTGGTGATGGTCATTTAGTAACTGCCCACAATATCTATGGTACTATTTACGGTGACCTGATAAACACAAGCAATAGACGGCTTCGTGCCTACCAATTTTTAAGGTAGGTGCTGGTTCATAGTTGTTTTGTAACTGACCACAATATTCCATGCTGTTGTTCGAGGCCACCTAATCGTTCAAATGTACTTCAGATGCCTTAAGTATTCTTGCCTAACTACTATGAAGTGCTGCTCCAAGTGTTGACGACCAGTTATGGTCATTTTGTAATTGTCTATAAATATCCGCGCTAGCATTCGTGAAAATTTAATCATTCAGATGCAATGGACGTCTTCGTACTATGCAGAGTGATTTTTAAAAATCATCCAATGCATCAAATGGTATAAATATTCAAAGTAAACTAAAAAAAAAAAAAAAACTTATTGTTTTTGATTTTATGAAATTCCACCTCTCATGATGCTTACCAAATTTTTTCATCCGAAAAAAATCGAAAATACAAAAGAAAAAGCAACTTCTATCAATTATAAATTAAAATAAATAAAATAAAATTAATTCGTTATAAGTAAAATTAATTTCGTGACAAATTTGAAAGAAATGCTTAGGTCAAGATGATTTTTAAGCTACTTGTACAAACAGAATATTCGAGTAACTGAAAGGAGAAATTAGCGGTAATTTTTGTGTTCCGTCAGATCAAAACCAGAATTTTGCTCCATTTTAATTACATAATGGCTGACCTACTAGGATACAGTTATAAGATAGAATAGCTTTACAGAATACTTAGGAAATACAAAACGGTTGCATCCATTTTTGAATCCATGGATTTTTTTAACACCATAAATAAAGAGAAAGCAAGGTCGAATTGCAGTAAAGTCACATTAAAAAAAAATCTTCATTTCTAAGATTGTTTAACAACAGGCAAAAACAAAGGAGCAGAGCAAACCTAGCAGCTGTACACTCAATTGGAACAAATTTCCTGTCATTTCTTCAAGTGTCGTACAATTGTTGGTATACGAAGAAGGCATCTCCCATGAAGCTAGCCATTTCACGACGAAGTCTTCGCAAATTAGAATGGGGCGGAAAAGAACGGAGGGGGTGAGAAGAGGAACAAATAGGAATAGGCATGAAAGAAAAAAGAAATGATGGTCACGGATGAGACCTTTGGCCCGTAAAAACGAAAGGGTAGAAGAGAAGGAGAGAGAGAAAAAAAGGAAGATGTAGGAAGGGGTCACGTGATCCCGTGCCGTACTTGGCCGTGAATTCCGTTTTCTTATCGAGTTGACACGAGAGGCATGAGGCGATCAATACGCCGGCGCCTCAAAAATTTCTCCTTCGATTTGACCGCAACAGTTGTTGTGTCAGCAAGCAGAATTCAGAAATCTTATTTCTTGCTTTTCCTCGGAAATGGGATTTTCCACAATCAGGGTTAAAGTGAAATCGCACCGCCTGCCACTTTTTTCAAATATTCCGAGACAAAAATATTTTTCTGGATGCTACACATACCGTTTCTCACTTTTTAAAAATTAACAAATATATTTAGAATGAAATTCTTTTTCAAATCAACTATCAAAAGAATGTTATTTAATTATTGTCGGAGACAAAAATTCATTTTCCGTAATTCTTAATTCTTCTTTCAAATCTGGCAACATCTTTGTAATTTGGAATAATTAAATTATTTTTTTTCATTTAGTAATACAGTGAAGTACAGAATTCTTTTCGAATTCAATAAGCCTGTATTTTTCATATGTTAGCCTTTGTTTTTACACATTTTACTTAAAATTATTAAAATTACAAGATGCGTTGTAGTTTCTTAAAAAGATTTTCAGCATTTTTTCGGTAAAATTCCTAAAAATTCTGCAATAGATTAGCCTTTTAGCATCTCTAGGTTTGCTGAATGATTTTGTTTTTCGATTTAAAAATAAATAGCTTAAATTCTTTCCATTATTGCAGTCAAGTTTCAAATCAACACAGAATTTCTTATGACGCATCGATGAATAAAGGAGATTATTATCTGGGAAAAGAAATCGCTTTTAAAATAAGATTAAAATTAAATATTGTGGTCTAAATTTTCTAATTTCTTCTGGCAGAGATTATTTGTTTCCCATTCACGCCACTAGAAAAAACAAAGTGGCGTAGTGAGTGGAAGTGGGTATATCCAAGGTGCACATTTTAAAAGGGGTCAGACGGGTAAAATTTAGTGCGCTCACATCATTCTTTAAAAAGATATATCATGAAGCAAGTACAAAAACAATGGCCTGGCCCACACGCCACTGATAGTATTCTGAAGTCTTGAAACGAAACATTAATAAACTGATGTTAATAAAAGCACTCTTTCATTCAGAAACAATTTCTTTTATCAAGATTTTACCAAAAATAATGCTTTGTTTTTAACATTCCAAAACACACTCAAGAACTTTCATATAAGAACTGAACTACTTTCCTTTAAAGCATACCTTGAATTTGAGGCTAAATTAATACATTATTTGCAAAATATTTCGATCTCCTATGCAGCGAACACTGTAGACAATATAACATATCACCCTGTTCTAATGGTTTCAAAAGATAAAAGTTACACTAAAAAATCACCAAAAATACGCACTTAAATTATGGGTGGTTGCAGTTAAAACCTAATGAATAAAATAAATTTTTCCAAGCGCCAACACAACACTCAGAAGTCTGGTACCAGTACAACATTAATAATCAAGGCATACGTGAAACGTGTTAATAATGTCGAAAATAATATTCGTTTTCGCGTAGGACTAAAATCATTCAATTCAGAGGTCTGTAATAAAAGTTGGTTATCTGGAATTGGTATGCACAGCGGGTTCCCCTATCTGTAGTTATAATCAGGGTTTGTGTAACTCGCGTCATCGTTTTGCCATGCATGGGAGCGCTTCATGTTAATGTTTCGTGTCCATGAAGGCGTGACATTGCATAGTGATAGGGTTGATTCATGGAAACGAACAATATCTCACTTGGGGTAATATGCAGTCATTTATTAACGTCAATTTCAGCTCTTAAATGAATGGACATCCAACGGTTGTTTCATGAAGTTCTTCTGCTATAGGAGAAGTGCAAACATTTGCAGCAGAATTCAGCCATTGCCATGGTGAATAAATACCAGATATAGGGACTCGACATAATTTCTTATATAAATTAGTAATGACATCATACTGAAAATCGTTTCTGAAAATGGGTTTTGATTCTATTCAATAGTCAAATCCTTTGTCTTTTATATGCAATGGCAGATTTAGATATGATGTTTCCCTAAGCTAATTGAGATAAGGTTCATTTCAGCAGTATATTTAGTTATTTAGTACAACTTTTTTTTGGGGGGGGGGGGACCCTAAGTATTTGAACCTTTAGTTTGTGAGCATTATACTTAAATTCAGCATTCCTTCTATGCTTGGAAATTAGTTTATAAGTGCGTTTCAAGAATATATCGCTTTCCTGTAATAAGCACATGTTTGCTGGAAAGCGACTTTTACAGTGTTTAATATTTGGGGAATAATAATTGGGATATACGACATTTTTTAGCATTAATTTGAGCAGCCTTTCATAAAATTGAATGAATAATGTAGAATCATAAAATGCCCATACTGTTTTATGATTTACATTTAGTGAAATATCTTAACCAGATATCGGTCATCAGTTCAAATAAAGAACAACATAAAGAGTAATCATAACAAACCGTGACTGTCAACATTAGGTAAAAAGAACAAAACTACAATAGAATTTCAATTATCCGGATTGCTTTGAGGAGGGGAAAAAAAATGGCAAAATGAAATCTTCCCGAGTGAAAGCAAATAAAGACAGCGAAACAACTAATTTTAACTATTTCGTTCAAGAAATGATAAAATATATAAGTAATAAATAAAATATATAATTAAATATATTTACTTATATATTAATAAAATATATAAGTAAAAACAAAGGATATAAATAGTATTTTAATGGTCATTAAGTCAATCAATAACAAGCAATTTTTTTTTTTGTGAAATATCCTTTTACGTCAGTTATCTAAGTATCCAGATTGGGACTGGTCAAATTTAATCCGGGTAGTGGAATTCTACTGTATTCTAAAAATACCCTTCACAGAGTCACTCTAGATTGACTAAAGTTAGTTAAAGTACAATGGACTGAAGTGTGATAAACAATCAAACAAAAAATCACAATCTTAATAATATAGCATGTTATCTGAGTCTCAAGGAAATCCTTTTTGCCTGGATTTTAATTAATATTTAAATATTAATCTAAATACTATATTTGCTTGGATTTTAATTAATGAAGTAAATATTAATCCAAATACTTTAAACATACTTATATAAATGTGGTAAGTGAATATTTATTACTAAAATAATATAATCTGTACCTCATATCATGTTTAAAATATGCAGCCAATTATTCGTTGCTTTGCGTCATACATAATCCTTTCATCGTGCAGAAACCACTGGTCATATAGAAGTTTAAATTTAAGACTTTTGAAACTAAGTTCAATAATTTTTAAATGACCTTTAAGAAATATGTCCTTATATTATTGAGAGTCTATCTGTCTACTTCCCTTAACAGTCGAAGTAATGCTAATCAAATAGTGCAACGTTTCTAATAATATTATTATTTGAGATTTTTAATGATGTTATGTTCATCATTTCATGAGAAGTTAAAATTAAATCTGGTTTAAGCAAACAACAACAATAAAAAAAAAGAATTGTGCATCTAAATTAAATCAAATATTCAAATTTAATAAAAATAATTGGTTGGTTGACGATAAAAATGAATGCATGAATTCAGTAATATTGTATATCTAAGGTAGATTAAATATTCAAGTTTAACTAAAATTAAATCCTTAGGAGTATATCTAAGGAGACGTATATCTAAGGAGAAGTTAAAATTAAATCTGGTTTAAGCAAACAACAACAATAAAAAAAGAATTGTGCATCTAAATTAAATTAAATATTCAAATTTAATAAAAATAATTGGTTGGTTGACGATAAAAATGAATGCATGAATTCAGTAATATTGTATATCTAAGGTAGATTAAATATTCAAGTTTAACTAAAATAATTAGACGTTTGACAATAAAGAACTAGAAATGCATAAGTTTAATAATATACAAGTTATTATTCTTTGTGCAAACGATTCTTATAAAAAAAAAATTGTGCATATAAATTAAATTAAATATTCAAATTTAATAAAAATAATTGGTTGGTTGACGATAAAAATGAATGTATGAATTCTTGTAATGCATGAATTCAGTAATATTGTATATCTAAGGTAGATTAAATATTCAAGTTTAACTAAAATAATTAGACGATTGACAATAAAGAACTAGAAATGCATAAGTTCAATAATATACGAGTTATTATTCTTTGTGCAAACGATTTTTATCTCACAAACAGAACTTCAACAGTTGCATAATATCCGATTTAATGGTAGATAAATAGCACATTTCTCTGCAAACGATTTTCGTCTTTTATTTCACAAACATAGCTCTAAAAATATTTTTCTTCCACATTATTCTTTAAAGTAATTATCAGCCCAGAATTCGAAACAAGGAATTCACATTTCACGACGAGTTTTTACAAGATTCTTTTGACCTTTTAAGCATCCGTGGCAAATTGCAGGAGTTCTGACAAATAGTTCCTTTTTTTTTCTTCCCTTCATGTATGGTATAAAAAGAGAAATAATGTTCTTACACTATCTTTCACATCTTTTAGAAAACTTCCTTTTCAAGTCGTCCAGTTGCGGAATGCGACGAATAATAAAAAAAAGAGGGGGTGAAAAAAAAGCATCGTGGTTATGTAATGTCCACAAAACAGCTTTAAAACTGGTATATATATAAAAAAAGCCCATTGTGAATTTCCTGCGCTGGTGGCTTTGTGAATCTCACTTTTTGGCCTGTAATTCAATGGGGGGGGGATAGACTCCTATTCAGAGGACCCAGTTAAGTACAACCGTGTCATGTCACAGGCACGTAGGCAGTATACAAGGAACATAAAAGGACGCTTGACGACCCTTCCTGCTGTGCTTTTGAAATAAAATTAAAAAAAAAAAATGAAAGTAGTAGTGCTATGAGATAGTTAGCAAGTTCGGATGAATCACAAAAACAAAAGGGGACAAAAATGAAAATTCCTTTGTTTTGTTTTTGTTTGCTCCTCTCTTTTCCCGTTATTTCTTGAACTATTTCTTATGCCTTTGTGATTTCTTAAGACTATCATAAGGAAGGAAGAAAAGAAGACTATTTCCCCCATTCCAATATCTTATGCTGTTATTTTTTTAAATTTACAAAAAGAGATGGCAATGGTTATAAAATGACGTTGTGCTCAAAGGAAACCAGATTTTTAAAAACAATATACTGCAATAATTATGACCTAACATTATGAAATATTACTTCATGTTTTAATTTTTACCATTTAGGATTAATTTTTAACATTTACTAGATTAATAAATAAGTAATATAGAAAATTTCCTAGGGGAGTTCCACAATTTTAAGGAGTCTCGAGGCTTTTTTTGGACAATTTTTAAATTTATTTAAATTTGCGCTTTCATTTAATTTGTAAGATCATGTAATCGTACTTATTCAAATTAAAATCAAGTTTTGCTTGAATTAATTTCGAAATATTATTGTAATAGCATTCTTAATTAATCATCATTTCCAAGTTTTGTATTATGTTATTTTATAATTCTAAAAAAGTCTGATGATTTATAATTTTAAAAAATCCGATTTTATTATGAAATATTATTTACATTATATTAAGAAAATTTGTCTCTTTATTACTATTTTGTTTAAAATTACATTTAAATTTCAACTAACGCATTTTTAATATGCGATAAATTGAAACTTAATTCTTAAAAATGACCAATAATGAAAATGTTTGCAATTTCCGTTTATCATAATTTAGTATCTAAAACTTCATAGAAAAAAACTTAAATTAAAATCGATAAAAAAATTTGATTTTCAAAGTTTTAGAAGGGAAAGGACGCTATGAGATTGCATTGCCTACTCATACCCCTCCGAATCTATTTCAAATTATGTTTTTCTTATTCATGATAATAATTAGAACTGCGTTGTAATGCATATTTTAAACAATAAATTCGGTAAAACAATTTAAAAAATAAGCTATAATAATTAAATCGGAATATGCCTCTTTATTTTGTAGCCTTCATCAAATTATTCTATTCTAGTTCATGATATCGTAGTGTTGCATATGAAAAACAATGCTTTATGAAATGAAATAACACTGAGAGAATATTGACACACCAAATCTACTGAATCAAGAAGCAGCTGCTAATATCTCAACAGCTGCTCATCATCATAATAAAATAAATTCTTTGAATATTCTCTATGTTGTTCACAAAGTATATAAAGTAACTACTTGTACATACACATAAAATGAAAAACAAACAGAAAATCAGTGTTCTTACTTATTATCATCCTTCAAATAAAGAAACAGAACTCACCTGTAAAGAAACAAAAAGATAATTAATATCGAGAGAAAGCTGGTTTTTTTTTATCAAATAACAAATTAATATAAAAATCTAACGTGTGCTTCATAGCAAGGAATATAAAGCATATGATAAGAGCTTTCATGAACAAATGAAACTGGAAAATTAACTAAAAATTGTATATTTTCTAATTGGCTTAGAGATATATATTGTCATTACAATAAGGTGTACGTACACATTAGAAGATTTTTTTTTAAATTTTAACTCTAAAAATCCAGTTTTTTCACAGTAGGTTATTAATATATGTTTAAACTCATTTCAGTGAGAAAAAAACCATATTACACTAATTATTAATTAATTAAATAAGATTAAATGAGCTAATTAGCCTATTTTTTGAAACATGATATCTTAAATTCTAATTTGTACAGACACACAATTATAGTTGGAAATTATGCCTACTATTAGTCTTCATGTTGTCTGCCTCAAAAAAGTTATAAAAATGTATAGCTTTTTTTAAACAATTTCTTCATCAACAATGAATAGAAAAAGCGAGATTTTTTCTGTAATTTTAAATTTTAAACAGCTATTAAAAATTTATTTTTATAAATATAACTTTGATAGAGACACAAAACATCCGCTATTTCAAACAGATTATTTTGATATATAAATAACTGTATTTGGTAAATTTCTTGTTGAGTTATGATTGTTTGAATGAAGCAACATAGTGGAAAAATATCATTTTTCATAAAATGAGTTTTAAAAACACCGTAACTAGAGTTTTTAAGGAAAACACCTCAAGAAAAATAATTATACCTCGAGAAATATTTCGAATATCGACAACATCTTGGTATCGTTTGAAAGCTAAAGGAACATTATTAAGCAATAAAAAAAATATTCGTTAATTTGAACGATTTTCGAAGTTTCAAGTGTGTACATACACTTTAAGCTTAAAATATAACAAAAAGTATTAAATAATCTTCAGATCAACCTGGAAATTTATTATGGAAATAATTATAGAAAAACTCAGGAATAAATTCATTAAAAAAAATTAGTTTAAGCTATATATAAGAATATAAAGCATAAATAAAATAATTAAAAAAAAAATTAGGTTATTGATGTTGGAACTAATAAAACACAAAAAGGTATTTATTTCTGTAACATTACTTGGCGATTTTAATGAAATATTTAAAACCGTAACTTTTTAATTACGATGTTTATAAGTATTAAAGAATCTGCCAAGATTTAAAAAAAACGGGAGGAGGGAGGGTAATGTAAGAAGTAATGCCACAATATAAGAAGCTGAGGTCCAGAACAAAGCTATATTCTTAATTCATCTGGGGATTGTAAATTTACTAAATGAAAATAAAGGGTGCCCCAAAATTAACGCAAGATTTGAATTTGCCACCATTTCTGCAGTAACCCTATTAAACCTATTATCAACCCTATTAAAAAAACCATTTGACAGCTGATAGTTTGGGGTTAGAAAAAATGGAGTGCTACATGATAGAATAGCGTGTTTTCATTGTTGAACAAAATTTAAAAAATAATGAAAGCGGTAATGAATAACGGCGGTCACAGTTCGAAAATGTCAGAATCGGCCCCCTAGATATTTAACACCATTGGATTTCTTTTTATGGGGTTGTTTAAAGTCAAAGGTTTATGCCGAAAAGCCCACAAGCACGCGTGCATTGAAGGAGGACACTCAACGCTACATCAACGAAATTCAGCCACATTTATGCAAAATGGCCATGGAAACTTTCGACAAAGGAGTGCGTATGTACCAGAAAGGCCGTGGAGGCCATTTACCCTATATGCTATTTCATACATAACCCTATCCTGTGTACTTTACGATTCAATAAAAAATATAACAATTTAAAGATAGAAAAAACTGAGTTTTTTATTTAGTTCAAATCTTGCGTTAACACGTTGCTCTATCGTGTAACGTTCCATTTTTACTAACCTTAAACTATCAGCAGTCAAATGATTTTTTTAATAGGATTGCCAATACTTTACTGTACGAATGGTGGCAAATTCTAATCTTGCGTTAATTTTGATACACCCTTTATAAAGGAGTGAAAAAATATCTAAATTAAAATTATATATAAATTTTATTGATAAAAAAAGTGGAATATCAGACAATCGTTGTTATACAAGATCAAAGAAAAAAAAATCATTTTGAAAAAAAAGTGAATCAAAACAAAAACTAATAAAAAACATTAAAATCGATGTAAAAAGTCGAAGTTTCCCTCAATAAATAAATAAATAAAAAGAATTAAAAATATTCTAGAATTAATATTATTTTACGAAATATTAATAGCAAAATTTTCGTAACAGACCACAAATACTTATATGTCATTGTTTTTACCTTCCCAAAATTTAGATTTTAAAAGAGCGAGTAAACGCGACATGCTAGAAGCAGTCGTTGTGATTAAGTGCTTTAACTTCCGGTTTTCCGAAGGCAAGATAGCAGCAGAGAAGAATGAATAATTTTAAAATTATGATCAGCTTCCGTTCTTTGACACAGAAATTACACTTCTCCCCGTAAATTGTTTTCAACTTCGGTTTATATTTGCTCGTGCCACTGAATTGGGTCAAATGCGCCAGATGAGAATTTCCTTGGCGAACAAATAAATTAGCTTTTTATTAATTGGTTAGAAGAACCAACGAACAGCGCTCGAATTTCGCTGAAAATAAAAAATTTTCTTTTGTTTGCAATGTAGTTAACTTTACTAACCACGCAATTACGTTCACTTCTTCACTTAGTTTTAATTTTCCAAAATACTTCCTCTATAATTATGACCATCCTACACATTTTAAACAGCAGAATATATAGAATAAACGGTAAAGCTCTTTCAAGACCTTTAAATTTAAATTAGCATCTCATATAGCCAAAGAAGCAACCTACAGAAAAGTGATTGTGCTGAATTTATAGACAGATTACAACACCACTAGTAGGAAAATAAGGAAGTCGCATTAAAAAAATAATAATAAAAGAGATAGATCCAAAATGTTAAGTTAAAAAATTTTACATTATATTATAACTAAAACACAAGAAAAAATTTCATGGATTTATCTATAAAAATGGCGAAGATATTTATGATTAAAATTATGAATGTTCCATGACTTGAAAAAGGGTCCGCCCTAAATTTCGAAAATGCGTTCTCCTGTATTATCATACAGTTTTTCCAAATGAAGCAATGGCGAAATGAAATTTAAATAACGAAGAAAATAAACAAAAATAATAAGTTTTAAAAATATGAAAAGTGCACTAGAGGGGGATGTCGAAGAATAAATTTTCTAATTTCTGGAGGAACCATTTTTCAAGTCACGGTAAGTTTATAATTTTAAACGCAAATATCTTCGCCAATTTTACACATAAATCCATAAAACTTCTTCTGGTGTTTTTATTATGTTATATTGTAGTACAATTTTCAAACAGGACTTTTTGGCCGATCTCTTTTATTTTTTATAACTTTCTTATTTCGCCGCCAGAGACGCTCTAACCTTTCACAACAAATGGAACATAATCACTTTCCCATAGGTCCACGTTACTTCCCTGGCTATACGAGATGCCGTTTTGATTTTAAAGAGACTTTAACGGATTTTCCCGATTATCCTATATAATATACCAATGATTGATTCCGAAAGAAGCTTAGTAACAAAGTTTCGTCTTTAGTGTGAAATAATCATAAGTTTGGGACAATAACCTATAAATGATTCATTGTCCTTATAGGTATCGCACAAATTAAATCTGTAGTAGTGGCATCCTCACGTTGCTGCTGGTATAATAATGAATCTGGATATCGTCCTCATCGTCTGACAATAGCTCAAGAGATCCGCCTTCCAATGTTTTTCTTACCAGATTTCCAAGATGAAATATTAAATTTAGCTATTCAACCAGCTTCAGACTAAAACTGACTGCTAGAAAATGACTCTTTCATTTTATTTTAAATATATATTTTTTATAGACTGCATTTCATGTTTGTAAAGATGGAATTATGTACTCGATTTTTTCAAGCGCATTTTGGTGTCTTAGAAGTTTAATATTTTGCACCCATACGTGGTTCCCGATGACAATACACCATTTTAATATTTGCATAACATATTCATCAGCTAATCGAATTATTTAATCAAATTTTGATTTGTACGAAAGATGTCCCAAATAGCGATTAATAAGTTTCAAAATTCTCTAAAATTCGTAATAATGAATTTTAAAAGACTGGAAAGAAGAAAACAACTAAAATACAATAAATAAATAAATCTACATTTCAGAATCCTAAAAATGTGTATTTTAAAAACTGTTTGAATTAAATTTATTTTTTCTTTCGCATATTAATATACAGTTTGTACCCCAGGGCCCTCGTCAAGTAAGCAGAAATGGGCACTGTAGGCCTTGGCCCACAATGGGCTGTCGTACCACTAATTTTAGTTTTTACTTTATTAATTTACTGTAAGGCTAAATAATTCGTTAAATAAAACTGCAGAATATGTTTTGATATGAAATCATGTAGTTATTTAATAGTTAATGCCTTATTAAGTAGGTAAATATTTCATCAACAATTAAGATGGATTTATATAAAAAGGAATTTAAAATTTAGAAGTGTACTAAAAACTATCTGGATATTTGCCTTTAATAATGCTATATTCATTTTTCTCTTAATTAATTTTGAAATTTCAATCAAATTTTTAGTTACGTTTCATTAAGGTTTTAATGAAAAATTATTCAACACTTGTTTCATAATAGTTTAAAGCTAAATTCAACCACAAGTTTTTATCTCGAAATTTTAAATAAATAAACCACACAATGACACACCCACGTGTCTAGTGTAAATTATTTAAAGTATGAGAATTTCCTTCAATTTAAAATCAATCAATATTTCAGCAGTGATATCTAACTTGTCCAACACTTATTTCATTGTTTCCTAACTCAGACCCTCACAGAATGAACGGAAATTTAAATTATAATGATGACTGACAGCATTACAAAAACACTCCTCATAACAGATTTTAATGTAATCATTTTTCAACCGTCATGCAGCCCCCTTCCGACCAATAAAGTCTTTCCGACGAGACGCCTATCTCATATTACACCGTCCTTGCCCTTGTAAAATGAGACTATGCAGGATTTGATGAGGGAAGGGCCCAAAGTTAAAAAAAATAGAAGTAGGGGGGGGGGTCTCCTCTTCACCTAATGCAGAGTTCCGACGATCCCACACTATTATTACTTCCCAGTGTCCCTGACTCACCCACCGAAGTCAAATACTCGCAACAAAGGGGAACCTATTTAAAAAGAAAAATAAAAAAACCCATAGCACCACCACTGAGACTACCCGGTGTTCATTTTACAATAGATACAGGGTTCCTTCTGTGTCAGCGAACCTTTTTTTTAAAAAAAAGAACAGACTTGCCGACGGATGCGAGACCTTCGGGTGACTTCTGCGCTTTAATGCGCTAGAAATTAGACTGTCACTTTAGTGGAGGTGGGCTTGGTACCTTTTGCCAGTCGGAAAACAAGTCTTCCAGAAATATGACCGAAAGAGCATTCCGGTTGTTGTAAACGATAGCGCTAATCCGCAGAAAAAGAGAAATTCCTTCCAGAGCAGGTCATCTAAAGGTGAAATTTAAAATTACATCTACTGCGAAAGAATTTTCCTTTTTTTTTTTTTTTTTTTTTTTAATTCTTTTGAAGTCGTAAAATTGTGGACAGGTGGTTGTATTACTCGTGGTTCACAATGCTATATTTCATTTCCATTTTGTAATTTAGATATGTCACTGTTTAAGATACTATTGCACAAATTTAAATAATGAATTTTATTGGCAATTCTTCCGTTAAAATCGTCCAATATGCGATTATTGGAAGTCTTGGTAGAAGCAATAGATGGTCAAAAAGTAAAATAATGGAATAGACTGCTCCAAAAAATTTGGAAATAAGAAGCCAAGCATTAGAGGTCTAAAGAAATCGATAAATGGCGATCAGAATATAACATTCGTTACCCAATTCGATCTCTGTAGCCTAATGGTAAGATCTTGACTTCAAATAAAGAGCTCCACGCTCAAAGTTCCGAATTCATTAAAGATCCAACATTTATGTAACATGATGGATATTAAATCAGAACATAATGTTCTTTTACTCTTTTTGGACATTGTGGGATGGTTGTAAGGCCTTGGCTTCTGATTTGTAGAACTACGTGCTCGAATCTGAATTTACTAAAATTCCTCCGTTTACGTGACCTGATAAAGAATCTTCATTAGGCGGGCGAGAAAACTTTGGAACTAGAAGTGTCGTTTCAGAAATCGCCTTTGCCTCATTACGGTTTTAAATGTATTATAGTTTTAAGTAACAAGTATATCACAACTCTTTTTTGATATTTCAATTACATACTTTACAATGCGACAAATTAAAAAGGTCTAAATCGATCTTAATTTTTTGTTAAAGTTTCTAGATTTTACAAAGTTTTTAGTTATTGCTTTAAATACAGCGAAGACTAATCAATTGTATTTTGCTTACAAAGTTTGCATCGTTTTTTTCCTCCCCATTTTAAAATTTCGCACACTCATTCTCCGCGAAATTTTTAGCCTTCATAAATTATTTAAATCATTTAATTTGAAAACCAACTTAGAATATCTTTGTTTTTTGAACTTGCATTTCATTCCTTTAAATCACAGACCAAATATAATTTTTAAATACAGTAGACTCCCGATTATCCGCGCCTGCCGCACTAGGGTTTTTTTTTTTTTTTTTTTTTTTTTTTTTTTTTGCAACCAAGCAAAGAGAAAATGCTTCCAAAGCAAGAAACAAACACAAATGACTGATTTCTTCAAAAAGGTGTAGTTTTACAGTTATGCTTTTGTAATTACATAATACATTACAGTATTAAAACAGTACATACGTATTGATTTTTCTGTGTATCCTTGACGCCTCTCGTAAGCACAAAGCACTTTTCTGTTTTCATTAACAAAATGCATTTTAGGTTAGTCTTGAGTGATATACTAAAATATTAGGCGTTAGTTAAGCATTTCCTGCTGTTTATTTTACGTTTTATTGTACATAAAACGATTTTTCAAAGTTGGAATGACTGTTTTCTCTTTTGCTATACCCGTTTTTAGATTTTTTCGGATTATCCGCGATTTTTGCTATCCGCGGCGGCCGCGCCACCCAATTCCGCGGATAATCGGGAGTGTACTGTATAAGATCACTCTTTGTAATATCTTCAATCATCAGCTTAGAGAAGGTAAATGACAACAAGATGTATAGTATTCATGTTCGACCTCTCCCGGATGATAGTTGATTCTAAAAATGAGAAATAAACACAAAGAGATAAATAACTAATAAGAGATAATAATAGATAAAAACACTTGAGGTGCTTCCAAGACTACAAATGGAAAACAAACACAAAGATATTGTCTTCGGGGTGCTCCCAAGATAATTTATTGTCTGAAACATTTTCTTATTCCCCTCTCATGTACACCTCTCACTATGCCAATGTGCTCAACAATGCAGATCTTACGGGAGTTAGAGGATGATGGAATCTTTTATGAACTCCCTTCTGTCACCGAAACCCCTGTATCGATCCCATCGCCGTTCCTTATTGATCATCTAACACTTTCACCTTCGATTGTGTGTTCATCATTCTAAAACCGATAAGGTTATGTTATCCTTCATTGTGTCTTCCTCACCATATGCGTGTATCAGGGCGAAACAGATGAAGGAGGGGTGTACGTTTCAGGAAGTAGGAAAATATTGACTGGCCTCCCATATTCATAAAAATCCATAGGTGTCGAAACTCGTGGGAGAGCCCTCAGGCCAACACTGAGGGGAGAGGTATCAAAGAAACCTCCCTTCTGGTTATCATGCTCGCTGACAGCTTACAAATGTCGGACAGGAATGCTCCGTCTGCGGACATAATAGGGCAGCTGTGGACTCGATGACAAGGACACATTGTTTGGGCCCTTCCTCCCTGCCCACGTATAATCCGTGGCTGGGCAGAGCAATAACAGATTTCTCCGAGTCCATGTAACAGAAACTTTCATCAACTCCGCCTTCTTTACGGTGAGTTGCACTGTAGTAAACTTGCCTTGGGATGTTTGTTTGTTGGACTAGCATGGTAGGGATGAAGCAAATATTTACTCGACTGACGGAAAACGATAATTTATAGGTCTTCTTTCGTCCTAGGAAAGTATTGACAGTTCTCGTAAAAAATTATAAATCGATATGCATCTATATTTTTGCTGATTGAAAATTTATTTTCATTTATGATTTAAACATTACCAATTATTTTTTTAAAAATTAAAGTTACAACAAATTATTTATGATTTTAATATTTCATATAAGTAAAAATATATAGCACTTAAGAATTCGGGCTTCAAAATTCATTATTCTTTTAATTCAGCTGATTCTAATTCACAATTTGGCTCAATTTATTCAGCATCAACAGAAATTTTTATTAAAATCTCAACAGGGAGTGGATTTTAATGATGAGGCACATATTCCTGGTGTCCCATTAGATTAACAGATGTACACTATAATATTATTTATTTACTTGCAGGTAAAAAGACTTTCTTTTTAATCAGTCAATTACCTAATGGGTTAAACATCGTGTAGGCGAGATACTTTATTCAGAGAAAAAAGATTGTGAGATTCTGTATACAAATGGTTACATTTTATCCCAGTAATTCTAAATTAATAATTTAGTAATGAATTTATTGTATGTCTCAGAGCCTGAGCTGTTCGAGGTTTTTCTAAATTTTAGTCCACTCGGGACACAAATGTTGGCCATGTCATCCTGAAAGTTTTCCGGAAAGAATTACTATTTCCATATAAAGGTTCTCTTTCCATTGGTTAGCGAATTGCTATATATAGTGAAATTGACTGTAGAAGTTTTTTTCCCCTTTTACTTCACTTGAAACACAAATAGTGGTCACCTCATCCTGAAAGTTCTGCAGGAAGGATTTCTATCTTCATATAAAGAATCTATTTCCAATGATTAGCGAATCGTTCACTGTGGTAAAATTGGCCGTAGAAGAGTTTTATTTTCCTTTTGCTTTACTTGAAACACAAATGTTGGTCACCTCATCTTGAAAGTTCTCCAAGAAGGATTCTTATCCCCAAATAAAGTATCTGTTTCCAACGATTAGCAAAGCAATCTCTGTGGTGAAATTGGCTGTAAAAGAGTTTTCCCCCTTTCGCACCACTCGAAACACAAATGTTGGTCAACTCATTCCCAAAATTTTATAGGAGGAATTCCCATCTTCATATCTAGGATCTATTTCTTACGGTTAGCGAATTGCTCTCTTTGGGGAATTGGCTGTAAAAGGGGTTTTTCGCTTTTAATCCACTCGAAACACAAATATTGGTCACCTCATCCCTGAAGTTTTCCAGGAGGGATTCCTATTTTCATATCAAGGATCAGTTTCAAATATTGATCACATCATAATGAATGTTCTTCAGGAAGGATTTCATCCCCATATGAAGGATCTATTTCCAACGGTTAACGAAGCTTTTGCGATAGAATTAGCCGCAGAAAAGTTTTTCCCTTTTATTTCACTCGAAACACAAATATCGGCCATTTCATCATGATAGTTTTCCAGGAAAGATTCCTAATTTCACATAAATGATTCCTTTCAAAGGTTAATAATAATTAAGTTGGCTATTGGAGATTTTCTTAATTTCGTTCACTCAAAATACAAATGTCGGCTACTTGTAAATTTCCAGAAAGGATTCCTATATCTATAAAAAAAAAGACCTAATTGAAATGATTAACGGATGGCTTTCTGTGATCGAGTTGCCTTTTGGATGTTTTTTACAATTTTATTTAACTCGAAACATAAATGTCACTCACTACAATCCGAAAGTTATCCCGGATGAATTCCTAACTCCATATAAAGGATTTAATTCAAACGATAACCTCGGTTATAGCCAAGGTACTGCAGATCACTACGACTAGTAGATGCTGTCACACTTCCCCATAAAGAATCCTTGACTCCTAGATTGCCCAGTTAAGCCACATTAAGTATTTAATCACAACTCTACAGTAGATTCTCAAGTAAATAACCATCTTTCTGCTCAAAAGATTTGATCGGGTCTCGTAATAAGCAAATAATTCCTCTCCCCTTCAGAAAGAAATGAACCCTAACAAATATAAACTGCAATTACATAAAAAAACATAATATAACAGTTAGGTAACACAGAAATAAAAATTCTCATTAGGTTCTGTTATTAAGATAAATATCTCGTTTCTGTGTCATGAGTTATGGAAAGTTGAAAGCTTGGGTCAAACATCCCGTGCGACGCCCTGCAGTACGAATTAAATTAGCAAAACCAATTACGACTCCAAATGTTACGGGAGAATATAAATTTCCCAAATGGAAGCAAGGCTATAGTTTAGAAAGAAACAACCCTATCTTTTCAGTTCAGATAAAATCTCATTAACTGATCATTTTGATGCCAAAGCATAATGGAGATCATTTGTTTCATGGTTTTGATTCGTAAAGAAGAAAAAAAAAGGACCTCACGGTTATTAAGCTCACATGGCAGGGAGGTACGGGGGGATGTTCCATTCCTCCCCCTCCCTTTTAGAAGGGAAAAAGAAAAGAAAGAAGCAGTAAGGAAAAGAGAAAAAAGTGGTCACCCTACTAAGTTATTGTTACTATAGAAGTCGAAGTAGGATAGGCACCATGAACTTTTTGGCTTATCTTTTTGGCGATTATTCTTTCGCCAACGGGAAATTCTGAAAGAGAACTCAAATACTTTCTCTTTTTACTATTTTCCATGTAAGAAACTTACAAAGAGAAAATACAATAATCCCTCAGTAATCCGGCAGATATTAAACCAGGAAGAATGCCGGATTTACAAAGAGTTAGATTTGTTGAATTTTATTAAAAAATACTTTTACGGAATACAGCATTATAAAAAATACAACATTTATAAATTATCGAATATAAAAAAAATTACACATTTATTTATCTCACCAGATATCTATGCATTTAAAATATTTATGAAAACCAAAATTCCAGACCCAACCACAATTTTGTACCATATGAAAGTTTATAGTCTATATAAACACATGAAACCAAACATATAACATGACATATAATATATCGTCAGGGTCCACCTGGCCCTACCTCCTTTTGTTTTCAAATAATATCAATGAACTACATCAAAAAACATTCTGTATGAGGGGAGGGATATGACAGAGTCATCCAGCCCTAATCACAGCATCGATTTCACCAATTTTGGTTTAATTTGAAAACTTATGACTTCAAGATATATTGTCAAGGGTCGCCTCTACATTCCACCTCACTTATTCGAAATATACTGCAAAACGAAACTTTGACCTCCAGCCTCGACAATTGGACCGATTTTGCCAATTAATTTCGCCACCTTGTTAGCACAACTAAACAATCAGATGCTGCGTATTTATTGTGCAAGTATATAATTTAAAATAGCTCTTTCATTTGGTGAAGACAGATGGTAACTCTTCCAAATAGGCCAACATTACTACAGTAATATTATTAATAATCTGGACGAACAGCTAGTCGCTGAAGATAGTTAAAAAATCTGAAATCTGTTTTTCAAAATATCAAATCTTTTTTCCACATCGAGCCAATATCACTGATATCTACAAACTGTAACTTATTTTCTACTTGATGCTCTCCCTCCTCCTTTTTCTGCAAACTGGAGGTTTGTCGGATTATAGTAAAACTGTTAACTGTATCAAAAAAAAAAAAAAAAAAAAAGAACAAAGAAAAAATCTGATCTTTAGATTTTATAAATCATTAAGTTTTAGATCTTCATGACATTTAATATGTACGTTCCAAATCTAAATAGGGGCCCACTAATAAAGTTTCGATAAATTCCAATCAAAAGAAATTTGCTATATGTCTTGACATAACCACATGCCTTATGTCTTGACATAAGGCATGTGGTTTAATTGCAAATCTGCGTCAAATTAGGAATCATTAATGATTTCCTTAAAAATTTACAAAATCTGACATCATTTCTCATTTTAACAATAAAAAAAAAGACAAAAGAACTCAAAATATGTTTAAATAAACACAATAAAAAGTATTAAAAAATCATGATGGACTTAAGTTAAATACAGAATGAAAATAACTGTCAGAAATAAGTAAAGCCAACAAACTGTCGCTGCAAATTGAAACAAGAAATCCATTGCGTTGACAAAAAGATTAAGGCCAAAGGTCAGTGGCATATTCCTGATGGAGGTTTCGGGTAAACTAAGAAAACATGCCTATCTCGTATTTACTCATGACCTCCCCCCTCCTCCCATTCCCCCTTCCTTCTCGATCCCTACTTCACTGTGTCATAAGAAGAAAGGAAACGAAATGAATTTGTCTTTTGGACCCTGTTAGCGAAAATAAACAACCACAAAAGATATAACCGACGAAAAAGGAATGATCGATAATAGAACTAAGATTAAAATAGATGCCAATCCATTTAAGGTGCCGTGTCTTTTCGAAAACAAGATATTATTTTTATGTTCTAAAAGCAGTATTAGTGTTTATTCTGGAAGGATACAAAACTCCTGTTTCTATTTAATTAGAATAATAATTCGTATTACCATCAATAGTGTAAATCTACAGACATTTAAAATAATTTTTCACTTCCTTGACAATATAATCATCAAACACTTTGGCCTGGGAATCTTGACGAGATCCATTGATCGAATTATTTCAGTCTATAAACATGTTGTCTTATAACTGTGCAATTGTTCAATAAATGCAATAATATGTGACGACATTTGTTTTTTGAATAAATTAACTCAGAAACGGAATGAAATACTCGAAGAAAATTTGGTATGTTATCTTTAAATTAAGATTATACAAAGTTTAGTTTAGTTTAGTTATATATTAACGTCCCGTTTTGAAGCAACACTTGGGTTATTTTGGGACGGACCTCGTAATTTTGAACCGCGGTCAGATGACGAAGACCACACCTGAGCTGACACCCCCCTCTCCACACCATACCAGCGGGAGGACGTTTGGTCAGGATGGATTTAACGTGCAACAGACCCCCTTACACGACGGTTCTTCAGTGGAATCGGGTCTCGAACCTGAAACTCTCCAGTTCCGAAGCCGAGACCTTACCACCAGGCCACCGCGACCCAAGATTATACAACATGTCCAAATGTCACTATTACAAACTTCTAGAAGGGGAAGGATATACCTGAACGACTCAAAATAATATAGCAATTGCGGGATGGAAATACTTGCCATTGTTTCTTGTTTAGGCGGATTAAACAATAAGAGAATGTAAAAATTAGAACTAAAAGTCTTTTCTGATTTTTTTTCGCATGTAATTTGTGATAAAGATTTAACAACCTTATACGATTGTAAAGTTTGGATTAAAGCTATTCCGAGTACACAAGTAACACTAAATTTGAGAACTTTTGGCCCTTGGACAGGAATTGTAGAAATTAAAGATTTGGGTTACACTTTACCCACGACAGTGAAACAAAACCCTTCCATATTTGAACACACGATTGTATGACAATTGTACACTGTATCAATCCTTTTCTCCAATAATAGAATTCGATTCTGTACAATGTCAATTCCTGAAAAAAAACAGTGCTCCGATCCAAAAGTCGAAAATTATATTGAGGAAAAGAAATAATTCACTATTGTTCCTCTAGGATTTCAAAACCCATTATGAACAATACCTGTAAAGAATTACATGTTCCTAAAATGTATCTAAAATCCTTTTCCACTTAAAAGTTAACAATGAACCGTGAAACCGACTGACATCACGATTTTTCAGTTCTGAACAAATAGAGAACTATCGATTGTTTCATAAAAAAATTACTCGATTTCTTTTTTTTTTTTTTAGTGATGTTTGCCCTAAATTATATTACTGCTGAACTACTCTGAGAAAGATAATCCAAATGATTTCATAGTTACAGAATCAAGCATACCATCAATGGCGGCTTGTACAATGCTGCGAAGTTATGTTATCCTCTGAAATTTAAAAAAATTATAGCCCCATTTCCAATCTTTTTTTTGGGGGGGGGGTTACTTTTCTGCATTCAAAATCAAAAATTAATGAAAATGAAATAATATTATAAGATCGAAGACAGAAAATAAGTCAATAAGTAGGAGGGTCACAAGATGAAGCACTTAAATGCATTAGAACTCACTGCGTAAAACTATGAGAATCATAATAAGTCCAAAAACAATGCTTTCTCCCTTATATTTAATGTAGAATGAGCTGAAATTTTTGCAGCTCTGGTTTGGCACTGTGCCAGATATTGCTTTTCTACCACATTTCTAAAGATTGCTTTAACTCTAATTTTCTTTGTTCGTTGCTTTTTTATTTTATTTTTCTATAACCATGGTAGGAATACATCAGGTTTTATATACACATTCGTCTTTTCATTTTTTAATTAGAAGTCACACATCAGAAAGATAAGTAGATAAAATTCTAAAATATAATTTAAATAACTATAATTTTAAAAAATTGGGACTTCTAAGTGGAAAAGTTGCTCTCCAGAAAATTGTATTTCAGTTGAATCAGCAGTTTGAGAAGTCACACTTCTGATTCTCTGACCCACCACGAAGGCACACGGATTTAAACCATAAAAGTGAATGACCGGACCGCCGCAACATCAACACTGGCGGTAACTGTGGTCGAGTCCTAAGGGCCATCATCGGCCACGGTGCAACCCTCCCCGAAGGAAGTACGTTCCATCATCGATGGGAGGAGTCAAATCTCCCACCTATTTGTGTACCCTCCAGGGTGGCGAGATCCAACCACCATACCGGAAGCATCTTATCCTCATTTCAAGGTGCCCTTCCCCCCCCCCCTCCTAAGGGTTAGCTTGAAAAGGGTAGAAAAACTTTTCACTGGGAAAAGAGAGAGAGAGAGAGAGAGAGAGAGATCACTTTCTTAAAAAATATATTTTATTTAAACTGACTTGTTAAAACTGGAATTATGGAATATTGCGACTGCACTTGCTCATAATCACTTTCACAGAAATTCACAGAATCACAGAGATCACTTTCTTAAAAAATATATTTTATTTAAACTGACTTGTTAAAACTGGAATTATGGAATATTGCGACTGCACTTGCTCATAATCACTTTCACAGAAATTCACAGAATCACAGAGATCACTTTCTTAAAAAATATATTTTATTTAAACTGACTTGTTAAAACTGGAATTATGGAATATTGCGACTGCACTTTTGCTCATAATCACTTTCACAGAAATTCACAGAATCACAGAGATCACTTTCTTAAAAAATATATTTTATTTAAACTGACTTGTTAAAACTGGAATTATGGAATATTGCGACTGCACTTGCTCATAATCACTTTCACAGAAATTCACAGAATCACAGAGATCACTTTCTTAAAAAATATATTTTATTTAAACTGACTTGTTAAAACTGGAATTATGGAATATTGCGACTGCACTTTTGCTCATAATCACTTTCACAGAAATTCACAGAATCACAGAGATCACTTTCTTAAAAAATATATTTTATTTAAACTGACTTGTTAAAACTGGAATTATGGAATATTGCGACTGCACTTGCTCATAATCACTTTCACAGAAATTCACAGAATCACAGAGATCACTTTCTTAAAAAATATATTTTATTTAAACTGACTTGTTAAAACTGGAATTATGGAATATTGCGACTGCACTTGCTCATAATCACTTTCACAGAAATTCACAGAATCACAGAGATCACTTTCTTAAAAAATATATTTTATTTAAACTGACTTGTTAAAACTGGAATTATGGAATATTGCGACTGCACTTGCTCATAATCACTTTCACAGAAATTCACAGAATCACAGAGATCACTTTCTTAAAAAATATATTTTATTTAAACTGACTTGTTAAAACTGGAATTATGGAATATTGCGACTGCACTTGCTCATAATCACTTTCACAGAAATTCACAGAATCACAGAGATCACTTTCTTAAAAAATATATTTTATTTAAACTGACTTGTTAAAACTGGAATTATGGAATATTGCGACTGCACTTGCTCATAATCACTTTCACAGAAATTCACAGAATCACAGAGATCACTTTCTTAAAAAATATATTTTATTTAAACTGACTTGTTAAAACTGGAATTATGGAATATTGCGACTGCACTTGCTCATAATCACTTTCACAGAAATTCACAGAATCACAGAGATCACTTTCTTAAAAAATATATTTTATTTAAACTGACTTGTTAAAACTGGAATTATGGAATATTGCGACTGCACTTGCTCATAATCACTTTCACAGAAATTCACAGAATCACAGAGATCACTTTCTTAAAAAATATATTTTATTTAAACTGACTTGTTAAAACTGGAATTATGGAATATTGCGACTGCACTTGCTCATAATCACTTTCACAGAAATTCACAGAATCACAGAGATCACTTTCTTAAAAAATATATTTTATTTAAACTGACTTGTTAAAACTGGAATTATGGAATATTGCGACTGCACTTTTGCTCATAATCTAATCTTATTTTTCATCAGCACAATATTAATTTTCCAACAATACAATTTCAATATTTTTGAAACTTAATAATCATTAATTAATTAATCACCAGAGATTCATTTAATTACGTTTTGTATCCACTAGGTAATAATTTGTGAAAAAATGGCTAAAAGATTCCTTATTATTTATACTAATGTATTACAAATTAAAAAATAAAAAAGAATTAAAATAAAATAACCTAATTTTCAGTTCACTTTTATTAAAGTTTTTCATATATTTAAATTGTTTGAACAGTTACAGGGAACGAAAAGAAAATTATGTAAAAATTTCATTCTAGCAGCTTAGGACAGGAAAGATTTGCTTCTAAGTGTCCAGTGCAGCCTCTTAAGCCGAAAATCTGGCAACCCTGTTGATTCGAGAGTTGAAAGTTGGCGTTATCTCTGACCCTCACTTGGGAGTCGAAGGTGGGGTGTGCGAATCATCCGGATTTGCGAGATAAAAGCTCACGGTGCGAGGGTTCAGAGGTGAGCATCCCGAAAGAGGGGTCACATTTTTGATCTCAAAGAATGTTCTTTTTCTCTATTTGCTTTGCTGTTGAGGTGGGCCGGTGTGTGCGATACCACCTTAGGGTGCACCGATTCCAGGTGACACGGTCGAGGATAAGGCCGAGCCTTGTTATCGACTTAGGAGGGGTTGGGGGTGGAGGAGCGATAAAAGATTCCTGTCAGGAAAATTAGTTCCAACACAGGTGATAATCAGATTGCGGAAAACATTAAGCGATCGAAGCATTTTTGCATGCGGTCGGTCATGCAAAACGAATTTTCGACGCGAAAAAACAAAATGGTAGGGGGTGGAGGAGGCCGGATTATAGTTGTTTTTTTGGAGTTTAAGATGTGTCTTGACAATACCGATGAGGTGAATCTCCTGTCATTTGTTCCGGTTGAATATATGAAAAGATAAGTGAAAAGAAATTGAAAACAGTACTGATTTATGTATTAGAAAACTATAAAGAAGACTAGGAATGTGTTTAAAAGAATAAGGAATTAGTAATTTACACACGAGTATCAGTGAAAAATAACTTTTTCTCACAAATTAGACATGACGCAAAAATTATACGTAACATGATGATTTAAGATGTTCGCAATAGAATCACAACTGTAAAAAAAATAATAATTAAATAAAAGAAGAAGAAGAAGATACAGCATACATACTACATAGACGCATTTTCCACAACGACTGATATAATAATAATAATAAATAGATTTTATATGAATAAATATAAATATTGATATTTAAATTAAATATAATTAAGCATTTAAAAGATTAAATAGAAAAGGATATGATGAAAAATTTAATGACTCTAGATATATAGTTTTTTATTTCAATCCGATGAATTAACGAAAATCAAAATATCAGTTTTGCAGTCTGGAATTTTTATGATAATTCAAAAATTAAAACTTCCGGCTAGAATTAATAGTAATAACAATAATATATTAAATTTGCATTAATAAATATTATACTTTATTCAAACTGTGCTTTGAAATCCACGGTGAATATTAATTATATATTTTTTGAGTTAGAAATCAAGACCTTTTAAAATATTCCGGGTGGAAAGATGAATTTATGGGAAAGCGTGGAAGTGAAGAAATAAAAGAATTACAATAAAATACAAAAGAATTACAATATTTATATATGTATAAAAGATACGGACTGTTATTAAATTTCAATCAATAATTTAAACATGATATTTCCATAATTTTAATGTGAATGAAAAAAAATTAATAACCCCCATTTTTGCTTAAAAGTAAAAAACAGAATACCAGGGGGGGGACACCAATGGAATGATTGAACTATTTCGGATAATCCAGTCAATTTTTAATCCAATTTTTATCTCGTCTTATAATACAACCAATTTTTTGAAACAGAAAACACTCGACTATATTTATTTCTTTTTCGTTTATATAAACTGTTAAAGTATTCAGAGTCAGATTATTCTTTTTTTTTTTTTGTAAAAATTTTAATAAGCATTTTATAGAATACAATAATACCCGTATAGATTTTTCACAAAGACAAAACAGAACTATTCAACAAGTAAATATAAAGATAAAAAGGGTCAGTTCCCGTCAATTTAATTTACTCTTTTTTATTTTTGATTATAGTTACTTAAATCAAACTGCAAACAGATAACAGCATCTATGAAATTTATATAAATCATTAAAAAGTTCATACCTTGAAGCATTTTACAAAACTTTATATAAACGGTTTAGTGATTATAATTTAATTCCTATGAGTACACGAAAACCGTTTTCACATATGCATTGCTTATTTAAAATAACATTTATAGCAATAATTTAACCATTCTCGAGGCAAAATAAACATATTATGCGGAAATCGAAGCGTATTTTATGCTCCTCTTGAGCGAACAATATTTATCCAGACACCATGAATTATGCATCGGAATTTTTTGAGTGTTGGTTCAGACCCAGCATCCATGACCATTACGAACGCGCTACGTCAAACAGAGAATATACAATATATTCTTGAAAATATTTCTTGCAGAATATCGTATCTACTATAGATCCACACATTTCGCGAAAAAATAATGCGCACTTTACTATATGAAGGTGAAAAGATGCTACTTTATACGATATTGCTTCATACTCGTATTTTACGAAATCCAATAATTCAAAGAAAAGGAAACTACATGGTGGCTATATAGGCAGGAAGAAAAAAACAGGAAATAAAGAACGTACATTTAAATTTCGGTTGTTTATTTTTTGACCATAATTCCCGATAAAATTCCAGAATTCTATAGTCAAAGGTGTAATTATTCATGCGTAGAAAAATACACTTAATTATATATATAACAACAAACAAAAGAAAAAAAAAACATTGAATTAATTCATCAGGGAACAAATCAAGAATTGAAAACAAAAATTCAAGGGCCGTTTCTTTTTTAATTTCTCGTATACATAGCATACAGAAAGTATTGAAATCTTCTAAAAATTCGAATTAGAGATTATAACGAATCTCCTTCCTAAGTTCGAAAAATGCATTTTTGGAAAATGTCCGTCTGTCTGTGACAAAGATAACTAAAAAACGCTTTGAGCTAGACGGATGAAATTTAAATATGGTTTTTACACCAAATTTGGAGATTTTTTTTTTATCGAATTTCGGGCACAATCCGGTCAGAGAAAGTCTGTCAGTCCGGTTGTTCGAATATAAGTTAACACAATAACAACAAAATGAAGAGAATTAGATGGATAGAATTCGGTCTATAGATTTAACATCTATTTTGTAAACACTTACCAAATTCTGAGTTAAATCCAATAAGGGTTTGATCATCTGTCCGCCAAGTTTTTGTACTTTCAGAAACATTTAAACGCCATAATTCAAACCCGTAATGACTTAAATATATCAAATTTGGTATGGGATTTTGTAGCTTCAATATCGCAGTTTTGTGTCAAATTTTTGTTTCAGTCGGTTGCGAAAAACATGTCTAAAGCCCAAATTCGATTTTCGGTTATTATTAATTGTATGTCAGGAATTAATCACCAAATAGCTCGCCAAGGATAAAAAGATAAAGTTAGTAAAAATGCTAAATTCCCACCAAAAGTTAATATTTCGTAACAATTGCACACCAATGCCAATGTTTTCTGGGATAATACCTTTATTACAGAATATATAAGAAAGTTTTGGAGAAACCATTACTATTGGTTTCAATCTACGATGCACTATAAAAGAAAGACAAGAGCAATGAACAAAATGAATTTGTTGCCAAAAATCATGAGCATACATGGTTAATTTCCGGCATAATCGCCTGAAGATTCAGCCATTTGTTATATTGGTGAAAAAGGTTTCCGTTACCCTCCCATTTCGACGAACTTTGTTACCAGTGATGTATGATAAGCTAGAACCAAGTGGATGAATCCCACCATAAATAACAGGCACTTTTTAACTAATGAATCAAACAACTTAGAAAGAATAATCAAAATTAGAGTTATATTAATTTTTAAATCTTAAATATCTACATATTTAGAATAACGGGTAAAACAAGACAAGCAATACCACAGCACTTCCCCTATTTCAGGGAAATTTGGTTTGGTCACTGTTTTATTGTACTTTTTTTATGGGGGAAAAAGTAATCTACCAATTTCATCCACTGAATTAATTTCGCCAATTTTCATTTCACATGAAAGTTTATGATGTTTAAATATGCCAGCAATGGTTCACCAACATTCTGCCAATTTCGACATATATATCACAGAATAGAATTTTGGCAGGGCTTCGAGCCTCAACAATTAGAGCGATTTTGTTAACTAATTTCGTTGTTTTATGAGCATAGATAATGAGTCTACATTGTTCTATGTTTACACCAGAAGCATAAATAAAAATAATATGTTCTTTTATTGTGGTAAGAACAAAATTGGTAAGTTGGCACTATATTTTTGGCGGGCGAACAATTGGTCATTGAACACGGACAGCTAAATCATTAACATATAGAAATTATATTAATTATTTTATATTAATAGTGAAAATTACTTAAAGCTTTCTTGTTACATACAGAACTCAGTAATTCGAATTGATTTAAAAGGGTGGGGATAAAAGAAAAAAGTTTGTAAACAAACTCTTCCTCTGGGACCAAGAACTATTAACTTTGACTGATATGCGTTTTTATACATTAAGTAATTGTATAAAATGTAACCATCCTTGTTCTTTGCAGTCGTTAAATTAAAATATAAAATGATATCGATTCTTTTCCTAATTAGAAGTAATCTCTTTTTCTTTCTCTCTCTCTCTCTCTCTCCCCCCGTGAATTATCCATTATTCTGGAATGGATCTGATACCAATTAATCTAGGTAACCGCGCAGCTCGATTTCAACTACTGATACCCTAAAGCAATGAAAAACAGAATAAAACAAATAATACAATCTACTTCAAATACCTTCTCCCCCCACCCCTTTTCCATTACGACTACTAAGTAAATCTTTAAAATGGATTCTGAATGGGTAAGTTGATTTCTTTCCTACAGTCCTCGAGTACTTTTTATTCCCCTTAATGGCTCCAAGGAAACTGTCCAAATAAATCTGCACTCAAACCTCCCCTCTACAGTAAACAATGATCATTTAAACTCCTTGCTCACCCACAAGAGCCCATCGGTCGCGGATAAGGACTGCAGCACTCCCCCTCCCCACCCCTGTCCCGGCCACATCAAGATGTTCCTCTCCCCGAATATCAGCGAAAAGTCGTGACCATACACATAATAATCTACTCACGTGTAGTAATGTGGAGATAGAGCTGGCACCCGCCAGATTTTTTTTCCATGCACCCATCCTTCCTCTCTCCTGGAGCCCTTTTGCCCTTTGTAGCCGGGGGGCAGCGTCATCCCCTCTTTTCCACTGTCTCCCGTTAGAGAGTATATTATCTGTTTTTGAATTTAGATCCTTTCCCGTCCTTTTGCTAAGCACCTTTGGAGAAAAAACGAGATCATGTTTCGAGGGAGAGAGGAGATTAACATTGGAATCATACGGGGGTATTAGCGGTTTGATCCGGACTGGATTTTCGAATAGTTGGGGTGGATGTCTTTGGAACGAAGATAGAGTCGAAAGGGTCTATGACCTTCAGAAACGCATTTCTGTGATGAATGACTGAGAATGAAAGAAATGAGTTTAAAAAAATATTCCAATACATATAATAACCGAAACCGAAAATTATAACTGTAGTTCATCCAGTTTTAACATACGCATGTCCGGTTTTGGGATATGCTGCTAAATCTAATCTAAGAATGGTCGAACTTCAATAAAATAATTTAATCAGAAGATTCTGTAATTGTTACTAGTGTGTGCCAAATACTAATATGTATAAAGCACTTGACTACCCCCCCCCCGCTTAAGAAATTCATCAAAAAACTTGCCATTAAATTAAAAAAAAAATCTTGATTCACATGACAACGAAGGTATTCTTTCTATTCCTAAATACACTCCAAATCCACGAATTAAAAGACCTCATAATATTCTACTTTAAATTTCCCTTTCTATTTATTTTTTTTCCGGTTATTTTAAATTTTAAATTTTACTTTCTTCATATTAACTTGGGCCATATTAAAAACTAACTTGCCTTAGCAGCACACCCCCATTCCTTGTTGCATCCTGACAGCCAATGAAAACTTGAGCTTCGTCACGCTCCTTCCACCACCTCTCCTGTTGGTACAATAAAAGAAAATGACATGGACTTTCGAAGATGGTCACGGCAATTACTGAAAGCCAGGCCTGAAAGTTCTTCATCTACCGGAGATTAGGCCCCCAGACCGGGGCTAAGAGCTCCTGGAACCATTTTATTATAAAATGTAGCAGTTGCATTACTCTATCTTCTCTTTTGGATAATAAATGGCGATGCCTGATTAGCATCGCCATTTCCTGCATCCCATACTGCATTGTGATTGTAATTAAGGAGATGAGATGCTGTTCTGTCTTGGCGTTTTGTGTGAAATGTGATCATTAAAGAAATGTTCCTCGAAAACATACATCCTATTGCTTCGATTGCACAGATCATAATGATCTTCATTCCACCACATAACCAATTATCTAAAAAAAATGTGGTTATTATTTTTTGAGCACAAAACCAACGGTGGTGACAAAAATTTTAACCAATTACTTAGACATAGGTATATAAGAATGTTTGATCTTTAGAACCTCAAAGAGGCTAAAGATAAAAATTCTAAACAATTATTTAAGCTTTTAAACAACCCTGACATAGGCTAGACTTGTTGAGTTTAATATTTATACTAAAGTGAGATGTGTATTCAGGATGCAAATCTATTATATCATGTTATCAGATCTTTAAATGGCGGTTGAGATTTTTTTAAATAGAAAATGTACAATGAATAAATATTTTTGATATTTAACCGAAAATGGGATCTCTGATGATACATCTAGCTGTCAGGAGTTTTAATATGAAATAAAAAAATGGCAATGTCAGACCAATAGTTGTGGCTGGGAAGTGAGATTAAACATATTCCACAGATGCTCGTTTAATCTATTATTTAGAAACAAGGACAGGAACATATTTTCTGCATATAAACGAAATATTGCAGACCAGGGCAAAAATTAATAGTGACTTACTTTATACTCACATTAGCCAAACTTCACCTTATGGATAATGTAAACGTTCCACACTAAAAATTAACACTGTGAAACCATTGTCGTCATTTCGTTATTGTTGAGTAATATTCGTGTATTTTGGCTTTGTTGCAATTTTCAAGGTCTGAAATGTTGACCAATAGGAATATATTTGGCTATTCTTTGTTATACATGATTATTTCAGGCAATGCATTTTTTATAATCACTCTTTATTTATATCTTATTTTTGTTAATTTTATTAAGAATTTTTTTTGTGACGATTTTATCATCTTGCCTCAAGTGCTTATGGTTTTCTGCTTTTCTGTTTAAACACAATTTTTAAGTCGCTTTACTTAATCAACGTGATCCATAATTTTTTTCAAATTAGACTGCAAGGCGCAGTGACTTATAAATCTCACCTTTGGAAGATGTACTAGTTCCAAACGAAACATTTAGAACAACGAAGCAAATGGCCCATGATGGAAAAAAAAATATTACTAAGAAATTAAATTTGCTTCTTAAAACTCAATACACAAGCTGGAAATCCTTAAGAAAGTTCTGTTCAATTCCAGTTTCATGAAATTATTTTTGATGTCCCATCAGGAAACAAAGATAAAATGTTCCAAAAGTTACACATGGTGACACGAGGGATGCTCAAATTTGGAAAAAGGGAAAATTGTGTTTAATTTTTATTAAAAAAATAATTAAAAAAAACCCCAAGGATTTTAAGCAATATTAATTAAATATGAAGTTAAATTTTAAAAGTAATAGTTTTTGATTACATGTTTCTCAACAAAAAACATTGTTAATAAATTAAAAACGTTTAATTAATTAATGCACTATCATGTCTACTAAGAATAAAAATGCTTTTATAACTAGGGATTGCAATACCGGACCAAAAGTTCAATACCGGTATTCGGTATTTTTTAAATCTTAATACCGGGATACCGGTTTTAATACCGGTATTAGAAATTTTGGAAAAAGAAAAAAAAACACAGGTGTTTTTTTGTTTTATTTGCCAGTTTCATTAGAGAGTGTAAATATCACAAAAAATAATTTGTAACATAAACATATAACAGTATATAATCACAAAAATGTAAAGAAATATCTTATTTATTTAAATCATAAAAAAGTGTAAATATCACTATTCAGTCTGGGGTACTATTACAACTTTTTGAAATGTGATCTTAAAAAACATAATGCATCCATTGTACTGTCATTAAGCCTGAAAAGTAATTTTGTGTAAAAATGACCAGCTGTCGAAAACGCTCTTTCGGCATCTACGCTAGTTGGTGGTACTGTTAGCAATGCGCAATATACTTTTTCCAAGTATTTACCTCTAAATCCCTCATCTTCAAATAAATCGATTTCTCGTCGGATGGTTTTGGATATAGCTGATTTCTGTATTGTATTTTGATTCGTTGAAATTTTTTTATTTATCGCTAATTCTAATTTTTGTTCAAGAGACAATTCCTTTCAGTGGAGAAATTTTAAAAATTTCTAGTAAATACCGAAAAACCGGTATTTAAACTTGTGAATACCGGTATTGCAAAATTGTACAAATGGCTCAAAATACCGGTATTCGGTATCCTGGTATACCGGTATTGCAATCCCTATGTATAACGTATGTCATATCGTCCAGAAATCAAAAATCATCCTGCCACAGCATAGGTGCAAGATGACATTTTTTTTTGCGTTATCTTTTTAAAATCTTAAAATAGCATTTATTATAATAAAACAAAAATCAACCCAACCAGATACAATACAAGAAAAGGCCTTTTTAATAATATATGCAAATAGAAGCAATTTATTCCAGAATTGATTTTATTAAAATTATTCGACTGCTAACATCGTCGTCTTGGTTTGGTTTACCCTTCTACTGGGAAGGAGAAAAATCCTTTTTTTTTTTTTCATGCAAATCGATATCTGAGTCGAGAATGAATCCAATGACATCATTCCCGAATTCCACGAAGAATATAAAACAATAAACCCTCAGCAGGTAGCAGTAAACTTCTTGGCTTCTTTTCTTCTAGAGCTCGATAAATCATACCGGTGGACAGCATTAATAACTGCTGCGACTGAATGAAAATAGCTCAACATGTGTCACGGCATGAAATAAGACTGCTGCAGCCCGTACAGTGCGACTCGATGTTTGTGTGGAGTTCCGCGTACTACGAAGTTTTGATAATCGCATTTCATGTCACTCAGCAGAAGTTTTCGTTATTTCCCACGCATATTACTGTCAACTCTCCCGGACACCCCTCATTGTGTCTGGGTCATTAGCAGTTGCAAGGGATGCTCGACTACCTGATGGGACTCGCTGCTTTAATTGATACAATGGGACAATCGATTGACACAGTGGATTACGTGGGATTAGGTTGCGCGCAGTAAACATGTGGCGAATCATTTGGCAACTGGCCAAAGAAGATAGCATTTTTAGGTTTTCGTTAATTAGCCTTTATTTTTAAAAATAAGAGAGGGAGATTTTTTTCATCCTCTCAATGAAGGTCAAACAGGGGCGGTTTTACTACAAGGTAACTTATCTAAGGATGCCACAACAATGGGGCGCTTGTTTATCACACGAAATAGTTATTCGCTCGATGGGAATGTGTCTCATGGGTATTAAAAGTTCAGCTTCGTCATATTAACATTCCATTTTGAAGATGCATGCAAGCTATTTTGAAACTCAGCCCACAATTTTGAGCCGTAATCAAATATTGGGGATGACACCTGAGCCTGCACTTCCCTCTTCAAACCTGAGTTCCGGACTTTTGGAAGGATATTTAACCCAAGATAGACTTAATGTTCACCAGACGCTTGCAGAATACATGGTGGATCTTTCATGAAATTTGGTCAAGGATTTGAGTCTTTGCGATCACAATGATGATGTCGTTGCGGTTTATTTAATAATAAGGGTAGCTTCACAAAAATATATTAATTCAAGTATTCGCAAAACCAAAATCACAAAGAAAAAAAACGAATTTTAACTTAATTTAATTTAATTTTTATAAATATATCAATGAATTTATTTGTGTTAAAAAGAAAGCAGTTATAAAAATCATTTAAAATTTTTGAATAATTTAACAACCGATTTTTTTTAAAGTCAATTCAGATAGTCAGTCAGATAGGTAAATTAAAAAAACATTTTTGATTTTTTATGGCTTAATAAATTTATAAAAAATATAAATTTAATGGATTATAAAATTTTAAGACTATAATGTTTGTTTACACCGAATTATTTATATCATTATTAAATAAATAAAACTATAAATAATTATTTAAAAATATATATTGAAATATTAATTATTCATTACTTGGTCATGTTATTTCACACTTGCCAGATCTTGTAAAATAATCATTTTTAATTATATATTTGTTTGAATACTTTTTAACTTTATTATTTGTTTATAATCTTTCATAGCAATTTAATATTTATATTGCAAAAAAAAGGGGGGGGGGAATCATTAGCAAATAATTATGCCTAATTTTTAAAGAATCTTATTACTTTATTTTTAAATAAATAATTTCAAAATGAATAAATATGTATATATATTTTAACAAAATTATAAAGATAAAATATAATCAAGATAAATTATTAACATGTTGATTAATTTAAAAAAATGCTGAAATGTGAAACCAAATTTATCGTTTGCCAATTAAGAAGTCTCATGGGAAGCATTGTCTAGGACCTCAAAACACCAGTCTAAGTACACAAGTGACACATTCGATATAATGCATCAGAAGATTTAAAAAAGCGTGAGTGGTTAAAAATTATAGATGGCGCACTGTTGTTTTAGCCGTTGGTAAATTTAAGCCTTTGACGATGAAGCGTGCAAATTCACAGTAAGAATTATGAAATCGAAGAAACTTAGTTACTTTTCAAGGCTTAAAAACAGTTGGATACTATTACATGCTAAGCTTCCTGTTTTGCTACATAGGTTGCACATCTATGGATTTCCCCAACCTCGATAATTTTCCGAAATCTCCTAAAAAAAGTTCTATAATTAAGACTTCAGATTATTCGGAATTCTGCAAGATTTTTTCTGCTAATTATCATATTATTATTATTTTTTTTAAATGAAACATGCACACTAATATTTTGTCACGGTGGCGCCCGAGGCATCTATGCCCCCCCCCCCTCTGACCACCCCCGTCATTACGCCACTGCGAAAAAAACAACAAAATTCATTAAAAAGGATACCGGAAGATTCGTATGGAAAGTTGGGACTTAACACTGAGGGGGTAGAGAACTGGCCGTCTGACTGACCTCCTGGGTGCTGTGGGGAGGTTTCGTGCGTCGCTGGACATGCGGGTTCTCTGCGATGTCAGAAGAGGATGCTGTTCGTGAGTCACGATTCCTACAACCAATTAGGTCATAAGACAGAAGGAAGCAACCCGTGGGAATGTATCCAGCAAACACCTGCTCCACGCGCAGGCGGTTGCAATATGTATAAATAAACGCTGCCCTCATCAAATTCCTCGTTTTTGATAATCTATCTTGGCTGGGACCATGTACGGGGAGAAGGAAGTGGGGGGGGGGGTGACGGAATATTCGATTGCCCACAACGAATTGATTGGAGAGACATTGTGAGAATCGGCGTTTTTTAATGACCGCTCCTCAAAAATGAAATGAAAGTAATAATACCGAAACTCGCGCGAACACGAAGTTAGGCAGTTTCTCCCCCCCCCCCCCCCACTAGATCCGAATATTTGCCAATTTAGAAGATATTTGAAATGCAAAACTGAAAAACGAAAAAAGAAGAAAAATAAATCACAGAAATAATATATATTTTTTTCATTTTTTTTTATATAAAAAAAAAACGGAAGCATAGTTAGTAGCTGACCAAATCTCTAACGTATTAATAGAATTAGTTTCCGCAGGCAATTAATTACATTTGGAAACTTGATAATAATAAACAGCTGGGCCTGCATTGAAACGAGTTGACAGTAAACATGTTTATAGGAATATATCGGCAAATTGCTTCTATAGACACCAATGGTTCCATATATAAATCTATTGCAAAAGCACATGACAATCTTAAGTTCGACAACTGGTCTCGGCTCATTTGAAAAAGGGTTACAAATTTTGAAGATATTGAAATCCAACAAGGAAAGTATCAACAAGAAATAAAAAATATTATTAATTTGTTGTTAAAACATTTTAAGGATTAAAAAAAAGTCGTTGAGCCACCAGATGAATTTAGATTTCCTGGAGTCGAAAATTTCCGTTTTTTGTAATAATTTTATAATGTATATTCATTTATATTATTTTGGTACCGATATGCATTAAAAATATTCGCTTCATCATATACTTTTTTTTCTCCAAATAACTGTTTTCCAAGTCCTTGTCTTTAATTGATTAAAATTCCCTTGTTTTTAGAAGAAGGAAAAAAAAAAAAAGTTTTCTGAAAATTAGAGTTGACTAACATGTTTTTGCTCCTTTAACGTAGAAGTTTAAGCGCAATGATGCGTAAAACCTATGCGCAATGACGAAATCAGTCAATCTTAAATAATGCCATTTGGCGGCTATAATGAATTTTTAAATTTGATGATTCGTGAGCAACATACGTTTGACGCGATCTATTCCTTCTGTCAACCAACCAAATAAACAAACACGGAAGATCTTCTAATAACGTGTACATGATACGTAACGTGTACGATTGTACGTGATATTTTTGAAAACAACTGTTTTGCCCGGAAGGGAAGGAAATTTCGTTAACCCTAAATTCTTTAAGGCTAATAATAATAATAATAAAAACCACTCTAATTTCACTGGTTTTCTTCAGTCCAATATTTTTTATAACGTAGAAGTATTATTGTAAAATCTACGACAATAAACGACGAAATCAGCCAATCTATAAATAATGCCATTTGGCATCTATAACGAGTTTTTAAATTTCATTGCGTGATTCGAGAGCAGTGAATGTTTGGCGCTATCTGTTCTTTGTGTCATAAATCCAACTAACCAAATAAACAACACACACAATACCTTTTACATGACATTTTATCAAAACATCTGTTTTACCCAGAAAGCCAACAGAAGTTTCTTCCATAAATTCTTTAAGGAAAGCTAATAAAAAAAATCCCACTAACTTACCAACGGAAATTCGTGATTGCAGAAAATGATAAGTTTATTAGAATTATCTGATGGGAAAATTCAAACAGTTAACTGCAGATGTGTCTGTTGCATTTTTATACAACCGTATTACTGGTATATGGATCTTTTGATAAAACATTCTCTTAAAACTTATTTCGCTACTTAACATTTTGTAACATTATTCAGGCGACAGAGAAACTTGCGATTAACAAGTAACAGCACGCAATGCTTTGAACTTTTTTCCGGAAGTATCTCATTTCCTCCATAGCAGGCATTCTTGTACCTAATTGCTCAGGTATGAAACAGGGAATTACAGAAAACTATTTCCAATGACGCACGGGGAAATCCAACCATAAATCATTGTAAAACGTATAGAAAATGGTATATACACAGTGGGGAGATTGTTAAAAAAGTCCCAGAGAACCACTTGGTTTTGACTGACCTTCACCATCACGACATAAATTAATTTTTATTAAAATATTCTGAAACTTTTAGAGAAACAAATTAAAGAAATTCAATGGTGCCTCAGTTAATCTACCTCGGATTTGGATTTTTCTGGCGCAAGAGACATATACCGCGCCAAACTAGAGTTAAAATCATTCAATGTACAATAATCAAAAACGAATAGTGTACAAAAATACCCCAAAACAAACAAGTTTAAACGAGTGCATAAAATTTGATAGACTTTAAAAATGCAAAAATTTCAGCATATGATGTCTTACCAAGTAAGAAAGGAAATGGAGTGTTCGTGTTGTGAAAAAATAACAAACGCTGAGCATTGAAATTTAGGCATTTTGACAATATATGTTGGACAGACATTTGACAGTCAATATATTTGTATAGTCCCCTGTAATTGACGCAATTTGCTTTGAATAGTACTTTATATTATACAAAGTATCAAAAACTTTAATCTGATATTTTGAAATAATGCAAACTTTTTCGCTGCAAAATCAAATATTCCGGGAAACTTTATGACTGTTTTTTTTTATTGAAATTGCTCATGTGACTTGATTCCTTAGCGCTCTGAATAAACTACATGCAAGAATCATTCTACAAATAAATTGTTATTATTTCTTGCATAGATAGGCACTAAAATCGTTTTTCTTCAGGAAAACGATCGCGAAGGAAGAAAGTCAAAGAACTCTTTATATGGTTGAACCCATCAAGTAAGACCCAAATCTAGTTTTACAGAATACAGATAACATCCCCTCTGCCTTAATTTCACATTTAGTCAACGTGAAAGAACCGGTAAACCCAATGGAAACCTTGAAAGTTCGAATCATTAACTTAATAGAATTAAGAAGCCGCTACTCTTTGGAAGGTAATTCTTTTTAGGGATGAGCAATTCGAACTGATGGGGCTGATCCGTAATGATCAAGAAAATTCTCAGCGTAAGCGGGGAATCAGTCGTCAATAGGAAGTAACGACTAGCGTCAATAACTATCGAGGTTCACGGCTGACGAAGTCTAAACCATATACCATCTCCCAACGTTATTAAAACGGTTGATGATAGTGGAACGGAGCCATTTCTATCACGAAGGTTGAGGTGAAGAGAGAAGCTTCGAGGAAATCTCGTGGTGCTGAAGTCTGTAATTTACCAGCTAATGAGATAATAATAAACTCAACACTTTAATCCTAATAATTAGTTTGATCGGTTCGTGTGAACGCGCCACTCTGTGAAAGTTTCGACTAGCGTTCGCTCAGTTCTATGAGCGTTCGGTGGATGGCAAAAAAGGCGGGTTCATAAGACAATAGCAGGTTGCGAAAGTGTGACCTGCCAAACTTTTTCTCTTCTATGTTGCGGGCCGACCCTTAATTTTAAAAGGCATCTTTATTGCCGTTTATAAATTATATCCTTAAATATTATTTACTAAACTGTTCTTTTCCAACTGGGAAAAAATACTAAGTTTCAAACCTACTTCGATCTCAAATTTGTGCTTTTCTTTATATTTTGCATTCGGATAGCTAGTCAAGGACAATTTAACTCTTTAACCCTCCAGCTGCGTAACTTGCAACTTCGCGGGTTGGCAATCAATCCATTTTCTAATGCATCCCACGTTTTTTGCAGTTTAGAGTGTTTATTTTTACGATTACAGATTTTTTTATATCATATTAGTATCGTGTAAAATATTGTATCAGTTCACTTTGTTTGAAAAATATTTGGACTTATTTGAAAACATCGCAACTAAATAGTGATTTCAAAAAATTACTCAGCCAGAGGGTTAAGAGCAACTCCGGGCGTTATAGAAGAATCGAATTATCATATTTTTTCAATCATAAATCTAAGTCATATATAGATGCCATAATTTGACATGAGCAATACATGTGACTTATAAATGTCTCAAGTGATCTATGGAATCTAAATCGAATCAACATGGCAACTTATTTTCAAAACAGTAAGTATTATCAGAACCATAGCAATCAGGAGGCAAAGGAGTATAGATGTCCTGGGAACAGCTCTAAAGGGGCGTCATGGAGACAAAGCATTCGTACATTCATACCACTTTTTAAAGTCAAATATAATGGAAGGGGGAGAAACTAATAGCAAATATATTTAAAATTACTCATTTCAAAGTGTTTTAACACTTTATTTGGCTCGGTTTCTCAGGAACAAGGTATTTTCATTGACATTTATGGGAGATCTATCTACAACTCCAAATGTATTATGTGAAGATATTGTAAACATACCTTCGTAAACAGATTTCTGGTTAACAATTAAAATTAATTATATAAAATAAATTTCTATCTAATTAATTTTAAAAAACACGTAAATATATTATATAAATCTTTTCTATTCAGTATGTTCTACTCTACTATGTCCCCCAATTTTTTTTTACTACAACTTTTTACCATTTATCTATTAGTGGGTTAATTGTTAACAAAAATAAACTTAATTATAAAAATTATATAATATAGCGACCAGAAAACAAAATTATTAATGAAAATAAGTATATGTATATATATATATTTGATGCTTTCATACAGTTCTCGGTAATTTTAGAACTATCTGCCCTTCTCTTATAAGTTTAATTCGCCCATGTAGACAACCATACGACTGGCGCAGTATGGTCAAATATGGCTCTTGCACCACTAAATCCCACTATCCATCCATCCATCGCCCATGTAGACAAAATGCGACGTAAAGATGTAAAGATGCGACGCATTTAAAAATGAAATCAGTTTCAAAAGGTAGAAAAAATTTTGAAAGAAAAGAAGAGGGGGAGGGGAATTAAAAATTAAAGTTGATTTATATTTTTGCAACTTAACTATATAGCTACTGATTAAAAGTACAGACTTCGCAGAGGTAGATAAATATTTATTTTATAGATGGTTAAAACATATCCACAAAAATTAATTTATATAATTTTTCTAAGCGAAATGAATTAAAATAAAATTCATTGCATCCCAGGAGTAAAGGAAAAACAAAAAAGATTTTCAACATACGCAAAGGGCACAAAAAATAATATATTATGATACAAATTTAATCTCAAGGTTTTATGATTTGGTCAGAATTAGATTTTCAAAACTTTGTTCTGATTAAGTCTGGTTAATAAAATATTTCTTAAATATTCTCCACTCGTAATTCCTTTTATTTTTTTTTAATCAAAAAGTTTCATGAATTCACGACGAACCATACATAAAAAAAAAGCATATAACAGACCATAAATCGATAGGAGTTAATTTAATAACTTACTGAGAAAATTTAAATAAATTTATTCTAGAAAAGTCTTGAGAGAAGCGCGTGATCTTAATATTTTCATTATTTGGATAGACAGGGGGGACAGTTCCAAATTTCATAAGTGTGTCTCGGATTTGCCACGAATCTTAATTAAATGCTGTGGATTTCACTTATAAGTGATTGGCTTATATTAAGTAAATATTATATGAATTTCATTTTTTAAAAGATTACCAAAAAAAATTAAATGGAAAAATAAAAATATTTAAAAAATTAAAAAATAAATAAAATTTGTTACTTTTTACTGATTATTTAAATTTAGATTTTTCAGTAATTGAACAGTCTAGATCTTTTGTCCTGTAAATTAGATTTTTTTTAAAATACTATCAACAAATAACTCACGGTAGAAAAGTAAAATTTGGTTAATAAATTAGCATTTAAAGAACGCTCTTTAACTACTTTATTATAAAAAAAGAATATGTCTACTAATGTGAAAGAAACAGCTTCAAGGCAATAAAAAAAATAGCGAAATATATTATAAATTCATTTCTATATTCCTTTTCAAAAAAATTATAAATAGTTAAATACTTTGTCGCTCTCTAATTTTCTTTTATTCATTTATAAACTTTTTTTTTATCTCGCCAATACTCCAACGCCAAATTTCACTTCCGAGTTGAAATATCAACAGAATCATGTCACTTCAGCAAAATCATCGTAAAACAGCTTTTGCTATACATAAATCTCTCCAGCTGAGATAGTTTTCTTTTTTTTAATAGATATAGTTTATCTTATACTTTCATCTGTGGAAAAAACTGGATTAGAGGTTGAAACGGTTGAAAGAAGAGATAATGCAATTGCTTTTTCATCATACTAATTACATTATTATATATATAAAAAAAAGATCTGAAAGCAGCTGCGTTGAAATGACTTCAAGGTGCATTTTAATACTTCATCTACTTCATTTCTCTTTCATTGGATTGCTAAAAAAAGAACCCTCCTGTATATTTAACGGAATCCACAGGAAATTCAAATATTTTTTTAGTGAATGGGAGAAAAAAATATGAGAAACCCTCTCTAACGGCCATATTGAGATTTAATTACTTTCTTTTATTTCAAAAGGAATAGTCGCAATAAAAAATCGTCTGACGTTTCCGGTGTGGGTTTCTGGTCTCATCAGCGAATCAACGAGACAGTTGTGCTCAGACGACAGGTGAAGTATAAGTAAAATCCTCCCTACGTGATTCTTAAGAGGTTCGAATTTCAATTGAACCAAACGGTTTGGAGTTATTTATAAATCTAGTGAGAGCCGCTACTTGTTCAGAGTTTTTAGATGTCAACTGTCTAGATAGCTTAGAATCCAAACAAGGCAAAGAGGAATTTTAAGCAAATACAAAGGATGTCTTTGTTATTGATATGTGAACATTCCGCTTCCACTACAGGCGGCTAAACATAGCAAGTTTGTTTTAAGAGTTGATAACTTATCGTAAAAGTTTGTTGGAAAAATGGAATAATTCGCCTATACATAAAATCGCGCCTCAAGTATGTTGTTTAAAATGCAAAGAAGATTGTTTTCTCTCTGTAGCTGCATTTTTTATGATTGATAATTTTACGAAAGAATTTGGAAAAAATAACATATATTAATAATATAAAAAATGAAACGTTTCATAATTTTTACACCGGTACATTTAATAGGGTGGCAAAATGTAAAAACTTTGCTGTTAAGATTTCAACACATTTTTGATAAGTTTACGAGAGAATTTAGAAAAAGCAAGATATAATAATAATAATTTAAAAAAAACCATTTCACCAGTGCTTTAATAAGATGACAAAATGTAAAAAAAATTGCTGTTATGATTTCAACACATTTTTGATAAGTTTGCGGGAGAATTTCGAAAAAGTAACATATAATAATAATAATAATAAAAAAAAACATTTCACCGATACTTTTACACCAGTGCTTTAATAAAATGACAAAATGTAAAAACTTTGCTGTTAAGATTTCAACACATTTTTGATAAGTTTGCGGGAGAATTTAAAAAAAGTAACATATCATAATAATAATAATAAAACCCATTTCACCAGTGCTTTAATAAGATGGCAAAATGTAAAAACTTTGCTGTTAAGATTTCAACACATTTTTGATAAGTTTGCGGGAGAATTTAAAAAAAGTAACATATAATAATAATAATAAAAAAAAAACCATTTCACCAGTACTTTTGCACCAGTGCTTTAATACGATGGCAAAATGTAAAAACTTTGCTGTTAAGATTTCAACACATTTTTGATAAGTTTACGAGAGAATTTAGAAAAAGTAACATGTAATAATAATAATAACAACAACACTTCACCGGTACTTTTAATAAGACGACAAAATGTAAAAACTTTGCTGTGATTTCAACACATTTTTGATAAGTTTACAAGAGAATTAAGAAAAAGTTACATATAATAATAATAATAAAACATCTCACTGGTACTTTTAATAAGATGACAAAATGTAAAATTCTGCTGATATGATTTCAATAAATATTTGACAGGAAGTTGTTAGTCTCCTTCGTTCGACTATTGATATAAGGAAACGTTCACGCCATTTGACAATTCATGCAACAACTTCTTAGTAAAAAAGAAAAATGATTCAAAAGAAACTTGCTACATATAGTCTCTTAATAAGCCACATTGTCTTATCTCAATTTTCTAATATGCAGCCGAAAAACTGAAATTTTCGCAACCAATCAGCATGAGACAGCATGCTCAAGACTGACGTAAAGAAAAGAATAAGAAATATTAGCTATTGGTTGCGAAAAATTTAGTTCTTACATCTTTTTAAAGACTTATCTGAAAACTGAGATAAACAATGTAGCTTGTTAAGAGATGATTCATAACTTTTTTTAGTGTATCTTCAACATTTAATTTTTTTTCAAACACAGCATTACAAATTGCTGTATCAATCATTAAATAGCAATCATCATTAAATATCATTCATAAATTGATTGCCATTTTATTAATAATACACTGTTTTTTAATTGTTTTATTTTAGTAGTGGGTTTAAAAAAGAAAACACGCTGAATAAACATGCTTCATGATGAATATTACTCATCATAAACATGCTGAATAGACATGCTTCATGATGAATATTATTCATTATGAAGGAAACATGCTGAATAAACATGTTTCATGATGAATATTATTCATCATAAAGAAAACATGATGCATAAAGTTATCATTGTATTAAGTAATTTCATGACTATTATGCATGAAATAAAATTTAACCAAACTGAAACATTTATTCTCAATTTATCGTTAACCGTTTACTGTTTCTATTGAGTTCTGAAGATAATTTTTTTTTTTTTGGAAAAGTTTTAACATGAATGCAGTTCTAATAATTCAACATACGCAAAGTAAAGCAGATTATATAAATTAAGACATACATTTAATGTATATAACAGATATAATGTAATGCTTAATCATAGTAAATGACGTCGGGGGGGGGAGTGATCCCCCGAAACGTTCTTACATAATCTCTCATTTGAAACTACCAAATATAGTTACCAAAGGTAATAAAGGTATAGTTAAAGGTAAAGGATAGTTACAAAGGTAGTTACCAAATATAGATATGGCACGAATCTAGCATTTCTATTAATCTATATTGAAAATATGTATTTTCAACGCCTTCTTACCGGCCAATTTTCAATTGGCCAGAATTTGACACGGAATTTCAGCTATAGTCACAAATAACACATTGAATTTCATTTCGTTTATGAATTATTGCATTTAAATGCATATTAAGGTACAGACTGACAGGCCGTCAACCGTATCTATATTTAAGTAACCGTATTTATTAACAATATCTATATTTTAAATGCTAAACCTGTATATCAAATTTTATCTATCTAGTTCTTTGTGTTTGTAATTATCAAGTTCATTTATACTCGAGCAGTATGAGAGATAGGCCTTTATGTGAATAGATTTAGCTCTTAATTTGAAAGAAATCTACAAATTTGATCGTAATTCCATATACCAAATTTCATAAGTCTAACTGAAAGCATTTCTGAATTATCGTGTTCACATACAGGAAGACGGATTAACAGAGACGGGCATAACTCCAAAATGTGTTTTTTTGGGCTGAGGTAGGTCTGAAAAGTAGAAATTCGTCAAAATCTCGAGTTTGAATTTTTTGGCGATTTCAATACTTTCTATAAGCCACGTATATGAAAGTAAAAAGATTATAAACTTTATGCAAAACTCTTTAGAAAAATTAAATCAATCGTTATAATTCAATATAAGGCATTTCCCATATATTTTTTATTTACAGATATAGAGGAATCTGACGAAAGATTATAGTTGCATATTTTTTCAAAGTGAAATATCTTTTTATATATCCTAATTTGAAAACCTTGGCTATATACTAAATTACAAAATTTAGGCATCCCAAATGTAACTGTTTTAACTTAAAACACTTCAAAATAGAAGAACAAAATATAAGAAATGAAACAAAATCGTTTCTAAGCTACTTAATTTTCAAGAATGATATATCTTTCCTAAGAAGTGCACAGTCATATTTATTTCCTTTAAAAAGGTGACATAAAAAAAACATGATACTCATTTACAGATAAATAATGGCATCATGGTACGACAAGGTCAAGGTCAATGACAGCCACAACGAAAACAATAATGGCGAAGTGAAATGGCATAACAAAGCGTGATTTTTTTATTTTTTATTTCGATATTCGAAGAAAGAAGGCAGAATTCCTTAAGAAAATAAATAGGTATAGGAAGCGCACTGCAACGATATCGTGAGAGACTTCTATTCACATGAGAATTTAACAAGTAAAAAAAAGCATTTGTTTTTACAAGATAGCATATATAATGGGTGATAATAAAAGACGGAATAATACGAAACAGTTTTTTTTTGAGAAAAAAAGTAAAAAAATAATTGCTGAGAACATATTTAGAAAGTCATTTTGGAATGCCATTGAAAGAATTGGTCTCCCAAAACAAGATTTAAAAAATTAAAATGCTAACAATTTCTTTTGCCGCTTATAAAAATTAGTTTATTATCGTATAAAATAAGCACACCTGTTTATTATGAAAAAAGATATTTTTCAACGAGTTGTTTTGTTTTCTTTGTTTCTACTTCCAACAACAGATTAAGAGTGTCATTTACAACGACTATAAATAAATATCAAGGCTAAACATTCATTTAAAACCTGGTTTCTTAGTTTGTGAATAAGAAAATGCAAATACTTTCAATCCAAAGAACATTATCTTTGCATTAAGATTTCTAAGCAAAACCGAGGCAAAATGTATGCAAAAAAATTAATAAAACAAGTTCGCTGAAGTATATCATTACATAAATATATATTGGAACAAAATTTCAGAAAAATAGTTAAAATAAAAAAGATCTATTTATGTCTGCGTGTGTTCTACAGACCAGGATACTTGACCCAAAGATATCAAACATGATACGTAATATAGAATTTGGTTTGCGAAAATATGCACCTCAGAGCGATTTTTTTTGAAATTTTAATTAAATTTTTAATTAATTAAAAATTAAAGCGAAACTGTAGCTTTCTACGTGGTAACTACCGAAAATTTTACAGTACCAAAATGATTTTTATATCGTCTTAAAATCTAAACAAATATCTTTTATTATAAAAATTCTAAAAATTATGTTTTCAATGATACCGATAGTTTTTTTCTATGTCTAATCAATTTTTTTTACAAAAATATTTTAAGTGCATTTTATGGCAATATTTATGTTATTTTATAGCAATATTGATGTTATTTTATAGCAATATTGATATATATCAATATTTCGTCATCGCATCCCCCCCCCTTTTATTAATGATCAAAATACGAAGATTCGGCTTATTTTTCGATTTTGAGAAGGTGTCAGAATAAGGCACGCTTTCAAAATTGTTTTTGAAAATATATTGTTTTTACAGATTTAAAATTAAGGTTCGACTTAAGGATAAAGAAACACTGAAAATTTTTGACATCCACCCTTTTTTAAAAACATTGCTCATTTTTCTGTTTTTTGTTTTTTTAGCAGTTTTTTTACTTTATTGAGTTCATCCTCAAATTGAGAGATTCTAAAACTTTAATTCCTCCAGGACCTCGTGATGTTTATATTTCGTACCCCCCCTTTTTTTTTGCCATATACCAATCTCACTACAATCAAAGTATGAGAATGAAATTTGTTTTTTCAGAATTCTTTGCCAGGCATGTTTTTCTTTTAGCTATGTTTTTTTTATATTAATATAAATTTTCTTTTTGAATAGTACTTTTTAAATTCGGAACAGGTGAAATATTCTCTCTATTCTTGATGGAAAGCAGACATCTACGCTGCCTTTTAACTTTCCCTATTTGATGAAATAGAAAGCGGCTTGCACATGCACACAAACAAAGAATGTTCAAGTATCTGTAAACAAGTAGCATTTCTTTCATCTTCAAAACATAGGTAAAAACTGCGCTTGCGCAGTGAAAAGAAAATACATCTGATGGAAAATGCAGTACTTTGTTAAAACATTTTTTTCATCCACAAAAAGATATATGCCAAAGAAGAATAAAAGAAACTAGTTTTTAGCAGTTATTATCCTCTTTTCTTTACTGATGATTTAAAACGCAGGTTGGATTCTTGAAGAATTTAAATATTACGTGCAAAATTTAATGAACTATTAATTTATTTACTGACTGAATCAAAAAAATGAAACAATTCCACTGTCTCTATTTAATTAATTCAAGAGAAGCTTTGTTAAATTGTTGAATCAGCTAAAACTAACCTTCCCACACTCCGCGTGAAGAGACAGAATACCGCTGATCAAGCAAATTCTCTTTTAAAATCTCCCTGTGTTTCGCCTACCTTGTCCACGCGTGTAACTAAAATCCCTATCGAAATCTCATAATACATTAGCACTGTAAAGAAATATTTTCCCTATCAAAATCATAGGTTATATAAGACCATATAAAATGCCCAAGAGCTTTTTCCTCATTCCTTTTCTGTGTCGTTCTGTGTGCCCGTCGCTTGTACATATGCCTGCTTCTTCAAAATGAAATAAAACGACGTCACGAAATTAAAAGTATCTTCACTGTCTTCAAACTGCATTCTGCTTCACAAAAATAATGCTTACATATTAAAGAGCCGACAGGATTCCGATAATTGTTATATATATATATATATATATATATATATATATATATATATATATATATATATATATATATATATATATATATATATATATATATATGTCGTCCCTGCTAGCAGTTAATATTATCCTAACCTTACGTACCTTGCTTTTTATAAAAACTTAAACGCTGGATTTGAAAAAATCAAATGGTATTTTCTGTTTAGCAAGATGAAGTATAACCCATCCATGCTCTGGCTTCACCAAATCCCACAAACCAACTACAATTTTCATCATTCTTCAATCACTCAACTAGGGTCTTAAAAGAACTTCAAGTTGATACGTCCAGCCCTTTCGTAATATTCCATAACCCTCTTTTCCCTCATGCGGAAGAACGTAATCCTATCCCCAGACCGATTTTTCATCCAGTTTCCGACAGCAGATTGATGATACATCCCTAGACAGGTGGAAACACCCCCGCTTTTTTGCCTGCCTAGCCCCCTCACAGTCTGCTTCGTCTCTTTTGGCCCGCCTTCAAAAATGCCACATCTTCCGTTCCAGCGAACGGGGTGGCATTTTTGGCACGAGACGATCGAGAACAATTAGAGTGCAGGCGTCAAACACAACAGAGGCCTTCCGAAACAGAAATAAACGTTTGTGAAAGAGCAAGGCACACTTTCCACAATGGATGACGGAAGTGCCTTTCAAGGTCGCAACCTCTATCATTATTAGAGAGCTAACGAGTTCAGTTAAAGGATATTACCGATTAAAAGTAATCTACCTCTTAAAATTTAAATCCATTGGGAAGCCTCTACTGAAAATTCATATGATTCGATACTTTCAACGAGCTCAATAATATAATTAATGCTGTCTTGTAAATACATTCATTGATGGTGAAAATCTTATTACGGTCATTTAAATCCTAAGAAATAATGTTAAAATGAATTTATTTCATCGAAATTAACATATATTCTACTAGAATTCTTTTGAGTAACATCACAAGATTTTTAATATTAAATCGATTCTAATACACCGTTGCTGAACAATATAGTGTTCTAATACCTCTGGAGATATTCCATTATACACTTTGAACAAGAAAATAATTTTCCTTTTTATGTGTCTTCTGCAGCTTTAACTAATGGACAGAATGAACCAAATATCGCATTTTGACTATGGAAGGCAGGACGAGATAAATTAAACATAAAAAAAGGTACCACAAATTGTTGATGCTCAGTCTTGTACATAGGGCAAATCAACACATGTTGTTATAAATGTTGTATAGTTAGGTGACTCTAAAGTTTAATTTTAAAAGATTATTTTCTTTGAATTTCATACTGTATGCCATAACATTTCTGTATTTGCATTTTTTTTTATATATCTTAACATTAAGGAAATTTTGAACAACCCACTTTCCATACCATCATTGTAATTATCGACCCAGTTTCGTTTGGACAGTGTCAAAATATCCCTTGGATTTGTTGACTTTTCGTACCAAATTTTTTGTGTGTGGAAACCATCTCCTCATGTCTTTCACAGCTATATTTTATTTCATTCCATTCATTAGTTTTAGATGCAGATATCATCAAACGGGGATAGACGTTTTATGGTCCCCTAGTAGATATAGCTATGCCCCGTACTAGCCCAAGGATTACTCGGAGTAATCCTTGGCAGGATCCATCTTCCTCATATGCAGGAAGATGGAGTAGCACGAAGCAACCCCACCCAATACAAGATTTACAAGCGCTACTGTAGGTACTATTAATCGGCAACCAACAATTCACACCAAAAGCCCAACGGAGAGTCGTGATGTCCAATCCCAATTATTACACACAATATTCTAATTATATTCCATTCATTAGTTTTAGATGCAGATATCATCAAACGGGGATAGACGTTTTATGGTCCCCTAGTAGATATAGCTATGCCCCGTATTAGCCCAAGGATTACTCGGAGTAATCCTTGGCAGGATCCATCTTCCTCATATGCAGGAAGATGGAGTAGCACGAAGCAACTCCACCCAATACAAGATTTACAAGCGCTACTGTAGGTACTATTAATCGGCAACCAACAATTCACACCAAAAGCCCAACGGAGAGTCGTGATGTCCAATCCCAATTATTACACACAATATTCTAATTATATTCCATTCATTAGTTTTAGATGCAGATATCATCAAACGGGGATAGACGTTTTATGGTCCCCTAGTAGATATAGCTATGCCCCGTACTAGCCCAAGGATTACTCGGAGTAATCCTTGGCAGGATCCATCTTCCTCATATGCAGGAAGATGGAGTAGCACGAAGCAACCCCACCCAATACAAGATTTACAAGCGCTACTGTAGGTACTATTAATCGGCAACCAACAATTCACACCAAAAGCCCAACGGAGAGTCGTGATGTCCAATCCCAATTATTACACACAATATTCTAATTATATTCCATTCATTAGTTTTAGATGCAGATATCATCAAACGGGGATAGACGTTTTATGGTCCCCTAGTAGATATAGCTATGCCCCGTACTAGCCCAAGGATTACTCGGAGTAATCCTTGGCAGGATCCATCTTCCTCATATGCAGGAAGATGGAGTAGCACGAAGCAACTCCACCCAATACAAGATTTACAAGCGCTACTGTAGGTACTATTAATCGGCAACCAACAATTCACACCAAAAGCCCAACGGAGAGTCGTGATGTCCAATCCCAATTATTACACACAATATTCTAATTATATTCCATTCATTAGTTTTAGATGCAGATATCATCAAACGGGGATAGACGTTTTATGGTCCCCTAGTAGATATAGCTATGCCCCGTATTAGCCCAAGGATTACTCGGAGTAATCCTTGGCAGGATCCATCTTCCTCATATGCAGGAAGATGGAGTAGCACGAAGCAACCCCACCCAATACAAGATTTACAAGCGCTACTGTAGGTACTATTAATCGGCAACCAACAGTTCACACCAAAAGCCCAACGGAGAGTCATGATGTCCAATCCCAATTATTACACACAATATTCTAATTAGAAGACACATTTTCTCAACTCATTAAAAATCAAATCAAATTCAAATACAGTCAATTATAAAATGAATAATAAAAACTAAAACTGTATCAATAATAGAACAATAAAACATTATATGAATTCATCAATTCGTATACAACTATATGCATAAATAGCGACTATCTAATTTATCACATATCAGCAAAAGCACTATTCATCCACTAATAGTTAATAATGTAACATGCGTCAGTGTACTTCAGTCCCAGTGGCCTGAGCACAATGAATATAGGGTCTGGAAAATATCCCTAATCGTCCTACGAAATGTTGGTATCTCAGCCAATTCTCTAAAGTCCCACTCAAAGCAATGTTTGCGCCAAGAGACACGGAAGTAACTTCTTATCTCACATAAGAACAAAACATGAGATACCGTTTTAACTTCTTTACCACAGGGACAAAATGGATTTCAAATAATCTGTCTTGATGGTTCCCAACACGCTATGGAAGTAAATACCTGGTTTAAGCAGAACATTCTTTCCAGTTTAACGTTCCTAAAATTGCTTTTAGCTTATATGCCTTTACTGATCGAATTCCATTTTAACTGCCATTCTTCTAACAGTTTTTTTCCTCCTTGTGTTCCTAATTTGTATCATCGAGAGTACAAATTCTTTAAATATTATTTCAGCAGGGGTGTTAACCCTGATAATGATGAGTTTCAGATGAGTGTTAACCCTATATAATGTTACAGATCTGATTTTCCCTTTGAAATTTCGAATATAATATTTTCTTTTCATCAGAGAACCACAGGTCAAGGGAGGGGACTTCGAATCAATAACAATACTAACATTGTACATATTCCTAGATAAATTGTAAGTCGAAATATCTTCGATTCTATTTCAATTCTTTTATTAAGAACGAACGTACAACTTACTCTATTATCGCCCAGTAGAAATAATGATGTCTCCAGAAATAAACGTTTGTAAAAATACCGAAACATATTTTCCCAAGGTGAATTAAAGTACCTTTGAAGACCTCGATTTCCATCTTTTTTAATGATTTCAATTAGAGATGCTGTCTATTATGAATATGCTGTATCTTAAAATCCATATCAAATATAAAATACTAAACAGCACTGTGTTTCAATATTCTGCGACGCACTCACTTAATGTAAACAATTCCATCTAGCAGAATTGTCACAGGCCGTCATTACAGTAAACAAATCTTATCACAATCATTTCACTTCTAAAAAAAAAAGAAAAAAATCTCAAAATAAACACATTTTATTTCACTAAAGAAACTTCCAGTCAATTTTTTTGACTAACATCCCACTCGGAATCTACTTAACGGAGGCTACTGGAGCCAAATCATTGTGACTGCCAACTGATAGAGTTTTAGCTTCAAGATCTCAGAACAGTGTGTTCAAAACCCGACAGGATCAAATTCCATCACGTATGAGCAGGAAGGTCTGTTGGGTGATTCTAAGTGACCTCCTAAAAACGTCACAATAAAGGGACGGCCCATGCCCATCGGATGAAATTGCTTGATACTAAAGATTAACTTTGTATATATATTTAACATTAATGAATGGCTAATGAATGAATTAACAATTTCGATCAAGGAATCATGAATTAATAAGTGTGAGTTAATGAAAATTACTGAAAGCTGTATTGATAAGAGAGTGCATGAAGCTTTTGTTTCTGATAGGTACAAGATTCTTATGCCTCAGCCCTGTGTGTGTGAGTCTGATCATAAACGCTGCGACCTCGGAAGAACAAGCAGGTTTAGATGCCTGGATGCCGTTTTTAAGGGGCACCACGGAAACAAAACCATAATGCGTTTATGCCAATTTTTAAAATAAAATATAATGAAGAGGCGACAAAATATCAGCATTCCACGTATGCCTAACCCAGCCATGCTACTAAAGGATGGGGTGACAATTTGTTCGGAGACCTTTTACGCTTTTTTAAAAGAATCTCATATCATAGCGCCTGAAGCCCAACTGTTATATAATGTGAACATTTTGCCCTGAAACCATTTGCCCTTTACCCAATTCCCATACAACTACGTCTGATGCACATATGTATTACTAAAGGCAGCAATTTTCCGCTCATATGACTACTTTTTATATAAAAAAAATTCTGTGCATTTGATGCACAGATATATTCGAACATGAATATTTTGCACGGAGACCATCTACCTCCCAACCTCCCCTTTTTAAATTCCTATATCATTGCGTCTGATGCACAAATGCATAGTACCATGAACATTTTGCCTTGCAACCATTTACCCTTTTTTTATTTCCTATACCACTGATGCACAAATGTACTGCAATGTAAATATTTTGCTCGGGGATCATTTATCTTTTTTTTTTAAAAATTCCACACTACTGCATCTGAAGCACAAATGTACTGTAAAGCAAACATTTTGTTCGGGAACAATTTTATCTTTTTTTTTTTATTATTATTATTCCTATAACACTGCATCTGAAGCACAAATATATTGTAAAGTGAACATTTTGTCTGGGCACCATTTATCCTTTTTTAATTCCCATACAACTATTTTTACAGTTTTTTAAATTCCCATACAACTGCATTTGACGCACAAATGTATTATAAAGAGAACAACTGGACTATACGAGCCCTCTTTATATATATATCACAGCATTCGATCTAAAAATGTATTATAGCGTCAACCAGAGGTTTTTCTATTGATATAAAACTGATCTCATATATTAGATTCACACCAGTTCATAATTACGAAGTCTACTTTTAATAAATAACCAAGGAGGGGTTTCAAAAAATTAATCGAATAAATGATACAAAGCTAAAAATCTTGCCGTGGAACTTTCAGTTATTTTTAAATTCAAGATATTTTAATAAAAAAAGGTGTTTTTTCTTATACTCCAATATTTGTGAATTTTCTCTATGGAGATCACTTTCAGATTTTATTATCTCCAAAGTTCTCTCTTTTTTTTTTTCAGCTGATTCCAAGTGTTCACCAAAACAAAGCATAGCCAGAAGATAAAATTTCCATGTTTCTTCCCCAAAGCGGAAACGGCAATTTCGGATACCCAACAAGGAACTTCAAAGAGTGTTTTGAAAAATGGAAACAAATTACATTTCGCATCTCATTCGGGTCCTCTCTCTGGACTGCTGGCAGCTGATAAAAAAAAGTTAACCCGAGGAGGTTAACACATTTGTTTTTCCTCGCAGACGATATGGGCGCGACCTTTCGACCTCCAAGCCGGCGAGGAACACTCGCCGCGATTAGAATCGACTGCTACAAAGGAATCGCTTATGATGAGACGAAAAAACGGCCATTGTTCTGAATCGACGACTTTTTTTCTTTTTACGCAATGTCCGATTGGTCAGGTGACTGTTATCTCATATGCAGGATGATTGATTCATATATAAAAGTATCCGAACATGTGAAGATCATAAGGAATGATTAGTGGCTGGAAAGAATGAGTTAAGAAATAGTTCCCAACTGATCCTGTATTTTAAGTAGCTTTTGTTAATTAGTTTGAATAATTGAACTTTTAGTTCGTTTAATTTAACTTTAGTTTGATTAATTTAACTTTTAACACACACATAATAAAATATTTGTTTATTAATGAGATTGTTTTAACATTATTCCCTTTATTACAAACAAACAAGGGATGAAATATTTGTTAAGTAACGAGATTAATTAACTTTTCGAAAACGTATCTTTACATCTTGGATATTTATTAAACTTATCTTACATCTTACAGATTAATTATCTTTTCCTTAAAATGTCTTTATTTTACACAAAAAATATTTGTTGTTAATTAGAGTTATTAATTAACTTTCACAGGAATATATTTTTACTACACACACGCACGCATACAATAAAATATTTACTTTTGAAGCGCACACGCAATAAAATATTTGTTGTTAGCATGATAATGTTTATGGAATTTCAAATACACATCTCCGTTACTGCGTATTCTAAATATTCATTTCTTTTGTCTTTTAATTATTTACTGCATTATATATATAATCTATAGAAATTTCATAAATGTATCTTTTCATGCTTTTGAATTAATGTATTCACATAGAAATAAACAGGTAAACAGTCAATCCAACAAAATTTTAAACAATCAGTGGTGGAAAATTTTATACAATCTTTAATTTTAAAGATGGTTTTTTATTATTTTTACAACACACACGCACGCATACAATAAAATATTTACTTTTGAAGCACACAAGCAATAAAATATTTGTTTTTGGCATGATAATGTTTATGGAATTTCAAATACACATCTCCGTTACTGCGTATTCTAAATAATCATTTCTTTTGCCTTTTAATTATTTATTGCATTATATATATATTCTATGAACACTAGACGATACGGTCTCGGAGAAAAAAAAATCAAACCCAAAGAAAATAATTTGATTTCAATTACCGGCTATTTACCAATGCTATACTCAATCGGTCATAATTCCCTATCTGATAGGGAAGATACGCTCTAAATTTTCTCTTTCTAGGGAAAATTTAGCACATCGCAAAAATCGTTCAGAATGCTTTATAAGGACAGAATGTAGAACCTAGATTTACTAAATTTGGCTCTATATCTTAAGTCAGTAAGTATGTAATTACTTCATGGGTCTTAAGTACTCACTAAAAAAGAAATTTTCATAATTTTAGTCAATTTTAATGCTTTTTCCCTACGAATTTGAAGTATATTACTATACAAAAACCGTTTGCGCAATATTTAAAAATTCAAAAACTCAGCTCTTCAATGATAATAATTTTGGTTCTGTTCTTTCCTTACTTTAATAAATTCGTAAGAATATTTTAATTATATTTTGTGATTTATATTAAATTTATTGATATAAGGTTTTGTTTTAATTATTGGAATTCATATTCATAAGCTTGGCGATGATGTTAAACACACACTGTCATTGACATATCAAAATTAAAAAATAAAAAGAGAGAAAAATTGAATGTAATTGAAAATTACAAGACAATCTGATGCGAGGCTTTTTTTTCCCATTCTGATTTAAAAAATGATACATAATATTTTAGCAGTTAAATAAAGAAATTTTTTTTACACATAGCTCTGATTATACAAAAATATCACACACACACACACACACACACACACACACACACACACACACACACACACACACACACACACACACACACACACACACACACACACACACACACACACACACACACACACACACACACACACACACACACACATATGAATATATTAGAAAAATTTCATAAACTATGGATACAAAGATGATATTTTAATATTTCGAATGAATTTGTGTCACTAAAAATTCATTTTTGTTTTGCTTAAATTATTAATAAGGAGACAGAATAAGAAAAAAAAAATGCATGATGGAACATAAATTTACATTCACATTGCTGATTTGGATCAAGGAATAAAATGATAAAAGTTCGAACTACAAAACAATTAGATACTATATATTTTTGACGCTGGATAACCCTATTTCCCTTCCCCTTTAAATGTTGACTACAATCTGGATCTGGCTTTTATTGCATCCAATATATGTGATGTATGACTCCTCCTACTTCTGCATAGGATAAATCTAATTCACAAAATGTTAAAAATAAATGTTTCTAACTAATTCACTTCCAAGTGGTTAATGATTCTTTGCCAGAAAACTAACTCATCACAATCAAACATTTAAAATGAAACTAACCACTTCGGTGAATTTCAAATTCCACATCTAATCTGTTATCATTTACAATTTCCTTCAATAGATTATATTTCTTTTACTATGGACTCAGCCTTGCCTAAACCAAACAAGAGTAACACTGAGTTAATATCTATCTGTAGTTGACCCCTCTTGAATAAACAAAGCCTCTCAAAATGTTATTTATCCCTAATGGTATTTATTTACTGCTTGTTTGAGCAGCCTTTAGAAATGAGGATTGCAATATAAAATAAAAGATTTACTCTCTTTACGAGAATATGAGGTAAATAACCTGAAACAGATTTCGAAATAGCTCACTTGAATTTCAATTGAAGTACTTGAATTTAGAAAATACAAGCAAATATTTTTTTTATAAAAGTGAAAAAAATAAAATGAATAAATTCCACTTTTGTTGTATTTCTATTTAATGAACAATGCACCAATGCAAATTCCATTCGATAAATGGTAGTAGTACATTTAACAAATCCTTTCACTCATTTTATAGCAATTATTATTTTCTAAATAAAGCAATACAAGGATTTTTTTTTTAAATCTATGCACAGATAAAATCTTTAAAAGAATATTACAAAGGATATTTTTAGGGGCGAATAAATATAGGTTTTCAACACACTGGCCCTTAAAGAGAGGTTTAACAGCGAAGAGGTTTTAAAACAATTCAGTTGAAAGTTCAAAGATTATTGCAGAATTCCTTAATTTCTAACTTTGGTTGAAATTGGATACCCAAATAATCAGAGCAAAAAAACAAAAAAAAAGTTCTAAAATTATACAAGAGAATAACTGGCAAATCAATTCTAAAATTACATTGTTTTCCAGAATATATAAAACTGTATTTTTAACTTAAAGTTTCTATATTTCATCAAAATATAACGTTGCATTATAGGTTAAAATATTAGAAGCTAGCCAAGATCACGATATCTTACCAATCATTTTCTACTTATTCTTACTTTCTAACAAATTTCTTTTCTATTAAGTTAAATACAATAGAAATCCAACAATTTGAACTCTAATTATTAACCACTTTGAGAGGTTTGCCCAAATTTAGAGCCAAAATCAGAGAATTTATTGCTGTGTTCCAAAAATAATATTTTAATGCAGTTGGTAAAAGACAAAATGTAAACAGTATTGTTTTTATAGTCATTAAATCAATATGAAATAATCAAATTTCACTATTTTATTGTAATTTTTTATTGTCACATATCCAATTACCCGAATAGGTTCTGATCTGTATTAATTCGGATAATTCGAGATCTAATGGCAAGATGGCAAGCGAAAACCACGCCAAGTTGCAATCCATATTCTTGAGTAACACAACAGCTCATTCCAGCTCTGTAAAAGTTGCTTTTTGGCAATGATTTGTATCACGCAGAAAAGCAATAGCGACTATTTAGCGCAAGAAAATGTTTGCAAACAATTAAATCACAAGCCAAGAATTGAAATAAGTTAAAAGGGAAGAAAAAAAAATATTCATATCTATGCCTTCAATAAAACAATTTATTCTGCATTTTATTCTGTAACAAATTATAAAAAAGTACGAAGAGAGAATTAACGAGGTTAACTATATTATTACACAATTCGAATCCGATGTTATTTGTCTGCAATTCCGTAACTGTCTGCCTCATTGGAATTCTCTTGAGCAAACTGCTTTTATAGCTACAACGCACGAGAACAGTAAATTACCGAATCTTCCAAATCTCTCCAGAAACAATGGAACACATGCCTCTGGCTGAATTTCTGCTTTGTATCTCAAGCACGATTATGCTACGTAAGTCTAATTCTTTCTTAATAAAAAAAATTCCGAAGATTTGAACGGTTGTTTTCTTAAGAATGAACGGAGTTCCAACCCCGGCGACTTTTTGGAAAATGTGGGAACAGAGTGACCACGAGGACAACCACTTGGTGGATTTTTTTTTCTTCTTCTTTTTTAGACCTCCCTTTTTCCCACTTATGTTCTGCACAAGAATTTAACGGATGGTTGAATAGGGAGTCAGAAATAAAGGGTTGTCACAGAACAGACGGTAGTAATTTTTTCACAGGTTGTTTGAATGGGAAGGTGTTTTTAGCAAATACTGTCCCTTCTTCTTTCTTCTTTTTTTTCTCTTTTTTTAAGTCTGAGGAAAGAAAAATAATTGAATAAGAAAATTACAGTCATCTTCTTTCCGGTCGGTGCATCAAATAACATTATGATAAGAAATATATCGTGAAATTAATTTTGTGGTGGAAGTTAACAAGGTGGAGAGTTCGTCCTTAGTCCTTTTTTTTTTTGCACACTTCTTTTCAAGCTTAATCTAGAATTTATTTTTTATTCGTGTTTGATGATGAGAAGAGAAGGATTACTAACCATATTCCTTTGTTTATTAATCTTTTACACTCTGTTTAATTTCGAAGATTTTTTTTAGTTTTCTGCTGTGCATTATTTTCCACTATATTTGTATATTCAGCACAATTCCTTTTTGCACAAACAATGCAAATACAGTGCACTCCCCAGTATCCGGCTCTGGACTATTCGGCCTAGTTTTCTTTTATTATAATTAAATGAGAAAGGGAAGGCGTTGCATTGGCAACATTGCCAAGGCATTGGACGCGAGCATCTGCTACGATCCTTCTATATGCCATGCGCAAATTACAAATTGTGACAGGATAAGAGTAGCATTCTGCTCGTTGTTCACTGTTTCATCAGTGTGTGCTACGATCCTTCTATATGCCATGCGCAAATTACAAATTGTGACAGGATAAGAGTAGCATTCTGCTCGTTGTTCACTGTTTCATCAGTGTGTGCTACGATCCTTCTATATGCCATGCGCAAATTACAAATTGTGACAGGATAAGAGTAGCATTCTGCTCGTTGTTCACTGTTTCATCAGTGTGTGCTACGATCCTTCTATATGCCATGCGCAAATTACAAATTGTGACAGGATAAGAGTAGCATTCTGCTCGTTGTTCACTGTTTCATCAGTGTGTGCTACGATCCTTCTATATGCCATGCGCAAATTACAAATTGTGACAGGATAAGAGTAGCATTCTGCTCGTTGTTCACTGTTTCATCAGTGTGTGCTACGATCCTTCTATATGCCATGCGCAAATTACAAATTGTGACAGGATAAGAGTAGCATTCTGCTCGTTGTTCACTGTTTCATCAGTGTGTGCTACGATCCTTCTATATGCCATGCGCAAATTACAAATTGTGACAGGATAAGAGTAGCATTCTGCTCGTTGTTCACTGTTTCATCAGTGTGTGCTACGATCCTTCTATATGCCATGCGCAAATTACAAATTGTGACAGGAAAAAAGTAGCATTCTGCTCGTTGTTCATTGTTTCATCAGTGTGTAACGGATCTATGGGTGTAAGAATCAATGTCATATTTAGTCAGTGTATAAAAACTTTTCCAAAAACTAAAAACTGTAAATTTTGACTTTTATCTTAGGGTGGCATTTTCATATCAGTGTAATCATTTATCAGTGAAAAATAAAATTAGTTTGAGTCAATCATCTTAAGAATTAGACCAACGATTTACGTTAATGTTTTATGTTTCCTGCGTTTAAATTGGGCACTAAAGCATTTATGTTAAACTACGAACAACTCTTTATATCCTTTAACTCACCTTTTTCTCTAATAAATTCTTGAAATATGCAGTGAAATACATAAACATACATAATCTTCCAGTACAGAGCCTTCTATTTGAACTCTACAAATTACCGGCAATTGTTTCTATGATTGACCGGCCCGTCCATCCGCCACATTAGGCCGGATATTTGGGAGTGTACTGTATATATATTTTTTCTTTTCACCGTAATTAATCATTGCAAATAATCCATTTTACTACAGATTAGACCAATATTTCCAAAATGTGGGTGACAATCCAATGGTGAGTCAAGAGTCACTGGTTTGAAGGTCACGAGTGCCATAATCTACAAAATTGTGATGAAAGCTTGAAATTTTCAACAAACTACATTTTATAAATAATTTCTGCAAATTTATATTTGATAATAAAATCTTTATTTTATTTCACAAAAATTCCTTTTTGCCTGATATAATTACTTTCTTAAAAATGAGTGTTGTAGTTCCTGAAAAAATTCTAGGCGTTAAGAATGAAATAGGCTTCTAAAAAATTCGGTTTCTAAAAAGTGCGTCGTAATGTTTAAAAGTTTGAAAGCACATGGAATAGATAATTTTCTTTTATAACGAATGAGTGCACATCAAAACGCAGCGCCGTCGTGTGGTATAAACTGCTACTAGTCGGTGAGATAAGAAACAAAGATTGTGTTTCTCACTCTCACAATCGTATACACACCAAATACAATTGTGCATTAATTATTGTAACAACCTACTTTTAGCCACTTTCTAATTGTTTTACGTTTTTCATATGTAACTGCGAATTTCTATGTTCGTGTGATAAATTTAATTATTAATGAACTGGTTGGTGTCAATTCTTAAATTAAAGTCAAACGAAATCATAAAACATATTCATAAAAGAGCAACTTGTAAGATAAAGGAAATGGGCAACGTCCCTTGAGCCACTTCCACCACAAAGGCAGAACAGCCCGAGAAAACAATTCAAAGATAAAGCCGCTTTCCAAGGGAAACTGGTACGCATTCGTGTTGAAAAGGATAAAAATAAATATGGGTTACTTCTGTCTTAAAGAAAACAGAATGAAATAATAATATTACTAATGAGTGATTAAGTTATTATCTTAATTCTTCTGATGGTAATTTAAGATCAACCAAATATGCATTTACAACCACTTTCTTTCGTGCAAGTTGTATCTTCTAATATAATGTTCATTAATCTAAGAACATGCGAGGCCATATGTAGGGAAGAACAATATTCGTGTGGATAACAAATCAATTTTTTAATTTCAAATATGAAGACAAATATTTTTGTCACACTCCAGGTGACATTCACCTTTACTAAGTCACAAATGATTGCTGAGAGGAAAAAATGGCGATGCACCACTGTTCTCTCGTCTAGCCACGGACCATGCTTCAATCTGCTTTTAATTTAAAATTACGGGATTTCTTTCATTGGCTGTAAGGGATGATCTGGTGATAAGATCTAGTCTTCGGAATCAGAAGATTGTAGGTTTGAAACCCGACTCCACAAAAGAACCGTCATGAGAGATTTAGAAATGTTAAGTCCATAGAAACAAAATGTGCTCCCGTTGGTGTGGAGTGTAAGTTTTCAGAAGGAGGGAACGTGCTATTCTAAGAGTCGTTCACATCGCTAGACCAAAATTCAAAATTATTAAGAGGTCTATCCCAAGAAAGTCCCACTTGTTTCTTCAAAGAAAGATAGAAGAAACACAATCATACTAAGCATAGGCATCAGTATATGCATTTTATCTTGTATATTGCATTTAATAATGAATGTATATTGCATTTAATAATAAATGTATATTGCATTTTATTCTGAAAGCATCTCACATTACTCTTTTGCTTTCCTCCAGAAAGAAGATACTCGCCATTTAGTACAAAACTACTTAGATTTGGAAAATGGCGAGTTCTCCGTTCTCCGACACCGAATAGAATTACATGCAAATATGGGTATCAACTTGATCGCCTTTGTTCGCTACCAGAAAACACGGAGTCAATAACCTGAGTCCGAGCAGACGGCGTTCCTTTCGAAAATTTAAGATAAAGAGTGTCATAATCTTTGCTGATAAGATATCATGGATATCTGCCTGCATAATGGTACTTCGAAACACAGAAAATAACAATGTTTCAGCGCACAATTTTTAACAATTACTTGTTTTAGCGACGGGAAACAATATGAAATTTTTTTTATCAGAAGAAAGTGCATTTTATTTCGTGTGAGAAGGAAAATAAAAACGAGATCTCCCCCCCCCTCCCAAAAAAAAGAATCATTGCTGTGTCTAGGGAATAAAATTTAAAGATTTGAAACTTTATTTGAGATTTTACATCCTAGCATAATGTTTTAGGCTTAATTACTCTACTTTTTTTATTACTTTCTAGTTAAAAGTAGTGCAGAGTATAGTAATTGCCAAAAAAATGGAACTGGAGATTCTGAAGAATCGCCTCGTTTTAAATATGTCTTTGAATTCGAAAAATACATTTCTGGCAGAATGTCTGTCTGTCTAAATGTTCAAAATGTCTGCTTAATATGTTCAGAGGAACTCCATCTGTCGAATATAAGTTAAGACGATAACTATAAACCAGAGAGCTAAATAGATAAAATTTGTCACACAGATTTAACATCTAAAGTATTGACACCTGTCAAATTTTGAGTGATATCCAACAAGGGATTGTCTGTCTGTCGGTTTGTACTTTTACAAACATGTAAAAGCGATAACTCAAAAACGCAAAGACTTAAATGTGTCAAATTTGACATGCCATTTTCTGATTACAAGTGTAGATTTGTCCCAAACTTTTATTTCAATAGATTTAGAAAAAAAATCAGGAATTAATTTATCTTTAATTATTATTAATTTAATTAAAATTCTGAAAAATCCCTTTTAATAAGCACTATTACTTCAGAAGTAACTAAGTGCCAAATTTCATGGCTGTAGTTTCAATAGCCTGAACTAATTCTTAATTTATTTTTAATTAAAAATTTTATTAAAATCGTGTAAAATCTTTTTTTAGAGAGCATTAACTACCTTAGAAGTAACTGACAAATTCGGTTGATCTAGGCTCAACAATTTGCACTGAATTTCGATTTATTTTTAATTAAAATTTTGGAAAATTCTTCTTAATGAGCACTATTGCCCCAAAAGTAATTATGAGCCAAATTTGGTGGTTCTGGGTTCAATAATTGGCGCTGAGTTTCAATTTATGGTTAATTCAAATTTTTATAATTTTCTTAACTTGCACTACTACCATAGAAGTGGCAAATTTGTTGGCTGTAGTTTCAGCAATCTGCTTTGTAGAACCTTTTAAACAATATTTGCATTATATATATATATATATATATATATATATATATATATATATATATATATATATATATATATGTGTGTAATGATAAATTTATAGATAATATGTCAGCCGACAAGCATTATTATTCTTAATATAAAAATTTTTTAATACAGAATTCTTGATAAAAAAAACTTTTCAAACAATTATCAAATTTAATAGCCATTCTTGTTACAGAATTACTCGGCAGAAAATGCAGACGAATGACTCCCCCCATCCCCCCCCCCTGAACTGAATGTAGCAGGACTTATAAGCTTATTTACATTACAAGATGGAACTTTAAGCATTAAGGTAAATACCGCACGTGGTTAAACCGAAGTAGGGAATTTCGATTATATGAACTTCTTATGATCGAAATTCCGCGAACTCGGCACCAAGAGCAGAATGAAGGGCTCCATGAGGAAATAAAAGCTTCGGCACTTTTCCTCTATTAAAAAAAGCAAGTGCAAACAAGATGAGCAATAATTCTTGAGATGGGGGTGCGTTCACCCACGTTTATGAGCCGATTTCCGAACATTCATTAGCGACTTCATTGCATAGCAGCCATTTTTTTTTTTTTTTGTTTTGTTTATGCTGCGCTCCCAGCATCGTCATATTTATTTATACGGGAACAGGTTTCACAGCAGCGGTATTTTCATCAACCCCGGTGTCAATGCGGTTATATATTGCAGAGCCGTCATCCAAGGTCGAAGTGACAGGGTTAAGGAGTTCTTTTTTTCTTCCCCTTCTTTTGCCGTATTTAACCTTCGAGTTCGTTTATTTGGTGAACTTTTCAAGAATTAACTTGCCAAGAATCCGAATTAGAATGGGAAACACTCGAATAAAAAATATTTAATGACACAGGAAAGGGAAAATGGTATGGTGGAAAGAAAGTCAGAATCTTCTTTCTAAATACTTATTCGGTAAAGTGAAAAAAAAAAAAAAAAAAGAAATAGAAGGAGAAAAAATGGCTTCAAGATAATGAAGCATAATGTTTGATATTAGCTTTATTTGTTTATTTTCTTCGCCGCTGCTAGTCGGCAAGATATTTTACTTTTACAATCAAATCATTCTTGCAAGACAAAGCTTTCTTAACAAAACTTATTATTACTTGTTTAAATAACAATTCAACTTGATTTTCTTTCCCAGTAATTGTAGATACTGTTGATAAAGATGACAATCAGTGCTATGCATAAATATAAACAAGTTATAAAAAGGATAACAATCTATATTTTATTATTCTGAAATACTTTCTTTTTCTAAGGAATGATAATGAAATGATGAAAACAGTCAGCATCAAAAGGTGTCATTACAAAATGAATCACTTCTAAACAGACTAATAAAATGCTTTTAAATTGATATAGAAAATTTATTTAAAATTCGTGCTTTGCAACGGCCCTAGAAAAATTGCTATAAAAGCGCGTTACTAATTACTCACCCCCATCATAAAATAATAACATATTTTATTTGAAGCAATCGTCGAATACTGTCAGTAGTGTAGTCTATGTTAAATTTGCCTGCCGTTTTGAAACATTGATCCTGTTTTAAAAAATTACCTTCAATCAGTCACAGTGATGTTACATATGTCACAGTGATTGTCTGTCACAGTCACAGTGATGTCTTCCATATGTCACAGTGATTTGTTAGTGCTTCTGAATAATTACTGCATTGCTTCATTTAGCATTTTGTCAAGTATAATTATTCAAAGTATAATTTATTTTCTAATGCACTTTTTTCTGTTTAGCATTCAAACGATTGAGCAAGTGTTTATAGCTTAGCCCTCAATATATTCCCTTTAGGGGGCACTTCAGAAATGAGGATAAGAAGCTTTCGGTATGGTGGTTGGTTCTCGCCATCCTGATGGGTACAGAAATGGTCGGGATAAACTACCTCTTATCGATGATGGGACATACTTCCCATGGGAAGTATTGTACCGTAACCGGTGATGGGTCTTACAACTGAACCACAGTTCCCAACGGTTTTTGCTGTTGCGGCAGTCAGGTCATTCAGATTTTTCCATTGTGCCTTAGGACGGGTTGAAGTAGCTACTTAAGGTAGCCCTCAACACACTTCCTTAAGCTATAAATACATGCATTGCCACTACATAACTGAAACGGTAGATATATTTGATTCAGCAAGATTGTGTTTTCGATATAATCTTGTTATCCAGTAATCCATCGATGTTAATCGGGTATAATTATACTCATAATATTGAATTAATTCAACTTGAATGTGCTCTTGTAGTCACTACATCACTGTAATCGTAGAATTACGTTAACTCAGCTTGACTTGATTGTAATTAGATAATCATAATCATAGAACTGCATTTCAAAACAATATTTTGTTTTAGGTCAAGATTTTTTAACTGTTAACTACTTTGAGTAGAGTTGAAATGTACAATACAAAAGACATAAATACTTTCAGACTGTAATTTTTTTTGCATTCACTATCGATAAACAAAAAGAGACCAGAAAATTCATTGCATTAAAAAATTATTTCAATTCATAAAACAACTATTTTTAATTGAATTGCTCGGCAGATTTTTTTGAAACTAATATTAACCTTTTCTAAGGCCGTGGGAAGTATGCTTCCCACCAAATTTATCAATCTTTGTATGAAATTATGTAGGTTGGCATAAGTTCTGACAAATTTTTTTAGAAAGACAGAAACTTAGATGCTTCATTTCTTTATCCCTCACAAAATGATGTGTCTTGGTTAGTCACTTAATTATTAATTAACCAAATTAATTAAATAATCAAATTAAATTTATCTAATAAGCTAAATGAATCCCTTTTCTTATTCTAATTTCAAGCCTAAAAATATTTTAACATAATATGATTAGAAAAAAATGGCCCTTTAAAGGGTTAAAGAATGATTTTAAAAATTATTTTCAAAATTTTAAAGGTTTTTTTTCTTGGGGGCCTTAAACAATTTTTCTAGCCAAACTATGATCTAGAATATAACAATTTCAAGGAGCACTGCTTTATGTAAAAGAGTATTTCATAATTAATATACTAAATCAAGTGTAATTTAATTCAACAAGAAAAATATCAGTGAATATCTCAACAGCTATTCATCACTATAATCAGACTGAATATTCTCTAAAAATTCTTTAAGGTGCTAATTAAATCTGCACACAGTAACATATAAATTTCAATATTTAAAATATTGTTCTTACTTTCTAACTGATTTTCCAAACCAAGTAAAAGAAATCGAAACAACTCACCTGTAAAGAAACAAAAAGAAAATCATCAGACATTTATTTATAAAAGGGTTTTTCTTCATTCATTTGCAAATATTTAAAGCTACATCAATTCTGTCAATATACAACATTAACAAAAAAAAACTTATATAATAAATTGTTTTAAAAAGTGAAAAAAGTATAAAAACATTTTTGGATCAACTCGTGATTATGATAACTCAAAAACGTTACAACCTAGACATTTAAAATTCGACATCTGATCTTAAAACCAAATTTGTAGATATATAAAATTTTGGACCAAATTCACCTAAAAGCAAGGAAGCTATCAGTTTGTCCATGTACATTATAATACTATAATTCAAAGACACAACGAGCTAGATGGGTGAAATATAACGCATTATTTTATCAACAGAATTATAGACTCTAATCAAATTTTCTACTAAATAAATGGATGGGCCGACTGTCTTTGAAATCTGTGCCTTTACATGAAGTCTGCACTTTCATATTTAAACGTATAAAGCTACATAAATGAAATTTGGCATGTAAAGTACTAACATATAATATTTTGTATCACTAAATCACTTTGTCTCCGAGATGCCTATAAGTCTGATATCAGGATAATCAGCCCCACTACTTTGTTCTCCCATCGCTATGATACCATATTTGTGATAAATATTTTGAAAATAATTATAAAAATATATTTTCTTTTACAGCAAGCAACTGACTAGTCCTTGAGTCAGATCTCGTACTTCCGGGCTATAATAGCGATGATTAATAACCTACATAACTCGATTAGATCTTTTAAACTATGACTAAATTGTGATTAACTCTTTTTCCTAAACGATGACATAACGCACTTGAAGAAACACATTACCCATTACAGTTGCTTAAAATCAATGGAACATAATTTTGTCACCAACAAAAATAACAAACCACGTATCTGCGGAAATAATGTGATTCCTGCAGTTGATTTCTCGCGGGTAATATTTTTACTTTTTGTTGTTGTTGCTTGCACTACATTCCTACTTAAAAAACTTGTTTTTCCGGGGTGGCAACACCTATCGCAGGTGCAGGAAATGAAAAATGAAATGTCCTTAATGAGAGAAGGTCGGGCCGTAGATGTATCACTGCGCACGCGCTCCAAATCGCAAACATTTTGCCGGAGAAGAAAAGAAAGGAGAAAAAAAAAGTTTGAAAAATAATAAGAATAAAATGAAATAAAAAGAACATCGCAGAAAAGGCGCTAAGAAAAGCGAGTTATTACGAGTAGTAACCAAGGGCCCGAACGTGCGCTGGGAGGGTAATTTTTAAAATCTACGTCCGACGGAGGACATGTGTTTGTTGCAGTCAGATCAGACCATGAAAAATTGCGTTTTCCTTTCGTAAATTGCGTTCCCGGAGCTGAAGCACGCAAATGAACGTGCGGCTTTTATGACTAATTACAGTTTTCCTGCAAAAATTTCTGATGAGTAAGATGTCACAAATTAGGAAAAAGCTATTACTAGTTAAGGCTCATGTAATATGCATGAAGACATTTTGTAAAACATTTCACATCCTAATGGAACAATGCATGTAAGATCTCGGAGGAAATGAAGTGGCCTCGAAAAAAGAACGTTATTTTTAAATCGAGTCGAAACATGAGCTTTTGCGTCTGCAGCTTATTATGCAGATTTCTTAAAAAATAAAACTAGCAAGTAAAAAAAAAAAGTTAAGATTGCGTAGAATGAACATTTTTGGTTTGGGTTTATTGATTAGATGTAAAACGACATTTCTGAGTTTATGTAAAGAGGGTTCTTGGAGTAATTCGTTCGATCGGTTGCATATTAAGCACAATGTTTTGTATGATTTAAATATTGCAGTATCAGCGAAAATATTTTCTCCTATATTTTTCCGTCTATTAACATATTATTGCGCGTCTTTATAACTTTGTGAAGAAAATTATGTATTCATATCGTTTCTCTACTTTCTCGTATGCAAAATATAGAAGAAATATAATCGACAAAAGTTTGATCAATTTAAACGGTTAACGGTCAGAAAAATAAATTTTTTGGTACGATGTCTGTCTGTCTGAAAATAAGGTAAATCAGTCGCGCTTTGAACTAGACAGCTGAAATTTAATAAATGGAGTTATTAATACAAAGTATAGAAGAAGTATTATAATGGACAAAAATATCGCACTCTAGATTTTGACCAATTTAAACGGTTATAAGCTTCCATGAGTCGTCAAAAAAATACATTTTTGGCATGATGTCTGTCTGTCTGTCTGTCTGACTGTCTGTGAACTGAAGTTAACCATGCTTTGATCTAGACGGTTGAACTTGGTATATGGAATTACAACCAAATTTGTAGATTTCTATTATACCTTGAACGAGGTTATTACACAGGTTTTAGCAAATAAACTATAGATACTTCTGAAATTTAGAACCCAATTTGTAAGACAGTTGATTGTCTGTACGTCCGTTCTTTCGAATGTCTGTAAACGTAACAACTCATAAATGCAATGATTTAAATCAACGGAATTTCGTTACGTTATTTTAATACAACTGTTTCGTGCCAAATTTTAATGCCAATTGACTTAAAAACGCATTGAAAACACACATTTTTATGATAGATTTAATAAAAATGTTAGATTCACACAAAATTCTATATTTTCTAACTATTGTTCACCAATACCATGCAAAGAAAGTATTCGCGGCCTTACCGAGCTCTTGAATTTTATGAGGATAAGACTTTTATTGCAGAATATGCGAGAAAGTTTAGAGGAAACCACTCCAGCTTATAATCTTTAGTTTACAGGATGCAAGATTTGATATAAAAAAAATACATTTTGTTGCCAATATTAAATATAAATTTCATAAATGTATCTTTTCATGATTTTGAATTAATGTATTCACATACAAATAAACAGGTAGACAGTCAATCCAACAGCGAATGTGGCGGAAATTTTTATACAATCTTTAATTTTAAAGATGGTTATATGGTTTTGAATAATATTATATAGATAGAGTGTTAATTCACATGTACTCTCATATAATTTAAATTCGTATAACGTGATCTAGTATAATGTGAATTTATATGAAGACTGTAATGAAACTTGCTCTATATGCAAACGTTCGTTATCTGATTACGGCTTACAATTACGAAGTTCGTCCCAAAATATAATTAAACTAAACTCGATGTTTAAACACACAATTATGTAAATTTTATCTGTATAAATTTAAATTGGCAATTAGATAGATTTGGATTAGATGAATTAGATTTTAAGATACACCATTAAAATAATAATAATAAAAAAACGAAATAGAATTGTATTTTCATTTCAGGATTATAAGAAATTTTTATTTTTCAAAAACTGCAAACTGATTCTTAAATTTGTTTTTGAATTTTTTTTAAATGAAAGTAAACAAAAATAAGCAAGTTGATCTCGCAAATAATCAAGTATTCTTCCAGAACTCTTTCCAGTGAATTTGAACCTTGTTCTGATGACGAGGATGACATCCTCTCAACGAATTTTCGCGTCATGTAAGTATCACAACGTTTGATCTATGCCAAATTGAACGTGTACCAGACTTACATGCATGGTATATCTGAAGGAATTGAGTTTCGAACTTAAAATCCTCCGACACCAATACCAGAACCAAGACCTTTCCACAAGTTTGGATACAAGGAAGCAGATGAAAAATTTTAATATCAGAAGCGTAAAGACTTTGGATAATTTTATTTTTTAATTGTTTATGGAATTCACTTCGTAAGGAAATGAAAACGGTATAAACAGTTATAAAAACCAAAAGAAAGACATCAAATGATGTGTTTAAATTAATAAAGATAACACAGCAATATTTCTAAATATCTTCTTTAATGTTATAATTTTACATCAATGCATTTAATACAACAAACTTTTCTTCAAGTTTATTTAATTTCGATGAAAAGTTACCATTTGAAGACCGATTGTTAAGATTTCAAGGGGAAAAAAATCAAAACAACATTTAAGAAAACAATCAATCTCTTTCCTTATTGTCTTTAAATCTTCCAAATAAAATTCCGAGAAAACAATATTTCGGAGACAATTTTAAATAAACCCTATTCAACTGAAATAAATTCGATTAATTTACTTTAGTATGACATAAGAGATAAGCATAAAAATATTCTTTTGTTTTCGATTTTTTTTTAAAAAATCGTCTGCTGGGATATCCAATTTCTCAGCATATAATTATACCTGTCAGAAAAAAAAAGCGAATGAGTGTACAAAAAAAGACAATCGACACACCCACCTCCCCAATTTCACCTATAATTTCGAGGCTTAACGGTATTTATGGCATCTTAACTCATGGCGTTATTAAGCTGTCGAAAGTGTCACGGGACGACATTTTGGACTCCAGGAAAATGTCACCGGCAAACAACTCAGCATAACCGTCTGAAGGTCGACGCGGGAAACAAAAAACACGAGGAGAGGGACGATTTCTTGGCGTGTCACGGATTCGGTGAGGGTTTATTTTTAGTCGAAAGAAGTAGTGTTATGGTGTGTGTGTGCTTTTCCGAAGAAGGTTCAGGACTAAGGGGAGGGAATTTTGATCTCCAGATGGCAATACGCTCCTCAGAAGATGTCGTCTGTCAAAATTTATGAATCAACGCACCATCTTGTATCTCTTTTCCAGGGGAAAGGGTGTAACAAGATGGGACGGAACGCTTTGAGGATTCCGAATTATTTTATTCATTTCCTTTGGATGATTTCCGCTCAGCACCTCCTCTTCAATCTTCTTTCCCATCACGATTAAATGTAAAAAATGACATTCCCACCCCCTCTTAAAATAACACATACATTAAATGTAGATTGATGAACACTTAGCGAGATCTACAGAACGAAATGTAAAAGCTGGTTGCCATTAAATTGTAGCAAAAACCTTTATAAAAACATTTTTTATTTAATACTAGCGATATGAATGAGGCAAATCAAGGCCTGCTGTCTTATGACAGCAAAATAATTTAAAATAATAACATAATTCTATAGCGGATTCTGACTTGACATAACAAACAGCTGTTTTGAACCGTAGACTGCGAGCGAATGAAACACAGGCAAATCAATCTAGTCTATATCATAATAAAGCTCAATGTGTGTGTGTTTGTGTTGGCTTTCTACTACCCAGTTCGTTCGACCTACAGATACCAAATTTCGCACGAGTATACCTTGGAGGCCCTAAATGTGCACCTAGGAGCGATTTTTTTTTTTGAATTTTTAATTAAAATTTTTATTAATTAAAAATTAAGCGCAATTTCGGTATTTTTCCGCTATAACTTCCGAAAATATTACAACACAAAATTGATTTTTGCATCAAGTTAAAGCCCCGAAAATTAAATTTTTAATGATACCAGTGATTTAACCTATAAATTAAGTTCCGATTTTTAACGAATTTTAAAAGAAATATTTTAGCCATATTTTTCATCAATATATTTCACACAAAATAAAATTAAATTTTAATCTGCACGAGGGCGTCAATAAGGAAAAATTAGCTTTTATCAACGTGTGGCCATCACATTAACAGAAGTTCAAATTAAAAAATAAATCAACTATTATTGCAAATTAAATATTAAAAGTGTAATTTTTCAGCACGTTTCTGTAAGAAGTTAAAAAAAAAATTGAAATATGATATTTTCTAAAAAGTAAATGGAGGAAACGTCTTCTATGATCTTTTACAATATTTGTATTATTAATTCAATAAAACAGTTTAATTTAAGGCAAACATGGTTTAATATATATAGGATAATCAATCCAATCAGCGCCTTTCAACTAATTTGGGGCAGATATCTGCTGTCAAAATGGTCTAAACGAACTAAATAATTATATATTATTTAACTTAAGTCAATAAATGCGCCGTTGAATTACGAATTTTAAATTTTTGCATAGGTACTTTGCCCTTTGAATCATATTTAAGAAAACATTCTTGAGACAGCAATATTTTTTGTCACATATAATTGGTGAGGTTTCCTATGTATATTTGTCAAGTATTATGCTCACTTAGTTATTGCAGTATTTATAAACAACTATCGATTGCTTACACAATATTGTTTACAAAAATGGATGCCGCAAAGTCATAATAATTAAATACATATTTTCGTATAGTTTCTAAAATGTAAAAGTAAAGTATTCTGAAGTAAATAATTAAAATTTAAATGGTTGATTAAATTTAAAATGTACTTGAATGTGGAATTAAATTGATCAGCTACTAAATGAAGAATCCCTTAATTGCGTTGCCTTGTATCATAAAATATGACAATCTATTACTGATCGCTATACAATTAATAAGTATATCGCAGTTTGAACCAGATTATAAGAAATTTGCAGAAATACATTTATATCTTCATTCACTGCATTAGTAAGAAAGAATTTTAAATAATATTTTTTGAGTTCTTATAGAGTTTTATTATAAATTATATTCAGAGAACTTATTTCTTTTACAAGAAAATCTTTTTCTTTTATGCTCTCTCCCAAAAATGCTTTTCTCTTCCCTTCTCATTACATTCACTCAGTATTTTATTTTCTTATTCATTCACTAATATTACGATGATGCTCGACTTTTCTGGACTAATAGCTATGCGGGAAAATAAGGACAACAAACTTCTTTCTTGTTAATCGTTTCAGCATAATAGCACATGATTATCCAGCTTTCAACAGCAGCAGGACTTACGTAAAGGAAAATTTATCATGGAATTTTTCAAACAAGTATTTCAAAAAAATTTTTCTTACACATTTTTTCTAATATACTCTCTTAATATTTCATATTTCAGAAATATATACTGCCACAGGGCATTGTCTTTCTTCCTTTTCATACATGAATTTAAATAGTTTTCCCGCATTTGTGAGCTTACTAATGAAAGACTAAAAAAAGTGTAAGTCCGGAAAAAGATCAAGAAAACTAATATATAAAACAATTGAAGCCAATATTGGCTATATTGCAAACTAGAGAAACATGCTGAAAACCATTTTGTTACAGTCGCAATCTTAATTAATACAGTAATTTTAATAATTGAATGTAAGAAAAGGATTGAAGATTGGTAAAATAAAAACTCCCTGGTCTCGTGAAATATGTCCACCCTATTTAGATTTTAAGTTTTGAAGTAAATACTTTTAGAGACACTATATTAGTATAATATTTCTAATTGAATGTCCAAGAGATTAATAATGATGATGAGTTAAAAATGCTTTTTACACTATATATATATATATATATATATATATATATATATATATATATATATATATTGCTTCTAAAGCAACACTGTAAATGCATACCATTCCAAATGAGTTGTTATTAACCCTTTAAAGGGCCATTTTTTTCTAGTCATATTATGTTAAAATAATTTTAGGCTTGAAATTAGAATAAGAAAAGGGATTCATTTAGCTTATTAGATAAATTTTATTTAATCAATTAATTAATTTGGTTAATTAATAATTAAGTGACAAACCAAGACACATCATTTTGTGTGAGATAAAGAACTGACGCATCTAAGTTTCTGTCTTTCTAAAAAAACGTGTCAGAACTTATGCCAACCTACATAATTTCATACAAAGATTGATAAATTTGGTGGGAAGCATACTTCCCACGGCCTTAGAAAGGGTTAACTCACTTTCTTGTCTATTTGGTATAAATTTTATAATTTGAATTCGGTGTAACTCATAGGGAAATCAGTTTAAAATCGGCTGTGAAAATTTCACACACACGAGACTAAAAAGTAAAAAAATAATTATTTAAAAAAATGTTTTTTTAATATACAACATCTTTGAAGTGGACGAAAAAGTATAAAATAATTTCTCCTGGCCCGATACACATTTAAGATTGTGAATATTAAAAATTCACAATTATAAATGTTCAGGAAAATTTGTATGGGGCTCTGAGGAATTAATTTATACTTTTTAGCCAGTTTTAAAACATGTTATACTAATTTTTCTTGTATTTAAATGATTATTTGATAGTATTTTAATTCACTGCAGAAGATGTAAAATAGGAAAAACTGTTTTAAATTTTCATCATTAAACACATCAGAAATTCTACAATACCAGATTAATATTTTATAAAAAAAACGCATGAATTCAAAATCAAACTGCAAATTTCAATGCATATAAAACAATAGATACCTTTTGCATATATATTTCTTTCTAAGATGTAATATGAAATTTTGGAGCAATTTTTCATTAAAATAGCGGAAGGGGGATCCCCTGAAGTATTTTACAATTTAAAATTTGCTTTATTCACCGATTTTCAAAGTGTGAGGCATGAGGAAAAAAAAACAGACGAATAGTAATATTAGAATGAAACAGAAACAATAGCACAAATTAACAAAAAAAGGGAGCGAAAACAAAAACAGCAGATAAAAATGAAGAGTTAATTATTGAAAAGAAACAAAAAACATTTATTTAATAATAATATTTAAATAATATTCAATTCTAAAAATTAACAAAGCCCATTTTAACACGCTTTTCAAACTAAAACTATGCTCTACTGAAACTTTATTACTTTCGTCGGTGACAAGACTCCAAAGAGTTTAGCGGATCTTTTTAAGGTGAACCAACTATTTCTTATGTACCGTATTCTCTATTTCGAAGTTATAGAGGGTCTCGCCACTTATTTAATGATTTCCTAGTATGACCTAGCTTTTAAGGATTACATGCGACTTCAAGTTTAATATCAAAAAATGATCAACGATTTAAAAAAGTTATATATTTATCTAATGTTTAATTCATTATATTGTTTCTTTAAAAACGATACCATATATATATATTTAACTAAGAGTTTTATTTAAAACTAGCATTCTATGCAAGAAATGGCGTGTCATTTATTTTAACACATGAGCAAAGTAAATGTATTTTATTTTGATATTAATCATGCGGAATTCTAAAATTCGTTGTAAGATACTGGTGATAAAGTACTTGTATGTTGTTAGGGTCATGACAACGGAAGTTTGTATTTCAAGCGCTGAAAGCAACTGAAAATATTGGATGATTCAAATTTTGACTGACTTCTAAAAGCAGCAAATTATCCTATATAACTAATATGAAAAGTTAGGCTCGAAATATTGAATGACAGCGGACCGTTGGCTAATTCCAATTTTTCAGCTAATTTCTAATGCCAGCGGTCATCCATAAATCTAACATGGAAAATTGGATTTCAAATACTGAATGACAGAGAACCGTTGGCTAACTCAATTTTTCAATTACTTCTACTGCCAGCGATCATCCATAAATCTAGTATGGGAAGTTGGATTCCAATGTATAATGACTTAAATACCGTTGGATACTTCAATTGTTTTAATTGGCTAATAACCCCAGTAATCATCTTTTGGAATAACATCCGATACCACTATTCAAAATGATTAAAAAAATTTCTTTTAAAGAAGACTCTCGACAACGGATTTAAAAGAACAATGGAACAAGAAAGATTAATAAGTGCAACAACTGCTAAAACAAGCCCTGTCACCAAGTCATCATCTGATCACTTGGCCGGAGTTAATTGTTACTCGAGGAGCTCTTGGAAATAACGGCGGCGGCAGCTCAACTGTTAATGAGTGGAACACAATACGAAGATATAAGTCTGCGCCAGCACAATTGCAATGATGATGAAATGTGAGTGTCATTGACTAATGACCGTCTTCAGGACCATTTGCGGAACAGGTGAAATGACCTCTGTAGAAGACAATGGATCGATAAGTTAAATTGCGCCGCTCTTTACGATATTACTATTAGGATTAGAATATGACAAAGAGGATCAAATGAAATGACAATCTTTTAATCCGTACAAAATGTAAAAATACGTCTTCTTATTATGTACAACCCATCACCCTAATGTAAAAGTACTAAAAGAAAAATGACTGCTTGTACATTGTGTCTTTAATGTTATAAAAAAAGACACTATCAGAATCACGAATAAGAATTTGACTCCAATCCGTCAAAGAAAATACTCAATTAATAAATAGAATTATAATCTTTAATACTAAATACTCTGTCACTAATGATAATGTAAGTAATTCTACAATATCCATACTTATGATTTACTCACCAATTTATTTGCAAAAATATACCCATAATTACCTGTAAATAATATTTATGAAAGATAACAAAAATCAATAGTTAGTTTAAGCCCTATATCATATTTATTATTTAAAATCATAATTAAAAACAAAATTTGACATAAAATAAACTCAAGATTGTAAATTATTAGGTGGTTAAAACGGCTCTGAATATGTTTACTAGTTCTATACAAGATTTACTTCTGAAAATGGGTTAACCGTTTAATTTGAGAATCATTCAATTAGTAGTGAGGAAACTAAAAACAAATTTCATTTAAAAATGATAAAAAATTTATTTCTTAAGAGGATATTTAACATTATTTAAAAGTATAATTATTTCATATCAAGCGAATATGTTATTTCGATTAATATTGGAAAATTTGTAACTCGCGAGAAAAATAATGCATTTTACTGGAGAAGGGATGCTGCCATTTTAAAACCAAATTAATTTTGATTATTTTAGATAATCAGGGCTGCACTATGCATCACTACTTAGAAAAGATATAAATTTACAACAACCTGATTCAATTTCAGCTATACAACATTATAAAGTAACAAATTCAATTAAAAGAGCTTAACTCAGACATGAAAACTGGTAATCAGTAATCAAACATGGTGGCTATTTTACAATGTCAATAAATAATTTTGGGATACAACAAAAACGATAATAAAGGAACAAAATTATTTAAAAAGCATTTGATTATTGCTAAAAGTAAATATAATACAATCCATTAAATAAAACTATAGTTACAGCTTCAGAACTATTGTCTGCAATGGCCTCATGAAATTTATAAACAAAAGAAATCAGCAGCATGAATGAAAAATCAATGCACTTTTAATAGCAGCAATTGATGGTCTTTAACACCGGGTAACCAATTATCGTAATAATCAACTCTCATTCTGTTTTTTAAACGTCTTTCAGTTGTTGCAATTAATCCAGCGCGTTTAGTATCCATAAAAAGACAGCGTTTATGAACAGGCTTCTCGCAAGCGTTACGTGCTTTCATCAGAGAAGAATTTCAATGCATCCCTTGACATCGACATTCTCTTTCCCAAGGCCAACGCACCTCAGTTATATTTGTACATCCCTTGAGCAACTCAGTCATGCTAATCTACGGTTAATTTTGTGGCTTCTCGGAATATAAAAACAAACGCAGAGAGTTAGCACAGCTTGAATTTAATGAGCGCGAAAATTTCTGGAGAGCATTGAAATATAAGAAAAGAAAATCTCAGTGAGATACATTTTTTATGTCTTTTTTTTTCAGAAGATAAGTCTGATATTTGAAGGTCGATGGAAATGGATTTGCCTGTTACACTTGAGAAAAGCGCGAAATATTTCTGCTATTTTTATAAAACAACAAAATAAAATAAAGGAAATTTTTAAACAGACATTATGTTTAATGTTTCGGAACAAACGTTTCAACAAACCCTTGAAAGGAAATGTTATACTGGAAAACTACAGCATAAAATTCCAGTGTCGTAACTATTGGGTGGCAGTTTTGACACAATGCCAAAGGGCAAAGGGAAATCTAAGTTGGGTTTTTATTGCTTTATTGTTTAACTAAACTAAAATAAATTCATTAAAACACTAATTATCCAGACTAATTGAAACCATACCTATCCGGATAACTGGATAATGGACAAAAGAAGAAGTTATGACACCAAAAAGCGAAATTTGTTTATTACATAGAAATTTTTACAATTTTTTTTCTTTTCATTCCACATTTTGTTTTATTTTCATATGATTATAAATCTTTGTAATACCACTTCCTTGCCCTATAAGTCTTCTGATTGGAAAGAAAAAGATTAACAAAAATTCCAATTATATTTAACCACGGAAGCAACTTCGACAACAAAAATTAAGGTTCTGGAAAATGCAAGAATTACGGTCCTATTTCAATTAGAGACCGAGATCTGAAGAATTTGATATGACATCACATCTTGAAGGAATATATCTGAGAAGACAAATGCGTTACCACTCTGGAATTTTGCATGCAAAGTAAGCTGGTAAACAATATTTCTGGAGCTGTTGCTACTGATTTGCTGTTTGCTTGTATTGTTAACTTCTAAAAGTGTTGTTCTTATATATATCTTACCTGTGTTTATGTTACTGAAGTTTAGTATTTTCTGGAATATTTGTGGAATAAAAAGTTCATTTCCATTATCCGTTTTGTTGGACTACATTCACTGAGTACACACAATGATTCTGTTAACAATACTTTATTAAAATATTTCTCTTCCATTTATGAGAAAATAATTCCTATTAACCCTTTCTAAGGCAGTGGAAAAACCATAAAAAGAACTTAGCAAACAAAGAACAATTAGAAGAATTTAAAACCGAATTCATCAATTTTCATTTGCAACAATGTAGGTTTTCATAAGTTCTTGCAAAATTTTTTGATGAAACAAAATAGCCTAAATGCTTGATTCGTAGTCCCACACAATAATGAAGTATTTTGATTTGTTAATTCATCATTAATAAATCAAATTAATTAATAAATCAAAATTTTAATTAATATGCTTTACTTCAATACGTTCAAAATTTTTTTAATGTATTATAACTGACAAAAAAATGGTCCTTTAAAGAGTTTAAATAGAAGAAAAATTAGATTTCTATTTTTAAAAATCTAACCTCAGAAGAATTATCCTTTACCACTTTTGTTAAGAATAGAATAAGTTAATTAAGTATCTGTTTAGTGGATAAACCAATATGAAGAAGATAAATAAATAAAAAAAGAAACTGTGCAATATTTTGTTTATCTCTCTTATTTCTCTCTGTTTTTTAATTAAATGTTTTATAATTAATTATTTCCATTTATTTATTTTCCAGATTTTGTGTAATATTTCCATCTCGCTATATAGGGTCTTTGTTTCGGCGTTACATTCTAGAATGCCTCGAATTGGAAATGGGAAACATTCCCACTTTAAAAATAGAAAAATTAATAAGTTTCTTTAAAAACAATCACAACAGATCTATGATTCCAATAAACCACGCACCATTTCCAGCATGTTTATCTAATTTCCTTATTAATGCTTTCCACGTAAGCATTTAGAAACAAAAAGCAAATATTTCGGCAAAACTCTCTCTCTCATTCTAAAAAAAAAAAAAAAAACGATCGCGTTTACTTTCCGTATCATTGTACTCTTCTTCCTATCATTCTGAATTCCAGTATTGAGAAGAACTACTAAATGAACAGGCCATTAAAAAAGGAAGAACGTCAACAACAGCAGTGAAAAAAAAGGGTCCAACTGCATCAGCAGCAGGAAACATTAAACTGCAAAAAATAGGCCTTTAATACCCGCGGCAACAAATTACACAAACAATCAACCACGCCGGAAACTACAGAAGAGCGCACACATACTTTTCTGGGAACGTTTTTCCGGATAATAGAATTATATTTTCCCTCTTCTTCTCTTTTCAAGATATTATGATGGATTATGAGCGGCGGAGGGGGTTATAATGCAATTTGCTAAATGAACTGGACAAGATCATTTTTATCACTTTGCCTAGGCCGGTGCTAAAACTGCATACCCGACGTCATCATAATTGGAGTCGACGCGTCTCTCCCTTTTTCACGCACATGATGCTCGCCGATTAAGGATTATTATTTTTTTTTTTCCACCTTCAGAAACGCGTGAGTCATATGTCGGCGAAATTTTTCAGAAACGGAGGGAAAAAATGAAAACGGGAGAGTATGCAAAATGTTGTGCCCCAATTAATGAAGTAAATAAAAATATATGAAAGAAACCAAGCGCATATAATTGTAGGATTGGTTTTAATGACAGAGATATATTATGTTCGTATGTTGTGAAATTTTCCAGCATTAAGAAAAAACTTTCTTAAGGATTATTGTTTCTCTGCTCTTTTTCCACTCTTTTACTTTCCGAGATGTATATGTGCAAGAAACGTTTTATAAAGAAACAAAATGAAAGGGAGGTATGCAAAATGTTGTCTTTCAATTAATGTGGTAAGCAGAATCTATTAAAGAAACTTAGCACGTAAAAATCAGACCGATTGATGTTAATTATAAGATTAATTTTCCCTGCTTATGTGCAGGGAAAATTTTTAATCTTAAGGACGGTTTTTTTTAAACATTATTATTTTTTTCTCCCATTTTTAAATTCCATATCAGTGGAATTTTTCAGAAATGGGGAGGGAAGGGAGGTGATGGAAATAGGCTGACTGCTGTTCTCCAATTTCTGACATGTACAAAGTCTATAAAAATTTGGATGGTTGACTTAAATGTTAAGAATATATATATTAAATTTAGGAGAAGCAAAAATACTGAGCATTAAAAATTAATACACAGAAAAAAAATCACACAAATCATAATCTCAGTGCAATTTATTTCAAAAAGAACAGAAAAAAAAACATCGCATAATGTTTTCTTTCAATTAATAAGATAAACGAAGTCTACGAAAAAAAAGAATATGTGTATTAAATCTAGAGGATAGATTTTAATGACAAGAATATATTATGCTGATGCGTTGGAAAAATTTTGAATATTAGAGTTAGCGATTTTAAAGATTAATTTTTTTCCATTATTCCACTCTCAGAGGCACGTCCGTTATATAAGGATCAAGTTTTTTAGGATCGAAAAAAAAACAAACATTCAAGGTTAAGTATACAAAATGCTGCTCTCCAATTAATAAGATAAACAAAACCTAGGAATAAAAAGAATCGAAGTTTGAAAGGAACGAAGTTCATAAAATTGAAGAATTGATTCTAATTATAAGAACACATTTTGTTCATAAACAACTGAAATGCCCAGGATCAATAAAAACTGATTAAAGGATTATTGTTGCTGTTTGTTCTTTATTATCTGAAATATGCGAGTCAAAACATCAAGGGGAATTTTCAGAAACGTGCAGAAAGACGAAAGAGCACGGAATGTTGTGCTCTAGTTAATGAGGTAAACAAAGTCTACGAAAGAAACTTAGCGTATAAATTTTTGGGAATTGTTTTCAAGGACAAGAGCACTTTCAGTTCACAAGCTGCAGTAATTTAGGACATTAAATAAAGTTCTTCAGAACTTAAACAATTTTAGATGGTGCATTTCTCACAGATGGCTGAGACTGCCGAAATTCCTTAACTTCTAAAGATTTTTATTTTTTTATTTTTGCAACTTTCTAAACTAAAATAACTTTTAGCAATAATTGATTTCGCTTTAGAGTAGCTAAACTATCAGTTTAAAGAAAATGTCGAAATGGGTTTGTTATGAATAGATAGATCAAATAATAAATACAAATGAAATACCCAAAAATGTAATTAATAGATTAAAAATCTGTCCCACTCTTTTCTCTCTTTATATATATATATCCCCTTTGTTCCTTTTCTTAAATCGACAATTGTTAAAGAAATCCCTATCAAAATCTCATAGTAAAATCACTGAAGGGAAAAATTTTGGTCTCTTCTGCTCTTATGTCGTGATGACGTATTTCTTACCATTTATTCTTTGTACGTAAAACTATGTCTCCAGTGGAGAAATAAATAGGTTTTAAAATTTAAAAAGTTTTTTCTATTCGGCCACACAACTGCTAAAGCATGTTTACACACACACACACACACACACACACACACACACACACACACACACACACACACACACACACACACACACACACACACACACACACACACCAATTTGTTTGTTTGTTTGAACCTTTCACAATTCCAAATCCTTGAATAGAACTGAACAATATTTGACCACATGTTCTTTAGCACTTATAAAGATTTATAACTCCATTATAATTGCTAAACAATTTATAAAAAATTATAGATAGTAAATTCATAGTCTGAACACCCTTTTCCGCATCAAAACATATTTTTACTGAATCGATCATTTTATTAGAATTGTGCAAGTTTTCAATGATAATATTCATTTTAATTCGTCTTTTATTTAAAATTTAGATTTTTTAAGTACATTTGATTAACGTTTTTGCTACGAATTTCAATTTAACCGAGAAGAATCTGTAACACTTTTTCAATCCGGACCAAACAATAAAAATTCAGAACTATCCTGGCTAAACCGACATATTAGATTTTACATAATCTGATCATTTTAGTTTTTAAGTAATGCTAAGAGATCGTGAGTTTGAGTTACGTTTTGATGAATGGCCAGTCACTCTTTACAATGCGAAACAATACGATTCCACTTAGAATGGAAGACGGAAAGTCTGTAGCAAAAGGAAATGTGAATTCACTCTTATCTGGACGATCCGTTATTTATTGTTTAAAGAATAAAGAATAAACAGTAACAGGAACTAAGCAACTATTATGTGGTTTGGGTACTGAAACTGGTGCGGAATAAAATGACAAAATGTGAAACCTTATTTCTTCTCTAAGCATTAATTGTAATCATAATTATTCATTAATATGTGCCAGAATTTTAAGCTGGAAACAGCTGGTTATTTTTTTTTCAAAAAATTAATTATTTCTAAGAGTAATAATTATTATATTTTTTAGTAATCAGATTTTTACTGGTTATTTCTAATATATATAAGTTAAAATTGTAATAAACAAAGGAACAGAAGCAATTGCGGAAATTTTTCTTATTTCTGTAATCCGGTTACCAGGCATCTTGGATTAGTCCGAGAAAATCCAAATTTTGATTGTTAATCATGGATTTATTCTGATATTCGATTGTCAGCATCAGATTTATTCTGGATTTTCACTCAACGTTTCGTTTTGTTCGAAATTTCATTTATATATAAGGAGTTCAAATTACAGAATATATTAGCTATATTTAATTTTCAAAAAATTTGGAGATGCCGTTTTAAATTCCCAGCTGCTGTTCTAATTTATAAATTCACCAAATATCACTGATTATACAAAACAATCCTTGTTTTTAATTCTTTCTCTCGAATTGAAAATGCATTCCAGATTTCAATAATATATAAAGAATTCAAATTATAAAATATTAGCTGCATTTAATATTTAAAAGATTGAGTGAAGTTATTTTAAATTCCCAATTTTTGTAATAATTTATAAATCCACCAAAACAGCTCGGTTAATACAAAACAATCCTCATTTTCAATTCTTCATCCCGAATCAAAAATGCATTCCAAATTTGAATAAAAGATCTTTTTTATTCATAAATAAATAGTTATGATAACTAGATAAACTCGCCTAAAAGCAAATCTCTGAGGAATTATGCTTCCCAATTATACAAATAATACAATTGCGCTAATGTAGTCGCTATGAACCAGTAGATCTTGAAGAAATTATAATAAAAGCAATAGAAAAATATATTATTAATGCTCTTTTTATATCTTCGAATACATATTTATTTTTCTTTCATTTTTGAATATAATTTTATCTAAAGTAAATATATATATATATATATATATATATATATATATATATATATATATATATATATATATATATATATATATATATATATATATATATATATATATATATATTAAAGACTATATCTAATTATATTTTAAATGTGCTACTGATTTATAAGTGTAATTTGGAGCACGACATTCAATATTACTAAATGATATGACATTCAATTCACGACATTTTTTTTCAAATAAGAAAAGACATCAAAATGCTGAATTGATCAATTTAAGAGCTCGCGAGTTGAGTAGGAGTTTGTAACTGGATTTCATTATTTTGTAAGAAATTTATTAAAATAATTAACTATTTCTTTGTTTCACAATTTTTATTTTCTCTTTTGATTTGCATATTTTTGGAGAAATATTTTCAATATTCCTATACTTCTACAAGCAATAGTAATGAATGATTGCCAAGGTTCCTGAAAGTCCTGGATTTAAGATAAGAAAACTCTAGGTAAAATTTTAAGCAATACCGAAAAAGGACTGCAGAAAACACGAATAAAATACCGTTTATAACCGTCTTCGATCCTAATTAGCAGCAAGTTAACAGCCGGCGTCCCGGGTTCGAGTCCCGGTTTGGCCATGGTTGTTCTTCCGTTGTTCTATCTGTGAGATGTGTGAATGTGCCCTCTTGTGAAAAGGGGTTGTGCAAGCGAATGAGTGATGCGTGAATAGCAAAGTCGTATTCTTGGCCCTAGTTGGCGCTACTATAAAAACAAGAGACGCTCTCCCTCCGGCTTAAAATCGCTGTCTTCAAAACAGCGAGCTTGTCCGTGGCAAGCGCCATAAGAAACAACAATAACAATTTAACATCTTCAAATGATAAAATATAAGAAAAATAATAATAAAAAGAAATGATAAAATATAAGAAAATATCTAACTCTGGGTTTCGTATTTTTTTAATTTTATCCCTTCAGTTATCAAAAGTTGCATCCTAGATAATTATCAAAAAAGTAGGTTTCATGTTAAATGCTCATATGCCAACTATGTTTGAATTTAAATACTGACAAAAAGGGTGAATATCCCAGATTGGAGCTCTAAAAATTCTAGATAAAAAGATTTTGTAGGACTCGAAAATGGATGCAGAAAAACTGATCCATAAAAGAGGTTTTAACCTTCAATCGACACAAATCAGCAACAAGCTAACATCTACGAATGATAAAATATACTTGCTAAGAAAATATCTATCTGAGGGTCTCGTATTCTTTAAATATTTTATATCCCTTTAGTTATCAAAAATTGCATCTTAGATAATTATCAAAAATGTTAGTTTCATGTTAAATGCTCATATACTGATCATGTTTGAATATAAATACTTACAGAGATGGAGAATATCCCGAATTGAAGCTCTAAAAATTCTAGATGAAAAATTTATTAGGACTCGAAAATGGATGCAGAAAAACTGATCCAAAAAAGGAGGTTCTAACCTTCAATTGATCCAAATCAGCAACAAGCTAATATCTACGAATGATAAAATATACTTGCTAAGAAAATATCTATCTGAGGGTCTCGTATTCTTTAAATATTTTATATCCCTTTAGTTATCAAAAATTACATCTTAGATAATTATCAAAAATGTTAGTTTCATGTTAAATGCTCATATACTGATCATGTTTGAATATAAATACTTACAGAGATGGAGAATATCCCGAATTGAAGCTCTAAAAATTCTAGATGAAAAATTTATTTGGACTCGAAAATGGATGCAGAAAAACTGATCCAAAAAAGGAGGTTCTAACCTTCAATTGATCCAAATCAGCAACAAGCTAACAACTTCAAATGATAAATTACACCGGCTACGAAAAAAGTATCCATCTCGGGGTTTCGTATTCCTTCATTATCTAATATGCCCTCATTATCAAAAAGTGCACGTTTCATGTTAAATGCTCATATGCCCACCACCTCCGATTGAAACTCTGACAGAGAGAGAAAGGGTGGTGAAAATTTTTTTCTTAATTTCATCATCACGAAAAGCGTCGGTGAATGAGGGGGTGGTGGGGTGGAGGCAGAGAGTGCAGGAATGCCTTCCATTAATGAAAGCCGCTGATTCGTTGAAGTGTGACACGCTGCATAAAGTAAGAATGATGGGCGCAATTAGTGTAAGTGGTGGCCTTGTGAGGGTAGGGTTACAATCACCCATTCTAGTGAAAGAGACACGTTTTCTTCCTTTTGAGATGGGGTGTTCAATAAATAAGTTCTTCGGAGGGATGGTGCGCTGCCACAGGGAGAAGGACTCAATATTCCAAGCTTTTGTCCGTGGAACAGTGGAATAGACATGTGTACAGTAGTGAAGTCAGAACTGTCAAAGGATTTGACAGTGAAGTTTGTCAGAACTTCTGCAGAAGATAATGCACTGAACTACTGGGAAAATACTGACAGCTTTATTATCAAAGTAGCTGTTCAAAGAAAGACTCTTTCAGTCCAAAATAGATTTTTTCAAAATATTTTTAAGTTGAGAAAATCAAATATTAGTTTATATATATATATATATATATATATACATAACAGTATCTCTTAATCTAATTTAAATCCTAATTAATTTCATTATTTTTATCTTACTTTAGCCATATTAATTTCATTCTAAAATGTTCTCTTATTTCCTGTTCCAATTCCCACTTTTTATTTAATAAATAAATCGAAGTTTTAAAATTTCAAAAATATATATATATTCAATACAAAACAATCCATTTTCTGCAATTAAAAAAAAAATTTTTTTTCCAGAGAATGGTAAATACAGTAGCGTTTAAAAACCTTTTGGAAAAAGCGCATTTTAAAAATTTAAAGGCTCATAACATCATAAGTATCTGCAGTAACAGCATAAAGTTATACATAATTTAAAAAAATAATTTAATTAAAAGTATAATGCATTGTTACTTATAGCACTTGCCGTAGACAAGCCCGCTGATGAAGTCACCGATTTTAAGGCGAGTTTGCGTAGCAGCTTCTAAGGGTCAAGGCTCCTGAGCATCAGAGGGCTGAAGTCTGACTTCTACCTCATATGAAGATAACACTCACACACTCGCTTGCAAAACCCCTTTTTACAGGAGGTCTCTCTCAGGCACCTCACAGATAGAGCACAGAGTAAAGAACAACCAGGCCCGAACTAGAACTCGACCCCGGGACAGCCAGATCGCCGGGAAGACGCGCTACCCCTATGCCAGGATGTCGTCATTGAGTTATATTCAATTGTCATTACGTTTTTTTAAAGTTATAGCTAAACAAATCGGGGGGGGGGGAGCTAAGCTTTGCTTTCACTGATAAAACTTAGCTTTTTGTTCATTTGAATGTAACCAATGCGCATAAATGTATAGATTGCCAGAAACGTGGCATCTTGCTATCAATACAATTCAACAATTGATGCCATGTTTTGGAGCAGAAAGAAGGCTAATTTTTTTCTGTAAGTTTGGTGATTGCTATCAAATTAGTTACCATTTTTTTTCCATTTTGTGAGAAGTAAAAAAATAAAAGAAATTGCAAAAACAGTTGACGCTGTAAAATTAAACTATTGCATGAACAAGGTTTTAGTCATAATTAAAAATAAAATCAGATAGATAATTGGTAGAAATCTAACAAAGGGAGGTATTTCTAACTCTTTAAAATATATCAGGAAATTCAATTACTAGGTCTTTTTTTTTCCATAGATAATGCAGAATTTATACTGTTTCATTAGGATTCAACTCTATATCATGTTGCCACAGTATGTAAACTTTGGTTTCAAGGCAATCATAACTCAGATATCAACCTAATCGAATCTCTATGGAGCTGAATAAAAAAACATCCGCACAAAAGAAGTCAATAATAAAATCCAATTAATTAAGGCAATAATGCGTTCATGGTAACACATTATAACAGCTGAGGAACTAAAAACATTGATGAACTCCAAGGACGGCGCTTCTAGGTCGAATTGATATTGATATTAGTTGCCATAAGTGAGAATTTTTTACATACATTGTTCTAACTTTTCCTCTTTCTTCTTTAGAATTGCTGTTCTAATACATATGCCAGTTCTAAAAATTATTCTATTAAAAATTATCTTCAAAATAATAAATAACTTTACGGTATTCCTCTTTATAAAATTGCTGTTATAAGCCACCTAATCTCGAAAATGCGTTCTTCCCATAAAGATTTCCACAATTTCTGATCACTATTGAATATATATATATATATATATATATATATATATATATATGAATTCTTATATTATTGCATTTCATAGAAAATGATTTTCAAAAAAAATTTCATATTATACACAAGTCCAAGTAAATTCGTCAATCAAAGAAAATATTCAGTTATATTTTATAAATTACAGATATATAAACTTAAAACAAATGCTCAAAAAATATATGTATGCGTCTGCTTAAGTATTGATAGACATGTTTCAAAAATTAGCTTTAATCCCTATATTTAATATTGAGAACCGATATAATAAAGACAACATTACGTATTTTACTTGCTTAATAGTTAAAAAAGATGATCCTTTTTTTTAAAAAAAAATATCTCGTAAATACATTATAAATAAAGGAGGAAATAAAATGAATATATAATTATAAGTACTATTACCATATTTAATTGCTTAATTTAAAACCATTTTTAATATATGGCATCAATTTACTTTCGGATAAAAACTATTATGATATCATTTTATATTAATGATTATTAAATTAACATAATTGTCTAGTGATAAACGTAATTTGCCGCAACATAAAATATTTAACCGCATAAACACGGCGAAGAATATCGTGATCCAGGCCGCCTATCATCATCACATATCAGACGATATTTAAATTGGAACAGACAGGTTTTCTTAATGGCTCACTTGGTGATGATGTACCTCGATAACCTCAACATCCGAACAAGTTCGGGAAGGAGCGGGGGGGGGGGATAAAATAATACAATCATGCAACAGCCGACCCCATCAGTCTCGAGTAACATTTTGCAGCGCGAAAGAGATAAGGCACCCTAACCGAATTTCAGGAAATGTTGCAGCAACAAACGCCCACGCCCAGGATGAAAGAAGTTTCGCTTTTCCGGAACTCTCCCGCAGACCGAAGTTTTCCAAGTGACTCAGGATTTCTCTCTGTGTGTTAGAAGAGAGAAGAAAAAAAAAAGGGAAGATGGAATACCGGGAAGCCACAAAAGATTTTCAAAGGAAATAGGAAAAGATGAATCAGCTGGGATTGTCCCCATTCAGACGATGTGAGCGGATGGTTATTGGATACACTGGCTGTGGTCAACCGAAGAGAAGCGAGATGGTGAATCCATGAAATCGAATATGAGAAGTGGGACAAACTATGACTATTTGATTTTGGCCATCAGCCAATAAGAAAACTGGGTGGGGTGGGGGAGGTATTCCCATGTGTTACTGATTCAAATTGCAAGAATGACGACTCAAAGGAAAATACGGGCCAAATAAACAAACAAACAAACAAAACAAAAAAACATGTAAAAAGTTTATGCAAATTTTTTTTGAGAGAAAATAGTATAGAAAAGTACGAACGGAAATTAAATAGGTTTATTTTCGATACATGGCATGTTTTCTCCACCATCATCTTCTGTAACTTCAGGGAAAATTTGTTGACAAAGTTATAAAATAAATATCAATAATAAAGGATTTCACTGGAGACTTGCATTTTCTTAAATAAGTTTTATCCTAGTTTTTAAATTATTTGCTGTGAGCTTTTCACTGGTTAATTTTTTCGGTTAACCAGTGAACTGATTTAGCCGAGTATACTCGTCATGGAAAAAGTACAACATTTTGAGTTATGACGAATTTATTCGTCGGGAGTAATAAGTTGCGATAATTTGAGGTTTGAATTACAATATTAGTAAAAAACTCAAACATATTCGTAAATTTCAAGATGCTTAAAATATTTTGTGACCAAGTAAAAATCAAAGGAATAAATAAAAGATTATTAATAATTATTAGAAAAAAGCCCGCATATAATATGAATTGTTTTTGCATTGCTGTGTTGTATTAGTCATCCAATTTTTTTGTTTCTTTTCGTTCAAATGCAAAAAATGTATGTTAGTTCAAGTAAATATATAAATGGGATTATTGAAATAAAAAAAAAGTAATTTCATTACAAAATAATTTTATATTATGCATACTCTGTTTTTGACGAGTGTACTCGTCATCGCTAAATTTTTTCGACACAATTTAGATACGCATTTTCCGAAGAGATCAAAACAGTTAAATGGTTAATGAGTTTTTTAAAGTTTGCTCTAACATTTTATTGTTAATTCAAAAATTTTTTATTCCTATATTCTCTTCCATCGGGGGGGGGGGGGGAGGTCAGAAATGAGGATGAGAAATTTCTGAAAAGATGGTTGGTTCTCGCCACGATGGTGGGTACAGAAAAGGTAGGGATAGGTTATTCCCTATCGATGATAGGACATGCTCCCATGGGAAGGGTTGTACTGTGGCCGGTGATTGCCTTAACCACAGTTCCCACCAATGTTACTGTTGCAGAGGTTCAATCAATCAATTTTAATTCGAACGCCTTTAATTAGGTGGGACTTAGTAGCCTGTGTGCTTATTCTTATGTTCTGCAGGTTTAAGATTTTATTTTGAGCAACTGATGCTTTTCATTTATTTTAGATATTAGAACTTGATTTAAGTTTTTATTCTTTGTGTAGAAGTGGTAACTCATTATTAAATAATGAGATATTTTAGTATAAAGTTTTAATTTAGATTCTATGTTTAGGAAAGCAAGGTCAAATTAAATAGTTCTGCCATGAAATTAATATTATCACTAGAGTAAATAACTGACTTTCAAATCAGAACTATGCTGGGTTTTTTTTAACTTCATATGTTTTTAAATCCTAATTCTATATTTATCGAGGAAATTAACTATTAAATAATATTAAAATCAAAAACAGTTTTCAGACTGAAAAATTTTTTATATACAGAAACAGTTTCACCTAACCTTTAGTAATTATTTAACCGAATGAAAATAATTAGTGTTTTCAGTAAGACAGGCCTTGAATTTGACATCTTTGCTGTATACATTGAAATATTAAAAAATATAATTTTAAAGTTCATTTGAAATGTCCTCAATAAATGTGAAGAATTTAAAGTAGGAAAAATAAAGAAGCCGAAGAATCTATTGAAATCAAATACGCGATGAGAATTTCTCATTTGATATTTTTAGCGTAGTCGGCACATTTTTAATTGAATAAATATTCCAAGAAATGAGCTGAATTGCAAATTCTAATTCAGCAGTAGAATGAATAAAATGGAGGGAATTGGAATAGCATTAATAGCATGAGAATCGCCACGGGGTATATAACAGAATTATTTCAAAGCTATGACTGGAAAATAATATAAAATTTCAGACATAACAAATAATGATTTTACAACTGAATACAGTTTTTTTTAAATGCAAAACAAAACTGCAACATATATAATTAGCACGATAGAATATATAAAACACTCATCATAAAATACTCAAGCGGTTCAAAACTGTAATTCATATTTTGCACAAATAAATAATTTCAAACAATTTTCAAAAAAAAAAAAAAAATTGTTGTAATCAATAAAGTAAAATCTAGAAATAAAAGTATAAAAAAGAATGATTTTTCTTGTACTCAATTGAATATATTATAAAACTATAAAAAAAATTATTTCATTGAAATAAGTTTCGGTTTATGGAAGTCAGAAATTCTAAACAGCTCTTTTATGACATAATTACATTCCTCATCATCAAAATTTTACATTGATACAATATTTTCAGAAATTTTCGATAATTTCAATCTATGGTTTGTATCTAAGATTTTTGCCCCAATAAAAAAAATAATGAATCAGAAATATTTGCTAACAGCATTAATTTATGAAACTTTCTTTTCAATTTCTGTCTCCATTTAAATAATAGAAATATTTCAATAAATATAAGAATTTAATCGAAAAAAAAATCTGGAGATATTTGAGAGTAAATTCTTGTTCAAGAAGTAATGTTCTTCACCATTTAACCATTTTATTCATTTTTCACATCACTTCTGTCGTACATTCTCCGCTAATTCTTTCGAAACTTTTTATTCTTAACGAACAAATTCGCCATATTTTATTCAGTTGAAGCTTCTGCACGAATTTCTGAAGAAGGGAAGTTAATACCATAACAAAACATGGGAGAAAAAGAGGGAGGGAAGTTTATTTCCAACAATCCTTTGCCAGTGAAGCCAGCAGGAAGCGTTGCCATTCGGAGTTTGAAAATAAAACAAACATCCATCGCCCGAAAACGACCAGAAGACACCATCATGCGACCGAAATATACAGTTAAGAAGAATCTAGAAAGGAAAAAAAAAAGAAAATGGCTCACGAGTCTGGAGGTGCGAATGGCTTGGCTGAGGAATTATGGGCAAAACGTGCCTGATGGCTGACACCCGAGATTTTGCTCCAACGACGCTATGGATCTCGAATACTGAGTCATGCGTGGAATGCGTTAACTCTACAGCGCTGTCCACTTTTTTATACATTAAAGCAGGCTATGAAATATGACATAGACACACTTTAAAGTTATTAATAAGACTCACAAATTTGCCCGAGGTCTTAGTTAAGACAGTACTGCAAGCTTTTATATCTCAAATGGCACGAAGGAAATTTTCAAGTTTTAAATTCATCTTTCTGAGTTGAACTGGTTTTCCATAATTATGATCACATTTTTTTTTGTTTAGCTTTTTGGTGCACTTTTCCTTAATTGCAGTTGGCCTATTTAAAGCTTTCTTACAAGAAATACATTGAATTAATAACTGAAGAAATGTGCTGGGATTCGAGAATTTCTCAAGAGCGGTTCAATTGGTCTTTCTTCTTGAAACTATCATATGAACTAGTTAATAAATAATAAATTTTTTAAATGATATTTCATTACAAATGAAACATGGAATAGCGTGTTATAATATTATTTTTTATGAAGAAGTCAATGCATTTATATAAATATCATATTTATAAAACATTTAACAGATAACAAGATGATAATTATAGAATAAAATGATGTATAAAATATTTGCAACGATAAAATACGACAGTGTCACGAACGAACAAGGAATCGCCAAGTAAAATTTAGCAATAATATAAGTTTATTAGCTAGGAAACAATTTGTAACATACTTACAACTTGTGGATTTCAGAATTGATACATTTTAAAAATATTCAAGAATATTTATTTAAAATTTTAAAAACGCCATTTGAAATGATTTAAAAAATAATAAACAAATAATAATTAGAATCTTGTTCCTAAAATTATCTATCTTTTCCAGTATTCTAACTAGAGAAAAGTCTATTAACAGTCCGATGCTCTATCCACTGAGCCAAGAACTCTGCTAACCAGCATTTTTATCTGGCAATATTAAAGATCAACGTGAACTTATTCAGTCAGTACAACAAAAGTATCCACTCAATTTTTTTTTATCTTCTTAGATGATTGATTGTCATTTCGCAATACATTACTAAACAGAAGATTCTCATGTAACTTAATTCCATAGAAGTACTAACAATGGTTACTAATCAATCAACAAGCGGGCGAATGAAACTGATATTGTTTTACAAATTTTGCCATTGTTTTATCATCGATTATTATAAATAATGGATGATCTCAAATGAATTGTTGTTGCCAGGTAATAAATATCTGCTAAAAGTTTACGATAATTATTGAGAATCAATAAAAAAACCTTCCGAAAAATAAAAATACGCAACTTTTAACCAAATGTTCAAACATATGGCAATAGAAAATTTTAATAACTTCATCAAGAAGTCAGTGCTCATACGTGGTTAAGTGAGTTAAGGCATTGATTGTTTTGTGAGTTCATTGATTGAAGCTGTAAATTTGGGTAAGTAAGTAAAGTAAAGAGTTCTGAGTATTTAAATCATAGATTTTTACATTCACATTTCTAAGATTATTTGAATTCGGGTATCTCAGAACGTTAGAAAGCGCAAATTTCTCTTTCAAAAATAAGAAAAATTACATACCTTTTCAGAAACCGCAATGACAGCCCATTGCCTTAAGGGGTTGATATACTAAAGAGTGCCGGCCTAGTTGATAGCTATTAAACAAACGCATGCTTTACAACCTTTGTAGGTTATAAAAAAAAAGCTGCCTTCCCCAATGCCATCTAGGCGAGGAAATAAAATGAGAAAAGCACATCCCTCGGCTATTCAATCAATCACATTTAATGAAAGGGGTAGAAATTTCGCAATGATATCAGGCGTTTAGGCACCAGTCATAATTTTCTTGAACGGTCGTTTGGGGTTTTCGATAATGACAGAATTAAATAGCATTATTCAAATTTTCTAGCACAAAAGTGTAAATACTTCTATTTGAATTAAGACTTTATAATAAATTTCTTTTTATGTACTTTAATGCGTAGTATTAAAAGATTTTTTCCTTTAGATATAAATATAGACTAATAATCTTATACAGATCTCATAATAGACCTTTAAAGCTAATGTAGACTTCAGACCACAAAGCCATCAAAGAAAATGAATTAGCAAATCATTGTTTGCAAAAAAAAAAAAACTCCAATTAGATGTTATCTGAAGATTTAATTAATTTGATCAAGAAATAAGAAATAAAAAAATATCAGAACTTTAAAACAACATTACGGTCAAAACTTTCACCAAATAATCTCCTTTCTGGAAACCGAAATATCTCGTTTTTTCTAAACTTTTCTCACAAAAGAAAAATTATTCAGATGTAGTATATTGCTCTTCTGTATGGTTAATTGTGATTTAAATTGCTTTTGGAAATCTTCTGCTGGGAAATCAAACTAAAGAATACATCTTGTTCAAAATATTAAACAATAAGGGACCACTTTCGAGAAAACCTGAGAATTGTCCTTTTGTCCTTTTCGTGGGTCTTCGATCAATCGAAGTTGTCAAGTAAGAAAACTAATAACATTTCCTCGGTTTTTTTTATTTAATATTTCTTATCCAAAATATTTAAAAATACGTTATCAACTTGAAGCAAATCTGGGAAATGTCTTTTTGTCCTTTGCAATGGATATTACATACCACATCTCATCAATCAGAGTTGCCAAGCAAGAAAATAACTTACATTCTCTCATTTTTAAAAACATTTCAAAGCCAAAACATGGACCAAAATCGAGCTTTGTCCTTTGAGTGGTCTTCGATCAATTGGAGTTGTCAAACAAGAAAATCAATTACATTTGTCCATGTTTTAATAATATTTCCACCCAGCTTAATAAATAATGCAATCCAAAGTTACTTAAAAGTCTTTCTTTAATACAGACAAAGCAGCTAAAAGCAAGCATAAGGCTTAGATATCGCACAACTCAATTCAATTCGTTCACTGCGTTATTTTAGAATTATACATTGCGCAGATATATATACCTAAACTGCATGCCTCAGAGGAGCTTGTATAAAACTTCATATAGATCTAAAATCAGGGATGGTTAGGAAGAAAAGGCAGCCATTTAAGGTCACTTGGCTGCAAAGCATGGCAGTTAAAAAAGTGCCATAAGCCTAGTTGTCAAATAGTTAAATTTGCAAGATATAAAAATACATGAAATGTACAATATCAGGATGAAATGTACATTCTGCAGAGTATATTTGATCAGGTTGTTATCCGTTTCATTGCTTTTACTTAGTTATTACAATATTTATATACACTGTCTGTACTTATAAACGTATTCTTGAATAATATTGTGCACAAATTTGGAAACCGTGTAGTCATGAATCCTAATCAGTATTTAAATAAAAAAATAAATACATTTTTACAAAATAAAAAAATAATTAATCTAAATTTAATCAGTAATATATCGATCAAGTAAAAAATATATTTAAATGTGAAACTAAATCGACCAGTTTGTTAAAAGAGAGACTTCGAAATACTGAAGCCCACCGCTATCCACAATTATTATGGCAGAATCATATGCTAAATTTCATTCATCTACTTTATTGAGTTTCCACTCCCATTGGATCAAATCTCAAAATTGAGAATGAGGTTACCTCTCTACGATGTGGGACGTACTTCCCACTGGAAGGGTTGCACCGTGACCGGTGATGGCCTTTAGGACTCAACCACAGTTCCCGCCTGCGTTGGTGTCGTGGTCATCCGGTTATTCAGTTTACTGAATTTCCAAGTTATCATGTTCATTTGCATATAAATAGAAGCCTATGCTCATTTTGTCCAAATTTAATATAAACTTAATAATTCTGACGTAGAGATATCTTTTACTTGTTTAGCTTATTGTGCTTTCAGTTATCATACTCCCAAATAAAAAAAATAACTAAAATAACTGACAGATGCAATTTTTGCTCGAACTCGGGAAGATCTGAAATGTGAAACGATTCGTCAAACCCTCGTAAGCAGAATTTTATTTAAATAAAAAAAAGAGAATAAAATCCTTTTTTTCCGTAACGAGAACACGGAAAGGTCCCGAATTTTTCCAATCGGGGGACTCAAAATCCAACGCTTCGCAAAGCTGCTTATCGTTTGGGAAATTCTTAATTGAAGGAAAGGCAGGAAGGATTTCATGAGGATAAAAAGAGCCAGCACGTGCAACGGACTAGGAACGTCTCGTTAGAACTGATAAAGTTTTATCTGCCTTGAAATGGGTGGCCATTAATCGAACGTGTTGCTGGTGATAGGAGACTCAACATGTTCTTAAAAACACATTGGAGACTTGAGCTTCAGAGATTACAACTATGATTAATAAAAAAAAAAGAATGATTCATTTAATATATATGTATATACAGTTCAAATTTTTCGAAAAAGATTCTCATTAAGAAATATTTTAAAACTTCTATAAAAAATCTGGCAGCACGTAATATTTTATTTTATATTATCGTTTGAAAATAATTTGCTTTTAATAAGATAAGAATTTAAATTTTTCCAAGATGGCGAATACAGTTACTGTAATAAAAAAATTTGACGAGCAGAAAAAAATTAAAAAGTTTTTAAAGAAACTGCTTATTAAATAAGAGAATATTTCAGTGGTATAAAGTATTTAAGAAGGTCGAGGATCGATCAAAGATGAATCACTGAATCAAGTTCCTCAAACACTTTGTGTAATCATCAGCATAGGGAATAGGTCAAAGAATTAATATTTAAGGGTTGTTTTTTAACAGTTAGAGACATAATTCAGCAAATGAAAGAAAAGTCGACAACACCTTGAATTGTGTGGAAAAAAACTTATCATCTTAGCATACAATACTCCTCCCCCCCTTTTCTCAGTGCCGTTATTAGTCATGAATATTTAACAATAAATAAGTAAATAAATAAAATAAAGCTTTGCAAGCTCCGTATTCACCAAATATGGCACCATGTGACTTTTTTTTTTTACTTCCACAATTGATATGCCATTTCAGCCCCTCTTTTCCTCAACCAAAGTTTAAAAACAAAACACATTTTTATTGATTTTAAATGAGAAACACATTTTTATTGAGCTTAAATGAGAATTTTAATTTAATTCTCATTTAAGAAATTTTATGTAGCAAATATTAAAAATATTTGCTACATATCAAATATTAATAATATTTTTTAAAAAAATATTTTTTACTGCTCAGCATCTTTAAGAGAATTGTTTACAATATCTCACATATTAAAAATGAAATAAATAGTCATTTAAACAACATAACAATAAAAAAAGTCGCAACCTTTTTTTTAATATCTTATAAGTATTCAAAAATAAAAATTTATCCGCGTTGTTTACTTGAAACTGAATTATCAAATCGGAAGAAAAAAAAAGGAAAAAAAAAGGACGGGAATGGAAAATAATTTAACGAACCTGAAATATCCCGGCAAAAACTGCCGGATTTCAGTATCACATCACTCGGATTATCTATTCGATTTCAAACATTCATTCACTTTTTCATTCTTTAAGTTCATTTTCTCCTGAATTCGCCAATTTTTTGTTGTTGCTGTTTAATTAACTTTGAGTGTTTAAAGCATTTTTCTTAGATATTAATTTTTTTAAAAAGTTTTTATAGTGGCATTATTTGAATGGCATAACAAATTTAAACTAATATTTTATAAGCCTGCTTCTTTAACAATAACATTAAATGAGATATTTCTAAATGTGACGAAGCGAAAGCATACTAAACATTAAGTCTTTATCCAATAAAATATTTTCTAAAAGTACTTTTCTAAGAGAAAGTATAACCATTATTTATATTTTTTCGCTATTTATGATGATGTATCCCACATTAAGAATTGTAACTCGTTTCGATGAACATTGTGGTGCAATCAGAAGACTTTTTAAATCTGTGATGAAGCCTCATTTGAATTTCATAGAAGAGTTATTGAAGCAGCAAGGGAAAAAAATCTGTCTAGAGTATTAAAAAGAGAGAGAGAGTGAATCGGCGATCTAGAAGATCTATTTGATGCAGATTACAGTAAAAGTTTATCTTCAAATAAGAATTTTATTATTATCATTTATTTTGTTTATTTTTTATACTCAGTCAATCTTTCAAATTCAAAATGAAATATTCATTTACTTTCGGCCCATTATATATTCCACCAAGAAAAAGTTAAACGAGAATCAAAGACACGATAATAAAATCAAAGACAAACAAGAATCAGTAATCTCTAAATAATTCTTTTTTCTTCCAACAAGTTCTAAAATTCCAATCTTCTAAGTCGCAACTCAAACCATTCTAACACTCTGTAAACGATTTCACACAACAAACAAAGCGCATCATTCCCATTTCAAAACGAAATCTTTGTTTCCAAAAAAGAAAAAAGGAAGAAAAAAACAAAAACGTTCTTGAAGTATGTTCATTTTGAACAAACCAAATGCTTGTAAGAGGCGACGGACAACCAATGAAGTGAAAGTCAACCCCCGGAGCTGAAATCCCTCCCCTCCTTATTTCTCTTATGGGGCGGAAGCGCACCCTCATCGATCACGTGACACCCCGAGCCATTTAAGCAGGCGGGGGAGGCAGGGGGTCTCTAGGAAAAATGAACAACCTTCTCCCCCCCCCCTCCCCGGAACTTTTGCAGAGATTGATGATCAAGCAAAAGCAGCAGATAGAGAAATAAGATTTATACGGTAAGGCGACACCCCCCTCCTTCGTTCTAGAAATCAATACCTCACCCCCCCCCCCGCGCTTTACTTTCCCTGTGTGTAATGTCTTATAAATATTTAAGCAGGCACATATAAATTATGGTTTAGACGAAGTTACAACATTCAACCTAACACCCATTAGAAGAAAAAATTAGATTTTTTTTGCGATTAATTTTAGAAAAAAAAAAGATATTGCATTTGTAATAGTTTACAATATTTAAGAATATTATTATTTTATTATTAAATTATCTTTCTAGAAAATTTAGCTAAAAGAAGTAATAGAAATTCACAAAATGGTATACTCCAATTCAAGGCATTATTGAGGTAAAAGTTATACAATATGAAAAAAATTACAGCTATTAGTAATTATTTCTATAGCATAGTTTTTTTCTAAATAAGTTTGCTTTCTTGCAATAAACTATATCAAGCAACAAAAATTCTTATAAACTGTGGAGAATTAGAAAACGCAAAAAGTTACTATCTTTATGAAATTACTTTTATTACATGAGTTTTCTAAAAAAAATAAGTAAAAAAGTTTACAAAATGATATTCACAAATTCAAAACATTATTGAATTTGTGAATATCATTTCAATATATATTCAATTGAAACAAGTGTTATGCAATATGAATTAAAGAACAATAGCTGAAAATTATCTTTTGCATCGTCTTATACAAGGAGGTTTGCTTTCCTGCAATAAACCATACCAAGCAACATAAGCTCTTTTACACGGTGTAATATTTGAAAGTCCGATACTTTATTTCGTTAAAGCGGGGTGGAGGTGGGGTGGATAATGAAATTAAGCTTAATGTATACTACGCCAAAAATTTCAAATGTAAGTTCTGTTTAATACTACTAGTTGCCTTTGGTGACCAGCAAATTCGCAGGGAATATTGACTAACGTTCTTATGCTTTACTTGATATTCATGATTCCCTCAAGAAAGTATTTAAAAAAAATTGTTTGTTACTTTTTCCTTTTTTTTTTCTTTCTAATTTCCAACAATATATTGTGGTTCTGAAATTCAAAAAGTTTTCCCTGTTTCATCAAATATTTAATCGCTTGATTTTCTTCCATTATTGAAAGCTATGGAAAAAGAATTCTGTTTAAATCTGTGCAGTTTATAAGAAGAATAAAAAACTTGAATTTAAAATACTTTAAAATTTTGAAGATGGATGAACTACTAACATTTACAATTTTAATAATGCTATGATGTTATAGGACTAGTCTCCATTGGAAAAATCATGTTCACAGTAACAGAAACATATAAACGTGATGACTCAAAATCGCAATGAGTTAAATATATATTAAATTTGGCATGAGATTTTGTGAGTAAAATTGTAGATTTATATCAAATTTTTGTTTCAATCGAGTGGAAGAAAACGCATCTAAAATACATATTCGATTTTCGGATGTTACTAACTGCATGCCAGTCCTTAATCGCCAAATAACTCGCCAAGGATAACATGATAGATTCAGTAAAAATGCTAAAGTCATGCCAGAAGTTAATATTTCGAAACAATTGTACGCCAATACCATCTAAGGAGTTCTCTGATATGAAAAGTTTATTATATGAGAAAGTTTTGGAAAGACACTACCACTGCTAAAATATATTTAAATGCCAATTCATACTAATTTTTCGTCAAAACAAATATTTTAAAACAAACTCATGCAGATTTCAAATGTATCGCAATTATTTTAAAGAAACTGACAGAAAAAGCATCAAAAATAAGAAAAATTATTATATTGAAGAAGTGGGGAAAAAATCTACAACTGAGAAGCTCTGGAACTAGTTTTAAATGGTTATGCAATTCTTCCTCTTCTAATAATAACATTATTTTTTGAAAGAATCTCGTTCATAAATCTTTTCTTTCAACAATTTTAAAATTTCACATCATTTCCGCAAAAGCTATATAATTATAGCAATTTTCAAGATTTATTTCAGCAAAAATATTATAAAGGAAAACGAAATCTGGGTTCTACAGAAATAACAAATTTTTCAAAGGAAATCATCAAAATTCTTCAATCGAAAATAGAAAAAAGAGCTGCACGTTTTAACAAAATTAAAGCAACTGTCATTTTGAGGAAATTAAGATGAATTGCTTGGTTTCTAGATAAACCCTTTAATTCCAATAAATTGCCCACTTTGAAAACAATTCCTCAGATTTTCGTGAACAAGTTCACGAAATTGCTACCGCCGGAAGAGTTATTGGGGGGAAATATAACTGAATCTCTGACTACACTAACGAGGAATCCACGAAAAGAATAAAATAGTTTTGCGTTAAGAAAACTAGTTTTAATTTATCAACAAAAGTGAATTTTATTTAATGGAATAAAAATAAAAAGAATAATGTTGAGTATTCCTGTGTGTTTTAAGGGAAAATAGTAAAGTGCAACAACCTGTATATTAGTTATACTGCGTCAAGCAAGTAATTACTCTTCACTAAGGTCAATTCGGGGGGTGGGGGTGAAATTAGAAATCATTTCTGAGCGTTTGAAAGATTATTAAAGTATTAAGAGCTATCAAAAGAAAAGTTATCATTTTTTACATTTAAAATACAATAAGAAATTTAAATTCATCTCTGTATCTATTAATAATAGAATGTTTTTTGACGCTATAGAGATCATACAGTTTGAGACAGAACAATCAAAATTCGGACAGATAATTTGGAAGGTGGAAATGTCAAACTCGGAGCGATCTTTCTTTGAATTTTAAACAATTAAAAATTAGGAGAAATTTTGCAATTTTATTCGCGATAACATTCAAAATTATTATTACCCAAAACTAATTTTTACACCATTTTAAAATTTAAAAAATATCTTTTTTAATTATACAATTTATTTGTTGTAGCATTTTGAAAGGGAGGAATTTTGGTAGTTTTTTAAAAATTATTTTTTGAAGAATTTTAGCAACATATTTCATTCATCGAATGAAATTCAAATCGTTTTCATTGTTTCATTAAATAATTGCTTGCATAATTTGCTTCCTCGGGTTGATAACTAAGGAAAAATTTATTATAAGGAATCCAGAAGTAAAACTGCGGTTCAGTAAAGAACAACTTGTTGCTTGGAATTTATTATTCTTGACCCTTAAATTTGAAATGGCATTATGATGCCATGGAATTTGATTTCATTTGGAACGGACATGTACATAAAAGAGAGACAGATGTAAAACTATTAAATTATAATTTGGTGATGGATTTAAAAAACGTTGTTGATGCAATCATGAATATTCAGTTATTGATAAGACATTTAATTGAAAATAAACGCAATTAGCATTCTTGGCGAATCATTTGGTCGCCAAAGACAGACAGTTTTTATTAATTTCACTTCTTCCGAAACCAGTCTCTTGCAACCACTAAAAATCTCATTAAAATTAAACAGAAGTACTCAGTTGAGGGAAAAAATACTTTACTAAAGTTTCTAATGTGCAGAGTTCTTCAACTTAAGGGTTCTGAACTTCTGGATATTGGTTCTGCTGAAGATAAAGTGGTATTACAGATACAGTTACTAAATCCGGAAGTAACATTTTAAAAAATTTACAGTAATACAAAACAAGCATTTTAAAGCTGACTGATCAAACCTTTAAAATGATTTAATAAGGCAAAGAAAGCCTTGAGCAAATTGCCAAATCAAACAAAACTTTGGAGCAAGCATTGAAACAGAAGTTTCGGAGCTTTCCAGTTTCCATCAGTACAAATAAATAAATAAATAAAAAGATACAAATAAGATGTGTTTTTTTAAAAAAAAATAATGGTTCATGAAACCATTATAAACAAAGAATTAAAACCAGATGTTCAAAAATTTCCCGTGATATCGTATTTCAAAACAATGATTCTTCTTTATTAAGACATCTGTAAATATATTTATTGTTCAATATGAATAGGAATAAAGAATTAAAAATTAACGGATTCAAAAAAATAAAAATCCGCTCATTCACCACCCTTTTTTTTAAATACTCGTTCATTCTCATAGTACTCCTTTTCCCAACGGTTGGCTTCAATATTACTTTTAGATATGATGAAAATTCCAAGACTTGAATCTGATGTTGAGGCTTTTTCTGCTCCTATAAAGTACGTGATAAAGAATCTTAAATTTAATATCTATACAGATTCACAGCCGGCGTCCTCGCCTAGGGATAGTGCGTCTTCCCCGTGCTCTGGGTGTCCCGGGTTTGAGTCCTGGTTTGGGCATGGTTGTTCTTTACCCTGTGTTCGATTTGTGAGGAGTGTGAAATAGCCCCCCCCCCTGTAAAAAGGGGTTGCGCAAGGGAGTGTGTGAGTGTCATATTCTTATGAGCTAGAAGTCAGACTTCTGCCCTCGGGTGCTCAGGGGCCTTTACCCTCAGAAGCTACTGCACAAACCCGGCTTAAAATCGCTGACTTCGTCTGCGGGCTTGTCTATGGCAAGTGCCATAAGTAACAACAACAACACAACAGATTCACAGACACTTGGTTCAAAAATAACATTTCTTTATCGGAACAAATGATTCTGTGAACTGGTTATTTGCTATAGTATAACTTTTCGTTTATTAACGCATAACATTTTTTGTATTTTCAGATGCATAATAAAGACTAAATTTAATAAATGCAAAGAGTTCGAAACCACCTAATATAAAAACTACTTTTCTATTAATATATAAACTTCTTTTTTGAAACAAAAAAATTCTAGAAACTAATTAATTGTTGAAGAAAAACCTATTCTTTTACATTTCTGAAAAATAGTTATTTTTATTATATACAAATTATTTTTTTTATTCTACCATAAGACCAACTACTGATTAAAATACTGGTTTTATGCACTTGCCTGCACCACTGATACAGTATCAGTCCCTTTCTGTCCACAGCTACAATAAAAATATTGCTAACAAAACAGAGATCCATTATGCCTTTTTGGACGTAATTAACAGTGCACTGCACTATCCAGTTTCGCTATTTCATCCTCCAGGGCAACCCGGCTGGCTAACGGGGCTGTCAGAAGCAGTCCCATCCCCATCCGTCTAATCATCGCCTGGACCCATAAAAACCGAGAGACAGTGCTGGCACAACACGATGTCAATCGACACCCTGTCATTCAAGTGTGAGAACTGAAGTGAACTTGGAGTACTCTTCGTCCAGGGTGGTGATGGATAGGGAATAAAAAGTCCAGGGTGGGGCAGAGAGTGACCGAAGACACGACGAACGCTAACAGGAAGAGGATCCAAATGAAAAAAAGAAGAAAGTTTCAGGGCGTGAACCAAATTTCCAGAAAAAAATATTTCTGACATTGAAAAACTTTGTGATTGTGTTGTTGACAAGAACACAAATATTTGTAGAACTTTTTTCACTCCATAAAAAAAAAAATTAACAAATATATGTAAAAATAAAAATCGGTCAATGATTAAGAAAATACAGTTATTGATATTGACTCAATTTTCATTATTAACCACTGGTCTAATGGTTGAAGGCGTCTCTCAGGTGGATGTTATAAAAAGGAAATTGATGATTACGGTTTTTTTTTTCTCTGGCTGTATCCTTAACCTTGATTATTAAAAATAACAACAACAAAAAATTAGTGAACTGAAATGCAATGTTGTAATGAATTGTTCACTGCAATTAGGCTGGTTGAAGGAGATTTTCCTGCTTAATCATTAACTCACGTATTTGAATACTTACGATGAATTATGAAGCATTACATTTATCAATAATTTCAATATATACATTTTAATTAAGATGCCAAAAATTATCTATACATTTCAATAAAGAACAAAAAGAAATCAGTCTAAAATAAACATAATTGGAAATCAAAAATATTATAAAAAATCAGAATGCTTTTGTTTTACTTAACAAGTACACATCTAAGACACCTCTAGGGCCCATATGTGCATCAATACATTATTGTCCATATTCTATTATGGCATCTTTTAAAGTAGAATATTTGTTGTCAATGGCAAGTTCATAAAAATTTCGAAAGTCAACGCATTGTTCTTCACGTCCAGTATACAGCAAATTGCAGTTGTGTTTACCATGTTTTCACCTTCAAAACCCCAAATAAAGATTAAAAAAACATAAAACTGCATCCTCTCGTCAGGAAGAGACAGGCAGCTTGCTGTACCAAACGTGATCTTGATTTTGCAAGAAGTATATCAGCCCTCCTACGTATTACACAAGAGGTCACAAGAAGAACATTTCTCTTGCCTTGGACACATTCCAGCGACAAAATTTCGGCTCAACAGTTTTCATTATCACGTCATCCTGCACTCTCTCCTAATGGCCAGATTCCAAAACATTTCCTTGCTTGCCACCGCTTCTTCATGAGGACGAAAAAGCAAATTGACATTCCAGAAATTCATTGAGAACGATAGTGGTAAGGAAAAAAAAGCACCTTATTGCCGAATTCTCCCATTTGCATATCCATTTCTACCCTTTCTCCCTCCTTCCCTTTTATTTAACACGTTTAAGTGGTCTTTTAACGCTAAACACCCTTCGCTGGATGGATCGCTCGTTCCAGCCTTCCACCCCCACCCCCCAGAGGCAGGAAGAATCAGGAAGCATGCGGAGACAGGGATCTTGCATTCCATCCCACGCATCGAAGCATTTTTTTAGAATCATTGACGGAAGCTTAAATCCTTTCGCGCCTGGGATTTCGTTGTGGTCCCTCATACATATTCCGAGGATGAACTAAGTATACTTGTCTATCCGCATTTGCATCCCCACGTATAAGGCTGCGTTCACATGGAATCGCTATCACAGTTTTATAAAGAAAGAATTTTGTTTAGAATCTCCCAATTTTATGATCCATTTTTATGTTTTTCAAGATTCAAATGAAGTTAAAACAATGCAAAGAGGAATTATTGTTTCTCTGTGTGATGGTTCTGAATGTTCTCCATGGCATAAACGATGTAGGAAGACACATTGCAATTTATAAATAAATAGCTTCTAGATGTCGCTGATGTACACCTAGGAATTGAAATTTATTTTCAAAACATTGTGATAAACTATTGTAAAGTTACTTATAGCGCATAACTAATCTTCCCTGTGTTAGCTTATATTAAAGATCAGTAAAATATTCTTAATGAAATTATGATAGTTATTCTCATTGCTGTTTAAGAGGATTTGAAAGTTCTAATACCATGAGCATACTTGATTTGTCATGAATAATTTTGATTTGTCAAACTCAAGTAAACTTCTTGTATTAACCCTTTCTAAGGCCGTGGGAAGTATGCTTCCCACCAAATTTATCAATCTTTGTATGAAATTATGTAGGTTGGCATAAGTTCTGACAAATTCTTTTAGTAAGTCAGAAGCTTAGATGCTTAAGTTCTTGATCTCAGACAAAATGATGTGTCTTGATTTGTTACTTAATTATTAATTAACCAAATTCATTAATTAATCAAATTAAATTTATCTAATAAGCTAAATGAATCCCTTTTCTTATTCTAATTTCAAGCCTAAAAATATTTTAACATAATATGACTAGAAAAAAAATGGCCTTTTAAAGGGTTAAAACAATTCAAATCAGAAAAATGTGGACACCTCCTTAGCTGATTCTTGATACCATATTTCAAGAAACACCGTGGAGGAGTTCTTACTAATCCAAAGTGACACATTAAACACCAATCAGGTTTTTGTTTCAAATTTGGTATTATCACACTGAATGTATTTATTTTGTTACTTTGCTTTAAATTTTCAATATATATATATATAAGAAAAATTATCGGAAGTTATCTCCGAGAAACTTTGTCATATAATTTACTATAAAGATTTTTACCTTTCTTCCTCTGCAAAAAAACTATGGACTTTGATTAAGGCCTCGAATTCCTTGTATGGTATTGGTGAACGATAGTTATGAAATATAGATCTTTAGCATGAATCTTGCATTTTTACTGAATCTATACCTTAATATATATTTTAGACACTTTTTAGCCTGCCTATTGACACCAAAATTTTATACGAAACTGTAGCTGTTGGTACAAGACAACGTATCGGATTTTATTGATTTGAGCCACTGAGTTTGATTTATTGCGTTGATATAAAGGTGAAAGTACAGAACGACAGATGGACGGTCCTTTGGTACATCTGATTTAAAATTTAATTAGGAATCTAGATTTTAGACGCTAAGCTTGTGTACCAAATTCTATATATTTAGGTTTTTACATTTTATAGCTATCGAGTTCATTCATACTCGAATAGTCAGACAGATAAGACTTTATGTGAATGGTCTTCGTTCAAAATTTGACGAAATCTACAAATTTGGCCGTAACTCCATATACCAAATTGCATCTGTTCTACTTCAAAGCGGTGTGATTTAACGTTTACTCAAACAGGCAAACAGACATAATGTAAAAAATATGTTCTTTGAACGGTGGAAGGCTGAAATCTTGAGTTGGAAGTTTTTGACGATTGCAATACTCTCTCTATGCTTCGTATATGCGAAAATACTGTGAAAAAGTGAAGATGGTAATTTTTCGATTTTGAGCCCCAGAATGTGTGCGATTCAATGTAGCTGCACAGCATTATATGGTCAGAAAGCACAGTTACAAATATCTTTCGTAAAATATCCGAAACATGAGTCTTGATATCGTACCATCAAGTCACCACCACTGACAAAGAGAGGTATTTCGTTTCAATTTACGGACAATCTGGAAGACAGCTACTGCCCAGAAAGCCACAAAAACAAAGCCCTGCCAAATGGCAAAAGGCAGGGAGAGGGGTGGTGGCCGTTGAGATAGTAGAAAAATAATAAGGACCGGCACTTGGAAGCGGGGAGAAAATGGCACTTCACTTTCTCTTGCAAACAGGGTTCATTCTCTAGAATCCATTCACTATCCTCCGGGCATTTAGGTGGGTGAGAAAGCTAAGTGTAGCCAGGCATCAAATCCTTCTCTTAGTCCTCCCTCCCTCCCTCCCAAGAAGATGCAGGGGTGGATGGGGAAGGTGGAATTATCTAAGCCACTTTCTTCGTCTCCATCCTTCAGCAAGCATGAATCTTCGCTGAGTTCCCCGTGGAAGAAAGAAAGGTAGAAAATGAATCCCAGAGGTCCCCGGGGCCCGGGAGAAAAAGGAGATCCGTTGTATTTTTTCTCACGGCTCATTTCCTCATCCGCCTGATTTCGCGAATCGGTCAAAACGACAGGTACATTTCGAAGGGGATGAATCGTGAAGGGAAGGTGCAAAGCTTAACGATTTTTCATCGTCGATATCTCTCTGGAATAGGCGGAATTTTAAGAGAAAGACACAGATTATCTTGAATATTGCATGTCTTATCCATTACGTTTAATATAATACGAAAGATCGTAAAGCGAAGGTGCTAAACTAACGATTTTTCATCGTCGGAATCTTAGTGGAATAGGTGAAATTTTAATAGATAAAAATTTATTGAACGTCTTTTCTATTCCGTTTAAGACAATACGAATAACAGACGATTTTCCCTGTCTTTTCTTAAGGTCTGTAGAGGTTTTTCGTCTTCTCTTAAAAACTAAAGTGATAATCTAATAACACAAAGGTGATTTTTTATTAGAATCACTTGGGATTTTCTCCAGTCCTTATGGAAATGTTAAAAACTAACTTGATAGGTTTAAAATTTTGAATACATTTTATTTTTTTATGCGGAATCCTCACTTTATTTAATACTAGCCGCCTTTGGCGACCAGCCGGTTCACCAATCTTAATGTTCGTTAAAATTTTAATAATTAAACATTTTATGCAATTCCAACTTTAATAGATTCTTCAGCAAAATATTTTAAAACTTCAAATTTTGATAGTCATATAATTCACTCATAATATTATAAAGGCCTTCAGTCATAACGTGATATGTATCTCTCTAATTTTCTGTTACCCCTCATAGAATTTATACTTTAAATTAAAGTGTAAACGATTAATCTGCAATTAATATAATAATATTTTTTACTGAAACAAAGCATTTTTTTTAATAATATGATTACTGATAATAGAGTCACTGAGCGTTTAAACTTTATGGGCACTAAAGAATATCTTTCTTAATTTATATAATATCTCAAGAATTTGTCAACAAAATTTTCTCAGATTCATCATGAACAGATCGATTCATTAACAATGTTTTATTTTAAATGCATCAAACACTAAGAAAATAAAATGAATCGTTTAAAATAATCGGTCGAAAACAGGTTTAAAAAAACTACTTAAAAAACGATGTACTTAAAACTATAAGCATATATCAAAAAATATATAACTAACATAAATACAATTTACTTACAAAAGCATACAACTAACCTAAAAGTAATTTAAATCGTCCGTTGATAATGGTTGCCATGCCAACAATCAGAACACAGTGCGCATGCGTGAATTTTCTTCGCCTTTTACGGTAACGCAAATGCGTGAATTTTTCTACTCCAGTTGGGGTAACGCTATGCAGATTATACATTTTTAATTTCCTTTATTCTGTGTTATTTTAATTCAAAAGTACTTCAGAATGAATCTAAAACATGGATTAATTAACAATGTTTAATTTTAAATGCATAAAACATTAAGAAAATAAACAGAATCGTTTGAAATAATCCGCCGAAAAATCTTAACCCTAGCCTCATTACTGTTGGGAGAAAAAAAGAACTAAAGCCTAAATCATTTGGCGTTGGGGAAAATGGAAGATTGTTTTTGGCGGAAAAGTTGGCGGTGGGGAAAATGGAAGATTGTTTTTGGCGGAAAAGTTGGCGGTGGGGAAAATGGAAGATTTTTTTGGCGGGAAAGTTAGTTTTTAATTAATAATTAAAATTCTAATTAAAATTTCAAAAAAAGGGACCCCAGGTGCACATTCCCGACCTCTAAAGTATACATGTACCAAATTTGGTAGCTGTATGTCAAATGACCTGGCCTATAGAGCGCCAACACACACACACACATTGAGCTTTATTATAAGTATAGATTAAATAAGATCTCAGCTATACAAAATTTTATGGTAGCATTAGTACTGGCGTCCTTGCATAGGGGTAGCGCATCTTCCCGGTGATCTGGGCATCCCGGGTTCGAATCCCGGTTCGGGCAGGGTTGTTCTTCATCTATGCTATATCTGTGAGGTGTGTGAATGTGCCCCATTGTAAAAAGGGGTTGTGCAAAAAGGGGTTTAATCTTCGTATGAGCTAGAAGTCCGACTTCTGCCCTCAGGTGCTCAGGGGTCTTTACCCTCAGAAGCTACTGCACCCCCTTTCCATAGTAACGTGGACACGACATCATTATCATGGTAGTATCGATATTACAAACCTATTCCGAAGGAAATATGATGTATTTTAATTCCGATTGCGCATGTGCTACTAACCTAAAATTCCATTTCGCCCATAATAGTTTGGGGAGCACATTACTTTCATGTTTGGTGTAAATTATATCCATTCTGCTCGCGGGTATATGATGATCGTGCATATGCAGTCATCAACATTAATAATTCAATTGTATAATATTAAGACAGCTGGCCGATTTGAAGGGTGTGTCAAGGAGTTCTTGAACTCAAGGTTCTTAATCTCCAGACAAGTGATTAGAGTAATAGCATGTAAATGAGATTACTTAGCAAGTGGTTGGGCTTATTTATATAAAGGTAATAAATGGGAAGATAGCAGGCCTGCGCCATAAAAGTAAGGAGTAAATATGAAATGCAGTGGCGAAATTAGGCACTTTGCGGCTCCAGGTAAGGCCCCATTTTTAATAAATTAGTCTATTCGATTTTACATTTTAATTGGTTTATTTTTGGTCAATTTTCTTGTTTTACAAGATTTATTAACATGTGTGTTTTTGTATCTATTCATTATGATTTATAACTCTCTCAGCGACTCTGTTTTCAGTACTCATATTTAAAAAGAATGCTTCGTTTCAGTAAAAAAAGTGTTCTTATATCAATTGCAGATTAATCATTTCCACTTTAATTTAAAGCATAAATTCTACGGGAGCTAACAGAAAATTAGAGATACATATTACGTTAGGGCTGAAGGCTTTTATATTATGAGTGAATTATATGACTACAAAAATTTGAAGCTTTAAAATATTTTGATGAAGAAGCTATTAAAATAGGAGTTACATAAAATATTTAATTATTAAAATTTTAACGAGCATTAAGATTGGCGAACCGGCTGGTCGCCAAAAGCGGCTAGTATCAAATAAAGTATTCTTTAAATATGACAATAATTTCAGAAAGCCGCACAGACCTTACTTCTTAAAATATTCTTTACACCAACCATCTGGAATCAATAACAATTTTGATTTATTTATTGATTTGACCATAACTTTTTAAGTACGGCTGTTGAACTTCTCCATCAACTCCTCTGCAATAAAAGGGTGCACTAAATTCGATTGCAGCACCTTAAGACACTTTTTTTAAATCATTCTTCAATGACGCATGCCGACATCTATAAACAGAGATCGAAGCAATATCCGTAATCTTATATAAACACACTTACAGAACCTAACTCGGAAATGAAAGAACATTTCTATCGGGCTGATTCTTTGAGTGCATCTTAGCAGCGGAAAAGATTTCCTGAAACATTTTTTAACCTTTTATTTTTCTTATAGTTTCAGCGAGGGTGGGGCCCCGAAATGACGAAAGATTGATAGATGGTTGAGAAAATAGCATGCTCTGCTGTAAATTCTCAATGCATTTCGAGTGCAAAAGATCGTTAGCATTGAGTTAAGTGCACGAAACCCGTTTCAGAGAAGAGATCTGACGAAACACAGCCGGAATCAAAACAGATTTATAATCCTCATCCTCTTGGAAAATAAACACGTAAGTGGACAAACGTAAAGAGTAATGGACGTGTATCAAAAGTGGAATAGAATTTTATTTCCATAATAGGAGCTCTTAAAAATGACACTCTTAGTTCATCTCATTGAGCCTCTCACATTCGGATTTTTTTGTGTGAGTGAATTCGAATATATGTTGCGAAGAAAAATCCAAACATTTCCAAACGGTGGTTCAAATATGGTACTGGATTTGATAGAAGCCGTACCCAATAATAATTCTCTCATAGATGTTCCTCATCTGGAAATATTGACTAAAGTGATATCAAGGAATATGTGCCAGTGTAGAAATTTATTTCCATAATAGGCGCTCTTTAATACGACATTCTTGGTTCGTCACATTGAGGCTCTCACATTTGGATTTTTTTTGTGTGTGAATTCGAATATTTGCTGCGAAGAAAAGTTCAAACATTTCCAAACGGTGGTTCAAATATGGTGCTGAATTTGATAGAAGCCGTACCCAATAATAATTCTCTCATAGATGTTCCTCATCTGGAAATATTGACTTAAGTGATATCGATAAATATGTGCCAGTGTAGAATTTTATTTCCATAATAGCCGCTCTTTAAAACGACGTTCTTGGTTCGTCTCATTGAGACTCTCAAATTCGGAATTTTTTGTGTGAATTTTTGTTGCGCTTGTTGCGAAGAGAAGCCGAAATGTTACCAGCAGTGATCTGAATATGAATTCGATAGAAACCATGCCAAATAATTCTCTCATAGATGTTCCTCATCTGGAAATTATAAACGTAATTGAAATTGATGAAAATTTGCCACGGTAAAATTTTATTCCCATAGTTTGAAAATAGAAATATTACAATAATTAGTAGAATATAGCTATTAAATTAATTTCTTTATAAAAAGATTTTTGTACCTGTTTATGTCTTTGAATTATCAAGTTCACTAGCATTCGAACAGACAGACAGAATTCTTTAATTGGAATTTGTTCAAAATTTGATAGAAATCTATAGATCACAGTTTGTGAATAAATTGAAGCTATTTAGTTTTGGAATAATGAATGCTTTGTTTTGTAATCTGTGATTTAATATCACACCTGATTTGATAAAGATGAAAATTTTAACCAGCTAACTGCGGATTCTATTTTTTAAAGTTCCTCAAGTCCACCTTTTTAAAGTCAAGCGCCAACGCTTGACTTTAACAAATGTGCAACAAATGGTTTTCTATACAACAAATGGTTACAAAGAAAATTTTGCAAGAAATCATAATAAAAACGAATAAGATTTAATTTTTGTTAGATAAAAAATTATACATCGACCAAGCCAAAAGGACGATTTGTATTTACGTGGAACATGTACAGATAGAACACAATTAACTGGTTAAGTTTTTTTAACATTTTAATTCTATGATATAGAGATCCATGCAGAAAAATAATACTGTATGTGAATACAAAAGATAATAAAGTACATGATTACATAATGTGCGGATATATCCTGATATTCTTGAATAATTTGTTTCAAGAACATCAAGAAAATTCAACTTGTGCTTTGAGAAAAAAAATGAATCGCATTACACTATAAATGCAATGCATACAGAGTGCAGCTTGGAACAAAAACTAAAGTTTTTCTGCAAGTTTTCGAGATCGCTAGATCGCCTCAAGCGAAAGAATAATAGCTATAGAACACTCAGTTAATCAATTAATCAAGTGAATGAATTACATGCACCAGGGGTTTAAACTTTCTCTGCTTGTTATTTCACTTTTTTTGGAGGGGAAAGAAAACAAGAAAAGAAAAAACCTGAGAACTCCATCTATGCTCACAAATTTTTTCGACAATTTAAGTGTACATATAAGGAGGAAAATGCATTGAACTGGGAAGTCATAATAAATGATTTAAAAAAAATTAATGAAATATACAGAAATTAATTATCTGCTGACCAACTTCAAAGACAACGTTTACATACATGAACTTTACGATTTTTTTATAGTTTTGGAAGATTTTGAGACTATAAAATATGCAGGTGTTTGCGCAATCCAAGTTTTTGGTATCCAGGTTTTCGGGACCCTTAAACTTAAGTACGTGGTCCTATTTAGGGTCGAAATCCACAGAAATGCATGAATAAGAATCACACAGAAGTAACATATTCGAAAAAACAAATAGTTTTAACCGCTCAGATTATATTGTGAAAATAACTGAAATGTCTTTAATAAGCTTTACACTCTCAGCTAAGTTCTTTTCTTTGTGTAAAGTGTTTAAGAGATGAAATATTATGTAAGCGAATTCACTAAAGCTTCCAATTTATTACAACAAACATGTGCATTTACGTTTTGAAGTTACTTCAACGATCAAAATGAAAACTAACTGTAAACATCATTAAAATCAAAAATTAGTACAAATAAAAAATAATTCGAATTCGAATATTTGCACACGCGCATATATGACACATATTAGATCCAGGTGACCACTAACTGTCAATAAACTCTTCAAACCATTGCATCATAGTTCGCTTCTATTATTTTTGTCATATTTCTTTTTAAAAAGTTTATTAGCCTTACATTTTTTAAACATTTTTTTGTTTCCACCATGCTCGATCCAAAGGTCGAACCAACCATTTTCTGGGGTCGTTCACATTTCAGCAGTATCAACATTTGTCGAAGTTTAGCGGGGTTAATGCTTCTCTCCCAACCCGAACGAACTGATAATTTATGTAGAAACAAACAAGTCCAGTGTTAACGAAAGATCTCACAGCTGAATCAATATCGCCGAAGAGATTGTGATTCTGATACAGTGTTATAAATACAATCATTTGATAATAGGGTGACATGGGCACGCAAAAGTTAGGAAAAGGAAAATGATCTTGGTTCGTGGTACAAATTCCCATTGGAATAAGACCGGGTTAATTTTTTAATAAGATTAAATTTCAGAACTCACAAATTAACTTAACTTTCAGAACTCCTGATGATCATCTCTGGATAGACTTAAATTCAAAGAATAAAATCAATAAATAAAATGTAAATTATAAGTTAATTATTATTAAAAAAATTTAGAAAAGTTATAGAAGAATTAACAACCTGACCTTCTTATTATGTACGCCATTTTTTTTTAATTTTAATTTTTATTAAAGTTGATTTGACATCACATTCTATGCATTTCCAAAGTTGGAAACTTCAACCATCCAGATATTTATATATAATATTTAATTTTAATATTTCATATTCTTCAAACCATTATTATTAGAAATAATATTTCTAAATGTTTCATATTTTTCAACCATTATTATTATAAAAAATTTTAAGAAAAGATAAAGAAGTATTAACAACCCTACCTTTTTATTATGTGCGCCATTTTTTTTAAATGTATTAAAGTTGATTTGACATCTAAAGATTTCACATTCTATGCCCTTCCAAGATTGAAAACTTCAACCATCCAAATATTCATATATAATATTTAATTTTAATATTTCATATTCTTCAAACCATTATTATTAAAAATATTATTTCTAAATATTTCATACTTTTCAACATTATTATTATTAAAAATAATTTTAAGAAAAGTAAAGAAGTATTAACAACCCATCCTTCTTATTACGTGTGACATTTTTTTGTTCAAGTTGATTTGCCATATAAAAATTCACATTCTATGCATTTCCAAAGTTGAAAAGAAATATTCTTCAACCATCTAAAAAGTTAAATCTTGTTCATTTTTTTAAAAGTGAATTATTTAATAGAAAGTAAAAATCAAGACTTTCGCGATACGATTATCAATTGAATTTTGGAAAAAATCCGGAAAAATTTTCAAAATTCAAAATTGTTCCCCAGAAAGATTTGAATTAAATTTCAGATCTATCAGGGATTTTAAGTAAAATGTGGAACAAGTCTGAGACAAAATGTCACAACTTAGAGTTGTTCTAATTAATCCGGGACGTAACACCATTTTAAATATATGGCGGAAATTTTAAAAAATAATTTTCTTTTACTTTACTTCATTTCAAAATTAACTTTTTTAATTTTAAAAATTAAATCACATTAATTATATTTTGAATAAATATATACTTACCATCAAAATTTTAAAATTTTAAAAATTTCAAAAAAATTAATTTTTAAGAAGAATTTAAAAAATTAATTCAAAGATTTAAATTAAAATCCGATGTAATTCGGGACATTTATTATAAATTTAGATGAAATCTCGTCATTTATTTACAATTCAGGAGAAATACGCCGCATTGGTTAGAACTGACCATGAGCTTTAATTTAAAACTAGACTCAAAAATATAATAAACAATCTAAATTCTAAAATCCCCCTTCCAATTTGGGAGGATTAACTACTTTAATTAATCCGAATTATTTTCAAAAACTGGGTCAGAGAATAAAAATTCGGGACTGTCTTTTTTAAATCTGAAACTTTTAATCCCTTTATGAAAGTCTAAGATACTAATTTATACTAGCAGAGATATTGCCCATAATATGCAGCTTGTAAATATTATCAGCTCCAAGTCATATTACTTTCCGATCACATCTCAAACAAATCCTCATAAATGATCCCATCTTCAGCAGAGTTAAGTTAGTAGCACTACAATTAGAAAGTAATCGGCAAAACACACACTTAATTTTAGGCGCGGCCAACACAAAACGCGTAGGCTCATCTCGATAATACAAACGGCTCAGCATTTGCAGCTGCTTTTTTTTCAATACACAACTAAATAAATGCTCGATTATGATTGCAGACGATTTTGTTTCGGGTCGGCGAACAGTTAACGGCCCAATTTATCATCCCCGATCGATGAAATGACCCAGCAGCTTTATAAGCACTTTTTTTTTTTTAATAATATGCCAAGCAGTCGCATTCACCACATCAACAGACGATTTAATTTAGAAAGTACCCCTTATTTATGGGCCATTTTTCAACCACTTTGGGGAGAAAAATATGTAATATATGATAAGTCAAAAGGATGGCTCTATTGAAGCCGTAAATCTAGTTTGTCATGCTCTTTTATTAACTATTTATCATTCATTTATTTATTAATAATTTACGTGGGATTTTTACTTCATAATGAAGTTTAGAATGTAGGCTAACTATAATGAATTTTATAGAGATAATAAAGAATTTTGTTGTCGCTTGTTTAGTCAACATGAGTCAAGGATAAAATGGGGGGAAAGGAGAAAGGGGCAATTATTATGGAATACGCATCGCGTGCGTTGACTAACGCTGGCGGATCTCTGGGGATTTGGATAACCCTTATTAAGCAGCACTTTAGGAAATTGCGTTTTAAAAGATGTCATTAAGGACATAAGTCTGCGATATTTTATGGCGTCCTTTTATTCAAAAGTACCATAAATACATAGTTGATCTCGATTTCAAAAGAAGTTGATGACAAACAAAAAGTGATCAAATGTTTGTTCAAGACACGCATTTAGTAAAATACAGGGTGTCGCGGAGCTATTAAACGGTCATTTTAAACAACAGTAAACATGCAATTAAAACAATTCCGCAAATAATTCATAATCAATGCTTTAACAAAAGAACGTAAAATTGAATTTTTAAAAAATGCAAGTTTTTTGAGTAAATTTTGGAAACAATAATGTTTCAACAATTTTAGGTTATATGAATTCTGATATTATCGATAAAATACATAAATAATTATAACAATTTTAATCATACTTATGATTTTGCCATCAAAATCTTCTAAATCTATCCAACAGAAAAGTAAAGGATATGCTTGTCAAATCTAGAAAGTTTGATAAATTAAAAAAAAAAAACCGGCCACTTCTATTATAAGGAGATAATGAATATTATTCCATGCACACGGAAAAAAATTTAAGCGTTGAATTATTTTCATTGATTTCATGATCATAGTTTAAATAATACTATAAATAGAATTACTACAAATAGAACACTGTATATGTAAAGTTTGTTTTCTATGTCATGGTATTTGGGATCATTTAGATGTTTTTTTAGCCAAGTGTGTTAAAGAGAACTTAGTAGAGTTGAAGAATATTATTTTATAAACTCGGACAAAACATTAATAGTTAAATTACGTTTAACTTTATAACCATCATTATATATAATCAGTTTAGTATATACAAGATTTGTTTTCTGGTACTAAGTACTTTGGATTCTAAAGATCAGCTTTTGATCATGTATATTGTATTTGGAAAAGTTAATAAATATTATTCTATGTATGCTAAGCTTTGTGAACTAACGGTTCAGTAGTGAAATTACTTTTATTAACTTAGATTCATTTTTACATTGTAAATGCAACTTTATGTAAAGTTTATCTTCTTGATTTTTACTTTCTTGATAAGATCTGTTTTCAGCTAATATACTATATTCGGATGAAATAAAAGACATTTTCCTTTGTGCGCTAATAACTTTTTGCTCTACTTTAATTACTTACATTAACTTCTGAAGTAAAATCGGTCGATATTAAATTGTTTATTCCGAACTCTCAAAAATCGATAGCCCTTTACAAGCTCGGAATTTAATGGTACTTTCGTTTCAGGGAACCATCAGCAGCAGCAACCTGATAAAACTGGCGGTGCAATTAAGTGCAGATAGATCTATCTGTCTGGAGGTCTACACCTACTTGGCAGCCAGAGAAGACACACAAGAGGGATGAAGAGAACAACGAGAAGCGGTTGCCATGGCGACCGAGTAATGGCGCCACACTGTCGCGTGTCGGATGCGCGAGCGGCGCACGAGAGCGATTCTTCTTAACCCTCTTCCGAATATTTTCTTTTTTCCCGCCTAAAAGGTTTCTAAGGGCCATCTCGAAATGTGTGGGGCAAATTTATAGAGAGATAGGGCTGCTTTTTATAGCGAGTTGACCGCACGCCGGTATTCTTTTTTGAGATTTTATTACAGCGCTTTCTATATTCGAATGAATAAATACACTTGTACTTCTTTCTGTAAATGTAAAGAATTTATTTCATTTCGCGAGGTTTTATTCTAAGTAATCGCAAAGAGGAATAGCTGCAAACTATCTTCATTGTTTTGTTTTTTTTCCTCTGTTTATTTTATCTTTTTTTTTTTATGCATTTTGTAAAGGAATGCAAAAAATGAAGTCTACAATCATAAAGATGTTCGCAGTCATCAAGTTTAAAAGAAAATTTGTGGCATAATTTTTTTTTTTATTTCTCCAACGTAACAACTTTGCTTGGATCTCTTCATTTGTAGCCGCGGTCTGATGACAAAAATGGTATTTGCGTCCAAGGACGCAGCTAAATGGCTGGGTTGGACGAGAGAATACGGTAGTATAAAGTCCAGAATTCCTTTTTTTAGGCGGGGAGAGGGGGATATGCTGTGAAGTAGTGACGAATTTCCGACTGAACAGTCTAAGCTGCTGTTTAGGACCACTCGACTGAACACGGCCCGATAGCAACTGGATTTAAAACATTTATTTTTAGTTAAAAATAAATAAGTTAGTAAAAAATACAGATTTTATACAAGATAAAGCATTAAAATAATATTAAAGATTCATTGCGTATTTTTAATAAAATTGATTCTTATCTAGGCTAATATGTTCACTTAGTTTATTTATAAAACCGAATATCTGCTTCAATAATTTAGCGTATAAAAGTGGTCGTCAGGCATATCTGGATAAATAAAACAAATATTCACAAAATTAATAAAATAAAAAGAATATGAACATAGACTATTCGATAATATGTTAAAAATTAGCAGATATTGGATTTTAAATTGGCCATTTTATTAAAAGTGAAGGGGGGGGTCTCTCATAATGTATTCTGCCGTATCATGCTGCCGCATAATTTTACCGCAAAACATCTAAATTCGCCACTTCTGCGAAGAAAATTAGAGCGCTCATATTTTGAAGCCAAATATAGTGAGAGAATAAGGGCTGGGGAAATCATATTTCTGTGGATGCAACTTTCAAGGTAGCACAACATTTTGTATACTACATGAAAAACTTATAAAGAATATATTATTATATTCTGATAAAAAAAAACATATAGTATTATACAATATTGTTCGATATTTAACAATATTATACAATATTGTTCGATATTTAACGATATTATACAATATTGTTCGATATTTAACAATATTATACAATATTGTTCGATATTTAACGATATTATACAATATTGTTCGATATTTAACAATATTATACAATATTGTTCGATATTTAACAATATTATACAATATTATGCAACATTATTCGATACTAGGCAATATTATACAATATCGTACTACATTGTGTGATATTAAACAACAATTTGTAATATTCCTTAATATTACATAATGTTATTAATATCGTACGACATCATAATATTTTGAATTCCATCTGTGTGCTACTAGAGTTACCCAAGCTTCGAAAGTGTTAGTTACTGATGTCACACCCTACAGATTTTGACTACTGGCAACAGATCTCACTTGCATCATATTGGTGGACTACTGGATCCAAAACCTCTAATTATCTTATCCACAGCTAAAACACCGCCACCACGCCATCAAGGATCATTAGCGGTAGAGGAAAAAAATGCCTTGGCCAAGAAAATTTCACTCTTAAATTACATCACAACAAAGGTAACCAATTTTTTTATTACACAAGACGAAAAAAAAAAATGAATTTCTTTTTTCATGCCTTAATATTTTCTTCCGATTGCTGGTTTCCTCAATCGATCAATCCAGCTATGATCTACAAAAGAAAGAGAAAAAAAAAAAGGAAACAGAATCTCAAACACTTATGTCACCTTCACCTTGAAATTCAGCAGTTAGAGAATTTAAAAACGCGTAATTCTTCCGTCGATTTACAAATCACCCGTGGTACCGAGCCGTACCTGAGAGGTACCATTCCGTAACGGAGGTCCCACCCACCCGAACACACCGTTCGAGAATGTCTCAATCACCCCGGTAAGTGCCATTTAGCGGCGCTCGAAAAACCGGCCGAATCGTTTTCCTACGAGGGGCGGACGTCATTACAAACTCATTAGCGGGGGAGACAAAAGAATACATAAAAAAAAAGAACATGCGGCCGGAATAAAAGTTTGTTCCGCGAAAGGGCTTCATTCTGGAGTTAGAAAAACCACGACATACACAAAAAATGCGGCTTGGCCGGAAAACGCCCGAAAATCTTTCTTTCTCGGCATTTTTAACCTGGAGATGACGCTTTGGAAACAACAAAAGCCGTGGGACTAAGAAAGGGGGGGTGGTGAAAAAGTGAGCAAGAGCGGAGCCAAGTTTGTCGAATTTGTCACACCTAGATGAGCAGCAATGGAAAAATGGGACGAAAGGGAAGGGCGTCTGCTGATTGGTTGTTTGAAATAGGGGCTGTGGCGACGTCTCGACCCATCCCATGTTTGCTGACTAAAAATTTTGGAATAAAAATCGTCTGATTTTGTTTCAGGCTCAAAAAATGAAAGCGATTAATATTCCCTGCCAAGGCAGAACGCCACGCTCCGCCTTCGATTGGCTTTTAGGTATTCAGCAGACTATTTCCAAGGGATTCCTTTTCGAATATTGGAATATTCATTTTGGGATGAAATGGTGTTCGAAATCGAACAGAATTCATTAGGAAATCCCTTTGGCTCATTACGGAAATAGATCACTAGGTAATTTTTTCCCCCTCATCGTTTTCTTTAAAAAAGAAATTAAGCTTTCAGAGAAGAGTACCTTCTTCTGGCTCAGTGCCAGATTCACCGACAGAAGAAAGTCATCTGCTATTTCGGCTAAAAGACTTTGTATTTAAAAATGTCATTTAAAATTAATATTGACAGAAAAGGGTATTAAAATGTTTCCCAAAAATGATTCAATTACCACCTAACTGTAATGTTATTTTTAGAAAATGTTCAAGATGCTGTTAAAAAAAATCTTATAATTGAAAATTTTTTTTATAGAAACTGACGATATTTTATGAAAAATAAAATATGAAAATTTATAAAAAATAATAATATATAGACAGGAATTTTTCCTAACATTCGTCTTTGCAATTTATATATCACAAAAAGATAAGCATGCTTCCACATCAGTTTTTTTTATTTTTACCTAATGAATAATTTTCCTTCTAAGAGTAATATTTAAAAAGAATGTTTAAACAAATTGCTTCTCCCATTATTTACTTTAGCAATATTTAATTTCCTTTAAGCATATTAATTAGAGATTATTTATAAAATGTTACATGGGAAAATACTATTTTGGTCATTCAACAAGTGATTAGATTGACTCTGAAACAATTTCAAAAACCTATAATTGCTTTTATCTGAAAGAGATAAATTTTAGCTGCTACATAGAAGTTCCATACGTTAAAAATGACTCATGTTTAAACATATAGTTTTATTTTTCAATTTATTTTGCGTGTTTTTGTGGTGTTTGGAACGAAAATATGGTCTCACCTATAAGATTTTCACAAAATATTAAATTTAAAAAAAAAACATCTTTTTTAATGATATCAATTTCCTATACTTACAATTTTTCCTCCAATTTTTTATAATTTAAAAAATAATTTGAAATATAATTCGTAACAATGTTTTTATGGCTATAAGGAGATTCAAAATAATATTATTCCATCAAACCATTCAATAGAATGCTTTTATTAATGTTAAAATTTAGATTAAAAAATGTTGTTTTTAAGCATGAATTCCGAAATAGAATGGAAGAAATATAAATTCTACGAACTATGAAATATTAGAAATTTGTCAAGCATAACTAATCGAGCTCTTCGTCTGTTTCATTATGTTTACTTAGTTTTAAGTTTTATAAACATTAAAAGCCTGATTAAATATACTAAGTATATTTAATCAGGTATATTTAATGAGTATATTTAATCAGTATAATTTATACTAAGTATAAACATAAAAGCAAAAAAAAAAAAAAAAAAGAAAGAAAGAACGTGAGTTGTAGTAACTTCATACATTAAAAAACAACAAAAAAACATGCAAAATTTCCAGAAAATTAATAAAATAAAAAAATCAACTTATATTATACACATATTGATCAAATTGTATTCAATATTCATCAAATAAATAAATTAATTAAAAATGTTACAAATAAAATCAAATACATGTTCTATCTGAAAGCCTAATCCGCTACTGATTACATTTGTCATCATAATAAACCATGTTTAAATAATTAATTATGGGGATTAAATAAAATTTTATGTAAGTGAAATTTAAATATGAGGTATTGCTTTAGAATTTCATCCTAAAACTAATTTTTTTATATTACAGATTTAATTCTTTTTTACTTTATATTAGACATTGCTTTAGAATTTCATCCTAAAATTTAATTTTTTTTAAATTACAGATTTAATTTTTTTTTTACTTTATATTATTCCTACATGTTGAACATAGCGTACATTTTTTTTCAACTGAAAGAAGAACTGTATTTGGTAAGATAGATAGCTGATAAGACAGGTAAGTTGAGTTGATAATGCAACTGATGAATATGTACCTATTCGAAACTAAAATCAAAATATTAAATTCATGTGTAAGAAAAGAAAAAAAAATTCTTTTCTGACAAGCAGGTCAAAGATTTTCTCATTTGGATGGATTTAATACTATTTGTTTGGATCTTTTTTTATGCAAGGATTTAATTTTTTTTTTATTTAACATATTTTATCTTCATATATAAATCATTCTAAACCGTTTTAAGGTGACTTCATGCTCGAATTTGTTAATATTTTTTCTTCTTTATACCTATCATATGCAGAATTATACTTATAGTGAATGAAATATTTATTCAAAGAAAAAATTTTTTCATCATGAGATTTTACATTTTATTCAAGACATCAGGAGTTGCATATGATAAATTTTCACTTCTACCGCAGGGGATCGAAAAATTTTGCAAGCGCCTGTTTTGCAAGTAATATGAAATGTGCAAAATTTTCACAGCCGGCGAGGAATGGAAGAGTGATTCATTCATTCAACCCAGCGCAACCTGAGAGTTGATTTCGAAAAATGCTTCTGGCAACGGTAAAAAAATTTGGTGCGGATCCAAAGCTGAAGCAAAACAGGCTGCCAAACGGAATACTTCCTGGTTCTAAACAAAGTAGTGTCACGTTCGGACGCGTAATATTGGAGCACATGATCACAGAACAAAATTCAGAGTTTCCTAAAATGTCATAACCAAAATTGAAATTCCATATATCCTGATAAAATCAACATTTAAAAATTATATTGAGGAAGTAAACAACATTGTTCAAAACCTCCATTACTTTGTACGAAAAAAACCAAAATAAATGCATTTATTTTACTAAAGATTCCAATTTATTTCAATTTCTTTTGTGCACACTCGGGGGAGAGAAATACATTTGCAGCTGAAATAGTGAACGTTTATAGAAGTCTTTATATATATATATATATATATATATATATATGATGCAATATCGATTATTTTATAACTGAATTTCACAAAAAGATCCGTTTTATTTTAAATATAAATATTACCAGAATTAAAGGTTTTTTTTATTAATCTATGGAGAGTTTAATAAAACTGGAAAGTTTATGGACTTTTTTTTTATTAATCTAATAATCTCACAAATATTTTCCGAGTGCAAAAGTATTAAACTTTTAATTGCAATGCATCCAATCCATTCTTAGAACAGCTACATTTAAAAAAAATTAACAAAAATTAAATTTAAACTTATTAATTTATTAATAATTAACCATTAAAAATTAAATAATTACATTTCGACATTTTATTAGGTATTTTGAAGTAAAATTTATTAAACGATATTTTTAAAACACAAATTTAGATATACAAACTTACGAAAACCTAAATTTACAGCAATTTTTTTCAAATTATTCAATTAACATTTTAAACTGTAATATTTATTAAAAAAATCTTGCAAAATATGATTAAAATCATCAAATATCATTTGAATGTATATTGATGTATAAAAACAATCATATTAATTAACTCTGAAACGAATATATATATATAAAAGATGAATATGTAAAATCAGAAAAAAATAAAACAATTATTTTATTTTTTATTGTTGTAATAAAATAAAATATTAAAATAGTGTTTAATTTTATTTTTTCACTAAATGTATAATTTATTAACAATAAAAAAGCAATTTAAAAAAATACCGAATTACTGTTTTCACGCTTTTTTCAATACACCGGCATTTTGAACAAATTCTTTACTAGCATAACACTTTCATCACTTCTTCTTAAAATTAAATTGAGTAATCTTAACAATCGATTTTCTTACAACGATTTGTCTTATATTCAAGAAGGGACAAAAGTTTAAAGAAAAATATTCCTTTGATTGCTAATTCGATATTTTCCTTTCAGTTTCCCCATATCGAAAAATCGACCTTTTTCACTCCGGTTTTAAAAAGATATCCGTTGAAAAAAATGGCCGATACTTAAAAGATTATAATAGCCGTTCTATTTGGAACAAATTTATGTTGCCATACATTTTAAGTTGAATGTCATTAAAATATTCATACATATAGAAAGAACATCTTCTGATAAGATGAGTCTTTTATCTCTTATCATCTTGAGCCATTTTCGAATTTGAAGTATTCTTTTAAATTCTTATCTCAGTTTTTTTGTCTGTCTTTTTAAGGAAGTAAAAAGTAACAAAATAAATCACTTTCAGTGCACTTATTTCTCTACTTGAAGAAAATCTTCTTTTCAATCTGGTGATTGTTTTCTTAAGAAGCGATAAGATACCGAACGAATGCACTTAAATTGCCAAGTTCATGATACATGTAGATAAATTCGTTTGCGTCAAGCGAGTGTGTCGTCGTATTACAACTCCACAATATTTATACGTCAGTTAAGTTTTTGGAATTTCTTTAGTATGCTAAAAAAGACGTATTTTTCAATCAAATAGGTTTTATAAAACCTTTGAAAATTCCATGCAAACTGAAAAAAACATATTGCTACTAGAAACTCACACATAAAAAAAGCTTACTCTTTATAACTTTTTAAATTTAAAAAATTCAAAAAATATACATAAATAATTAATCTTATTTTGAGTATTTACATTTAAAAAAAAATTACTTATGTAGTTTGTTTTTTTACAAAAAAAAAAATGACTACTTTACAAAAAAAAAATGATGCAATTTTGAAAAAATAATTAACACTCAAAAGTTGAAAATAACTTTCATTATTTTATAAAATATATTTTATTTTCATAAAATATAGAATAGTAATATAGAAATGTAGGAAATCTTTAATGATGTAGAAAAACTTTAATGATGAAAGAAACTAAAATACAGGTTTAAATGCTCGAGTTCAGAAATCCGCAGCCAAACTCGAAGTCAAAAAAAAAAAAAAAATGTCCTAAATATCAGTTTATACAAACGTTTTTAAATTTCATAAAAATATATTAAGATAGATAGATAAGACCTAATTTGAAAATTGACCGTATTTTTTATTTTTAAAAAATGGGAAATTTATACTGAAATAAATAAGGTATAAGAATTCAAATTACCAAAAAAAAAATTTACTTTTTAAACAACGTCTTTATGTTTTTATTTAAAACAACTATATCATTCTATAGTTTCTTCATTCTAATACTGACGTCAACAATCACTTTATGATTTTTAAAAGAAACTTTTAAAAAAATCATTTATTTTAAAATATGGTTTATAACTTTAATGAATTCGAAATTCCAAGCCTGATTTTTTACAAAATGACCAAAATATTCTAGTAAGTTGAAATCAAAAGAAAATAAATCTAGTAATCATGGATCAATAATGTCATTTAACAAAAATAAATAAATAAAATAAAATAAATAATTTTTGTTAACATTTTTAAAATAGAATTTACTGTCGTATTGAAAATTTTATCATTCTATGCTTTAAATGCAGCAACGTTCTTTATATTTTTATTTAAAACAATTATATTATTCTATGGTTTCTACATTCTAATCACTTTATAATAGAAGAAAATTTTTAAAAATTTATTTATTTTAAGATATGCTATAATTTTAATGAATTCGCAATTCCAGGCCTGATTTTTTACAAGATGACTAAAATATTCTAATAAGTTGAAATCAAAAGAAAACAAAATCTAATTATTATGAATCAATAATTTCATTTTACAAAATAAAAAACTATTTAACACTATTTTTTTATGCTTTTAAAGTGGATATTTATTGATAGTAGTGATAATTTTAATTACCATTCTATGGTTTAAATAAATGGAATGAATTTTAGATAATTATTGGCAAGTAAAATAGTGCATTTTCTTTACTTGCCTAACAGATTCAAATAAATTATTTTTAAGTGCAAATATATATTTATCCCTTTTAAATAAAAATTCATTGAAAAATCGAGACATCAAAATTTTCATTGCAAATAAATATTTAAATAGTTCTAAAAAATTTACCACCTTTACTTTTATTCTCAAAGTTCCAAATAAAGTATTCTAAAATTGTTATAATTAAATCCAATATTTCTTTTTACAAAATTCAAAACACTTCTAATTTTATCAACGGTAATCTTTAACTTATATAAATAATTTTAAAAAAATTAAATCTTCATTAAAAAAAAGAAAGAATATAACTCACCAAAGGCACTCCCAGCACATATAAAGAGAACACAAGCAAGGATCCGCATCATTTTCGCAACTAATCAAACAAAAACAGTTCGCCAACTAATGTAGAAAGACGACGGCAAAAAAAATTTTCTATTTGCAGAAATAAAATTAAAAACAAAGAGTTAATATTCGAGGCAAGGTAACCCGGTGATGTTGAGCCGGCAAAGTGGCACAAATTTAGATGTGTTCGATTCCAGCGCACAAACAGACAGCATTCGAAAGAGTGTTAAAACTCGGAGCGGGATGCATGAAGAAGATATTCGAGAGTAGCGCGAATCGGGGTTGCCGAAAAGAAGACGAGGAAAAGGACGCCAAATAGCAGCCAAGAGGAGCGGACCTTGGCTGTAAAACGTGTGCTTGGAATGCCAATCCGCGCTTATCTGTTAAGCAATGCTTAAAACAAATATTTTTATAACAAGCTTGTAATTTATCACTAAATATGTCGAATAAGTGAATTATTTGTTAAACATTTTCTAGGTCAGTGGTGTTAGAAAAAATCGCAATGCTATCTGCTCGTTGTTTTTCAGGTTTGTGACATTTGGGGGTTCATGATATAATGTTGGGGTTGAGGAACAAGATGCGTTTTTGGTATAAAATCTAATTAAAAAAATATTTGTTTAGATATTTATTTAAAACTAATCAGATACTTTCATGAATTGTTTCACCACATATTATTAATAAATATGTTGAATGACCAATGTATTTTTTAAGCATTTGTTTTTTCACATAATATATATTTGATGCCATAAAAATAAAAATCCAAAATAAAATTGAAATCAATCATGTTTGTTTATTTCGTAAAGAGAGAGTGTAGCCGAGAAAAATTTATCGAATTATCAGTTAGGAACAATTTATTTACTGCATAGAATTCAATTTAGCTTTACAACAGCATAGAGTGACTAGAGTGATGGGGGGGGGGTGGCAGAATGATTGATTAACAATATAATTAGCCTGATTCTCAAATAACTAATGTTAAAAAAATACACATTCTATGAATTGCAAAATATGTAGTTTATATAAACATTTTGCTTATGTATGTAAACATATTTTAGCAACTGCGTGACCGAATAGAAGAAACTTTTGAAATTTTAAAATATTTTCTTTATTACATCCCGGAAGGCATAATTTGTACAAAGCAGTTAGAGATGTGTCAGTCTACATAGCGACACATGAACAGAAGAGCAAAAAAGACAGATTTTTTTTTTCCATCAGTGATTTTATAATGGGATATTGATAAAGATTTCTTTGATACGTGCAGATTTAGGATAGGGAAATTTAGGCATCTTTAATAGCATTAAGGATTTTATCCCTTTCTATAGAGCGTGAGAACCTGCTGAATTCAGCAGTTTTATAGAGCGCATGTCGAATTAATTGAATAAAAAAGTGGAACTGGATCAGAAAATAAGAGACCATTTTAGAATGAAGTTAATATGGGCTAAATTAAGATAAAAATTAGAAAATTAATTAAGATTTAAATTAGATTAAGAGATATCATTACATATATTGGACAGTTTCCTGTTTTTTCAAGTTGGTTATTATAGTTTTGCTATTATTATCTCAAATATTTGGTTAATACAGCATTTATAATAGTGTCGAGCGTTTGCTTTGTTACTATTGAATATAAACATTGAAATCACACAATCATAGATCATCTCTATCGCTGCTACTAATAAAGATGAATATGTGTGATTCTTTGTAGTCCAGATCGTTTCACATAGAGATACATAATTTAGTACCAGATATACTTTGAAGGATAAGAATGTGCTCTGTAGAGCAATTTTTTTAAAGAATTTAATTAATTAAAAATTAAGCGAAATATTGAAGTTTGAAGCCATATTGAAGCCATATTTCCGAAAACATTACGGAATATTTTTTTTTCTCCACTCATTATCATAAAGCGAGGATTTTGTTTATTTTTCCATGATGAGCAAATTTAATTATTAGACATGCTTCAAATATAAGTTTTGAAATTTTGCTGTACTTACAATTAAATTTTAATTTCTAAATCAAGGAATGGTGAATGCTTTTTTTTGTTCCCATTTTAAAACACTGCTTCTCTTTCCTGTGTGTAGTGGTCTTCATTACCTAATCGAAAAGCAGACACAGTATTAAATCGTTTACGCATTGGTAAACGGTTTAATACGCATTGGTAAACGGTTAATACAGTATTAACCGTTAACCCATCTCCACTTGTTACTAGGTGAACAACCACCTCTATGTTCCCAGTGTGACTGTCAAATGTCTGTCAAACATATATTGTCGGAATGCCCAAATTTCAATGCTCAACGTTTGCACTTCTTTCAAAATACGAATACTCCATCGCCTTTCTTACTTGGTAAGACACCACATGTTCAAATTTTTGCATTTTTGAAATCAATAGGTTTTTATCCCCATATTTAAATTTTCTTCATCTTTCTCAAAAGTTTTCATTTTGTTTTTATAGCTGAAATTTTATAATTTAATCCTGAAAAAAAAAGTTTGGCGCAGCATAGCCAACATCGTGGCTCTTGTGCCAATAAAATTCACAAATCTCTTTCCTGTGATATAATTGGATGTATAAAGATAGAGAATTAGGAAATGCGTAGTACAATCCCCAATCAATTAAGGCTTCTGAAATAGTTGTAGTATACAGTTATATGCCCATCAGAATTTGAAGCTTGAAAATACTTTGTTGTGGAAACCATTAAAACCGATTTACGCAAAATATTTTTTTGAAATTCTTAACAACCCTTCATCTCAAAGAACCAACTGGTCATTAATAATAATAAAATAAATTATAATGATAATAATAAATAAATAAATATTAAATAAAAAATAAATAAATTTTAACAAAGTTTTTAAAATAAAATTAACCTAAAATAAATTATTATCATCATGATTAAATTAAAAATCTGCGGAAATATGAAATAAAGAGGTCATTTTATTAAACGTATGACCCTCTATAGCCGCAAAATGCCTAAATACATCACTGGATGCACACATGTTAAAAATATTGTCAGGGACCAAAAATAATAATTTTTCGTATTAATAATGAAGATTTTGTCAGAGCTTCTGCTGACGCTCGACATACTGTTTTCCATATAAATATTAAATTTGACTAAAATATATTTTGAAGTGAGGGAATGTGCAGTTTGGAGAAGACTTTTAAACTTTTATCTAGTATTTAAAGATTTTTTTATTTTAGAAAAATGTGGCACATAATTTAATCGTCGAGGGCAACTTCTCCGAAACATTCTCTTAAACTCTCAAATAAAAGAGTTAGCCTCTCCCTTCTCCGTATAAAACCGTCGACCTTGGGCAAGGTTATTAACATCATGAGTCCTCATCCATGGGTCTTATGTTTTTCGTAGTATAGATAAAAAATTTTTCGTCTGTCCATTTTCTCGACCTTTGGAATCAAAATTTGAATTGGAACTACAAATTTACCAACAAGATCACATACTAAATTTCATGCTTCAAATTACCATAATTCAAAGCTTACGTTTTTGAATTATCAATTTTACTTGCACACGAAAGTGCAAGCAAGCAGGCTGTCATTCCTTTGACGGATCAATTAAATTTGAAAATTTAATTGAGAGCTGCAGTTTAGATGTTTAAACTGAACATCAAATTTTACTTATCCAAGATCTAAGCTTTTGAGTAATCACAACTACATACAAGCGAAAATCCGACAGATGATCAATTCTTAGACAGATTTGACGCCAAATTTGCACTGCTGAAAAAAAAAAAAAAATATGGATGTGAATTTTAGATGCCAAATTTTATCTATCTAGCTGTTTGTAATTTATAGTTATAATGAAGAAGAAGGACTGACAGAAGATATGTGACGAATGGGTATGAGCGAGGATAGAACCTGGGACCTTGTGGTTCGCAGTCCATTAACATGACCACGATACAAAAGCAATTGCTTGCGTAGCGTAGCTATTAACTGGCTTATAAACTTTCACTACAGATATTGGATTTCTTAATGGATTTCATTCAAATATTGATAGAAATCTACAAATTTGATTTGTCACATACTGTAATCAAATTCCATACGTTTATCACAAAGCATTTTTGAGTTATCGTGTTTGCAGACAGACAGACATGCAGAAATAATTACAAAATATATATTTTGAATACAATGAGGGTCCTGACACTTAGAGCTTTACCAAAATCACAAATTCGAAACATTATAACACTTCCTTTTTGTATAGTTTTGTACGTGAGAAAGTAAAAAGGTTAATAACTCTTCTTACAAATCTTGCTCAATTTTAGAATGTAGCTTTTCGTTGATTGCATGTCTCTTCACAAAATCTTTCATTTTCAAAGTTTAATAAGCGTCAAAGAATTCGAACTCGAGATTTTGACGAATTTTCATGTTTTCGGGCTCAAAATTTTTTTTTGGAAAATGTCTGTCTATCTGTGACAAAGATAGCATAAAAATACTTTGAACCAGACGCCTTAAATTTAGTATACTTGTTTACATCCAATTTACAGATTTCTATTCAAATTTTAAATAAAACCTGTTCAGAGGAAGTCCGTCTGTCCGAATATAAATTAGCACGATAACTACAAAACGAAAAAGATCTAGATAGATAAGATTCAGTACACAGATTTAGCATCTATAGTGTTGACAACTGCCAAATTTTGAGTCAAATCCAGGAAAAAGTTGACTGTTTTCGGTTTATACTTTCAGAAATATGTAAACTCTATAATTCAAAACCGCAATATCTTAAATTATATCAAATTTGGTATGGAATTTTGTGACAACAAGTGCATTTTTGTATCAAATTTTTGCTTCAGTCAGTTGTGAAAAACATCTAAAACACAAATTCGATTTCTGGATACTATTAACGAATGTCAGGGATTAATTGCCAAATAACGCGCCAAAGATGACACGACAGATTCAGTGAAAATGCTAAATACTTGCCAAAAGTTAATATTTCGTAACTCTAGTGCGCCAATGCCATATAAAGTTTTCTCAAGTATAACAAGTTTGTTAGAGAGTATGCTAGAAAGAGTATTTTTGAGAGACCATTCCCACTAGTTCAAAAAGTGATTCTTGATACCTTCGGATGAATTTGCGGTTCTCTACTTAAAAATCGCGAGTTATCTCTTCAAATCTTGAGACACCTTGAACATTCCGTCCAAGGATTTTTGCTTTGCTAAGTCTGAAGCCCTTTGGGGAGAACCGAACTCACTCTTATCGTTCCTTCGCTAGACTGAGCCACTTGATTTTTCCGAAAAAAAGATATTTTTTTCCCGTCCTCTCTTTCTCTTTTGGTTAAAGTATGATAAATGCGGTCATTCATCATCTTTGCATGCGGTCTTTGTCATCGCTTGTCCTTTGCTCTGAAGGCGAAACCCTGGGCTAAGTTCAGGGTCGCAGTTTTGCATCCGAGAAGGAAACATTTTGAGTCCTTTCCAAATTTGCTGGTGTGTGGGTAAAAGCTCGGAGTGTTTTCCATTAGAAAGTGAGTGATGGCTCTCTGCTCGAAAAGTTTCCGAAGTGTTAAAAGTTCAGCTCTGAAAACGGATAAAAGATTTTGCATCGGAGTGTAAACTTGAACATTAGGAGTGTTTTATTTTTCCGAATGTGTGGACTTTTTTTCTTTATCCAACGGGCATGTAAATACTCTGTAAAGAGTAAAAAGAAGAAAACTGTATATTTATAAAGTTGATAAATCGGCACTTAACACTTTCAACGCTACCGACGAGATATCTCGTCTTTCAGATACTTCCAATTACAGATTCTTGTGGGCTAACATTTGTCTCTTATGCCAGTTTGAAAAAAGTAAAGGTATTTTTCAGATATGTATTAGAAAGTCCAGCCTATCTAAACTGGCATAAGAGACAAATTTTATTCCACAGAAGTCTGTAATTTTGAAGTATCTGAAAGACGAGGTATCTCGTCGGTAGATTTGAAAGTGCCATCCCACGAGACGTCAGCCTACCCGAGTTGGGTGTAAGGCGAGAAACGACGTCCCGGGGCGAGAATCCTCCCCAGCAGCCGGAAGGCCCTCCGGATCAGCCCAGCATCCGGACAGATTTATTAAAATCTCAAGAAAGTTGTTACAAACATTGCCCAAAACAGGGGCAGTAATTAAAAACATGAACTGATTAAGAACAGGATGCTTCTTGGTATTGACAATCTCAACCCTCAATAGGGGAGTTGGAAAGCAGCATAATAATCATATATATATAAAATCCTTAAAAATACAATTTAAAATTTAAAAGAAAATATGAACAATAAAAACATGCTGCCAGGCGCTTTATACCGTGCGGGCCAGGATGGAGGAGGAGTGCTCGCCGCGTAGAACGCGACTAACTGCGAAACCTAGAAGTAGTTTTCTAATTTGATAGTTTTTTATTTGTATAAAATATATTATTGTAGCTTAATCCCTAGATTTCCTTGGAAGAAGGTAACAATCGATACAGAGCAGCGGAACACAGGTTGTATTTTTATTGTTGTTCATAGAAATATAAGTATAATATTTAGTGATTAAGACCCCCTAATTTCATCTCATTACTCACCTCACCCATCATCAAAGTCCCTAGTTTATAAGTTTGATTTTGATTTTCAAATTTACTAAATATTTTCTTAAGGTAGATTTGAAAGTGTTAAGCAGTTATGGCAAGAAAAACATTACGTACTTTAGAGGCAATGAATCATTGGAAAATCACATCGTCGTTTTATACTGTTGCCCACGTGAGCTAGTGATCCATAGGAGCGTAAAAATTTATTATACGGATTTCATTTTTGATTTGATCAATCTAATTATAATTTTAAATATGGTGAAATATCAAGTATGATTCAAGTTTTTGTCTTAGACAGGCATCAATTTTGCAATGTTCAATAAACATTATATATCAATTCAAAAAATATTCAATAGATGAAAAATTTTCAAATTGAGGGAAGTATATTTATGTCAATTAAATATTCTGTACTGTGAATTATTTATACTATAACCCAAGGGAGTTAGTGATCCAAAGGAATATCAAAATTTATTATACTGGTTTCATTTTAAATTTGGACACATATTTATCCAATTGTAATTTTAAATATCCTGGAAAGTTAAAATATGATTAAAGTTTTTGTATTAGACATGCATCGATTTTGTAATGTTTTATAAACAATGTATATCAATTCAAAAAAATATTCAAGAGATTCAAAATTTTCAAATTAAGATAAGTATATTTATGTCAATTAAATATACTGTACTGTCAATTATTTATACTGTGATCCAGGGGAGCTAGTGATCCAAAGGAACATAAAAATTCAGTATATTATATTCCATTTAAATTTAAACACAAATTTATCCAATTATAATTTTAAATATCTTGGAAAATTAAAATATGATTATAGTTTTTGTATTTATCAGACATTGATTTTGTAGTGTCTTATAAATATTATATATCAATTCAAAAAATATTCAAAGGATTAAAATTTTTTAAATTAAGATAAGCATAATTATGTCATTCAAATAAATAATTTAAAAAGTGCTTAATAAATTGCAGAGTTATCTTATTGTTGTAAACATATATTAAATTATTAAGACGTATAAAATTTATTTAATTGAAAAATATTTGTCTTATATTATTAGGAGGCTCTGACCCATGCTCGCTTTCGCACTCCAATCCCAATGGTTTCCTCAAAGCATGCATGTCTCCATCACTATTTTAAAAAAAACAAAGCAGGGTTAACATATGTATTGTGAAGGTATTCAGACGGTTGCTAGCAGAAAGAGTAAAAATTTCCGTTACTCGAAAAAGTAAACAAATCGGAAATTAGAAATCAAATCTGGAATCATTAGTGTTGCCAGAAACGAAGTGTATAAAAATAGAATTAACAAATAATATTGTTTTAAACTTATTTGTTGTTAATTTAGTGTTAATTAAAGTTTTACTTTTCCTTTTTTGCCACTATTTCACCGTCAAGTGCAATATAAATGCTATCTACGACGTAGTAAAATTTTTTATTAAATATTTCAAACAATATTGGCAAAACAAACCTCAATGTTATGAGTCAGGTGACTCGCTATCTACCAATCAAAAACCAAATAAAACGCAATGTTCACATGGAAAGTTTTTATATGATAGAGAGATAAGTTAAAGTGTATATATATTTTTATTTCAATAAAATAAAAAAAAATTTAGGCATATTTAATATAGCACAAAATGTGTAAATTTCTGTTTTATTTTATTTATCTAAATTTGAAGAATATTATTATATATTTTTTTAATAATATGATTATTAAAATTTATCATATGTGCGATCAGTGTTGATGGTAGATGGTTTGTTGAAGCTAGTTTTGAAAAAGCCACGATTTGCAAAATTCTAAAAACAAGAACAAGTGACATCATTTTTTTCCTTTTCAGCTCTTTTTTTATAATTAGGGCGCCAAGTCAGTTTAGTCCAAGACAATTAAGAATGTGTTCGGGTTGACTTGAGGATGAATTATTTAATTGTTAAATAAAATTTTAAAAAAAAGTGCTTACAACATGAAAATATTGCAGAAATTTTTTCATGGTCTAATTTGCATTTACTATATGGGGCCATACTGCAAATGTTGCAGCTGATTAAGCAGCTGGTGAACCAGGATGTAACTAGGTTAGAATCAGTCATTTATTCAGAATCCAGCATTTCGGCAAGCAATAATACACGTACTAACAATATAAATTTATAAGAAAACTGATTTCACTTATTAAGATTCTGCCCAACAATGAAAACTAAATTATGTCATCAACGTCGTTGGCTTTATCAACGCAATTTTCCACTTTATAAAAAAAAGGTCGTAAAATAACTTTCTCTGTTTGGAGGCATCTGTTGCTAAAGACGGCAATGAAAGATAAAAGGTACATTTTCTAATGCTGGATGCTTAATAGTTTGTGTTGGAGCATCGAATGAGCGAGGTTCCAGCATCGGCCATTCGCAATGGAAGATGTTCCTACAATTTTACGCACCAGAATCAAAGGAGGTACGAACATTCGTAATAAGCCATTCCTTTGCCTGAGCATACAGCTACGAGACACGTGTGGTGGCCTGCTGCTCGTAAAACAGGATGATAGATGTAGGGGAAGATGAGGAGGAAGATCAGAGACTGACCACTTTGTGTTTGGGGGCCAACCGTCTGGAAAAGAATACCAGTTAGGAGAATTGATCAGTGGTTTGGATGAATTATGGTAGACAGAAGTCGACAATTCCTGTCGATACTGCTTCTTTGAGTAGAGGCGGAGTGGTCGGATGTGCACAAAAAGAAGCTACACGGCGCGTGTAATTTTGCCACTATTTTTTTTAATTAACAAAGACTTATTACACTTGTACATCTATTCCATCACTGTGCTTCAACGTCTGCAACGAGGTGGAGTGTGTTTAAGTGTGTCACACATTAACACACTCCGTTAACTGTCCCTCTCAAATTACCAGACGTTGTATCAACTTTAATTTGATCAAATATTCACTATACTATGTAGCAGATATATTTGTATCTTGTAACTGACCTATAATTCAAACGTTTTATCCATCGTTTGAGTCAAAGTTCTACGTATGTTGTAGCACCATCTAAAGACTATTTAACGGACTATGAGATAAAGAAAAAAAATAGTGAAGAATTCGCTGATACTCCTTTCTATGGAATGATACCAACTCCTTTCTTGTATAGACTGTGAAAGACAAGAGAAAACGAGTTTCGTTAAAAATTTTGTTACAAAATTTATTTGCAGAAGTTCCCCATAAGAGAGATTATGGCGCTATCGGAACGAAAACGGGTCGCAATGAACATACTGACAACAATTTATTCAAAATTTTATTAAAACTGAAACGATAAAAAAAAATCCATATATAGAAAAAAAATTAGATGCAGCCCGAAACTCACAGAAAATGATCGTTTATTATTCAGCATTAGGCTCCCTTGGTACATGTAAAATTTTTCAATTAGCTCCCTTTCAGTTCCTGTGAGATATTAGATTGAAATCTCCTGGTTAAATTTTATTGTTGTTTCTAATGGCATCATTATTATTTGTATTTTGAATGGAAAATGCATATGGTGGTGAAGGCAGTGGTTGTATTTACGTGATAACAAAATTGAATGAATACATGTTGCATAGATAACTATTCTCTACAAACCCGATAACGGCATTTATTTTTGAAAGAAAAGATGATTATTTTATGACAAAAATTGATGAATAAATAATAATCTCATAAATAATGCGACGATTATTGTTCTCTCCTAACATGTCCAATGCACTTATTTTGGAAAATTAAAGTGGCATTTGTGAAGGCTCATATGATAGATACATAATAACAGAAATGAACAAATAGAAAATGCAAAAGTTGCTGTCCTCTACTGTCATCATAAATGCATATATTTTGCCAAAAAAATTATGTATTGGTGATGACAAAAAAAAGGATTATTTGACAATAGTAATTAGTGAATGCAGGTTGCTAGGATTACTGTTCACCACTTCCTGGATGAATTGATATATTTTGCAAAAAAAAAAAAATGATAGTAAAAAATGTGATGATAAAAAAAATTTATAAATATATGATGACAAAAATTAATAAATGTATGCAGAGAAAAGTACTGTTCACTATCTTGATATATATATATATATATATATATATATATATATATATATATATATATATATATTGTAACATTTTCGTTTCCCAGTACTGATAAGACATTTACAGCCAGCTGTGTCGTCGCTGTTACTTAACTAAACTCCTCGAGATAACTAGATGGTGGATCTTTTCACCTGGGTGGTCTCGCATCTGTTCATTAGCGACTACATGTGGAATTCCTCATCCAAGAGGTATTGATAGTACCTTCAAAGAGAAAGGTGTGTCAAAACATCTTGATGCGAAATGTTTCTCATTGTGAACGGACCTTCCCACGACCCACAGGCACCGCTGAGAGAGCATATTGCTGAACCCCGATTGCCCGAAAGAGAGCTCAAATGACCAATGTAAATTAAGAGGCGGAGATTGTCGCCGAAATAAAGTGCAGAGATTTATTTTTAGGGAAGAGAAGAAACGAATTACAGGAGACTGTTGGACTACACCCACGAATTCGGAGTCCGAGAACCAATTGAGTTTCAAGAAAACCCTTCGACTTTGACTGTTGTATCTCCAACTACAGGTGTAAATAACTATTTATTTAACCAAGATTAGAACAAGTTGTTCTATTGTATATGAATTGTCTGGAAATTCTGCTTCGTTATTTGATCAGTCTAGATCAGTGGTTCTTAACCTTTTTAAGCCGCGACCCAAATTTGAGAAATATGTTCATGTCGCGCCCCAAAAAAAAAGTCAAAATTTTTTCATTGCTTTATTTTAGATCGTATTTTTAAAAAATCTTCAATCCTACGATGATGATTTTTTTTTTAACTTACAAATTTTTTATTTATTTTTTTAATAATAAAGATAAACAAAAGTACTTTTCGATCCAAGGAAAATTTAATTAATAAGCAAGTATTTTTAATAATTTTTATTGACCAAATTAAAATATATTTATAACTTTTTGAAAATAATTCGATTGTTGATATTTATTCAAGTCGTCATTTCTAAAATGTCTGAAATTTGGTGTATTACTAACTTTTTTGGTTCGACTCAGCGCGACCCAAGAAATATACGTCGCGACCCAATCTTGGGTCGCGACCCATAGGTTAAGAACCGCTGGTCTAGATCAAGATATTACAATACATATATATATATATATATATATATATATATATATATATAAATTATGAATATGATGAGAGAAATTAATGAATATTTGTGGCTAAAAGTATTGTTATCATCATGATCAATATATATATATAAATATCACAATAAAAAAGAAAAAAAAATAGATACCTTTCAAAAGATATTTTAATCCATTGGAATCTCTTCATTTTCTTATACGTTTGCATAATAATGCTAGATTTATACTTAGCTTCGCAGTTTAATGAAGAGTATGATTTATGGCAGTTTGCATTCATCGATTAGGTACAAAATTTTAATACAGACCCATTTTGATGTAAAAATCACATCTCTAATTATATTTACTTGCTTGTTCGATTTATAAAGCTTTGCGTTTACATATATAGGAAAATGGGCAGCATATCAGAATACTAGCCATTAACGGAATTTTTTAAAAATTCTACTTTTTATTAAAAAATTATACTCTGCAATATATTTTTATAATTTGTTGTGGGTCTGAATCTTGGCATTCAAGTATGCAAAAACACAAAGTCAAAATTCAAATTTTAAAACAATAGAGAGAAAGATAGCCAACGCGGTGACTATCGATTCATTTATTTAAAATTTGATAATCTTGTATAAATCACGAAATATAAAAATATACCAAGTTTTATTTATCTCGATCGTTGCAATATTGAGTTCATAATGTTCACTTGCACACAGATGCATAGAATTACCAAAATTGAAATTCGACCAAAATCGGATAGAAATTTATAGTATAGCGTTAACATACGAATGAATAAAGAGATCGACAGCCAACTCATTGACTGTCGATTTATTGACTTCATATAAAAATATCAAAATATAGACATATATCAAATTTTATCTATCTACCACATTTTGAGTTCATAGTTGTTAGCAAAAAGAAGGACATACAGAATTTCCATGAATGGAATTCGTCCAAAATTGGATATAATGTATAGTAAAGCATGAGATATCGACAGTCAACGGGACCATTTATTTAAAACTTGATATTCATATAGAAATCTCAAAATTTAAACACATGCCAGATTTTATCTATTTACTACGTTTTGAGTTCATAGTGTTAGCAAAAAGAAGGATATACAGAATTTCCATGGATGGAATTCGTCCAAAATTGGATATAATGTATAGTAAAGCATGAGATATCGACAGTCAACGGGACCATTTATTTAAAACTTGATATTCATATAGAAATCTCAAAATTTAAACACATGCCAGATTTTATCTATTTACTACGTTTTGAGTTCATAGTGTTAGCAAAAAGAAGGACATACAGAATTTCCATGGATGGAATTCGTCCAAAATTGGATATAATGTATAGTAAAGCATGAGATATCGACAGTCAACGGGACCATTTATTTAAAACTTGATATTCATATAGAAATCTCAAAATTTAAACACATGCCAGATTTTATCTATTTACTACGTTTTGAGTTCATAGCGTTAGCAAAAAGAAGGACATACAGAATTTCCATGGATGGAATTCGTCCAAAATTGGATATAATGTATAGTAAAGCATGAGATATCGACAGTCAACGGGACCATTTATTTAAAACTTGATATTCATATAGAAATCTCAAAATTTAAACACATGCCAGATTTTATCTATTTACTACGTTTTGAGTTCATAGCGTTAGCAAAAAGAAGGACATACAGAATTTCCATGGATGGAATTCGTCCAAAATTGGATATAATGTATAGTAAAGCATGAGATATCGACAGTCAACGGGACCATTTATTTAAAATTTGATATTCATATAGAAATCACAAAATTTAAACATGGAAAATTTTACCAATCAACAACGTTGCCCTTTTGAGTTCATAGTATAGCATACACATGAACGTATAGAACACGAAATTCTTCCAAAATTGGATAGAAATGCTTAGTTTTGCGAAAAGAGCGCATATAAAGTCTTATCATTCTAATTCCTTATGCTAAAAAAATGGACCGACATAAGTTCTGACAAAATTAGTCTTTTTTTTAACCAATGAAAGAGGCTTAAAAATTATGAATTATAACTATCTAGAGATCTAAATTTTTGATTATTATTATTTATTTTCTTAATGTACTTCGAAAAAAAATAACGTCCATATACTTTAAATCCAAAAAACCCTAAATGGGTAAAAAATATCATTAAAATTCTTAATTCTTAGGTCATTGTGTCTGGAATAAAATAATTTGCTGATTGATTTCATACATTTTTATTCTAATAATGTCTACCTCAATATTTATATAAGTGATTCTCTAAGGAATAAGGTCATAATCTAAATATTTTCTATGGTTTTTGTTCATAATTTTCCTGGAAGTAAAAACTAAACAAAATTTTTTTTAGCTTAATAAACTGAAATGATATTAGGAAAGCCCTTTTTCCTAATATAAAGTTCGCTCCAAGCGAGTCATAAAATAAAGTCTCTAAGAGCTAAAATATTCATTCTTTTTTCCATTTTAGAAGGATCTGACGAAAGATTGCTATAAAAGTCATTTCCCCATTCCTGTTTAAGCCTTCTTTATAGTTGCCTAGCAACGGAACACCATTCAGTTAAATATTATGGTTAGATTTCATAGAACCCGTTCAGTACAATTTATACTTGAATGAGTTCCATTTTATTGGATAGGCGTGCTGAACGCGCAGCTTTTTTCGTGCTTGGTTAGGCAAAGTTTTGTAGGAAGTATATACATTTATGGCAAAAGCAGAACTAGGTTTTTAGAAAGTGTACTATTGTAAATGAAATGACTCTAAAAAGATGCTTTGAAGTTGTAGTTGTATGAAAACACTTACTTCTTGATTTTTTTATCCGTTAACCAAGATTTGGATAGTTAAAAATCTATTATTGTAGTCATTTAAAAACTGGAAAAAAAATTTTTTAACCAATATTTTGGTTTTCATTTTTTTTTTTTTTTTTTTTTTGCATTATTGCAAAAAACAGTGCTTTTTTCTTTTAACTTTATCTGTTATACCTGGCATTTCTCTAAGTTAAAATCTTTTTATTTATAATACTTTCAAAATAAAGATTACTTTTCTATAAAAGATTATAATTTACAGAATTCTTTTATCATCTAAAACATTCTTTCAAAATTAAAAGCATTTCAGATGAATTAATTTTTAAAACCAAACGATAATTAATTTTCCCTATAAAATATTAATATTTACTATATTAATAGTGAAAATGTTGCTCACAAATATTGATATATAAAATAGGTTTTAAAGAACATTTTGAGACAATTAATTCAATTGTCAATATTTTATTAATAAAAATCACTAAAACGAACAGAATAAAAAGTTGTTCGTGATACAACTATTTTTATTTCATTTTGTTTCTTTAAAAGCAGATTGTTAATCGTCTGCTTGTAAAGACTTTTTGACTTGTAGATTATTGCTAATATGTGTTGGCAACAGCTCTTCGTATGTATTTCTGTTCCTCAATAATAAAAATATTATTTTCATTTATTTGTGATAACTGTACTTATTTTTAGAACAATTGACTTATGCTTGCTTTTAAACATTGTTAAATGCCAATTTAAAACCAATAAAAATATTGTCTAAAGATATGCATTCAAATAAAATAAAAAACTTTTTTAGAAAAGTGATGGAGTAATTCAAAGTTTTAATATTTTTCAGCAAAGAAATACTATTATATTTCTTCATTTCAAAATTTTTCTTAATTTAATAATAATTGAAAAAAAATTGCACAGAAATAAAATTGTTTCTTTAAAAGATAAAAGTTTAAAATTCTAAGTTGTTGCAAAAATATTTTTTCTGGAATATTTTTCTCCAAAGTTAGTGTGAAATTTTTTTTTTAGTTAATTTCTAATTAAATGGTTGTTTAGTTAACTTAAGTATTTTGAAAAGTTATCAGTATACTTTCTCAAGTCTTGCGTAATAAATACGCAAAATTTGATGGAAATTAGTTATTTAGGAAGAAATACGGAAAATACACACACACACACATATATACAGTGGCTCAAACAATTGAGAGTACACCTTACTTTTACTTGATAAATCCCACTTTCAACATAAATAACACATTACCGAGAAGGACAAACATTTTTTTATTTTTACCCATAACAAATGGTTTGATTTAGAGTAAAAATAAAGAAAAATCAACTAAAAAAATTTTAAATTGAAAAATTTCAGAAGCATTTTAAATAAACATATGTAGAATTTTGCCTCAAAAAATTGAGAATACACCAATGAAATTTTTGCAATATCTCGCATAGAAACAAAGTGTCACTGTAAAGTTGCATGTTGTTTGGCTCCTATAATGGCCTCTAAACGTCATGGTACCGATTCGACCCATTTTTGGCGGTATCTGAAGATATTTTATCCAATTTTTCTTGCAGAATTTATTTTAAATAGATTTTGTTTCTAATTTTATGTTTTGAACCACCTTTTTGAGTATGGCTCACGAATATTCAATGGCATTGATGTCGGGGTATTGTGGTGGTATGTGTAAGTATTGTTTACAATGAAAACATATTTTGACGTTACGTGCATTCTGTTTGGGATCGTTATCCTGTTAGAAAAGGGAATTTCCATCTAATGTAATTCTTTATGTTTTGGAATCTTCCATTTCCAAAACATAAAATTAGAAACAAAATCTATTTAAAATAAATGTTGCAAGAAAAATTGGATAAAATATCTTCAGATACCGCCAAAAATGGGTCGAATCGATACCATGACGTTTAGAGGCCATTATAGAAGCCAAAAGACAAACAACTTAACAGTGACACTTTGTTTCTATGCGAGATATTGCAAAAATTTCATTGGTGTACTCTCAAATTTTTGAGGCAAAAATCTGAGTATGTTTATTTAAAAGGCTTCTGAAATTTTTCAGTTTAGTAGTTTTTCTTTGATATTTCTTTATTTTTACCCTAAATGAAACCATTTGTTATGTGTAAAAATAAAAATACATTTGCTCTTCCCGGTAATGTGTTATTTATATTGAAAGTCGGATTTATCAAATAAAAGTAAGGTGTAGTCTCAATTTTTTGAGCCACTGTATATATATAGCCAAAATGACTTTTATTTATATTATATCAATCATATATTTAGAATCATTTCTTTTTATTAGATTAAAAATAAAATTTGAAACTTATCCACAATTTGTATGCCAAAACCCATACTTTTTCATTTATCTGTCTTGTAGGTTTTTATTGTACAGACATATAAACAAGCAGCCAACATGTTAACGAAATCTGTTCAAAATTAAGTTTTAACTTCATGCTAAATTTCGTCTATATAGATTGATGAATTTTTGAATTATAACACAAATTTCTTACTGTCGCATCTAGTAAAAAAATTTGAGATATATCTACAATTCCTGAGCAGGTCCATTTCTGGAATCACATACCAAATTCATTCTTTTAGCTTTATCCGTTCCCAGGTAATCGTGTTCACAGACAGATGGACAGACAGAATTCTAAAAAAAAAGAAAATGTGTTTTGTAGACATAAGGATATTTAGAACATGAAAATTCTTGAAAACATCAAGATCGAATTTTCTGGCGATTTTAGCACATAATCTTTTTATGCTTTACATTCTAGAAGACAAAAACCTTGCCCGTGTTAAAGGCTGTTCAATCGAACTTACTTTATCTTTTATTTAAAAAAAAAAAAACTTTAAGAGAATCCCTAACTTGATTAAATTGCCCTAACTGGAAAACTAAGTTACCTTGCCGACTTTAAACCAGCCTTTTCCCTTAATAATGTTCACTCGTGCTAACAAAAGCACGTCTCCAAGGATTCATGTCGTAATTTAAACGTTTTCCTTGGTTTAATTTTACGATTTTTCTTGCAGTAACGCCTTTTCCCCAAAAGCTTTTTATATCTATAAAAACTTATATAACACCAATAAAGATTTTTTTTCCTAGTATTAAATCCTAAAAGAAAGCTGTAAAGAGTCTCTTAAAAACTTAAATTTGCATCTATTTGTTTTTCATCTGAAGAAAAAGGAATTACTGTAAAAGTCATTCCCCATTTCTGTTTTTGAACCCTCTTTGTTTAGTGGAGGGTCACCATTTCAGCTCTCTTTTAGCTTACATGAATTCATTTTATTGGATGACCGGTTAGGAATGAATATATAGTTTTTTTCGCGATTGGATTAGTTAAATTCTGGCAGAAAGTGTGTGTAACTCATGGTTTAGACATAAATACGCTTTTTAAAAAGATATTATTCCATATAATTTAAAACGTAAAAATCATGTTTATGCAAATTTACAAGCTTGTTTTAAAATTGTTATCTTCAAACATTACTGTACTGACTGTACTTTTTTCTGAAATGAACTTAAATGATTCAAAGCATATCAAAGGTAGGCGAAAATACACATTGTTTTTAAACCAGGGAGGGTTGCTTTTGATTTAATGAGAGTAGTGTTTTACTACTAAATTTAACCATTATACGGAGATGAGAAGAATACGGTTGGTTTCCTGGCAGATGCACTAATGTTATGGAGTCGAATTACCTCTATTCTAAAGGTGGAGTGCACCTCCTTCGGGAGGGGTGTATCGTAGGTCATTAAGACATAATTTTAATTCCCGTCTCGGAGCTGTCATGACGACGATCATTCACCAACCCTTAATACTTGAGCTTGAGTAAGAGTAGGGATATATATATATATATATATATATATATATATATATATATATATATATATATATATATATATATATATATATATATATATATATATATATATATATATATAGAAAAGAATGTTGTAAACATTAGGGATTTTTTTTAATTTCTACTCTCTGATTGTTGTATTGGAAGTGTAAAAGAAAAATAATATATTGGAAATAAGACATTTAAGAATGAAGTTAATATGGGATAAATTATGGTAAAAATCAAAAAATTAGTTAGGATTTAAGTTAGATTAAGAGATATCGTTACATACATACATACATTTATGTATATGTGTGTGTGTGTGTAAAACCGTGAAGAAGCAGGTATGGAGTTCTTTAACGATTTTGTCAAAGCGAGAGGGGCACATTGTACAGAATAAGAAAGCAGAAAAGAGAGGCAGTGAGAAAGTGTTCTGAATTTATATAATTTTAAAAATGAATTTGCCACCGACATAATGTTGTGTGTCTGTTGGAAAAAGAATACCCCATGCAGTTCAGAAGTTAAAGATAGTATAAAGCCGAGTTTGAGTGATTCGGAAATTATTTTTAAACTTAATTTAATTAGTAACTATTCTTTATATCTATACAAAAGTGTAAAATTGAAAAAAAAATTAAGAACTGTTTGATCAAACCTACCTTGTCTCTTATTTAACAAAGAATCATTGGCAGATTTAAGTATCTTGTGGTTTTATGCAGTGCACAATATGAGACGTTCTTTTAATTTGGATGCCCAATTTAGTTCTCATTTTTAGCACATTTTAACATGTTATTGCTTATTTTAATATTTTATATTTTATTAAATTTGTTAAAATGTGCTACTATTTTTTATCTGTAGTTATTTCAGACTATCTGGTATTCTCGCCTGTAGATATTAAAGTATTACTGAGCAGAGGGTGGATTGTATAAATATCCGAATTAATAAATAAGTGCCATGAAATAAATAGAAATCTAAGCAATTAGATTTAATAAAATGTTAAAAAAATAAGTTTTAAATAAAATACTAATAAAAACACAATAACACACTAAATACAAACATTATTCCAATATATATATGAATAGAATTCGTATTTTCTACAAACTTATTTACTTAGCAATTAGAAAAATAAGTTTTTTCTTATTTGATTTGCTGCCCCCTTTCCCCTCTCAGCTCAGCTGCCTGGTCTATCTAGTTGGAACTCCGCCACTGAGAAGGTGAAAAAATATTTATTTAGATTAAATGACACTAAATACAAACATTATTCCAATATTTTATCATTGATAGAATTTGTATTTTTTACAAACTTATTTACTTAGCAATTAGAAAAATAAGTTTTTTCTTATTTGATTTGCTTACCCCCTCCCCCCTCTCAGCTCAGCTGCCTGGTCTATCTAGTTGGAACTCCGTCACTGAGAAGGTGAAAAAATATTTATTTAGATTAAATGACACTAAATACAAACATTATTCCAATATTTTATCATTCATAGAATTTGTATTTTTTACAAACTTATTTACTTAGCAATTAGAAAAATAAGTTTTTTTTTATTTGATCTGCTTACTCAATCTAGCGATTCCAGGTTGCTGCCTATTCTTCCTCGTTGGAAATGCTCTTCTCAATTTTAGAACTTTAAAAAATATCTATCCCTTTTAAATTACACTAAATAGTAAATTCAGGTTGGTTCTCTGACTTTAAATGTTTTTTTTTTTTTTCCTTTCTAAAAATATACACATCCCTATGAAAAAAAAGTACCTCTCTAGGGCTTCATAATATAATCCAAACCCTTTCTTTGGATTTAGTTGACGATTTTTCTTGAAGAAAAGCAAAAAAGTGCTTTTAGCTAATAAACCCTCATAACATCAGTAAAGACCTTTTTTTTCTAATATAAAGCGGGCTGCACGAGAGCCATAAAGTAAAGTCTCTAAAACTTAAAATATTCATTCTTTTTTTATACGAAGAGAAAGATCTGACGAAAGATTGCTATAAAAGTCGTTTCCCATTCCTGTTTTTGATCCCTCTTTAGTTGCTTAGCAACGGACCACCATTCAGTTAAGTATTCATGTTTAGATTTCTTGGGGCCTCTTTAGTTGCAAATTATACTTACATTAGTTCCATTTTATTGGATGGGCGTGCTGAATACGCAGCTTTTTCGTGCTTGGGTAGGTAAATTCTGTAGGAAGTGTGTGCCCCATGGCAAAGCCACAACTTTGGCTTTATGAGAAGATACTATTATAAATCATTTGAAATATAAAGGAATTCTGTTCAAACGGTTTTATAGGAATGTTTCAAAATTGATTGTTGTATTCAAACGCCGCTACATGGAGTATTTCATTTCATGGAAGTGGTCAAAAATATATAGTAGATATGTCATTATTAAATAAAAGAACAACATTAAAGACTCATTTGTTTTAAGACATTATTGAACAAATGAGAGGTTCATTTGTGGCAATTTTAAAGCATAGATTGCTTATCAAATTCCATACTTTTAGCTAGCTGATATGCTTTTATTTAACAAATTAACTATACAAATTGCTCTTTCTAGCTCTATGCGATATGAAAAAATTTCTCTCGGTAAACTGGAAGGCAAAGGTAGATTCTTTTATATCTCAGTTACTATCTGGCAACATAAATTGTTCATATTAGAAGTAGTCAAAATTGAGGCTTGAAAATCACATTTTAGCCTCTAACTTTCAAGATATTGTAGTTATCTATCGAAAGACCTTAAATACAAAACTTGTTTGTCTTAATGGTCTAAATTTAGTCTAAATTTTAAAATTCTTAATTTGGCAAATTATATTTATTTTTCTCTCTTCAATATTAAGAAAGTTATAACAAAATGAAAACTTAAAATTTATATATAGCTCAAGCATGGTAGCAAGTTTATATATACAGGGTGATCAAGAAATAACAGGAGGTGTCCGGAGCCTTATAGCATGTTATGTACTGGATGGAAAATAACAAAATTTGGCCACCATACACATTAAAGTATGCGATTTCGATTTATCAAGAAAAAAAAAATGTACCAAAAAACGACGATAGGGGAAATCCTGGAGCTGCAAGCATAATCCTTGGGGGAAAAATACATAACTGCCAATGGAAACAGTAAACAGCAACATACGAAATACCATTGAAAAACGTTTATTATAACAACTTACAAATTTGAGCCAAGCTGACCACCAACTTGATGTTTCAATAATGTATTCGGTGCATGAGGTTTTCGACGGTGGCTTGCATCATTTCGGCATTTATTCTTCTGGCATGTAAATTATTTGATCTTTTAAAGTAGGAATGTCAGAAACATGTACTTGATACACAGTCTTTTAAGTGAACCAGAACACCCCACAGCCAGAAATTGCCAAGATTCAGATCAGTGTTATTAGTTTATGGGTGTTATCTTATACGGATAAAATTTCAGGATCTTGCGCAATACCCATAACGGCAGTTGTAACTTCTTCAACTTGTTCCTGCTTAATACCTTTACGTCCTCGACCTTGAATTCTCGCACACCAAGAATTCCTGTTGTTTCAAATCTTTCAAGTATTCTTCGTAAGTTAGTTATGGTCATCGGTCCTCTACGTAACTGTTTTAATCATCGGTAATCACGAAGAGCAGCACTGGCATTTTCATCTTGCTGATGAAACAGCTTGACTAATAAGGCGCATTCAAGTAGTAACAACGCAGAATGACTTAAATTCCCGCAACCCCTTCCTTTTATCTTCTATGTCATGTCACAAAGTATCCGTATAAGAAAATTACATAATAAAGTTTTCGAACGCAGCGCCAGGATTTCCCTATCGGCGTTTTTTGGTACTAATTTTTTTTTTCTTGATAAAATGAAACCGCATTCTTTAATGTGTACGGTGGCTAAATTTTGTTATATTTCGTCCAGTACATAACACGCTACAGGGCTCCTAACACCTCCTATTATTTCTTGATCACCCTGTATATATAAACTTTTGAACGAAGGGTGGTTTTGTATTCAAGGGACCATGATCGGTAAAGAACTGAAGATATTTTCCCGAAGTCTTATCATGAGAGCCATTGCAATAGATAGTCTTCCTATACAAATCTACCTATAGAGATGAAGTTCCTCTAGAAGTATGAAATGGAAAACAAGATTATTCAGGAATCAACTAACACTTTAGCTTTGTATATATCTTTGTAATCTGAGACTCCCGTAATTTTGTTTTTATTTCCCGTTAATTAGCACTCACCTCGAGGAAGAGTTGTGAGCTTAGTTATTTTGTGTTTATAGGTAAGTCAACCATCTAACTCTCCGACCGCCACGAAGGCACACGGATTTAAACCATAAAACTGAATGACTGGACCGCCTCAACAGCAACATTAGCGGGAACTGTGGTTGAGTTCTAAGGGCCGTCACCGGCCACGGTACAACCCTCCCCGAAGGAAGTACTTCCTGTCATCGATGGGAGGAGTCAGATCCTCCACCTATTAGTGTACCCTCCAGGGTGGCGAGATCCAACCACCATGCCGGAAGCATCTCATCCTCATTTCGAGGTGCCCCCCGGGGGTCTGTGTTTATAAGTAAACACACATAACTCTACAATTTTTTTTTTCTCTAATTCTTGGAATCTTAGAAGCAGAATTCATCAAAGTTTCGAGCTCAAATTTTTTGATGATCAAATCATTTAAGAATTAAACACGCATTTAAGAGATTAAACATTTATCTGCAAAGCAATATATAAAAATTTAGAATTTTCGTTTTTAGAAGTTAAAAATAGTTATATCATTTCATGAGACAACAGGTAAAGTAAATAAAAAGAAAAACTACTTATAAATAATTTAAGTCAGGGATTTAAATGTTTTAAATACATTCATTTTTTGAGTGGAAATTATTATTTTTGATTATTTTATATACTCGTCATTTCCCGATACTAAAATTCTTTCATGTATAATATTTTTAATATTGAATCTATTTTTGAATAAAACATTATAAAATACAAAATACTTTTATCGTCTGCTTTAGATTATCATTTGTACCAAAAGATTTTTAAAAGACATCAATAGGTAATTTTCTCCGTAAATTCTTAATATTTGTTATATTAGTATTGGCAATTTTGTTCACAAATATTAAAGTATAGGAAAGATTGTCTTTGTTTAAAACGATTGACTTTCACTTAATTTCAATCATGGTTAAATCACTTAATTAAGGGCAATGAAAGTACTTTTAGAAAACTATTAAAGTAAAAGATAAATTAAAAAAATAGTGGTAAAATAATTACAAAATATAAAAAAAAGTTGAAATATTACTCAATTTATAATTAATTGAATATTTTATTAATTTTTTTTACTTTGAAAAGCATTTTGTTCTTGAAAGATTTAAACAAAATGCTTTTCTTTCAGATTTTTGGTAACTTCATTACATTAAGAACAATAAGTGCACTCTTAGAAAACTATTAAAAGAAAAGGCCAATTTTAAAATATAGTGGAAGAGAAATTAAAAAAATATAAAAAAGATGAAATATTCATAATTTATGATTAATTGAATATTTTATTAATTGTTGTACTTTGAAAATTTGATAGTATTGATAGTAATATATACATAAAAAATTGATACTTATATACATACATAATATATACATAGTAAAAATTAATAGTAATATATACATACATATCCACAATGTCTTTCATATAACTTAACCCCTTCTAGGGCCAAGGGAAGTATGCTTCCCACCAAATTTATCAATCTTTGTATGAATTTATGTAGGTTGGCATAAGTTCTGACAAATTATTTTAGAAAGACAGAAACTTAGATGCTTTAGTTCTTTATCTTACACAAAATGATGTGTCTTGATTTGATACTTAATTATTAATTAACCAAATTAATTAATGAATCAAATTAAATTTATCTAATAAGCCAAATGAATAACTTTTCTTATTCTAATTTCAAGCCTAAAAATATTTTAACATAATATGACTAGAAAAAAAATGGCCCTTTAAAGGGTTAAGAATAAAATTTTTTTTAAAATTTATGCTTATACAATATTGCAGATAATCAGTGTTTACTTGTAATTTCAGATCAATTTTTGATTTTCGACCGAGATCATTCATTTGGAAACGATTAGTAGTTGATTAGCAGGAAAATTTATTTTTCAAACATATGAATGGAGCATTTCTTATTCGAAATCCACTTTATGATTTTTAAAAATAATTAATCTATTTTACTTAGTTTCATTTTGGGTGGATATTTACGAATTACATTAAGATATTATTTTTAATATCTCATTTATAATTAATTCTGAAAAAAAACTTATAAAAAATGACTAAAAGTAACACAAATCTCTATTTAGCAGTCTATTTCTGTTCAAAATTTGTCTAGTAGTTATTTCCTTGTTTCTGAAACTTTCAAGTGTCGCCAAAAGAAGCGATAATCTTTATAATATTGCAACCCTCTAATTTCGCCGTTTCAATCGACCAATGAGAAGCGGCAGCGGTGTCAAGGTTCGCGGGAGAATCAAGTGGTGCTATTATTGGCCGTAATGACTCAGAGCGGACAACGTAAACAACCGAGACACGAAAAGTTGATAAGCGTTTAGTTAATCGCATCTGAGTTGAAAAGGGAAAGGGCACTGGGCAGTCGTAGAAACGTGCAACAAGGTAAATAATTTTTCGGGTTCGTTGCGGAGCAGGTGATTGCGGCTTCGTGATGTTTGGATAGCCCGATCCTTCGAACATCTTAAGTAAACATGGACACGAGTGTTTCATCAGCAATTTTTGTATCGATACGGAAAAAATGTTTACAAATTTTTGCAAAGATTTTTGATTGAAATTATTCTGGAACTTTGGAATTGTAAACTGTCAGGACCACAATAAAAATTCGATTTATCTAGAAATTCAAATGGAGAAAGATAGGGTCCAAAAAATGATTACAGAAAAAGAGAATGACATTTTGTTTTTCATTTGAAGTTGATGCATATTTATTTTTAATATTTAATAATTTTAATAAAAAAAGGACATAGCTAATAAATAAAAATAAAGAATTTTAATTTATAAAGTTATTAAAGTAAAATTTACTAAATAAACATTGGTAATTTTATAATTATGAATTCATTAAATATGTAATTTCAATAACGAACAGAACACACTGAATACAGCAATTTTACAGAAAAATGCAAAGTAAATTATATAGATTTTTTTTTATTAATATGTTCAAAGTTATGAGGAATTCAAAAAGATTATAAGTGTCTATTGCTTTTTCCGAATAAATATTCACAGATGATCATTGAGGAAAAAGGATATTTAATTTATGAAAATAAATAATTTTGATTTCGAAAAATTGATACAATGAATCGAATTATAAACGGACATTTGTCATTGCATTAATAAGAAACTAAAGAGATAAGAAAAACATTAAAATTAATAATTACCTAGTATAACAATTATCAATGACACACACACATACATGCACGACTGAAATGTTTAAATGTCAACAATTTTTTAAAGTCTCTATAATAAAGATAAGTATAAAATATAACTGCTTATTTAAAAAATTTTTAGGATATAACTCTCTTTTCTTTCTTTCTTTCTTTCTTTTTTTTTGTATAACATGGACTGTGTATTATAGTACTGCTTTTTTGGGACCTTATAAATTAGGTGAACAATAGATGCAATAATAAACAGTAAATGCAATAATAAAGTGTAGGAGTAGAGTGTTTTCATTCATTCTGGCTCATAATTCTAAATTTGTTTATTTTTTTCTCTAATCATTAAAAAAAATCTTATTATTCTTTCTTAAATCTTTAAAAAATCTTATTCTTTTAATAAATTAAATATGTTTATATCGTACTAAAAAATCTTATTTTCTTAGATATATTCTAATGAATTTATTTTTTTAAAATATATGAATGAAATGAAATGAATGAAATTTATTTTAAAAAACCGATTCATTAGATTATATCCAATTTCTTTTAAAAAATAGTTTTAATAGGATATAAACATATTTAATTTCTTAAAAAAATAATTTTTTTAAAGATTTAAGAAAGAAAAATAAAAATAAAAAAAATTAATGATCAGAGAAAAGATAGAAAAATTTCGAAGTATGAGCTAGAACGTGTGGAAATACACTACATGTAGGTGCTATTAGATTCACTGCAAAATTCATGCAAGTATATGTGCAGAATTTCTACCTGGTATGCGGATGACTAGACTCACAGGCGGGGAAAAATCGTTTATCACAAGCCACATTTCAATTAGTGATAATTAATTAATTATGACATCTAATTTGTCAATGTAAGAGAATTCGACCGCGACGTTCTCACGAAACAAAAACAGGAAGAGAAGAGGGGGAAAAATGAAGATTTATTTATTTAATAATTTTTGTTTTCGTATTTACTAGTTTGATCTGGTCAAAATAGGAAAACAAGTGCAGAATTCTTTAGCCTTGTTTGAAACCTTTCTAAAATTTCCAAATTTACTTTTTGTAAAAAGTAATTTCTAGATTTCGAAGACAGCGAGTGAATAAATACAAAGGAGCTTTAATTTGGATAGGAATTTGTTAGAAAAATGTCTGTATCTCACCAACGCGATTTTAATTATAAAAAGACTGAAACATAAGGAACAGAAATTATGTCATTAAATGATTAAATTTTAAGTTTCACTTAAGTTTAAATGTTTTAAATGGTTAATTTATTCATTTACTTACTGAATATAAAAGGTCATGGGTGCTTGCATCAGGTTACAAATTAGATGAGGAAACATACATCTTCTATGCTGTTCGCTTAAAGTTTATTTCACTTGACTTCTTCTCTGTCTGTAAAGATGGCATTTTGCAATCGATTTGTCACTTGCTTCCTGACATGTTAAAACTTTGGAATTTTGTACAGTTGTGTGTTCTGAAGGCAACACTCTATTTCTTTTACTTCCCAAGCTTAATTATTAGTTAATCTCTTAATGAAATAAAATATTCATTCCTTATATGTAACCCTATTAATGCATTTGAAAAAAAAAAAAAAAAAAAAAAAAAAAAACGAAGTTCCATGATATTTCTATCTCCCTTAATAAAAAAGGAAAATGTATACCGATGTTTGTGTTCGTGATCTAAAAGCGGTCCTTTCAGAGCTACTGTTCATTTCAGTATTCTGAGACGACCAATTTTCGACGATTCTGTCTCATTAAGGGGAGAGACGCGGAAGGATGAGAGCATTTCCATAACTCTTCGTCCTTCTTTGACCTTGATTTTCGTCCTATTAGATACTTTTTTTTCTTCAATTTTTTTTTTATATGAATAGCGTGTCGTTTCTGACTCTATTATTTTAATTCAATCTGCGAGTAATCCGAGTTTACTTCATTGTTAAATGTAAACATCCCCTCCTTTCATCTTTCCTCTCACCCCTATTTTGACGAATTAAACCCATCCTAACGCATGCGCAAAAGCGCGGAGGGTTTTAGAATCCGTTGTCAAACAATACCAATTTTTGACATAAGTTTACATAAGAAGGAGAAATATGCATGTCAGAGCAAAGCGATTCGTTTTTGAAATTTTAAATAGAATATTAATGTATTAAGAATTTGCAATTTATTTTGTTACAAAGAGCTACCAAAATTGATGCAAATATACATAGATTGTCAGAGATATTATTGAAAAAAAATTAACTAGGATTTTAATTAATTAAAAATTAAATAAGATTTGCGCGTTTTTCAGCGATAATGATTGAAAATATTATTACACGAACACATTTAAAAAAAGTTTTAAATTAAAAAAAATTATACTTTTGATAATACCAACTTATTTATCGTATATTTTTTCGGAAATTCTCTAATTAAAAAAAAAACATTTTTCGCATAATTTTTGACAATGTATTTCATTGTAGCAAAGAAATTCAAACTGTTTTCATTATTACATCAAATATTTAATCCTGTGGTTTTCTTCAACTGTTGAAAGACAAAGAAAGAAAATTACATTACCACAATAGACAATATACAATCCGAAAAAGATTACTCAGACACTTCAGTTTCCAATGGCACTGTGATGTGACAAAACTTAACTCCAATAAGGATGTTCATTAAGTGCAGGAACTGGACCAAAGATACTGGAACAACACGGATTTAAGATCTATTACTGATGCTTCAAAACATATTGTTGAAGAAATCATGAATGTCAAGTTATAAATACAGTACATTCTAGAGTATCCGGCCAAATTTGGAGGTGAGTAGGCCGGATACAAAAAATCCGGATAGGCTCGAGTTCTATGAATTCATTTCTTTGCCCATCAATACCAGAAGGCAAAGCTTTTATACTAAAATTCATTGTTATAATAAATATTTTCTCACTTCTAATTGAATATTAAGCCCTCCATTTATGTCAAGTCAAGTAGAATGTGAACACCGCCCTATGAACCATAGAAGCAGTTGCCGGTTTATGCTGTTTCTCCAGAGTCTAGTCACCTTAATTTCTCTTCCAAAGTCACAATAACTTTTTTTCGTTTATCACCCATTTTGAAATCTTCACTGCGGTAGACTTGAAAACATTAAGTACACCCCAAGAACAATTCACGAATACTGCACATACTGTGCAATTATAGTTAAGAACAGCGGCAACATTTGAGGTCCATCACACACAGCAATGAACAACTAGCAGAACGCTACTCTTTTCTTGTCACAACTTGTATTTTGTACACGACACGTAGGAGGATCGTAGCAGCTTCTAATGACTTGTCAATGTTGCCTTGCTTTTCGCATTTAATTACGATTAAAGAAAACTAGGACAAATAGGTTCGCGCTGGATACTCATTATATTTGTCGCGCTGGATACTCATTATATTTGGAATTATATTTGTCTCTCCTTGAATATAATAACTCAAAAACAGTTTTGAGCTGGATAGATAAAATTTTGTAAGTGGAATTATGACCAAATTGTAGTTTTCTACTAATAATGAATGAACTGCATTCAGTGAAAATGTCTCTCCAGTTTGACGAATAAAAATTATCACGATAATGACAAAACGATGAAAGCTAAATGGATAAAATTTGGTACATAGATTTAATATCTAAAATGTAGATAAGTATCAAATTTGGAACCAAATCAACCAAGAGGTTAATCATCTGTCGATCTACACAAGCATATAAACGCAACAGCTCGAAAATGCAAAGATTTCAATCAATGAAATTTAGCATACAATTTTGTAATTACAAGTGTAGTGCTATGTGAAATTTTGATTCCAATTCGTTGAAGAAAAAAAAAAGAAATCCAAGTTACATATTCGATTTTCTGTTACTTTTGGCATCAATTAATTGTAAAAAAAAAAAATCGAAAAAGATTGCATTCTTATTGACTCTTTTGTAATTATTGTTCGCCATACTTAAGTATTTTTCGTCATACTGTTAATAATATACAGGCTAGGTGAAAAAATTTCAGAAAAATCACTCCTGCCTGTTAAAATAAATATTAGAAAGTGACTTTTGCTTAAACATGAATGAATTTTTGGTAGTTACATGAAGTTCTGATATTTGCTACATTATCTTTATATTATGTTAAATAAGAGTTGCTTTTTGATTTATGGTGCAACTTTTATTATTTTTGAATCGATTTTACGTAAAAATTTTTGTAAGAAAGCTAGCCTGACAAAATTGGTGAAAAACGTGAAAACTAAAAGTGAAGCACTTAATAACTCTTTACTTTCTAGCTGCCTTCGGCGTTGAGCGCATTCTCTGCTTGTATTTCATTTCAATTAAATCTCTTATAAATAATTTTGAATATCTTGATTATCTCAAAAACATTTTTTAAACATCAAAACAGACACAGAGACACTAGAGTCGTTATTAGACATTTAAAGAATCAATAAGGGATAGACATAAGAGTTGTTTTATTTTAATAGCTTTACACATGCTTTTTTAATTGTGTATATCTCCATCCCCAATAGAATCAAATTCTATGACATCATAATCCAACTAAATACAAAATTGTTCGTGTAATCCATTTTTTAACTGCACGTCATCTTTTCCTTTATTCTAACTTCTCGTTCGTATCCCTATATAGAGTTCAGTTTAATTTTTAATTGTCAAAGCTAAAAGTATATTTCCAATCTGAAAAATGTTTTGAATGATGGAAATTTTTATATTTTATGTTGTTTGATTCAATAAAGATATTTCAAAAGTTATGAAATTTAATGTTTTATATATTTTTCCAATAGTAAAATTATATACTACTGGTTTTAACGATCACAGTAATCCAATTAATAAACTACAATTTAGTAAAATATTCTTGAATTTTAAAATTTTAAACAAAAAAAATCTTGCTAATACTATTCCTACTGTCAAAATTAATCCAGTCATGAAACTTCGAAAATTATTATTTTAAACGAATTTTACAGCTAAATTTGACATCCAGACAGGTTTTCCGAGACCGTTTTCAATTTGAAATTATGCCTTGTTGTATTAATAAGTTTAGATTTTTTTCGAATACTTTACATGAATAAATATTATTATTATTTTCAAATTTTTAAAAAAAATCAATAATCTTTTCTTCTATTTCATTTTCTTAACCCATTTTTTAATAGTTTTATTTAAAGAACGATCTCTAATTTGCAAAATTTAAGTTTCATAGAATCATTTTCTGTGCTCAATTTGAGCAAAAAATTTACACTTTGTGAAACGTCTGATGTTAATAAGAAAATTATTTCAGCTACACTTAAACAGAGAAAAAGAAGAAGAAGAAGAAGAAGAAGAAGGAAACAACAACAACAACAACAACAAAAAAAAAAAAAAAACACGAAGTTATTCTGTTTATAAATGCAAACAAATATATCAGATTCCAATGATCAAAGAGCAAACGAAAATTTCAATCTGTCTTGCAAAATTTCACCTGCTTGTAACAGTATGCTAATTTTAATTTTTTAAATCTTTTTTTATTTATACAGAAAAGTTATTCTTATTTCAGTGATTGTTTTTAAGTTAAAAAGTCGTCTGAGCGTTTTCTCTCTTGCTACTGTTAATTATACTTTTTATATCTTATACTTGGCCAAGAAGTAATTGCAAAACTAAAATATATTAAGTGTGATTCATTTTTAAAGTTTGTTTAACTGATATTTATTTTAAGTGTTTTTCATTTAAAATTTAGTTTTTCAAACAAATTGCTTATCGAAGTAATGTATTATATTTCAGTTATTAAATTTGTACTCACTGAATATCTATTTTATACTTTTCTATTGAACCAATAAAAAATTACAATGACAATTTTAATTTTATTCAACATTTTACTTTTTCAAATTGTTCCTTAAAATAATTTATATACTAACCCTATTTAGGTGAAACAGTTTATAATGTGGCAATTTTAGTCGTTAAACATTTTTTTCAATCACATGTTTTTGATGTTTCAAGAGGTTTTTATTATTATTATTATTATTAAATAGACCGATAGTACCGAGAACTGTATAAAAAGTTAGGAATCGTAAATTTTTTAGAAATAGATTTATTGTCTCAAATAATATAAAATATAATTCTTCATACCATATAAAATATTTTTCCATGGAGACAGCAATATGTTTAACTCTAATGATTTAGAAATTAGTTACTGGGAAAAGATAAAAGCGAATAATTAAATAATTTGCTTGTTTATTGAAACTGTATATAATACCACACCCTTTCATGTATTTGAACAAAACTTGGCGCACATATTCCTTAGCATCTAGAAGAATTAATAGTCTTATTAAAAAGTTTCAAGCTTCCTTGAAAGGATTGAGAAGCGGTGGGAGGGGTGGAAGTAAAAAAAGAATTAACGTTTTACCGCAATAATTTAGAAACATATTATCGTATAAAACAATTTTTACAGCATATTAAAATTTAAAGAATTAGCTTTTCAGTAGCAACAATCCTATTTTCAAATATATATTTCACTCATTTTAATTAACATTTCAAAGTTAATTAAAAGTTCCATCTTTTTGTTGAAATATCATACCAATTTTTATTTTTAATCACAATTATTATATTGCCGGTAAGGCTAGTTTGCGTTATAAAAGGTGCAGATAATACTAAGCAGAATCTCTCTTTAGTTTTCAACAACAGAAGAATTTCACGCGATTAAATATTTGATGAAATAATGAAAACGGCCTGAATGTTATTGCAGCAATGAAATTTATTGTAAAAAATTACGCAAAAATTCTTAAACAAATTTTTTTAAAAGAATTCTGAAAAAAGATACACGAAAAATTAATTGATATCATTTAAAAGTTAATTTTATAAATTTTGAAATAAAATTTGTTTCACAAAAAAAAACATTTTTGTGAAATAAAATTTTCAAAAGTTATCACCGGAAAACGTCTAGGTTTCTTCATTTTAAATTAAAATTTGAAAAGAATCATTAATTTCTTAATCGTTAAGTTCCGTTAATTTCATATTTTCACTTAATAAACTTTATTTGTATAAATTTGGCGACTTAATATAAAAAATTCGGCCTATCTAGGGCCAATGCACGTACTTTCATTTATTATTAGATATTACAAAGAATCGAAATCGATTTTAGTACAACAGAGTCTCTTTTCTTTGGTAATAACGAGAGCTTGCTGATGCCGTCTAGTTTTTTCAGATAATCGTATATAAGTTTCTGAATATGTTTTGTGATGTCATTTGCTTCAACTTGAGCTTGTCAAATCTGTTGGTTGGGTTTTCTCTATCTCTTTAGCCATAATTCAACAGATAATATTGAAAATCTTAATTTTATATTTTAGAAATCAAGAAAATTTTTATTAATATTGGAATTTTATATTTCAGGAAAAACAAAATTTATCAACATTTTAAGATGCATAGCTTCATGTGACAATTTCAGATTTCTTAGTATTATAGTATTTATGAAAAAAAAATTAATGAATTATTCTTTTCAAGAAATCAGCGGCGGATATAGGTATTTTAACGGCCTAGATAGAGAACATTATAATCCTTCCTCTTTTAATAAAATGAATTTCACTTTTTAACTTTTTCGTATAAACTTTTATATATAATATTAATTTTTTATACATATAACTTTATATATAATATTTTCTCATTTTAACATGTTAATTATTTATTTTTGGTTAACCATTTTTTATGGATTTTGTGAAAATATATTTGTTTTTATCGATTAGGAATCTAGATAACCTGGCATCCGCATTTGCATACAAATTATTAAAACAGAGATATGGTATTTATAATATTCATAAATAACTAAATAAATTTAACGAAACCATTCGAATATGACTAATTACACTTGATTAAGTGTTAATGTTATCCCAATAATTTATCGTTGATAGAATTTATATTTTTTAAGAACTTATTTATTTACAAACTAGGGAAGTAAAGTATTTTCAATTACTTGTTTTCAGTTCTCTCTCAAACCGCATCCATAGACAGCTGCTTATTCTGTCTTGTTGGAAATCTATCACAGCAAAAAATAAAAATAAAGATTATTCTGGAATGAATTTGTTACGAATTTTTATTGATATAACATTTTTCAAAAATTTGTGCTCGGAATTTAAAATTTTTATTTCTTTTAATGTAAATATTTGTTGCTCAAGAAAACGATATTTTATAGTATTCCCTGTCACCGTCAGGTGGCGCTATTGTGCTATGAGCAAGTAATATTCTGTTCTTCTTTTTATTAAATATTTTGTAACCATATCAGAAATGCTATTGTTAACAATTTATAATTGTGAATGCATGTAACAGATCTGTTTATTTCTAAGAAGTTCCTTCATTTCGTGTACTTGAGTAACCACATCGGAACACTAACGTTATTTTCTATGACGAAAACGGTTTAAACCACAAGCCATACTATTTGTCTTCAAAATCCATTGTCTGCGGTGGTTCAATGCGAATATTGGTGGTTTTGAAGTTACAAGTAGAGAGAATGAAGCATTCTTTGAAACGATCGAGTATGAAAAAGGGTCATAGAAATACTTTTTACTAACCTTGCTTACAATTGTGGTAGATTGAGATACGCGAGGATAGAATCTGGGACCTTGTGGTTCGCAGCCCAGTAACATGTCCACAATACGAAAGCAACTGCCCGTGTAATCTGACGACTTTGGTCTGAGGTCACCATAGTAGCGAAATGTGATGAGCGAGGGTAGAACCTGGGACCTTATGGTTCGCAGCCGAGTAACATGACCACGATACAAAAGCAATTGCTCGTGTAGCGTAGCTGTTAACTAGCTTATAAGCTTTTCACTACACAATTATTCGTGTTAATTCAAAATTTTTACGGTGATTAATTTAATAATTGCAATGAACTTTTGGTTGTCAATTAAATTTCAAAATTTAGCTAAAACACTTGTATCATTTATAAAAACCAGTGGAATTAGTCCTTCCAAAACTTTTTCACATGCTCCTTAATAAAGCCCTTTTTCTATAACATAAAAATTGTGGATTTTTGGGAAGAGAGTTAAAAATCACAAATGTTCAAAGTTTCACATATAAGTATTTTGTCTTTTGTAATACTTCGAAGAAAATCGAGCATGGTTTTTGAACGCCTTTTTTTTCAGCGATCAAATTCAAAATTTAATAAGATCGCATGTCAAATTTCATTACATTTTGAATTATTATATTTACCTGTATGTGAATGTACAATTGGATAAACGGTCAATCTTTTAACAGATTTGATTCAAAAGTTGATACAAATCTACAATTTAGAAGTTAAAATTATATGCCAAATTACATTCTTCTAGCTCTCTTTGATTTGTAGACATAATATTAATTTATATTGAAACAGATAGATATACAGACTTTTTTTCTGAATGAACGTTGTTTAAAATTTAACACAGACCTGTAAATTTGGTTTTAAGACCATCTACTAAATTTCATCCGTATAGCTGAAGTGTTACTGAGTTATCATTCAAATTCCAAAAATGTATTTTTTGGATTTAGAGAAGTATAAAACTAGAATATTCGGCAAAATGTCGAGTTCAAATTTTTTTTTAATGATTGCAACAACTTCTCCTTGTTTACTTCGTTTGCAAGGAAGTAATAAAAAAATATTTTAACAAAAAAAAAATTATTGCCAAAAAGTCAGCAACAATTTGTAAGTACTTAAACACCGTTTATCAAGTCATAATTCTGCGTGTAGGTTCCCTAATGTAAATAAAGAAAAACCGTAAACAAGCTTTTTTGCTGATTTGTATCGTTTTGTTTTTTTTATTTATTTTTTGATTATTCCTTATTTGCAGGGCTGCCCATTTCAGTGATTAAGTGGAAGATTTCCACATATTCTTAAAAAAATTTATTTTCTCTTATACGAAATTTATAAAGAGAAAACATTCTAGTCATCAAAATATATGAACTCGAAATTTTAACGAAACTTCTTGTTTAAAATCTCTACAAATAAAAAAATAATAATAATAATAAAAAACATTTTTTTGAATTATATTTGTCTAACTGTCTGTCTGTTTGTGTCAAAGATAATTCAAAAATGCTTTGAACTTGACAGATGAAATTAGGAATATTGATTTAACGCAAAATTGTAAGATATTTATCAAATTTTGAATGAAATGCATCCATTCAAAAAAATCTTCTGTGGTTGTCAGTACAAGTGAACACGATTATTACAAAACGAAAAGATCTAGATGGATGAAACATGGCAAGCCGGTTTATCAGTTGAAGGGTAGATGCATAACAAATTTGGAACCAAATTTCTTAAGAAATTGATCGTCAGTCGGTCTGTATTTTGGCATAGGAGTAAACGTAATAATTTAGAAACGCAGTGACTTAAATAAATGAAATTTGATTGTAACCTGATGAAAACAATTGTAATTATTGGTCCGATTTTGGTTTTAATCGCTCCAAAGAAAAACACATCTAAATTATGTATTCGGTTGTTTGGTACTTTTATGTTGTGAGTTATGGCACTTTACAAACCCGCTTACAGTTATCTGTCCGCGATTTAAGCCGAGTGAACGTATCTTATTTTTACAGTAGCGCCAACTAGGGCCAAGAATACGACTTAGCTACTCACACGTCACAACCCTTTTTACAGGGCGGACTTCACAGATCGTCATTTAGACCTGAATCAGAGAACGATCACATCTGAACCAGTATCCCAAATGGTATTACTCTCGAAATGGAGGACTTTGTGACCACTTCCTGTCATCGAATGGAGGAACAAGATCCCCCACCTTTTTGTGTACCATCCAGGGTGTCGAGATCCAACCACCATAATGGAAGCATCTCATCCTCTTTTCGAGGTGGCCCCCCAGGGGATATCAGCTAAAGAGCAGAAATTACTTGGGTTTATTTTGTTCGTTTCTCTCTGAGTGTGTATGGAAGACAGAAGATGGTTATTTTCATCAAACGAAATCCCCTACAACTTGTATCATCATATCCCTATTGCTTTTGCCATGCTTTACAAAAAGTCAATATTGTTAAAGAATTCGACAAAAGGCTTGAAGTAGCCAATGATGCCCAGACATAAGATATTAATTTCATTTGTTGACAATCGCAGTAAATGTAAATATATTTTTTTTTCTTCATTCACCTGAAATGGCATCTGTTGTATCTATATTAACATTATTTCTCGGCTGGTAGCATCTCGTATTGTTCATGTTTTACTTCAAGATCTACAACTGAACTTCCAATGAGCTCAGAATCGCTTTCATCTTTCATCTGGGAAATATACCCAGTCGATTAATAAACCATTTATTTTATTTTCTAACAGTCGCCTCTAGCGACCAGCTCATTCGCATGATATATTGGTCATATTTAATTGTCCCGATGCAATTTTATGACCGTGATTACGTCAAATTGTCAGATATCAATGCCATGTTATTTTTATTGCCTTAGATATGTTTCACTAATTGTGTAATTGCAGCATTCTAATGTAGACTCATGATATCATAGAGCTACTAAAAACAAATATCGCTTTCATCTATATTCTTACTTTAATAGTATTGTAACTTGACCTTTTTTATTCGTTTTGTGAACTATACAGATATTAAATAGAATCCATCTTCTTTTCTTTAGCTTTAAATAAAGGAAGAAAATCACGTGATTAAATATTTGATGTAATATTGAAAACGATTTGAATTTTCAATGTAATATAATCTATTGTTGGAAATCAGGCAAAACTTTTTTTTTAATTGCCGAAATTCTGAAACAATTTGAACGAATATTGAATTAAAGCCATCGAAAAGATATTTTTTTTTGAATTTTAAGATGACAAAAGCTATTTATGTGCTGTAATATTTTTGAAAATTGTGGAAGAAAAAAGTCAAAATTTTCCTTCATTCTAGTTAATTAAAATTCTAATTATAATTTTAAAAAAATCTCTCCGAGATATATATTTCCAATGTCCAAAGTATACATATACCAAATTTGACTACTCTAGGTCAAACAATCTGCCTTTAGAATGACAACATATAAACACACTCTCAGATAATTCATCTTTATTATTAGTAAAGATAACATCTATTGAAACAAGCTCATTAGGGTTTTGAAGCAGTGGTAATCGAGAAGTCATCTTTGCTTTTTTCAACTGATTCAATTGCTTTTTTCATTTAAGCACTCGCTTCGTATATCGAAACTCTGAGGTTGAAGGTTAAAATATACTTGACATACATAACAGATTTAAGTCGAACAACAAATTTAAGTAATTGGACGGCAGACAGAAACTCTGAAAAAATGCTAAAATTCAACATTGATGAATATGATACTTTTAAAAGAATTTAACCAGTGTCAAAGCGATGGTAAATGGCGTGTGATGTTGGGGATATTTTACTTCCAAACACTCGTTATATAAACCGAGAAATACAATAAATATACCAGCTGAAGTAGTCTCCCTGAAACTTTCTCGTATACCCTCTAATAAAGATCTTATTCCTCTTCCTCTTGTGGTAAAAGCTTATAAGCCAGTTAACAGCTACGCTACCCGAGCAATTGTTTTTGTATCTTGGTCATGTTACTGGGCTGCGAACCACAAGGTTCCAGGTTCTATCCTCGAGCATCTCAATCCGCCACACTCTTTATAAAGTTTTGAACCTTGGGTAAGACCAGGAATACATTGAAAGACATTGGTGAACGATAATTAGGAAATATATATCTTATTAGTAAAGATAACATCTATTGAAACAAGCTCATTAGGGTTTTGAAGCAGTGGTAATCGAGAAGTCATCTTTGCTTTTTTCAACTGATTCATTAGCATTTTTACTAATTTTAACACTAGAATATGCAATTTGGTCGCCTCCTTGCTGGAATTGATACCAAAATTTGTCATATAACTGTGAGGCGGATTGAGATGCGCGGGGATAGAACTTGGGACCTTGTGGTTCGTAGCCGAGTAACATGACCACTATACAAAAGCAAGCGTAGTAGTTAGCTGGCTTATAAGCTTTCACCACAGATTCTCCCTCCAGTGAGGAGAACGATTTGGCTGTTGTTGAGTGGTGATGTATTATTAGCTGTTGATTCTAATGCGCCTGAACCCATCTGAGTAGCGCCAAGCGTTATGGCGAGCGTGTGTGGGTGAGTGGTTGCTGATGCTGTTGCTGCGTCAAGTGAGTCTGACGACTTCGGTTGCTGGTAGATGGCGCCACAACAACTGTACGAAGGTTAAAGGTTCATCGTCCGAGGTCACCAATGTGGCGGATTGAGATGAGAGAGGATAGAACCTGGGACTTTGTGGTTCGCAGCCGAGTAACATGACCATTATACAAAAGCAATTGCTCGGGTAGCGTAGCTGTTAACTGGCTTATAAGCTTTCACCACAACTGCAGCTATAATCATAAGATGATATTCCAATTTCATTGGTTTAAATAATTGCGTTTATAATATATTGTGTTTACATGCATGCGAAAGTGCAGAGCAATGGGCTGTTAACTCTTTACGGATTTTATTCAAAATTTGATAAATATCTATATTTTAGATACTTTCCTGAGTACCAAATTTTATCTTGCTTGCTTTTTGCGTGGTGTCATGCCGAAACAGACTGACTTCCTTTAAGCAGATATCATTTAACACATTTTTTGTAAAACCCATATAGTACTAAATTTCATTCGTCTAGTTCAATGCTTTTGAGTTACCATGTTCACACACAAAAAGACACAATTCGAAAGACGCTTTGTACCCAAGGAGGTGTAGTGAATAGCTTATAAGCCAGTTAACAGCTACGCCACCCGAGAAATTGCTTTTGTATCGTGGTCATGTTACTGGACTGCGAATCTCAAGGTCCCAGGTTCTATTCTCGCTCATTTCAATTCGACAGAGAGGTTTGAAAGTCTGTGATCCCCCCCAAATCTTGTTTTTGAATTGATTTTGACGATTACTATTTTTTTCCCTTTACTTCATATCCGCGGAAGTAACTATTATTTCATAATTGCAGTCCTATCCCAATAAGTTTGGCATCTAGAGCCCAGAGATCTCCACTTAATCTAGTCCAAACTTTTACAGCCCCTCTTTTTGCTTATTTTTAAGATCTGAAATGAAATTAGATAGCAAACATTTGTACTTTTTTTCATTCTTGAAGGCAGAAAAAGGCATACAGTTAATAGACAAGTTATTTTTCGTTTCTGATTCGATATATTTGAAGACAAATATTGTGAATGCAAAAATATTTTGTCTTCTCGGCAGCCACCAAGTTCCACACGTATGCCATCGATACCTTCCTTATCATGGCCTAGGTAGGTCTCTGAATTCAACAATACACACCTTTGTTTTTATTCTCCATGAGGATGTACAATAAATCTACCTAGGCCGGGATAACCTGGTTGGTAGAGAGTTGCATCGCATCCATTAGATTGTGAGTTCGAACCCCGCCGGCCGAAGATTCTCCGCGTGCTTGGTGGCTGGTGCACGTATAAATCTGTCGTGTTCACCAAGTCCTCCATGTCGAGAGTGGTAAGGTCTCGGCTTCGGAACCGGAGGGTTTCAGGTTCGAGACCCGATTCCACCGAAGACCCGTCGTGTAAGGGGGTCTGTTGCACGTTAAATCCGTCCTGACCAAACGTCCTCCCGCTGGTGTGGTGTGGTGTGGAGAGGGGGGTGCCAATTCAGGTGTCGTCCTGGTCATCTGATCGCGGTTCGAAATGACGAGGTCCGTCCCAAAATAGCCCAAGTGTTGCTTCAAACGGGACGTTAATATAACTAAACTAAACCAAACTCCATGTCGAGAGTAATACCTCTGGGGGTACTGGATCAGGAGTGATCGTTCTCTGATCCAGTTCTAAATTACGAGCTGTGGATGAGTGAATGAAGTCCGCCCCGTGAAAAGGGTTGTGACGTGTGCGTAGCTAAGTCGTCCTCTTGGCCCCAGATGGCGCTACTATAAAAACAAGAGACGCTCCCCCGCCAGCTTAAAATCGCTGTCTTCGTAACAGCGGGCTTGTCCATGGCAAATGCCAAAAGAATCAACAAAAAATATTAAAACTACACAATCTACACAAATGTTTTTATTTATTTCTCAAAAGAAAAAAAAAGCATTTAGCACTTTTCATTCCCTATTATATATGTTTGTTGAAATACACTACAAATGTAAAAGTCCTCGGCTACTTCCGCGCAAAAGAGTGAAACCTAAAGAATCCGCACACATTAGCTTTCACCTATCTCAGCCACTGAATTCAATTACACGTCAAAATGCTTCCGTTTTTACTTCTTTTCCGATTATGGGGCGTGGCGGCTAGTGGTAAGATTTCGTCTTCGGGACCCGATTCCATAGAAAAGTCGTTGTGTAAACTGATCCGGTGCACAATAAATCCACCAGGGTTAAGTGTCCTTCCGCTGGCATGGTGAGCAAGTTTGGAGAAAGGGGTACCAGCTAAAATGTTGTCCTCGTCATCTGATCATGGATCAAAATTATAAGGCTCGTTCCAAAATAGCCCTGGTGCTGCTTTAAAACGGGAGGTTAATATAACCAAACTTTTCAGAATCTATAATGAACTTTTATATGCCATTCTATTTATTTTTTAAATAAAGAGCGAATGATTAATTTTAAAAGATCAGATATTCATTCCCTAAAAGATACACTTGTTGAAGAACATAGGAATTGTAAAAGTATTTTATCCTTCCTCTCCTCTCACGTCAAAAGGTGCCCTCTAGGTCATTGAAATACACTTGGCACACATTTAATTACGCCACTTAATACAGCAAAATTTGCATTATTTCTTCTGTTTTTCCTTTACTTCTGGCTCTGCAATCAAACTACTCAGATTATGCAAGCGATTCTGATTGATTGATTGAAAAGATCAACGAATAATTATTCACTACCTATTAGGTATCGTTGAAGACAATAATAATAAATAGTATTTTGTCTGCACTCCATCCATTCCAAAAGAAGCTGCATCAGGCACTGAAATCCACTTATTTCCACTTAGTTACGCCACTGAATTGAAAAGAACACGTACTGCTTCTGTTTTTACTTCTCATCAAAATCTTCTATAAGACAACACAACCAGCAAATGTTTAGTTATTTATTTTTGATGGAAAAAAAAAGCTTACAGTTAATTAACGAGATATTTACCATTTCTTTTTTTTCAGTTTCAAATTTATTGAGAAAGGACTGAAATGTGAAAGAAGTTGAGGGACAGCGTTTCTGTTAAAAAAACTTTCCTGTTAAGTTACGTTTCTGTGAGTTCATTTTTTTTTTTTCGTGTTTGTGTTTATGTGTGGTGGCACTCATTTTTCTCCTAATTAACTCTTTTGTTTACTTTTTACTTACATTATCCCATTTGTCTTCATTGTTTATTTTTTCTACGGACTTCATGGAATTCATTCAGTATGTTAAAGGGAAAATAGTTCCGGAGGGGAGGATTTTTCTTTTTTGTCCTCACTCTAGTTATAATCTTCGATAAATATAATAAAAGCAACAATATTCTCAGCATTCATCAAGACCTGCATGTTTCTTTTCCATGATCTAGCTCCACCACTGATTTTAACAACGCATCAAATTGCTTCTGTTTTCCTTCTCTTTAGAATCTACATAGTAAATGCGAAAATATTTCGTTTTTCTTCTTCTCACAACAATGAGGTTCATCTGAAGTATCTACATTCATCTATTACCCCACTGAATTACACAATACGTCAAACTGTTTCTATTTTTTAATGCAGAATTTATATTGCTAATGTAAAAATAATTCGTCTTTCCTCTCGCATACCACAAAAAGTGTCATCTACAGCATCTATTCATATTAGTTCCCATCTTCTACGCCACTGAATTTCACAACACGTCAAACTGCTTCCATTTTTAATGAACTTCAGAATTTATATCGTAAATGTTAAAGTAATTCGTCTTTCCCCTCGCATACCTCAAAAAGGGCCATTTATTCATATTAGTTTCCATTACAACGCCACTGAATTCAACAATACGTCAAAACGATTCGTTTTTTACTGCTCTTCAGAATTTATATTGCTAATGTAAAAATAATTCGTCTTTCCTCTCGCATACCACAAAAAGTGTCATCTACAGCATCTATTCTTATTAGTTCCCATCTACAACGCCACTGAATTCCACAACGCGTCAAACTGCTTCTATTTTTAATGAACTTCAGAATTTATATCGTAAATGTTAAAATAATTCGTCTTTCCCCTCGCATACCTCAAAAAGGGCCATTTATTCATATTAGTTTCCATTACAACGCCACTGAATTCAACAATACGTCAAAACGATTCGTTTTTTACTGCTCTTCAGAATTTATATTGTAAATGTCAAAATAATTCGCCTTTCCTCTCGCATACCCCAAAGAGGGCCATCTATAGCATTTACTCACATTAGTTCCCATCTATTACGCCACTGAATACAACAACATGTCAAACTGCTTCGGTTTTTATTTCTATTCAGAATTTATATTGCTAATGTAAAAATAATTTGCCTTTCCTTTCGCATACCCCAAAGCTTGTCATCTACAACATCTACACCACTTACTACACCAATGAATTCAACAACATATCAAACTGCTTATGTTTTTACTTCTATTCAGATTTTACATTACAAATGTAAAAATAATTCATCTTTTCTCTTGCACATTCCAAACAGCACCAACTACACGCGATAGCTCCCACCTAATACGCCACTGGATTCAACAGAACATGCATTGCTACTGTTTTTGCTTCCATGCTGAATCTACGATCAAACTACAATGCCTACTTGTGCCTATCTATTTATTTCTGAAAAGAAAAAAAGAAGAAAAAAGGTCGTCCAGTTGATTAACGAATTATTTATTTTTTAAGGAGGGTTTCATAAAAAGAACAGCCTCGTCTGGATCCGCAGCAGTGAAATCGAAAAGTCAGCGGCGTGAACTGTTGAGCCGACGACACCGAAGAAGATGCGGATCGTTTTTCCTCACGACCTTCATCCACGAAGTCTCCTTCTGGAAGGGTCCGCGGCAGATGTTGGTTGACCTTTTCCTTCAAAGCGGAAGCGCTGCGGGGGTGGCGCGACCCCCCGAAGGCGTTTATCGACATCGTTAAGGGACGCTACCTAAGCCAAGGACGCGCCTAATGGATTTGTTTAATATTGATGCGGCGGAGAGACGCGCGGGTGAAATTTGCATTTGAAGGCTGAAGGGGCAGAGACTTGCGTTCGAAAACGATTTAGACACCACTTAGGGATATCATGCAACATACAAGCAATCTACTGAATTCCTTTGCTAAGAATTGGGGAAAGTTCTCTCTTTAGATGGAAATTCCCGTGTAATCAAGGTAAATTAAGTCCGGTGGGGGCTCTTAGGTCTAAAATTCTAATGAGTCCCCCATTCCCCACTTGCGAACTACTAAAGTGAATCCTGTTTTATATCTCAGTTCTGTCTCTGTGCTTTTCGATTCGCTTTAATATTTAAAATTATCTGTGGATATTGAACAGTCTGTTGTGAAATACGTAATATATAGAAAGCATAGTAACCATAAAAAAAAAAAAAAAAAAAAAAAATCGAAATTGTGATTATGCAAAATTTTCTTGTCTTGGACCTTCTTGAATTAAAAAACAACAACACATGTTTGAAAATGTCCGTCTTTCTGTCAGTGACAAAGATAACTCAAATACAATTTGAGCTAGACAGTTGAAATTTGGTATACGGTCTTTACACCAAGTTTTCAGATTTCTATCAAATTTTAAGTAAATGTTCTGTTCAGTGGAAGTTCACTTATCAGGCTGTTCGAATATAAGTTAATACATCTATAAAATAAAATAAAGCTAGATAGATAAGATTTGGTACGCAGGTTTAATGTCTATAGTGCACACATCTTTCTAATTTTGAGCCAAAACCAACAAAGGGTTGATTCTCTGTGAGTCTGTACTTTAAAAAAAATATAGACTTTCATGTGAAATTATAGACTGACAGACGGTCAACTCCTTGATGGATATGGTTTTCCAATTCTGAGACGTATCCACATTTTAGATGTTAAATCTATGTATCGAATTTTATACATTTAGCTCTCTTCGTTTTGCATTTATCGTGTTAACTTGCAATCGAACAGCAAGAAAACGTTCCTGTAAATGAATTTCGTCCAAAATTTGACAGATATCTCCAAATTTGTTGTATAGACTATAAACCAAATTTCATCTGTCTTGTACAAGTCATTTCTCAGGCATGATTCTAAAAATGTGTTTTCTCACTTCGGAAGATCTGAAGTTTGGAAATTCGTCAAAATCCCGAGTTTGATTTTTTTTTTTTTTTTTTTTGACATTTACAATACCCTCTCTTTTTTTCTTGTATAACGGAAAGTAAAAATTATTTTTTCTTCAACAATTCTCAAAAAACTCTACCACAAAAAAATGTTATTTAAAATCGCAATTTGCCGATTCGTCTCTCTTCTAATTTTCGCAACGCTGCAAAATTCACTTTTTATTCGTCTTGTATGCTACAGAGATAAACATAATCCTTTTTCCTTAGCTTTCATCAACGGTGGAAAATTCCGCGAGAAATTATTTGATGAAACAATAACAATGATTTCAATGGCAAAGGGTTTAATTTAGTTATATTAATGTCCCATTTGAAAGCAACACTAGGGCTATTTTGGGACGGACCTCGTAGTTTTGAACCGAGGTCAGATAACGAGGACGACACCTGAGCTGGCACCCTCCTCTCCACACCAACGGGAGGACGTTTGGTCCGGATGTTTAACGTGCACCAGACCCGCTCACACGACAGTTCTTTGGTGGAATCGGGTCTCAAACATGAAACCCTCCGGTTCCGAAACCGAGATTTTACCGCCAGGCTAGCGCGGCCCAGAATGTCGACCGGAGCAATAGTGAGATCTATTGTTGAAAAGCAAGCAAAGAATTTTTTTTTAATGTCAAAAATCAAGAAACATTTGCACGTTTATTAAAGTGAAAAGTATTTTTTTAAATTTTGAAATGGTGTAAAAATTATTTTTAAGTAATGAATTTTTTTAGAAGTTAGAGATTCGCAAAAATACTGTTATAATTTTGCTGTTATTATATATTTATTTTACACTAAATTTTCAAATAATTTTCAACATAAATCATTTATGAATTATTTACAAAAAAAAAAAAAAAATCTTTATTAAAAGTTACCACCAGAAAAACGCAACACAGGAAACCTGTATTGGCCAGCCATCTCGTCCATAACAATTCAGGATCACGACACAAGATAAATGGCTTCTGTATTCTAAATCCAAAGAAACAGCGAGATTCATCAAGTAGATAGAAAAGACACGAAATTACCCTCGCTTTTCTTTTCTCTTAGTCTTTTTTCGCATCCCGAGAGGGACCTGACTGCTTCTAATCTTCGAAGTAATGCTTCTTCCTCCCATCGGCTCTCTTGTGGACTCTAGATAAGTTCGTAGAGCCTAATAATTCTTGCAAGCGCTACATTCCCATCTCTTCCTTTCGCACAGCAATTTTTTTTTTGGCTTTTTTTTGGCCGTGGCTTAGATCACCATGGGTTGCGACCTCCATATAAAAGAGGTGCAATCAGATTGTTGGGTATTGAAACACTGAGGCTTTCTACATATTCTTGAATATTAGGGACAAAAAAATTTCAATGGAAACATGTCGATTGAACGTGCCAAATAATTGGAGAAAATAAAGGCTTTTCTAATCTTCGAAATTGCACCCACTTCTCACCAGTTCTCTTGTGGACTCTAGATAAGTTTGCAGAGTCTGATATATTCTTGCAAGTGGTTTATTCATGGCTCTTCTTCTTTCGTAAGTTTTTTATCTGTCATAAGTCAGTCTACAAGAGGCATTAATGGCACAACGGAAGCGACTTAAACGACCGTAAGCCATAGTTTATTTTACCGTAGGTTACGACCTCCATATAAAGAAGCATTATTAAATTGTTGGGTAACGAAATATTGATGTTTTCTACTTTATATTTCTAAATACTTTCAACAAAAACAATAAATAAATTTTCCATTGTCACCATACGATTGAACTTACCAAATAAGTGCAACTGATAAAATCTCCTTTTATTAAATGAATAAAAATTATTAATAGATTCATGCATGATTTTTTAAAAGCCTTTATAATATGTGGGAAATTGAAGAAATTTTTAATTGAAAATGAAATCGTCATGGGAGATGCTCAAGACGAACTGGTCTTTTCAGTTGTGTTACTTGAAAACAAAATCATTAGATATCAATGATAATGAATTTCATTTAGAACATCACGTACAAATTCTAAAGATTCACAAAGATTCGCTTGTGGAGCCTTGATAATGGAAGTTGACATGCTCATCAAGACATCAATTTATGCTTATGTGCGTTACTGCTTTCTAAATGTACTTTTCAACTTAGTCTCTAGAACCCAGAATTGCTTTGCTAACTATTGAATTTAAATATTTTATTTTTGTCAAATGAACTATAATATATATACCCTTATTTACCGCCCATATTCTGGCGATGACTGTAAGCCTTTCATTAAATAAATAATGGTTCCCTCCCTGGCGATCTTCAAGGGTCTTACATCCTTTCGGGTAGGCGGGTCATCGTGGGGTATACCAAGACCAAGCCATTCTAGCTATGGCACCAGTAACAAAAAGCAAATTCTGCCTGAAATAACAATGAATATTGTACTTTCTCCAAGCAGTCAATTATCTTCAATAGATCATAAAACCAAACACATCATTCTTCGAATATATTCTGGAATGAAATTCTTCACAAGTCTTTATCTGAAAAGAGATAAAATATATTCATATATTAAACATATGGGAAAAGAGATCAATTTTTATAGAAATGGGATTTTAGAAGGGAATATATTACGTTGGAATGTCTTATGACAATTCCGGTGGCGTAGTAGTAGCTCTCCCAACGCACAGGTCCGAAGTTTGATCCTAGGGCTGGGCAAGGTTGATTCAGCCTTTCATTCCTTCAGTGTGTCGATGAACTGAGAACCAAGCATGCTTGGGAACAAAACACAACTGAACACTGGGAGTTCAGCGTTAGGCTGACCACCTAACCGGGACATATGCCTGATCACCTAACCGGACATCCCAGGGCCCTCGGTGAAGAAAGCAGATATGGACACTGTAGGCCTTGGGCCATAGAGGTTGTCGTGCCACTGAGTTTAGTTTAGTTTATGTTTTATGCCAGTAACATATTCAATTCAGGAGTATAATGGCAAATTGCTCCAGATTTCTCTGGGGAATTATTCAATAAGTTTCATTTTTGCGGCGATTAAATCACATAGGGCTTCATAAATCGAAAATTCCAGGAAGAAGAGGAAAGGGTTTAAGGGGGTTTTATAATCATATTATTCATCTTACATCATCTTATCATAATCATCGAAGGGATCATATTATATCCCACAAAGAATATCTGAAATATCCGAAGAAAAGTCGTTTCACAAGTTTAGATCATTCGTGGCCATTTAACATTTAGAATTCTTGCTTTTAGGAGAACAAAAATTTTTTGGCTCAAGCTGTGATCAGCGGTTTATTTGCAATCAGTTACCACCTGTGCTCTATAAGTTGGCAGCATTATTTATTCCATTGATATGTTTCATATCTTGGCCGTTTTGTATCGTATTTTTTCTCTTGGCTTAAAAATCTAAGCATATTTTTTGTATTTACAATAAACTTAAGTTTATACGCCATTGTATATCATATCTAATCTTGAACATATTTATAAATTGCAGATAGTTTTTCTTTTTGTTTTTTAATGTACTTGAAATAATTCCAAAATTTATTTTAAAAAATAAATTGAACTTCTCCGAAGCTATTTATTTATTGTTTCCATGTCAACTAGAAAGCTTAATAAAATACAGGTGTATCATTTAATTTCTAATCACATGCGTTTGCCAGCAACAATAAATACTTTACTTTATTATCACTGTTTTCACGAAGTTCAGAATTCCTAAGTCAATGATAATAAATTGTTTACTTTAATATCTTGGAAGATATTTAGTTGATTACAATAACTTCCACGGCCGTTTTCTGTATTCCAATTGCTTTGTTTTGAGTTCTTTAGATTTAGGAGACTGATTAGTTTTTCTTTGGCTATATTTATTATCATCAGTGACGGTAAAACAGCTCACAACCTGCCCTACATGTTCAACATGTAGGGCAGGTTGTCCTGGCGTAGGCATAGCTTTTCTTTGGCTATATTTATTACCATCAGTGACTGTAAAACAGCTCACAACCTGCCCTACATGTTCAACATGTAGGGCCGGCGTCCTGGCATACGGGTAGCGCGTCTTCCGCCTGATCTGAGCGTCCTGGGTTCGGGTCCCGATTTGGGCATGGTTGTCCTTCCCGTTCTTTCTGTGAGATGTGTGAATGTGCCCTTCTGTAAAAAGGGGTTGTGCAAGCGAATGAGTGATGCGTGAGTACTCAAGTCGTACTCTTGGCTCTAGTTGGCTCTCCGATAAAAACAAGAGGCGCTCCCCCACCGGCTTAAATCGGCTGTCTTCGAACAACGGGCTTGTCCGTGGCAAGTGCAATAAGAAACAACAATAGTATTTGAGTTTTTCTTTCAAGTTTTGGTAAGCTGCATCTTATTTAGTCTCAGGAATTCAAGTTTTATCGTTCTCCGTTTAATTCAAAATGTATGCCAGCCTTTCATCATGGGCCATCTTAGAATTGTTCGTCGTTCATGAGCTGATTAGTTTTTCCTCCTTTGTATCTGTTTGTTGCAATTAAATGCTGTAAAGTGGGCATAATCGCATACTTTGCAATCACATGTTCAAGATTTAATTTGAGTATTTTTATTTTCTCGTATTCGTAATATAGAGAAAGTATAGCAATAGTCAAAAAATTCGAACTCGGGATTTTGACGAATCTCCACGTTTTAGACCACCCCTGAGTTCAAAAAACACATTTCTGGAAAACGTCCATCTGTCCGATGTCTGTGACAAAGGTAACACAAAGACGCTTTGAGCTAGATAGTTGAAATTTGACATGTTGCTTTTACATCAAACTTGCAGATTTCTATTAAATTTTGAATGAAATCTGTCCAGATTAAGTCTGTCTGTCCAGCTGTTCGAATATAGCTAATGCAAAACGAATAGAGTTAGACATATAAAATTCGATACACGGATTTAATATCTATAGTGTACACACCTGTTAAATTTTGAGTTAAACCCAAAAAGAGACTGACTGACTGTCGGTCAGTACTCTCAGAAATATATAAACGCGATAATACAAAAATACAATGTCTTAAATATATTTAAATTTGGTATATCATTTTATGACTACAAATGTAGTTTTGTGTCAAACTATTAACCGCATGCCATGGATTAATCGCGAAATAACTCGCCAAGGATGACACGATATCTTCAGTGAAAATACTAAATTCACGCCAATAGTTATTATTTCATAACTATTGTATTGCCATGTAAGATGATCTCTCACATGACAAGTTTATAAAGAGAATGCGAGAAAGTTTTAGGAAGACCACTATCCAGGGTTAAACTTTGGTACCCTACACCTTATTTAGCTTCAGGAATGCCAGATTTAACATTATCTTGTGGCGGATAGAACCTGGGACCTTGTGGTTCGCAGTCCAGTAACATGACCATGGTACAAAAGCAATTGCTCGATTAGCGTAGCAGTTAACTGGCTTATAAGCTATTCACCACAGACCGTCCCTCCAGTAAGTCGGAGGTAAGACGAACAATATGGCTATTGAGTGGTGATGTATCAGCTGTTGATTCTAATATGCCTGTACCCATTTGATTAGAGCCAAGCGTTATGGCGAGTGTGTGTGGTTGCTGAGCTGTGTCAAGTGAGTCTGACGACTTTGGGTTGCTGTGGGTAGATGGCGCCACAACAGCTGTACGAAGGTTGAAAGTTCATCGCCCGAGGTCACCAATGTGGTGAATTGGAATGAGCTAGGATAGAACCTGGGACCTTGTGGTTCGCAGGCCAGTAACATAACCATGATACAAAAGCAATTGCTCGGTTAGCGTAGCAGTTAACTGGCTTATAAGCTATTCACCACAATCTGTATACATGTGAATCTTTGATAACGGGTCGTTTTAGCTGCAGAATTTTTAACAACCATCAGTGTTCCTTCGATAAATGTTTTGAATGGTCTCCTGTGAAAATTAGATACAACATTATCACCAATTATCATAATATTTGGTTTTTTAGTGCTAATTCACTTTTTATAAGTTTTGCTGCTAAAGTGAAGCAATATTTATTTGCATTCAGTGTAATGAAACCATTTTGGAAGAAAGACAGCGATTTTTAAGAGTATTCTTACATCATTAATTGGAATTATTCCATTATTATTATTATTATTAATTGTAATTTTTTAACTTTGAATGCCGATCTTAAACAGGATTACGTACATTAATTTGTTAACGAGGAAACAGTGACAGAGATTGTCTTGTAAATTTTTTTAAGATCCACAAGAAAAAGTTATTTAGAGGAAAAAAATCTTGCTTTAAACATCTTTACTCGAGTATCTATATTAGTCGATTACTAATTGATACTTATTTAATTGTTGTATCAGAACTGAATGTTACACAGTATTTACTCATGCATAGATGCCATTGTTAAATTTTTATCCAACTATAATGAGGTGGGGGGGGGGTAGGTTTAATGAGAAGAATTTTACAGACGTTTGCTCTGTATATGTCCACAACTACAGCATTTATAATTTCTCGTTAAAGAAGTACACAGCGAGAAAGTCGCCATCCCAAACGACAATTACATGAAGAGAGAGCCACCCAAACGATCGATGAATTACTCGAAGAGAAAATCGTCACAACAATCGACGATGTACAGAGAGAGAAAGCCGCCCAAACAGTCGACGAACTCAGAGAGGAAACTGGCAAACGACCGAGAGACTTTGATGTTCTGATAATCTCCATCTTTTAGGTTAAAAAAAAGAAAAAGAAAAGATGAAATAATACCTGTCGTTATCGATTTATCTGCAAGATGATAATTCTGAATGGGAACTAGCTAGAATATTGAAATTTAGAACGTGATCTTTCCATCAAAAAAGAAGTTTGTTTATTTATTTCTGCATTTAAATACGACGATTTATAAAAGCAATGAGTCTTACGGGTATAATCTGGGATATGATTTCATCTCCAGAATTTTATATTTGTATTAAAGTTTGGATCAAATCCATTGATATGTTTCAACCATGTAACCTTGTAGACATGCAACATGATAACCCAAGAAACACACCTATTTTAAACAATGAATTTTAGTATATAATACATAAACCCAAATCGTAAGCCTGTGTCAAATTTTTGATCGGACCTATTTGTGATAAGAGACAAATATTCAACTTAAAAACTCAAAACAAGTTCAGTTCATGATCTAATGAAATGCAGCTAAATACAAAATGGCTAATTGTAGAAGTATGCAAAAAATATGAGGGTAACAAGTTTTCTATAGATTCATAATATATATTAACAAATACTGCCTGAAGACAAAATATTGATATTGTCCCAGATGCATTGGCATCGCTAGTTCTTACAAGATCATTCGATATCTGAAAGCATTAATGTTAAATCAGAGGCGAGGGACCTTGCATATTCTAATAAAGGTATTGTCCTTCACTTCCCTTCCTTGTCCAAGGCCGTAAAAGCCATGAGTTCTCAAACTTTTATTTTTAGAATTCCACACTCGAAATATTTCAGTTTAGTACTAATGTAAAGAAAATCGAGTATACGATTTGGACATCTATTTGTTGAAGCCTCAATTTGACACTATGTAAAACAGATTTCATTTATTTAAATTATTGTCTTTCGAGCCCTGCACGTGACAGTACAGATAGACAGACTGTCAACTCTTTGACAAATATGGTTCAAAATTTAATATAGATCTATATTTTAGATGTTAAATCTGTGCATAAAATGTTATCTGTCTATCTCTTTATGTTTTGCAGTAATCATGTTCATGTGCGCTCGGGCAATCAAACAGATACACTTTCTGTGAAAGGATTTAGTTTAATATTTAATAGAACTCAGCAAATTTGGAGCTAAGGCCTGATACCAAATTTCATGAGGTTGCGTCAAGGCAATTTTGAGTTGTGTTCGTAGACAGATAGTCATAATTCCAAAAACATATTCTTCGAACTAAAGAAGACTTGAAAAGGGGATATTCGAATTTTTTGACGATTGGAATACTTTTTCTTTGTGTTCTTCGTATCGATAAAGAGAAAAAAAAAGTCAACTTTATCTCAAGCGTCTATAAATAGTTTAATTTCTTGATATTTATTAATTAATACTTCGTTCAATTTTTCACATTTCTCACGTCACCACACTTACAGATCGAACTCGGAAAAAAAATATAGCAAAGTTGATTGATAGCAGAATTGATTGTCTGGCGATCTGTCTATTCGTATAAATTTAAGCGCGATAACTCAAAAACAATAAAATCTCTCCAAATAAATCTGAGTTTATAGTTTTGACATCAAAACTCCAAGATAGGATTCAAATTTTTTGGAATAAATTGATCTTTTACAAAGTTCACATTCGATTCTCCTTCCGATATTGCAAAGTAAAGCTAAACCCATGATAAATCATATTGTTGAAGACAGACAAAAAAGTGGAGGCGAGAAAACTTCCACAGTTTCGGTAGCAAAAAATATTTCAAAGCTAAATATAAATAAGAGACGTTTCTGCTTTCATCAGTAACGACAAATGATAAAACTAAATCATGGGCTCTTATCAGCGGATCCTCTAGTGCGGCAGTAAAAATTCTCACATAGCATTCGCCTTCCGGAAGCAGCAGACGAATATTGGAGCCCCCGCTTTCATATGTGTGCGGGGGTGTCCGCTTCATTGGAGTCGTTAGCATGTCAAATCTTTACGAGGGGGTTGGATTGAGACATCCCCACATGTGTCTGTGTGCCATTGAAGCTGTCAGTCTGTGACGTGATATACGAGTTCTTCCTCGACTAAGTGCTTCCTACGGCCCTGTAATGTTATTGCCTCCAAGAGACCCCTCCTCCCTCTCTCCCAATTACGACGAAGGCTTTGACACAAATCATTGGACGAATCGATCCGGGGACAAATCATATTTTGGAAGCAAAAGTGTCCAGCTTGTCTCTGCGAGAGATTTCAGAAGATAATAAGGATTGAAAATTTTTCCTTCCTATATATATATATATATATATATATATATATATATATATATATATATATATATATATATATATATATATATATATATATATATATATATATATATATATATATATATATATATATATATATATATATAGTGCTGTAAATTTCCGCGGAATGTTGAAAGCAGGGGTGGCGCGTCCATTGACGTTTCAGATACGAAACATCTCTTTCATTTTCTCTCTAAAAGCTTATACTTTTCGGTTTTCATAACATTTATGGCTCTTCCTATACTGAATGTTCGTTCGATGATTTGATAGAAACAATGATCAAGTTACTCTTTAGTAAGAAGAGAGAACATATTTCTGCTTTGAGGTCTTCGTAAAACTTCAATATCAGTGGAAGATAAACAACAGCATTAGATACAGATATTGGAACTTTCATTGGAATTCTAAATAGCTTCAACATTTTTTCAAAAAGCTAATTATTTTCTGTTTGCATCATTTTTTCCTCGTTTTGAACACTTGTTTATTTGGTAGAAATGGCAATTAATTGTTATTTTACTTTCTCGATTACGTAGTATAGAGAATGTATAAAATCGTCAAACAATTCGATCTCGAAATTTGGCGCATATCCACGTTTTAGATCTTCCTGAGTTAAAAAAACACGTTTTTGGAAAAATGTCCGTCCGTCTGTCTGTCTGTGACAAAGATAACTTAAAAACACTTTAAAGTAAGGTGATTGAAAATTTGTTTACAGTCTTTTCATCAAATTTTCATTTTTCTGTCAAATTTTGAGCAAGATCCATTCAGAGGAAGTCTGTCTGTCCGGCTGTTCAAATATGAATTAATGCGATAATTAAAAAACTAAGAGAGCTAGAATAATAAAATTCAATACACAGATTTAATATCTATAGTGTAGACGCCTGCCAAATTCTGAGCCATATTAAACTACGGGTTGACTGTCTGTCGGTCTGTACTTTCAGAAACAAGTAAATGCGATAATTCAAAAAAGCACTGACATAAATATATCAAATTTAGTATGGGATTTTGCGACTACAAGCGCAGTTTTGTGCCAGATTTCTGTTTCAATCGGTTGAGAAATTAGAGAATATTAACGGCTTCCAGAGATTAATCGCCAAATAACTCGCCAAGAATGACATATTCAGAAAAAAAATGTTAAATTTATGCCAAAAGTTAATATTTTATAACTATTGTACGCCAATGAAATGCAAGGCGTTTTCTGACATGACAAATTTATTAGACAGTATGCGAGAAAGTTTGGGGAAGACTACTCCCGCTGATGTAGTTAGAAGAACGAACATAATTCTTCACGGCCGAGGTCTTTCGAAAATTTTAATATAGAAATTGACAACAGGAGGCTTGTGGATAAAGATAACTGACATATACAGGATGACTTAGTTTTTACTAGTTTAGTTTAGTTATATTAACGTAATGTTTTAAATCACCACTATGGCTATTTTGGGACTAGTAGAATCTTCCTTATTGGTCAGGGCTTAACCTACTGCATAAGCCAAAAATGTGTCGATAAGTAATTAGAATCAAATCATGAAAAGGAAAATAAATAACAATAACGCTTTTCAGGATTGTTTAGAATTCTTGTACGGAGAGGAAAGTAACGTTTCTCTCTTCTAAGTATGTTGTAAAAAGTTACAAATTATTGAAAGGAATAATCACAAATTGGCATCCTGCCAACTTGTGATATTCTATTATCAACTACTTTCTATTCTATATTTTTTTTTATCTAAATATTTAACTGTTCTCTCTATTTTTTTTGTTAACCATTTCGCTTTAATATTCGCTCGAAGGAAAATATCTCTTTTTAAATTAATATTTTATACATATTAATTTTCAGATAAAGATAAATCATTATATATGAAGAAAAATAGGTATAACTTAAGCTAAGTGTTTACAGGGTGATTCCGAATTCATGGTACAAACTTGTTGGGGATGTCGAGAATAAGGATATGAATAATATTCACATATGAAATCCAGGTCACAATCCATTTCTTTAGTGATACCCTGTATTTAGAGGGTGTCACAATTGAACTGAAGCAAGTTGTGTAGTTTCTAACTTCCACAGTAGTGAAGATCTTTAAATGAAATTTTCAACAATGGTACATTTATTTTAAACAATTATTCATTGTAATATTATATATAAGTGCAAATGATGTTGTGAGGTGTGAAGCATGTACATCGCTATTAGAAGATGCAATTTCGAACAGTTCTTCTAATCATTGCACTTGTGAACGAAATTGTTATTAAATGCTTTGCCTTTCTTTTTATCTCCTATTTGGGTCACTTGCGTTCATATATTCCTGCATAATATATGATTATTTTAAACATATGCACTACGGCTGAAACTTCCATTAAAAGATCTTCATTGGTGTAGAAGTTAGGAACAAAACATCTTAATTCTGTAGAATTGAGACAACCTGTATTAATGATTATAAAATGGACTGGGACCTGGTTTTTCCTATTTGAATACTGTTTGAATCCTTGTTCTTTACCTCCCCTCTGAGTTTGCATCATGAATTGGTAATCACCTTGTGCATTTCTGCTTCCTTCCTAATGGAGGGTACCTCAAATATGAGCATGGAAAGCTTCCGCTATGGTGGTTGGTTCTCGCCACCCTGATGGGTACAGAAAAAAATGGGGGCTGGCTACCTCCCACAGATGATAGAACATAAATCTCACGGGAAGGGTTGCACCTTGACCGGTAATGGCCTTTAGGACTCCACCAAAGTTCCAGCTAGTGTTGCTGTCTCGGTGGTTCGGTCATTCAGTTTTTTCTGTGCGCCTTAGGGGAGATCGAATAGTCAATTTGTGAAACATTTTTGCTTAGTTTCTATAATTAGAAACTTTCTTCAGCGAAAATTGATTTTCATAGTTTTATATTAGCAGGACAATTATTTCTTTTGTTACTGAAATTTTAAATATTATTAATTTATCAATCAATGTTTCTTAGGCATAGTTTCTATAAGTAGAAGCTTTCTTCAGCGAAAATTGATTTTCGTCGCTTTATATTAGTAGAACAGCAATTTCATTTGTTACTGAAATTTTAAATATTATTAGTTTATCAGTCAATGTTTCTTAGACATACTTTCTACACTTAGGAGCTTTCTTCAACGGAAATTTATTTTCAGTGTCTTATTTTAAAAGAATAAACATTTCTGCTCTTACTCAAAGTTTAAGTTTTTAAGTCCAATCAGTCAACGATTCTTCAGTGATCTAGCAATGGGAACAAAGGGGTTTAAATACCTCACGAACTAATTTTAGGGGTTTTTATGGTGAAAAAAAAAAAAAAAAAGACATCTGTGCCACTTTTAAAGCTAAAAATGTCAAGGAGGAGAAAACAAACAAAGAAAACCTTTGTCCAGGCATCATTTGATTTTGTTAAATCAATGATGATGACGAAAGAAAGGAGGTGAAAAAATCTTGATTTGTCTCGGGTTCTACCTACCTTCGTTATGCTTCTGTGTTTCTTGTGAATATTTTCTGAGTCCAGATATATTTTTGACGTCAAATTCATAATTTTGTTCACCTTTTTTTGCCTGTTCAAAATTTTCTAATGTTAATCAAGAAAGGAAAATAAAATAAAAATTAGAAATATGCATCAGTGATCAAAAAGCACCTCAGATGGTGATATAAAAAAAGATATCAATTTATTGGTCAAAATTTACTTCATCTGCTTCACAGTAATATTTTCAGTCTAAAATAATATTTCTGCCAAAGTTTTTTCCATTCATCAAAATATGTCTTAAGACTGTTTTTGTAAAATCCCTTCAGAATGCATATCGAATACACTCTTATCTAATTAACGGACTCAAACTGAGGATCATGAAGATGCAATTTTAGTCATGGAAATAAGAAAAATTAGGCGATCAGAAAGCTTGTAGAGCTGCATTTGATGATTTTTGTCAAATATTTTTAAATAATATTGGCACTATGGAAAGTCGCATTATCATTTTGCAAAGCCTTTTAATTATTTTTCCACGGCTTTTTTTTCCCGACTTTTTTATATATATTGCAATTTGTTCAATAATGCCTTAAATTGTTAAATGATCATCACTAAGGGTCGATTCTCTGATCTGATTGACATGTTGATGATAAATGGAAAGTAAATGCTCTCCCAGAGAATGATCTATCTAAAATTGATTTTCTATCTTCTTTCCCCTCAAACACTTCTGTTTTTGATAAGCAGTTTTTTTAAAGGCCTTTCACAGCATTTCAAATTATTTGAGGTAAAAACTGTTGCTTGCAAAAAAATTTTAATGCACTTTTTTATTCTTGGGATATTGTCAGATGTTTAATAATATTCGTATACAGATGCTTTATAATATTCGTTTAATATAAGTTAATATACCTATTTCATTAAAAACAAATTTATTTTCAGATGATAAAATGAAATAAATTTTTGAATATTGTCGAATGTTTAATAATATTCGTATACAGATGCTTTATGATATTCGTATAATATAAGTTAATATACCTATTTCATTAAAAACAAATTTATTTTCAGATGATAAAATGAAATAAATTTTTGAATATTGTCGAATGTTTAATAGTATTCGTATACAGATGCTTTATGATATTCGTATAATATAAGTTAATATACCTATTTCATTAAAAACAAATTTATTTTCAGATGATAAAATGAAATAAATTTTTGAATATTGTCGAATGTTTAATAATATTTGTATACAGATGCTTTATAATATTCGTTTAATATAAAATAATGAGGGCTAACCTACAATCGCACAAGAGTATTTTGACAATTTCGAATTAATCTAACATATCGCAAATAAATAAATTTTTAAATTTCCACTTCAAAGTTAAAGGAAAGATCGATTAGATTTCAATTTATTCCAATAGTACCCTCTATATAAAATATGTTCTTTTTTTATTAATACATGCGATTTTTTTAACTTCTAATATGTTATTTATGGATATTTTAAAGCGAATGTATTTTATGAATATTTTAAGAAAATTCATAATTTAAAAAAAAATTCCAAATGGCTCAAATTTTATCATCCTTTTCATAGAATATGTAAATTTTTAAATGCACAGTTTTGAAGCATCAATTATTTTAAAAATAGTTTTCTTATAAAATAACCTCTAATTGTGAACATTCTCAGTATATCTTTTTTTTTTTTTGTAGTGACCAAAACTGAAATCCAGTCAATGGAATAATCTTCATATGAACATTAAACATGTGCGCCATCTAGTGACGAATTTAGAAGTTAAAAGTGAAAAAGACGGAAGAAGATATTTCAGCACATTCCAGATACAAGCAATTCTGCCGATGAATAATCTTGATTTGAACTAAAAGAATGTCTCTCATCATATGTCTTTGGTCTGGTTAATATTTGCAATTTTGCTTGCGAATAAAATATTATAATCTCTGAAGGTATTTAATGTAGATAACAATGTAAATAATAACGATAATAATGCAGATAAAATATGTTTTTTTTAAACTTCTCGGTTTTATTGATATAAAATTGTATGAATTTTTTAAAAATTAGTATTTTAAAAAACATTATTTGTATAAAAAAAATGCTTGTGTTTATATACTTTGGTAATATGTATATTTGCTCTTTGTGTTGGGTAACAATAATTGAGTGGTTTATTTAATAATTCAGTTATCAGGCATTATTATAAAATTTTTAGGATAATAAGAAAATATGTCCATCAAAAGACTTAAATATGGTTATTTTTAATTATATATTAATATCTTCCAGATATATTTAAAACTGAAAAACTTAATAAGATTCCTTTAAAAATAGGTGGCAGAATAATTTTATTATTGTGATTGAAATTGCGCTTTTTATATAATATTCGATGCTAGAATTTGACCATAAATTTAGCAGAAAATTAACAATCAGGGAAAAAAAAGAAGCAAAAAAAAAAAAAAAATCGAAATACATGATTATAACCAAAGAAAATTTGATAGATATTAACTTCATAGTGTTATTATAAAATTGATACGCTTTCAGAAAGGGATTTTTATGAATTTAGAATTTAATATTGTTCCATTTGTAATCGGTTTAATATCGGGTGGTTGTATTCCATATTTTTTACTTCTTCAAATCTGTAACTTTTGTATTGTTCAAACATTGACTTGTTTTTTTTTTAGCATAGTAGCAAAAAGTGTAATTTTTTATTCTAGGATTATCATGCTAAATGTGATTTTTTTAATGCAATTTTTTTTTTTTGGTGAGCATTATTAGTTTATCTTATAAGCACAAGATGTTGAAATTGAAGATTGTATTTACTTGTTTATACTACAATAAGAAAGAAACAGGTTTTGCTAATGATCATTTGAACAATCTAAGATGTTATTTGGTATATCCATATTCAATATTCTCAATGTTAGACAAATTTATGAGAGTGTAACAATGTTTCTGGATAATTTATACCATAATTTTGAAAATTTATGCTTCCATTATAAGGAATAATCTTGCTGATGGTTTAATTTTTATCTAAAGGTATCTAAAATTAAAATTGCAAGAATATCCAGTATATTAAATTAAATTAAATTAAATTCATTGTCAAGGAAGCATTTAAAAATGGGTGAATTTAATTCATTGTAATATACATATATATATTATGTTTGTCCAATTTAGTTGAATTCTATTAATAATAAGACAATTTGTATTACTTTAATAAAATTTACTGATAATTTGCTACTTATTATTTTAATTGATTGGAATTATTAAATAATTAGTCAGAAATTATCAAATAATACACACTTAGTTTATTAAAAAAATTAACTGTTAGGGCTAAGTATTTAAACTAAATGGTGATAAAATAAAATACTCAATGTTAATAAAGCTAATTAATTTCATCTTCTTTTTACAATCCTAATTTTAGCATTCAATATGAACAGTATTATGTCAGAAGGATTAAACATCTTGGAACTAAATTGTGTGTGGAACTAATTGTTCATGGGTCAGAAAATTCCTCATAACACTATAACAAAAAATATTTTTGGAAGAATTCTTTAAATTTATAGCTTGTCATTATTATTTATTTCTTATGAATATTTCTCTTTGTGGTAGTAGTTCCTTTATAACCTTTATTAATATAAATGCTTCAAATCTTAATCTGCTTGAAAAGTTAAGTGAAATCCACTATATGCATGAAAATGATTAACTCGTAGAACTTGCATTTTCATTGTTTGAAAAAGCATCCCGAAGAATTTAACCCCTGTCCTTTTTTTAAAAATTAATAAAATTGTTTAGAATAAAGTAAAGTGGTTTTTTAAAATGAAGCTATGAATGTTTATTGAAACGGTAATTTATCCCTTCTTTTCCATGTACTTATGATTATTATATAATTTAGCATTTTTATTCCTTTTCATTTTTATAATTGTATTTACATCGGTGGTGGAGGTTCAGTTTGCAAATCAGCAGTGTTACATACTATCTTTTCCTAGACAGTCCTTTGGGATAGAATGATAGTCAGAGTGGGTCCAAAAAACATGATACACAGAAGTTTTTTTGCTCATTATGCCATTTTGGTGCAGATTCTGAAAATTATTTTATTAATCACTAAGCCTTTGTATGCAATTCTAAGCTATTGTTATAAATAGTTTGTAGTGATTAGGACATAAATCAAACTAAATTATTTTTATAAATTTGATACCTCTACTTTTAAATTAGGAAAGCTCAAGAACCAGTTCATCAAGTTCTAACTACTGGTTTCATTTAACAAATTTGAATTCATATGAAAGCTATTGAACCCTAAGATACGTTTTTGCTTACTTGTTCTAATACAATGCCTTATTTTTTTAAAAAAATACTATTCTGGTGCACATCCTATATAAAGAAAAACTGTGATAGATTTTCCTAACTACAGTACAAATTGCATCAATTTTTATTTCATTTGAAAGATTATGGTGATTTTTGCACTTTTTGTTTTTGAGGGAGAATGCAAAATAAAACTTTGACACAACTTCCACCCTCAGTAGATGGAATGATTACACAAAATAATTTTGTATGTATATTTAACCAATCAGAATATTATCTTTATTGTGTAAGTATAATTTAAAATCTTTTCATTTAGTGTAAAAAAATGTTGCCTTGTCTAAATTACTATTAATATAAGGTAGGTGGATAATTGTATAAATAGGGTGAATTAAAAATTATTCATTAATTAAATTATTAAGAAATAATTAATCAAATTTTTGTTTCATTTTTATCATACATCAGTTAGTGGATTTAGTTTAAGTACTTTGATTTATATTATTATATATTCTATTGTATATTGTTATTGTTCATTGGAAATTTTTAAATTAATAAAAGCGTCTATTAAATGTATTCATCAAATGTTTTCAGAATGAAAGTGAATCAAAAAGAAAAAGGATTGGGAGATGTTCTGGAAACCTGAGGTTTTTCTAATGATAATCTGAGTAAATAGTCTCCTGAGTAACATCTCCATTTACTAAATATACCTTGCACTCTCCAGTGGATCCCAGCTCATGTTGGAATTGAGGGGAACAAATGTGCAGATGCCCTTGCAAAGGAAGCATGCGATGAAGACCAACCTCGAGTAGTCACCAGTGCAGAAGCAAATGCTGCCGCCAGACGAAGGATCTAAACCAGCATCTTAGCAAGGCAACAATCCCCGATCTAAACTGCCCAGGAAACCTTTCCTCTACAATAGCTAGGCTACGTACTGGACATTTCAAAGGCATGAAGATCTCACGAACCAATATAAAATCCTATCCCCTCTGCAAGTACTGTCCCCATTCACAACTAACGCCAGATCATGTTTTTGATTGCCATGCCATTATCGGTTTCCTCTTTCAACTTGGAGCACCCCCAATCAAAATCCTCCATAGCCATCAGGCTCCAGAACTTGCAGATCTTGTCACCAAGACTTTTGAAGGACTCTAATCTTTTGCACTAGCACTGTATGCATAGACATGACAACAACAGCAGTAAATAGTGATTTTTCCTGTCCTTTTTTTAATATACAATTTCCTGTTTGAATATCACTCTCAAAGATATATTAACCATTATTCAAGCATTTTATTTTCCCATTGTATATATTTTTAAAATCTAGTTTAGCAAAAAATAATAGAAAAAAAATAATATTTTATTTTGCTGTATTAGTAATCATTGTAGCATTTGTGTAATATTTAAACTCAGATAAATTTTATTGAATATTATTTTGATATTTTTTTATTGTGATAATAGGCTAAACAAATAAGACAACAAGAAAAAAAATATGACTTACATGAAAGTGTTGAATCATTTTTCTTCAAAAACAATGTACATTTTGGATTTTTTTTTATAAAAATAAACTACAGTGAACTTGATATAATTTAAATTGAGTAAGAGATTCTGAATATTGTAAAATGATATTATCCATGAATTTTTGGTGTCAGTAACCAAATGTTTCTGAAAAGGGTCACATTTATGTATTGAAATTCTAATTTTCAAAATCACTGGAAATTTTTGTTTTGTTTATTAACAACATACAATTGTGGACTTTAATGCCAATTACAAAAATTAATTATGAGAGAGACAATAAGCTTATTAGCTTGCAATCTTTGGTGATAAATCACTTGCATGACATGCAGAAATCTAACATTTTTTGACTAATATAGCTATGTATAATTTTTGCATACAAATTTGCCTGATAGGGTTAAATTTTATTTGATGTATATAAAATCTATTTCTATTGAAAATCTAATATCTTCAAAAATAAATAAATAAAAATGAAATAAATATATTGAGAGTCACAGTGTTTCTAAGTTTAAAAAGGCTTTAATTAAAAAATTGAGTCAAAATTACAAAATTTAAATTTTATTTACTAAAGCAATTTTTTGCCGTTATATTTATCTTTCAATAAAGGAAAAATTTTAAGCATTTTGATTTCATGTGTAATCTGAATAATTTTGTCAATATTTTATTATTTAATGTAAATGCTAAACTAAATATGCACTTTAATTTAAGATATTAAATGTTTTATTTGCATTTCTTAGAAGAAGAATGATGAGACAGAAAATAGAGGCAAGAAGTGTTTTGTGAATATGCGACTTTTTCCTAAATGAAATTACTGAGTAAGTTGATTAAGTTTTATTTTTTTTGTTGTTGTTCTCCTGTAATTTATTGTATAATTTTTTTTATTTCAAAACTATTTATTATAATAACTGCATTTAAAATATGGTTGATTAAATTTTCCAGTTAGTATTCTCTAATAACAATTTCATAGATATAGTTAAATGAAAAATAATTAAACTAATTGCTCATTTTGGAATGTTGAGCATTATAATTCATTTGCTTTTGCATTTTTCTTCAAAAAAATTTTAAGCCAAGTTATTATAAATAATATTTTAATAATCCCTGACATTCTACTGCAATCTTTCTATGTTTTGAAGGATTTTTCCAAAATTTTTTTCCAACTGTACATATAAACTTAGACAGCTGTTAAGAAATTAGCCATTGGACTATGATGAGAGTAATTATACTATATAATAATTTTACTGGCCAGTTTCTGTCATTTTTTTGAGTAAGATTTCTTTTGTTTTAATTTTTGCTACAATATTTATTTAAATATTTCCCTACACATTTTTCTGCAATTGCTTTGCATCTTTGTATATAATTATAAGTAAAATATAAATTGTTTATTTGCTCAAAAGTTATTTAACTAGCACCTTAATTTTACTTTTTGTAATTGTTCTTTTGTGGTAAAGAATGGATTAGTGAACTAGTGTGATATATAAAAAGGCAGAGAAGCACACATTTGAATACTTGTTTATTTTTATGGTTTCATTTAAGATTTTAAGACCAGCCATAAAAATACATAGTACTATTATACATAAAGCCTGTGTATACTACAACTTGGCGATTTCAGCATGATCTAAAAATCTCCAAGTAAATAAAAAAATGCAGCCATTTTGCACTTTATGTATGAAAGATTTTGGCATAATCTGAAAGATGCCATTTTAAATCAGAATTTTAACCATCTTTGTGAAATACTGGTATTTTATATATGACCTTGACAAAATCTTTGAATATTATATATATCATTGGGGCTTGGCATAAGCTGAAAATTGCCTTGAAAATTATAAATTTACTATTTAGTGTCTGTAAAAATTAATTAGTACCAAAGTTTGCATCAGTGTGAAAATTGGTTCTGGTACTGGTCCTGTTCTTAATGTCTGAATAACTTTTTGGTGATTTTATATGCATACCAATTTCCATCAAACAGTAGCTTTTGTCTATAAATAATGCTTTTATGAAATGCATAAAATCTGCTGTATCAATTTAATTTTGCATCACTTTTACATTGTGTTGCTTTGCTGTAGGAAAAAGACATGCAACAGGTGACACAAGGCAGTGTGCAGGGTTTTTTTTTTCTTTCTGGCTTGTGAATGAACTAGTCCATTATATCATCATCCGCAAATTGTTCAACCAGTATTAGTTCTGTTATTGAAATTATTATATTTAGTATTAGTCTGTAAATTTATATGGATTTATTTTCTTTCTGTTTTTAAAAACTAATGATTTTTTGTAATTTGCTTTTAAAGTTTTTCAGTGTTTAAGGAATTTTTTTAATGTAAATAAGAAATTTCTACTTTTTTAAATCATTAAATTAGAATTATTTCTTTAAGCTCGAGTGGTTTCCTTTTTGCTGAAATGCATTATTTAGGCTCAGGACTGTTGGAACTATTTATTTTTTGCTTCAACTCATTCTTCATTACATATGGGAAAAAGAGATTATTAATTGGAAGAAATTAAAACACACTATTGTATAATTTTAACCCTCCTTTATCCTTTTATGCTTTTAGTTTACAATCATATATTAATTATAAATTCTATTAATAGTGACATTTTATATGCAAAAAATGATTAATCATTATGTCAGATATAAAATATACATTTACTTAAATAACTATCTTAAAGCTATACAAATTATTATAAAATATTTTTATATAAATTAGTAGCTAATCGTAGTTGTTACATTGGAGAATTTGGATGGATTGTGTCAAGATTGTGGGGAATCCATTATTCTTATTACATTTCTGTTAATCACACATTAAAATTTTTATAATTTTTTTTATCCTATAGCAATAGATAATTTTTGTCTTACTATACTTCTGTACGTAATTGTTTATATTTTAATTTTTGTAGCATTTAATCATATTAGAAAAAGTAAATTTAAGATATTGATATATTTTTATTTATTAGTGTAACAGAAGAAGCATAGAGCATGAAAGAATAGGAGTGAGAAGTGTTCTAGATATTGGGTTTTTTCTCTGAATGAGATTTCAGAGTAAGTTGATAAATTTTTTTCTGTATGTCTTACTGTTTAATGCATATCCTTCTTCTCTTTCTTCTTTAATATTTTTTTAATTACAATTACATTTTGTTTTGAAAAAATCATACATTTTTTTCTGAATTAAACTAATAAAGAAAAATAACAGAAAACATTAAAAAGGTGGTACAGTGAGGAATTTTATGTCCATGTATTGCCATTTCAGTTTTTTTAGTATTAAGTTTGGATTAAATTATAAAAATTAGTAAATTAGTGCTCTTCTTTTAGAATTTTGAATGTCTTTTTAAGATGCACTTCTTATGTAGCCCGCATTGCATATTTTATTTAAAAGATATAATGTTAATTATTCTTATAACATGTCAAGACACTTTCCTGTTCCTATTAGTTTTCTGTATTTGTTGTTATATGTTGTGTAGTATTGTTTCAAAATTAGTTTAGTTGCATATTTAAGAACTTTGGATTCAGGATTATTATATTCTCCCTAAAGATTATTTATTTTATCCTTTCAACTCTCACTTCTTCTTGAGTTCGTGATCACTCTCTTTTCTTTTACCATGCTTCTTGAACTAAAGGCCAGGAAGCTGCCTGGTTAATATACAACCTACTTAGAAGGTTTTAGGCAAGTTCAGGAGTGAGAAATTTAATAAATATATAAATTGTGGTTATAAAAATAAATCAACAATTTCTAATTGTAAAGAGTTTGTTGTGAAAGATTGAAAAACTTCACCACAAATGATGCTTTGTTGGAAACATAATCAGCATGTCTGCAGTATTGTCTCATTGTGCTTTTCAAATGGTGGGTATGCTACTGAATAAGAATTGCATCAATGTACCATCGACTGTTAATTGACTATTTCTATTTGATTACGGATATTATTAAAATTTATTATTTAGGTTTTGTTAGATGTTTTTTGTTCTTCAATCAGTATTATTGAAAAAAGATTAAATTATTAAAAATGAAAGTTTGATATTTATTTAAGTATTTCATAGTAACTTTTGTCAGTCAAAAATAATTAATTTTTTAAAAAAAATGCAATTTTGTATTATTAGTTTAATACCTAAAATAACAATCCTATCTTTAAAAAAGATAAATAAATAGGTATATTTTAGATTCAAGGTGGTAAATTTCTTTTTTATGTTTTCTCTTAATTGATTTGATTTGTTTTGAATATATATTATTCAGATTTTAAATACATTTGCTCTGTTGTAGGGAAAAAATGCCCATCTTAAAAGCAAAATCCTGGGAAAATTGAAAATGGCATATTATATGTATAAAAGTGAGTTTTTTTAAAAAAATTTTTATTAATTGTTTCAAAATTCTCTTTAATCTAATCTTTTAAATAGTTTTTTACTCATAATTCTTATGCTTATTTCCAACTAATTTAATGTCAAAAAACAAAGTATTTGTTTTGCCATTTTATCATGGGAAATAAACAGTTTAATATTATGTAGTATCTAAGTAAAGAATAATATTTTGTTCTTAAGATGGTTTCTTAGTATTGTTAAACTGCTACTGAACTTTTAAAAAAATAAACAAATGAGCAAAAAAGATTTCTTCAGTTGAGATGGGAGAAAGGGGGAAACCAAGAAAGAAGAAAAAGGGAGTCTGTAGTCATTCCAAGTTTAAAATATGGGGTGGAAAGAAAAGCATGTATAAAAGTTAACTTATGTTTTTAGATATTATTGATTTTCATTTCAGTGTTCTAACAAAACATTGAAAGAAAATTATATTTTAATAATTCTCAAATTAAAAAAAATATTTATTTAAAAATATTTTATTTTTTAAAAAATTGCTTCTTTTAAATTTGCGCCAAGATAGTTTAGATGATAATTCCTGAATTTAAATTTTGACAAATATGCATTATAGGCATATGAAACGTTTCTGTTAGTTATTAGTATTATAGCAATTTGTTACAAATTAGAAAAAAAATCCTTCTTTGAAAGCTTTTCATTATGTCAATTCAAAATTTCAGCATTCTCTGAGGTTTGTTCTGGGCAAAGGAAGTGATGTGTACTTTCTATCAAAAATATAAATCTATTTATAATTTCAGTGGTTATTAACCTCTAGCTTTATGATTCATTTATTTGCATTCTTCCAAAACTTTATTGTACATTAACTATGTCTTCATATTTGAACTCACTCTTTTTCCTGGAAAAATTAGCTAAATGCGTTATAAAGTTAATTGTGTATTTGTTTCAATATTTTGAAAGTTAGGACATAATAGTTATTTATGATATGTATATATATATATTAATGACATAGTTTACTGATCTTGTATTGACTTTTTTCATTTATTTGAATTACTGAAATTGCAGTTTTGTGTAGAATTGTTTAACTGGTGAATTAATTGATTTGTTACATTAAAGTACTGTTATGGAAAACTTGTGAAACAGATATAATAATTCTGGAAGATATTCTCATGAGTTTCTATACTAGTATTCATACCTGTGAATAGGTTCATATCTTAAATTAACTGTAATGTGATTATGTGTGGCTTATGATGTATGTCAAAAAATTTGCCTGCATTAGGCCAACTGAATAGAGGATCTTCTAATGAATCAGGTCTGAAGTTGTTGCTAATCCATTTCAAAAATAAATATTAGTAACATGCCTCTATTTGGATTTCATACTATATGGTTGAATGTTTTATATAATAGATAATATGCTGTATCATATAATACAAGATACTATGCTATATAAAATAATACAAATACACTATACTATACAAGATATTATGCTATATCATATAATATATGTACAATAATGTTCAGATACTGTCTTAATAAAAGTAGTTGATATATTACTTATATTAGGACAATCATTATTGTGAAAATTTAAATATTTTGTCTATTGGAACCTATCAATAATAAATATTACATTCTCAGAATTTAAGTGGAAATTTATGCAGTTATTGATTCTCCTTGTACTTTGTGTAAATGAATGGTATTATTCAATATATTTGTTTGAGACATAAGTCTGGAAATTTAATGGTAAGAAAGTGACAGATATATTCCATAAAAAAAAAAAAAAGCCTCGACACCGAGTTGATTCTTCTTTCTTTTGTACCCAGAAATATTACTATAGAATTATAAATATTTTTCCTAATATATATAAAAGGGCTTTAACTGAGTGATGGTTGAGTGTCAGTTTTGTGATGAGATTTTTTTTCTGGTTAGAATCCAATTCAAATGAAATCTTCTGCATATGTTCACCTGATCCATGCCAAATTTTATTGTTGTTTGTCCCATAAATTAACACACAATTTTGCTGTTGAAAATTGCAAAGTTAAATCTATTGATTTTGTTAAGCTCCAGTATGAAATATGAATAGTATGTTTTAATAAAAGATAGTAATAGCCATTTGTAAAGAAAATGTCTTCAAATAATACAGGATTGTAAAAATTATTTAAAAATCATTACATAAGATTCATTACATAAATGAATTTTTATTACTTCCTAGTTCTTTACATCTAGCATTTAGAAAATATAAAAAAAAATTGCATATAAAGATAATAATTTAAATTGATTAATTGATTAAACAGTTTAAATTGATAATGAATTTTTTGTCATTAAAATGCCTTTTTTAGAATTCATACAGTTAAGAAAAAGTAATTAAAAAAAGAAAGGAAAACAAAAGCAATTAAAGACATGCAAAACAAATCTTTTTCCTGTATTTTTAAAAATTTGAAATTTGGGTTGAAAAGAAATTTACAAAAGCTAATTACTGTTTTAATTTAATATTTCTTCTCCCCCCAATTATTCTACTATTAAAAACTTGATATTAGATTTAGTTTTGCTTTTTATTCTTAAATTTAAAGATATTTTATTCCTTTGATAAACAGTGTTTTCAGATATGTTATTTTTCACATAACTGTACCCGCTGTCTTATCAAAGATAATTAAAACGATCATTAAAGAATTCTTATGTTATAAACCTTCAATATGTACATTAAGGAATAAGGCATTTTAGTAAATTATAAATGATGGAACTATTTTTTAGAAATTAGTCTAACCATGGTAATGTGCTTCCTTATAAAAATCTTAAAAATATGTCAATTTCTAATTTTATCTATTCTTATAAAAGAAGCATGTGTCTCTTCAATAACTGCATATATTTGTGTATAAATGATTGGAATAATTACCAATTATTGATATGGAACATTTAAGAGCTAAATAAATAAAATGAAAGATGTTGTAACTTAGTGGTTTTTATCCTTCTGATAAATGATCAATTATGTTTAATAATCTAATAAAATGAAAATTTTTTAAATAATAAAAAAAGTTGCAAGACTAATCCCAAATATATTTTAAAGATGATTTTATTTTTTTAATTGTACTTCTTTCATCTAATTATAAAATTAGGCAGAAGTCATTTAAAAATTATATTGACAAATCAAAATTACCTCATTTGTCTCCACTGACCACCTTTTCTTTTGTGTGACCATTGAATTGTAAAAATCCATCAGTTGACAATCCCATTAATCTGCTAATTCTTTATTTTTCAATCTCAGCCTATTTTCTACTGATAGTACACAAAACATATTATTGAGCATTGGCATTTGAGACTAACTGAGAAATATGTGGTGGCAATGTGTCTTTGGAAATTCCCCCTACTTTCTGAATAGTGCCATTGTTTGTATTGGCTAAGATTTCAGTTGCTGCCTTGCCACAGTATGTTAATTGTATCATGTAGAATTTAGGGGGGAAATGGGACAAAAAGGAAATTAATACAGTAGCTGCTGCTTAATGTCATTATTTTGGGATTTAAAAATTTTGATAATGTTGATTGATAACAATAAGTAAATTAGATAAAATCGGGCCATATTTTTGTCATATTAAATGAGAATAAAAAATAAAACGTTTATTTCATATCAATCTATAATATTTTAAAAAATGCTAATGAAAAATAAATATTGCTTATTATCTGTTATTGATTATATATTTACATATTTTTCATACTTTATCGTTTATTAAAAATTTGCCTGCATGCTTTCAAACACTCATTTCACCTGACTCATTTCGGATTCGTTAAAAGGCTTGTTTTCTCATCACATTTGATTCTACCAGAAGCATAAACTTTTATTATTTATTCTTATTAAACCAAATGTATACAGTTTTTAAAAACATTTTACAAAGAAGATGCTGTAAATTTCCAACTGCACTGCAGTGTTGAAATGACTAATTTTAGGTAAATTTTCTTTATTGTCAAGATTTTTAAACAGTCAAATCAGTTCTTTTTAAAAATCTATTTTTGCTTTGGCAATTGAATCACAGACAATAATAGTTTATGGCTGTTCAACAGTTTCAGGTCAGAACTAGCAATGTATTTATTGGTTTCAATCAATCTAGATCATTCTAGTCCAGACAAAAGAATAAGAAACCTGTTCTATGAGGAAAAAAGGACTCGGATACCTTCTCACAAGTGGAGCAAGAAATTTCATGAATGTCAATCATCAAGGTTGTTTGAAAGATTGATTTATTTCAAAACTAACTTTAATTCAAAACTTTATTTCAAAACTAACAACATTAAATGATATAGTGATCACTTTAAATGAATATTTCTGTATACATTTGATAAATTGGTTCAATACCAGAGGTTTTGGATAATATAAAGCAAATGATAATTGCAATCACATTAAGCAGTGTCCACTGTAATATTTTAGTTGAGAAATGTCTGACATTTAGCAAGCTTACATGTGTTAGAAAAAGAGGTCAGCCACGCTTTAGGTGGTTTGACAATGTTGAAAAAAATTTCAACCTGCTGGGTATCAGAAACTGGAAACCTGTGGCATTGGATAGATAGTGATGGCATCAGCTGACAGGGGTAATCATAACTTGTTCAAAGTTGTAGTGCCAAAGAAGAAGAAGTTAAATATGATGACAGTCCCACATATGGGATGGATTGTAGTTATATGTAGAAAACTGTAAATAATACAGCATATATTTCTACACATCTTAAGGCTTGTCATTTATCATCTTAGGGCTTATTATTCATCATCATTTTTATATTTTAGGGCTTATTATTCATCATCATTTTTATATTTTAGGGCTTATCATTTATTATTTCTAATCATCTTAATAAGGGATTCCAAAAATTATATTACTTGAATTTAAAGTATTTTTGAAGATTTTGGGGCTCTTGTAAAGTTGAATGAAATGATTGGTATTTTCTTACAAGAATAAACATTATGGGTTGATCTTACTATTTTAACTGTTCAAAATATAATATTCCGATATTAAATTTTCATTAGAGATTTTAAAATATGAGCTTTTATAATTTTCTGTATAATTTGATATCCCCATTGTTAAGATTTTGATATTAAAATAACAGTATTCCTTATTAAACTCTTGATATTTGACTTTGAGTAGGAAGTGACAAATTTTCAAGCCTAAGCTCTTCTCAGAAACAATGTATATGCAGGTCTAACATTTAAACCTGCAGCTTTCTTTATTGACGAAAAACTTGTTTTGTTTTTATCTAAAATAAAACAAATTTCAAAAATAATTCTAAAAAATACTGATACAAGCTTTGATTTTCTTTTCTTCCCTTGACTGTTAACAATAACCAAATAACAATATATATATATATATATATATATATATATATATATATATATATATATATATATATATATATATATATATATATATATATATATATAATATAATTGTAACATACTGGTACAAAAATTGCTATTATTACTACGTTCTGAATGACAACAATCAGAACATATTTACAGCTACATTTAGTTCATTGCTTGGTAAATTAAATGTTCTATAGAGGATTGATATTTCATTTAGTCAGAGAATACAAATAGTAAAAGAAATAAAGGAATAGGCTAAACTATTGCCAGATGGGTAACTATGACTAAATATTCCATAATAATTGTTCAAAAAAAATTTGGGTGAACACCCTGGTCTTCAAATGTGGCTAGTAATTAAAAAATACAAATGTCTCTTTGTACTTATTTTTATAAAACCTAATCAGAATGAAAGGAAAGATTTCTCTGTCAGATTCACTTTGCTATCAGCAAAAATTTTTGGTATTTCTATTCTATTGTAAAAATTATCGCAATAGCAATTTGATTTTTTAGGATTTCTTAGATTTTTGTATTTGTGCATTAAGATTTTTTAGTTAATTGTGCCTTGAAATTCCTTCTACCTATTTTAGAAAAAGAGGAAGATAAAATTATTGGCCCATTGCCATAGCGTTACCCTTATTACCCATTACCATAGCGTTATTCCTGTCACTAGAAAGGCATATTTTCATCATTGTCACTTTCTTTGCATTTATAAAATTAAATATCTGAATTGAATTTTTTCTTTGTCTTGCAGATAGCTATATCAAATTTCTGTCCCCAAGTGAAAATGCTGCCATGGCAGCTTATTGTACAAACAGCAAATGAATTCCTATAAGATGTGAACTAGAACTAACTATTGAATAAACCTGCAAGTTTTGAACTCTTGGTTATGCCATCTATGGAGCAGGTAAGAAGGGTATAAATTACTTTTTTTGAAATAACATGGCTGTTGGTAATTTGGTATGTTGTGTTGTCTTTAAAAAAAATGATAATTAATCTTTTATTGCAACATAAGAACAGTTGAATTCAGTCTGCTATTTCCCCATTATTTTTATTTGTCATCACCTCTGCATATTTGTATTTGAAGTTATTACTATACACTATCAATTTACTTAGATAAAATTGTCATGATGCATTGATAAAATATCAAACTTTAGCAGTTCTAAGTCACCTCTCATATGATAATGTAATGCATAAAACTAGCACTTAGTGTACTGACATGTTTTCATTTCTCAACTTATGACCTCCTTATGAGCAAGTTCCATTAAAACTGACAAATTGTTAGTTGGAGTTTCTTATTGCTATTTTTTTATTAAGCATGTTATAACAGTTGTGCTTAAAACTTAAAGGCTGAACTTATATAGATAAGAGTATTGCACATAATTGAAAATTTCATTACATGTACTTTATTTTTCATACTGTAATCATAAGTACAAACTGAAATTTCATTCCAATTTGATAGTTATTGTTTGTGTACAAAAATTCAGAAAAAGGTATATATAATTTTTATTGATTTATAATATATATATATGTGTGTGTGTGTGACACTGAAAACTCAATTTAACTAGCTAAAACAGGTTTTAACTGACAGTGCTAGAGAGAACCCGAATTAACTCTGAAAAACATGTTTTTACTGGCAGAGCTTGGGTTGAACCCATTTTATTTGTGGTTTGACTGATTTGTTAGACAATATAATTTGCACATATCCAAAATTATCGTATTAAACAATAATTTTTAAACAGTGTTTCATCCTCATCTTCGATATTTTTTATAATATCTGGTGGCAAGGGTGAGGTTGTCATTCGAACTCTTGGTTCAATCCCAAATATAGATTTGTATGGTGATTGTTTAATTCCTGAATGTAGAGTTCTATTTTTCATGAAGTGGAAAAAATGAAGACATTGGACCACTTTGTAGTTTGATTATCTTTTATCCATGAAGCCAACATGTGTTCTACATCTTGGTTGACCTCTCAACCAAACCCTGCCACTAGCTGTGATGGGGTTTTCTTATGGACAATCTTCAATTCTGGCCAATACGTACGTAACTGCTCTATAACATAATTTACAAACTCTCTTCCGTTATCAAATTGCAGTATACAAGGAGCCCCAAATATCAAAAAGATATCAATTGCAAAGCAATTTCTTCTTTTGTTTTGTTCTGAAGTAGAGTTGTAGTAGCACACACTTTGTTAAATGTTTCTTGCAAACCGTAATAAACCTAAATTTATTATCTGTCTGATATCGCGTATTAATTAAATACACTTGGCAGCGACTATTAATTTCTGAGTGAAGTTACAATTTTAAGTCTTATTCTACCCCCATGTTCTAAGGCCACATGTACATTTTCGATATCATCAAAAATGTCTTCAACTGGTAAATAATATATTATGAGCCCATTTGAGGAAACCAACTCTTTTACTCCATTAATTTCAAGAATGTCAAATCTTTTTATCTGCAGTACTGAACAAAAATTTTACTGATGGCAGATTTTGCTTCTTCAACCTCAGATAAGAGAGTACTGTATTCATCACGTGCTATAACTTTAAAATTATTCTGCTTTTTTTTTTTAATGTAAAAACTATGTATTTCTTATACTGATCCTTCCCTGGCATTATCAAAGGATACAATGGCTTGGTGGTAAAGACTTAGGTTTGAAAATGGAGGATTCTAGCATCAAGACTTGATTTTACTAAAGAACCTTTGTGTAAGCAGATCTGATGCACGTTGAATCCATAAGGGTTAAATATCTTCCATCTGGTGTAATGCAGAAGTTTGTAGAAAGGGTGCCACCTCAGATGTTGTCCTCGTCACCTGATTGCAGTTCAGAGATCCATTATAAAATAGTCCTAATATTGCTCTAAACTGAAATGTTATTATAAAAGAACTATTCCTGGCATTGTCATATGTTCTGTTTTACCATATGTAACTAATGAAGTTTAGCTATGGGATTGTTTTTTGGCTATTATTCAATTTTAATTTTCTTTTCTATTTAGGCACTGATACATGAAGGTAGTCTAATTGAGGAAACAAAACCAGATCTGCAGTGCTGAAGGAAAGCTGTATTAGCAATGTAAAATAGAGAAGGAAGAGAAAAGTGAAAACTTGATGCTTGCTTTCAATTAAGAAAGTTTGTTACATTATGCTTCCAACAGAAAATATGTATATAAATGTCTGTAATTGATTTATATAATAATTCTCGTTTCAAAATAAATAAATGCATATATAAAGATTTTATTTCTTTGTATATTGAATAAGGTTTTTTTAACAATTAACAATTTTAAACAATTAACATACTTTGAAAATTGCTTGAACACACAAAATTAGACATTATATAAACTTCAAAATACATTTTTACTTGTTTAGTATTCATTAATGTTAATTTTATTTATTCATTTATAATTTTAGATTATAAAAAATTTAATGCTTTTTATACTCAGTGCTTGATTTAATGTAATAGCAACAAATCCTGAATTGGTGTAGTAATATTAACTAATCAATGATTGTTGAAAGACTGAAAATATTTACTAATAAACATAGGGTTGATTGCTTGTTGATTTGCTATAAAGTAACTTATGTTAATTCTGTTTTATGACACAAATTTTATCATTTTACTATGGAATTTTAAATGTGTTTGTTAAATGTATAAAACGGTTATTATAAATCAAAGCCATATTATTTAACAGTGATAATCCTATTATTTTGGATAAGAGAATATAAACTATATCATTAAAATTGCTGCAGATTGTACATATCTGTACAATTGTACATTTCTGTATACTGAAAAAAAAAATGATTGCTTTCATTATGTAGTTAGCTTATTGTCATCATGTAGCTATTTGCATGAATAGTATTTTGCTCTCCAAAACTTATTAATGAAATATTGCATTCACTTCGACGCCATTTAAAAGTTCGTTAATTGAGTCTTGGTTTCATGACTGAAATGGCTTGATTCAATATAAATTTAACCAAAATATCCAGCCGTGAAACTTGCAAAATCTATCAAAGTCAAATATCATTCATTGTAAAAAATTTGAGAAAGAATACATTTATACAATTTAGAAAATATTACATTTATAATACTCTTTATTCAATCCCAATGCAGAATTAAAAGGTCCAATCCCATATTTGCCCTTGTGTAATTTTAAGGCAGAACATTACACTAAATCAAATAATGATCCTTATCTGCTGAAGATGTTATATTCTATTGTAACCATGTCTTCATGATATTATTTAGAATATTGAATAACAGCATGGAAATATCATATCTTACAGAATCTTATGCTAATACAGACCATGAAAAGGTTATTAGTAAAGCTATTCATTCATTTAAAAGTATAAAAGTAAAAAGACAAACAAACAAAGTGCAATAAATTCAAAAACTCATGCAAAATTTAATAGTTTTAGATAAGATGAGAACATTTAGAAAAAGGACAAAATAATTTATTTTGTAATGTGGAAAATACAACTCTAATATACCAGTAAGGTATTATGTAAGTAATACTTTACTGGCTTAGATGCCAGTAAGGTATCTAAGTCAAAATGTAAAATAAAATATTTTTCAATGTGGCTATCAAGTTGTTAAACAGGCAATCTACCCTCAATAATGAAAAAATACAACTCTAATATGTTATTAAAGTATTATGTAAGTAATTCTTTACTGGTTTAGAGCCAGTAAGGTATTTAATAAGTCAAAATGTAAAATAAAATATTTTTCAATGTGGCTATCAAGTTGTTAAACTGGCAATCTAGCCTCAATAATGAAAAAATACAACTCTAATATGTTAGTAAGGTATTATGTAAGTAATTCTTTACTGGTTTAGAGCCAGTAAGGTATTTAATAAGTCAAAATGTAAAATAAAATATTTTTCAATGTGGCTATCAAGTTAAACTGGCAATCTAGCCTCAATAATGAAAAAATACAACTCTAATATGTTAGTAAAGTATTATGTAAGTAATACTTTACTGGCTTAGATGCTAGTAAAGTTTCTAAGTCAAAATGTAAAATAAAATAATTTTCAATGTGGCTATCAAGTTGTTAAACTGGCAATCAAGCCTCAATAATGAAAAAATACAACTGTAATATGTTAGTAAGGTATTATGTAAGTAATTCTTTACTGGTTTAGAGCCAGTAAGGTATTTAATAAGTCAAAATGTAAAATAAAATATTTTTCAATGTGGCTATCAATTTACACTGGCAATCTAGCCTCAATAATGAAAAAATACAACTGTAATATGTTAGTAAGGTATCATGTAAGTAATACTTTACTGGCTTAGATGCCAGTAAGGTATCTAATAAGTCAAAATGTAAAATAAAATATTTTTCAATGTGGCTATCAAGCTGTTAAACTGGCAATCTAGCCTCAATAATGAAAAAATACAACTCTAATATGTTAGTAAAGTATTATGTAAGTAATACTTTACTGGCTTAGATGCTAGTAAGGTATCTAAGTCAAAATGTAAAATAAAATATTTTTCAATGTGGCTATCAAGTTGTTAAACTGGATATCTAGCCTCAATAATGAAAAAATACAAATCTAATATGTTAGTAAGGTATTATGTAAGTAATTCTTTACTGGTTTAGAGCCAGTAAGGTATTTAATAAGTCAAAATGTAAAATAAAATATTTTTCAATGTGGCTATCAAGTTAAACTGGCAATCTAGCCTCAATAATGAAAAAATACAACTGTGATATGTTAGTAAGGTATCATGTAAGTAATACTTTACTGGCTTAGATGCCAGTAAGGTATCTAATAAGTCAAAATGTAAAATAAAATATTTTTCAATGTGGCTATCAAGTTGTTAAACTGGCAATCTAGCCTCAATAATGAAAAAATACAACTCTAATATGTTAGTAAGGTATTATGTAAGTAATACTTTACTGGCTTAGATGCCAGTAAGGTATCTAATAAGTCAAAATATAAAATAAAATATTTTTCAATGTGGCTATCAAGTTGTTAAACTGGCAATCTAGCCTCAATAATGAAAAAATACAACTCTAATATGTTAGTAAGGTATTATGTAAGTAATACTTTACTGGCTTAGATGCCAGTAAGGTATCTAATAAGTCAAAATGTAAAATAAAATATTTTTCAATGTGGCTATCAAGTTGTTAAACTGGCAATCTAGCCTCAATAATGAAAAAATACAACTCTAATATGTTAGTAAGGTATTATGTAAGTAATTCTTTACTGGTTTAGAGCCAGTAAGGTATTTAATAAGTCAAAATGTAAAATAAAATATTTTTCAATGTGGCTATCAAGTTAAACTGGCAATCTAGCCTCAATAATGAAAAAATACAACTCTAATATGTTAGTAAAGTATTATGTAAGTAATACTTTACTGGCTTAGATGCTAGTAAAGTTTCTAAGTCAAAATGTATAATAAAACAATTTTCAATGTGGCTATCAAGTTGTTAAACTGGCAATCAAGCATCAATAATGAAAAAATACAACTGTAATATGTTAGTAAGGTATTATGTAAGTAATTCTTTACTGGTTTAGAGCCAGTAAGGTATTTAATAAGTCAAAATGTACAATAAAATATTTTTCAATGTGGCTATCAATTTACACTGGCAATCTAGCCTCAATAATGAAAAAATACAACTGTAATATGTTAGTAAGGTATCATGTAAGTAATACTTTACTGGCTTAGATGCCAGTAAGGTATCTAATAAGTCAAAATGTAAAATAAAATATTTTTCAATGTGGCTATCAAGCTGTTAAACTGGCAATCTAGCCTCAATAATGAAAAAATACAACTCTAATATGTTAGTAAAGTATTATGTAAGTAATACTTTACTGGCTTAGATGCTAGTAAGGTATCTAAGTCAAAATGTAAAATAAAATATTTTTCAATGTGGCTATCAAGTTGTTATACTGGCAATCTAGCCTCAATAATGAAAAAATACAACTCTAATATGTTAGTAAGGTATTATGTAAGTAATTCTTTACTGGTTTAGAGCCAGTAAGGTATTTAATAAGTCAAAATGTAAAATAAAATATTTTTCAATGTGGCTATCAAGTTGTTAAACTGGCAATCTAGCCTCAATAATGAAAAAATACAACTCTAATATGTTAGTAAGGTATTATGTAAGTAATACTTTACTGGCTTAAATGCCAGTAAGGTATCTAATAAGTCAAAATGTAAAATAAAATATTTTTCAATGTGGCTATCAAGCTGTTAAACTGGCAATCTACCCTCAATAATGAAAAAATACAACTGTAATATGTTAGTAAGGTATTATGTAAGTAATACTTTACTGGCTTAGATGCCAGTAAGGTATCTAATAAGTCAAAATGTAAAATAAAATATTTTTCAATGTGGCTATCAAGCTGTTAAACTGGCAATCTAGCCTCAATAATGAAAAAATACAACTCTAATATGTTAGTAAAGTATCATGTAAGTAATACTTTACTGGCTTAGATGCCAGTAAGGTATCTAATAAGTCAAAATGTAAAATAAAATATTTTTCAATGTGGCTATCAAGTTGTTAAACTGGCAATCTAGCCTCAATAATGAAAAAATACAACTCTAATATGTTAGTAATACTTTACTGACTTAGATGCCAGTAAGGTATTACTGATAAACTGGCAATCTAGCCTCAGTAATGAAAAAATACAACTCTAACATGCCAGTAAGGTTTTCCATTACTGGATGCAAAGCTCAGGTATTTTCTTTCAGAATTTTTGTTTTACCATGGTTAATTATATTTCTGTCCTGCCATTTAAACCTAAAATTCCAAGGTAAATTCTCTTTCTTTTCTTACTGTTCCAATTGTTAAAAGAGCAGGATTCTCTTCGAAATTTTTCTTTTATTCCCTCCAATAATGGTGCTATTCCTTCCTCTCAGTATAAAACTATGGATCTTGGGCAAAGCCGTGAATGTTGCAATTGCTCATATTTTAAATTTCAGAGTCCTACACACGAGAGTTGTGAGTTTATTAATATAATAATAATAATCTAGAATTGGATACTTTTTTCGACCAAATAAAGCTAAATTTCGATACAGAACTACAATTGTAGTCGCAAGATCAGATCAGATTTTATTCATTTCATTCATTTTGTTTACGCATGCGAAAGCGCAAACTATTGCAGTAGATTGTTAATTCTTTGCAGATTTGGTTTAAAACTTGATAAGGATTAATCGTTTTGTTTTTGTTGTTTACAATACTTAAGATGCTGAAATTATCAAAATTATTCATCTAATTCGTTACGTTTTATAGTTATAATATTCACTAGTAATTGGACAGTCTGTTAGATTGCCTGTGAATTGATTTCATTCCAAAATGTGTTAGACTTACATATTTGGTGTAAAAATCATAAACTAAATGTTATATTTCTAGATTAAAACTTTAAAAAAAAGTTATACTCACACACAAAAAAATAATAATTCCAAACATGTGTTTTTCAAACTCAGGAAATCCGAAACCAGAAGATACATTAAAATCTCGGTTTCAAATATTTTGTTATTTACAATACTTTCTCATTGTATATATCGAACACAATGAAAATAAAAGCTGCATTTGTTTGAATACCAGATCTCATATTGTTAAAATGTACAGTTAAGGCCAATATACTGCAGTTTTATTCCTCAACATATAAAACCAAACACATGCTTGAAAGGTAAAGGTTATAGAATTCAATGAACATAAAATAAAATGTTTTTTTACTTCATAGCTGTTTAATGAAACTATAAAGTACTTTTGAAACATGTTTTCTATCGCTACTCATACCTGATGCAGACCTGTAACTTATAATTAGACGACTCCTATCTATGATATCTTTTACTATAGTATTAATCCAATTAGGTAGATGATCCGGTAGAATTATGACAGTTAACATGTTGATAATTTCTATTGTATATCATTATCTTTTACCATCACATGCTTGTCTTATTAATGTTGCATCTCCTAGATTTATTTAACCCTTTAAAGGGCCATTTTTTTCTAATTATATTATGTTAAAATATTTTTAGACTTGAAATTAGAATAAGAAAAGGTATTCATTTAGCTTATTAGATAAATTTAAGTTGATTAATTAATTAATTTGGTTAATTAATAATTAAGTAATAAATCCAAACATATCATTTTGTCTGAGATAAAGAACTGAAGCATCTAAGTTTCTGACTTACTAAAAAAAATTGTCAGAACTTATGCCAACAAACAAAGATTGATTAATTTGGAACTTATGCCTTCATACAAAGATTGACAAATTTGGTGGGAAGCATACTTCCCACGGTCCTAGAAAGGGTTAAAAAAGTTCTAAATAACAAATAATACATAATTTTTCTCAATTTCTAATTCTAGATTGTGCATATGATTTATTTGTTTGTCCTCCTCTAAGGGTGTCAAGAATTTGATTTTCAAAATAATATTCCAAAAACCAATTGCTACATCAGTATTGAATTACAGAAAATGTGCAAAAATAACAATACAAGTCCTAAATAAACTCAAAAGGCAAAACAAGTATTCAAGTACTAGTTATTATTACCAGTTCTTGCAACAACATAAAAAATACAGAAATAACAAAAAAGTGCGTTATAGCATTTCTGACTATACAAAATGTCAATTTTAAAATTTTAGAAACAATTAAATTTCCACAAATGTTCAAAAAGACCAAAGCAATATTTTTTTCGACTAACTTTACTCGGAGGAATTGCAGATGCAACTGAAGATTCTAATTATTTCTTTTAGTTTCACCAGAATACATTTATTATTAACTAAAATTATTACTATGTGGTTTTTCTGTTTATAAATACAATTAATATTACTCTAATATGAATAGAATTAACCAGTAGGAAAGAGAGCCGAACGCCCCCCCCCGAAACTTTCTTACATACTCCATAAAAAGGTATTTTCCTTTCGCATAAAATTACGTACCTTTCTCAAGACAATGAATGTCGCAAGTGCGCAGATTTTTATTTTCAGAGTCCCGCACGCGAGATGTTCATACTTCCTAGTGCTATAAAGAATACTGAACATGTAATTTAAAAGCATTCTATCGTTCGATTGAAACCACAGAACTGCAAGCACTCTCAAGATCTCAAAACCAAATTTCATTTATACAAACTTTCATGCTACTTCGTTTACATGCATGTATGAGTATAGACCTGTAGACCATCAAACCTTCGACATATTTGGCTTAAAATTTTGTAGGGATCTGCATTTTAATACAAAATCTGTTTACAAAATTTCATTAATCTAGTTTTCGACATTTTGCAGCTGTTGTGTTAGATTTCGTTCAAAATTTGATGAAAGAAATCTGCAAATTTAGTATTAAAACTTCATATCACATTTTATTCTTCTAGCTCAATGTGCGTTTAAGTTATCACATTGACTGATAGACAGACAGACAGACAGACAAATAAATAATTCGTCTAACTGCGTTTTTCAAACTCAGAGAAGTCTGAAGCGTGGAAATTTCGAGTTCGAATTTTTTGACGATTGCAATTTTTGTATTTTTATATGAGAAAATAAAAATGTTGTGATCTACATCAGTTTGTGAAACACTGGGGAAAATTGATCATTTGATCAATTTCATTTGAAACGACATAATCTAAAATAAATGGACTATGATTTTTTTAAGAAAATAATATATTTGTTAGTAAGTATTAAAATAGGATGAACGGATCTATTGAAATCTTTTACTCGGGTTCCTGTTTCAGAATTCATTCAATAGTTTTGCCAAAACCTGCTGAGAATTTTTTAATTTTGTATTTTAGTGGAGTAGTGTCCAGAGAAAGCAGTGTTCAGAGATATATACCCCCCCCCCCCACCTCTTACTGAAAGGCTTACATTTTTTGCAAATTCTTCACGGCCTGGCACGCCAGCATGGCTATATATATATATATATATATATATATGTAATGATATTTTAACTCTAATTTCAATTTAATTAATTTTTATAGTAACTGCATCTTAATTTAGCCCATAGTAACTTCATTCTAAAATATTCTCTTATTTCGTGATCCAATTCCACTGTCTCTACTTAATTAATTCACGAGAAGCTTTGTTAAATTGTTGAGTCAGCTAAAATCTAACTTTCCCACACTACGCGTGAAGAGATAACCTACCGCTGATCAAGCAAATTCTTACCTTGTCCACCCGTGTAATGAAAATCCCTATCGAAATCTCATAATACATTAGCACTGTAAAGAAATATTTTCCCTATCAAAATCATAGGTTATATAAGACCAGGGATAAAATGTCCAAGAGCTTTTTCCTCATTCCTTTCTGTGTCGTTCTGTGTGCTCATCGCTTGTACATATGCTTGCTTCTTCAAATAAAACGACGTCACGAAAAGTATCTTCAAACTGCATCATGCTTCACAACAAATAATATTACACACACACACACACACACACACACACACACACACACACACACACACACACACACACACACACACACACACACACACACACACATATATATATATATATATATATATATATATATATATATATATATATATATATATATATATATATATATATATATATATATATATATATATATATATATACATATATATATATATACATATATATATATACACAGGGTGTCTCGAAAACCTTGACCGCGGCTTTTATTCCTTAAATATTGATCATAGACATATACTGTAAATTACAAATGGACGTAAAAAAGGTGTAAAATGTTATGAAATCGATTAAAATTTTCAGGGGATTAAACTTCAAAAAATACAAAATTTAAATTTTTATATGGACCCCGTACAAAAAAATTCCATTGAGGAAAATGCGCCCCATCCTCTAATAAGGTCATGTACAAAATTTCAGCAATTTATCACAAAAAGTCTCAAACATATGAAACTACATAAATGCTGACTTAAACTACTTTTCGATGCTTGGATATGAGTTCGCAAAGAGGAAAAATCATGTCGGATGTTCATGTTTTAGGGGTCGTACACAAATTAACAAATAAAATAATGATTGAATAAATAAATAATAATTTTGTTATTTATTGGTTCAAAAATATTAAAAATTTGTAGAAATAATAACTTAAAGGAAAGATTATATAAAGGAAAGATTACATGAGGAAAGATTACATAAGTTTTTTTTTTTACAAGTTCTTTGACTGTGTTATTTTTAAGTTATATTCTGTCATTCATGACATAAAATTTAAAAGTATTTTTCAGGAAGCATAGATTTTAAAATTTGTGTTTAAAACTAAAGATATAAAGCATATTTTATTTCCTTATGATGCCTTCCTGCGTCGCGTCATCCGCACTGAAGCTGTAAACATTTGCATTTTAATTTGTGATTAACCCTTCACCAACTTTGTTTTAACATATCTTTGAGAGTTTTCATGATAAAATTCTGAAATTTTGTATATGACCTTATTTTAGGATGGGGCACATTTTACTCATTGGGAATTTTTTGTACGGGGTCCGTATAAAAATTTAAATTTTGTATTTTTTAAAATTTAATCCCCTGAAAATTTTAATTGATTTCATAACATTTTGCACCTTTTTTTTTACGCAACTTTGTCATACAGTATACGTCTATGATCAATATTTAAGGAATAAAAGCCGCGGTTAAGGTTTTTGAGGCACCCTGTATATATATATATTGTTACGAATCTGTGATGCTGCTTCCCAGCATAGTTGGTTCCATCACCAGAAAGACTGTTTTACAGTCACCTGTATTGGACGAAGTCCGGGTGTCTCGTCGGAGGTCCCAGAGCTTGGCGACCATTTGGCGACTTGGCGATGAATGTCGGGACATTGGCGCCAAAATAGAACATTGAGAATTTTCCCGAAAAGTCCATTAGGAACCGAGATAAGCCTCGAAAGTTCCTGATTGGTTGAGAGGCTTCTAGCCCCCCTCCTGAGACCTATAAAAGGAGGCAGTCTGCAGTTGCTGGTGGAGTAGTCGGAATCGACGGTAAAGAACTAGTCTTCCAGAGATTAGCAGAGCAGCGACGGAGTCAAGCTAGTGCTGAACTAAGCTGTGCGCTACTGTCTGCAGTAGAGTCTTGTTGTGTGCACGTCTCGGCTGAAGATAATTGTCTTCTCTATGCTGTATATAGTTGTCGTCTTTGTCCTGTCCTGTGTGTCTTCGTGTAAATAAACGTCGTTGTTTTATTTTCTACTGCCGCCTGCTGATTGACCGTTCTCCACACCATATACCATATAACTTCCACTATCCAAACGAACCCGGAAATTTCGTAACAATATATATATATGTAGAGGTATGTTAACTCTGGCTCGAAAAACATGCCTTTACTAATCGGATAATATATCAAATTAAATATCTCTCACGGGCCCTAGGGGAAAGCCCGATTGAGATTAATGCGTAGAGATGGCTCATATTAAGAGAATCACACACTAATTAAACATAAACAAATTTAATGAACTAGACGAACGGCTGGACCGCTTTACATCGAGGGACGCTAGTACAGTACCGAACACAGTTCTTAGAGCGGGAATCAGATAGCTTCTTATTGGCTGTTGAGAGACGACGCGAGCGCCGTTAGGATGACACTCCGTACCGGGAACGCCGCTAGGATGACGCTCCCTACCGCTAACGCCGCTAGGGGGACGCTCCGTACACTACAATCGGCCGTCCTGATGATCTTGACGTCCTCGTCAATCTGAGAAAGAATCTGAAAAACTCAAAAAAGAAAATTTTAGATTTTTGCAAAATTTTTAGATTTTGTAAAGTAGATGCTTTATGCAGTTGTAGACCAAGGCTTCATATAATCTGCTGCTGTAGAAGTATGGTTGGGGCCTTCGTGGATTCCCACTTTCTCCACTAGGTACCTCTCGTGTGGCTTCTTCGCTGTGATGCGATAGGGACCATGGAACTTCGGGCGAAGCTTCAAACCACTCCCGAATTGGGTCCTCTGTATGGCCACTAAGTCACCTGGATTATATGGAGTAGCTTTCTTCCTGCGCTTGTTGTAAGCTCTTTTATTCTCTTCTTGGAGGCGCAAGATATTCTGTCGCGCTTCTTCGCGGATGTCCTCGCGGTTGTCGATGACCATTTGCTCATATTCTTCCTGTAGGATATCGAGAATTTTCTGGTCATTTTTATGCCTCATTTGCACACCGATCATGAGTTCGAAAGGGGTAAATTTTGTACTCCGTGGAGCAGTAGAGTTAAATACACGTTGTGCTGCTTGAACATGAGTGTACCATTTCGTGGGATCATTGATGGAAAGTTTGGCAAGCAGGGGGATAAGAGTTCCATGAACCCTTTCCACTTGTCCATTTCCTCGAGGTATTCCTGTGGTAATTTGAATGTGATTAATATTTTGATTCGCGCAATAGTTTGTAAATTCCTTGGAGGTAAATGCGGAACCTTTATCCGTGATGATGCGCATAGGATTTCCGAACACTGCTTCCTGCAATTGCAGTTTCGTAATTGCATCATTTGCAGTTACACCTTTAACAGGATATAACCAAACAAACTTTGAGAATGCATCTATTATAGTAAGAATATGATTATAATTTTTATTGGTTGACACTAAGGGTCCAATAAAATCAACATGGTAAGTACTTAGAGGAAAGTTTTCCTTCGGAATAGGATGTAAGAACCCTTCAGGTTTACCACGCTTCCGGTTGACTAGGATGCATTCGACACAGTTCTGTATTACCGATTCAATACTTTTTTGCATATTCGGGAAAAAATAGTCACGTTCGATAATGTTTTTAGTTTTCTCCACGGCGAAGTGCCCTTTTGAATGCGCGTTCTTAATTATTTCGTGTTTCATTAGTTCAGGTATTACGAGCAAACGACGGTTGTCCTGACATTTATACAGAATGTTATTTTGTACCACGAAATCAATTTGACTGTTATCTTTACATAATTCTTTCAATTTTTTTATACATTCATCTGACATCTGTGCCACTTGCACTCGCGCTGTTAAATCATCACAAAGTGCAGTCATGACTGTTGGGTATCTACTAAGTGAATCAACGTGACGCATTTGACTACCTGAGCGATGTACTATCTCATAATCGAAATCTTTTTTATTTTCATTTATGGGAGAAGTTGAATTATTATCATTTTTATTGGGAAAAGTATTTTTAAGATCTAAATAACTATTAGATGGTAAAATGCATTCAAAAGAAATATTAGTATCAACAGCTGCTAAAACTCTTTTCGTTACTGACTTTTTATTAACATGACTAATATCTATCGCCACTAACGGAAGACTGACAATTGAACTGTTCGCTAATTTAATTTTTGTGCTACGTCCTACATAATTTAATTTCTTTACATATTTAGGATTAATAATCATTAATACGCTTCCGCTATCAACCAAAGCTTTAATAGGAACGTCGTTTACAATAATATCTGCGTATTCCAACTCAGCAATTATTAATTCTTGTGGAATTTCATTTGATTTTAACATGGAGTTTACAGGATTTGAGTTATGGGATCTTCTCTGATTGTTATGTTGTCTACCATCAACATTTTGGGGACAGAATTTTATTAAATGCGATGTAGAATTACATTTAAAACAAGTTTTCCTATCAATATTTCCACCGTGTACATGATCATTATTTTGGCGGGAATTATTGACGCGCGGCCTTGAGCTGTAGTCATGTGTATATCTACTCTCTTCCCAAAACAAACTTTTATTTCTTGCGCGGAAGTAAATGTCTATTTCTTTTGCTAACATCAGCGGTTTTAACCAGTCGGAGCCTTGTTTGATCAAAATGTGCTCGGATGTGTCCTTGTCAAGAGTGCTGGTTAATTTATCGGTTACAATTAGTTCACAAAGGGTCGCAAAATCTTTCACTTTTCTTAGTTCCAAATAATATTCTAAATTCGCTTTTAATCTTGAGACGAATTGCACGTGATTTTCCCCTTTCAATCTTTTGGCGGCTTGAAAGTTATCCCAACATTCTTTAGCAGATGGTTGGAATTCTCTTAACACTATTCTTTTGATTTCGTCATAATTTTTTATTTCGCTTTCGTTCGCGTATAACAAAACATGTCGGCATTTCTCGCCTAACAAATTTAGAAGGACTTCGGCTTTGTATTCAGTTTTAACCTGTTTTGTTTCGAAAGCACGTTCCAAAATATTGAAAAACAAATTGAAATTTTCTGATTTAGTTGGTATTGGCATTGTTAATGTGCGGATGCTTTTAATTATTTGTTCGATGGACTCCGCATGATTTTCTTGAGGAGGTCCGTTAGGACTACTTATTCCGGTCGCTTGAACGTTTCTCATACTTTCTTCATGAGCTAAAGTTAGTTTTAATTTTTCTAATTCAAACTGTCTTTCCTTTTCACGCGCTTTTTCTGCCTCTTCACGCGCTCGTTCGGCCACTATTTTTCCGCGTTCCTCTGCTTCTATTTTTTCGCGTTCCTCTACAGTTGAAATGATAATGTCTTTAACAAATTCCAAATCATCTTTAGCCGCTTGGCTATTTTCTATAATTTGTTTAAGCTTCACAATATTTGTTTTTTCCGGAATTACCTCACCTATTGCTTCAGCGACAATAATTAAATCTTTCTTTTTTGTATTTTTAAACATTTTGAATATGCCTTTATTTTTCCTAATAACAAATGCTAATATAATAACGATAATAATAATAATGCTAATATTTCTTCAAAACAGAAATTTCTAAAATAAACACATTCAAGCAGTTTCTTTTTCTTGAAAAAGTCATTCACAAATATATAAATCTTAAAATAAATGCTTGCAAGATTCTTTAATCAAAATGATATAGAAAATTCTCCTACCTGTTCTTCTTCAATTATATCCGTTGAGATAATATGCAGGAACTTCACAATTTGTCGGCCACTGCCGAAGCGAAGATTTGCTTGAAAAATTTGTCGACCACTGCCGAACCGAAGATTTTCTTGAAAATTTTTGTCGGCCACTGCCGATCCGAAGACTTTTCTTGAAATATTTTGTCGGCCACTGCCGATCCGAAGATAATTCGACGAAAACTAATGGTGAAATTCCCAGCTTCTTACAGGATCGAAGATTATTTTTCTATTTCCGAGGTCATTGCACTCCGGACCGAGCCCCCACATGTAGAGGTATGTTAACTCTGGCTCGAAAAACATGCCTTTACTAATCGGATAATATATCAAATTAAATATCTCTCACGGGCCCTAGGGGAAAGCCCGATTGAGATTAATGCGTAGAGATGGCTCATATTAAGAGAATCACACACTAATTAAACATAAACAAATTTAATGAACTAGACGAACGGCTGGACCGCTTTACATCGAGGGACGCTAGTACAGTACCGAACACAGTTCTTAGAGCGGGAATCAGATAGCTTCTTATTGGCTGTTGAGAGACGACGCGAGCGCCGTTAGGATGACACTCCGTACCGGGAACGCCGCTAGGATGACGCTCCCTACCGCTAACGCCGCTAGGGGGACGCTCCGTACACTACATATATATATATATATGTATATATATATATATATATATATATATATATATATATATATATATATATATATATATATATATATATATATATATATATATATATATATATATATATATATATATATATATATATATATATATATATATATATATATATAAGCTAACGTACGTGGCACTGGAATCGATCTTATTACGTTTTGACGGATGGAGCAGTCAAATGTAAACAAATCTTAGCAGGAATATTTTAAATTATTTCATTGAATATGTTTATTAGCTAATAAATGTATTGCAGAATATTGTTAGAAATGCTCAGAAAAGGATTCATTATATCACCGAAAGAAATGCAAAGGAAATCCAGGTCATACTGTTAAACAGAAAGTTTAAACCATAGTGAAAATAGGCTTGACCATCGCCAGATAGGTTATCACTTTGACTTGCATCGTTAAAGCATAGAATTCGTTATTTCATGAAATGTGATAAATTGTTTCATGAAATAACTAGAATTCTATGAAATAACCGACAAATCATAGTAAGCTATTTCAGAGAAAAAAGAACTAAGAATTCTTTGAAATAATTGAATTATGCATTCTAATGGGAACATATACATACACTTTAGAATTTCCCAGCCCCAGCAATAATCTTTTACAGATGGGTTCCATTTAATTCTTATGTTTCCATTTTATCAAATAACAGGTGAAATTTCAATAAATGTACTCCATCTTAATTATTCAACAGCCAGAAAAATCAGTATTCTTGGCGAAATAAACTGGTCGCCAATGATGGCTAGTTAGAAAATAATAATCATTACGAGCGAGATTTTGAAAATCAAACTTTACTCCCTTACCACACAATTTTTGTTGCGATTAAAATTTGGATGTGTGCAAAACAGATATAACATTCATCTTCAAAAACAATTTATTAATTTTTATTTAAATATTTTTGTGAATACCTTTTTTTTTTAACAGGAGAGATACAGACTGAAAAATTTATGGCAAAGGTTTTATTGTTTTAATTATAAAACCGTTGTATATGACGGCCCCGAATTCTTAGCTCTATCCAGATTTGTTGATATTTGGCTGCTAGGTGTAAGAGGGGAAGTGAAATGATTCATTTTATCAGTTTTTCTATATTAAAATGATATATATTATTCTAGGTGTAAGAGGGGAAGTGAAATGAAGCATTTCATCAGTTTTTCTAGATTAAAATGATATATATCATTCTAAAAGTCGTTCAGTAGGTGCTCTATTAAAGAAATCTAATTAACAGGGTAGTCAAAAATGACATTTTATTACAGAAGAAACAGCCGAGGTATAGCAAAAGAACACAATTTGTAAATACTCAGAAACCAAGCAGAAAGAATACTGCAATCGTATTCAGAATTCAAGCCCTCAAATTTTTAATTTCAGTGTTCTGCACATGATCATTTTGTGCTTCTCGGATACAGTGAAGAAAACCGAACACACATTTTGGAAACCTTTTTGTCGACTGAACAGCAATTGAACGAAATTTTGACACAGAACAGCAATTTTAGCAGTAAAGCACATTTTAAATTTCCTTTAACTAAATCGTTCTGTTTCTCAGCACAAGGAAGTACCAGACTGACAGACGGTTAACCCTTTGACTAATATGGTTTAACATTTAATACGATTTATACTTTAGATGCTACATCTGTGTATCAAATTTCATTTATGTAAATCTTTGTGTTTTTGAGCTATCGAATTTTCGTGCATCTGAAGTATAAACCAACAGACGATTAAAGATGAGCTTGTAGGATTTGGCTCAAAATTTGAAAGAACATACACTTTAAATGTTAAATCTGTGTGCCAAATTTTTTCCTGTTTAACTCTTTGCTTTTTATAACAATTACGCTCCCTTGTATTTCGTCAGATAGATGGTCATGTGGATAGGTTTATTTCTAATTTTGATAGAAAAATAATAATGTAGAGTATGTGGTGAATAGCTTATAAACCAATGCACAAGCAATCCAGGCAACCAATGCACCGCTGCACAAGCAATTGATTTTGTATCGTGGTTATGTTACTGGACTGCGAACCACAAGGTCCAAGGTTCTATCCTCGCTCATCCCAATCCGCCACATTGGTGACCTTCGACGATGAAACCTCAACCTTCTTACAGCTGTTGTGGCGCCATCTACCCACAGCAAACCAAAGCCATCAGACTCACTTGGCGCAACAGCAACCACTCACTCTCACACACACACACTCGCCAACTCAACAGGGTACAGGCGCATTAGAATCAACAGCTAATATGTCACTGCTCAACAGCCATGTCGTTCGTCTGATTTCCGACTCACTGGAGGGAGAGTCTGTGGTGAAAGCCTATAAGCCAGTTAACAACTACGCTGCACAAGCAATTGCTTTTGTAACGTGGTCATGTTACTGGAATGCGAACCACAAGGTCCCACGTTCTATCATCGCTCATCCCAATCCGCCACAAGTAAAAACCGATTACCAAATTTCATCCGTCTAGCTCAAAGCTTTTTTGAGTTATCTGCTTATAGACAGAAAGAAAAACATGCGGACATAATTCCAACCAGTAGGAGTGGTCTCCCTGAAACTTTCTAGTATACTTTCCAGTGAAGGTCCTATATAGTTTGCTTGACATAAAATTGGAGATCTTGAAAGTTGCGAATGCTTAGCATTAGTAAATGAGAGTTACGAAATGTATATCTTTGGCTCAAATCTGGTATTTTTGTCCAATTTATCTTGAGAATATGTATTTTTGGCGTCATTTTGCTGGCCAATTGACACCAAATGACAGGAAATTGTAGCTGTATTAAGAAGAAATTATACAAAATTTCATTGATTTAAATAATTGTGTTACATGCATGCGAATTATAGATCAACAGATGGTTAACTATATGACATATTAGGTTCAAAATTTGTTAAGAATCTAAATTTTATACCTGTGTATGAAATTTTATCTGTCTAGTTCTTTGCTCTTTATAGTTATAGGTTTCAGTTGTACTCGAACATCCAGTCAGACGGACTTCCTGCAAAAAGATTTTATTCAAAATTTGACAGAAATCTACGATTTTTATGGTAAGACCATATATCGAATTTCGTCCCTCTAGGTCAGCGGTTCTTAACCTATGGGTCGCGAAGCATATTTCTTGGGTCGCGCTGAGTCAAACCAAAAAAGTTAGTAATACACCAAATTTCAGACATTTTAGAAATGACGACTTGAATAAATATCAACAATCGAAAATGAATGTGATTAACAAGATCAAAAAATATCAGCTGATTAAAAAAGCGAGAGCAAAAAAAAGTACGTGTGATGATAATAACGGTGGACGGAACTAAATGGAACAAAGCTGGCGAGGGCGTACAAGAGAAGCGCTACAAATATTTGAATGCCATTTAATTTTGATGTAAGTGATTTGCATGAGGAATTTGTTAATATTAATCAATTTCAAGAACAATTAATAGAAATACAAAGTGCTTTCTGGTTAAAATTAAAAACCGAAAAGCCAATAATTGTTAAAGAAGCCCTAAAAGTATTATTGCCCTTTGCAACAACATATATATGTGAGGCTGGTTTTTCGGCTCTGTGTGTAATCAAAAACAATTACTGGAACAAGTTAAATCCTGAAATAGATATAAGGTGCTCCTTGACAAGCATTCAACCGAGGTTTGAAGATCTTTGAAAATGTATTCAAGTACAAGGTTATCATTAAAACTGTATGACTTGCATTTAAAATTTAAAAGACTTAACATATGCATTGATATTTCTTTTTTTTAGGAATAAGTTAAAATGTCAATTATTTTCAAAAAGTTATAAATATATTTTAATTTGATCAATAAAAATTATTAAAAACACTTGATTATTAATTAAATTTTCCTTGGATCGAAAAGTACTTTTGTTTATCTTTATTATTAAAAAAATAAATAAAAAATTTGTAAGTTAAAAAAAATTATCATCGTAGGATTGAAGATTTTTTAAAAATACGATCTAAAATAAAGCAATGAAAAAATTTTGACTTTTTTTGGGTCGCGACATGAACATATTTCTCAAATTTGGGTAGCGGTTTAAAAAGGTTAAGAACCACTGCTCTAGGTCAAAGCGGTTTGCAGTTGTGTTCATAGGTAGGTAGACTTCAAACCCAAAAATGTGCTTCTCAGGCTCAGGAAGCTGCAAAGTGTGGATATACTTCAAAATCTCAAGTCCGATTTTTTTTTTTCTTATGATTACAATACATTATTTATGTATATCGTGTACGAGAAAGTAAAAATGTGTTTTCCATTCACAAAGAGGTTTGAAATGTGGAGACAATTAAAAAAAAAAAATGTGGAATATTTCGAAATTTTTATTAAAAGCAATCCCTATGCTAAAATCTAATCAGCATGGAAAAATAAACCAAATCTTCATGCTTTGGTCAAGATAAGATGTCAAGGTGAAATAATAGTAATAACTATGGCAAAGACCTATATAATTGATAAGATTATTTACTAAATTTTAAGAGGATGCAAAAATAAGTTAAATAAGTGTCGCAGAAACCCACACACACACACACTGTTGAAAATGTACTAATATTTTTATTTATTTATTTGTTAGAATGGCAACGTTATTTAAGAAATGTTTTTAGCTGTCTCGTTTCGCAGACGACAACTTGTAGTTCAATCCCAAGATGGAATAAAATCACGTTGACTATATTTACGGGGGGATATTGTTTTTCTTTTTTAATGTAGAAAGCGAAAGGAAACGGTGTTTTTCTTAGGCGGCTTTAATTATTGTTAATAAAGATAAAGAAAGATTTTTCCTAGGAAAATTCCATGATTGGGTTTATATACTTAAAATACAATTTACAATTAAGAATGATTCGAATTCTTTAGTACTACTCCGAAATTTCGAAAATGAAATTTACAAATAAATAATTAAAGCATTACCAACTCTTTTTAATTATTGAATTAAAAATACAATGAAATAAAATAATTGCTCATTGGTACATGCTTTCAGTTCTTGAACAGAAACAGAACTAGTGTTTTATAGGAAAATTCTGCTGTTATATTTTGTTAAAACATAGCGAAATATATTAAAAAATTTTTAAATGCGGGAAGAGCCGATGTGCAACGTCGATACAAACACTATTATTAGTTTCACCATCTTGCACCTAGATGGCTCTGCGTACATTGCAAAGGCCCGAAATTTGCAAATTGTTATTTGCATATTAAACAAATTAATTTCATTATAAATTTTAACTGCTTTTATTTTTAATTAATATTCTGAAATTGAAACATATTTGGATTTACAATGCAACTAAAAAATATTAACATCAGGAAGTAATTACTTTTCAAACGAATGCCGTTTATAGTTTTTTTTCTCCCGCTTAAGCATAAAAGAATTTAGAAGAATTACGTCCTGCTGCCCTCTATCGTTCATTGCTAGAACTACAACCACCTGTTATTAATCGCATGCCGGGCGCCTGTTGCTTTGAGAGACCGACCAAGTCACGCTGCGTTTGGAGCCACAGGGGTTGAATTCCACCGAATCCGAAGAATAAAATTGCGAAAGGTATATCAAGGTAAGTCTCTTTTTTCTTTTTACATACTTGAGTGTAAAACTAATATTGTGTAACTATAAAATATAAATAAATATTAAAAAAAAAGGAATTTTAAAAGATTTAGGAAACAGAGTCAAATGTAAAATTTGCATATCGCTGTTAAGAATTTACTTTTAAGGAAGTATTAAAAAATGCTGAAGAAATTTAGTTGTAAATTTGCTTTTTACGTAGAATTATATGGAAATTAAACTGTTTATTTCCTATTGTATATAACATATTAATATAAATGCGAGTAAGAAATGCTTCATTTTATAAATTTATAATAAATGAAAAATGATATTCAGGTTTTCTTTATAATAACAAGATTTCAAAGCGATATTGATAAAAAGTCTTGTCCTTTTCTTTTTTTGGATAAATATTTATTTTGTTCAAGAATTTACGCGACGATTCTCAGAAAAAAATTGACGCAAGAATGTGATTTCAGGAGCTATGTTTTTACTTCGCATTAATACTAATAAAATAAAAGTTGAAGAAATTTTCTGTATTCATTTTACCAGAAATAATAATTTATAAAACAGTAATGAAAAACGCAATGTATGTTTTGATACATTTTTAGAAGAATTTATTTCTTGAATATAAATTTTAAATAGGTTAAAGAATGGATGTTAGAAATATATATAGCAATTTTTAAGTTATTATTTGCCTTCTCAGTAAAGCATTGCTCCCACAAAAGAAATTTCTGACAAAAATATATAAAAATGAAAAAAAAAATTATTTCGGTATAAAATATTATATAATAGAACTTTTCTAATTAGATTTGTCAGAACCACTACAAAAATTTGAAGTTGTTAAAATTTGAATTTGGAAGAAAGTTTCTGAAGATGAATTCAACAAGATAAAAGTATAAAGTTGTATTTAATTGAAAATGACAACAGAGATTAATTTTTGATATTTAATATTTTTGTTAAGTTATACACAATATGTAAACAAATGGCAAGTAATATCAGTAAATGAAGTGACAATTTTTAGGATTTAAAATATAATATTGTAGACAATACTTTTAATAAATTAAAAGCCTTATTGGTGGTACATAATCTTGATTACAGCATTTTTATACAATAAAACTTCAAAATGATGATCTTTTCAAATGATTTTCTTGCTATTTTGAATGAATGAAAGTGAATATCAAGTAAAAGAAATCAGACATGTTTAAAATAAGATCGGAAATATTTAAATAACATAATCAAGTCAGAATATATATATAAATATTTAGACTTCAAGTTAATCAAAAGAGATTTGGATAATAGACGATATTTTAATAATTCATTAAAATAAAATTCAGAATCCTGGGGAAAAAATAGAATTATCGAATCCAAAAATTCAGATCTCAAAATATTCGACTTAATCAAGTTTTACTGCATCAGAATAAGCATCACTTCGGATACTTGTCCTAGTATTTTTTTTCTCCATAAGTTTTGAAAATTATGGATTTACTGTAAATTTGTAATAATTTTCAATGACGATGGTATAGTTTATTGGATCTAATCTTTGAATTGCTTTCTTCTTTATTTTTTGTTTTCTATTTTTATGAGTTGTACATTTTTTGTTTCCTGATATTACTTCTGAATTTGGTTTCTGTATAATTATTTTTAATGTCTTAAGTAAATTGTTTTTAATGACTTTTATCTGAGGAGTTTTTTAAAACTTTATTATGTAGTTTATAATTCTTAAAAATCCTAGTTTCATTTTTCTCTTTGAAGTTATCATGCAATACTACCTTACTCATTTTACATGCATCAAAATCAGTAAAAATTATCTTAATTGATTTTGTCGTAGAATCATATGTAACAGAAATTTTTTTGAATCTTGTAGGGGTTTCAATTAAAATATAGACATTTTTCCTATTTTGAAATAAAAATTAGAAAAGCAATATTTTCCTGGAGCATTTATATACATTCAATATACCTAAAAGCAAATTTTAAAATGTGAAATATTCTTTATTTATTGGCTCAAGTGATGAACATTATTATACAAATAATAATTTACTTTAGCTATTTATAATTATTCTCTTAAAAATTATAAAATCTTTAAAGAATAAGTTAATTTGAATTTAATTTTAAATGTTCAAACAAACCGAACAAAGATTTTACGCTTCACGAATTGAGCACCCAAATCAAGAACTTGCTGTTAAGGAAAATGAATCTAATTTTTTATATAATAAACTTTCAAACATAATGGTGAAAACAAGAGACGACTATTATCGTTAATATTTATAGTACAAAAGAGACGACTCAGATCTGTAAAATTTTTATAGCATAAATAACATTTATTAATTTCTTGAAATCGTCATAGTATATATTCCATTTTGTAAAAAAATAATAAATGAAATTACACTAGAAATAGCGGAAAATTATAATCAGTTTCTGAGTATTAATATCAAACTGTTTTCTTTTCAATCAGTATTTTTGAATTTATATAAATTTTTCTATTTCTTATTTGACAATTTAAATTCATTTCGTAGTTAAAAGGTTCACGAGCAAAATAAATGAGTCAGAAAGTCTGCTTTATGATTAATTTACTGTATATCAATAAGTGCTCAATTGGTAGAATTATAAAATATTTTCTAGAAAAAGGTTCAGCATATTTAAAAGTCTTTTGAAATTTTTAGAAACAAATCAACTTTCAGAGTTTTTAGAGAATGATTTCTCATTGAGAGATTTTGTTTTAAAATATTAATCGAATCAAATCATTTTCTTCTAATCATCTCTAAAAAATGGCACAAAAAAGTTTAAAAATTTTGATTTTTATTAAAAATGGAAAATCGTCTGCAATAAATTGCTATAAAAATGTAGAAAAGATTTGATGATAATGATGCTAGAAAGAAACTTTGATTATAACGATGTGAAAGATGTCGAAAGATATGAATATGTTCGAAATTAAAGTATATTAAAAAAAAAATCGTCTTCAATAATCTGAATTATTATCTAGTATATAATAATTAAAAAAAAAGAATAAATGAGAAAAATCTTGGAAAGAAATTTTGATTATAATAATGTGAAAATAATCTGGACAGATGTTAAGTTATTCTTTTTGAATCGAAATATTTATATTCAGCATTTTAAAATATCATTGAAATATTTGGTCTTTAATCTCTAAAACATAAAATAAATATTAAAGCAAAATGAGTAAAACAACAAAATAAAAAAATGTAGTTCTAATATTAAAGGATAAAAATGTAAAATTAAATATACTAGTAAGTGATTTTAATTTTTCTAAAAGTTCAAAAGCTGTGCCAGTTTTTAGATAAAAATTCTAAGCCATCGAAATTTTAATATATTTTAAAATATATTTTTCATCGATTATTATAAAATTTGTCAAATTTTATTTGAATTAAATTTAATAAAAATGTTCAGGAACTTCTGTATCTCTTATTCAGATACATCTTTGAAAAGATATTATGCAAAAATTATTATAAAGAAATTATTTAAAAATTGCTAAATATAATGATGTTATTATAACAAATAGTATGATTGTCGAATGATTATTGGTTCAGAAATGAACGCATTCGATTGAACGAGTTAAGCAAAAGCACTTATGTGTAGATGCCGCTGGTTTTCACATCAGACAAAGGAAAAAAAAATCCCCTTTTTATAATCTAAAGAATATTTTACTTTAGAAAATAATATTAGAAAACTTCAGAGAAATATCCTTTACAATACTGTGATATTGATTATACAAGAAGAATGGCTTCTACAGAAAACTAGACTATCTTCAAAAGCAATGCAAACAAGCAGAAAACAAAGTAAAATTAGAATTTAGTAAAAAGTCCAAATCAGGCAATCATATCGCCTGATAATATTTGCCATATAGAGTCGTCATAGATAAGATAATGACTTTCTTGAAAATTAAAATAAATAAATAAATAAAATACAATGGATGAAAAGTGGGAAATAATACATGAGAAGTTGGATTAGAAAACTCACTTAACGCAGCAAAGAATTTTACTAAATTTCAGAGCAAAATTTAATTTGATAGCATAAAGAAATAACTACCTGATTAATAAACCAATTGTTCGTGTTATGTAATTTTATTACGTAAGTTGTTCCCAAAATTGAACACAGATAATGTTATTTGAAACATTTGTAAAGGAGACAGTGACATTTGAACGAAATGTATAGAAATTTGAACACAATTTAATGACATGTCTTAATAGGTGAAAAAATCTCATATAGTTCTTTTAAGATTGAATGGCTTTCAGATCAATTTATTAAGATGCTCTTCAGAAAAATGATCTCTTCAACAAATGAAAATCTTTGCCTTAAACTGATTGATATTAAATTTAGGTTTAAACTCTGAAAAAAGTTTTAATAAATACTATCCAAGAATTTAGAGTTTTCTTATTTGTATGGCTGTTTATCTCTCTACAATGGGAATCTGAATCAATGAGATAATTTTTTGAAAATTTGCGACTGGAAGATCGATACATTTGTTTAATATTAAAGATCTTTGTATATGAACAAATATTAAGATATATAGTCAGTGTATGCGAATGAGGGTTCATTTTAGCGTTTAGGGAGCTGAAAAATATTTTTATTCATTTGTTTTAATTCTTCAGAATTAATTTTGAAATTGTATGCATTTATAACCGATTAGTATAAGATTTGTATGGTATTTATAACCCTATTAGTCTATGATGTTATATGGCATCTCCAAGTTATTGTTCGATATTTTGAATGCTATACAATATTTTGAAGATATCGTGACGATATTATGGCCACTTTATGCTAGAAGGGACAAATTATTATTTAAAATAAGAAAAATGAAATCGGCAACTCATTTAGAAAGACGAATTCGATATACAAGTGCAATAGGTTAATATTTTTCTGTCCGATTTTTATTCTTTTATTGCCATTTTATTTTTGTTTCATGTTTTTATCTGCTGTACTTGAATGCGTTGATAAGAAAAAATAAATACATTAGTGTGCTAATAGGAACTTATCACTATTAAAAATAAGAATATGAAAATGATGTATAATGCAGGCCAGTGAATTTGATATATGAGTGTAAAAAAGTCAATATTTTTTGCTCAATTTTTATTCCATTAATGTTATTTTGTTTTGTTTCATTAATTCATTTGTTTTATTTATCTAATGTTTAGCTGTATATGTTGGTAAGAAAAATTAAAAGTTTTTGACAAAGGCTTTTTTTTATTTAATTTTATTTTTCTGTCAATAATTTTTTATTTGATTTTGCTTTTTATTATTTTATTTTGTTTCATTAATTCCTTTATTTTTTATTTGCATTATAGCTGTTTGTATAGGCAAGAAAAATGGGAAGACCTGTTCAAGGTGTTTCAGTGTTTTGTACTTAAAATTTTTTTTGAAGGTTTTTTTTGTGTCTTTTTTAATTATCTTTTTAATAAATTTGTTTGATTTTATTTCTTCATTATTATTTCATTTTGTTCCATTTATTTTTGTTTAACCTGCAGCTGCATGCATTAGTAAACAAGGAAATGTAAAATCTTGAATGCGTTTTCATTTTAATAAGTTTGGTCTGGCACTTTAAAATGAATTCATTTTTCATTTTAATTTGTATATAGTTTGTATTACTATTACTATTATAACTTAAAATTTTTTGTATCTTTCTTTCTTTTTTTTTCTGCTTGTAATAAGATCATTTGTTTATAAATAAAACTAAATATATTTTAGAAAAATAATTTTTTTTTTGTTGAATTTCGGAATAGTTAAATCATTGTTGAAATTATTCAAGCGAATATATACAATGACTCAAAAAATTGAAAGTACACTTTACTTTTACTTGATAAATGCAACTTTCAATAAAAATAAAACATTATCGGGAAGTGCAAACATGTTTTTATTTTTACACATAACAAATGGTTTCATTTAGAGTAAAAATAAAGAAGAATCAACGAAAAACTTCTAAATTGAAAAGTTTCAGAAGAATTTTAAATAAACACACGCAGAATTTTGCCTCTATAAATTGAGAATACACCAATGAAATTCTTGCAATATCTCACATAGAAAGAAGGTTTCAGCATTTAGTTGCATGTCTTTTGGCTTTTATAATGACCTCTAAATGTCGTGGTACCGATTCGACCCATTTCTGGTGGTATCTGAAGATATTTTACCCCATTCTTCTTGCACTTGTTTTAAATGGGGTTTGTTTCTAATTTTGTGTTTTTGGACTACTGCTTCGAGTGTGGCCCACAGATATTTAATGGTATTGATGTTGGGGTTCTGTGGTGGTGTGTGTAACTGCTGTTTACAATAAAAAAGACACCATATTTTGACGTTACGTGCATTCTGTTTGGGGTCGCTGTCCTGCCTGAAAATGGAATTTCCATCTAAAGCCAAATTTTTAACACTTTCCTTTAGATTGTTGCGACCATATGGTTCATCCAACTTGTTGCAGAAACTTTTCAAATCATAGGCAGAAGTTTAAGTGCTGAAACTGTGCTAAATGCCATTAGACAAGCTGGATATAAAAGTAGCATTGTTAGAGAGAAACCGTTCATCAGCTTGTAAATTCAGAAAAAGCATTTGAAGTTTACAAAAACTCATCAATTGAAGACCGATAACCTTTGGAAGAAAGCTATATTTAGTAATGAAAGAAAACTCAACATTTTTGGCTGTGACAGCCATTGTACTGTATGGAGAAAGACTTATACTGCTTTGGATCCAAAAAATTTACGTCCTACAGTTAAACATGATGGTGACTCCGTCATGATTTGAGGTTGCATGACTTCATCCGGGGTAGGAAATTTAATTTTTATAGAAGGAATTATAAACGATATCATTTACTTGTATATACTTCGCAACAATCTAAAGGAAAGTGCTAAAAATTTGGGTTTGGATGGATGGTTCTAATGTTTCCCTTAATTTAAACATGTAACTTACATGCATTCAATTTCATTTGCAGAATATAAAAAAATTGGAATCTGTTGATTTAATTTGATATTTCTAATAATTTTTTTAACGAATTTTATAAATAACTTTTTTTGCAAACGATTTCGTTTTCGTAAATGATCAAAATATCATCATTAAGTAAATAAAAATAATTATGCAGTCAAATCTTATTTTTCGTGGTAGATAGAAATAGCATAAAAGAAATAGCACAAAAAGGTATTCCGGAATTTCATTAATAGTTATAACAAATAATTTTTAGTAGATATTAAAGAAACTTTTTATGTGGTTTTATGTAAAAAAAAAAAAAAAAAAAAAAATGCCCGAATCACAAAATTTGTCGAAGATTTACGAAATAATGAGGAAGTCTTTCCAGATAAAATAAATGATTAAATTACAGATAGAAACATCTAAAAAAAATTAATTTCTCATTTTAAGTATGTGGAAATTTTCGAAATGCACAAAATTCAATATTACTCGAAATATTCAATATATATATATTCAATTCAAAATTCAATATCACTCAAGAATTCAATATTCTTGTGATAAACTGGTTTAAAACCACTTTCATCATTTGAAGATATTAGAGTTGATTTATTTTTGGAATATATTATTTATTTTATTTTGGAATATTGGAATTAGTTAACGTGATATGTACATACATTATATACCATAAAAATTGCATTAGTTTATGGTTGTACAATGTATATTGCATATATATTATATATAATATAATTAGTGTATGGTTACACTTTGTATAAAAAAATCGCTCAAAAATAAAATCGCATAAAAAAGGAGAGAACAAAAACAGGTTTGACTGTATGCTTAGTTATAATTTATATAATCAAATATTTTAAATAACCAAGGAAGTAATATTATATATATTTAATTATTTATTATTATAATTATTTTATTATTCTATCCGTACTTCTGGCGTTGCAGTGGTATAACAAATGCGCTAGTCTGGTTGATAAACAATCTTTTTCTTTTTTTAAATTTTTTTTCACAAACACTTATTCTGAGTGAACGATTTCTTTTCCTCCAAAATTAATCAAAATGTTTAATATTCAGTAAATAACAATAATTAATTATAATCTATATGATTTTTTATATTAAATAATAAGAGAAAATATTATTTATATTTAATTATATTTTATTGCTCTTATTATTTTATATTAAATCTATGTTTCGTGTATTCCAATGACTTCATCAAATGCGCTAGTCTACTTGATAAGAATTGTTTTTTTTTATTGACTTCTATTTTTTATTGACTTTTATTCACCAAAATTTAATTTCAGCAAACGATTTTTATTTTTTTTTATAATTGCATTGATGTAAACGCTTAATTATAATCTTTATGATCTTATATTTAAAATGTTAATTGATATTTTTCATATGTAATAATATATTCTCACCATTATTATTTTATATTCCACCTGTCCTTCGTGAATTGCAGTGGCCGCACCAAATGCGCTAGTCTGGTTGCTTAGAATTAATATTTTTTTTCTAACGATATTTTCCAAATACTTATTTTCAGCAAACGATTTTTTTCTCTTTTTTTCAATAGTAACAAAAATTTTCATAATTGGATTGATACAAACTCTTAATTATTATCTGCATGATTTTATGTTTTAAAAAAATAAATGAAGCAATATTGTTTACTTGTAAAAATATATTATTATCATTATTATTTTATTATTCCCTTTGTTTTTCATGCCATGCAGTAGCGTATCAAATGTGTGAGTCTGATTCACAAATATAAGTGGTATGGGATTCTATCATCATATGGAATTTATGCTGTGTTATTCTGTTTGCAGTGTCAAGTAAAATACAATGGAGCTAACTTTCCGGTTGTCTTAATTTTGCAGAGACATAATAGGAAGGCTACTTATAGACTGATTCATGAACTCGGACAACAAAATCTGTAGACTTTAGCTGAGAAAATAAATTTAAAAAATGGATATTACAATAAACTCTGAACTTGCATTTACATATTTGGAAGTTTTGTCCAAAATACTAAAATTTTCGATTTTGAATATCATATTAAGACTATAAAACTGAGTATTGACTCTTTATATCTCTATTGATAGCTTGATTAAAAATAAAAGAGACTCTGCGCGTGTGTGTGTTTACTTTGGCTCTCTTTAGATCAAGCCGTTAGGGTTAGAGCTAAAATTTAGTATAAATACTCCTTGAAGGGTAAAAATGGGCATTTTAGTGCAATTTTTAAAATTTTTTAATTAATTAAAATTAAGCATTTTCGGTTTTTTATTATTACTTCCCAAAATTTAATTGCTCAAAAATGGTTTCCACTACGCTTTAAAACTCAACAAATTTTTCTTTCCAACAAAACCAATTTATTTTTCGCATGATTTTTTTTCTGAGTTTTAACAATTAAAAAAAATTTTTTTTGAATTATTTTTAGCAATATAATTACCGTTTTCATTATTTTATTACAGTTTTATAACAATTTTCATTATCATATTTAATATTATATATTTGCTCCATTGTTTAAATCTAAAGCAAAAAAAGAATCTGTTCATTATTTGTGCAATTTGCGTGAAAAATCGGAAAGTGAAGTTCCATTACCACAGAAAACAACGTGCAGTTAGATGATAGATGATTTTGAGAGACATTTTTAATAGCATTATAATATTATTGAATTCTATTTGTAATGTTCAAGTACATAATAAACTAAACAAGTGTAAGGCTATTAAAATAACTAGGTTTTAATGTTTTTTCATAATTTGATATTTAAAAATACTTTTTTTCAGAAAACTATAAGCATCAGGTGCATAAGGGATTTAATTTAAATTAAAGTCTACCAATATTTTCAATGAAGCAACTAGTCGCCAAATGCGCAAGTCGAAAATAATTGCAAATAAACATATTATTCTTATAATCTTTTCTAAATTAAAAAGTTTTCATTATGAAACCACTCAACTCGAACAAAAAAGCATAAAAATAAAAATTTGTGAACATACTTTTATCAGTGTGTTAAAATTTTTCATTTTTATAATTCCTCATTTTTTAGCCCTCGATTTATAAATCATTACTATAAATAGTTTGAAAGTTACATTAATTTCTTTTAAATGCACTGTCAGGTGGAGCCATTTGTATTAAAAAAGTTTAATTTAATTATTCGATTAACTGATAATTAAATATTACAAATTATCTTGTCATCAGGAACACACAATATATATAAAATTTCGAAGTTTTAGCCCAAATGGGAGCGAGTGAAAAATCGTTTGAAAATTCCATTTTTACATTACATGAAAGAAGTTAAATTGATTAAAAATCAAATTAAAGTTATCAGTAACTGAACAAAAAAAGTTTAATCAGAATAATTTTGAACTCATAATTTTGAAAAGAAAAAAGGAATGAAGATAGATACCAAGTAGTTTAGGAAGCTTTTATTATTTTATGGAATAGCCATAGAGAAAAAAAATCGATAAATGTTTTAAAAGATTATAAATAAAGTATAACTGTTACCTATGGTATAGTTTGATTCAAGTGGTTTTAAAATATAAAAGGAATAAAAAATTTCGTTGAGAATAAATTATTATATATCTAACTCTAAACAATAAGGACGGAATTATTTAATTCGTATAAAATGTATAGAATTATTGCATTTTATTGAATATTAAGATGTGTTAGATCAAAAATAATGATTGCAGTATTAGGGAACAAAAATAATCCAGCTTTTAACCCTCTGGTTACGTAACTCTTTCAAATCACTATTTAGATGCGATGTTTGCCAATAAGTTCAAATATTTTTCAAAGAAAGTGAACTGATACTGTATGTTACACGATAATAACATAATGTAATTAAAATATGTAATCGTAAAAATAAACATTCTAAACTGCGAAAATGCGGGTTGCTGAAGAAAATTAACTGGTTGCCAACCCGCAGAAATCACGGGATACGCAGCTGGAGGGTTAAAAGCATCCACTTTCCATAATTACATTTAATATAGTTTTCATAAATATGCTTTTATTAGCGCATTAAAAGCAGAAAATTTTCTTTCAATTCCTTTTCCCTTTTTAGATTCTTCAAAAAAAAAAAAAAAAAAAAAAAAAACTTCCTAGTAATGAATTTGGTCCAAAATTTTATATAAATCTTCAGTTTAAATATAAAGATGTAAGGTCCATGATTTGATGGATCTGATACAAAATTTGACACCGATACAATTTTGATATAAAATCCACATACCAATTTCTTTTTCTTTAGCTGCTTATGTTTCTGAAATTTCTTGCTGGTACACACTTGGATAAAATGACAGATAGACAGTCTGCATGTTGATGGATTTTATTCAAAATTACAATTACGATTATCTTTTCAGAAGCTAAGCCATCTATTTTCTTATAGATTTGATCCAAATTTTGATATCGAGCGATGTTATTAAAACCACATGCCCAATTTTATTCTCATAGCTTTAGTTTAGTTTAGACATATTAACGCCTCGTTTTAAAGCAACACTAGGGCTATTTTGTGACGGACCTCGTAATTTTGTTTCGCGGTTAGATGACGGGGAAGATACCTGAGCTGACAACCTATCTCCAAACTTTCCACACCACACCAGCGGGTGGACGTTTGGCCCCGTCGGTTATTTGGTGGAATCGGGACTCGAACCCTCCGGTTTCGAAACCGCGACCTTACCACAGGCTACCTCGACCCTGTTCTCGTAGCTTCTTGTGTTTTTGAATAATCATGTTTGTATCCACTTGAATAAAAAAGCAGAAAATTAATCTACCTATGGACGAATTTGGCCCAAAATGTAACACAGATCTAAAAGCTTTGTGTAAAACTCATGCCTATTTTGTCTATATATCTTACTATTCTTCGATTGTAGCATTCACATATAAACTGATGAATAGACGAACATAGAATGAATAGAAACATGCTTTTTTCGAATTCAAGGAACTTTAAAATGCTGAGATTCGTCAACCAATATCTCGAGATCGGAATTTTTGATTATCACAATACTTCCTTTTAGAATACGGGAAAACAAAAATAGGAATGATGTAAAAACTGATGGATCAATGAGTTTTCCTCAGTTGTCAGACGATATAGGGAAATATTTTCAGCCCCCTTGTTTCATTTCCGAAATGGCATCACAACCAAACGAGACACGCCACTGTTTTGTCCCACGATGACAGTAATAATACGCGTTCTAGAGTGAAAGATGACAAAATCACCGGTTGATAGTGAGACACAATTTTGTAAAGGATGAAACACGCCGGCAAAACAATTTTTCATTGTTTGAGGACTGACCAGTGTAGACCATAACTCGATTTTTGAATTGTTTTGGTGTTAGGAGAAGAAAAGGAACGAAACATTTTTTGGGTATCGAATCCTTATATCTTTTGATTCACTTTGCTAGAAAATTCTTGTTGGTAATGTGATTTAGATGACTTTTTGTTGAATTTTACTCGTATAGTATATCAAAACTCATAGACCCTATTTCTATGAAACACACACACACACACACACACACACACACACACACACACACACACACACACACACACACACACACACACACACACACACACACACACACACACACACACACACACACACACACACACACACACACACACACACACACACACACACACACACACACACACACACAAATGACTTTATGCACCACTCGGATACTGTTGGAGTAGGAACAGTGCTAATACAAAGCTCACATTAGCAATGAAAATTATATTAATTGCATTAGACTAACATCAATTTTCGAATCAGCAGTAGACTTTTTTTAGAATGAATATCGTAATTTGAAGCAAGAATAGAAACTCGAAAACACTAGAGTCATCATTTTGTTCTTTGAATTTCAAAACTATATCAAAGACAAGATGTTTGACTAATAAATTTAAGGGAATAGTGGACTCTATTAGACACTTTTGGAAATTATTCAGTTAGGGTGATGAAATTTTTTTAGGCATTTTCAGGAATTATTCAGTTAGGGTTATGGAATTTTTTAGGCATTTTTAGGAATTATTCAGTCAGGGTTATGAAATATTTTAGGCACATATGGGAATTATTCAATTAGGGTTATGGAATTTTTTAGGCATTTTTAGGAATTATTCAGTTAGGGTTATGAAATCTTTTAGGCACTTTTGAGAATTATTCAGTCAGGGTTATGGAATTTTTTAAGCATATGTATTAAAATATAAATGCTTCAAATTTCTTAAAAAACATTTTAAAGCAAAATATATTGTTTTTAAAAAATTTTAAAAATACATAATTTTTAAAGATTTCAAATGTTCTAAGTGTCTTAATTTTGAATTTTTTTCTGTTATTTTTTTCTTATTACCCAATGTAAATTTATTTTGCATACAATTACGAATGATTTTTTAACTCCAATTCAATGCTAATTTTTAAGAAATATTTTTAGGCACTTTTACTTTATTTTCAAAGGAATTTATGTTTTTCTAAATTAAAATTGACTTTTAACTATCTAATAAAATTCGAAACATAAAATTCATACCTCATTTTCTTTTAATATTTGACCAAATTCTTTATTATCAATTTCATTTAATTTCTTCAAAAATGAAGACACACGGAACATTTCAAAGATATTTAAATCTAAGTACAATATCATTTTGAGAAAAGTCAATAAGATGTACTTTTTTTCCTCTTAACCCTTCAAATATTTATTTTATAAAACAATACATTTTATGAAACTATTTAAATTGAATATAAACATATATTTTAGTGATGAAAGGATGAAAATAAAATTGCACGTTTTCGTGCATATTTGCTTATTTCAAAATCCATTGTCCCCTTAATACTTTGGAAATGGTTTATATTTATTTTATCTATTCATTTTCTAGAGGAGAAAAAGTAAATCGTCCCTAGCTATATATCAAAAGTGTAACTGATATTAAATTTTAAATCAAAATCATTTATAAGTAGGTTTAAAAATCCGTCTTTTTTATATAATTATATGGAAATGCGATCAGAGAGAAGAAAAGTTAAGATAATAAAGTTTAGCATATGAATTTTATATCAAAATTGTAGATCAATATTAATTTTTATATCAGTTTTGTTAATTATTAGACTCTTTATCTATTGTTGTTTTGAGAAAGTTATACTTCATAAACAGAAGATACTGAAATAAAATTTTCCATGTCGTTTTTTATATTAAAATTATAGATCTGATTCAAATTTTATACGATATCCGCCAAAATTTTACTATGTGATCTTACATTACGATCTATATTAAATTTTCATTCAAGATAAAAAAAAAGAAAAATTTTAATTAATTTTTGTTATGTGGGATTATCAATTTTTCACAATCTTAGAATTTACCTTTCTATAAAAGGGATTAATTTCTGTAAACGTTTTTTTATTTAATGATTATTAAATATCCGAAATGTTTCCTATGTTAAACAGTTCGCATGTATCAAAGAATTTAAGTTAATTTCCTTCTAAAGTATAAAACATGAATGCATACTTGATACAGTCGACGTCTTTAAAATTATCTCTAAATATTTATTGAAACTTAATGTCTGGAATATTTGAAAGAAAGGAATGCACTCTAAAGAATGTATGCACCCAATATTAGATATGAATGCATCAAAGAGTACGTAGTCAATATTATTGGTTCATCAGAATTTTCAGAACGATATATTTTAAACTACACGAATATTCTGCCTGAAGGAAAAATGATCGATGATGTTTACATTAACTTGAATGAAATAGTTTAACACGATCGTTGATGCAAAATTACTCAACGACGATAAGTTAATCAGCTTAAATGAATCAATTCTAATGTTAGAGTTCAACTATTAATATTAATAATCTTTTATATGAATTACGATCAACTTAACACTTGTTGACATAATATTTCAATATACATTATCATTTAACTATTTAACTAAAGTTCTAAGAGGATCTTCCAAATTAAGTCGAAATCTTTGAAGATAATATTTTTAGCAAGTGCTGTCTGGTTTCCATCAGTAGTGATGTAATTGTTGATGAAAATGACATTAAATCAAAAAATGTTCTGATGAAATACGAATTTTGTATTTTTATACAGATCCTCTATTTTGTGTGTCATATTTAATAAAATATTTTTGGGACATTTTAAATAAAATAAAGTTTAACTCTTTTGCAATTAAAACTGATTGAATTATGAAAATTTGAATGTCTCTATTCTATAAAAACGCATTATTTTAGACCTCTTCATCGACCATCTTAAAGAAAATACACCAATACGCGCTTGGGTTTTCCTTTGAACTGATTGTCTAAGATAGTGAAATCCTTAATTGTCCTCAAATAATGATATTCAAAGCTTTATAACTCCGTCAGGTATGATCGTAGAAGATTGAAAAGTTGGATTGTCAAGATAATTTTACTGAATATGATTTATAGGATTGAAAGACTACACAAAATTTTTATTCCATAATTGTTTTCAGAAGTACCTTTATTGATTGAAATAAAATAAAATCTGATTTACCGCATTAAATATTTTTGAAAGTAAAATTGAATTTTAAGAGGAATTACAGAATTTTTATTGGATAATTCTTTGAAATATTGCATAAATTATAAAAAAAAATATATTCTGTGGTATACATAAGTTTACAATGTTGAAAGATTCGATTTTTCTGCAGAAATATTTTTTGTATCTATCCATGTAAAAAAGTTTTTGGAGCTTTATCTCTTTCATTTCAAATTCAAATTTAAATCTTACGATAGTTGGCAGGTAAGATATATAATATATATAGAGATATAGAGAGATAAGATATATAGAGAGATATATAGTACAATGGACATAAGACTTTTATAATAATATGAGTTATGTCTTCTTATTAATATCGGAATGTGAAGCTTAAAAATATTTTGCTGAAGAAATATTAAGGACCAAGGTACATAAATATTTAATTGAAACTTTTATAGAGTATTACTCCTGTGGAAATAGCTGGTCGCCAAAGGCAGCTAGTATAAATTAAAAATAAAATTTAACCTAAACGAGCACTTAATACTCGAATGAAAAAAAAATTATTTTCATCAGTTGCCATCATTGAAATTAAAAGATTAGTTTAATTAACACTACAAATTAAGCGTAGAAAACGATAATTTTTAGCATTTGTTCTATGTGAAATGAAATAAATATAAAGCATGATATTTTCTAGAAAAGTGAATGCAAGAAAAAGTTTTCTGTGACTTTTTGAAATATCTTTATTACGACTCTCCTTTATTTAAAATTTATACGGATTATTAATACAGGATATACGCTCTAATTTAATTATTTTTTAAAACTGCTCTCATTTTTTAAGTTTTCTGCTCTTTCCTGTGATGCAAAAAGGCTTTTTTTTTATAAAAAAGTAAATGTTTTGAAATGAAAATTTCTAACATCAGCTCATTATTTGAATTGAGAAATACCATCTACTACTTTTAAATTTATTCTTCTTTTAAAATGTATATAAACAAGCTATGGATTGCAGGACACGTTTTTGCACTTTATGAAAGAAAATATTTTGTATTCCACAATTCAAAAACATTTTGAAATCCTGGCATCAAAATTACTAAATGCAAAATAAGCAAGTTTATTAAAAATCCCGAATCATTACAATTATGTTGAAAGAAGACTCCAAACGTATGCCAGAAAAAATTATGTATTGTTTAAAATATTTCTAAAGAGAAATAATGATAACAAGAGAAATTCCTCCCATGCAAAAAACAATTGCGAACTCTTTCAATAAGTTTTGAATCAGTCTGTGAACTTTTTCAATATATTTCAACGATGTCTGCTGACGTTTCACTCATGAACAATTGTGATTTATAGTCTGCTGAAAAAAGAATTCTTTCTAAGTAGAAACCTGCCAAAGATTATGAAAAATAGTAAAAGAGGAATAGAAATCAATATACCCGGAAATTTTATGAAAGGACCGTTCTATCATTGTAATCACGATGCAGACTTATGGTCCAGAAAAAGATGATCAAATTGAACTCCTTAAAAATAACCTGTATATTCTAAATATTAATCGCTGAAAGAATATATGAACAAACTTCTGAGTAATTGGATATGGCACACATGATAATCTCAATTGCGCATGCGTTCCTAATATGCACTGTTTATTAAATTGTATTAAAAAAAATAAAACTCTGCTTTCGCGCATGCGTAAAGAGTAGTTGATTTCAAGAAAATATGAAAGAGATGAAAGATGGAAGCGAGGATGTTTGCATTTCATTCAACGAGGCAATAAAATTTTATTATCAGCGGAATTAAGTGGCGTATTAATTCCTAATAATCCTCAAAATGGGATTACACTTATGAACAATAAATATACGAGTTTTGGAATCAAAATAAAGTATTAGCTTTGAAAATGAAAAGTGAAAATTAAAAATAACGTATGTAATCGCTGCCTCAGCTTTGGACCGAAAGGCTCCAAGTTCGAGATGCAATTCCGCCAAATTTCGGTCGTGTATGCGGGCTTGCCGCTGTTTAAATGTAACAATGTTGGCTAAACGTTCTCTTATTGGTTTGGAGAATGAGTGGCAATTCAGGTTTCTCTTCGTCATCTGATATGAGTTCAAAATTGCGAGATCAATCCTAAAATAACTCGGTGCGTAAATGGATGGGGGGAGGGGGCAAGACTGAGAGAATATGTAAGCGAGTTAAAATCGTATATTTTGTAATAAGTGAAACATCTCCAATTTAACGAGGCTAAAATGGGAAAATCAATTTTTGCTTTCTCTTATGCGGAGTATAAAAAAAGTATAGTAATCGTCAAAAAATTCGAACTCGAGATTTTGACGAATCACCACGCTTTTAGATTCCCCGTCCCTGAGTTAAAAAAAAAAAACATTTTTGGTGCTTCTGCTTGTGATAAAGATAACACAAAAATGCTTTGAGTTTGACTGCCGATATTTGGTATAGATATTTTACACCAAATTAGAAGATATCTATCGAATTTTGAACAAAATCCGTTAAGAGGAAATATATCTGTCCAGCAATTCGAATATAACTTAACATGATATCTATCGAATTTTGAACAAAATCCGTTCAGAGGAAATATATCTGTCCAGCAATTCGAATATAACTTAACATGATATCTATCGAATTTTGAACAAAATCCGTTCAGAGGAAATATATCTGTCCAGCAATTCGAATATAACTTAACATGATATCTATCGAATTTTGAACAAAATCCGTTCAGAGGAAATATATCTTCCCAGCAATTCGAATATAACTTAACATGATATCTATCTAATTTTGAACAAAATCCGTTCAGAGGAAATATATCTGTCCAGCAATTCGAATATAACTTAACATGATATCTACAAAATGAAGAGAGCTGGATGGATAACATTATCAAATTTTGAGCCAAATCCAATGAGGGGGTTGACCGTTTGTCTGTTTGTACTTTCAGAAACACATAAACACGATGTCTTAAAAACGTAATGAGTTAAAGATATTAAATATGGTATGGGGTTTTGTGATTACAAATGTAGCCTTTTCACATTTTTTTTCAATAGATTGGGAAAAATGCACCTAAAATGCATATCCGATTAACCACATGCCAGGAATTATTCGCCAAACATCTCGCCAAGGTTGACACGTTAGATTTAGTAAAATGCTGAATTCACGCCATAGGTTAATATTTCGCTGTAAGAACGATTGTACGCCAATTCCAAGCAAGGTGTTTTCTGATATATTGCCCTTTATTAGAGGGAATAACAGAAAGTTTTTTGGGGACCACTCTCGATGGTTTTTGAAAGTACAAACAAGTTTAGTTTCTTTAAACGACAGATTGGAAGAGTACATTTCAGTACAAAGAAATATCGCAGAGTACATTTAAAGTTCCTTATTGCATTTACTAAGTATTCTCTAAAATTTAACAATAAATTAACATAATTTCACAGAAGCATTTCATCTCATCTTTACATATTACACAAAGCACAATACACAAGAATAAATAACACAAAGCACAAACAAACACAAATACAAAATAGCTTTAATACTATAAAATTAACATAATTTCCCAGTTGGAAGCTTTTTATCTTATCTTTACATACAACACAAAGTACAATACACAAGAATAAATAACATAAAGCACAAACAAACACAAATACAAAATAGCCTAAATATTATAAAATTAACATAATTTCGCAGTTGGAGGCTTTTTATCTTATCATTTACATACAACACAAAGCACAATACACAAGAATAAATAACATAAAGCACAAACAAACACAAATAAAAAATAGCCTAAATACTATAAAATTAAAATAATTTCCCAGTTGGAAGCTTTTTATCTTATCTTTACATACAACACAAAGCACAATACACAAGAATAAATAACATAAAGCACAAACAAACACAAATACAAAATAGCCTAAATACTATAAAATTAACGTAATTTCCCAGTTGGAAGCTTTTTATCTTATCTTTACATACAACACAAAGCACAATACACAAGAATAAATAACACAAAGCACAAACAAACACAAATACAAAATAGCCTAAATACTATAAAATTAAAATAATTTCCCAGTTGGAAGCTTTTTATCTTATCTTTACATACAACACAAAGCACAATACACAAGAATAAATAACATAAAGCACAAACAAACACAAATACAAAATAGCCTAAATACTATAAAATTAACGTAATTTCCCAGTTGGAAGCTTTTTATCTTATCTTTACATACAACACAAAGCACAATACACAAGAATAAATAACATAAAGGACAAACAAACACAAATACAAAATAGCCTAAATACTTTGAGAGCCAGAGTGCAGCCAATTATTTAAAGGTTGAATTAAACAATATGTATATTTAAGCAATATGAATTATAATACAATAATGAAAAATTTATCAAATAGGCACCTCCTGTTGACTTATTGTTCTAAAAATTCGATTACCATTAATTTGTATGCTAACATAATGTAACCAATTATTTACCGCTTCGTATTTTTGTTTAACAGATGCATAGCCATTATTCTGTAGGAGATATTTCGGAAGCAGAGAGATTTTAAGTTTAGAGATTTAAAATCTAGAAATCTTTTTTTCATGATTGCCAAACCACAATTATTTACCTTTAATTTATGCTTCAATCAGATCTTTTGATGCAAAATCATGGAATTCCGAAAATACATCAGAAATAAATTGCGGAGGATGCAATTCGCATGGATTAGCAAATGAAAGAAGAGTTGAAAACAAAGCCTTATTTCCTTCTAAAATCTGCGGTAGAAATTTTATCACTTTGATTCTCTCTCATAATAAAGACGTCAGATTATTTTGTTTCGGAAATATATAATCCGCGAAACGAATAAACTGAAGAATTTGCCGTTCTTTTTATTCATCGCTTTGAACTTATTTATTTTGAGATAATTATGAAACTGAAATGATTCTTTAAAATAATTAAATTAAACCTGTTTATCGGAAGCCATCTTTAAAAGAAAAATGCGATGTATTTTATTCATTTAAAGAGTAACGAAAAAGTAAGTTCCAAAATATGAATATCTGTGGTTTTTTAATTTTACTTAACTGGCAGGAACAGGCCTCAAAATCCTCATAAGTGTCACGTCACCCCTCTCCCCTAACCGCATAAAAACGTTGAATCTTGGGCAAGGCCATAAACAACACGAGTGCACCGAGTTTAATTTTTAGGGTCCTGGACATGAAAGTCCTGTGCTTTGAAATATAATATTCTGATTTATTCTGACGATGATTAAGTGCGTGCCTAAAGTGACGTTACGTCGGTAAAAAGCTCATAATTAGAATTTAAAAAATAGAATTTAAATAGCTATAAAAAACTAGCTATTCAAAAAACAAATCTTTCTTATGCATGTGCACTAGAGACAAAAGTAGCTAAAGGCAGCCAAAATAAATAAATATATAAATAAAGGCGCAGTCATAAAAAGAAAAAGTGTAAAAAGGTCTACATGGCTCAAACAGAAGAGCCTACATAGTATTCCACAGTAAAATTATCATAGAAAAAATTGAGTAAATAATGAAATTTATCAAAAGTAGTTAGTTTAAAAACAAAAAATAAAAAAAATAAAAGTGAAATAAAAGCAAATTATCGTAAATAGAAAAATATAAAAAATAAATGAAAAAAATAAGTAAATAAATGAAAAAAATAAGTAAATAAATGAAAAAAAAAAGGCGCAGTCATAAAAAGAAAAAGTGAAAAAGGTCTACATGGCTCAAACAGAAGAGCCTACATAGTATTCCACAGTAAAATTATCATAGAAAAAAATTGAGTAAATAATGAAATTTATCAAAAGTAGTTAGTTTAAAAACAAAAAATAAAAAAAAATAAAAGTGAAATAAAAACAAATTATCGTAAAGAGAAAAATATTAAAAATAAATGAAAAAATAAGTAAATAAATGAAAAAAAAAAGAAACAGGAAAAAATAAATATATACATTGGCTATGTCTAAGGTAAGAGTCCAAGATCAGGAACAAAAGGCTAGATACAGAGTTCTTTCTGCATTTTTTTCTTATACTCACATGATACTGTCCACTTTTAACAATGCTTGACTTTCTCTGCTCATACTTTGAAGAGCTCAGGCAATCGTAGAGTACCATTTAAAGTTTGCTACTGTTAAAAAAGCATTAAAACTTGAACTACTAAGAGGAATTGTTTTACCACAAGGTTTAACCAACAAAAAATCCTTTTTCCCTTTATAGTAAAATAACATGGCTCCAAATGTCCTCTTTTCTTTGTAGTAAAATAATATATGGAATCCAAAATAAGAAAGCTTAGCCCAAACAGGAGACAAACTAGGATAAATTATTATTCCATTTGGAAAATCCAGCTTAGAAAACTGGAAATGCATTTATTAAAGTCTTTTTTTAAGATAAATTATTAAAAAAAAATGAAATCTGCTATCGCAAATTTTAAGGTATCACGTGAGAACATTATTTTTTTAAGTCACTTGGTATCAATCCTACAGAAATCTGATTGAAACACATGAATTAATTGAGTTAGTTTAATGCAGATTAAAAAGTGTACAGATTATGAAATAAAAGCGGATTCTACAAATAAAGAAAATCCTACAATTAATTTAATGATTGGTAAACGCACGCAGTTGAGCATTTTAATGGATGACTCTACAGCATTTAAAAAGATTATTTCAGATAGTGTATCAAATTAAATTAAAAATATTATTAAAGTTAAGTAAAAACCATACAGATATGAAACCGATATCAATAAAAAAGTAATTTTTTTGAGTTTTAAGATAATAATTACTAAGACTCTTTGTTGAAAGACAATTTTATTTGATATTTGAATATCAATTTCCGTAGAGAAGTCATAATTATTACAACTAGGCAAGGATTAATGTACAGTCGCCAAAGTTGTAATATTTGGAGCGATTTCTCACTAAATGTCATCGTAACAATTTTTTATTGCAACTTCTAAAAGCCTTTTATTATCATTTCTGGTTTCCATCCAGGATGGCAATCTTTTGGCGAGTTTTTCGAGATTGTAAAATTTTTTACGTGCTGTCCAGTCAAGAGAATCGGGTTTATGGCGAATATTCGCGCCAAGGTGTAACAACCTTCTTTATCATTTTCTAATAACCCTACAAGCGAAAATTTGATGCCTCAAAAGCGATAAATCACCAATTTTCCACCCGTGCATTTTGGGGCTCCAAAAGCCTCAAACCAAAACAACATCATGTTCTCATATGATAATAATTAATGAACTGAAATTTGACTCAGAGATGAAATTTTAAATAAAATTTAGAAATCAAGTTGTAACTTTAGTTGTGATAAATCGCCAAATACGACAACCTTTTGCATTATTTTCTAATAACTTTAAAAGCGAAAAATTGATGCCTCAAAAGCCACAAATCGCCAATTTGTTGCCTACGCATTTTGAGGCTTCAAAATGTACAAGTGTACTAATTTCATTCATATAAGTTATTAGTTTTTGAGTTTCTGAATTTACATGTAAGTGAGAACACACACTTGTAGACGGTCAACTATTTGACAGACTAGATACCAAATTTCATAAAAATCTGCGCTTTGGATGCTAAAACTTTGAGTCAAATTTCATTTGTCAAAGTCCGTACTTTTTTGAGTACATGTATGCAAAAGTACAGACTGTCAAACGACCGACACATTGACGGATTGGATTCAAAATTTGAAATGAACCTAAATTTTATTTTTTTAAAATGCTTACCAAATTTTATCCATCTAGCTTTTTAGTTTTTGAGTATCGCATTCGTTCGTATTTAGAGAGTGAGGCAAAAAGACTTCCGGCAAACGAATTTCGTTCAAAATTTGCTAGAAATCTACAAATTTGATATAATGATCATATACCAAATTTCATCCGTCAAAGGGTTATTGAGTTAGAGTTCATAGACAGACAAAATGAGAAAAATGTGCTTTTCGAACTCAAGGAATTCTGAACCGTGGCGGTTCGCCAAAATCTCGAGACAGAATTTTTTGACCATCGCAATACTTTTTCTATGCTTCCTACAATAGAAAATATAATGTAAAAATGAAAAAGATTGAAAAAGAAAAAATTCCAGTATTAATTTGAAGAAAAGTGTTATCGACCATCTAAAGTCAATTTTGTAATCAAAGCAAATTTTTATTCTTACTTTTTCGTATAAGAAGTTTAATAAAATTTAATTTTTTTCAAATCCTTTTCGAAGAATTAGTAACAATATTTTGCAGTTCGATTAATTAGCTAACCGAATCTTTTGAATTAAAAGCAGAGTCTAAAACGTTCGTATGACGGTTTGCTTATGTTTAACTGTTGCCTTGCCATTCTACAACAAATGATGAGAACGATTTCTATGTCATGTACGTTAGCTTTATATATCTATATCTATATCTATCTATCTATCTATCTATCTATCTATCTATCTATCTATATATATATATACAAAAGTATTAGAAACAAGTTAATAGGAAAAACAAAAAATCAAATAAAAATTAAACCAAAAAAATTCTAAAAAATATAAAAAAAGAATCCGGCCTGAAGACTTTTTCAAGGGTCACCCTCAGGCAGGGATTCAAAGAAAGGGATTTTTTCTGTGAGGAAATACAGACATTGTCTAATAATGATTCCTCGTGACCCGAAAATCCCCTGAAATTACGCTCAAGAGATATACCATTTTAACAGAAAGGAAATATAAAACAACAAATTAGAAGAAATTAACCACAACAAAGTAAAAATACAATAACAAAAATAACAATAAAAACAAAAAATAGCACTAAAATTAAAAATTAAAAACGAAATGGCCAGAACATACCATCAACAGCCAAGGAAACTTTAAACTATCGATTGTGATTCCCTGTTTTTAAAAAACTAACGGTAAATTATGTAAACAGATGTAGGCTTATTTGATTTTTGTTTTTCCTATTAACTTGATTCTAATACTTTTGTATCAATTCATCTGTGTTTTAGAAGTAGCTGCAATTGCGCTCTCTAAATACTATGAAGTTCTTTTTTGGTTTTAGTTTAAATAGGTTATAAATTTTAGTTGCGATTTCGAAACTGTTTTGTTTCGTTTTCTTTTTAGTTTCGTTTTCAAACTTTTTCTTACTTAAGATTGGTTACTTATATATATATATATATATATATATATATATATCAAAGTCATTCTAAAATATTTTCTTATTTCCTGATCCCATTCCACTTTTTCTATTTAATTAATTAATGATGCACCATCAGTTGATCCTCCGTGCCTTTGTCAAGGTCAGCACGTGTATTGAATCGACACGTGGCTGAAATCTCATGTTATATAAGACCAGGCATAAAATGTTCAGTTGGCCTTCATTCTGGCTTGTACATAATACGTGATATATATATATATATATATATATATATATATATATATATATATATATATATATATATATATATATATATATATATATATATATATATATATATATATATATATATATATATATATATATATATATATATGTCATGACAGAGAACTCTTACATGGAAACGGCGTGCCATAGTTACTAAATCTTAACTTTTGTCGTGAATTTTGATACGATACATTCATTTCTACTGAATTTATCGTGTCACCTTTGGTACGATTTTTGGCGATCAATCCTTTGCATGTGAATAATAATATTTAAAAATCAAATTTGTTTTTTAAACACATTTTTCTCATTCGATTGGAACAAAAATTTGACACGAAATAGCACTTGTAGTCACAGAATTCCATATCAAAATTGATATAATTAAATAATTCTGTTTTTGAATTACTGGATGTTTCAGAAAGTACAGACCGACAGGTGGTCAACCCTAGTTGGATTTTGCTCAAAATTTGATAGATGTCTACACTATAGATAATCTATGTCTACACTATAGATAAATCTATGTGCCAAATTTTATCTATCTAGCTCTCTTCATTTTGCAGTTCTCTAAATTTATATTCGAATATCCGAACAGATAGACTTCCTTTAAACGGAATTTTACTCAAAATTTGATAAAATCCATAAATTTGGTGTAAAAACCATATACAGAATTTCAAACTACTATAGCGTTTATTTGCTATCTTTGTTGCGGATAGACAGATGGACATTATCCAAAAATGTATTTTTTTGAACTCAGGAGACGAAGAGATTCTCTAAAGATCTCTAAAGATCAGGCAGACGAAGAGATCTCTAAAACGAAGATAATCGTTAAAATTTCGAGTTCGAATTTGTTGACGATTATTATACTTTCTATGTACTACGTATACGAGGAAATAATAAAGTTTACTATGAATTTAAAGCACAAATAGATTGTGATAAAAGAAAACATTAAAAATTTATTTTAACTGCCATCCTGCTTCAGGTGTTTATCTATATTATTCGCCTATTGTTCCACACTGTTCACTAATCGCTGTAAACAGGATTTACAAATCATCAAAAATCAAATCGTACATTTAAAACAAAAACATAAATCTTCACGAAATACTTCAGTATTCTGAGACGACTACTTTTCGACGATTCTATCTCATAAAGGGGAGAGCGCATTAAGAAGGATGAGCACATTTCTGGAATTCTTCGTCTTTCTTTGCCCTTCCTTTTCGTCCTATTAGATACTTTTTTTTTCAATTTTTTTTCACGTGTATGTGAGTATTGTGTCGTTTCTGACCTTATTATTTTAATTCAGTCTGCCTATAAACCGAATTTATTTTATAGTTAAATATAAACATCCCCTCTTTTTATTTTCCTCTCACCGACCCCCGGGCGGGGCACCTCGAAATGAGGATGAGATGCTTCCGGCATGGTGGTTGGATCTCGCCACCCTGGAGGGTACACTAATAGGTGGGGGATCTGACTCCTCCCATCGATGACGGGACGTACTTCCTTCGGGAAGGGTTGTACCGTGGCCGGTGACGGCCCTTAGGACTCAACCACAGTTCCCGCCAGTGTTGCTGTTACGGCGGTCCAGACATTCAGTTTTATGGTTTAAATCCGTGTGCCTTTCGTGGCGGGTCGGAGAGTTAGATGGTTGACTTTCCTTTCACTGCTATTTTGATAAATTAAACCCATCCTAACACATGCGCAAAAGCGTGGAGGGTTTTAGAATCCATTGTCAAACAATACTTCTTTAACTGCGACATTTCTTCAGTTGTTTACTAAAAAAATACTTTTTTTTTATTTATTTAAATAAATATCCAATGAACGTTAACATTTAGCAAATACCCACAAATGAAAAATTATTTTTAATTCTATTTATAACAATCTGTCAATTTATAATTGCATGTAAGATTTCAAAAACACACTTAATTGTTTGCTTTTAACAATTAAAACCACCGCATACATAAGAAAAAAAAATAATGATTTTCATCCAGTTACACAAAGAAATGGAATCGTTATCGCACATTTTTTTTCTGTAGCTTTTTTTTCTTGGACTGATTTTGGGTTTCAAAAATAAATTCTGCTTAGCAAAAGGACAAAGATCTGTCTTTAATTTGCAATAAAATATAATCTAAAATTTCAAACTCGGAACAAAAATATCTCATTTTTTTACAATAAAAACTATTTTTTCTTTTTGCGAACATTTTTAGAAACGGCTATTTTTTCACTTATAATTTTTTCCTCCTTTTTCTTTTTATTACGTATTTCTTTAAAATATCTTAAAGAACTTTTTCAAAGTATTTTTTATCAGAAATAAATTCGCATATCTTTGTTTTTAATATATCTTCAAAGAAGTTTTTCGAAAAGCCTTTGTAAAAGTTCGAAATTAGAAATTTAAATAAAGAAAGAAAAAGATTTAGAAGCTGATTTTAAAAAGCAGTTCCTTATTTTAGTTCAATCTATAATAATAAATAATAAAATAATTTAATAATAAAAGATTATGTGCATGTGTGCTTTGGCACTTTACAGGGAAGACCTTTTAATCTAAAGCTATAGAATTTGGCTTTAATATTTCGGAAAGGAGAAATGTTTTCTTCGTTGAGAATATTTTTGAAATTTTAATTAGAAATGGAAATTTCAATTGAGCCAGAGTTTGATGTTTTTCCACAATAAATTGAAAGAATATTATAGCTCAATGACTTTTTATATCAATTTATAATTCAATTATCCGCATTCGACATCCAGCTGTTCGGCTATTAATAGCATCGATTTATTAATTTCAAAACAAATTTGAAATAAGTTAAATGTCATATTTTCAAAGAGTTATATTTTTATTTATGTTTTCTCATCAAACAAAAAGCAATTTAATTGATTAACCATGTACGCAAAATTGTGAAATTAATCGGCAAAATAGGTCCGATAGAAATTATAGAGCGACAGGAGAATATACTACCATTGATAATTTATATGAACATCATAGGCTTTCAAATAAAAAGGAAATTGGCAAAATCGGTGCATTAATTGCATCAGTACGAGACTGGTGTTTTGGTTCTCTTCATTGTTATTTTCTAGTATACTAATTACAAAAAGAGAAAATATGAGAATCGTAAAAAAACTCGTTATTGTTTGTTTGTTTCTTATGGCACTTGCCACTGACAAGCTCACTGTTACGAAGACAGCGATTTAAGCCTGAGGGGAACGTCTCTTATTTTTTATAGCAGCGCCAACTAGGGCCAAGAGTACGACTTTGCCACTCACGCATCACTCATTCGCTTGCACAACCCCTTTTTACAGGAGGGCACATTCACACATCTCACAGATAGAACAACAGAAGAACAACCATGCCCAAACCGGGACGCCCAGATCATGGGGAAGACGCGCTACCCCTATGCCAGGACGCCGGCAAAACTCGTTATTATTTGTGTATGCGTTTTGAACGTCTGCCTTTTGAATTTTTTGACACAAAAATTTGACAAGTATCTGCAATTTTGATCACAAGGCTGCATATCAAATTTTATTAAGCTAAGTCACTGCGTTTTTGAATCATAGTGTTCAAATAAATGCTGTAATGTCTTGATCCTGACCGATCAAATAAGCGAGAAGCTTAACAAACAATTCTTTTATTTACAGCTTTATGTGTACAAAAGAACAACTTTTCTCATCTAGGTTAATATTACTTACAAAATACACATAACAGTTGAAAGTTAATCATGAAATATTTCCTACATCAATTCGGAGAATAAACACAAACAACAACAAGAAAAAAACGCTAACTGGTTATTAACTCAAACGGTTACTCCAAGGGTAGCTCCAGAAAGCTTCTACAGCTTCTCTCTGACTTTCTTCTAGATTTCTTTTAGTATTTGCTATTGTTGTCTGATTTGTATCTTTTGGGTAATTTCTCTTTGTTTTGGATTTGCATTTTTTTTCAAGCGTCGATCCGATTACATCTTTTTTGTCTTGCATGTTTGATGTTTGCGTTTGATTTTTTTTTCGGAACTGAAGATTTATGAGAGGAAATATATATATTTTTGAGGGGTTTTATTCACAATTCCAGTTTTTACTGAAAATATAAAAAAAATAGGAAGAGATAAGGAGATAATAGCATATTGAGATAGAGGTTTATTTTATCTTGTTATTAAAAATAACATAAAAGCCTCCAGATCGAACAAATCATTTCCAAAAATATACTTTGAAAAATAAAATATCGGAAGTAAAGTAAATCGAAGTAAAGTAAATCGAAGTAAATATCGAAGTAAAGTAAATCGAAGTAAATATCGAAGTAAAGTAAATCGAAGTAAATATCGCAGTAAAGTAAATCGAAGTAAATATCAAAGTGGTTTCTCCTAAACTTTCATGCATACTCTCTAATAAACTTGCCATGCCAGAGAACACCTTACATGGCATTGGGGTACAACAGTTACGAAATATTAACATTTGGTCTGAATTTCGCCTTTTTACTGAAGAATTATCTGGCTATCTGGACGAGTTATTTGACTATTAACCCCTCGCATGCATTAATAGCATCCAAAAAATGAATTTTTGTTTTTGACTAGTTTCTCACAATCGATTGAAACACAAATTTAAAACAAAATTACACTTGTAGTCACAAAATCCCGTATCCAATTTGATAGATTTAAGCCAGTGCGTTTTTGAATTGTCTTGTTTAAATGTGTCTGAAAATACAGACAGACAGAAAATCAACTCTTTGTTGGATTTGGCTCAAAATTCAACGAACGTTTACACTACCGGTGATAAACCTGTGTAACGAAATTCATCTATCTAGATTTCTTCGTTTTATAATTATCGGGTTAATTTATATTCGAACAGCCGGACAGACGAACTTCCTCTGAACAAATTTTACTTAAAATTTGAAAGAAATCTTCATATTTCGTACAAAGACCGTGTACCAAATTTCAACCGTCTAACTCAAAGTATTTTTCAGTTATCTTTGCCTCAGACAGGCAGACAGACGGACATTTTCCAAAAATGTGTCTTTTGAATTCACGGATTTCTGAAACGTGCAGATTTTTCAAAATCTCGAGTTCGAATTTTTTGACGATTGCTATATTTTTTCTATTCTACATATACGAGAAAGTAAAAATGTAAAAACAATGAATTAAAACACAGGAACATAGGACAAAATGAGGAATTTCCCCGAAAGTAAGGGAGTTTCATATCAGTAATTTAATAATGATTTTTCATGGGCAAGCTTTCAATATAATTACGGAAAATCCGCCCGGTGGGAATATGATAAAATGCGCAACACATTTGATAACATATATCGATGTTTAATTCCACAAGAAAACATAAAAATACCGGCTGCTATTCACTAGCGCTTGGAGAAATCCTTGTCAAAAATGAACCCAAATTGACGAATTTAATTTTTCTTAAAAGAAAGACGTTTCACACAATGCCTACAGAGTCGCTTTTAAAATGAACTTTAACTTTAAAGGGCCATTTTGTTCTAGTCATATTATGTTAAAATATTTTTAGGCTTAAAATTAGAATAAGAAAAGGGATTCATTTAGCTTATTAGATAAATTTAACTTGATTAATTAATGAATTTGGTTAATTAATAATTAAGTAACAAATCAAGACATATAATTTTGCCTGAGATAAAGAGCTGAAGCATATAAGTTTCTGACTTACTAAAATAATTTGTCAGAACTGATGCCAACCTACATAATTTCATACAAAGATTGATAAATTTGGTGGGAAGCATACTTCCCACGGCCCTAGAAAGGGTTAACATAAAATGTTGACTTCTGGAAATCATAAAGAAAGAAAAATATTATTTAATACACATGTTAAGACACTATTCTGGCATAGTCACGTATATCTACATTAATTTTTTTATATTTTTAAATAGGGAAGAATTAGGAAATTTCGCGCATCTAAGGGGGTTCCATGGTATTATATTCTAATATATACATGTGGTGAATAGGATGTGTTATCTTCTCTATTGACATATGAATTCGGTTTAATCATTGATTCGAATTCAAAAATTATTAAATAAAGGAATTTTCCGAAAAGTAATGCTTTTCATTACTTTCCATTCCGCATGGAATTACTCCAAAAAGAAGAATTTATTAATTTAACAGGTATTAAAAAAATAGATTTCTTTACATCTAGAATTACCATCTGGCAACATAAATTGTTGATGATAGAAATAGTCAAAATTAGTGCGTGAAAATCCCTTTTCAGCCCCTAACTTCTAAAAAACTATAATCAAACACCTTTTACATAAAAGTTGTTCGTCTTAATGAGGCGCTCATTTGGCTAATTGGATTTATTTTTCCATCTTCAATATTAAGAAAGTTATAGCAAAATAAAAATTTACCCCTCCCCCCCCCACCATTTCCATAACCTCGTCAGAAATCCAGTAGTTTCTTGAACATTTATTTTTGGCGCCAAACTCTAAATTTTTGGCATAGTTTCCAAATAGTGCCAAGTTTCTCGCCAAGTTTCTCGTGTCATTGCCCGCGTTCGTTCAGTATCTGTTAGAGCTATCTGTGAATCTCTGTTCCGTGCCATGAAACTAGCTTCGCAGGGAAGAAAATCATTAATACGTATACACAAATTTGAAAATCTAACACTATATTCATATGCAGTTAAATTTATATTTCAAAGCCCTGTTTTTCCTATTTTTCGGAATGGAATAAATTGCCTTTTTCTGTCCTTCAAACGCGTAATATATTGAAAGAAGAATGTTAAGAAATATATGTGTTACTTAGAATAAAAAAATGTTTATTGAGTTACGAATTTCTGACATTCCTGAATTCATTTATCGCTTTCTGACCTTTACTTATTTTGTCTGTCATGTCATTCGATTTCCTTGAAATAAAGATTCGGAGCTATAAATATCTTCATTAAAGTCGTCGAAACACTTTTTTGGAACGTATCTAAACAAGAAGTTTTTATTTTACGTAGATGTAAAATCATATTTATTGAATTTCATCATGTCATACTCGATATAAAATACTTTCTTCACTCAAATGTGTTTGAGAGAGATCACTGCAAAGTTCAAATAAATTTTCTCGAAAGATTCTTTTTATTTCGTAATAATAAAAACGAAATCAAATGCTCACTCCTTTGAAATGTCTTCGAAATTCATATTAAATAAGAACTTGTATGGTTCCTAAAAAAACATCGAAAGAATTTCCGAGAGAGAGTATAATGAAAGGACGATCGCAGCATTTGATGTTTTTTCTTACGAATATTTTTTTTATAAAGGAAAAATCATCAAGAAATATCTTTTATTTCCCTCACAATTGCATAGCTGCATGTACCCTATTTAAGTTCTTTACTTTCCCATTTATGTAATAAAGAGAAAATATAGTAACCATTAAGAAATTCGAACGCGAGATTTTGACGCATCCACGTTTTAGATTTTTCTCAGTTCGAAAAAACAGTGTCGTCTGTCTGTCTGTGATAAAGATAACTAAAATAAGCTTTGATATAGACGCATGAAATTTGGTATGCGGTCTTTATAACAAACTCATAGATTTACATCAAATTTTGAGCAAAATCTATTCGGAGGAAGCCTGTCTGTCCGGCTGTTCGAATATGATTTTACACGATGACTACAAAATGAAGAGAGCTTTAGATAAAATTCGATGTACAGAATTAATTTCTATAGTGTAGATGCCTTTCAAATATATTTTCTATAGTCTAGATGCCTTTCAAATATATATTCTATATTCTAGATGCCTTTCAAATATATATTCTATAGTCTAGATGCCTTTCGAATATATATTCTATAGTCTAGATGCCTTTCAAATATATTTTCTATAGTCTAGATGCCTTTCAAATATATATTCTATAGTCTAGATGCCTTTCAAATATATATTCTATAGTCTAGATGCCTTTCAAATATATATTCTATAGTCTAGATGCCTTTCAAATATATTTTCTATAGTCTAGATGCCTTTCAAATATATTTTCTATAGTCTAGATGCCTTTCACTGTCTATCGGTTTGTACATGTATACGCGATAGCTGAAAGTCGCAGTGACTTAAATATATCAAATTTGGTATCTGATTTTGTGACTACAAGTGCAGTTTTGTGTCAAATATTTTTTCTCAATCGGTTTTGAAGAACGCATCGAAAACCCAATTTCGGTTTTTATATATTTTTAACCCTCTTCATGTCAATCGGCTGTAATAAAAACTTCCAATGTCCTTTCATTGTATGCATTTTGTGAGTCATAACAATTGACCTTGTTTACATCTTTCAATAACTTGAACATTATTAAGCTCAGCAAATTTTAATAGTTGATCTAATTTGGCCCTAGTTGCTAAAGTAGTTAGACCGTTGATGTTACATTGCAAAATTTTCAATGTCTTCAGAGAAAAGGGAGACTGTGGCTTGCTTATCGGACGAGGCCCTCTGCCTAAACCTCGAACGCGACAAGCAAAATCGACAATTCTGCAGGTAGTGGCATCTATATTGTAACTCCTCAGTCTAGTTTTTCTCTATGTCAGCGAAATCCAGACTTCTGTTCCGTTTTTAGAAGCGAACTTCTAGCAATCGACGAGGGACTTAAGAAAATTTTACACGAAAATAATTATAAGAACCTTTGGATTCTTACTGATAGCCGCAGCTCAATGGAACACCTTAACAATTGGACCTATGTTGGAGATAAAGCAAGTTTGTCTATTCTTCAGAAGTTGAAGCTGATTTCACTTCAACATGATATTCATTTCCAGTGGATCCCATCTCATGTGGATCTACTTGGTAACGAAATAGCAGACAGGCTTGCAAAGAAAGGAAGCTGCCTAGCGACTTCATCTTCTGCTAAGCTCACATACTTAGAACTGTTCTCTCAGGCGAAATTCCTAAATAAGAAGAATTGGATGGTACCCCCTACTCATGATTGGTATATAGCCAATAAGCCGGGCCAGTCCTTAAATCTTCCTTGTGATAGAAACACCAACACTTGCCTGTCGCGCCTTGCCAGTGGCCACCTTAAATGTCTTTTCTTATCTCAGGGTGAAAAATTTTACCCTCTTTGCCCGAAATGCTGCTGGCATCGGGCCTCTGCTGAACATATTCTGGACTGTTTAGGATTTCATGGGGGAGAAATTTATTCTTCTCCCTTCCTCGTTTTTGACTTTCTTCTTGTCAACGGATTTTTGGATTTGGTCTGACTAAGTCAGACCAGGGAGATTAGCAACAACAACATCTTTCAATAAGCTGCATATTTTTCTGAATACTTTGTTTTTATTTTCTTCAATTTGACGGCGGTCTGAGTTTTTAAAGACTGAGCCATCTAATTTGCAAAACATTTCTCAAAGAGTCAAATGCCAGGAAGAAAGCCAGTCTCATTATGGGTCGATATTCTTTTTCTAAAGTTTTTCGCCATCTTTTGGAACTTTTTTGCTGGTAGTAATCATCATTATTTTACAAAATTTTATAAGAAATTCATCGAATTCTTTCAATATTTAGTGAAATCTCATAAATGGACAAGTTATTTGCTTCAACTCTCGAAATTTTCTATAAATCACCTTCAAAAGGCCTTACTTTCCAAGGCAATTCTACAAGCGGAGTTTCTACAAGAGTTTTTCTTGTCTATTTTTATGTTTAACTCCATTATCGCGCATGCGCATAAAATAATGCATACATTTCCTAAAAACTTCATTGCATTTTCTTGATCTTGTGAATTTTTTTTTGTATTTTTAAGATACTTAAAATTTAAATATTTTAAAACTTGATTATAAATAAAAGTTGGTATATTGATTGCGCAAAATGCATTTTTGATTTTTTTTAATGCATACGATAATGATGATAAATTATCGATCCAGTGTTTATTGAAATGTTTCATTAAAATCTGAATCATAATCTATATTGTGATGAATCTATAAAAGGTTAGATTAAAATAAAATGAAAGCATTCATCTGAGATTTAAAATAATATTGTTATAAATTTACATTTGGAAAATAACAAATTTTCTGGAAGAAAAACAGAAAAATTAAAAAAATGTAATCATGTTATATACTGAAGATTTTTAGTCGCAATAAACTATTTCATATAAATCGAATAATCCTTAAACTGATAATTATTATACTAAAATCAGGAGGAACGTAAGGATGTGAGGTAATCTTAGGTGATAACTCCTTATCACCTATGATAAGATTACCTATGATATGACTTATCATAGGTGATAAGGAGTTATCACCTATGATAAGTCATAGCAGTCATAAGACTCTCCGATCCGCCTGAACGGACATGGACAATAAATACTGAATGACTGGACCGCCGCAACAGCAACACAGGCGGGAACTGTGGTTGAGTCCTAAGGCCATTACCGGCCACGGTACAACCCTTCCCTATGGAAGTATGTCCCGTCATCGATGGGAGGAGCCAGACCCCACCTTTTAGTTTACCCCCCAGGGTGGTGAAATCCAACTACCATGCCGGAATCATCTCATCTTCATTTCGAGGTGCTCCCCCCCTTGGGATCATCACCGATGATAAGGTATAACCTATAAAGCTTATAACGCAAAAAATACTTTGAAGGATTTCTTTTTTTTTACCAAAGCAATATAAAACATGTTACTTTCTAAAGATTAATTCTAAAGCCATCATTATAATTTTATATATTGCAAATTATGTAAGTCAACCATCTAACTCTCCGACCCGCCACGAAAGCACACGGATTTAAACCATAAAACTGAATGACCGGACCGCCGCAACAGCAACATTGGCGGGAACTGTGGTTGAGTCCTAAGGACCTTCACCGGCAACGGTACAACCCTTCCCGAAATTAGTACGTCCCGTCATCGGTGGGAGGAGTCAGATCCCCCACCTATTAGTGTACCCTCTAGGGTGGTGAGATCCAACCACCATGCAGGAAGCATCTCATCCTCATTTCGAGGTGCCCCCCCGGGGGGTTTTCAAATTATGTAGGATGAACAAAGTCTGATTAAACTGTTGAACATAGATTTCATTTACACATTGGGTGTTAAAACAATTTCAACTTATTAAAAAATGCACAAAACTTGCATATAATAAATATTTAAATATATTTAGTTACTTTTCAGGTCTTTTAAACAATGATACATTCTTAAAAGTTATATATCAATAACCATACTCTAAAAAGAAATTGCAGCACATAATTGATGATTTTGATTCATTCACTTTGATGATTTTTCTTAATTACGTTTATTTAAAGATATTTTGAAACTTTAATAGTGATACGAAGATGGATGTTTAAAATTTGCTGAAGCTTTTTAAAAGTAATTTTCAGTTACAAACATTTAAAATAAAAGAATCGTTTACGAAATATCTATTTTCTTTGCTACATTTTTGATTACATCACCTTAACTAAATTACTTACACTTATAATAATTTGAAAAAATTCTGAATAATTTAAGATATCAAATAAATGGAAACTTTTAAGTGGAATGGAAACTTTATATGGAAAATCTTAAAATAGAAACGTTTAAGATACTGCATTTCTTTAACCACTTAATTGTTTTGCCCGAGGGCCATACGTGCATCGATTTATCGGATTTTGATAGTTGTAAGCAAAAAATAAATAATTCATAACGATTATAATTCAATACTAAAATTACTTCAAATACATAGATAAGTCAAGTATTCAATGTATTTCCATTTGAATCAAAATAAGAAAATATTCCTAAAATAGAAGGTGTTATCTTACTAGATAGTAAAGAAAATAAAACAGTTAAGTGGTTAATGCTTTAGATATCCAAATATATGTGTTTGTAACGAACTAATACTTTCACAAATCAGATGATTCTAAAAATAAAAGTTTATGAAAACTGATTATCTGAATAGAACTCTATGCTTTAGATATCTAAATAATTTGTGTCATAAAGAATGCAACTCGAATTATTTTCAGATTTCCAATTTCTTGCTTTGACATGAAAATAGTAACAACATCCGAATTTACCCTTAACCTACTGGTCTATTTTGGGAATCAGTATCCAGAAAATTACATTTATTGAACCAAATCGAATGCCACTTTAACCAGTTGAAGAATAAAGAATGTTCCAGTATGCTGCTGAAAGAACAGCCGAATAACTTACTGCTTCCTCTCAGATGTAGGAGTTCCATTTCGAGATACTATTGACATTTGCTCATTTGCCATTTCCTTTCTAGACTTTTCGTCTAAGAGGTAAAAAAATAAAGACCATGCATTGCATCTCTGAATTAATGGAATACACAGAGAGTGAGAGCTTAACGAAAAAGTATGGATGTTGTCGTAAATATATAACGCGGACAGCATTTTGCACGACGGATCAATAAACTTTGAGCTTTAGCGTGTGTAGCTTGGTATAATTCTTCGATTTTATTTCATATTCTTTTAGGATGACCAACATTGATTCTGGCAACAAGATAACTAGAAATCTTTTCTAAAAATAAGCAATCTGTTATTTTTCTAGGGCTAGCGTGGGTAAATATTTGTATTAACATTGTCTGTGTAGACAGAATTGGGTGTATCCTCTAAGGTACGGTGGCTGCTGGAAATATAAACTATTTTTGCTTCAATTGATTTGAGATAGAAACAAAATCTGTATTCATCGTCAAAACTATTGTAAACTATCTTCCTTAGCAGACCAATTATAGATATTGATTGCGTTTAATTTCAATTTCAATCAAATCTCTTACAAATAACATGATAATTAAAAATTCTTTCAACAAAATACTTTTAAGCCTAACTTTGTTACAGACATTTAAATCGCGTTATTACAGTAGACTTATACTTGCTGTACTCACTGTGTATATATAAACCATTCTAATGTAGTCAAATTCCATAGCATCGTATTGCTATTAAAAATAAAATTGCTCGTTTAATTTATTTGCTAACTTTCACTGTGCTGTAACTTCAATTTCTTATTTTTTGTATAAACCAGATATTTATTAGACAGAATCCTTCTTCCATAGTTTTCATAAATGAAACAAAATCACGCGATTGAATTTTTGTAACGCAATGAAAACGATTTAAATTTAATTGGATTTTTTGTTGAAAATGAAGCAAAAAATATCTTGCACAAGTTACATAACAAAAATATATAATACAATTTGCATTACCTCTATTTCGCACAAAATACAGAAAAAGTTAGCTAGGACTAAATTAATATAATTAAAAAGATATATTTTTTTCAAATTTTAAAATACATTAAAATCAATTTTGTGCGATAATATTTTCGGGAGTTGTGGCAGAAAAACTTTAAAATTTTGCTTGATTGTTTAATTAATTAAAATCTTTGGCAAATATATTCGGATTGGACTTTTTAATTGACTAAATATATTCCCATTCTCTCAAGTATATATCTCTCGGGAGTCACATATGAAGGAGGCATTCTTGGTCTAATTCTTTTTTTTCCTAAAAAATGAAGAATATAACAGCCTTAGTCTTTCAAGAATATTTGTGAAGAAAGCACTTTTGGTATAATTCTCGCTTCAAGAATTCATGAAGAGGATATTCTTGGTATCTTTCTTTTTTGAAGAATTGGTGAATATTGAACACCCTTAGTTTTTCAAGAATATTTGTGAAGAAGGCATTCATGGTGTAATTCTCGCTCCGAATTGGTGAATATTGAAGACCCTTAGTCTTTCAAAAATGTTTGTGAAGGAGTCACCCTGGTATAACTCTCGCTTCAAATATTAATGAAGGAGATATTCTTGGTGTAATTCTTTTTTTAAAGATTTTGTGAATACCTTTTAAAGTTTTGTATAATACCCTAGTCTTTTAAAAATATTTATGAAGGAGGCATTCCTGATATAATTCTCGCTCCAAGAATTAATGAAGGATATATTCTTAGTCTATTTCTTTCATTTTTGAAGAATTGATGAATATTGACCACTCTCAGTTTTTCAAGAATATTTGTGAGGAAGGCATTCATGGTTTAATTCTCGCTTCGAATTGGTGAATATTGAAGACCCTTAGTCTTTCAAAAATATTTGTGAAGGAGGCACTCCTGGTATAATTCTCGCTTCAAATATTAATGAAGGAAGCATTCTTAGTGTAATTCTTTCTTTAAAGATTTTGTGAATACCTTTTAAAGTTTTGTAAAATATCTTAATCTTTCAAAAATATTTGTAAAGGAGGCATTCCTGGTATAACTCTTGCTTCAAGAATTAAGGAAGGAGATATTCTTAGTCTATTTCTTTCTTCTGTGAATAATTGATGAATATTGAGCACCTTTAGTTTTTCAAGAATATTTGTGAGGAAGGCATTCCTGGTATAACTCTCGCTTCAAGAATTAATGAAAGAAATATTCTTAGTCTATTTCTTTCTTTTTTGAAGAATTGGTGAATATTGAACACCCTTAGTTTTTCAAGAATATTTGTGAAGAAGGCATTCATGGTGTAATTCTCGCTCCGAATTGGTGAATATTGAAGACCCTTAGTCTTTCAAAAATGTTTGTGAAGGAGTCACCCTGGTATAACTCTCGCTTCAAATATTAATGAAGGAGATATTCTTGGTGTAATTCTTTTTTTAAAGATTTTGTGAATACCTTTTAAAGTTTTGTATAATACCCTAGTCTTTTAAAAATATTTATGAAGGAGGCATTCCTGATATAATTCTCGCTCCAAGAATTAATGAAGGATATATTCTTAGTCTATTTCTTTCATTTTTGAAGAATTGATGAATATTGACCACTCTCAGTTTTTCAAGAATATTTGTGAGGAAGGCATTCATGGTGTAATTCTCGCTTCGAATTGGTGAATATTGAAGACCCTTAGTCTTTCAAAAATATTTGTGAAGGAGGCACTCCTGGTATAATTCTCGCTTCAAATATTAATGAAGGAAGCATTCTTAGTGTAATTCTTTCTTTAAAGATTTTGTGAATACCTTTTAAAGTTTTGTAAAATATCTTAATCTTTCAAAAATATTTGTAAAGGAGGCATTCCTGGTATAACTCTTGCTTCAAGAATTAAGGAAGGAGATATTCTTAGTCTATTTCTTTCTTCTGTGAATAATTGATGAATATTGAGCACCTTTAGTTTTTCAAGAATATTTGTGAGGAAGGCATTCCTGGTATAACTCTCGCTTCAAGAATTAATGAAAGAAATATTCTTAGTCTATTTCTTTCTTTTTTGAAGAATTGGTGAATATTGAACACCCTTAGTTTTTCAAGAATATTTGTGAGGAAGGCATTCCTGGTGTAATTCTCGCTTCGAATTGGTGAATATTGAATACCCTTAGTCTTTCAAAAATATTTGCGAAGGAGGCACTCATGGTAAAACTCTCGCTTCAAATATTAATGAAGGAGGCATTCTTAGTGTAATTCTTTTTTGAAAGATTTTGTGAATACCTTTTAAAGTTTTGTATAATACCCTAGTCTTTTAAAAATATTTATGAAGGAGGCATTCCTGATATAATTCTCGCTCCAAGAATTAATGAAGGATATATTCTTAGTCTATTTCTTTCAGTTTTGAAGAATTGGTGAATATTGACCACTCTCAGTTTTTCAGGAATATTTGTGAGGAAGGCATTCATGGTGTAATTCTCGCTTCGAATTGGTGAATATAGAAGACCCTTAGTCTTTCAAAAATATTTGTGAAGGAGGCACTCCTGGTATAAATCTCGTTCCAAGTATTAATGAAGGAGGCATTCTTGGTTTAATTCTTTTTTAAAAGATTTTTTACAATATCTTAGTCAGTCAAAAATATTTGTGCAGGAGGCATTTTTGGTACAATTATCGCTTTAAGAATTAAGGCATTCTTAGTTTCTTTCTTTCTTTTTTTTCTTTAAGATTTGGTGATTAAATCACTCTCAGTCTTTCAAGAATATTTGTGAAAAAGGCACTTTTCTCGCTTCAAAAATTAATGAAAGAGGCATTCTTGCGCTAATTTTTGATATAAGTAGTCAGAAAGAAATTGCATCTTGGTCAACTTTTGCATTTTAAAACTGATGTAGTAAGTATTCTTGGTATAATCTAGCTTTCTACTTTTAGAACGAAAGATGTAAAGGACATTATATAATTTTTCTTTAACAATCAATGTTCCAGTTCATTTTTGCCTATGAAGGTAAAAAAATATTATATTCAGGACGAAAATAGAAGAATCAAGCCTTCAGTCAGCCGAAGAGTTTCAATCTCAAGGGATAAAAGCCACTTAGACTTTATGGATGACTTTTTTACAGACAGTGTTTTAGTTGAAAATGGTCAATACTAGAGTCACACAGGATGGAAAATTTCTTACCCCATTAACAACATAATAGTGAGCTAGTAAGATCTCTCTTTAAAAATTGATTCGATATAATTCATTTTTGACGAATTGGTTATGAAGACACTCTTTATTTTTCAAGAATATCGGTACAGAAGGTATTCTTATCATCTTTCTTCCTTCAAGAATGAATTAACGAGATATTATCTTTTAATTCCAGTTTCAAGAATTGGAAAAGGGATAGAATTCTTGGTGTAGTTCTCATTTAAAGAATTGGACACAAAAATAAACGAATCCAGATCTCAAAGTACTCATGATGAATATTTATTACTAAAATTAGATCTTGATGGATAACCTTTTTAGTAAGTAGCGTTTTAGACAAAAAGGGGCAATATTAGAGTTACTTAAGATGGGAAAACTTGTTATTTCATGGATGGCATACAAATGATAACCTTATTGGATCATTCATGACTGAGGAGCATGAATTAGAGAAAGAAAGTTACAGGATTGACTATTCGTTTTTATTTTTCACCAGCATTATTCAAAAACTGTTAGATCAAGGTGAGGTTTAAAAATGAATTGCTTTCCATAGTTTGATTTGGTTACTGAAATTTTTTCAAAATTTCTTCGGAGTAAAGCATAAATGTGAAATAGTCTTTTCTGAAACTTCCCCAAAAAGGCAATTTAATACATTCGCTACCACGACTTATACCTCTATCAACTATCTAATAGCTATCTAATCAGATGTCTTTTGCATCTATCTAATCATATGTCTTTGCAATCTTTTAACTATAGTAGAGAAAGGGCCATCTAATTAAAAAGGTAGGTGCGATTCACATGTGATTCATATGGCAACTTGTTAAACCCTTAGAATAAGGGTATATACTTTCTTTTAATTTGAAAGCTTTATATGAAGGTGCTTTAAGATATGAGACTGCATTCTAAATGGTTATTTTGAAAAAGACAGCTCTAAATTAGTTATAGTTTTAAATTTTTTCATGAAAAGGATAAAAAAAAAAATCTTGGAAAACAAAAATATCCTAGTTAAAATATAAAAAGTTTTGAAAATTGAATTTTTTTTAAAAAAATTGCCTTAAAACAGGTATAACGCAAATATTTTTTAGTTTAGACGTTATGAGATTTTTGAGGAAATATCTTTCAAAGACGTAAAATAGCATATAATTTAAATGAAAGCTTATCAAGCATAAATAATTTCTCAACAAATTAACAGAGAAAAAAATTCAAAAGGTTTTATAAAGAAAATTATTTAAATATTAAGAATATTATTATTTTTACTAAATAAAAAAAACCCCTTTATATTTCCGAAAAAATCGACTTTTTAACGTAACCATCTACCTCAAGATCTTTTTGCTCAACAGAAAAGGCGGAGCTTTCGTTTAAGCACGAGTCTTTGATTCATGGTCTTGGCAGACACGATAGACCAAACAAGGTGAAAAAATTTCCATTCCTTCATAAATGTCCAAATTTTCAGCCACATATGAATTATGTTAGCCTAATCATGCTGTTTTGATTGGTAGTTAACTAATTAGGGTAGGGTCAGAGGCGATGCTACTCTCTAAATTTCTGTATCACTTTAGATCCTTGATACATGTCCCATGACAAATGGACATTTCTGTTAAAAGTGCATATTCTCTCTACTAAATTTTAAAATGATGTCAATTGTGAGAGTAAAACCCATATTGCCTCTCCTCTGATCAGAAGTATAATGGAAACTTCTCAGATAACCGGATCTCTGGACAGACATACTACATTTTTATGCATAGAGATAATTTGTAGCCAATCCAGAGTATGTATGATACATACATACATAATATGTGTGATTTCATACACGTATGCATACATATTCAAACTATGCATGATTTCATACACGTATGCATACATATTCAAACTATGCATGATTTCATACATACATACATACATACATACATACATACATACATAATATGTGTGATTTCATACACGTATGCATACATATTCAAGCTATGCATGATTTCATACATACATATATAATGTGTGTGATTTCATACATGTATGCATACATATTCAAATTATGCATGATTTCATACATACATATATAATATGTGTGATTTCATACACGTATGCATACATATTCAAACTATGCATGATTTCATACATACATATATAATATGTGTGATTTCATACATGTATGCATACATATTCAAACTATGCATGATTTCATACATACATATATAATATGTGTGATTTCATACACGTATGCATACATATTCAAACTATGCATGATTTCATACATACATACATAATTTGTGTGATTTCATACACGTATGCATACATATTCAAACTATGCATGATTTCATACATACATATATGATATGTGTGATTTCATACATGTATGCATACATATTCAAACTATGCATGATTTCATACATACATACTCTAAATTTACATTATTATATTTCCTGGTTTGTTAAGCAAAATGAAAGAAATAAAATCCATTTAACAAAAAAAAAAAAAAAAAAAGAATTTAATCTATTTCAAAACTAATTGTTTGAAAAAAATCGCAGTCTCATTTTCAAAGCGTAAATTTCTTTTCAAAATCAATTGCTACTAAGAATATTATTAATATCAAAGAAGTTTTTCCGAAAAGCTAAGTAGTATTAAAACAATTATCTAGTAATTGAAAGTTAAACTAAGAAAAAAAAATGGAATATTCTAGAACGGAAGCAACAGTTAATTTCGCATTTATTTTTGGATCGCGATCGGGAGAACTTACACGCACGATCCCATCTTTTTTTATGCTGATCCAAAAATAGCCGTTTTGTTTTATATTCTTGGCACCGCTAATAAGGCAAAAGCGAAAGAAATATCAAGGAGCGTTTCTGGAGAGCTTTATTAAGTAGAAATTGATTTCCCTTGAGATTGTGCAGATGTTTCTCTAAACAGGAGCTTAATGCAGTAATAATCACCAATTAAATAAAGAAAGCTCAATAATTCGAAAATATTTTCTTTAAAACAAAAGTTATTTAAATAATAAACTGTTGTACTTTGCAGATAAAACATTTCTTTTTTAAAAAAGAAATTTTGATACCGTGTTTTAGATAAAGCTAATAAATTTGTTATTATTTTTTCCCTCTAAATTTATGTGTTCAGATTAATATGAAGAATATTTCTTTCCCTTTATGCATAATTTTAGAGGATTAAAACTGAAAATTCAATCACATTGCTTGCTTTTAAATGTTTAATTTATCCATTCCTATCTTGTTAAAAAAGTTAAGCAATTCTTAAAGTGAAGATAATTACAAAAATGGAGGCATTTACTCTTCTGGAAAAAACAAACAAACTTCATTACGAAATGCAAGAATTGGTCATGTTTTAATTTAAGTAAGCAAGTTAAATTTCTAGAGGAACACTTGAATTTCTATGATAAGACTTTATTTCTGTGCTCCAAACAATTGATTACTAAAAGTAAATTATAAATCTATTTTTACTGTTTTCCTAAAAACATCCTAAATTCTCAAAAGTTTAGCAAATCTGTTTTTATTTGGTATTAATATTTGTTAAGAGCCGCCTATGAGGATCCATCTTGTTCGCCCAGATATATTATGCTTATGTATAATTTCATAAGCATCCCTCAACAAAATGATTTAAATTTTAATGATGACCAGTCTTCCCCCAGACAGCTTTTACTTGTGTACAATTTCATAAGCATCCCTTAAACAAAATGAATTAAATTATAATAATTTCATAATCATCCCTTAAACAAAATGATTTAAATTTTAATGACAATCAGTCTTGTTCGCCCAGATGATTTACGCTTACATATAATTTCATTAGCATGCCTTAAACAAAATGATTTAAATTTTAATGATTAGCACTCATGTTTTCCAGATAACTTATGCATAATTACATGAGCATTTCTCAACAAAATGATTTCGTTTTACAGACGATAAGTTTTTTTCACCCAGGTAATTTCTGCTTATGTATAATTCCATAAGTATCACTCGAAAAAATTATTTAAATTTTAATGATTATCAATCATGTTTGCCCAGATAATAGTGCTTATGTATAATTACATGAGCATTTTTCAACAAAATGATTTCATTTTACTGACGATGAGACGTTTTCGCCCAGGTAACTTATGCTTATGTATAATTTCGTAAGTATCACTCAAAAAATAATTAAAATTTTAATGACGACCAGTCTTTTTTGCCTTGACAACTTTTACTTGTGTGCAATTTCATAAACATCCCTTAAACAAAATGATTTAAATTTTAATAATTTCATAAGCCTCCCTTAAACAAAATGATTTAAATTTTAATAATGTCATAAGAATCCCTTAAACAAAACGATTTAAATTTTAATAATTTCATAAGCATCCTTTAAACAAAATGATTTAAATTTTAATAATTTCTTAAGCATTCCTTAAACAAAATGATTTAAATTTTAATAATTTTAAAGCATCCTTTAAACAAAATGATTTAAATTTTAATAATTTCATAGCATCTTTTAAACAAAATGATTTAAATTTTAATAATTTCTTAATCATCCCTTAAACAAAATGATTTAAATTTTAATAATTTCCTAATCATCCCTTAAATAAAATGATTTAAATTTTAATGATGATCAGTCTTGTTCGCCTAGATGATTTACGCTTATATATAATTTCATAAGCATGCCTTAGACAAAATGATTTAAATTTTAATCATTATCACTCATGTTTTCCAGATAATTTATGTTTATGTATAATTACATGAGCATTTCTCAACAAAATGATTTCATTTTACTGACGATGAGACTTTTTCGCCCAGGTAACTTATGCTTGTGTATAATTTCGTAAGTATCACTCAAAAAATAATTAAAATTTTAATGACGACCAGTCTTTTTTGCCCTGACAACTTTTACTTGAGTACAATTTCATAAACATCCCTTAAACAAAATGATTTAAATTTTAATAATTTCATAAGCGTCCCTTAAACAAAATGATTTAAATTTTAATAATGTCATAAGAATCCCTTAAACAAAACGATTTAAATTTTAATAATTTCATAAGCATCCTTTAAACAAAAGGATTTAAATTTTAATAATTTCTTAATCATCCCTTAAATAAAATGATTTAAATTTTAATAATTTCATAGCATCCTTTAAACAAAATGATTTAAATTTAATGACCATCATTCTTGTTTGACCAAATATATTATGCTTATGTATAATTAAATAAATATCCCTAAGACAAAATGATTTAAATTTTAATGATTATCAATCATGTTTGCCTAGATAACTTATGATTATGTATAATTACAAGAGAATTTCTCAACAAAATGATTTCATTCTACTGACGATGTGTCTTCTTCTCCCAGATAATTTGTGCTTATATATAATTTCATAAGTATATCTCCACAAATTGATTTAAATTTTAATGACGATCAGTCTAGTTCGCCCAACTAATTTATACTTATGTATAATTTCATAAGCATTCCTCAACAAAAATGATTTAAATTTAAACCTGCGTTATACATTTTAGCTGTCTTATTTTCATAGCTTTTCATCTCGTCTATTTATTTTGCACATGTCTCTTTTCATTCTTTTATTCCCACCAATGTTTTGGTCGAACTCAGAACCTCAAAGATTGCCTGTCAATTGAATGGGTTTTCATCGTAAAGATTTGTCGGAAAACAACAACATAAACAAAAAAGCACGTTGGAGTTCCCATTACAATACACAATATATCACAATGCAACTATACAAAATCGTGTATGTCTGGTGAAGGACAGCGAATTGGTGAAATCTGAGGTAAAGTTTAATTTGCTTTAAGAAGGGATTATTTGGGATATCGAAGAGACAAATTATTTTAAACTTGAACATGGAGGACACTTACTTACCATAGATCTAGACCAGGTTGCTAATTTCGATACTGAAAATTTTATTTTTCATCACGAAGTTTCTACAGATTCTTACCTAAACAAATTTGTAAAATTGCTTCACTGAGCAGTTGTTTTCATTTGAAAGAAGATAGCTTTACAGATATAGCAATGTCTGCTGAATGATGCTGAATCAATGATCCCCATCCTTGGTGATGAATTTGGCGATTGTTTGGCGATTTTGACGACTATGATAAACTTAACGATAGATCCATTAGGACACGAATTCAAGCGTTTGTTCTAGAACATTCGATGCCAGTAATGAAGGCTATGAAACATCGGGAGACGGAATCAGTAATTAGTTAGTCAGTCGATTCAGGAGAATTTTAGCGAAGTTTCCTGAGAGATCTTTCTAAATAAATTATGCTTTTAAGGTTGTTTATTATCTACTACCTATTGGACTTTTTGCTAGAATCCACGGAGAGAATTTGGATTTCCTCCATAACATTACTAAAGTGAGGTTGAATTTTAACAAGGAAATTTTTTTTGTATATGATAGTATTTTCTACAGTTATCAAAGAAAAATCCAACATTTTGCTTAATTCTTAATCAATTAAAATTCCAAATTAAATTTTAAAAAAAGTAATTGAAAATGCATCTGTGTCGAATTCTATGGTTTGAAGTCTAATGATCTAACTTGTAGAGCGCCGAAATATACATACTCCAGCATTTCCTATTTTGCATTTTCAAATTCTTTCTTTATCACACACACACACGCACGCACGCACGCACGCGCGTACACAAAGGTAAAAGATTTACTAATAGGGATTGCTAATAAGGATTCATCTGCCCTTTTTTATAATAAAGATTTATTTCTTTTGGTTTGCCTTTTTCTATTTAATAATAAAAATTAGTTTTGTTCTCTCTTCACTAATAAAGATGAGTCTATTTAGTAATTAGGTTAGGTTTATACTCTTTATTTGCGAATAAGCATTGGTCTGTATTTTCTATTGACCAATAAAGATTGTGTAATTGTATCATTGTGTCATATGTGCAATTCCTCTAAAAGATTTTGGAAAAAATGTCCCTAAATGCTTTCTTTAATTTAAATTTTTGTTACGTAATTATTTTTTAAATATATAGTCATTATGAAATTTGAGCAATCTGAGAAATATCTTTAATATATTTAATGATATTATAATTGTTTGTTAGTTTTTTTATAATTGTTTGTTATAATTTTTTATAATTGTTTGTTAGTGTTTTTTATTATTATGTTTTTTTCTTTGAAAACCAAATTCCTCTTTTCGATTTTCGATTTTAACGTTACTACTATTTTGTCATTTACTACAAACATAATTAAATTTGCGTTTTTTATTGATAATACAGACACACTTTTTGTATATTTTTAGATCTGCACTACTTGCCGCTTTCCCATTTGTTTCGATTTTACAATATTTATAAACATCTCGCAAAATATGCACATTTTATTGCCTGACACTAAAGGAGGGGGAAAATTCAAATCAGAGGTTCTTTGTTTTTCCTTTCTATTTTGTAACTTAAATAAAAAAAGAAGAACTATGGTTTTAGTGGGTTCAAGCCCTTCCCTTCTTTTTTTTTTGCCAGCACCAGTTTGTACTTCCACATACTATGCAATAACTTTGAATGAGGGAATCCACGTTTCTTGGGGATGGATATTGTTATATTCAGAGTATAATGGCTTCCAAGCTGTTATATTCATGACAAATCACTAGTGGCACCATTATATTCATGAGTTTCCAAAAACATTACACTTGGATAGAAACGCGGTAAGATATCGATTTATGCCGGAATCGCATCATGATGCCTCGGTGCATGCATGCTGAATTGATATGCTGATGAGAAGGCAACGAAGTCACTTTGAGAAAGGATGCAAACATAATATTTTATTTTAAATTAATAAAAAAACATTTATCAAACTTTAAAGTCAGTGATTGGTAGGGCTAGTGCCTGCCTTTCTTATTGAGCGAAAAGAAAAAGGGAAACGATGTCGTGTGAAAGTGTAAAAACCAAAGTGGTTTGGCAATGGTGTAATTTGTGTCTTAATCTAATCTAGTCTACAGAGTATCAAGTGAGCATTTTGTGATAATGCTCTTTTCCCTTGTCCGACGGAGTCCAAAAGATTTGAAAGTTCAGTGTAGGAACTATGTGCCAAGTTTCATTTATCCACATAATTGTGTTCTTGAGTTATTATTTTCACATATATATTGATAGTTTCACATAATTCTAAAATTGCGTTTTACTGAGTGTTAAGAAAAAATTACGAATTTTCAGAAAAATTTGAAAAAAAAGTAATAGAATTGAAATGCCGAATGAAGGAATTTTAGTTTTAATTCATAAAATTTTTAGGAAAAAATTTTTACCAAAATTTGAAACAAATCTAAAAATTCAGTGTAAGAACTATGTGTCAAGTTTCATTCATCCATATAATTGGGTTTTAGAGTTATTATTTTCGCATATATATTGGTAGATTCACATAATTCTAAAAATGCGTTTTACTGAGTATTAAGAAAAAATTACGAATTTTCAGAAAAATTTGAAAAAAAAGTAATAGAATTGAAATGCCGAATGAAGGAATTTTAGTTTTAATTCATAAAATTTTTAGGAAAATATTTTGACCAAAATTTGGAACAAATCTAAAAATTCAGTGTAAGAACTATGTGTCAAGTTTCATTCATCCATATAATTGGGTTTTTGAGTTATTATTTTCGCATATATATTGGTAGATTCACATAATTCTAAAAATGCGTTTTACTGAGTACTAAGAAAAAATTACGAATTTTCAGAAAAATTTGAAAAAAGGTAATAGAATTGGAATGCCGAATGAAGGAATTTTAGTTTTAATTCATACAATTTCTATTAAAAATTTTTGTCCAAAATTTGAAACAAATCTAAAAATTCAGTGTAAGAACTATGTGTCAAGTTTCATTCATCCATATAATTGGGTTTTTAAGTTATTATTTTCGCATATATATTGGTAGATTCACATAATTCTAAAAATGCGTTTTACTGAGTATTAAGAAAAAATTACGAATTTTCAGAAAAATTTGAAAAAAAAGTAATAGAATTGAAATGCCGAATGAAGGAATTTTAGTTTTAATTCATAAAATTTTTAGGAAAAAATTTTGACCAAAATTTGGAACAAATCTAAAAATTCAGTGTAAGAACTATGTGTCAAGTTTCATTCATCCATATAATTGGGTTTTTGAGTTATTATTTTCGCATATATATTGGTAGATTCACATAATTCTAAAAATGCGTTTTACTGAGTACTAAGAAAAAATTACGAATTTTCAGAAAAATTTGAAAAAAGGTAATAGAATTGGAATGCCGAATGAAGGAATTTTAGTTTTAATTCATATAATTTCTATTAAAAATTTTTGTCCAAAATTTGAAACAAATCTAAAAATTCAGTGTAAGAACTATGTGTCAAGTTTCATTCATCCATACGGTTCATATGTTGGTAAACACATATAATTCTAAAAATATGTTTTACTGAGTAATTGAGAAAAAAAACTAAGAATTTTCAGAAAAAAAAATTGAAAAAGATTGGAATGTCGAATGAAAGCCTTTTAACTTTAATTCGTAAAAGTTTTAATGAAAGATTTTAGTTTAAAATTTGAAACAGGCCTAAAAGTTCAGTGCAGAAACAATGAGTCAGATTTTATTCATCCATACGATTACCCTTTTTGAATAATATTTTTCACATATATCTTGACAGACAAGTTTTTAGATAGAATTCTAATGATATATTCTACTGAATATGTAAGGAAAATTTGAAAATTATAATAGAATTGAAATACCCAATAAAGGAATTAATTCTTAAAATTTATTTTGAAAAAAAAAACCATTTTTTAAAATTTTTTAATATTTAGCAAATGAATAAGAGTAAAATAAAAATAAATAAGAGGTAAAATAACAATAAATAAGAGGTATAAAACATACTTGTATAGAATAAAAATTGTTGACCTTCTTAAACGGTGCGCAAATTTTTTTCACAATATTTCGAAATGAAGCAGTGAAAAATTACTCAAAACGAAACTAAACACCAAACAAGCTTTTTTTCAACTAAATTCTTAAAATGCAAATTTCAAGACGCATTGAGGCATTATTACGAATACCTATTGTTAAATTTCATGTTTATAAGTCCGAGGGATTTGTCTCAAAATCTCATGCACACAGACATGCAGGCAAACCCATGAGCATGCACACGCACACACACGCAACAATTCACAAATAAACCTTACAAAGACTCTATATATGGTATATATTAATTTTTCAAAAATTTTGAGTTCCAATATCTCATATCATTGTAAAAATATAACTGATCAGGGAATTAGTCTTTTAACTGACCATTATCTTTTTTAATAATGCAATTTCATTTTTCTGGTCCTTCACACAAACTGAGCATATATTAAATAGAATTTTCCTTATTTATCTTTCAATAATGAAAGAAAATTAAGCGAATAAATATTTTTTGAAACAATGAAAACCTTTGAATTTTATTGGAATTATGAAATCTTTTATCAAAAAATGGGCACAAAAATATTTTTATAAAAATAATTGCCAAAATTAAGAAATATTTTACACAACAAGTAATTTGATATAATCGAAAAACCATTTTTTAAAATTTTAAATTATGCAAAAAATAAGTTTTACAGTAAAATTTTTGGAAATTAAAATTTTGCTTAATTAATTGAAATTTTGAATTTAATTTCAAGAAATTAATTTTTAAGTACGTATTCTCATTCTCGAAAATACTTTTCAGCCTTATTTTTTTGTCTCGATCAAGCAGCCTGGTTCCTAGATCGTTAAACAAACACACACACACACACACACACACACACACACACACACACACACACACACACACACACACACACACACACACACACACACACACACACACACACACACACACACACACACACACACACACACACACACACACACACACACACACACACACACACACACACACACTTCCTTTCATAAAAATAGATTAAATTTGACAAACCTGAACTTGCAAAATTTTCTGCAAATCTATTATGTCAGTCATATCACTGCCTCTCCGACAAACCCGAAGTCACACTGACAATTTCTATTAAAAAGTTTAGTTTAGACATATTAACGCCTCGTTTTAAAGCAACACTAGGGCTATTTTGTGACGGACCTCGTAATTTTGTTTCGCGGTTAGATGACGGGGAAGATACCTGAGCTGACAACCTATCTCCAAACTTTCCACACCACACCAGAGGGTGGACGTTTGGCCCCGTCGGTTATTTGGTGGAATCGGGACTCGAACCCTCCGGTTTCGAAACCGCGACCTTACCACAGGCTACCTCGACCCTGTTCTCGTAGCTTCTTGTGTTTTTGAATAATCATGTTTGTATCCACTTGAATAAAAAAGCAGAAAATTAATCTACCTATGGACGAATTTGGCCCAAAATGTAACACAGATCTAAAAGCTTTGTGTAAAACTCATGCCTATTTTGTCTATATATCTTACTATTCTTCGATTGTAGCATTCACATATAAACTGATGAATAGACGAACATAGAATGAATAGAAACATGCTTTTTTCGAATTCAAGGAACTTTAAAATGCTGAGATTCGTCAACCAATATCTCGAGATCGGAATTTTTGATTATCACAATACTTCCTTTTAGAATATGGGAAAACAAAAATAGGAATGATGTAAAAACTGATGGATCAATGAGTTTTCCTCAGTTGTCAGACGATATAGGGAAATATTTTCAGCCCCCTTGTTTCATTTCCGAAATGGCATCACAACCAAACGAGACACGCCACTGTTTTGTCCCACGATGACAGTAATAATACGCGTTCTAGAGTGAAAGATGACAAAATCACCGGTTGATAGTGAGACACAATTTTGTAAAGGATGAAACACGCCGGCAAAACAATTTTTCATTGTTTGAGGACTGACCAGTGTAGACCATAACTCAATTTTTGAATTGTTTTGGTGTTAGGAGAAGAAAAGGAACGAAACATTTTTTGGGTATCGAATCCTTATATCTTTTGATTCACTTTGCTAGAAAATTCTTGTTGGTAATGTGATTTAGATGACTTTTTGTTGAATTTTACTCGTATAGTATATCAAAACTCATAGACACTATTTCTATGAAACACACACACACACACACACACACACACACACACACACACACACACACACACACACACACACACACACACACACACACACACACACACACACACACACACACTTCCTTTCATAAAAATAGATTAAATTTGACAAACCTGAACTTGCAAAATTTTCTGCAAATCTATTATGTCAGTCATATCACTGCCTCTCCGACAAACCCGAAGTCACACTGACAATAAATACTGAATGACCGGACCACCGCAACAGCAACACTGGTGGGGACTGTGGTTGAGTCCCAAGGGCCATCACCGGCCAAGGTACAACCATTCCCTTAGGAAGTACGCCCCGTCATCGATGAGAGGAGCCAGATCCTTTTCGCGTACTTTACAGGGTGGCGAGATCCAACCACCATGGCGGAAACATCTCATCCTCATTTCGAGGTGCCCCTGAGGGGCGGAAATGTGTTATGTAAGTCAACCATCTAACTCTCCAACCCGCCCTAAGGCACACGGATTTAAACCATAAAACTGAATGACCGGACCGCCGCAACAGCAATTGGCGGGAACTGTAGTTGAGTCCTAAGGGCCATCACCGGCCACGGTACAACCCTCCCCGAAGGATGTACGTCCCGTCATCGATGGGAGGAGCCAGATCCCCCACCTATTAGTGTACCCTCCAGGGTGGCGAGATCCAACCACCATGCCGGAAGCATCTCATCCTCATTTCGAGGTGCCCCTGAGGGGCGGAAATGTGTTATGTAAACAAAACCTATAGAGTTTAGTATATCCCCTCAATCAATCATTTTGTTGACGATTTTATAATAAAAATAAGACGTAAGAATACTCACAACAGAGAATGAATTTCTGGCGGAAGCTACATTTATGCATTCGAAACAAAAACACCTATATAATTTTTTAAATTTATTGTTAAGAGTTTACATTATTTAAGTGACTACTTATTCACTGAACGATATTTTGGAAAGAAACCGAGCACCTGATATTCAACCAGGTTTTTCAAACATCAATTTTCCGGCAGTTTTCCAGGAAAATACTTTAGCAGGGTTCAGTTGGATCGAAGGAATCAATATTCATTCCTAATCATTTCTTTATTGACGATATGAAAATAAACGAAGAAAATGTGGAAACTGAATGGGGTGTCATTATTAAGTGGAGTGAGGTAATAAAAGAAAAACATAAAAGAATATTAGTATTTTATAGCAATGAACTATTTGACTCAACGCCATCATCAGAAATCAACCCACACAATTTCCAACTTACTGCTTCCGTGCAAAAATTGGAGTAATACATAGTTTTATTCCCTTATCAAATCCAAAATATTTATAGAAATATATAAATTGAATGTCTTTTATGAATTTTTTAAAACCATTGTGCTTTATTCTTAATTCTACGAAAGGAGATATTTCTCATAATCAAATTTTCATTCCTAATGATGAGAGCGAAGACTTTTTTATTCGAATAAGAATTGTATTTTGTATTAGGAATGTACCTACTTTAATAAAGTAAGTGTGAGTTTCAAAACGAAGTATCCATTCTTCAAAAATCCCTTTGAATCGACTTATGTAATATATTTTGGTTCTTATTGTATTCTTCTTGTATCCGAAATGAAGTAGTTTTAGGTTATATCTGAAAAATCGGCAGGCCACGGTGGCCTGGTGGTAAGGTCTCGGCTTCGGAACCGCAGGGTTTCAGGTTCGAGACCCTATTCCACCGAAGAACCGTCGTGTAAGGAGGTGTGTTTCACATTAAACCCGTCATGACCAAACGTCCTCCCGCTGGTGTGGTGCGGTGTGGAGAGGGGGGTGCCAGCTCTGGTGTCGTCCTCGTCATCTGACCGCGGTTCAAAATTACGAGGTCCGTCCCAAAATAGCCCTAGTGTTTCGTCAAACGGGACGTTAATATAACTAAACTAAACTGAAAAATCGGCTATGAGGATAAAATATTTTATATGTGGTTTCCATACCAAAATGATAAATTTCTCTTAGAATATGAACGAAAGTTTTCTATCATTGTCCATTTGCATATGATACAAGAAAACTCAAAAATATATTAACATATTGGGTAACAGATTGAAATATCTAAAACATATACTAGGGACCGTATGTTTTTAGACAATTTGCCCATTATTTAAATCATTATAACTTCAGATCATAATGAACTTTAGGAAACGAAATGAAAGAAAAACGTGAAAACAAGAAAACTCGTGAGTGGTTAGCAATGGATTAAATTAGTACTGTACAGTTTTTTAATTAGTCTTTACACTTAAGTAGATTTCTTTAAGATTTTGAATGCTCTCTGAAGAAAATTTGTATATATACACCAACTAGCAGTACCAGTACAGTGTTGTCCGAGGCACAACATTTCAGAGGAAAAATTAAATTTAAACTTAAATCTGATGCATTCTGTATCTGTAATTCAATTGCAGTGCTATTTAAAAAGAGACGGTTACTTCGCTCAGCAGAAGACTCTCCTTCCTTAAATGTGGATATTCTTTCTCTGATATTCTATAACTGAACGTTTCTTTCCTCTACATTTTCATCATTGCGCAACAAATGAAGTGTTTTGGCATTTAATGTGCTCCGGCCAAGGATGGATTTCCATTTTTGGGCAAAATCAGTTTTGAATAACTGTTTAAAATCAGATGTAAACAAAGCAAAACAAAACAAAAATGCATCACATATGCATACCCATAGCTCTTGCTATTTATGCATACGCAGTCTGAGCTTTTCGTACATGCGCGGATAAGTGCAAAACACAGATACTGCTGTTTTACACGGGCTCGAATCGTAGTAGGAACATAATTAGAATCGGAATTTTAAAACTCCCTTTTTATTTTGATATGACTTCAATATACTAAAACCTTCCCCAATAAGTGACCTACAAAATGGTACAAATATGTCCAGTATAAGTTAAGTATTTCTTGAGTTTTTCTCTTTCGAACATACAGACGCTTTCAGGAGACTTCGTTTTAGACTATGTATAGATATGCAAATGAGACATGATCACCTAAAAACACATAGATTAGCAGATTAAATTTTTTGACACCGAATGTTTAAAGTTCTATGAAATTTTGAACGAAACCCGTCTGAAGGAAAATTTCTCTATACTTATCCGTATGCATATATAAGACTCAATGTGTTAAAAATACATCGTACCAGGAAGATTAATTCAGGTATCTGGTTTTTACTACAAAATTATACATATTGAAAGATATTATTCATATTAATAATACATATTAATTTAAAAATCTAGAATGCTTACATTTGGTATGTGATCCTATAGCTTTGTTATAAATACCAAAGTTCTAGAACTGTGCGAAATTTTGGATAGAATCTGTCTCAGAGAAATTTGTATACACGTATATCCATATGCATAAAATAATAATTCAGAAAACGCAGAACAGTAGACAGATAAAATTTCGAATAGGGGTTTACAACTAGAAATGCAAATTTATGTTAAACCCTTCCAAAGATTGAAGATAGCTGTTTATTTCATAATGCGTATTGAGTATGTTAGCTCGAAAAACAACAATATGCGTAATTGAAAGTATTTAGTATTCGGTTTGACAGTGTTAAACTCCCCCTGCTGGTGTGGTGTGGAAGTTTGGAGAGGGGGTGATGGCTCAGGTGTCGTCCTCGTCATCTGACTACGGTTCAAAATTACTAGGTCCGTCTCAAAATAGCCCTAGTGTTGCTTTAAAAAATGGAGCGTTAATATAACTAAACTAAACTAAACAGAGTAAAGCCATTGATGATATAATTATATTTAGCCTCGAAGATTTCATTTATCTTAGACAAAATATTTATACAGACAAATTAAAACTAATCGAAACTAGAAATTACCCATTTCAGGCAATGATTTTAAAACTAACTGTAGAGGAACAAAGCAATCTAAAAATTGATATTTATGACGAAGGAAATGATTCAAATATCGACGAGGCCATTAATCGATACACTCTTGTAACTAATTTCTACTACAAAGTTTTTCAAATTTTAAAACGTTACATAATATTTAGTAAAAAGGGAACTAAACAAACTTAAATCAAAAATTAAACCAAGCCTTTAATAGATAATCTTACTCTCCATAATATCCCTTCGTATATATATATATAAAGCATATCAGAACGATGCAAATGCAATGGTAAATTTCAGTATGGTTATCCAAATCAATAATGTCTGTTTTTGAATTTGGAAATACCATATGAGCATAAAAGTCAAATGATTTTGAGCGAATCCCAATGAATAAGAAGGGAATATGAAAATACCATATGAGTATAAAAGTCAAATGATTTTGAGCGAATCCCAATGAATAAGAAGGGAATATGAAAATCTCGGTTCAATCTCATAGAATCTCATCTCATAGAGCAATAAAGCAATAAATCTCATTCAATCTCATAGAGCAATAAAGACGCAGATGAGGAAAAGAAGTTCGAATTTTTATCTTCTAATAACTTACTTATAATTGAAAGTAGAAAAACAATTCGAGAAGAATTTCCATCGCAAAGCAACAAATTACTTTGATCTGAGTGGATTCAATAGTAGCAAAAACCTATTAGTTAGGGGCTGAAAAATGATTTATACTTTCATTCTAATTTCAACTGCTTTTAAAAATCACTGAAAAATTTGCATGCTGTTATTTTTATAGTTCCAGCTCTAAAAAAATTAGAGGAGGAAATAAAAAACTTGTGAATTTCTAATATTTTAGGACAAATGGAGTCAATTCACCAACTATTTATCAAAGGAAACTTTTTCGCATTAAATTTGTCTTATAAAACATCTAAGCACAAATAGAATCAATTCACTGGCTTCTGACTAACGGAATTTTTTGGGGCTAAATTTATCTGATGAATCATCTAAGGACAAAAAGAATCGATTCATTAACTACTAATTAAGAAATATTTTGCACTCAATTTGTCTAATAAATCTTCTAAGGACAAATGAAATTGATTCACTAACTACAAATTAACGGAAATTTTATTGAATTAAATTTGTGCAATAAAACAACTAAGAACAAATGGAATCCATTCACTATTACCAACAAATGGTAATTTTTTTGCAATAAATTTGTCTGATAAATCATCTAAGGACACATTTAATCAATTCATTAACGATCAACTAATGGAAATTTTTTTCTCTAAATTTGTCTTATAAAACATTAAAGGACATTTGGAATAGATTCAATAAGTACTTACTAACGGAAATTATTTTCAAACTAAATTTATCTAATGAAACATTGAGGTTACACAAAACTAACAAACAATATTAGAGCCAAATCACAATTCTGATTTTCAAATATCTTTCAAGCGGAATTTTGCGAGAAATAAATTTAATAAAATTTAAATTCCAAGAAGTAAATTTATTACGAGCATTTATTTTAAGCACGAGAAAATTGTATTGTTATTGATTCTATAGCGATTACTAATGGACTACTAACTAACTAACTATAAATTAATTAACTTCAAACTAATAGAAATTTTTTGAAAACTTACTTTGTCTGATAAAATATTCAACTACAATTTAAATCGATCAACTACTAATTAACGGAAATAATTTTTACACTAAATTTATCTAACGAAACATTTGAGGTACTCAAAACTGACAAACGATATTGAAGCCATATAAGAATTCCAATTTTTAGATATCGTTCAGGTAGAATTTTGCATAAAATTAAATTCCAAGATGGAAATTTATTACCTTTTTCAAAAGCGAGAAATTATATTATTATTGATTCTATTTCGACTAACTAATAAAAACTACTAATTAATTAACTACTAACAAATGGAAATTTGAACAATTGGAATCGATTCACAAACTACTAACTAACGGAATTTTTGTGTGCTAAATTTGTCTTTTAAAATATCAAAGGACAAATCGAATGGATTCACTAAATACTAACAAACGATTTTTTTATACTAAATTTATCCAACGAAACATTGAAATTGCACGAAACTGACAACAATACTCGAGCCATATCACAATTCCAATTTTGAGATATCGTCCCGGAAAAATTTTTGCAAAAAAAAAAAAAAAAAAAACTTAAATTCTAAGAAGAAAATTTATTACCATTTTTTTAAGCACAAATATGTTTTATTGTTATTGATTCTATTTTCAGCATTTTTCGATCTTATTTACGTATTATTGTTGAATTCATATTCTTCAAAAGTTTTATGGTATTCTTATTAAATAAGCACAATTTTCTTTGTTCTTCCAGGAAAGATATATTTTCCGAGTCTTCTTGAAATTGATTTGCGAAGAACGTAATTAAACCGAATCTTCTTGAAAGAAGTGAAAAATGTGGTCACTCGATAGATGCTTTTGTCCCATGTTCCTCTTTATCACTGTGTTGGCTCCATGTGTATTGGCTACTTCATGGGATCAAATTGGCTGCCACAAAACTGGTAAGTTTAAAAAGTTTAAAATAGCTTTGAATTTTTAAAGAAATTTTATAAATAAGCTTTTATTAACACGCTTTTAGTTAAGCTTATATATATATATATATATACACGACCTAGCCAGAGACCATGTAGGAAACTTGATGGGGCTGCCGAAGAGCAACCCCACCTAGCATGAAGGAACAAATTACACTTGATGACATTTGACCCTTGAAAACAATAAATAATCCTCTAGGGAAAACACATATTAGTCCTGAAAAAGAATAGAAAAATAAACATTACATTTTACATTACATATTAAGCTGCGAAACATTAAAATTGCTCCGGCGTCCTGGCATAGGGGTAGCGCGTCTTCCCCGTGATCTGGGCATTCGAGAGCAGGTTTAGGCATGGTTGTTGTTTTATCTGTGAGATGTGTGAATGTGCCCTCCTGTAAAAAAGGGTTGTGCAAGCGAATGAGTGATGCGTGAGTAGCAAAGTCGTACTCTTGGCTCAGTTGGCGCTACTAAAAAAGCAAGAGACGCTCCCCCACCTGCTTAAAATCACTGTTTTCGTAACAGCGGGCTTGTCCATGGAAAGTGCCATAATAAACAACAACAACAACACATTAAAAATGCATAAAGTACATTAAATGAGCGTTGTTAACTTTTTACATTAGAAGAGAGCTAAAGACAAAATGTCCCTAATAGAAGATTTAATGGCTGAGATTTTTATGAATTCTTCGACGTCAAGGGACACCCAATTTCTTGGCCATCTGTGTTCTCGCCATAGTCGCACAGGCTTTGATCACGTGATTTATAGATCCTTCTTCCGTGTCACACTGAAAAATCGAATTCTGGCAAAAGAAACGACTTTGATGCGCAGAAAATACACCATGTCCGTTGTATACTTGATTAAAATAACAATCGCACGAGATTCAATTTAACAAAAACGTTTTAAAAATGCTGATAGGTTGTTTGCTCCTTGATGGAATTTTTCCATCTCTGCTGTAAATTCATAATTATGAGTTTTTTAGTCTCATTTCTGAGTTGGATTTGGGACTCATGGAAAGATATTTCTTGGGTTTCTAAGTTTAAAGTTTCCTTGGCTAGTGTTTCTGTTTTTTCATTTCCAATAAACACATGATGAGCTCTAATCCAGATCATTTCAACCTCAAGTTCGGCAGCTATTTTTTATATCCAATATTATTTTTTTTTTGTTCACCAACGAAATCTATGGCCATTAAAGCCGATCTTGAATCAGAAATTGTCTTCGTCCCTTTTATATTGCCTTGAGCGGTAAACTGTACAGCATTTCTTATTGCCAGCACTTCTGCCATAAAGATAGTTGCATTGTCATTCAATCTAAATTTTCTATATTTTTTCCCTTTGTTCATTTCAATGTTCAACTTTCATTAACATCAACAATTTATGCTTCTAGTTTTGAAAAAAAAAATCTCTACCTTTACGAGCTGGAAGGTAAAGGTAAATTCCTTACCATGTATTGCTTTTACATACCTTTCTAATCTCTAGACAAAAATCAATGAAATATTATACATTGAAGTACCGTTGATAATTATTTTATTGCAATATAATTCAATATTTATTCAAAAGATATGATATAAATATAACATATAAAAATAATATACAAACAGGCTTGTTACAAAATTAATATTACAGGAAAGCATTGAAGATTTTAAGTAAATGCCAAAAACTTGTATCAGTTAGTTAGAATTAAAAATTTATCGTCTGCATTTTAAACATATTTGAATAAATTAATTATCGTTTGCAATTATTTTAATTAATTGTGGAGAATTAAATTTTATGATACAATTAAGAATTTATCTTTTGGTTTGGGCATCGTATGTATTTCTCAATTAATATTGGGATTAAGATCTTATTTGTTGCAATTTAAATATTTCAATTTTAACTATTAATTAGAATAAAGAGAAATATGTCATCAGTTTTTTAAAACATCGTTCAGTATTTGGACATTAACTGCATGCCACTGGCGAATTTACTGAGTTCGAAATATCTTTAACTATTAGGAATTCACTTGAAATTTGATAGCAAATGTTTGTCAGGTGTTTGTTTCTTGGTTCATTTTGACTTGATACTGATTAAATACTGATGAAAAGATTTAATAACTCTTTTATTCAAATACTTATAATCAAATCTGACTTCCAAATTGTCAACCATTTTACTTCATTTATTATAATGATAACCACCGAAAATATTAGAGCAAAAAAATTATCTTTACATTATCTAAAAATTCAAAAATTATATTTTCAATATTGCCTATTGAATGTTCGCATAAATTATTTTTCTGTTTTTAATCAATTAAATAAAATTTTAATTCAATAATTCTGAGTTATTTGATACTACTTAGTGGTTTATACTAAATGCATGATATCCATTCACTTTGGGACTCAGCAGCTAATTTTGAACTGCTAGTAAATGCTATAATAAGAAAAATCAATCAAGTAAAGTAAAGAATAATATTTTACTAATTTAAGTAAGTAAACGTTTTGATGAATTGCATATTTTAAATTTTCATATATACCCATAAGGAATAAAGGTCGACTAAAACTAAATGAATTATAAAAATTAGAATATCATAAAAAATGCGGAATTTTAGACAGCTCCATTGGCTGTTTTGAAAAAGATGTGACAATAATCACCTGGAGCTACATCAAGGCCTTAGATAATGAAACTTTTGTTTATTCTAAAATAATAATATTCAAAGCTTCATAATTCGGTCAGATTTGATCGCAGAAGACTGAAACATTTACTGATTTAAAAGTTAAAGAGGCAATAATTTTTATTGAACTTTATTCATAGAATCAACAGATTGCAGAAAATTTAAAATTTATTAATTTTTTAGAAGCACATTTATTATCTGAGACAAAATAAAAATTATTCTTTACATAATTTAGAGTATTTTCTCAACTGGAAGTATATATTTATTTTGCATAGTTTAAAAATTAGCTAGTTGGATTTTCAGATGATGTAAAAATAATTTAAAATTTTATATTTTCAGACGTTAGGGTGATAAAAATAATTTTTAATGAATCAAAATTTAAGAAATTACATCGAAGGCACATTCCCAAAAGTTCCACTAGGTTTGTGTCACAATTAGTGACTCAGTCATAAATAGATTTGTCTGAAGAGCACCAATACACACAATGCAGAGAAACATAAGCATTCATTTTTATTATTAGTGTTGATATATATATTTGTGATTGTATAGATATATATCTCGGGAGATAAAAATATGCATTTCGGAATATTTCTTAAAAATTTCATTTCATTTTAGTTCAAATTATAAATTAAAAATTAACGAGATTTTGATTTTTTTTACCATACATTCAGTAATTATAACACTTGAAAAATAATTTTTATACTAGCTTAAAATTCAAAGGATTATTTTTTCTGTCATTTTATTAAATTGTAGTTAACTTTTTTTTAAATCAATTTTTAACTGATTAAAATTTTTTTAAGAGTATTTAACTTAAAATATTTTTCTATGTGTTGCAAAGAAACCCAAATTGTTTTTAATTTTAAAACGCATATTTCAACCTGGAATTGTCTTCCATTATTGAAGATGAAGGTATGAAGACGAGGTTTATTTTTATTTTCTCGGATACGTAGTAAAGTATAGTAATCGTCAAAAAATTCGAGCTCGAGATTTTGAAGAATTTCCACGTTTCATGAGTTCGAAAAACATATTTTTAGAAAATGCCTGTCTGTCTATGACAAAGATAACTATAAACGCTTTTAGCTAGACGGTTGAAATTTGGTATATAGACTTGACACTACATTTGCAGATTTTTATCAACTTTTGAGTATATCCGTTCTGAGGAAGTCCGACTGTTCGAATATAAGTTAATACGATAGTTATAAAACGAAGAGAGCTAGATAGATAAAATTTGGTACTCTGATGTAATACCTATAATGTGTACATTTCATTTAAAATTTTAAGCCAGATCCAAGTGTATTTTGACTGTCTATCGGTCTGTACTTTTAGAAACACGTAAAAGCGCCAACTGAAACACTCAGTGACTTGAATATATCAAATTTTGTTTGGGATTTTATACAGTTTTGTTCAAATTTTTGTTTCAATCAGTTGAAAAAAATGTATTTAAAAGGAAATTTTTGGATACTATTAACGGCATGTCAGGGATTAATCGCCAAATGACTCATCAATGATAAACGGTAGATTCAATAAAAATGCTAAACACTCGCCAAATGTTAATATTCCATAATTATTGTATGCCAATGCCAGGTACGGCATTCCCTGGCATGATAAATTTAATAGAGAGTACACGAGAAAGATTTGGGTGCTCCCCCGCTGTATCCATAATGACAAAGTTCTGTTAAAAGCATACTTTTAATATATTTTTTGAAATTTTATTGTTATTACAAATTTAGGCTTAATTTCACGAATAAGAAATGAAAAAAAAAAAAAAAAACTTAAAATGAGTCTATTTTTAAAGATTGCTGCTTTTTCCTGTAATTTATTTGAATGTTTAAAAATATATTATCCTTGATTTCACTTGGGAATTTCTTTCTTATTGTAGCAAATTGAATTTCATGTTGAATCAATGAAATGCTTTTTAAATAATCGTTTGAGATAGTGCTTAAATTATTATATTTTCAATGCTGAACGATTCTATTTTCGGTACTCGTATATTTTAAAGACATATTAAATGATCAATTAAGAACGTTTTTGTTATTAATTGAAGTTTAAACATTTCCTTTTCGAACTGAAGTTTAAATTTTAAAGAATATGTCAGAGAATTAAGAAGATGAACAGTGTAAGACTTCTAAAATATTATGTTCTATTGACTATGAAAATTTGAAGCTTAAAGGTAAAATTTAAAAAAAGAGGAAGCCATTAAAAAGAAGTTTAATTTTTATGAAGAAGACATTGAAAAAAAGTAAAAATTTTATGAAGAAGCCATTAAAAAAGAAGTAAAAATTTTATGAAGAAGACATTAAACAAATTTACTTAAAATATTTAAATGAAAAACTTTAATCCCATCGAACTCCTCCTAAGTCAATCTTTTATTTTTTAAAATTTCACTATGTCGGAAAATGAACGAAAGTACTTTTCTATTTCTTAAAATTCTCAGAATGGGAAAAAAAATCTTGTCAATTGTGGCAATGTATCTACAAATGCTGCTCTTTGATTTCAAAAAGCAACATAATAGCAGATTTTTTAAAAAAAATATTGGAAATTAAATTAAACATTTTGGTGCAACTATTATGCATAAAATCATTTTCCTATGGTTAAAACAAGCACACGAACACAGCATTTAATGTTTTTTGAGAATCAGTCGACACAAAGTAAAAATGTCCCCCCCCCCCTCCTCAACTTAATTTTCCTCGCTGTCTTTCTAAAAATCAATCAATATTACACTATTTGAATATATGGAATGAAGTTTTTAGAATAGGATATTTTTTTCTCTGTCCTTAGTCGGACTGTGGTGGCCTGGTGGTTATGTCACGATTTCGGGTCGACCCGATTCCACTGAAGCGTGTCTGATGCAAATCCATCGGGGCCAATCGTTTTTCCGCTAATGTGGTGTAGAAACTTGGAGAGAGTGTGCCAGCTCAGGTGTCATCCTTGTCATTTGGCCGTGGTTCAAAGTTACTAGGTCCGTTCCGAAATAGCTCTATAGTAGCTTTAAAATGGGACGTTAATATAACCAAACCAAGTCTCGAGGCCTAGTTAGAGAGCTGCAGAAGTACTTATAACCGTTTTTCCGTTGCCTTCTTTTTGTGGAAAAATCGAGTTTTTCAATAAATAATATAAAAATAGATTTGAATTTTCCTCACTGTCTTTCTAAAAATCAATCAATTTTACACTATTTGAATACATAGAATGAAGTTTTTAGAATAGGATATTTTTTCTTTGTCGGACCGTGATGGCCTAGTGGTTACCCATAATTTTTTTTTTTTTTTTAATTTTTTGTTTCAGATCAATTGAATTGTTTGAAGGCGGGAAACCATTATTTCAACTTTTCCGCCCTTTATTTTCCTTTCCTATTCCAGAAGAAATGTATTGATCTTTTTGATCGCTACATCAGTAATAAAATTCATAAAATTTTTTAATGAATAAGCAATAACAGTTATGATAATTTTAGTAAATAAGCAATAAAAGCAATAATAATTTTTAATAAATAAACAATAAAAGAATAAAAATTTTTAACAAATAAGAAATTGTAATTTTAATAAATAAGTAATAATAGCAATAATAGTTCTTAACAAGTAAGCAATAATAATTCTTAACAAATAAGCAATTATAATTTTAATAAATAAGCAATAAAAGCAATAATAATTTTTAATAAATAAGCAATAAAAGCAATAATATTTTTAATAAATAAGCAAGAAAAGCAATAATAATTTTTAATAAATAAGCAAGAAAAGCAATTGTAATTTTAATACATTAGCAAGAAAAGCAATAATAATTTTTAATAAATAAGTTATAAAAGTAATAAAATTTTTATAATATGAGCAATAAAAACAATATTAATTTTTAATAAATAAACAATAAGAGAATAAAAAAATTTAATAAATATGAAATTGTAATTTTAATAAAAAAGTAATAATAGCAATAACAATTCTTAACAAATACGCAATTATAATTTTAATAAATAAGCAATTAATGCAATAATATTTTTAATAAATAAGCATGAACAGCAATAATAATTTTTAATAAATAAGCATGAAAAGCAATTGTAATTTTAATACATTAACAATTTATGAAAGCAATTCATAAAAGCAATAATAATATTTAATAAATAAGTTATAAATGTAATACATTTTTTTAATAAATGAGAAATAAAAGCAATTATAATTTTTAATAAATAAGCGATAAATAATAATATTTTATAATTTTTAATAAGCAATATTTTTTAGAAATAATTAATAAATAAGCAATTATAATTTTAATAATTAAGCAATAAAACAATAATAATTTTTAATGAATAAGCAATAATATTTTTAATGAATAAGCAATAATATTTTTAATAAAAAAGCAATATTAATTTTTTAAATACAATTTTTGTTAGGCATTTTTTTAAATTATAAATTACAATTCGGTTTGGCTGCATTCATTTAGAAATGAAAATAATCTAACTAATGCAGGTAAAAACGTAAACCATGCTATCGATAAAGTTATTTTTATATTTTAAATTATTCCGGTTTCAGGTTTTTTTGTGTGTAAGTGCCATCCATTTTATCTTCTTTCTATTAAAAATTGCTGACTGATTTTAAAATTTGCAAAAGACTTCTATATCTACTTGTATATCAAGTTTTCTGCTTTATCATTCATCTTATTAAAAATATTAAACTTTTTTTATTATCTTGATATCTATAAATATCAAAAATAAAGGAAAGCAAGGGGATTCTAGAGAACTCCAGAGTTTCCAACAGGAGACCTGTTCCTCTCGAAAAATCAATACAGGACATAATTCTCCACAAATCCTATAACTTGAGACTTGAAGAGGGTTGGGGAGAATTCAAATTCTTGTCCCTTAACATCGTTTGTTTCTTAATACGCCTTCCGAGGCATAATTACAGAAAAGATTTCCTTCCTTAAACCAACGTAATAGCCAACAGGTTGCTCGGATTTCAGCGACACCTGGGAGAACGTTCGAAAGTGTGGGTGGAATGCTCGATTCTAGCTCTTTTAGTATCCTTTTCAAAAATGCATTTTATGTACAGTTTCGCCCACACCAAAAGTGTTGATAAAGCATGAGGGAATTCGGGGGAAAAATTAAATTTACTTGAACGAAATATTATGTCGCTTTTAATAAGAGCGAAACGAACCCTACCAAGCTAAGAATAAAGAAGTTAATTTAATTTCATCGATAAATTATGTAACTTAGTTTTTGCTTGGAACATCACTCGTAAAAGTAGTTCTACTTCTTTGAAAGCTTTCGTAATTTTGCGATGTTAGCGCTTGTTAAACTTTTGTTATTTTTGCGATGTTCGGTTTTATTATTGTTATTAATCTTCCAAAGGAAATGATTTTGTACGGCTTAAAGTTAAACAGACAATGGATTTTTAAATAAATAAAAGTGAACCAAAATATGATTTCTTTTTGTTGTTTCAACACCGAAATATAAGTTTATATTCAACTAAATTTGCTTTATAAAATGTATTGTTCAATTAAAATAAATATATATAAAAAATAGAGTAAAATAGTACATTTCAATGATTTCTCTCAAAACGATGTTCTGATTATACGAGGGCAATTCAGAAACTAACCTCCGGTTGATTGAAAAAAATACACCAAGTTAAGTAAAAATATTTTAATATATACATCTTACAACTACATCTTTGCACTATTTTTCGACATAGTCTCCATAACGATTGAGGCACTTATCGTATCTCTTCACAAGCTTTGAAATTCCTTCTGCATAAAAATCACCCGCTTGTGCCTTGAGCCAGCCTGTGACCGCATCTTTGAGCTCTTCGTCGTCATCAAACCGCTGGGACCCGAGCCATTTCTTCATACGCATGAAGAGGTGATAATCGCTTGGCGCCAGATCTGGGCTGTAAGGTGGATGGTTGAAAACGTCCCACTTGAAGGACTCAAGAAGGGCTGTTGTTCTGCGAGCAGAGTGAGGACGGGCGTTATCGTGCAAAAAAACGATACCGGAAGTCAGCATACCACGGCGTTTGTTCTGTATAGCCCGTCGTAATGTTTTTAGTGTTTCACAGTACACGTCTTGATTAATGGTCGTCCCACGTTCCATGAATTCAACCAACAACACCCCTTTGGCATCCCAAAACACCGTTGCCATCAGTTTTCTGGCAGAAAAATCTTGCCGGGCTTTTTTTGGTTTGGTAGGCGAATCTGAATGTGCCCACATCTTTGATTGTTCTTTTGTCTCAGGGTTCACGTACTTAATCCAGGTTTCGTCACCGGTCACGATTCTGTTTAACAATGGTTCTCCTTCGTCCTCATAACGTGACAGAAAGTCTAATGCAGAGGCCATTCTTTGACTTTTGTGGTGGTCGGTAAGAATTTTGGGCACCCATCGTGCACAGAACTCACGGTAACCCAATCTTGCTGTCACTATCTCGTACAAAAGAGTCTTAGAAATCTGTGGAAAATCAGTAGACAACTCCGCCATTGTGAAACGTCGATTTTCACGAACTTTTGCATCAACTGTCTGAACGAGTTCGTCAGTCACCAAGGATGGTCTACCACTCCTCTCTTCATCATGAACGTTTTCTCGTCCACTTTTAAATAAACGTACCCATTCACGGACAACTCCTTCACTCATAACTTTTGGTCCGTACACGGCACAAAGCTCACGATGAATAGCTGCTGCAGAGTATCCTTTGGCTGTAAAAAACCTTATAACAGCACGCACTTCACATTTGGCGGGATTTTCTATTGCAGCACACATTTCAAACTGCCACAAAAACTAAACTAGCGCAGGTACGATGTTCACTCGACTACGGCTTGATGCCGACTGACCTGCTGAGCGTGTGAATGCACAGATGGCGCGCTACTCCCCCCACTACCCGCACTGTGACCAATCGGAGGTTAGTTTCTGAATTGCCCTCGTATTAAAATATCTTTAAAATACTTCAGGTGTCTTAATAAAATATTTCAGATGTCTTATATCAGCTGTATTGTTCAATAAAGTAAATATTTGAACAGAGCAGAGAAGAAATAAACACATTTTAATGACTTTTATCAAAAAAATATGTTCTAATCATATTTAAATAGTTTTGGAATTTCCAAATGTCTAAATTATTGAGGAAATTAAATAAAATTGATAATGAAGATCTTATTAAAGCATTATAAGAAAACTGCGCATGCATTTTATATTTAGAGTTATTTTAAATAACTTTAAATAATTAAAAATTTTAGTTTAGAAAAATAAAAAATAAAAAATTCTTATGAAGACTTAGTGCATGTGCATAAAAATATTAACTTTTAATTAGAATTATAAAATTATACCCAGTTTTATTCCAAATAAATTTAAATAGAATCATAAGGTAAAAATAATAGGAAAAATTTAAAATTTATGCGCTTGAAATATTTTGAAATTTTAAAAAATTATATATTTTTTAATTTAAAAAATATATTTCGTATTAAAATTTTTTTATAGATATTTGTCGTATTTATATATTAATACATGTCATAAAATATTTCATCATTCGAATTGAATAATTTGTAAAAGTGATTAATAGAATCCATCTCCTTTCATACCTTCGCGATGAAAACTTTTAAGTTTAAATGTCATTCCGAAATCATAGTAAGGGTTATGGCAGTGCATGATTTAGCGTGATAAAATGTTTTAGTTTTAATAAATTACAATTTTTTCTTAATATTTTGTATGATGGCTGTTGCTCTTGTCAAAGATTCTTTGATATTCTCTTACGGTGCCCCATAAGTTTCTTCCCTATTTCTAATATGAAATGAATACAACAATATTTACGGTTTAAGATATAATTTATTTTGTTATATAAGAACCCTTTTGCTCTATTACCTTCTCCCCTCTCTCAGGAAGCCTCATTATATTTTTCTTCCAAAATTGCTGTGTTTTGGACAAGAGATAATCCTCGAGACGCATTTTTATTTCGCTGATGAATTTAAAGCGCTTATCATGAAGATAATGTTTTAAGGACAGAAAGAAGTAATAATCAGATGGAGCGAGATCTGGAGAATATGTAGGTTGCGGTAAAACAGCCCAAACAAACTATAAGAGTTTCTCTTTTATAACTAATGCAATATGTGGTCTCTCGTTGTCATGATTAAAAACGATGCCACGTAGGTTCATTAATTCTGGCCGTGTTTTTGCTATGGCAGCTTTCAGTTGATCCATTTGATGACAGTATTTCGTAGAATTTATTGTTTCACTTTGAAGAAGGAGCTCGTAGAAAATGACCGCTTTGCAATCCCACCAGATGTATAAAAGAACTTTTTTGGGGTGAATTTCCTACTTTGCGATAGTTGAAGGCATATTGTCCTTACACCGATGACATAGACGGCTAATAAATAAGCCTGCATGTTTGCACAAGTAGAGACAGATACGGCTATTCATAACGCGACGAGAAAAAAACTTTTGGGACACTTTAATAGAAAGAAATCCCAGCAGTTCAATAGAGTTTGGACATCGCCATTCCTATTGCAACTGCTATAAAATTCATGATAACTTGCTATTTGGAGTGGCGGGATGCCTTAACTGTGAAATACTGAACCTTTTATTCCTATATTTTAAATACTGTCAGCTGTTCTTGTCAAAAATATTCTAGAATGCTGTCACATCACGGCAATAGAGTTTGGAAAGCTTTTGAAATACCAGACATTCTTTGATTGATTAGGTTAATATCTAATTTTGGAGGGGGGGGGGGGGTTCTAACCTCTGATACATGATTGTGAGAACTCTATTCAAAGCTGTAGTCTCAAATGCCGTGTCCAAAGATATATTTTTTATGTTGTTAAACATTATTCGATTGGGAAGGACTTAAATTAAGCGAGACATTGGCATTTTCTATAATAACTTTTCAATAATGAACAAATAGCAAAATATAAAGACCTAATAAATTTAAAAAATTATTTTTTTCTAAAATTAATTACAAAATTATTTTAATTTAATTATCGAATAATTGTTTTACCGAAATTCGGGAGTTAAATTTTTTTGCCTAAGTTTTGACCATATATTTAATTGTTACAGCTTTATAGAAATCATTTCCCTTGTTTCCTTATATATTTAAGCACGTGATTTTTTTTCTATTATTGGAAGCAATATAAGATTTTGTATTGTATCTGCATAGTTTACGTGTGAATAAGAAAGAGAAGTTCCAGAATCGTGAAAGGCTGCATGCAATTATCGAATGGCCCGGCAATGCCATGAGAATTGTATCAATTAGGGATGTTCATGCATATAATAAACAAAACATGTATACCACTATAAAAATGACACTTTCTCAATTATCATAATTTGATGCTTAGAAATCTTTTTGTTGGGGCAATCGCAAATATCAAATCATGCATAACTGAAATTAAATATGGATAATTTTCTTGGTGAAGCAACTGCTTGCCAATGCTGGCTAGTCTAAAATTATACATTTCGACTTCTTAATGTCTTCGACCGTGTGTTGGGAATATTGTATCTGAAGCGGTTACATGACATTTGCACTATTCTGTAAAGTACATTCATTTCGTTGTAAAGCGTTCTGCGGAATATTTAGACTAATGATCGGCATATGGTTCTCGTTAGAGAAACTACAATTTCAGGTTAACTATCGAATTTAAACTAAGTTGCAAACGCCTTGCATCAAGGGACAGATGGTAAAACAGATATTTCACAGCATGAATTAACTTTTTAATCATATTATACCGTCTTGATAATGGGAAATGATAAATTCGAAAATGACACATCTGTCTTCGGATAATTTTCTGAAGTATACTTTTTGAAAAAGAAGATAGAATGTATTGTGATGGTCAAAGAATTCGATCTTCAGATTTTGATGATTTTTGTATATTTTAGACATATCCTAGGCCAATGACAATGAATTTGGTTTTGATTCATTAGTTTTAGTTAAAAATGCAACATATTGGAGAACTTATTTTAAGGCCCCCATTGTGTTCATCGTTAAGGGGATAATGAACATTATATAATGTATTAGAAATTTAATTCAAATTAAATTTCATCAACAACATGGGCGAAGCAGAAAATTGGTAAAGGTGTTTCGCATCATTAAACAACAAAGTATGCGATTTTGACGATATTTTTCTTTATGCAGGGCACACCCGGAAAATTAGTATTCCTGGCTGTGTGGAGTTCCAGGTGACGACGAATGCTTGCAGAGGCTTCTGTCCTTCCTATTCCACCCCATCTCCCGAATGGATTCTTCGATCGAATGCAAGACAGTCCATCTGGTCAGTGGGACAGTGCTGCAATATCATGGAAACCGAAGATGTAAGAACAATTTTTTTCACTCTTATGCCTGACGTAAAAAAAAAAAAAAAAAAAAAAAACAGTTTCTTGTTGAATCGCTCTTTGACTCCTTTTTTATTGAGATCCTTAGATTCCTTATACCATACCATAGCAGTAAAATAAGACAATTGGCATTTGATACATTGATTGACTTGTAAAACCAGGTCAAAATTTGTGGTTGGAGCTATAAATTTATCCATGAAGAAAAGAGCAGCAGAATGATGTTCAGATCAAGATATCATTGCTGCTGAAGGTGGTTTGTATGCAAATAGGATGCCAGTGCATCTCAGCAGAATCAAATGTTTTTATACAACCTGTTATCAAAGTAATATAAATAAATCCTACCACTCTGATTGGAAAATGCTTTCTTCAGTTGGTTCAATATCAGCTCATACCAAAGTTGAATTCTGGAATCTTTGGAAAACATTTACCAAAGTTCTAAAGAATTCAAGATGAATAGTATGGTAGTTGTTACAGGCTGTGATGTAAAATAAAACTGTCAATCGGAAACATTCCGAATGTATCTTCTCATTGAAGAGCAATCTTCAATATCCCCAAAGACCCAGCTATCAACTAAGCAGCTGCATGGTATTTTCCTCATTTAATAATAAGCATAGCAAATTCTTTCTAGTTCTGCAACACTTTACTGTTTAGAGACAAATATACAGCATTCTTGAATCCCATCATCCAAAGTCAGGTGAAAAATTTGATTAGCCAGTTTGAACAAATCTGTGTACTGGATTGTAGAAGCAACAAAATAAAGGCAATCGTTGGAAAACTTTCATTGGTAGCGACCAATGAAAAGGTTTCCAAAAAGCTTTTGGAGAATTGTGTTTGGCTTGGAACAGTGATTCTGGACAAAGTCCGCCGATATGGACAGTTCTAAAAATAACTATTTCTTTATGTACAGCCCTCCTGGAGCACTGAAAACTAAAGAAAGAAATATAATTGTGGATAATAAATGATCATGAAGAATTATCGTAACTTATCTTGGCATTCTGCGGGATCCGAATGATGTCTGTAGGAGATGGTTTGGTTTGGTTTGGTTATATTAACGTCCCGTTTGAAGCAACACTAGTGCTATTTTGGGACGGACTTCATAATTTTGAACCGCGGTCAGATGACGAGGACGACACCTGAGCCAGCACCCCTCTCTCCACACCACACCAGCGGGAGGACGTTTGGTCATGACGGATTTAACGTGCAACAGACCCCCTTACACGACGGTTCTTCGGTGGAATCGGGTCACGAAACTGAAACCCTCCGGTTCCGAAGCCGAGACCTTATCACCAGGCCACCGCGGCCCTCTGTAGGAGATGGAAAAATGAAGTTGGAATCCTAAGAACCATCACCAGCCTCCCATTAGAGTATTTCCCGTCACTGGAGTGAATATAATTGATCTGACCTATTACTCTACCTATCAGAGAAGAGAGAAAGAAGGATTGTCAATATGTGGTTGAAAAGATGTTAGTAAATATGTAGGATTCCAACCTCATTTTTACATCACTTACAGACGTCTTCTGCTAAGATGGTTATTCGGATCACATCGAATTCTAAGATAATTCTTTGTGATCATGTATTTCCCACAATTATATATTTTTTCTTTACTTTTCAGTATACTAGGAGAGCTGCACATAAAGAAATAGTTGCTTTTAGAATTGTTCATATCGACGGACTCTGTATAGAAACTGTGTTCTTGCAAATCGTAGGTGGCCGCTCTCAGTTTAAAACAAGAAATTCAACATTCGAATAATTTATACTACGATCACGAGACAAAATGTTAATTTTCAGACAGAATGCAGCTCATCTCTACAAATAATAAAGAAGAATACGATTATGGTTGTTAGAATTCTATTGGCCAATCGTTTGATGAAAAGCTACTAAATTTGGTGGAAATATATTTTAGAGAGTATCAATACACACTTATCGACAAAAAGCCATACAAATTTATTTAATTATTAAATAATTAAAATTATATTTAAAATTTTAAAAAATCGTTCCGAGGTGCACATTTTCATTCTCCAAAGTATATGTAAGCCGGTTGGTAGTTGTAGGTAAAATTGTTTGAACTATAAAGCACTCCTACACACATTCACACATACTCATTCCTCTTAACTATTAGTAGCGAGTAGCCGCCTTTTACGACCAATTAGTTTGGCAGGAACATTGGTTCTGCTTACTTTCAATTAAATATCTTAAGCAAAAGTTTAGCTGCAAAGTAAACTCTTTTCATTCCAAAATGTTTTTCAGAATATTTAGACTAATGATCGGCAGATGATTCACGTTACAGAAGCGACAGTTGCGCTTTAACTATCGATTTAAGTTAAATTGCATACTCTTTGCATGAAGGAACAGGAAATTTTTCATCATCCACATTATGACGATGTCTCCACATTATCAGGTACCTTTTTGATAATGGAAAATGATACATATGATCATAACACATTTGTTTTCGGACAATTTCCGGAAGTATACTTTCTGAAATAAAGAGAAAATTCACTATGATGTCCAAAAAATTCGATCATCAACTTTTTTTATGACTCTGCACATTTTAGACATATCTTAGTTCACACACACACACACACACACACACACACACACACACACACACACACACATTGCAAATCATGTTATTAATTTTGTGTGTGAGGTTTCCATCAACAGTGTTTTATAAAATACAACGCAGCTTATTTTCCGGTTGTTTTATTTTCTGCTGCAATATAATACGTGGGCTCGCAATTGACTGATTCACAAGATTAGACAAAAAAAATGTGTATATCAGAAAAAGAGATTTAGAAAAAAAAGAGTCATAATTACAAACTCGAGCATTTGTTTATAGATGTACAAGCTCAGGCCGAAAAACACTAACACTTTTAGTGGAATATCATATTAAGGATAATAAAAATTATATTGGGTGATAATTCGTCTTATATGTCTATATCTCTATCAATAAATAATAAGAAGGAGTGTGTCTATCTGTGCATTTTTTTGCACTCTATAGAATGGTTTGTTTGATATAGAGTTACTAAATTTGATAGAATATAACTTAGAGGTGCGAATAAGAATATTGGAGTACTTTTTCGAAATTTTAGTTATTTAAAATCAAGAAAGATTTTTATGCCCTTTTCCTTTTAACATCTAAAAGTTTTATTATTCAAAAATGATTTTTTTAGATATTTTTTTTTTTTTTACAAAATTCAAAATAACGATTTTCTTATTGATATCAATTTATTTGCTGTGCAATTTAAATTTGTTTTGATAATGCCATTTTTACAAAAGTTTTAACAATATATTTTATTTTTTTCCATAAAATTAAATCTTTTTCATTTTTTTTTTCAAATACATAATCGCATTATTTTCAGTTGTGTTGAAAGTTGAAGAAAGATTTTATTTATTTTCTGCTCAATTTATATGAAAATTCAAAAAAATGAAATTACATTATCGCAAATTGTCAAATTGCTATTAAAAATATGTTATCGGACAATTAGTTTTTCGTGGCAGTATGACGTCATGGCACTTGATTCCATTATAAAGGTTCATTTACACAATAAATGAAAAAAAAATTAAAATAACATGATTCTAATGCTTATAATGATAAAGCGATGCTTTTAAGGAAATTATGAGCATCAAAGTTACACATAATAAATTTAGTGAAAATTAATATATCAATATTTCCGATGAACATATCTGCATCAAGGTGGCTACCTGTAACTTTTCCCAATTGGATGTCTTCTCTCAGGTACTATTTAAAATTGTGCACCACCATTTTGGCTATTTTTTAAAAATTTCGTTTATTAAATATATCTACAGATTAATAAGAAGATGTAGATTACTTTTTCGAAGAAAATAATGAAATATATTTTATTTTCTGGTACAGTAAAAAAAGTTCTTGCATTTGATGAATAACTATGCATCGAATAACTTTTCAAAGTGCAAATAGTTCAATATTTAAATGAATTATTCCAGGTTATTGTGTTAGGCAAAATTACTTTGAATCAAAAATTGTCTTTTTGAATGGAAAGTCCGAGATAAAACAAGGAAACCTATTTGGTGCAGGCAGCTGATACCGAAACTTGAGTTTTCATGTTTTGTTCATAATGGAACATATTGTCATCATTTGCTTCATGAAGATATTTGTAATCTTCTACTCGAGATTGTTGAGTACATCTGATTTGAAACCATCATAGTGGAGCCTTAGCAGCATTGATAATTAGCATAGCCATTACCTAGGCAGCATTTAATTAAGGCTAACATACGGGTAAAGATCTTCTTTATTTGCTTCATGAATGATGTCATCATAGTTTTGACATTTGCTTCAGCAGTATTTGTTTAAAGCTATCAAATTGAAAAATATTGTCATTGTTTGCTGCATGAAAGATGTCATCATAATCATGAGATTTGCCTCAGCAGTATTGATTAGGGTTATCATACTGGGAAACATCGTCTTCTTTGCTTCATGAAGGATCTCATTATAGTAATGACATTTGCTTCAGCAGCATTTGTTTATAGCTATCAAATTGAAAAACATCGTCATCGTTTGCTGCATGGCGGATGTCATCGCAGTTATGAGATTTACCTCAGAGGCATTTGTTTATGGCCTTCATACTGGGAAACATCGTCGTCTTTGCTTCATGAAGGATGTCATTTTAGTCATAACATTTGCTTCAACATTATTTGTTTATAGCTATCAAATTGAAAAACATCTTCATCGTTTACTGCACGGCGGATGTCGTCATATTTATGTGATGGGCCTCAACAGCATTTGTTTATGGCCTTTATACTGGGAAACATCGTCTTCTTTGCTTCATGAAGGATGTCATTATAGTCATGACATTTGCTTCAGCAGCATTTGTTTAGAGCTATCAAGTCGAAAAACATGTCATCGTTTACTGCACGGTGGATGTCGTCATAGCTATGTGATGTGCCTCAACAGCATTTGAAGGAGGAAATAAAATAACTTACTTTCCATCTACATTGTGATATCAGCTTGGGGCGGCTTTAGAATCTGGCATAATTCATTTAAAAAATATTTTTAATGTCGGATTTCTGCAGAATTTTGATTCACTTAAGGTATTCCTTCGAACGACTTTTTAGAAAATATATAACGAAGCAATATATATGTTCATTGGAAGAATTATATTATAGACTTATTTTTTCCTCGCTAGCTCAATACTACAAATCAGCGCTAGTTTATCAATTTTAAGCATTTAAAGTACACGGAAATTGAATAGTTTTGCGTTTGTGCCTTGAAATTTAGTCCAAATAGACAACTGCCGAATCATCAAATTACTTAAACTAAAGGAAGCGACTGTATTTAATAAGATTTTACAAAAGGAGCGTTATTAGAAATGATCAAATACCTGCGATTAGAATGAAAACTACCACATTTTTGTCAGGTAAAGTTATTCTATAAAATAACATATGCCATAATATTATAATAATTTAATCAAGAAACCAGAATTAAAGGAAAAAATCTGACAAGTATGTAATGATATGCAAACGCCAACGTACAAATGTTCTGTTGTCTAAACTTTCTGCTCGCTCTGTGAGTCTAAAGGTAGCATAAAAAGCAACTCAATTTTTTCTTCCTTTTTTTCATAAGCTCAGAATATTCAACCGAGAAAAAAAGATTGAATAACACTCTCAATATTTTATTCAGTTATTTCCTAAGATATGGATAAAGGAAAAAAAAATAACCCAAAATACAAGAAAATTTTTTACTGGAGGTAAAAAAAGAAACTGGATCGGTATGATAGAACATTGAATGAAATAGATTCAGGCGTCTTGAAAATACAGAAATGCTTTCTTAATATAAAGCTTTAGGAAAAAAAATTCTGAGTGGTACCATTTCTTAGAATACTCCTCAAAGTTAAACAAATGCTCTTGGAAAGCAAAAAGGCGATTCAGATTCAGTTTTTTTCTTTCTTTTTCTTTATATAATCTGACGATGATTTTCACAGGGAAAAAAAGTACTGGAAAAGGTTTGAAGAAGGTATTCCAGATATTTTTAGCTCGTTTTTTGTTTTGTTTAGATACGCGTTATTGAATCAAGGCGTGCGTATGGGCGAAATTTGATTATTTGGCGAGTGCAAAGTATTTTCACCGCCAATGTGGATGTTTTTCAGCTTTTCGGAGTTAAAAGATTGATGTCGCTTTATTGTAGATATTCTCGAGTCGTGGGAGATGGTCTAACCGAAGAGGGGTAAGAAATTCATCTTAGTTTGTGAGGCGATGTTTTAGGAAATTTGATGGTTGTGGGAGTACCTTCCAAAAATGGCTCAAGTCCATTGATTTCACAAATTAAAACGATTTTATTGTGTTTGTGAAACGTGTTGTCAGAGTTTATTTCTTTCGTAATTTCCATTGTTTATGTGTATAGACATTTTGGTTTATATTAAAAGATTTTTTTTGTTGAAATTTTAACATGTTCTTTTAAAATTATCTGATGATATCTTAAAAGATGTCTTCAATGTCGATCGTTTGGTATAGAATTTAGGGCATTTTCACAAGAAAAAGTTTCATAGATCTGGTGAACTTGCAGGGTATTCTATGGGATACAAGAGGATTGTTGTTTGGAAGATATTTATTGCTAGTTTGTTTTGGAAGGTATTGGAAGATATTCTCGAGTACATTCTCGAATACATCGAATACATCTATGGAATATATGTATTACCAGTCGTCTTTGGCGACCAGCTAGTTCGCCGAAGATATTGGTTATATATTTAATTTCAGTTAAATCGTTTAGATAAGACTTCATGTCCATTTTCCATCAAAATGTCAGACATTAAAATAATGCTGTGTTAATAGTCTTATATATGCTCTGCTCAGTGCAATCTTTTCTAATATAAACCAGTTTCATAATAATCTTTCCTTAGGTTACAATACAATGGAATCACGAGATCAAATATTTGTTTATTACACGCTATCAAAAGTTACATTAACCACAATGAAAATATTGTTGAAATGAAATGCTATTCACAACAATGAAAATATTGTTGTGAAATATATTTTAAAATATGTCTAAAATTTAATTAAATCTCGGACTAAGAATTTCACAGCAATTAAGCTGGCATCGTCGAAAAGAGAATTTTTTGGATTTCAAAATGGTTATAAAAATAATTTTTGTGAGGGAGTTTTGGAGGTTATAGCAAAAAAGCATCAAAATCTAATTTATTTCTTTAATTAAAATAAAATTCCAAATAAAAAAAATCCTTCTCAGGTGCACATTCTCACCCTCCAATGTATATGTGTGTTAAATTTGGTTGCTTTCTTTTAATAAATAGAGATATCTTTGGTTCATCCCTATTAGATATATGTTATGATCAATTTAATTTTGCATGTATTTTTTGGGATATCTGTGTTTATGAAACCAGTTTAGAAAAGGGATCGCTCCAAAACAATATATTAATGACTATACCACACTATAAAATCTGTGAACTATCAACTGCAGCCTTTTTATTTTAACATTTTATTATATAAAATCTGGAATATTATTATGCTAAATGTCGGGTTTACACTCAGCCAGTTATAAGACGGCAAGTAGGCAGCGCCTGCGTAGAAAGGCTGAAAAATGCTGTCGGTCGATGGCAAGTAAATATCCCGACGGGACAACTACAAGCCGCTGTATTATATTTTTCTTACTGCGCATGCGTTTGTAGAATTTGGCGGTTTTTTTTTTTTGCGTGAAAAAATTTATTACTTATCGTAGGTTAATTCCGACATTTTTTGTTCTTTTTTCTTTCTGATGCGAGGTTGTGCTTTTAAAAAAAAAAATATTTGCCATTCCCTTTCTAAAGTTTTCCAAATGTAGTTATGTTGACTTTTTTTTTTATTTTATCATGTTTCTTTGTGCAAATATCCATCATTTTAATACGATACGCAGTGAAAAAGAAAAATTCAGGGACGCCAAAACGGCAATTTATAGCCAAGCATGGAATGCCTGAATCTATCTTATGAAATTGTGGCAAACATAAATCAGCCCCTTACTACGCATGCGCTGCCTACTGGCCATCATTATAATGGCTGACAATATCAAATCATTCTAAATTAAATTATTTGAGGAATTTGAAAATTATAACTCTTTTGGTACCTGAATGACATATGAAGGTTATTGCATTACTTTTCAGTAATACTTATTTTTGAGTAACCATATGCATGCATTTCTAAATTGTTTTAATTTTTATTACAGAATAAGCAAGAATAAAGTGGTAATTATCATTATTGCAATTTTTAGATAAATGAATTGCACTAATTAAAAAAATGAAAGGGACCACTTTTATTGCAATAATAATTCTTGTTTTTTTTATTTCTTTTAAAGAAATGCTTGTAGAGATATTTTAAAATTTTAATCATGTTTCAAAATGTTTCTAAAATTTTGATGGCAATGCTATTTGTTCTCCATTCCAATTAAAACAAACTCGGTTAAATTAATTTATTGAATCTCAAAAACAAAACTCTATGTGTTTTGAAAAATAAGAGAAAGGAGGATTAGTTAATATTTAATTATTAATTATTATTATTAATATATTATTATTAATTAATATTTTCAACTCTATTTGTCAGCTTGTTGATATAATTGGAATTTCTTTCGTCAGTTTTTCAATTGAAACTTAAATATATTAGAACTTAAAAATAAATATAAAATTATATATTTTTATTAGTAGAACTTTATATTTTTCTTATTGCCTAAAAACGGTTTAGAATTGCCATCTTACCACATTGTACAGCAAAAAATTTAAATAAATTAAATATCTTAGAAAACTAAGATATTCATATTATGAATTAGAATCTGATTTGATGATTTTAAAAAATTAAAAAATAGCAATAATTTAGTTAACTGATATCGTGCTTTAAAAAACAAAATCGTGGTAAAAATAAGCTTATTTTATATAAGACACATAGCGTATGTAAAAGACAAAGAAACTCGAATATCTTATTTCGAAGCGTTGTAACATAATTATATTAATATTAGAGTGTCCCAAGAGTTTTTTTTTCTCATCGCACTTTGAATGATCTTATCTGGCTCTGCTTGTGCAAACACACAGGATTATCTATTAGCCATCTATGTCATCGGTTTTAGTCGTACCAGAGCTTTACTACACCCCCAAAAAGCACTTTTGTCCATTGGTGGGAATGAAAAGGCGATGAGCTTCTTCCTCAAGGTGAAGCAATAAATTGTACGAAAAACTGTCATCAATTGGATAAATTGAAAGCTGCCATAGCAAAAACACGGTAGATATTATTATATTAGAGTGTCCCAAGAGTTTTTTTTTTCTCATCGCACTTTGAATGATCTTATCTGGCTCTGCTTGTGCAAACACACAGGATTATCTATTAGCCATCTATGTCATCGGTTTTAGTCGTACCAGAGCTTTATTGCACCCCCAAAAAGCACTTTTGTCCATTGGTGGGAATGAAAAGGCGATGAGCTTCTTCCTCAAGGTGAAGCAATAAATTGTACGAAAAACTGTCATCAATTGGATAAATTGAAAGCTGCCATAGCAAAAACACGGTAGATATTATTATATTAGAGTGTCCCAAGAGTTTTTTTTTTCTCATCGCACTTTGAATGATCTTATCTGGCTCTGCTTGTGCAAACACACAGGATTATCTATTAGCCATCTATGTCATCGGTTTTAGTCGTACCAGAGCTTTACTACACCCCCAAAAAGCACTTTTGTCCATTGGTGGGAATGAAAAGGCGATGAGCTTCTTCCTCAAGGTGAAGCAATAAATTGTACGAAAAACTGTCATCAATTGGATAAATTGAAAGCTGCCATAGCAAAAACACGGTAGATATTATTATATTAGAGTGTCCCAAGAGTTTTTTTTTTCTCATCGCACTTTGAATGATCTTATCTGGCTCTGCTTGTGCAAACACACAGGATTATCTATTAGCCATCTATGTCATCGGTTTTAGTCGTACCAGAGCTTTACTACACCCCCAAAAAGCACTTTTGTCCATTGGTGGGAATGAAAAGGCGATGAGCTTCTTCCTCAAGGTGAAGCAATAAATTGTACGAAAAACTGTCATCAATTGGATAAATTGAAAGCTGCCATAGCAAAAACACGGTAGATATTATTATATTAGAGTGTCCCAAGAGTTTTTTTTTTCTCATCGCACTTTGAATGATCTTATCTGGCTCTGCTTGTGCAAACACACAGGATTATCTATTAGCCATCTATGTCATCGGTTTTAGTCGTACCAGAGCTTTACTGCACCCCCAAAAAGCACTTTTGTCCATTGGTGGGAATGAAAAGGCGATGAGCTTCTTCCTCAAGGTGAAGCAATAAATTGTACGAAAAACTGTCATCAATTGGATAAATTGAAAGCTGCCATAGCAAAAACACGGTAGATATTATTATATTAAAGTGTCCCAAGAGTTTTTTTTTTTCTCATCGCACTTTGAATGATCTTATCTGGCTCTGCTTGTGCAAACACACAGGATTATCTATTAGCCATCTATGTCATCGGTTTTAGTCGTACCAGAGCTTTACTACACCCCCAAAAAGCACTTTTGTCCATTGGTGGGAATGAAAAGGCGATGAGCTTCTTCCTCAAGGTGAAGCAATAAATTGTACGAAAAACTGTCATCAATTGCATAAATTGAAAGCTGCCATAGCAAAAACACGGTAGATATTATTATATTAGAGTGTCCCAAGAGTTTTTTTTTTCTCATCGCACTTTGAATGATCTTATCTGGCTCTGCTTGTGCAAACACACAGGATTATCTATTAGCCATCTATGTCATCGGTTTTAGTCGTACCAGAGCTTTACTGCACCCCCAAAAAGCACTTTTGTCCATTGGTGGGAATGAAAAGGCGATGAGCTTCTTCCTCAAGGTGAAGCAATAAATTGTACGAAAAACTGTCATCAATTGGATAAATTGAAAGCTGCCATAGCAAAAACACGGTAGATATTATTATATTAGAGTGTCCCAAGAGTTTTTTTTTTTCTCATCGCACTTTGAATGATCTTATCTGGCTCTGCTTGTGCAAACACACAGGATTATCTATTAGCCATCTATGTCATCGGTTTTAGTCGTACCAGAGCTTTACTACACCCCCAAAAAGCACTTTTGTCCATTGGTGGGAATGAAAAGGCGATGAGCTTCTTCCTCAAGGTGAAGCAATAAATTGTACGAAAAACTGTCATCAATTGGATAAATTGAAAGCTGCCATAGCAAAAACACGGTAGATATTATTATATTAGAGTGTCCCAAGAGTTTTTTTTTTCTCATCGCACTTTGAATGATCTTATCTGGCTCTGCTTGTGCAAACACACAGGATTATCTATTAGCCATCTATGTCATCGGTTTTAGTCGTACCAGAGCTTTATTGCACCCCCAAAAAGCACTTTTGTCCATTGGTGGGAATGAAAAGGCGATGAGCTTCTTCCTCAAGGTGAAGCAATAAATTGTACGAAAAACTGTCATCAATTGGATAAATTGAAAGCTGCCATAGCAAAAACACGGTAGATATTATTATATTAGAGTGTCCCAAGAGTTTTTTTTTTCTCATCGCACTTTGAATGATCTTATCTGGCTCTGCTTGTGCAAACACACAGGATTATCTATTAGCCATCTATGTCATCGGTTTTAGTCGTACCAGAGCTTTATTGCACCCCCAAAAAGCACTTTTGTCCATTGGTGGGAATGAAAAGGCGATGAGCTTCTTCCTCAAGGTGAAGCAATAAATTGTACGAAAAACTGTCATCAATTGGATAAATTGAAAGCTGCCATAGCAAAAACACGGTAGATATTATTATATTAAAGTGTCCCAAGAGTTTTTTTTTTCTCATCGCACTTTGAATGATCTTATCTGGCTCTGCTTGTGCAAACACACAGGATTATCTATTAGCCATCTATGTCATCGGTTTTAGTCGTACCAGAGCTTTACTACACCCCCAAAAAGCACTTTTGTCCATTGGTGGGAATGAAAAGGCGATGAGCTTCTTCCTCAAGGTGAAGCAATAAATTGTACGAAAAACTGTCATCAATTGCATAAATTGAAAGCTGCCATAGCAAAAACACGGTAGATATTATTATATTAGAGTGTCCCAAGAGTTTTTTTTTTCTCATCGCACTTTGAATGATCTTATCTGGCTCTGCTTGTGCAAACACACAGGATTATCTATTAGCCATCTATGTCATCGGTTTTAGTCGTACCAGAGCTTTACTGCACCCCCAAAAAGCACTTTTGTCCATTGGTGGGAATGAAAAGGCGATGAGCTTCTTCCTCAAGGTGAAGCAATAAATTGTACGAAAAACTGTCATCAATTGGATAAATTGAAAGCTGCCATAGCAAAAACACGGTAGATATTATTATATTAGAGTGTCCCAAGAGTTTTTTTTTTTCTCATCGCACTTTGAATGATCTTATCTGGCTCTGCTTGTGCAAACACACAGGATTATCTATTAGCCATCTATGTCATCGGTTTTAGTCGTACCAGAGCTTTACTACACCCCCAAAAAGCACTTTTGTCCATTGGTGGGAATGAAAAGGCGATGAGCTTCTTCCTCAAGGTGAAGCAATAAATTGTACGAAAAACTGTCATCAATTGGATAAATTGAAAGCTGCCATAGCAAAAACACGGTAGATATTATTATATTAGAGTGTCCCAAGAGTTTTTTTTTTTTCTCATCGCACTTTGAATGATCTTATCTGGCTCTGCTTGTGCAAACACACAGGATTATCTATTAGCCATCTATGTCATCGGTTTTAGTCGTACCAGAGCTTTACTACACCCCCAAAAAGCACTTTTGTCCATTGGTGGGAATGAAAAGGCGATGAGCTTCTTCCTCAAGGTGAAGCAATAAATTGTACGAAAAACTGTCATCAATTGGATAAATTGAAAGCTGCCATAGCAAAAACACGGTAGATATTATTATATTAGAGTGTCCCAAGAGTTTTTTTTTTCTCATCGCACTTTGAATGATCTTATCTGGCTCTGCTTGTGCAAACACACAGGATTATCTATTAGCCATCTATGTCATCGGTTTTAGTCGTACCAGAGCTTTACTACACCCCCAAAAAGCACTTTTGTCCATTGGTGGGAATGAAAAGGCGATGAGCTTCTTCCTCAAGGTGAAGCAATAAATTGTACGAAAAACTGTCATCAATTGGATAAATTGAAAGCTGCCATAGCAAAAACACGGTAGATATTATTATATTAAAGTGTCCCAAGAGTTTTTTTTTTTCTCATCGCACTTTGAATGATCTTATCTGGCTCTGCTTGTGCAAACACACAGGATTATCTATTAGCCATCTATGTCATCGGTTTTAGTCGTACCAGAGCTTTACTACACCCCCAAAAAGCACTTTTGTCCATTGGTGGGAATGAAAAGGCGATGAGCTTCTTCCTCAAGGTGAAGCAATAAATTGTACGAAAAACTGTCATCAATTGCATAAATTGAAAGCTGCCATAGCAAAAACACGGTAGATATTATTATATTAGAGTGTCCCAAGAGTTTTTTTTTTCTCATCGCACTTTGAATGATCTTATCTGGCTCTGCTTGTGCAAACACACAGGATTATCTATTAGCCATCTATGTCATCGGTTTTAGTCGTACCAGAGCTTTACTGCACCCCCAAAAAGCACTTTTGTCCATTGGTGGGAATGAAAAGGCGATGAGCTTCTTCCTCAAGGTGAAGCAATAAATTGTACGAAAAACTGTCATCAATTGGATAAATTGAAAGCTGCCATAGCAAAAACACGGTAGATATTATTATATTAGAGTGTCCCAAGAGTTTTTTTTTTTCTCATCGCACTTTGAATGATCTTATCTGGCTCTGCTTGTGCAAACACACAGGATTATCTATTAGCCATCTATGTCATCGGTTTTAGTCGTACCAGAGCTTTACTACACCCCCAAAAAGCACTTTTGTCCATTGGTGGGAATGAAAAGGCGATGAGCTTCTTCCTCAAGGTGAAGCAATAAATTGTACGAAAAACTGTCATCAATTGGATAAATTGAAAGCTGCCATAGCAAAAACACGGTAGATATTATTATATTAGAGTGTCCCAAGAGTTTTTTTTTTCTCATCGCACTTTGAATGATCTTATCTGGCTCTGCTTGTGCAAACACACAGGATTATCTATTAGCCATCTATGTCATCGGTTTTAGTCGTACCAGAGCTTTATTGCACCCCCAAAAAGCACTTTTGTCCATTGGTGGGAATGAAAAGGCGATGAGCTTCTTCCTCAAGGTGAAGCAATAAATTGTACGAAAAACTGTCATCAATTGGATAAATTGAAAGCTGCCATAGCAAAAACACGGTAGATATTATTATATTAGAGTGTCCCAAGAGTTTTTTTTTTCTCATCGCACTTTGAATGATCTTATCTGGCTCTGCTTGTGCAAACACACAGGATTATCTATTAGCCATCTATGTCATCGGTTTTAGTCGTACCAGAGCTTTATTGCACCCCCAAAAAGCACTTTTGTCCATTGGTGGGAATGAAAAGGCGATGAGCTTCTTCCTCAAGGTGAAGCAATAAATTGTACGAAAAACTGTCATCAATTGGATAAATTGAAAGCTGCCATAGCAAAAACACGGTAGATATTATTATATTAAAGTGTCCCAAGAGTTTTTTTTTTCTCATCGCACTTTGAATGATCTTATCTGGCTCTGCTTGTGCAAACACACAGGATTATCTATTAGCCATCTATGTCATCGGTTTTAGTCGTACCAGAGCTTTACTACACCCCCAAAAAGCACTTTTGTCCATTGGTGGGAATGAAAAGGCGATGAGCTTCTTCCTCAAGGTGAAGCAATAAATTGTACGAAAAACTGTCATCAATTGCATAAATTGAAAGCTGCCATAGCAAAAACACGGTAGATATTATTATATTAGAGTGTCCCAAGAGTTTTTTTTTTCTCATCGCACTTTGAATGATCTTATCTGGCTCTGCTTGTGCAAACACACAGGATTATCTATTAGCCATCTATGTCATCGGTTTTAGTCGTACCAGAGCTTTACTGCACCCCCAAAAAGCACTTTTGTCCATTGGTGGGAATGAAAAGGCGATGAGCTTCTTCCTCAAGGTGAAGCAATAAATTGTACGAAAAACTGTCATCAATTGGATAAATTGAAAGCTGCCATAGCAAAAACACGGTAGATATTATTATATTAGAGTGTCCCAAGAGTTTTTTTTTTTCTCATCGCACTTTGAATGATCTTATCTGGCTCTGCTTGTGCAAACACACAGGATTATCTATTAGCCATCTATGTCATCGGTTTTAGTCGTACCAGAGCTTTACTACACCCCCAAAAAGCACTTTTGTCCATTGGTGGGAATGAAAAGGCGATGAGCTTCTTCCTCAAGGTGAAGCAATAAATTGTACGAAAAACTGTCATCAATTGGATAAATTGAAAGCTGCCATAGCAAAAACACGGTAGATATTATTATATTAGAGTGTCCCAAGAGTTTTTTTTTTTTCTCATCGCACTTTGAATGATCTTATCTGGCTCTGCTTGTGCAAACACACAGGATTATCTATTAGCCATCTATGTCATCGGTTTTAGTCGTACCAGAGCTTTACTACACCCCCAAAAAGCACTTTTGTCCATTGGTGGGAATGAAAAGGCGATGAGCTTCTTCCTCAAGGTGAAGCAATAAATTGTACGAAAAACTGTCATCAATTGGATAAATTGAAAGCTGCCATAGCAAAAACACGGTAGATATTATTATATTAGAGTGTCCCAAGAGTTTTTTTTTTTCTCATCGCACTTTGAATGATCTTATCTGGCTCTGCTTGTGCAAACACACAGGATTATCTATTAGCCATCTATGTCATCGGTTTTAGTCGTACCAGAGCTTTACTACACCCCCAAAAAGCACTTTTGTCCATTGGTGGGAATGAAAAGGCGATGAGCTTCTTCCTCAAGGTGAAGCAATAAATTGTACGAAAAACTGTCATCAATTGGATAAATTGAAAGCTGCCATAGCAAAAACACGGTAGATATTATTATATTAGAGTGTCCCAAGAGTTTTTTTTTTCTCATCGCACTTTGAATGATCTTATCTGGCTCTGCTTGTGCAAACACACAGGATTATCTATTAGCCATCTATGTCATCGGTTTTAGTCGTACCAGAGCTTTACTACACCCCCAAAAAGCACTTTTGTCCATTGGTGGGAATGAAAAGGCGATGAGCTTCTTCCTCAAGGTGAAGCAATAAATTGTACGAAAAACTGTCATCAATTGGATAAATTGAAAGCTGCCATAGCAAAAACACGGTAGATATTATTATATTAGAGTGTCCCAAGAGTTTTTTTTTTCTCATCGCACTTTGAATGATCTTATCTGGCTCTGCTTGTGCAAACACACAGGATTATCTATTAGCCATCTATGTCATCGGTTTTAGTCGTACCAGAGCTTTACTACATCCCCAAAAAGCACTTTTGTCCATTGGTGGGAATGAAAAGGCGATGAGCTTCTTCCTCAAGGTGAAGCAATAAATTGTACGAAAAACTGTCATCAATTGGATAAATTGAAAGCTGCCATAGCAAAAACACGGTAGATATTATTATATTAGAGTGTCCCAAGAGTTTTTTTTTTCTCATCGCACTTTGAATGATCTTATCTGGCTCTGCTTGTGCAAACACACAGGATTATCTATTAGCCATCTATGTCATCGGTTTTAGTCGTACCAGAGCTTTACTACACCCCCAAAAAGCACTTTTGTCCATTGGTGGGAATGAAAAGGCGATGAGCTTCTTCCTCAAGGTGAAGCAATAAATTGTACGAAAAACTGTCATCAATTGGATAAATTGAAAGCTGCCATAGCAAAAACACGGTAGATATTATTATATTAGAGTGTCCCAAGAGTTTTTTTTCTTTCTCATCGCACTTTGAATGATCTTATCTGGCTCTGCTTGTGCAAACACACAGGATTATCTATTAGCCATCTATGTCATCGGTTTTAGTCGTACCAGAGCTTTACTACACCCCCAAAAAGCACTTTTGTCCATTGGTGGGAATGAAAAGGCGATGAGCTTCTTCCTCAAGGTGAAGCAATAAATTGTACGAAAAACTGTTATCAATTGTATAAATTGAAAGCTGCCATAGCAAAAACACGGTAGATATTATTATATTAGAGTGTCCCAAGAGTTTTTTTTTTCTCATCGCACTTTGAATGATCTTATCTGGCTCTGCTTGTGCAAACACACAGGATTATCTATTAGCCATCTATGTCATCGGTTTTAGTCGTACCAGAGCTTTACTACACCCCCAAAAAGCACTTTTGTCCATTGGTGGGAATGAAAAGGCGATGAGCGTCTTCCTCAAGGGGAAGCAATAAATTGTACGAAAAACTGTCATCAATTGGATAAATTGAAAGCTGCCATAGCAAAAACACGGTAGATATTATTATATTAGAGTGTCCCAAGAGTTTTTTTTTTCTCATCGCACTTTGAATGATCTTATCTGGCTCTGCTTGTGCAAACACACAGGATTATCTATTAGCCATCTATGTCATCGGTTTTAGTCGTACCAGAGCTTTACTACACCCCCAAAAAGCACTTTTGTCCATTGGTGGGAATGAAAAGGCGATGAGCTTCTTCCTCAAGGTGAAGCAATAAATTGTACGAAAAACTGTCATCAATTGGATAAATTGAAAGCTGCCATAGCAAAAACACGGTAGATATTATTATATTAGAGTGTCCCAAGAGTTTTTTTTTTCTCATCGCACTTTGAATGATCTTATCTGGCTCTGCTTGTGCAAACACACAGGATTATCTATTAGCCATCTATGTCATCGGTTTTAGTCGTACCAGAGCTTTACTACACCCCCAAAAAGCACTTTTGTCCATTGGTGGGAATGAAAAGGCGATGAGCTTCTTCCTCAAGGTGAAGCAATAAATTGTACGAAAAACTGTCATCAATTGGATAAATTGAAAGCTGCCATAGCAAAAACACGGTAAGATTAATGAACCGACGAGACGTTGTTTTTCATCATGACAACGCGAGACCACATATTGCCTTCGTCGTAAGAGAGAAGCTCTTACACTTTGATTGGGATGTGTTACCCCTTCCTGCATACTACCCAGATCTCGCTCCATCTGATTATTACTTCTTTTTGTCCTTAAAAAATTCTCTTCGTGATGCTTTAAATACATCGGCGAAATAAAAGCTCACCTCGAGGATTATTTCTTGTCCAAAACACAACAATTTTGGAAAGAAGACATAATGAGGCTTCCTGAGAGATGGAAGAAGGTAATGGAGCAAAAGGGTTCTTATATAACAAAATAAGTAATATCTGAAACAGTAAACATTGTATATTCATTTCATATTAGAAATACTAAAGACACTTATGGAACACCCTAATACATTTTTAAAAAAGCATTATTCATTTCATCTTCTTTGTTTTTTTCATATTAGTTTTGCATCATTTAAGTACATAAATTAATAATGCGAAATTTAAAATTGCCAATTTTGAAATTATAAGGTTTTACTGTAAAAGTGGATTTCAAAATTATCACATTGCTGAGTATTTATTTCAAATATGAATGAATGGCAAATAACAATTTCAATAGCCGTTGCATAATAAGTTGATAACTTATGGGATAATAAAAAACTTTTGGGCATTAAAGCGATCTAAAAATGGTCTCTAGGTCCCAGAACTATTGAGGAAAATCATTAAAATTTCGATTGAGTTTTATTTAATTAAGAATTTAATTAAAACTTTTTCTTAATGAATTTTTAATATCCAAAAAGTAACTATGTGAAAAGTCCAACGGTTTTCTCCGTTATAAGATTTACATTACTTACATATAATATACTCACTTTAAAATATTATCATGGTAATAAAAATATTTATTTTTATTTTTAGAAAAAAGTAATTTTTTACAAACTTGGTGAAACGACACATACTCTCTTTGCAATAATAGTATTGTTTACTTTTAAATACAAAATTTTATTTCAGTTCACTGTTGCCATTCTTTAAAAAGCAAAAGCAAGGGAACAAATTAGATTTTCTATAAGTAGATATGCAAAAAAATATGAACAGAAATATGCAGAAATGGTTAGAAAAAAATTGCTTATTGTAAATTTGTTGAAGCACATCATCATCTATTTATAGAAGTATATATCGAAGTAACTTATGAAAAAATACGATTCCAGAATTGGATTGTAGAAATGAATAGAAAAAATTTCGCTTCCGTTATCCATTCCGTAAGAAACGCAAGACAACACAACTGATCTTCTATAAGTGAATATACTTGAAATGTAAAGTAAGAAAAATGTTTACTACAAATATACAGAACTAGTACATAGCTCGTTTGTCAATAGTCAAGTTTATAAAGATGAAGCCACTTCGATTTTCTTTTTCGATGTTTCGTGTCAGTCATATTTCATATAAGAACCCACGAATAAGTTATTTAATTTGAAAATGATCTTTTTCTGTTTCCTAGCTGTTCGTTGAAGTGATGTGCGTGGGCGGAATGAAGAAGCTGGTCTTCAAATCGGCGAGAACCTGTTCCTGCTACCACTGCAAAAAGGAATAAAAACAAGACATGGGACCAGCCGAAAAGAACTGCAGTGAAGTGGAAAAATGCATGAATTGAACAAGTATTGCTTATGATATCACAGAAAAATGAAATTGCGAATGATAAATATGGAATGAAGTGCCAAATAAAGCATTTTATCTTTCCAACGTGATCTGTTTTCATTTTCAAGAATTCTTTGATATTTAATTTGAAGGAATTCAAAATTAATTACATGAGATATTATATTTTTATTAAAAAAAAAACAAAATTTTTAATCATCCAAATTGCTTATTATAATAAATGGAAGTGGTCTCTTTGAACTTTCTCGCATATTTTCTAATAAATGTACTGAAATATTAACTGTATGCTTTTGGCAACAAAATAGCTGTAAAAAAATGGCTATTAGAGTGCGATCTTTGGCGATTAGTCGTTGAGATTTAGTTGAAACACACGTATTAGAAAATTGAATATGCATTTTGGACGCCCTTTTTCTGACCAATTAAAATTTGATATTTTATATCAATCGTGATCACAATGTCATATGCGGAATTTCCCACATTTAATAAAACTTCTTTATTTTGAGCTAGGGGCACTTTAACCTGTTTTAAGGTGTATGTACACACTTGAAACTTCGAAAATCGTTCAAAATATCGAATATTTTTTTATTGCTTAATAGTGTTGTCTAATCCTTTAGCTTTCAAACGATACCAAGATGTTATCAATATTCAAAATATTTCTCGAGTTATAATTATTTTTCTTGGGGAGCTTTCATTAAAAACTCTAGTTACGGTGTTTTTAAAACTCATTTTATGAAGAATGTTATTTTCCCACTATTTTGCTTCATTCAAACAATCATAACTCAACAAGAAATGAACCAAATACAGTTATTTATATATCAAAATAATCTGTAAGAAATAGCGGATGTTTTGTGCCTCAATCAAAGTTATATTTATAGAAATAAATTTTTTATAGCTATTTGAAAGTTAAAATGACAGAAAAAATCTCGTTTTTTCTATTCATCGTTGATGAAAAAATTGTTTAAAAAAAACTATACATTTTTATAACTTGATTGAAGCAGACAACATGTAGATTAATATTAGGCATAATTTCCAATTAGAATTATGTGTCTGTGCAAATTAGAATTTAAGATATTATGTTTCAAAAAATAGACTAATGAGCTCATTAAATATTAATTAATTAATTAATTACTTAATAATTAGTGTAATATGGTTTTTTCTCACTGAAATGAGTTTAAACATATATTAATGACCTACTATGAAAAAACTGGACTTTTAAAGTTAAAATTTAAAAAAAAAATCTTCATGTGTGTACGTACACCTTAATAAACTTACAATATTCACTTTTGTATGCCGGCGTCCTGGCATAGGGGTAGCGCGTCTTCCCCGTGATCTGGGAGTCCCGGGTTCGAGTCCCGGTTTGGGCATGGTTGTTCTTCTGTTGTTCTATCTGTGAGATGTGTGAATGTACCCTCCTGTAAAAAGGGGTTGTGCAAGCGAATGAATGATGCGTGAGTGGCAAAGTCGTACTCTTGGCCCTAGTTGGCGCTGCTATAAAAAGTAAGAGACGTTCCTCCTCAGGCTTAAATCGCTGTCTTCGTAACAGCGGGCTTGTCAGTGGCAAGTGCCATAACAAACAAACAAACAAACTTTTGTATAGATGCACATTATTTCGTGGTTATACGAGATCCCTGTTTGAATTTAAAGGGCTTAAAAAGACATGAATAGTTAGCTGTACGCTGTTGACGATAAAAAAAAAAGCCCATTAGAGTGCAATCTTTGAAGATTAATCTCTGAGGTGCAGTTCATACACAAGTAGCAGAAAACTGAATATGCATTTGGACGCCCTTTTTCTGACCCATTAAAATTTGACACAGAACTGCCATTGTGGTTACAACGTCACATGCCATATTTTACAAACTTAAGTCAAACTTCTTTATTTCGCCGTTAGGGGCGCTGTAATCTATTTCAATATACTTATCATACTGACTCTAATATAGGTACACGTTATTTCCATGACTATACGAGATGCCAATTTGAATTTCAAGCGCTTAGAAGGACTGTTTAGTGCGAGATAATGGTTAAATACATACACAACGAATGAAGTTTTATACATTTAACTAGCAGAGTTTTCCCACCTATTTATCTGGGTGAATTTCCAGTATAATGAAGAATTTAAGGTAAATAAAAGAAAACAAATTAATAACCATGATTTTTGAATTGGAAAAAGAAATATAATTAATAACAATGACTACCTTATAGCAAATGAAATGAAATGAATGACAAACAATCTTTATTTAGAAAAGAAATGAATAAAAAACAATGTTTCTAAGTTTGAAAAAGAAACAAAATAAAAACCGGTTGACTTATTTAAATATAATTTTTATTAATTTTAATTACATTAAATAAAACTTAAAAAAATAAAATAATATTAAGAGAGAATAAACATTTAGCCTTCAATTGTCTATTAGAATACAAAAATCTAATATTTTAAAAATAACACAGAATTATTTATATATCACTCGCAGATATTCTATTCATTTTTCTTAGCTTTTTTTTTAACATTTTGTTCATCTCCTTTTTATTTTTATTTATTCACCTCATAATGTTTATCAATGGTAACTTCAGGAATTATTATCTCTTTGATTTTATAATCTGTTTGAGAATTCAAAATATTATCTACTAGCCACCTTTGACGACCAGCTCGTTTGCTGTGATTATTGGTTGTGTTTCTATTAAATCTCTGATGAATAACTTGATGCAGAAGATTTCTGCAAGGAAATATTTTAAAACATCAAATTATGAAAGAAATGAAATCTGTGTTATTTTAATAATTTTACACCTATTTTGTTTCATTGTACATAGGAAATCCATTTATGGAGTCTAATCCCATGATATCATAGCACGATTAAAAATATAATTGTCCCATTTATCTACCGATACTATACTTTAAATTTTCCTGTTCTTCATCTAAATTCCGTAGATATTAAATAGATTCCTTCTTCTTTAGCTTTCAACAATGGAAGAAAATCCAGCGATTAAATATTGAATGGAACAATGAAACCGTTTGAGTTTCAGGGCCATAATGTAATCCATTGTTGAACATCAGACAAAAAAAATTCTAAAAACTCCCAAAATTTTGAAACTTGTTTTTTTGAATTATACGACTATTAAATTTGTTTCGTTAAAAATTTAATAGCCGCGACTTAAAAATGAATGTATGATTTTTAAGTTTCGAAACGGTGTAAAAATCAATTTTGTTTCAATAATATTTTCGGGAATTATCACGGAGAAATGACAAAATTTTGCTTGAATTTTATATTATAATTATAATTAAAATTTGAAAAAAGAGTCTCTGTGAAACACCTGCTCCCATTTTCCAATGTTTATTTGCGGCAAATTTAATTTAACACACACACACACACACACACACACACACACACACACACACACACACACACACACACACACACACACACACACACACACACACACACACACACACACACACACACACACAATTCTGCAAAACAACAAGCACTGCACACACAAGTCTCTCAAAAATTAGTGTTATATATGAGTGTACTTTTAATGATTACAAAGAATTATTACTCATTTTTGATTTTTAATATGGTACTTGAAACAAATATTAAAAAATATTGAATTGCTCACAATTTAATTACAAGCAAATATACGTGCTTAGTATTCTGCTGAGACAGAATGAAGGCAATAATTAAAATATGCATATATTTACATTAATTTCAATATTTAATATTAAAATGAAATAGAATTTTGGAGCAGCAAAGCAAAATTACAATAGATTTTACGATGGACTTACTATAATCATGGTATAAGTCATTTTATAAAATCGTAAAATATTTTTCTTGTCTTTTCATAAATATGGCATGCAATTTCATACGTTAACATAAATGTCTCTTAGCATGATTTTTATGTCCTATAGTTGCAACACTCTCTAACAATGACAATACACCAACAGAGTGCAACTAATAATGCCAGTACGCCAACTTCCTCGCCAATCCAAAGTACGGCTCAGATTTATTTATTATTCGATGAAAAATACGACCTGGTTTTTCTTCAATATTCTTCTCGATGTATGTTTAATCACACCGTCTGGATTTTGCGAGAACTTTTCACAGCTGACAATCACGACATCTCAATTTTGTTCAAACGCATGAAAAGCGTGGGAGAAAGGAAGAATTAAGACGCATACGGAGTTTTCATGTTTTCTAAAAACGTGCTTGACGAAAAAATATAGGGCGGTTATAAAATAAATTTCCTTGAATTAAAAGTATCTGCAACCAAAACTAATGAATAGAATGAAATATTACTCCATAAGCCGAATACGTAATGTATTAAAAGATTAATTCCACATCTTATACATAGTAAAAAATGAAGAAATCCCGAAAGCGTCTGTATATTTGAAAGAGAAAAACTCGAGGAATACTTAACTGATATTGGAGATATTTGAACCAATTTGTATGACATTTATTGGGGTAGGTTTTAGTATATTGAAGTCATATAAAAATAAATAAAAATAGTTTTATAATTCCGATTTTAATTATTTTCCTACTACGATTTGCGCATACGTAGAACAGTATTATCTGTGCTTTGCATGTATCCCCACATGTGCGAAAACCATAAAATGCGCATGCGCAAATAGCAAGAGCTGTGGAATGCATATGCGATACATAAAAATAAATTTAGCGAGTTATTTTGTCTTTGAACGTATCATATGTTTCCCTTTTTAATAGTTTACATTTTTCTAAATGTGTGCTATAAAAATTGCTTTGCAGTTATTTTTAATTATTTCTAAATATTCAAAATAGGTCAAAAAACGATACTTGTATGTTATTTCCATGCCATTGGCAAATAATAGTTACGAAAGATCAATCTTTAGTGTGAATAAGCGTTTTTGCTGTATGTAGCATATGCTTTTTGTGGATTCTTTTGATGATTAATCACTGATATTCGATTAATACATAAGCATTCTAAAATCGAATATGCAAAATTTCGTCGTCTTTTTTTACAACGGATTAAAACCAGTATTTGATATAGAAATGAAATTTTAGATAAAATGATCACAGATAAAATTCATTTACGTAAGATTTTTAGTTTTTGAGATCATGTTGAATCTAGCATTATTATGAATGAAATATACTATATTTAGTGATTTTTTTGACGATTAATCGCTGACATTCAATTAATAAACGTACTAGAAAATCCAATTTATATTTTGGACGCCTTTTTTAACCAATTAATATCGAAATTCGATATGGAAGTAGAAATTTCGACACAAGATTCATTTATGTCGTTTTTAATTACATGCTTACATAATTATATGCTTGAGAACTGACATACAAATTGAAAGACCTTCAATTGTTTAATATATTTGGTTTAAAATAAGACAAACATTTACATTTAAGGTGCTAAAACTGTATACCAAATTTCATTTACCTAAGTTGTTATGTTTTTGAATTATCGCGCTTGCATGCATGTAAAATTACAAGTAAATAGACTGTCAACCCTTTGAAAGACTTGGTTCAAAATTTGATATGGTAAAAATGTGTAACATATGTTATTAATACAGCTTTTTACATTTTAAAATTATATTCACTTGTATTTGAACAGACAGACTTATATATGTCATCTGCAATGGATTTTATTAAAGATAAGTATCTACAAATTTGGTGCAATAACCATACAGCCAATTTCATCTGCCAACTCAAAATGTTTTTGAGTTATGCTTATAGAAAGAGCAAACATAATTCCCAAAATGTGTTTTTTGAATTATTTCAGAAAGTACTAAAATATGGAAAATAGTCAAAATTTTGAATTTTTTGAAGATAATAATTTTTTTTTCATTGTATTTGAAATTTTAAATTTTTTGAAAATTATAATTCTTTTTTTTTGTATTCTTTCGTGTACATTCTAGGAAGTAGAAAAAAAATTGCCTGTGCAATAATTTATACATTAATGTAAACACACTGAACATCTAAAACTAATATTTATTAATAAAAGAATATTTTTCGTGAGTTTTTTTTCACAGCATGCCATATTTTTATATGAGCACATTTTAACACTTGAACTTTGATTTATTTTTTCATAATCCATTTTATGTGCATTTTTTGTAGTTATTGATGTCATTGCTCCAACGTTGCTGAAATTTATCGTATCAGTAACACGAGTCTTTATTTTTTATTTGTTTTGTTTCCATTTCTTTTCGCAAGAGGGTTTTCTTTGAGAAATTTATTCACCTCCTAATAATTATCCCCTGACGGTTTGATTTCGTTTATTTATTTTAACTGTTGAAATCTCGAAACAAGAGAAGGTTGGTCATGGTCAAACTACATTTAGTTTGGGGACAAAGTAAAAATAGTACATTTAATAAAACCAGTCTTTAAACAAAATTTTATTAATAAAAAATATAACCTTTTAACTTGTTATTATCATTGTTTATATAAAATGGCGCAATCGAATTATTCTCAAATTTCCTACCAGATAGCGTTTTCACTAGAATTAAAATTTAATTCAGCAAATTGGTTTATGATTAAATGAATCAATTAAGTAAATTGTTAGCTGGAATTTATTTATTGATATTTAAGTTTTAGACATATTAAAATAGTGCAATGCCCTCAAGAATATGCAAAAATACAAAAATTACACTTGCAAATCAAACACAAAATGACAAATCTGCAACAAAATTTTACATTTAAAAATATGAAACAAATCAAGTTAAGTAAATGTGCATTATAAGGAATTAATTAAAAGCAGTTTTTAAAATACAATTTCTTTAACAGACTAGAAAGCGTATAATGTCCGATTTCTTCAATTCATAATTCATCATTATAAATATTATAAATTGTTTAAATCAATTACTTTTTTCCATTTCTGTCCAATTCTGATGGCGCCAATGTTATAGAATCAAATTTTAATTACATTTAGTGACTAATTGAGAATCGAATTACATATTATATTTAATATTCGATTAAAATATGAAAATTTTTTATTAATATGTAGAATATATATGCACAAGTTTCATTTTTAGAATGGAACGAATCAACTTTAATAAAAATCTGTAAAAGTTTCTATTTTGTTCTAATATATACAGAAATAGTCTTACCAGACTCATTTATCCCTAAATCAACAATTTTGATATACCAAATTTCAGCTGTCTTGCTCAAACATTTTCGAATTATTGCATTCATAAACAAAAGGACAATCGTTGCTTTGACGAATTATGATCATATTTAGAGTTTTGATTCCGGTTTTTAATTTTGATATGAAAATTTTTTAACGATTGCATACTTTCTTTTTCAAATATTTCTTATATGAGAAAGGCGCGGGGGGGGGGGGGAGAAGGAATTCTGAGCTTCCTAAATTCGACCTCGGTATGTTGATAAATCATTGTTTTTGAGTCTGAGAAAAAAAAATTCTCTCAAATATGGAAGAACTCAGATAAATGTGACATGTTGTCTTTCTTTTCCTCAAATTAAAGCAGAAATGAAACAAGTGAAAATACAGGAGTAAAATTACTTATTAATCTTTCAATCCATACTTATCAAACTAAACAAGAATACTTTTGGTTTCCAGACAGGAAGATACACTAAAGATCTTCAAAGCTGTTCCTAATCTAAATTATTTCCTGCTCAATAATTGAATGGGATGTAATTCAAAGATCAATAACAGAAATCACTTTTCTCAGACTACCTATATACATCTATTCCTGTACTTGAGAATGCCTTTTCTTCTAGTGAATTGGATCCGATGAGCTAGCATTTCGGCATCGGCAGATAGTGTTTTCAGTGCGGACAAAAAAATTTGTTCTAACTAAATCATTTTTTTTCAAAGAATATAAAAATACGGACCAATTTACAATACAATCCAACCAGGGTTTTGTTTACTTTAGTTATACTAACGTCCCTTTTAAAGCAACACTAAGGCTATTTTTGGGACGGACCTCGTAATTTTGAACAGCGGTCAGATAGGTCGCTACCTGAATTGGCACCTTCCTCCCCAAATTTCTACACCACACCAATGGTAGGACGTTTGGCCCTGAGGGATATAACATGCACCAGGTCCGGTTTCACAACGGTTTTTTGGGGGGAACCTGAAACCCTCCGGTTCCAAAGCCTTATCCCCAGGCCACCGCAACCCTTATTCAACCAGGAACATTTATTGAAACAAACACAAAGAATAAAAAGTCAAAATTTTCTATCCCTTGGTTTATCTCGGCTGGTATAGGAAGAGGTCGCAGTGGTCTGGTGGTGCGGTCTCGTCTTCGGGACCGGAGGGTACCAGGTTCAAGACCTGGTTAGACCGAAGAACCTTCGTGTAAGCTGGTCTGGTGTACGTTAAATCCGTCGGGATCAAATTTCCTCCAGCTGGTATGTTGTTGTGTGGAAGTTTGGACAGCAAATACCAGTTCAGGTGTCGTCCTCGTCATCTGACCGTAGTTCAAAATTACGAGGTCCGTCCCAAATTAGACCTAGTGTTGCTTTAAAATGCGACGTTAATCTAACTAGTATAGTCTAGTCTGTCTGGTGTAGGAAATCCGATTGATTTAGATAAAAGCATACAAAGGCATTTTGAGAAACCAAAGTTAAGAGATCTGTTTGTTCGTGTTCACATTATGAATGTTAAATGATTAACTACACAATAAAATTCGAATCTACGATACATAATATAATTGTTCTTTGCAAAGATTAGAACAATTCTTTTGTTATTACAATTTATCATTATTCTAATATTTTTTTAAATTTCATAATTTAAAAGTTTATTTTTTTAGCTCTTAGATTTATTTAATTACATTTTTTTATTTAAATTTGTTAATTCGATTCGATATATTACTATTATCGATATATTATATATATATATTGAATCAATAAATATTTTAAAATTTAAATACATTTGTTTCCTCTATTATCTGGGAAATAGAATAAATCCAATAAAAATTATATCAACCGAAACTATATTACATTTTTTTCAATTTTTAATATACATTGTTAATTTTCCACACATTATTTAACAGATTAGTTTTTATAATTTAGTTAAAATTTTCTGCCTCTTGTCATCAAAAAAATTACTTTTGTCTACAATAATAGAATACTATAATGGAATACATTTAGTATTAAGTTCGCCGACTTTATGTCTGATTTTTTCAGATCATATTTTTAATATATATGGGCTTTTAAATGGAAATAAAAAAAACCCTTTTATACGACGATTGAATTTCACTTTCGAATTACATAATAACAACTAAAATCTGAGCGATAGCGGCTTATTTTATTCAAAACTTTTGTTAAAAATATGAGAGACCCATTCACAATTTAAGATATTTGATGACTCACGTATGTTCAATGCATAATACAGAAATTGCAATGCATAACATGTTTACATGGCATGCGCAGCTGTATTATCTTGGGAATGTGACATCATATGAATTGAATTTAATAACATCTGTAATTCGTTTCTCGTGGGATTATGAAAGTCAGAAAATAACAGGAATCTAGTTGTCTTATTGAAAGGTTATTTCAGCCGTATTTGTAGAAATTCAGGTATTATACACCGTCAGGCAATATTTCAGACTTAGTTTAGGAAGGCTAGCTTCGTGTCATTGAGATAATATCAATTTACCAGAATGTTCTAGTTTATTTAACGAAGATCTTGATTTTGACTAACATATAATGATTGAAAATTTGAATAAGTGTTATAATACAATGTATTTTTTTTACAAATTTTGAAATAGTATAAAATGCAGAATACTGTACAACTAGCCACATTTGACTATGTAATGGATAGTCATGAAAAATTGGTTTTGTATAATTTCAATTAAACCTCTTGTCCATTACTTGATGCTCAAGAATCTCTGAAAAGTACTTCAAGCATCAAATTATAATAGGTATTAAAGTCGTGTTTTTTTAATAACCTTACAAAGATTCTGTATTGTGTATAGATGGATTTAAAAAAATCTATTTAAGTTCTATCTCATATCATTGTTAAAATATAACTGTTCAGGTAATTAGTCTTTTAATTGCTCGTCTTTTTTAAATAATACAGTTTCATTTTTCTGATTCGTCATACAAATTGAGGATATAATAAATATTATCTTCCTTATTTAGCTTTCAATAGCGGAAGAAAATGAAACGAATAAATACTTGTTGAAACGATGAAAAGCTTTGACTTTTATTGGAACTATGAAATCTAGTAAAAAATAGGTGCAAAAATATTTTTATAAAACAATTTGCCAAAATTCAGAAATATTTTACACAACGAGTAATTTGATATCATCAAAATACCAATTTTTAAAAATTTTAAATTATGCAAAAAATAAGTTGTACAGTTAAATTTTTGGAAATTAAAATCTTGCTTAATTAATTGAAATTTTAAATTTAATTTCAAGAAATTCACTTTTTAAGTGCGTATTCTCATCCTCCAAAATACATTTCAGCCGAATTTTGTTGTTCTTCAGTCAAACACACACACACACACACACACACACACACACACACACACACACACACACACACACACACACACACACACACACACACACACACACACACACACACACACACACACACACACACAAAAGAAATCTCAGTAAATTCAAATTCTTAAATGCCACACTTTCATCAAATTGATGAGGACGAATTAATTTTTAAAAATTTTAATTCGAACGTTCTTTTATGTATCTTTACACAAAAGGTTAGTCAAACTTCAAATGCCGGAGTCTTAATTATCATCTGTTTTTTCATTATGATTTAGACATGTAATTGTAGATTGCTAAATGAAGAAATGAGAATTTTTTTCAGAAATGATTGCAAAATCATTTGGTATGGCTTATGAGTTTATAACAGTAATAATCCATGCAAACATTCGCCTACCCGAAGAAAGTTAACGTATCTTTAAGTCTTATATCACGAATGGCACTTCGCATTCGTCCTACTTAAGGGATTATGACAATACACATATGGATGAAAGAGGCATGGGCCACCGTGATTCAGGAAAGCACGTGAGGTGTTATGCTTCTTTTCTTGAAGCAGCTTTGCAAGGCGTGAAAGATTTAATCTTTTTTTTACACAATTAATTTGGAATTATGCGCCTTGGGAATATACTGTTCAAACAGAAAGGCGCCGCAAGACCCAAGGTCCAGGCTCTCGTTTCTGCTGTGAAAACAAAGAAATCGAGAAGCCCCAAACCGCAGATCAATGTCTTCGATGATATCAGACAAACAGTGGCAGGTGGTCTTAGTTTTTTACATCGACTGTGGGGTTTAAAAAGACCAAAGATTCGTTCAACTTCACCACATCTGTCGAATCAGCAACCTGTTGAGTACTTCGCTCGTTCTAGCAATCTAATCTTCCAAGATGAAACTTTTCGCCTACATCGTTGCCGCAGCAATGGCTCTCTTGCTTCTCATGACACCTAATGGTAAGAATTATTTTTCATCTTCTGCTCTTAGTTTTTATGTTTGAAAGATTGTATAGGATTCTTACAAGCTTGATAGGAAGAATCCTTTAAAAATTCCCATTCTTTTTCTTTTCGTGCATAATGTTTTATTTATTTTAACTTGCAATGGAAAATTGCGAGCTCAAATATGACCAAAACTTATAAATAGAGGTTTTTCCCCCGTATTACTTTTCATAACTGTATGAAATTAAGAATATTTTATTCATATTGTTTTATTTCTTTTAACTTGTAATGAAAAATTCTGAGCTCAGATATGATCAAAACTTTCAAACAGAGCTTTTCTTCCTGTTTTACTTATCATAACTTTATGATATTATGAATACTTTATTCATATTGTTGCATTCCTTTTAACGTGTAACAAATATGACCAAAAACATAAATAGAGCATTAATATCATACATTTATCATAACTGTATGATATTACGAATATTTTATTCCTATTGTTTTATTGCTTTTAACTTGTAATGGAAAATTCCGAGCTCAAATATGATCAAGACTTACAAATAGAGCTTTTTGCGCCGTTTTACTTATAATAACTGTAAGCTATTATGAATACTTTAAGGCGTAACGTGAATTATGCTCTGGAAATCGCCTATTTTTGTTTCACGTATTTCTCCCCCCCTTCCTCTCCCATAATGTTTTTTGAAAAGGCATGAACTCATCGTTATAAAGAAAAGGGGAAAAGGCCTCATTACATGGGCCAGAAATACTCTCCTTTGATCATTACTTTTTTCGAACAATAAGTGAAGGCAACATATACTGGCACAATTTTAATTTGAACATTGCTTTTTTGCTTTTTTAAAATAATAAATAATCTGATAATGATAATAAAATATTACCCACGTATAAGAAAGAAACCTTCGAAAAGTTCAGTAAAATTTACTGCTTCACGAAGATTTTGAAAAAAAAGTGCAAAATCTGTTAAGAAATTGTAGAAATACGTCCAAATTTTGAAATGGATGCATTATTTGGAAAAGAAATCTTAGAAACAGATTGAATAGATAGCTCTATAATTTTAGAAACAAATTGTATTCTCTCTCATTCAGTTCTATTTGATAATGTTTAATTTATTATTATCAGATACATTTATATTGACACAAAATGCAGAATATTCATCCCAATATACGATAAAATGCAGATTATATTCGATATTCCGTTCGATGTTATGCATATCATTATGTAACATATCGAAATTGAGTCTATTAATATAGGAATTAGTATGTATTAAAAACTATGATGCATATAAATCAGAAAAGCAATTACATATAAATAAATAATTCTAATACTGTAAAAATGAGACATAAAGATAAATCAAATAAATATATTCCTTTATAAAGCAAACAGAAATAATTAACAGATATATAAATTTTAAATAAAAGACTCTTTCTCTAGTTAACATTCTTTTATATATATTTTTTTGCTTCCAATTCAAGATTGATTAATTTACTTCTACTTTTTTACCTTAAAAGAAAAACAACAATGCAAACATGCACACACATAAAAAGAAAATCATTCTAAATCTTAACATAAATATTTTGCAAGAATTCAGAAATATATCCAAGAAATAATAAATATATCCAATTATAAAAAGAAAAAAAAAACGAAAATTGTATAGAAACTTTTCATTTTATATTATGGAGAATTTTGAGATTATTTCCTACCTATGTTAATTGACTATTTTTTTTTCTTATTCCAATTGTTAAAAGACTTTAAAAAATTATTTTAATCTATGAAGATCTGGGGCAATATAGGTGAAAATGCATGTTGTGCTAAAAAATCAAAATTCACTGACAAATTATAAATATTTTGGACCAAAACTTGTTTCTCACTTTTTTCATAAATTTATTTATTTAGTATGCTATTATTAAATTAGTCGACTGATAAATAATTTTGTATGCTATTATTAAATTTCTTGAATGTAAAGCTAACTATTTTTTGTTCTCTTTTTAGCCATGGCTCAAGACAGTAAGTTTTTATGCAACAAATATTCTTTTTAACAAATGATTTAGCAATATTTAAATGAATAAAATTTGTTTTTTTTAATTTTTAACTTAATAAATTAATTTATTTAAATAAATTATTCATAAATTTCTTTATATTGTTAACTTTACTAATGCAATTATTTTCTTTTACAGGCACTACAGGAGCAGGTAGATTTGTGCTCTTATTTAATTTATTAATCCTTTAGTATACTTTTTAAAAATAAATTTTATTGGTAAATTCTTGATGAAAATTTAGGAAATAAGTATATAAGTTCATGTCAAATTTTTTCTGATCAAATAAAATACTCTTATCATTACAATGATTAAAATAAAAAAGATTATTATTATTATAAAATGGTACTTGGTTCTTAATATCTATTCATTTGATACAGCTTTTTTCAACAACTGTATATTTATATAAAAATTAATATTTATTAATAATATTAATCTTTCAAATAATTAAAATATAACGATGGAACTCCTGAAGTATAAAGTCTTTAGCCAATCAGGACATGCAATATCTATCAATGTTTAGATACCATTTTGCAGCGCATTAAGAAAATGTAATATCTAATGATATGTTATAAATCACAAAGATATAATTCACAAAAATATATCACTTCAACTATTTGCAATTCTGCTACTTTGCAGACGATAGAAAAGTACCTGTAATCAGCAGACGAAAATTTTAATCCATCTTCCATGGTTCAAGGAAAAAAAAATCTGAATTTGATATCCAAACGATAATTTTTCAAACGATAAAATTCTTCTATTTCCAATTAATTAAATTGAAGCATATTTTTTTTGTAAAAATATATTTATTTTTGGTTATGTGCAATTTTTTAAAAATAATTTTATTATTAAATGCATTATAAATATATCTTGAATTCATCTACCAATGTTGGATATTTTTATATAGTGAGAAATAATTATTTGATGAGGATTTTTTTTCATCTGTCATATAGCGATTTTTGATGGTTTTTTGTGAAAATTTATATCAAGCACATTTCTATCTGTTGTGCAATCACCATTTAATATTCTTAACTCGTATTTACTTCCAATTTAATATCAGTATAATGTAGTCATATAAAATCTTTGAGTTATGCTTCTTGGATTTCTTACCATTTATTTCGTACTGTTTCTTTTAAAGTCTAAAGTTATGAATTTTCCTGTATTTAGAATTATTATTCTTATAATGCATATATTTAAATTATTAATTAAGAGATTCTATATTGATAAATTTTATATTTAATTTTTAATTTCAGAATACAATTCATTCGAAAATTTATAGAGTATTTCTTTACGATTTCCTTTTTACTGATGGCCATAATAGAAAATATTCCTAATTTTTTTTAAATTATTATTTTCAAGAATTTAAGACTTGTCTTTGATTGATATCAATAAATACTAAATATAATTATTAACTTACTAGTAATAATTGCATAGGATAAATATCAGAAATCTATACCTTTTTTCTCTGACTTCTATTATAAAATGTGCTGGGAAAAAATTCTTACTTCAGAACTACTTCAAAGGTTGTTTACCATTCATGATTGATAAACGTCAATAAGAACTTTATTTATATGTTATTAATTAACAGACAGATAATAATTACTGATTCTTATAATTTTTTTAATTAATAATACAGTAATATTTTATGTATTTGATGTAAAGATTTCATAAGTGAGATTGAAAATTATTAAAGGTAATTTGATGCAGATTCATTAATGCATAAAAAATTAATTTGATTCTCATTTTAGGAGGTAGTACACCTTCTGGAACCACAGGTAAATTACTTTATCATTTCCATTAAAATAACTAAAAAACAAATTCAATGAAATATTTTTAGAAATGTTATATATTTTAATGGCACTTAAGTGTTTGAAAATCCAATATAAGAGGTTTTTCATTCAGTTTACAATTCTACGAAAATTGTTTGATTAATCTATTCAGATATTAAATTTATTACTGTTAAAAAATTGGTGAGAAATACTTTAAATATTTGAACATTTTATATATCGAAAAAAATTTAATTTATTCAGATGATATTTTATGATTATTTTGTTTCATAGTGCCTTTATCTCTTGTGAAAGATTTGTTTCAGTTTTTGAAAAAAAATCTTTTGTGTATTTAGTTTAAGCTGTATTCTAATAAAAATAAATACTATATGAAATAATTCAAATACTAATAAAAATTTCTTCCTTAGCTTCATAATGTAAGTATATGAATCAATTTGTTTAGTGTGCACATTCTAATTAATAAAGGAATTTTTCTTTAACACAACATAAAAGGATCAAAACTTTTCTAATCTTCAAAAGCGAAAAAAATAGTTTTGTTTTTTACGCCAGTGATATAGTAGATCATTTGTAAAATTGATATTGAAATACATAAACATATAAATATTTTTTTTTTTTTTGCTTTCAAGCTGAATTTTTTAATTCCATCTTCTAGTTTAACTTGTTTCACATAATCAATCAGATATATGATAATATTTTACATTTTATTTCGCTTTGGATTTCATTAAAAATGGATAAATAAGTTTTATAAGCCTTGTAATAAAATTTCTGAAAATTAAAAAAAAAATTAACAATACAAAGAATTGGTTCCTGGAACTGCAATGTATAAATGCACTGTCATCACAAGAAAAATGCATGAATGACTTATTATTTTTGTAATTTTTATTCAGTTCTTAATAAATGATAAAAATATTCATTAGGTCCCTTATATTAAAAAATAGAATTCATGTGTCAGAAAAAATGATTCATAAAAATTCTATGCTCTGTTAAAGTGTCTTATAAAAGAAATGAATTTTCCCAAAAATTACAAAATAAATAAAATTGATAAATCACTAAAATTGCTTAAAATTTCTAATTTTTTTTTAAAAAAAGCTCAATTTTTTTACTTTTTAATGTTTAGAATTTAAAACGAAATGCAAATCATCATTTTCAGAGTATTTTCATCATATATAAGATGCATTCTATCGAATGTAATGCAAAAATAGTTAGAATCACTATGCATTTTTTTTTGTATTTTTAAAAATATTCCAATGAATCTAATCTAAGAATAGTTAAAAACATCGAATCGCATTTTTCGTGTTTTCCATATACTTTCTAAAAGATTTTAAGGCATTTAATACGAAAACAGTAAAAATATCTGCTTCAGGGTGTTATTGTATGTTTCCATTATACGTTCTTAAACATTCTAAGGAAAGTAATTCAAAAATAATTAGAATCGTCGTATTATAGGATCTTGGTGTGTCTTTATTATACGTTCTTAAACATTCTAAGGAAAGTAATTCAAAAATAATTAGAATCGTCGTATTATAGGATCTTGGTGTGTCTTTATTATACGTTCTTAAACATTCTAAGGAGAGTAATTCAAAAATAATTAGAATCGTCGTATTATAGGATCTTGGTGTGTCTTTATTATACGTTCTTAAACATTCTAAGGAAAGTAATTCAAAAATAATTAGAATCGTCGTATTATAGGATCTTGGTGTGTCTTTATTATACGTTCTTAAACATTCTAAGGAAAGTAATTCAAAAATAATTAGAATCGTCGTATTATAGGATCTTGGTGTGTCTTTATTATACGTTCTTAAACATTCTAAGGAGAGTAATTCAAAAATAATTAGAATCGTCGTATTATAGGATCTTGGTGTGTCTTTATTATACGTTCTTAAACATTCTAAGGAAAGTAATTCAAAAATAATTAGAATCGTCGTATTATAGGATCTTGGTGTGTCTTTATTATACTTTCTTAAACATTTTAATGAAAATTATTAAGAAAATAAATTCATTGTAGTTTTATATTTCTATTATACTTTCTAATGATTGTACATTATACTCTCTTTAACATTCTAATGGATGTTCATTATGCTTTTTTAAACATTCTAATGAATGTTCATTATTATTTTTTAAATCATTCTAATAAATGTAATTCATAACCTAATCGCTGCAACAAAGAATAGTTGTGTGTTTTCCTTATATCCTATTAAATAGTTTAATAAATGTATTTAAAGAATATTTGTAATCATTTTATATCAAAATTGTCGAATTTTCATTGTACTTTTAAAAATATTCTAATGAAAGTAATTCAAAAACTATTTGAGTCGCTGTAGCTTTTCATTATATTTTTGAATCATTTTCTAAATGTCATTAGAATTGTTGCGTGTTTTCATTGCACTTACTTAAGCATTCTAATGAAGACAATTGAAAAATGAATAGAATCCTTTTTATTAACAAACTTTGTATTAGGATTTCATCCTGAACTGATAAATTGATTATACAGGCCAGTCTAAAACCATAAAATATATTTTATTTATTTAAATCATGCAATTGATGTTGTAATGAAATCTTTTTCAGCTGCACGAGATGCTTCGGAATGAACCATTTTTCAGCCGAAGGAACGATTTTGGACCTGGAATTTCGGTGGCGTTGATTCTTTTCTTCAAAGATTCTTTCTGCTGTTTTTGAAGAAGAATTTTTCTACTTCATGAAACTTCACATTTCTTCTCAATAAAATCTCTTCTTTTAAATTTCCGTGTCTCGTTTTTTTATTGATGTCTCAGCAGTTTTTAGTTTCTCGTAGATGTAATATAAAGAAAATATAATAATCGCCAAAAAAAAAAAAAAAAAAAATCGAACACTCATCTCCACATCTTAGTGCTTCAAGAGTTCGAAAAACACATTTTTGAAAAAATGTCCGTCTGTTTGCTTGTCTGTGACAAAGAAAACTCAAAAACAATTTGAGCTAGACGATTGGAATTTAGTATACGGTCTTTGCACCAAATTTGCAGATATCTATAAAATTTTGTGTAAAATCTACTCAGAGAAAGCCAGTCTATCCGGCTGTTCGAATATAAGTTAACGCTATAACTACAAAACGAAGAGAGCTAAACAGATAAAATTCAATACACAGATTTAACAGCTATAATGCAGAAACCTGTCGAATTTTATGCCAAATCTAACTCCAACACTAACTACTTAAATCTACTAACTTAAAATCTGTAAAGTGTATTTTGTAATTCGACTTTATAGAAAATACGAAGGATGTTTTTTTATTGCATTTAATAAAATCTACAACTACATTTTATAATTAATTTTCATAAAATTCATTTAAATATTCGAAAAAAAAATGAGTAACGAAGATATTATATTCTTACATCGGCAAATACTGTTTATTGTGAGGATATCAGGAGATCACACAAATGTAATTTCACTGTCAGAGACAACTTAAGTAGGCAGAGAATTTTGGACAAAAACAGAATTTGCAAGTGATCAGTCATTTTCGCTTTGAATATAAAAATTCATACTTTGACTTAATATTAATATTCATTCTCTGAAGTTGAATTCTTTTGGGCGATTTTTCGCCTAATATAATTCCGATAATTTTTCTTGCAACTCTAAAAATCGTTTGATATCACATCTTGCATATATTTATGATGGCTGACTTTTTGCCAGATTTGAGAGGTTTGGCACAATTTTGCTGTGCTTGATGAAACTAATCTTATGCCAGGTGAAAATTTATTTTAATGTACTTCTTATTTCCACTATGGTAACCCAAACGAGCAATAGTTTTTCAGACAACCATGTTATTGATTTGTGTGCTAATTTGTTTCCTTGTTGAATTATTCGCAACATCAGAGATTTTGAATTGTTGGCGTCCTTGGCGATTTGAACGGGTGCACTAAAGTAGATTTTAACCTTAAATACTCTCAATTTCATTACGCAAAGAAGCCACTAATTGCAAAGTAAGTATATATTTGATTAAATGTGAGGTATTATTTTTATTACTAAGATTGATTTATATATTTAAGTGCGTGTTTATAATTTATACAAGTTAGCATAAATAGTAAATATCTGGATAAACCGAGTTTCGTTCGCCAGGTTTTTTTTAAATCCTGTTTTTTTCGGAGAAAATATTTAGATACGAATCACATACTGATTATATAGGAATATTTTTCAATCTTACCTACATATGAACTGGTTATTTAAATAAAAAAAATCATGAATGCACTTAGTCTGACATGTTATTCGAAGCAATATGCTTTATTACAGTATTCATTTTGCAGTTTATCGAGCATTATTTATATTTTTGAACTTACACTCAGTTTTAACAAGGTGAAATCGGGTCTCAGATGGCGCTATAGGGAATTGTCAACAAGAGAACAGATAGAAAACGGATCTAATAGTTAGTCATGAATAATGTTTTTTTAAAATATAAAATCGCGTTCTTACAGGAACGACACCTATAAAAATATTGTTACGAATCCTTGCGTAACAATAATTTAATGTGGCTTCCCAGCACAGTGGGTTCCATAAGAGATCCCAGAGCTTGGCGACAAACTTGGCGACCATTTGGCAACTTGATGACGACTTTGGTGCCAAAATAGATTATACCCGAAACATCGGAGGATTTTCCCGATCCGTCCAGTAGGAACGGAGATACGCCTCGAACGTTCCTGATTGGTTGAGAGGCTTCTAGCCCCACCTCCTAAGACATATAAAAGGAGCTGCAGCTGCCGGGGAGTGACGCTGAAGTGAGTCGTGAACCGGGGGTGAATTGAGAAGTCGTGAACCAGTGGTGGGCCAGTGGAGTCGAAGAGTAGTCGGGATCGATGGTAAAGAAAGCCTTCAAGAGATAAGCGGAGCAGCGACGGAGTGAAGCTAGTGCTGAACTAAGCTGTGCGCTACAGTTTGCAGTAGAGTCTGTTGTATGCTGCACGTCTCGGCTGAAGATAATCGTCTTCTGTGCTGTATATAGTTGTCGTCTTTGTGCTGTCCTGTGTGACTTCGTGTAAATAAACGTCGTTGTTTTATTTTCTACTGCCGCCTGGTGATTGAGCTTTCTTCACACCATATAACCCCCACTATCCAAACGAACCCGGAAATTTCGTAACAATATTAAATATAAATTCGGACACACGCGTCATTAATGCTATTCTGACCACTATGGGGCACTCCCCACTCTTCGAAGTGGGATATACTTATTCTAAATAGTTATAATTTTTTTTGCTTAAAATCTCGTTTTTTTCACGAAATACACCTATACAGATAAATTAAAAAGCAAAGCCTTATCTAAATATAAAATTTGATCCAAATCATTAGATCCGTTTCCGAGATACACTAAATAAACTTATATATATACAAGAATTGCTCGTTGAAAGTTACAAGATGTAGTCTAGGATTCTGTGTCTAAAAATTGTGACAACAGAAGTAATATGATTTGAACAGGAAATTTTATAAATACAACTCTGTAAAGTTGCTTGATAAAAGGGAGAAAACTCCACAGCCATCATCAATATTTCAAAAAGGATGTATTCTCTCAAAGTGGTGCACCCCCTTTTAAATTTTTTAACGAAAGGGAGGGAGAGAGCTTTCTTGTATTTTGTGTAATGTTCTTTAGAGTAGGCCCAAAGGGGAATAAGTTCATTCAAGGTATACGGAAGTCAAGATTTGCCGAGAAGAAAATGTCATAAATCATTTTATGAATCTAGACATAAACTACTTTTAAAGGTTGTCGATAGCTTTCAGATATAAGTATCCACATGGAAAATGTATTTCAAGTTAAATAAACAACAAAAAAATGTCTTTAAATCTATTTGATGACTTAACGTATTTGAGTTTGGCCTTTTGCTTATGTGGAACATCGAAGGTATATCAATAACAAAATATTATCTTACTTGAAGTTCATTTTAGGTAGCCGACTACGTTCGAAGCAATATTTTTGAAAAATTGGATATTTTAAAAACTATTTATGGATTTTAGATGTATTGTCAATTATAAACACTATATATACAAAAAAATTATTTGGAAATATAATATATTTTGAGAAATAAGAAAATGTGTAGTAAATTTTAATGAAATTTAACCAAAACGGTTAACACTCTATACGAAATTGTAATGCAGCTATCCTATTTTTCTTTGTACACAAGTTATAGAATATAATGATGAATGAAATGAACCAAAATCTAAGAAACATTTTGAGATGCAAAGAAATTATGGGTAAAAATGTACGTATATATACATTTTTTCCATACATTTACAACTTAATTTTTCTAAAAACGCCTATAAATAAAAAAGTATTTCACCAACAATAAAACTTTTGGTTCATTTCATTGCCCACAGTATTTAAAACACACGCTGAAATTTTTATGTAAATACCTCTATTAGTTTTTGAGATATCATGTTAACGGTGGAAAATTTTTATAAAAATTAAAGTTTAAGAAAATGGAAGTTAAAAAAATATTTTAGCTAAAAAATTGTTTAAAATTATCCTGGATGATAGATCAGACCTTCCTTTTCCTAGAAAATACTATTTTGGAAAGAAGAAAGCCTGAACTACAAGAAATAATAATAAAAGAAGAATTCGCCAATGTGGTCGAAAGCAGTGTTTTTAACGTAGTCGGACCACTTAGGCAACACGATAATTTATAATTTTTTTTTGTTGATGTTTTCAATTATATTTCATGGAATTTTACGTAAAACAATCCTCTATAGCTATCCCTGACAAAATATTGTGAATTATTTCTAAACTTTCGTAAAACTTCAGTTGTTAAAAATTTTGAGTTTTTTTTAAATATACTGATTTTGCAACAAATTTTTCCAGGTAACTATTACATACTATTTAAAATTTGCTATATATTACTTCCTGCTAATGACATTTAATTTTTTTAAATTATGAAATAAGCAAAAAAAAAAAAAAAAAAAAAATCAGAAAAACGCATTAATTTTTGATTTCTAGCCTTTTTAAAAAACTATTACACATCTTTAAACTAATACATTAAAAAGTTTAATGAAAAGCGTATTTTAGAGCATTCACAAAAAATCATATACCTACTTCAATTTAAAAAAAATCCCTCAAGATTTCGAAAAATAATATATAAGCAAAAAAACAAAACAAAGCAAAATGAAACTATAACTTATCTATTTTTTTTATTTGTTTGAGATGGCCATTAACATTGTAGTTCTTGTTTTTTTTTTGTCACAACGTTCCACTAATTTTGCTATTTCAGATAAAGAAATAGTTTTGCGCGCTCTTTTAAATCTTTCAAAAACATCGTATATCGGATGAAACAGCAGCCATTTTTAGGGCCTTAGTCCGCCTTTTCATTGCTGATAATTCCAACATTAGTAAACCAGCAAACGTTTTTTTTTTTTTTTTTGCATTAATTGAGGACTTCTCCTAAATGAGCATTTTTCAGATTTTTAATTAAGTGAGGCAGCATAAGTTAATTAGAAATTAGAGAAATGCTCATCTAGGAGAAGTCCTCGAATAATGCCAACTTCCAAATATACATTTATGAGCAATGATTTAGTGAATGTTACCTAACAAGTCTTTGCATTTTGTATGTGTACAGACTGACTTATTTTTATAACAATTGCTGTTATCGATCGATCACATTTATTGCAAATTGAATTTAATAGGTAATATATTGTTACGAAATTTCCGGGTTCGTTTGGATAGTGGGAGTTATATGGTGTGGAGAACACTCAATCAGCAGGCGGCAGTAGAAAATGAAACAACGACATTTATTTACACGAAGACACACAGGACAGCACAAAGACGACAACTATATACAGCACAGAAGACGATTATCTTCAGCCGAGACGTGCAGCATACAACAGCATACACAGCAGCATATAAAACAGCATAAACAGCAGCATACAACAAATCTCTACTGTAGACAGTAGGGCACAGCTTAGTTCAACACTAGCTTCACTCCTTCGCTGCTCCGCTTATCCCTGGAAGACCAGTTGTTCACCGTCGACTCCACTGGTTCACGACGACCCGGCAGCTGCGGCTGCTTCCTTTTACAGGTCTCAGGAGGGCGGGGCCAGAAGCCTCTCAACCAATCAGGAACGTTCGAGGCGTATCTCGGTTCCTACTGGACGGATCGGGAAAATTCTCGATGTTTCGGGTATAATCCATTTTGGCGCCAAATTCGCCAAATTCGTCGTTAAGTCGCCAAATGGTCGCCAAGTTTGTCGCCAAGCTCCGGGACCTCCAACGCGACACCGGACTCCGTCCAATACAGATGACTGTAAAACATTCTTCCCGATGGTGGAACCAACTACGCTGGGAAGCAGCATTACAGATTCGTAACAATATGATATTTTAATTGAAGTGATGGATTCAAATAATGATGCAATTCAAAAATATGTAGTATCAAGAAGATTTGATTGCAATTTTTGATAAATGAACTTGTGAATGTCAACAGGAGTGATCTTCACAAAGATTTCTCGCATATTGTTTAATAAAGGTGTTATACTAAAGAATGCCTTGCATGGCACTGGCGTACAATAGCTACGAAATATTAGCCTTTGGCGTGAATTTAACAGTTTTACTGAATCTATCATGTTATCCTTGGCGAGTTATTTGGCGATTAAGGACTGGCATGCGGTTACTAACATCCGAAATTCGAATCAATATTTTAGATGTGTTTTTTCAAAAAGATTGAAGCAAAAATTTATTAACAAGCTGCACTTGTAGTCAAAAAATTCCATACCAATTTTAATATATTTAAGTAATTGCTTTTTTGATTTATTTCATTTATATGTTTCTGAAAGTTCAGACCGACAGACGGTCAATCCCTGATTGGATTTAGCTTAAATTTTTATAGGCGCCTACAATATAGATGCTAAATGTGCGTGCCAAATTTTATCTATCTAGCTCTCTTTGTTTTGTCCTTATCGAATTAATTTATATTCGAGCAGTATAGGAGACAGACTTTCTCTGAACCGATTTTGCTCAAAATTTGATAGAAATCTGTAAATTTGGTGTTAACACTGTACACCAAATTTCCTCTGTCTAGTTCGAAGAGTTTTTGTCGCAGACAGACAGACGGATATTTTACATAAATGTGTTTTTCAAATTCAGGCTGGTCTAAAACATGCAGATTTGTCAAACTGTGGAGTTCGAATTTTCTGAATTTTCTTTATATTTTCTCTATACTACGTATACGAGAAAGTCAAAAAAAAAAAAAAAATGATGCATTGAAACTTAAAAGATATTCGAGAGCTTGCTAAATTTTGAATTTTTTATGAAGGAAGGAAGTAATAAGTAATTTTATGATAACTCGCTCAGAAAGTCCTAACAGAATTAAAAAGAAAAGATGGCAACGAGCTAGAGCAAGGGCAGCAAATGAGAATACATGAGTCGAAAATTTTGATTAAGGAACTATTATAAATCAGCTAGGAAAAGCAGCTATTTGCGCTTCTTTAAACAAAAAAAGCAAGCAATGAATTTAGAGCCATTAAGGGAATAAAACATCCACCCTTTGAAAGTGTAAAAGACAGTCATTTGCACAAGCATTGTTTACGGGTTCGTTGCCCTAGCATCGGAATATTATGTGTTGAGAGAATGATATTTTTAGAATCTACAGAATGGTATCTACTGACTCAAAATTACTAAAATATATTTAATATAAGGGAACACATATAAGAAAAGAAAGAAAAATTTTGAATATTTTTAATGGCGTAAATAAAGTTTATACATGAATTTTTATGCTTTAAATATCCTGTTTGGTAGTCATTGTTTTTAGCTATTTCAATTTCTACAATATTGAAAGCATTTTGTAAAATTAACAATGGTGACTCTTCCCACTTATTTTCGCTGTAAGCCAGTTAACAGCTACGCTACCGAGCAATTACTTTTGTATCGTGGTCATGTTACTGGACTGAGAACCACAAGGTCCCAGGTTCTATCCTCGCACATCCCAATCCACTACATTGGTGACTTCGGACAATGAATCTTCAACCTTCGTACAGCTGTTGTGGCGTCATCTACCCGCAACTAAAGTCGTCAGACTCACTTGACGCAGCATCAGCAACGGCTCACCATAACGCTTGGCGCTACTCAACTGGGTATAGACGCATTAAAATCAACAGCTAATACACCACCACTCAACAGCTATATCGTCCGTCTCACCTCCGACTCACTGGAGGGAGAGTCTGTGGTAAAAGATTATAAGCCAGTTAACAGTTACGCTACCCGAACAATTGCTTTTGTATCGTGGTCATGTTACTGGACTACGAACCACAAGGTCCCAGGTTCTATCCTCGAGCACCTCAATCTGCTATAATATACTCATTATTATAATCTTTGTGGGTATTTAAACAGTATTGGGGGCATAAATTGGGAAAAAAAGTAAAAATGGTTTATTTTAGAAATGCCTGTTGGCAATCCAAAGCAGAAAACCATCTGAGAGTGGTCTCCCCAAAACTTTCTCGCATACTTTCTAATAAACTTGTTATGCCAGAGAATTCCAATACATGGCATTTGCATATAATAGTTAAAAAATATTAACTTTTGGCTTGAACTTAATATTTTTACTGAAATTATCGTGTCATCCTTGGCGAGTTATTTGGCGGTTAATCATGGGCATGCGGTTAGTAGTTTCCGAAAATGGAATTTGTGTTTTGGTCACGTTTTCCTTAAACGTTTGAAACAGAAATTTGAAAAAAATTGCTCTTGTAGTCACAAAATCACGTACTAAATTTGATATATTTAATTCATTACATTTTTGAATTATCGCGCTTACATGTTTCTGAAAGTACTGAACGACAGACAGACAACCAGTTGATGGTTTTGGCTCAAAATTTGACAGGTGTGCACACTATTGATGTTAAATATGTGTACGGAATTTTATCTGTCTGTCTCTTTTTGTTTTATATCGTGTTAACTTATCTTCATACAGCCGGAGAGACCAGATTTTACTCAAAATTTGACAGAACTCTGCAAATTTGGTGAAAGACATTATACCATATTTCAACTATCTAGGACAAAGCATCACAGGCAGACATTTTACAAAAATATGTTTTGCGAATTGAGGGAGGTTTAAGACGTGGATATTCGTCAAAATCTCGAGTTCGATTATTTTGACGAACTATGCCTTCTCAATACTACCTATACAAGAAAGTAAAGAAAAAAAAATGGACGAGGAAAATTTTAAGATTTTCTGAAACAATAACAATATTTTGGACCGTCCAAAAACTTAACAAAAATTATTTTTAGGCGCAGAATTGAAATTTTAATTATATCATTCTGATGTAAAACAATATTGTTACGAAATTTCCGGGGGTTCATTTGGATAGTGGGGGTTATATGGTGTGGAGAACGCTCAGTCACCAGGCGGCAGTAGACAATAAAACAACGACGTTTATTTACACGAAGACACACAGGACAGCACAAAGACGACAACTATATGCAGCAGAGAAGACGATTATCTTCAGCCGAGACGTGCAGCATACAACAGTATACACAGCAGCTCGGCTCCGCTAGTCCCTGGAAGACGAGTTCTTCACCGTCGCTTCCGACTACTCTTCGACTCCACTGGTCCACGACTCCCTCCCCGGCAGCTGCATCTCCTTTTATAGATCTCAGGAGGCGGGGTTAGAAGCCTCTCAACCAATCAGGAACGTCCGGTGCGTATCTCCGTTCCTACTGGACGGATCGGGAAAATTCTCGATGTTTCGGGTATAATCTATTTTGGAGCCAAAGTCACCAAATTCGTCGCCAAATGGTCGCCAAGTTTGTCGCCAAGCTCTGGGACCTCCTATGGAACCAACTATGCTGGGAAGCAGCATCACCGGTTCGTAACAATATGTACTGAAAAGCAAGAAATCTGATAGATGTAGCCACCGGTACATTTATCTAATATTGCATAGGGCAGCTAATATCCAACAAGTGTCATACACGCTATTGCATGAATTCGATTACTAATAAGTCAAGTTTCTGGAAACTTTTTACTGTTAAAGAGACAACAAAAAAGTTACATAGCTTCACTAGACAAGACCTTGAACAACAGGTTTTTACTAAGCACCAGTGAGTGTAGCCAGGGATAATTCAATTGTTTTCTCAATAATGGCAGCCCATATCGAAATAAGAGTTAGTGATCCACGATGCGCCATCTCCATGATATAACAACCTTCTGTAATATTTCAACATCTAACTCTTTCATTCCTATGATTATTTTAATTCAGGTATCTTAGAATATTGGAATTCCCAACTTTCTCTTTCAAAGATAAGAAAATTCTCCCCTCCCCTTTAAAAAGAGCAATGACAAACTGTTGAGCTGATGTAAAAGAGGTTCTCACTTATAGTTATAACGCAAATGTATGCTCGGAAATCCTTTGAGGGTTCTCAGAAACTTATTTTCAGTCTACTCCAAGCGCATCTGAGTGAACGTCTCTACCGAACAAAGCACGCATCTCGGGTATTCAATCAACCACCCTTAATAAAAGAGGCAGGAATTTCGCAATGATTATACAGGCGTCTCGGGAAACTTCCGCAGTTTCGTTGAAGGGGCGGTTGTGGTCTGAACAATTGATAAAGTTAAATCTATACGATAATATGAAACTTCATATCTAAAAAAAGAAGGCTGAAATTGGTCTAAACAAAGAAAATTCCCATGGAACATATTAAAGCATCGTCAGAATACCATATTTTTCAATAATTAAGTACTTTTGCCTTATTTATTAAATTTAATTATAAATGAACACGCTTTGTTGAAGTATAGTTCAAAAATAAAGGTTTCACTCTATGCTTTTGAAAATTTAAGGCGTATATTCAAATGTCTTCGTAAAGCAGACTGAAACATGACTGATGAAATTGTGTTTAAGAAAAACGGAAAAAAAGTTATTATTAGAAACTTCAAGAAACGTTTATGTATGAGTTTGTGAATGCTATAATATTTAATTAATGACGGAGTAAAAAAATAACATCTTTATATAAAGGAAACATTAAGAAGTTTGTGCTAGTTAATGGAATACATATAAATCTCGGAAGAAGAAAGAAAATACAGTTACAGTTACTCGTGCATCGCATGATTAATCCGCTTGCACGAGCACGCAGCTTAAACTGCGACGTCATCTTGATGAAAGCAAGATCACCACAAGTTCATACATTCACATTTAAAAGATCTTTTCTACTAGATCAAAGATCATTGAAAAATGTAGATCAATGACTTTTTCAAATTCGATCAATGTGAATTAAAAAAAGTGAATATGTTACCCAATAATATTTATAGATGAAAATATCTTATCGATTCGATTAAGGATAATAGAAAAATGTAAATCAATCAATCAATCCTCCTAAATTCAATCAATGTGACTTTAAAAAATAATTACGTTGCATAATATTTACAGATGATATACTATCACTAAATGTGACGTTGAATCGAGAACACATTTTCTTTAGGTGTAATTGGCTTCACGATTCCGAGGTACCGTAATGATCTGGTCTGTCTTCAAGTTTTCGATCCTCTTACCCTGCCACTTTCCGTTTTTGTTCTTCATTCCCTCGACGGCTAGCGAGGGAGTCATTCTCTTTGCTTTTGGCTTCTCATCGAGTCGCATTGTGCAATTTAGGGGGAGTATTTCCCGTGATCTGGGCGTCCCGGGTTCGAGTCCCGGTTTGGTCATGGTTTATTCTTCTTCTGTGTTCTATCTGTTAGGTGTGTGAATGTACCCCCCTCCCTGTAAAAAAGGGGTTGTGCAAGCGAATTTGACGCATGAAGTAGCTAAGTCGTACTCTTGGCCCTAGTTGGCCCTAGTCGTACTCTTGGCTTAAATCGCTGACAGATAACTGTCAACGGGCTTGTAAAGTGACATAAGTCACAACACAACAACAAGGGGTAGTATGTCATCTATAAATATTATATGTAACACAATTACTTTTTTAAGTTCTCATGGACGGCCAAAAACCCCCTGTTGGCCGTGCGCGGCGACCCATCAGACGGGTGACGCACTGTGGTAGTACTTGATGTATCAATAAGCCAGTAGCTGGCTATCTGCGTGATTAGACTGCTTGGGATCAACCGAAGGGCTCATTTCTTGTGATTGGCATTAAGGATGGTCACTGTACCCGGAAGTGGCTCCAAGCGTATAGGATTCGATTAACACCAAGGGAAGCGTTCAGGTTAGGAATATCTGGAGTTACTCACAAAGAATTGACATTTCAAAACTCTTCTTTGATTTTTAATTAAAAATTATAATAAAATTTAAAAATTTAATAAATAATTTAAATATGTATTATCGTAATAAATAAATACATTTTTACGATACTATAAAATTAAAAAATAATCTCTTTCGTCATATTGTTTTCTTTTAAGTACATTTATATTTATTTTAGTTACGGGTCTTTACAACGTTATTACATATATTGCTTGTATCCAGTTATCACGGTTTTATGATTAAGAATAAATTCTAAAAAGTAAACAAAGACAAAACGATCAAACCTAAAATATTGTCAAGTTACTATGTTTCAGATAAGAGATTTCCTAGTTAGTTTTCAAATCTTTGGTAGAGTTAGAAAATTTATTTTGGTAGGTTGCCGAATTAAATTTTTTAAAAATTTTCAGGAATTTCTGAAAATAATTTAAAGTCAATTTTTGAAGATTTTTTTTTATATTTAAAATATCTTTATCATTACTATTTTATTAAATCAAACGATTTAATTTCGACAAAATCTTTTGAAATCAAAATCCCTCACATGTAATGAAATAACTTTCAGCATTAGTTACATTTTAATTCCTAAATTAAAATTCAAACAAAGGCAATCTGAAAATTTGGTTCACTGAGTAAATCAAGTTAGTCAAAATGTGTCCAAAGAAATAATATTCATCTACAATCAACGGAGGACGAAATTCTGCTTCAAATGTTTAAAGACAAATACAAATCTCTTTATGTTGCTATTCATGACCTAGATTTGTCAACATTTATTCAATTTAATAAAATGAGAGCGTTGTATTACAAACATTTAAATAGAATGACTGAAAAGTGGATTTGTTTATGTAAGGATATTTCAGATGTTGAATTTAAAACAAATATTGAAATTCAATTGGAACCTTTTTCTTTAGAATTCTATCTAATTTAATGTCAATTTTAATGAGAAGGTTTTGATTTCTGAACCACGAAATGGGTAGGTGAGATGCTTATTTACCGAAACGATTAGAGTTTATAGAAATAGTATATCGAATGAATTTCTGATCTGAAATTAGCAATTGAGGTTTAGCGAAGCATTTGATAATTGAGTATTCGTTGAATTCGATTATTCTGCTAATGTTCTTTGATTATTTATGAATTTTTCATTTGAATTTGGCTTTTAAGAGAAGTTCACATATCATCATGCTGTCCTGAAAAAATCTCTCCTTTGTTGAATCATTGAATTCACACATATATGAATTGTTAGACCAATAGGCAATCGACCAGAAAATAAATCCTCATTTTGATTTATGCAGGTATACGCTTCTGATCTTCAAGCAATATATTAACTTTTATCTCTTTGATTCCTCGGATTTTTGAATCAACACATTAACGGCCACGCAGATTACCATAAATACTTTTTTCCATCACAGACATATATGAGGATTCACTAATTTAGTTAGTAATATTAACGTCCCGTTGTAAAGCAACACTAGGGCTATTTTTTGAACGGACCTCGTCATTTTGAACCACGGTCAGATGACGAGGACGACACCTGAGCTGGCACCCCCCTTCTCCACACCAGCGGGAGGACGCTTAGCATGACGGATTTAACGTGCAACAGACCCCCTTACACGACGGTTCTTCGGTGGAATCGGGCTCGAACCTGAAACCCTACGACTCACAAGCCGAGACCTTACCACCATGCCACCGTGGCCTAAGAGGATACACTAAGATATCTAAATCAAATTTTGTTTTGACGATTGCAATATTCTTTTTGTGATTCTTCGTGTTCGAGGAATAAAAATTAATTCGAAATACTACAGAGTTTGTTACGTTCGTGTGTCAGCAAAAATGGAATTCACACAAACTTACTATTAAACGAAATCTTACTACATTATAAATAATATTACCAAATTAACATCAACTTATTTTTTATTCAAACTCTGGTATATTTTCGAAACAACAAACTCAAAAATTCAATAACATATCACTGTTGCCAATCTGAATTAACAACTATTGACAAAATAATATGTATAATTATTAAACTACTCGTGACTCACTTTTAAATGAAATATTTATAATTTATGTCGCAACATATACTCCCCTACCTGTAACGAACGTTACGCTTGAAAGTAGGGAGTAAATATCGTAAAAATTTAAATTTTGAATCCGAATGGCTTCTTAATGTTGTTGTTGTTTCTTATGGCACTTGCTATGGACAAGCCCGCTGTTTGAAGACAGCCGATTTAAGCCTGAGGGGGAACGTCTCTTGTTTTTATAGTAGCGTCAACTGAGGCCAAGAGTACGACTTAGCTACTCATGCATCACTCATTCGCTTGCACAACCCCTTTTTACAGGAGGGCACATTCACACATCTCACAGATAGAACAACGTAAGAACAACCATTCCCAAACCGGGACTCGAACCCGGGACGCCCAGATCACGGGGAGGACGCGCCGCTCCTATGTCAGGGGGCCGGCTTTCTTCTTAATAATTCCACCAGTTCGAGATTGTCTTAAAGCTGGTTTGAGATCAGGTTGAGATACAGTTTCCTTGGTTTGAATCTTAGTTAGCCGTGGCGCATGCGTACTCTTCACATAAGTTGGAGTTGAAAGCTTCTCTTCTTCGTGATTTTCTAGTGGTAGTAGATATGATGACTTCAATCTGTCTAAAGTTATATTCACTTCTTTATTCTTTATACTCAGAGTAAAATATTTTGGTGTACGCCTGATAACAAAATAAAGACTTTTATTAGGATGTTCGAGTGGCTTTTGTACTCAATCAATGCGAAGGAAAACGTGAAAAGTCATTCAAAAATATTTGTGCATAAAGATTTAATATCGACTCCTCAAGTTTTCCTTCGCATTATTGATAGAGTATGAAAGCCACTCGAATCTCCTTATGAAGGTCCATATTTTGTTATCAGCCGTGCACAAAAATATTTTACTCAAAGTTAATCTCTGGTCCATACACTTATTTTTCTTCTGATAATTTATTTTCATAATGAAGAAACAAGTATTCTCATTTTAGTTTCAACAATTTAGCGATTTTTAAATGTCAGCTAACACCTGAGAAACTATCCTTTATAGACTTAGTTTATAGTCGAGAAACCCTTTATTTATATACATTTATATTATCTCCTTGCAAAAAATGTTAGATTGCAATACTCTTAATTTCAAAATGAAATGACCTTAATGTCAGAATGCAATAATTTTGATGACAGAGAATAATCATATTGTTATTATTATGAAATCATCTTAGTATTAAGATGCAGTCATATTGAAACCAGAATGCAATATTTAATGTCAGAATGCAATCGTATTGATGATAGAATTAAATCTATCAAATCTTTTTAAAGTCAAAATGCAATCATATTGATGACAGAATTAATTCAATGTTTTCAATGTCAGAATGCAATCATATTGATGACAGAATTCAATGTTTTCAATGTCAGAATGCAATCATATTGATGACAGAATTCAATGTTTTCAATGTCAGAACGCAATCATATTGATGACAGAATTTAATATTTTTTAAAAGTCAGAATGCAATTATATTAATGACAAAATGCAATTATCTTGCCTTTCTCGTTTATTATATTAATTAATTGATGCAAAATAAATTTGGTAAAGGATTTAAGAGCTCTTGGGAAGACTTGTGGCCACTCTTTCAGGATTTCTAAAAGCATGATTTCATTTCGAATATTAAAATGCATGACATGTGAAATAATATACAAGATAACCAACACCACTTTGTCTTTTACGAAATATGTTCAACAATCATTTGCACGCTTCATTTGAGCGAACAGCTTTTTCCTGAGACCGATAATTGAGTATCAACACGCTTTCATTAAATTTTTTCCATTGATACCTTACTCATCCCTAGGAGGTATCGAATAATAAGGACAAAAGGATATTGCAATAGAAATTATATAGAAGAATTTTTGAAATTTCTGGTTCCTCCAGAACCCCATGAGAAACCTATATTATAGGTTGTGAATCATTACATGAATATGAATCAAAAATTTATTCATTTTTGTGATTCCAATGCTTAGTATACTAACAATGTCGATACATTGTCGTAATAAACTGAACTCAAGTATTTGAAGATAACGAAAAGATGGTGAAATAATTGTCTTCAATTATGGACAAAGCCAAAATAATAAATAATTTCATTGAGCAAATAACTGCTAAAACGAATTAATATCCGACTTGCTAAGATTATAAGTATTCTCTTCAGTGTTAGCTGTGCAGCATTTACTTCGGGCAGCAGTTACTGCGTGAAAATCTCGTCCTCATAAGAATTTATTAGGAAGCTTTTGAAAAATGGTTAAAGAAGAGAGATCAAAGATGCCGAAGTAATTACATTTCTATAAGCTTTTACGTATTCTAATCTTAATGCACCAATTCTCAGAGCATGTAAGACTTTATATATATATAAATTGAAATAAATACAATAATAATTTTACTAGTTTTAGCTCATGTTTTATTGTTTTATTGCAATAAGATTTAAAAAAAATTGATAGTATTTCTTAGAACTAATGAGATCGATTCTTCCCTAATTATTTCTAATTTAATTGCAATAATATGTCTAAATGAGTTTGATTAATTTTCTTTAAATAAAATTATTCATTTAATAGACTTTTTTTCCTACATAAAATAAAATTGAAATAGCAAAGCACTTTGATCATGCTAGTGAATTAAAAGAAAATTTTATACCTTTTTTTATACAAATGATTAAATTTACACCTTGAGGCATTATAGCCATTCGCTTCAATGTTGCCACGAAGATGTAAAAAACTACGCCGCTAGTTTGAACAATTAGATTTATTAGAAAGAAACAATTCGCAATAGCACGAAACTGAGAACGTAGCCATCACTGACGAGGTTCAGCTTTTATAGAATGTTCGACAATCCAGTTTGAATATTTAAGAAAGATCTAGAACCTTACAGATCTTAGATAAACATGTATTACAATTTAAATGAAAGAATTCTAATCTTTGGATGAAAAACCACGGCTGTGATTCGAATCACGGATCAACCAATCCTAAATGAGATGCTCTGCTCACTAGCCGCGGTTTATGGATAATATAATATCGTCGAGTAGATGAAGTTAGCGTAGATAAAACCGCGTGTTAACTAAAATCAAAGATAACACTCGCTAACTTGAGACTTTATTCAAGAAACTAAACCTTACATCTGTTTTTGACCACAAGAAGAAATGTCTCGAATCTTCCAGATTTGGAAAGATACAGAAATATTAGAACACTCAAGAACAAACGAGAATTAATAGAAAGTAAATCAATAACAACACAACTTTTTAAGCAACTTATTTGCAGTCAGATAAGAACTTGCAAACTGGCGCTTTCAGTTCATAGCATTCTACCACTGAGCCATTCAGTCTGCGCAAAATTAGAACAAGTTTCGTTAAAATATCTTTATTCTGTATGCTAAAAATTTTAGACTCAAAAAAAAAATCGAGCGAAGCAGTTGAGTTCTATTGATTTTACAGTAAGCTGAGAAGGGAGGATCAAACTTTGCATTTTTCACAAATTAAAATATTTTATTTTATTGACTTTTATTTATTTTAGTCAGAACATGCCAAGAACGGTTCCCGAAATTCTGTATACAATTCTGTACAGTAAAATCTAACCAAATCCTGTATTCTGCATCAAAATCTAACCAAATCCTGTATGCTTCATCAAAATCCAATCAAATCATGTATGCTGCATCAAAATCTAACCAAATCCTGTATGCTGCATCAAAATCTAACCAAATCCTGTATGCTGCATTAAAATCCAGTCAAATCATGTATGCTGCATCAAAATTTAACCAAATCCTGTATGCTGCATCAAAATCCTATCAAATCCTGTATGCTGCATCAAAATCCAATCAAATCCTGTATGCTGCATCAAAATCCAATCAGATCCTGTATGCTGCATCAAAATCCAATCAAGTCCTGTATGCTGCATCAAAGTCCAATCAAGTCCTGTATGCCGCATCAAAGTCCAATCAAGTCCTGTATTCTGAATCAAAATCCAATCAAGTCCTGTATTCTGCCTCAAAATCCAATCAAATCCTATATTCTGCATCAAATCCAAAGTACAAGATACAAAAGGATACAAAAACATTTATTATCAATCAAGGAATAGCTCTTAACCACCTAATACAGAGAAATTGCAAAGAAGCATTTCTCTATGAGAGAGTTTCTCATGAACTCAAGGAAAATATTTTACAGTAACAGCAATATGATTGTTAAAATGAAAGAATACGATATTTTTTGACAAAACAAATGGTGAATTTTCAATAATATATTGCGAAAAAGATATTTATCTCAAGTTTATTCATTTCTAATTGTATCGAAAACGATTATCTTTTGGTAGAAGTTAATAATCTCAGAACTATGGAATTTTAAAGCTATCGTGTTTTACAAAACTTCAACCTGAAATTGAAACACTCGATTCTATTGTGTATAACTGGTAATTGAAACTTTTGCAAGAATCAACCATCTAGAATAGGCCACAACTCAATAATCGTAAGGAAATTTTGCTGCATTTCGATATTTTGAAAATTAAAACACCCCCTATAATGAGATCTCTATACAGCGAACTACTCAGTGTAAGATCTCCAAAATTGGAGAACATACTATCCTAGATATGGAGAGACAGATTACGTGAAAAAAATAGTTCTAGGAGCCTTGATAGATGGCACTGTACGACAAAAAATAGGTCGGAATGATTCAAAATACACATTTGTAACATATTTTATTTGAACGTATCAAACATTCATTCACAAGGACCTTATCAATGCTTACCAGTTTGTTCAACTGCGGATTTTAATTGGTCCATTGAGATGATTCTCACATGCGGAGTGATACTGTCTGTCAAATCTGCGAAAATTACCAAACGTCCTCCATAAAGAAAATTTTTTAAGTATCTCCAAAATCAAATATCGCAGGGATTAAGATGTGTAGAACGGGATGGTTAGGTTGCCAGAAACGCGCGACTCATTACTCTATCATTAGTAAAGATGTTGCCGACGAAACTGCTGTGCACAAAGTCCAATGTGTGGAGGCGCTTCATCTTGTAGAAAGGTTATTGAATCAAGACATTGACGCTTTTGCATTTAGGGTGAGACAAAATTTTCGAGCATGTTTTAGTAACTACTGATCCTTTGCGTAAATTCTCAAATCGACGAAATTCTCGAAATGGAGCTGCAGCATTTCCTTTATTTTTATAGAACAACTTATCAAGCAAATCTCGAAGCCATAGCTGATAAGAATGACATTTTCCCTGCTTTTTCCATTTTATGCCTAGAACAGTAACAGCAAATCAAGGATTTAAGCAAATTTTTGTGCTTTACAGTGCGAAATTGCAGTTCCAATAACAGTTTCAGTCTCTTCACTTTTTTTTTATCTTCTTCAATTCAGCAATAGAAATTAAAAATAGGAAAAATTCCATACCTCATGTGTTTTATTTGTGATCATTTGTATCTTTTTAGCATGTTTTCTGTTGTACAGCGCCATCTATCGGTTTCTTGAAAATATTTTTTTTTGCGTAATCCGTCTCACCCTGTCTTGAATAGTAAGTTCAACAATTTTGGACTTCTATTCTGAACAGAGTAGTTCGCTGTATAGGAAACTCAGAGTAGGGGCATTTTAATTTTTATCACCTTTTACTTGACTAAATTATAAATAAAAATTCGGTAATACACATATGATTTCAATGTGATTCGATTTCCTGCAGTCATATTCAAAAAACATGTTTGATGTCAGCAATAAAGTTTTTTGTTTGTTTAATTGGAGTTTTATCATTTGCGCTTTAAGTATCCGACTACGTTAAAAACACTGCTTATCGACCACATTGGTGAATTCTTTTTTTTATTATTATTTCTTGTAGTTCAGACTTTCCTCTTTACAAAATAACATCTTTTCTAGGAAAAGGAAGGCCTGACCTATCACCCAGGACAATTTTAAACAATTTTTTAGCTAAAATTTGTCTTTAACTTCAGTTTTCTCAAAACTTTAATTTTCATAAAAATTCTCCACCGTTAATATGATATCTCAAAAACTAATTGAGGTATTTGCATAAAAATTTCAGCGTGTGTTTTAAATAATATGGACAATGAAATGAACCAATAGTTTTATTGTTGGTGAAATTCTTTTTCATTTATAGGTGTTTTTAGAAAACTTAAGTTGTAAATATATGGAAAAAAGGTATATATATATATATGTATACATTTACCCATAACTTCTTTGCATCTCAAGATATTTCTTAGATTTTGGTTCATTTCATTCATCATTATATTCTATAACTTATGTACAAAGAAAAATAGGATTGCTGTATTACAATTTCGTGTAGAGTGTTAACCGCTTTGGTTAAATTTCATTAAAATTTACTACACATTTTCCTATTTCTCAAAATATATTATATTTCAAAATAATTTTTTTTGTATTTATAGTGTTTATAATTGAAAATGCATCTAAAAATCATAAATAGTGTTTTTTTTTGGAAAAAATACAATTTTTCAAAAATATTCCTTTGAACGTAGTCGGATATCTTAAGTTGAAATTTTACAGTATCTGACAGACAGGCATATTCTAAATCTAGCCATATGATCAAACATAATGTCCCCTTATTTCACATCAAAATTATTTGTATTTTTTTCAATGAAGAATAAAAAAGAGAAGAAAGTGCGATTTGATATCAGAATCCCCAGACTGTTACTTGATGCCATTAGGGATATTAATCTAGAAAATGAACGGAACAGATATAAAAGTCCAAAAAACGCGTGGGAAATTCATATTACAATTTGAAGTTTAAAATTCGGTTGTTACAAGAGCCATACATATCAAATTATACACGAGAGATTCAATTGCAATTAAAAAGTACACGACTGCATTCAAAAGTAGATATTTTGCAAAAATGTCAAATACAACTTTTTAAATTTTTATTTCTAAACATTTTCTTCATAAAATTGTTCGAATTTTTTTTTCTAAATTCCTTGTGAAACTCCATTAATTTTTAGATTTTCATAACACAAGTTTTAATGCCTTTTTTTACGTCTTTAAAGGGCATTTTCACAAATTTTAAATTTTGGTACAATTTTTTTATGAAAAATCTCATAAATTAAACTTTAACGTATATATTTTTTGCTGAACTTTGATATAATAATTTCAAAATACGTTTTACAGTTTCTGAACCAGAGAATCAGCGATGTGCTCATTTTTAAAGTTTTTTGTAATTGTTTTTAATGCGAAAAAATTGAAATTTTTATGCTACTTATCAATTGAGTCCTAATATTGAAAGATTAGATAAGAATTAGAAAATTAGATAAGAAAGAATTGGATAAAAAGACAGCAAACCTCTTATTTAGGAGCTGGCGATATATATATTTTAAAGCAATTTACAATATTTTGAAAAAACCATTTGACAAATTTCTAAACTAGAATGTATTTAATTATACATCGTTTCAACCAAAAAAGCTCTATTCTTTCCAATTTTTAATTGTTATAGTATGATTTCATATATGTTCTTCGAATTTCAGTTATGCAAAATTTTAAAAATGTAATTTTTTAAAAAGAAATCATATAAAAAAAATCATTTCTTTCGTGGTTACTTATTTTTAAAAATTCAATGTTCCCAATAAATAAGCTGATCTCTAAAAACGATTCTTAGTAAATAAATGTAAGCCATAGAAATACACCAAAGAAAAATTCCAACATTCAATCATAATCTTACGGAATTACTACGTCGGGGTTCTTTTTCGAGATTTGCTGGTTGATGAAATAAACACAGTGCTTTAGTAATTGACGACGAGTTTATTGAACCCGAAAGCACTAATACAAAGATGACAAATATACAACCGAGACGAACACAGACAGCAGCACACTACAACAGATAGTAGTTCATTAGGAATAATCGGTAGTAATAACACCACAGCACACAAAGCGGCCAGACAGAATTCAGCAGAAGGAGGGAATTTGCGTGGCTTCACTCTACGGTCTCTCCAAGCGTTTGCAATTCTCCATTGTCTCATCGCTTTAGCTATATCCAACTGCCGACTCACTGCTACACGATTGGTTACTCCATACACGACTCGATGCTGCTTCTACAATAAACACCGGGACTCGGCACACAGCTCAGTTCAACAATCGCTTAAACTCCTCACACCGCTTATTCTTCGCTAGACAGATCCAACTATTCCACCGTGGCTTCGCTATCCTCTCGACAACTCGATACACGACTCCGACTCGTTGATGACTGACTGCAGCTTGAGACTGCTGCAATTTTATAGTTCCCGGCAGGCGGGCAGAGAAGTTTCTCGACCAATTACGCATTTCTTTGTTCGTATTGGCTAAATCGCTAAAATTTTCAAAGTTTCAAGTAATATTAATTTTGTCGCCAAATTCGTCGCCAAGCTCTGGGATCACTGACGCGGTCAGCACACAACAGAGCTGATCGTAAAACGGCCTTTCCAGTGATTGAACTAACCTTCCTGGGAAGCAACATTATAGGTTTGTAACAATAGTTTTAACAAAAGTAGCTATACAACTGAATATACCTGTGTTTTTTCAAAATTACTCTATGTTATTCAGAATAACAAGCCATATGATGGAAAATAATATTTTGTAAAGTGATTTGTGTGGACAGCTGCTTTAGGCATGGAACGCGAAATTGAATTTCAAAGTTTTCATTAAATGATATATTCAGTTCTAATTCATTTCAAAGCAATTATTTGTAGTCTACAATTATCTTTTCCTGTCACTAATAATAATATTTATACCTTCCCTATTTATCTAATTGCTAATAATTAAGGCTTATTAGGGCTTTTCAGCAAAATGAGTGATTTTTTTACAAACAAACTTGAATAATTATGTTAATTTTTCATACTCGTGAAAGAAATAATTTAAGGAAAAAAAAGTAGTAATAATTGAGATGAAAGAATTTTTTTTATTCTGATCTGTATCTTCTGATGGAATAAAAATTAACCTTTCTATCGAAAATTTAAAAAAAAAAAGTATTTAAAAAAATCTTTTTTGCAATTTAAAAAAGAATTGTTAAAATTTTTTAATGTATTTTAAATGCACGCTGTCACCGTTTTTATTCTCTTTTGAGTTTAATTAAATCATGAATTTAAATTCTTTTCTTAAAGTTAAAAAAATTTCTTTTTAAAGAAATGTGTTCTGTTTAAGTACGAAATATTTAGATGAATGTTAAGCTCTGCTCACATGTCTGTTAAAGCTCTGTGTTTTCTTCCGTTTTTATGTTAAAGTCTCAAAATAATTTTATATAATAATGAAACTTCTAATAATGAAATAATGCATAAGGAACACTTGCAGTAAGAATCAAAAGAAATTAAGCCTCTTTCACGTTTTTTGTCATTTTTTTAAACATTCTAATTTAAATGCTTTCCTCATTTTCTCATCTTATTTCCTTCTTTCAACTGAATGCGTACAATTTTATATATTTGAATGAATTATTTCAAATTTAAATGGTAATTCAAAGCGCATATTGAAGTAATAAATATAATATTAACATAATTAACATGAAATAAAAGCGATTCCAAACTGACATTTTCAATTGCAAATTTTAAATTTTAAGCACTTGTTCTAACACTAAGCACTAAATGAAGCCTCTGATAAAGTTGTCATTCAGATGCTATAACATATTGTTACAAATATGTAATGTTGCTTCTCAGCATGGTCAGTTCAATCACTGAAAAGACCGTTTTACGATCAGCTCTGTTGGATGCTGATCGAATACCGAGTCAGTAATCTCAGGGCTTGGCTACAAACCTGGCGATTTGAACTTGAATTTGGCGATTTTGGCGACAAAATAGATATGACTGGAAACTTTGAGAATTTTAGCAATTCAGCCAATAGGAATCGAGAAACGCCCGATTGATCCAGAACCTTTTCGACCCGCCTCCCGGAAACTATAAATGGTCGGCAATCCAAAGCTGCAAGCAATCGTAGTGAGTCGCAGTCGTGAAACGAGTAATCGAGAGGATAACGAAGCAACGGCGGAATAGTCCCGCGCAGAACAGCATTGTGTGGAGCTGAAGCGATTGTTGAACTGAGGAGTGTGTAGAATCCTGGCGTTTATTGTAGAAGCAGCATCGTAGTAGTGAATGTGTGAGTATGAAGTCATATGAAGTTAGAAGTCATATGCTATATGTCATATGAAGCTAGAAGTCATATGCTATATGTCATATGAAGCTAGAAGTCATATGCTATATGTCATATGAAGCTAGAAGTCATATGCTATATGTCATATGAAGCTAGAAGTCATATGCTATATGTCATATGAAGCTAGAAGTCATATGCTATATGTCATATGAAGCTAGAAGTCATATGCTATATGTCATATGAAGCTAGAAGTCATATGCTATATGTCATATGAAGCTAGAAGTCATATGCTATATGTCATATGAAGCTAGAAGTCATATGCTATGCGTCATATGAAGCTAGAAGTCATATGCTATGCGTCATATGAAGCTAGAAGTCATATGCTATGCGTCATATGAAGCTAGAAGTCATATGCTATATGTCATATGAAGCTAGAAGTCATATGCTATATGTCATATGAAGCTAGAAGTCAGACTTCTGCCCTGGGCGTCTTCACCCTCAGAAGCAGCTGCGCAAATTCATCTTAAATCCCTGACAGATTAGTCAGCGGGCTTGTACAAGTGCCATAAGTAACAACAACAAAATAAGATCGATCAAAAAGTGTGGATTTCATTTATTAATCAGCATTGTGGCTGAAAAGTTTCCAGATTTAAACAATAGTAGGCTTAATAATCTCAGAAATGTTTTTGGCAATTTTCAAATGAAATTTCATTATTTCCCATTCGGATCGTTTCCTGATAGACGTTTCCACGTCTGAAATGTATACTGCAGTTCGGTGCTTTTAAATACATATTTTAATGAATGATCTGAATCAAGTTATGTACAAGAAATTTTATCGAAATTAAATCCAATCATTGTTTTGGCAGATCTGCTGGTCTTTAAAGTCAAATTGCTTTATCGTAAGTAATTTTATTGAAATTAAGAATAACTGATGATGCCACGCTACTCTGAGGTGCCGCTAGGACAGAAGTAAAGTATCTGATTTCAGACCGAAAGTTCTTGGTTTTAAATCCTGAAGATAATGATGAAGAATTTTTCTCTCCTTTTTATTTTTTATTTTTAATTTAAAGTTTCCGAATATTCTTTAATTTTGTTGGCAATATGCAAATAAAAGTTCATTATTTATCGTTAGGATTCTTGAAAGTCGTTAAATGTATATCACCAGCCGATACCTATAAACACTTAGTTGAGGAAATGGTGAGAATCAAACTACGAATAAGAAATCTTATTAAAATTAAATCCAACCGTTATTCAGGCAGATCAAATGGTTTTTAAAGGTGTCTAGCTTATGATTTTGGTACTTGTGCATTAACTGCATCTAAGCAATTAAATGCTAAAAATCGTGCGTCAATTGCCTCTTTTGTTACTGATGTTAGACAATCGCAAGTGGTTCACAATACATAAGTATATATATATATATATATATATATATATATATATATATTAGAGAGTATACCAGAAAAACAAGGAAGACAACTTCGGCTCTTTCTCTTCCTAGAGACAGGAAGACCCTGACTCTAGGAATTTTCTACAGTTTCTGTTTTATACTCTACGGAATAGAGATATCTTCTCGCATTTATGTAAAGATCAAAATATCCTTTGCTTTAACTTTAATTGATATGAAAGAATTTAAATAACCACATTCATGCCCGCTATTTACCAAATGTGCACTTGTATTGTATCGATACTCAGCTTGGGTATTCTGCAATAACTATTACACCAACTAGCTGAGGATCTTAACTAGAAATTATATTACAAGCATTTTGAAATGTCCCTCTGGAACATTTTATTTAGATTTCGGCAGCAGTTTTTGATGGGTGAGATTTTAAAAAGTCGCAACACCGTTATGCTGACATGACGTGATGCTTTTCTAGGTTGTATATCATAAGACGAATTTAAAACACAAAAACTGCTTTCAAAAATACGTTATCTGCTCTTAAATGAGTTTTGCTGAAAATATAATTACAAATAGGCTTTCATTTAGACGTATTAAAATATATATCCATTTAGATTTTCAATGATTATTTTAAAATTCCTCCAAATTATTTTTAGCAAATAAAAAGTGGCAATAGTTAGACCGTAATTATGTGACTACATTCTGGACGAAATGTTTGAAAAAAGCTCTAAAAGGGTTATATCTTTTAATTTTTGCATTAAAAAAGATTAAAGAAACGTGTATGAAACTAAAATATAGTAGTTAAATGACATATGGGGGTTTGAAGATTGGAAAAAAGGTTTTCTTTTTGGTTAAAAGAAAAGGTATAAAGCAGAATACTTTCAGTTTGAGTTCTTTAAAATTTTCCAGACAGCTTGAGAAATATATTTCCTAACTCCTGAATTAAAAACTGTATTTCTATCCGTTCTTTAAATATTGGGGTTCAACTTATAAATAACACCAAGTTTCAATTTTTTATAGAATTGAGAAGTATTATAATAAATATAGAACATTTCTAAATGAATCGATCGTTTATTCTCTATTCAGGAGATGCAGAACATATTGAAAGATTGTTATACTAAATTTGAACGAAAAAAATTTAATTTAATATACGAGATTTTTCCGTAAGAAAATTGAACCAAAGTTTAGAATATATGCAAGCAATACCCCCACTTAGCCAGAGGCCATGTGGGAAACTTGATGCGGACGCCGATAAGCAACCCCACCGAGCACGAAGGAACAAACAACATTTGATGACATTTGGCACATGCAAATAACAAAGAATCCTCTAGAGAAAACGCTTATTGGTACAGAAAAAAGAATAGAAAAAACATTATATTTTACAATACATAATAAATTGTAAAATATTAAAAATGAATAAAATATATTAAATGTATTTTAACGTTTTACTTTAGGAGAGAACTAAAGTCAAGATCTTTAACAAAATGTCCTTAATAGAAGATTTAATGGCTGGAGTTTTTATAAGTTCTTCGACGTCAAAGAACATCCAATTTCTTGGCCATCTGAGTCTGTGTTCTAAACCATAGTGCACAGGCTTTGATCAGTGATTTATAGATACTTCCCCCGTGCCACATTGACAAATCGAACTTAGGTCAAAGAAATGACTTTTGATGCACAGAAAATACACCATGCCCAGTATATGGTTAAGACAAAAATCAACCTCAATTCGGTTAAGAAATGTTTTTAAAATGTTGATAGGTTGTTCGCCCCTTGAAGGAATCGTTCCACCTCTCCTGCCGATCCTTAATTATTAGTTTTTTCAATGTCATTTCTGAACTGGATTTTGGACTTATGGAAATATATTTCTCTGGTTTCTAAGTTTAAAGTTTACTTTTCTGGTATCTGCTTTTTTATTTCCAATATACCACTGATGAGCTCTGATCCAGATCATTTCAACCCCAAGTTCAGCAACATTTTTTTTTTACACCCAATATTATTTTTTTTTTGTTTCATCAACAAAATAAAGGGCCATTAAAGTCGGTTTGGAAGCTAAAATTATCTTTGCCCTTTTTATATTACGTTGAGCAACAAACTCTAGAGCATTTCTAATTGCTACCACTTCTGCCATAAAGACAATTGCATTGTCATTCAATCTAAATTTTCTAGATTCATTTTCTTGTTCATTTCGTACCATATAAAAGCACAGCCCCTCCCCCCATTTTTAATACATCTATATAAATGCAATTGTCTTAACCATAACATTCATGTAGTAGCTCCATGTAATTGTTTTGACTTTCCATGGTGGGATAGATACTTCAAAATCAAAGTCGCGCCTATTTTCTGTATATTCTGCATTCTTTACTTCTCTAATTAATTTTGCCTCCTCCATTTCTCTTTTAATAATTATAACGACGGGGAGACAATCACTGAGAATTTGAAGTGCGTCTGTGGATGTCATGCTATAGACTTTAGTTACAGTATAGCAAGTAACGGAATACATTGAAGCTGTTGAAGTTTATTTATGTCTGACTTTTCCAATAAACCAAATAACAGACCCTTATGTTATATTTTTTTCAAGTACATTTTTATGTATTTCTTTGGTTGTAAAGGAAGTAAGTCCACAAGTAGCCTTAGTCAGTCTTCTTATTTTTTCATTTAGTTTTCTATTTTAAATAACATTTCGTTTAAGTATGGTATAAACGACAAACTAGGGTCAAAATTGATTTCTAAGTACTTTAAATTCTTAGTGTATGGTATTTTCTTCCCATTTAATCTAATTCCTGGAAAATGACTAATTTATTTTCTGTATTTAAACATGATATACAGAGTGATCATGAAATAACAGGAGGTGTTCAGACCCCTGTAGCGTGTTATGTATTGGACGAAACATAACAAATTTTTGCCACCATACACATTAAAGTATGTAGTTACAATTTGTGAAGAAACGAAAATTATTAACAAGAGTGGAGATAGGGAAAATTCTGGCGCTGCGATCGAAAACTTCATTATGTAATTTGCATATACGGTATTTTGTGACTCGATAGCGAGGATAAAAGGAAGGGAATTTATGTTATTCTGCAAGAATTCGCCCGTCGATTGTGTTGTCACTACACGAACTTGCCTTATTAGTCAAGCTCTTTTATCAGAGAGATGAAAATGCCAGTGCTGCTCTTCGTGAATACCGACGATTAAAACAGTTACGCTGAAGACCGATGATCATAACTAACTTAAGAAGAATGCTAGAAAGATGTGAAACAACAGAAATTCTTGGTGTTCAACCAGGCCGAGGACGTAAAGATTTCTTCAGTCCGAGGACGATTTCTGGCTGTGGGGCTACTTGAAAGCTTGAAAGGCGATGTGTATCAAGGACATGTTCCTGACATTCCTACTTTAAAAGAACAAATAACGTTACATGTCAGACAAATAAATGCCGATATGCTGCGAGCCACCGTCGAAAACCTCGTGTACCGCATGCGATTAGTTACTGGAACATCAGGCTGGTGGTCACCTTGGGTCAAACTTGCAAGTTGCTATAGTAAACATTTTTCATTGATATTTAGTGTGTTGTTATTTACTATTTCCAATGGCAGATATGTATTTTTTTTTCTTTCACATTATGCGTGTGTAGCGCCAGCATTTCCGCTATCGGCGTTTTTTGGTAATTTTTTTGACAAATCGAAACCGCATTCTTTTATGTGTATGGTGGCCAAATTTTGTTATATTTCGTCCAGTACATAACACGCTACAGGGCTCTGAACACCTCCTGTTATTTTTTGATCACACTGTATTTTCTCATTTACGCAAAAATGAAAAGATGCTTTCCTTCTCATAAGGGTTACCAAATCATCTGCAAATGCTTAAATTCAGTGTTGTTCTCAAATTCATTCAATAACTCGTTCATAATAAACAAGCACGAAATTGAATCAGAACTTGAGCCCTGAGGAGCTCCCTGATTATTATGCCAAGCTTCGTTGTTATAGAGAAGAACTGCACGATTATTCAAGGAACTATCCAAAAGTCCATATAATGATCTGTTTACCCCGGATTTTCTAAGCATTTTCCTGATGTCTGGCCAAGCAATAGCATTAAACGTGTTTTCAGTATCTAATGAAAAGTCTCTTGAAGTGTTTTTGGCCGCTTGCAATTTCAAAATTGTTTTTTTTCCTACAATTGGAAGTTTTATTTATGGAAAAGGTAAAAGAATCACCATTTACTTATTTATATTACTTATTTTATGAGTTATTGAATCTTGAAGTATTGTGTTATATGTACTATGTCCATTTGGGGTTGCCATATTGGGTGCCTATTTGAGCTGCTATGTGCATTGCGCATACTCAATTCGAACACTTCTTTAAACAGTAAACGGTTTAAAAAAAGCTTAGAATATGAGGAAATAGTTTTTAAAGATGTAAAATAGCATTAAAACGTATGTAAATGCAAGTATAAAATAGGTGTAATCTCCCAATAAATGGGTTAAAAAAAAGCTTCTAACTTTTTTACAAAGCATTGCTCAAATATTAAATAAAAAAAATTCATATTTTCGCAAAAAAATTGACTTTTTAACGTATCGCCTTTCTAAAAGCATCTTTGAACTTTCCTCTGAATCATATAAATCACATGTACCATTTTGATAATCAGTTTTAAGACTCAAATATTCCACAATTAATGAGAAATTCTTTCTTTTAGGTAAATTAAGGTACTTTTTTTTAACTTTGTAGTAACGTCAAGTATATTAAGGTACTTTTTAACGTAGTCACTGCCTTAAAGCATCTCTAAATTTTCTACTGATTCAAATCAAATCATACGAACCCATTTTGAAAATCAGTTTCAAGACTCTAATATTCCACAGTTAATGAGAAATTCCCTCTTTCATGTATATAACGTACTTTTTAACTTTATAGCAACGTTATATATATTAAAGTACTTTTTAACGTAGTCATCTGCCTTAAATTATCTATTAATTTTCTTCTGATTCAAATCAAATCACACGTACCTATTTTGACAATCTCTTTCAAGACTCAAATAGTGCACAATTAATGAGAAATTCCCTCTTTATATAACGTACTTTTTAACTTTATAGTAACGTTATGTATATTAAGGTACTTTTTAACGTAGTCATCTGCCTTAAATTATCTATAAATTTTCTTCTGATTCAAATCAAATACACATACCTGTTTTGACAATGTCTTTCAAGACTCAAATAGTGCACAATTGATGAGAAATTCCCTCTTTATATAACGTACTTTTTAATTTTATAGGAACGGTATATACATTAAAGTACTTTTTAACGTAGTCATCTGCCTTAAATTATCTATTAATTTTCTACTGATTTAAATCAAATCCCACGTACCCATTTTGACAATCTCTTTCAAGACTCAAATAGTGCACAATTGATGAGAAATTCCCTCTTTATATAACGTACTTTTTAACTTTATAGGAACGGTATATATATTAAAGTACTTTTTAACGTAGTCATCTGCCTTAAATTATCTATAAATTTTCTTCTGATTCAAATCAAATACACATACCTGTTTTGACAATGTCTTTCAAGACTCAAATAGTGCACAATTGATGAGAAATTCCCTCTTTATATAACGTACTTTTTAATTTTATAGGAACGGTATATACATTAAAGTACTTTTTAACGTAGTCATCTGCCTTAAATTATCTATTAATTTTCTACTGATTTAAATCAAATCCCACGTACCCATTTTGACAATCTCTTTCAAGACTCAAATAGTGCACAATTGATGAGAAATTCCCTCTTTATATAACGTACTTTTTAACTTTATAGGAACGGTATATATATTAAAGTACTTTTTAACGTAGTCATCTGCCTTAAATTATCTATAAATTTTCTTCTGATTTAAATCAAATCACACGTACCTGTTTTGAAAATCCATTTCAAGACACAAATATTAAACTATTAATGAGAAATTTAATCCCTCAGGTATTTTCTAATTTCTAAATCAAAATACAAACAGTGGGAATCTGAAAATTAGGTTGATCGAGTAAAGCAAGTTTGTCGAAATGCATGCAAAGAAAATTTAAACACATCCTCTAATGGTTTTTAATAATCAATGAAGGATTAAACGTCCCTTTAAATGTTTCAAGACAAACACAGTGATCTTTAAGTTGCTATCTATATCTCAGACTTGTAAACCTCTGTGCAGTTTAATAAAGCGCGAGAAAGGCACAGTTCTATTTCAGAAACATTTAAATGGAATAATTGAAGAGCGACCTTGTTTATGCAAGGATATTTCAGAAGTCGAGTTTAAGATAAATATTGAAATTCACTTGGAACATTTTTATTGCGATTTCTATTTAATTAATGTCAATTTCAATGAGACTTTGTTTTCTTAGCAACGAATTAGGTGGGAGAGAAGGTTTGTTTAATGAAAAGGGTCGAGATTATATAAATAAGATTCCAGGTAATTTTGAGATGTTAAATTAATGTTAGATAAAAGTAATGAAACTATACACGAAGCAAATTTAGTTTACGAATTCTAATTTAAATTTAGATTTCAATTTCGCCATTTTCCCCCTAGTCACTTACGCATTGAATATTTAAATATTTAGTGGGATTAATAATTGTTCTTTTAAAGTATATCACATCTCTTTTTTCCTCAACAGAATAAAAAAACCCAATGGGAGTGCTTTTTAAAAAATCTCTGTCATACTCTTAAATAAAGATGTTATTTTTCTTCTTCCCAGAAAAAAGCTGTACAGCTTGAGCAAGAACCCCATACATAGGAATTTTGTGTTTCTCAGCATAATAATAATAAAAATTTGAAATATGTTATTATAAATTTCAAGTTATAATGTGAGAACATTATTTTTTTAAGTCAGGTAATATCAGTTCGACAGAAAACATCATGCTATCACATGACTCATATTTCGCATTCACCAACATTTATATAAACGATGGTTTTTGACCATCTCAAAATCAATCGAGTTCCAACATTCTTTTCTTGAGGCCAGAAATTTTTTTTGTGAAAAATCAGTTTAAACTGGTTTTAAATAATCACGTGACTATCAGATTACGAATACTTCAATATTTAGAAAAACGATTTTTTTTTGTAAAAATCTGGTTTAAACTGGTTTGGAATGATCACGTGACTATTATGTTGCGCAGGCGTCAACTTTTAGAAAAGCGATGGTTTTTTTTCCATTTCATAACCGTTCTAGCTCCAAAGCTTTTTTTTCCAGCTAGAAATTTTTTTATATATATATAAACTTTTGATACCTTCCTTCACTGTTTCCTTTCCATTTTCTTCTATATGAATTCTCCGGGTGATAACTTCATAGAACTCTGTCCTTTATTGGCCAGACAAGAGAATCCGGTACATAACGGATGTTCTCGCCAAATTGTAACATTTTGTTGGCGATAAGTTGCCAAAGGGGACAACCTTCTTTATCATTTTCTAATCACCTAAAAGAGAAAAACTGATGCCTTAATCTTCTCGCTGCTTATCCCACGATTTCCACGGACAACGTAGAAAGAGCAAACTTTGCGCAACCCGCAATTTCCGCGGGGATGCATTTTCCCACCTATTTAGCTGTGCAACCCGCTCTTTTCACGTTAATGGTTTCATCTCGGCTCTTTTGGTTTCATTCAGATCTGGATTAACAGATGGCGTTAGTTGTCCACAGTTCTGCGAAATATACAAGAATGTTCCGCAGCATTTTGCGGGCTCTGTTTGAAGCTCAAAGATGTCTGGCAGGAAACGTTTCGTAATTTTGGAACCTATTTTTGTGAAAGGATTACGCAGCGAGACGGTTAGAAGCAATAATCGCCTATTTTTTGCCCGTGAATTTTGATGGTTCAGAAACTAAAAAACAAAACAACATCATATCCTCACATGATAAAAAACGAATATGCCTTTCGGATGCCATTTTTCGTTTTTCTACCGAATGAAAACAAAATTTAATTTAAAGCTACAATTCTATTATTAAACACATAAGATTGGCGGACAATAGTTATGAAAGAGCCTATTAGCGTGCGATCTTTGGCAATCGAACTTTGGCAGGTTTCTAATACACTACGAGAAAAACAAATATATATTTTGGATACTGTTTTTGAGACCGATTCAAGCTAAAATTCTGTAAGGAGCTACAATTGTAGCCAGAAAATAATATACCAAATTACATTTATTTAAGTCATCGCTCTTTTGTATTACATACATGGAAAAGTGCTGAAATATAGATAGTCAACCCTTCGATAAATTTAATTTATAAATTGATTCAGATTTACTCTTTGGATGTTAAATAAGTGTGGCAAATTTTATTCATCTAGTTAAAAGACTTTTTACTCGTTGAAGAAATCTAGACATTTTAGTTAATGTGCTCTGACAGTTAGACAGAGAGACTACATGGAATTGCATTTCATTCAAAAATGGAAAAGATATCTGCAAATAGGATTTATATACAACATACAAAATTTTATCAATCTGTCCCAAAATATTTTTACTTATCGTGTTCACAGAGAAACATAATAGATTTTGTTACTTATGGCACTTGCCATAGACAAGTACGCTGACGAAGTTAGAGATTTTAAGCAGAGTTTTGAGCAGTAGCTTCTGAAGGTAAAGGCCCCTGAACACCTGAGGGCAGAAGTCTAACTTCTAGCTCATATGAAGATGACACTTGTTTGCACAACCCCTTTTTACAAGGGGGGGGGAGGCTCTTTCATACACCTCACAGATAGAACCCAGGGCAAAGAACAATCATGCACGAATCAGGACTAGAATAAGAGACGCCGAGATCAGCGGTAAGGCGCGCTGTACTAGGCCAGGACCCCGGCGAGAAACACAACTGCTAAATGATTCGTCAAAATTCCGATTTTACGATATTTGCCGATTATAATACTTTATATATTTTTATATAAGAAAGTGAAAGTATATGATATTATGTTTACATATATGTATGCATTTTTGTAGAATGCCTAGGCATTATATATATAATGCAGGGCATTTTTAGGCGAAGTATGAAATATAAGAATTATTGTATACTTTCCCTAGGTATTGTATATAATACGTAGGCATTCTTTAGAATGAGAAATGATTTTTAGGCAAAGTATGAAAAAAGGTCCTGATAATTCTTGATATAAGTGACGTGCATTCCTCAAAAATACAGTTATTCTGAAAAAAAATGAGAGTGCATTTTAAAAAACTATTCAGAATATGTAAAGAAAAATGAAAGTTGTACGAAACCAAATTTATGCCCTTTTTTTAATGAAAAAAAATTTCATATGAAAATAAAAACTTAAAATCAATTTACTGGTTGCAACAAGGAAATGTAAAGAAAATAAAGAATTGAAAAGAACTACATTTCTTTTCATTTTTCATTCAAAGACATTTTATATTTTGACACTTTGTTTTTATTCATACATTTGACGAATCCTTGGCCGCTTCCTTTGGCCTGAGCAATTGCTACTGACCGGGGAGGAATTTCATGGTCTGGAATATCTTTAACTCTAAGCAAATTATTAGGGTATAAAAGGAATTGTGACCTCGCATATATTTGTTTTAAAATTCTTTCTGAAGTTCCAAGTCGGTAGAAACCATACTCTGTCACACTTATTATAACTGTCAATATACTGACTGAATCACCTTGCCTCTTGTCGACGTCAGGAGTCGGAACTTGCGCTGCAATTTCTAAAGAAGCAATGGGGAAGTTTCTTTTTTTTGACTTGTATTTCCAGATTGATCTTAGAATTTATTTTATCTTTAATTGCACTTTCAGTTTTGAAACAAATGGTGCATGAAATATCCATTTCATCGAAGTCAAACATCCACAAAATATTGGATATCCACAAAATATCTAATTATTATCATTGCCACAGAATATATGAATTTTTTGACAACAATTTTTACATGCAAGTACATCGATCTTTTCCTTGAAACGCATACAACAAGTATCAGAAACTGAAATCTTATCCATGTTTTTTTAGACATGTTCTTTTTCTATAAATATGCATGTATTTCATACTTCATCGGTTTCACATTTGTATTCTTTAGAATGCCAAGGAAATGTGATAAATATGAATCGTTTCCTACATTGCCGCCTAGTTTTAGGCATTATATACACTGCCTAGGCATTCTATAGAATGCCAGATTTCATACTTTGTTGGTAACATATACACGGATAGATAGACGGATAGAACTATCAAACATAAAATGAATCTGATTTTAAATTTAATACAAAACTATAATTCTTAAGATAATACCGCATATTAAAACTCAATCATTTATAGTTTTAGTAATTTTTACAGAAAAACTTCCATAAAAGGTTTATTGGAATCGTCTGAAATGTAAATATTCTTTCGAATTTTTCCTGTGAAATCAATATTTTCGTTCTTTAAATTTCTAATTTGTAAATAAAAAAGTTAATCGAAACATTGAAGATTTAACTTCCTGTTTATAAGTGTATCTATTTTTAGATTGATATGTAAATATTGTAAAGAAACATCGTTTCCTTACAAATGTACAAATGTTACAAATGTACGTACATCGTTCCACGAACGCATCGTTTCTATATTTGTTTCGGTAAATATTTGACGTTTTTAAACAATTTCTGAAGTGTTTCCGCCCCTGAATTTGATCTTTACGCCCTTTCCCCTAGATTAAAGGAATCTCATACAATCACAAAGTAAATATACGCTTTACTTCGTTTATAGCGCTTGTATTGTAAAAGTAAATAAAATCTGAAGATTCTGTGCAAAAGAAAATGCGTAGAAGTGATTATATAGAACGTTGAAAAGCTTTTAATTTCATTGATCAATTAGCAACGAAATTACATTAATCATAGATTTTCTGAAACTCATTGTGGCGTCGAATTAGATTTATAAGTAGAAAGGATGGCTTACTTTATGCAGAAATGCTCGTCGATCCGAGAAATTCTGTGAAGCCTTCACTTAATCATTAATGACGTAAGATCAAAGATGTTAGGATAATTATATTTCCATAAACTCTTACATGTTCCAGTCTCCTTGTAAAGATTCTTAGAACGTGTGAAGTCTTTCAAAGTGGAAAAGAGTCAAATTTCTTTCTTGAAAGCAATTTATGATAAATTCTGGAGAGTTTTACAAAGATTTATTAAAATAAATGTAGTAAAATCAATTGGTTCTGTGTTTTTGTTTTATATTAATCGTATTGAAAAGCCGGTATCATTCTTTGAACAATTGTTCTTTGTTCAATTGGATTTCGATGGTGAATTGTGTTTGTTGTCGTTCCTTTGAACGAAATTTATATTTAATGGAATTTCATAAATGCTTTTTAAACGAGTAATAAAACTTACTGTGATACTTTTATGTAATGATTAAATTAAGCTGGTTCTCCGGTTTAGTTTTATTATTTACTTATGTAACAGTTTTGAATCAACACTAGAGCTATTTTGGAACCGAATTCGAAATTTTGAGCGATGGTCAGAAGACGAGGATGATACCTGAACTGGCACCTCTCTCCAAACTTCCGCACCACACCAGCTGGAAGACGTTTGGCCCCGACAAATTTAACATGTGCCAGACCCGCTGAAACGATCGGGTGTAATCGGGTCTCGAACTTGAAATCTTCCGGTTCTGAAGGCGAGACCTTATCACAGGGCCATTGCGGTCCGCACGTAACCCTCCGGAAATAATGGTTAAGTTTAATTTAAAGTGAATCTATTATGCATAGCTGATATTTCCAGCTGTCACATAATACCATTCTTTAACATCAAATTATGATTAACATTTAGTATCTACTATTTTATCAATTAATTATTAATTAGTGATTATCATTATTAGTGTTAAACTTCTGAAGAAAAGAAGGTCTAGTTACATGATATTACATTTGCATGAAAACATGACTCTTTATACATAATTTATATTTAATTGTACGGTAATTTATCTGACATTGTAACTTCACTTTCACCCTCTTCAGTAAGATGTGTTGTTATCGAATATGCTCAGGTATCAAAACATATCAAATACATCAAAATAATTGTATATGATATATATCAAATATACTTGTATAAGAATGTATTAAAATGTAGTCGCACAATCCCGCACTTAATTTGAGAATTTAAATTTTTATTAACTCGGTGTACCGAATGTTATCTGCCCAGCTTTCTTCTTTTTGTAGTTACTGTGTTAAGTTATAACCGAACAAATTTCAACCATCTAGATCAAAGCGTTTTTGAATTATCTTTGTCACAGACCGATCGTTATTTTCCAAAAATGTGTTTTTCGAACTTAGGGATGTATAGAACGTGGAGATACGTTAAAATCTCGAATTCGAATTTTTTAATGAGTACTGTAATGTCTTGATTTAGACTGATCTAATAACGAAGCAGAATTTCCAGACAATTTTTTTATTTTACAGTCCTATATATACAAAAGAACAATTTGTTCTAATCTTGGTTGAATAAATAGTTATTTACACCTGTAGTAGGAGACACAACAGTCGAAGTCGAAGGTTTATCTTGAAACTCAGTTCTCCATCAATACGGAGAAACAACACCACAGAGAACTAACAGGTTGTTCATCAACACGACCACTCCAGGGGTAGTTCTCGGACTCCGAACTCGTGGGCGTAGTCCAACAGTCTCCTGCAATTCGTTTCTTGTCCTCTTCCCTAAAAAAATGTCTGCACTTTATTTCGGCGACTATCTTCGTCTCTTAATTTACATTGGTCATTTGAGCTCTCTTTTGGTCAATCGGGGTGCAGCAATATGTTCCTGGCGCCAGTAGGTCATGGGAAGGTCCCTTTAGTAATGCACCTTTCATAACTGACTATTCTGGAACACGGAGTTATCATAGTCCTTTCACGATGAAAAACATTTAGCATGCAGATGTTTGGATACCCCTTTCTCTTTGAAGGTACTATCAATATCTCTTGTACGAGGAATTCCCACATGTGGTCTTTCACGGTAGACGCTAATGAACAGATGCTAGACCACCCAGGTGAAAAGATCCGCCATCTGGCTATCTCGAGGAGTTTAGTAAGTAAGAGCGACGACACAGCTGGCTGTAAATATCTTATCAGTAGAGTTTGCAATACCGGTATACCGGGATACCGAATACCGGTATTTTGAACCATTTGTACAATTTTGTAATACCGGTATTCACAAGTTTAAATACCGGTTTCTCGGTATTTACTAGAAATTTTTAAAATTGTCTCCACTATATGTTCAGGGATCGCGAACATAGCAAAATAGTATACGTTTTTGTTTTTATGCCTTCCTAACGGGCGAAATTAATTAGCTAATGAATGGCTTAATTAATTGCTTAAATCTAAATTAGTGAACCATGGATTATCCCTGAAAGAAAATATTGTATCCATAACGACTGATGGAGCAACAGTTATGAAAAAAGTTGGAAAGTTGATTGGTGCAAATCAGCAATTGTGTTATGCACATGGAATTCAATGAGGAGCAATAGATGTATTATACCAAAAAAATAAAGAACAGAACAATCCAAATGCTGTGGATATAGAAACTTCGGATTCCAACTTTGAAAAGAGTAAGAGTGAGAGTGATAATGATAATGGCAATGTAATTGTTGAAGAAGATATAGCTAATGAGGATGAAATATTAACTTATCAAGAATTGCTTCTAATTTATAAAGCTCGAACAATTGTTAAGATTTTTAAACGTTCCCCTATAAAAAGGATATATTACTAAAATATATACTAACTGAAAATAAAACAGAATATACGTTAATATTAGATTGTAAAACACGTTGGAATAGTTTACTCCCAATGATGGAACGATTTTTGAAACTGAGAAATACAATCTAAAAAGCAATAATCGACTTAAACCTGCAAATTAATTTTTCAGATAGTGAATTCCACTTAATATCCAGAACTATATCAGCTCTACCTCCAATAAAACTGACTATTGAGGCATTATGTCGGAGAGATTCTAATTTATTAACAGCTAATGCAGCAATAAATTTCATGTTGCAGTCACTGAAAGAACAGCACACATCACTATCTGAAGAATTATATATTACATTGAAAAATCGCACAGAAGAAAGGCATACCGAAATAGAAAATGTCTAATGGTATTTACATAATTATAATGATTTTAAAAATGAAAATGAAAAAGAAGAAAAGAAAATAACCAATTCAAATCTGATTAAGTTTAGAGTAAATTTTCTTAAAATTTTTTACCCACAAACCTATCCACATTCAGAAGAATTCGGTTAAATTATCGAAGGTTATGAGGTCACTACTGTCGATAGTGAAAAGGAATTATCTCTTGAACAAAAATTAGAATTAGCGATAAATAAAAAATTTCAACGAACCAAAATACAATACAGAAATCAACTATATCCAAAACCATCCGACGGGAAATCGATTTATTTAAAGATGAGGGATTTAAGAGGTAAATACATGGGAAAAGTATATTGCGCATTGCTAACAGTACCACCAACTAGCGTAGATGCCAAAAGAGCGTTTTCGACAGCTGGTAATTTTTACACAAAATTACTTTTCAGGCTTAATGACAGTACAATGGATGCATTATGTTTTTTAAGATCACATTTCAAAAATTTGTAATAATACCACAGACTGAATAGTGATATTTACACTTTTTTGTGATTTAAATAAATAAGATGTTTCTTTACTTTTTTGAGATTATATACTGTTATAATTTATAAGTTACAAATTATCTTTTGTGATATTTACACTCTCTAAAAAAACTGGCAAATAAAACAAAGAAACACCTGTGTTTTCTTTCTTTTTCTAAAATTTCTAATACCGGTATTAAAACCGGTATCCCGGTATTAAGATCTGAAAAATACCGAATACCGGTATTGAAATTTTGGTCCGGTATTTCAATCCCTACTTATCAGTACTGGGAAACGGGGAATGTTACAGTACTCTATTTTCTCTATACTACGCACTCTAGAAAGTAATAAAGATGTATGCAATAAACTGGTGATTAAGCGATATGGTGAAATCAGCGATCAGTTGAGTGGTGATTACGAATAACCATCGGAGTAATCACATTTACCTTAACATATACATCTATGGTTAAATAGGCTTAAAAGGAGTTGTTAATAAGGTGAAACTGAAGTGAAAATTATTGATGATTGAATAGAATTACTAATACAGTATGTAGTCTATTCTAATACAGTATACATACCATTTTAGAATAGAATTACTAATATAGTATGTAGTATATTCTAATACAGTATGCACACTGTATTAGAATAGAATTACTAATACAATATGTAGCCTATTCTAATACAGTATACATATTGTATTAGAATATAATTACTAATACAGTATGTAATCTATTCTAATACCGTATCCATGCTGTATTAGAATAGAATTACTAATACAGTATGTAATCTATTTTCATACCGTATGCATGCTGTATTAGAATATAATTACTAAAACAGTTTGTAGTCTATTCTAATACAGTATGCATGATTACTAAAACAGTATGTAGTCTATTCTAATACAGTATGCATGCTGTATTAGAATAAAATTACTAATACAGTATGTATGCTGTATTAGAATAGAATTACTAATATAGTATGTAGTCTATTCTAATACAGTATGCATGATTACTAAAACAGTATGTAGTCTATTCTAATACAGTATGCATGCTGTATTAGAATAAAATTACTAATACAGTATGCATGCTGTATTAGAATAGAATTTCTAATATAGTATGTAGTCTATTCTAATACAGTATGCACGATTACTAAAACAGTATGTAGTCTATTCTAATACAGTATGCATGCTGTATTAGAATAAAATTACTAATACATTATGCATGCTGCATTAGAATAGAATTACTAATACAGTATGTATACCAGTATATCTATGTATGACAGTATGCTTGTGCACCAATGTGTGACGCAAAATCTGAACAGTTTAGCGTTGTTTGATTTTCAGTTGTGTCATTCTGTTGGAAACACAATGCATCTTACGCTGTTTCATTCGAAGGAAATGGTTATACGTGCTTAATTTTTCATCATAAAAGATAAACATGGGGCGAATGTATAAGAATCTGACTAAAAGATGACTGAAGATTGTGAAAAAAGCATTCACTATATCAATGATCGATTTTTGCGTAAAATATAAAAATAGAATCGAATCAACGAAAAACATCACAACAATTCTGACAATCTAATTTGCCAAATTTTTCTTAGAAGTATTATTGGTTTTTAAGATGTTGTTTTGGATAATGCATCAAAATTCTGCTTCGAAAACAAGGTCCGTAATGACAGATGACAGCCTTTTAAGAAAACTGCGTAGGCAGTAGCTCTGAGCACAACACGTAAAATGGAATTTCCAGATCTGTTTTGTGACTTAAAAAAAATTCAGATTCAATGAATTTCGAATCGAGTATTTCCATTTTGTATTTACCTTTCTTCGCAAACAAAAATAAATAACATGTGTGCTAAATTTACTTTGATGATCAGAAGTCATTTCTATAATTGTTTATGAAGAAGATAGTCCGTTTGTTTACCATCAGAATTTATTTGCTTGTTTATGAAGTGTAGAAAATGTATTATAATCGTCAAAAAAAAATCGAACTGAAGATTTTGACAAATCAAGTTTTAGACTCGAGTTCGGATAACACATTTTTAGAATTATACATGATAAGGATAACACAAAAATTGCGTTGAGCAAGAATGAAGAAATTTGATATATGATCTTTACACCAAAATTGTAAACATCTGCCAAATTTTGACCAAATTTCATCCAGACGAAATCTGTCTGTCCGGCTGTTGGAATGTAAATTAATATGATAAATACAAAATGAAAAGAGCCAGATAGATAAAAAAAAATCGTATATAGATTTGGCATCAAAAATGTAAATAATTATCAAAGGGCTGACTTTTCGTTGGTTGGTCTGTACTTTCACAAGCTTGTAAACACAAAAACTTAAAATCCAATCATTGAAATATATAAAATTTGACATGTGATTTTGTGACTACAGTTACAGTTCTGAGCCAAATTTTGATTCAATCAGTTAGGAAACACGCGTCTAAAAAAAAATTCTGTTAACAGCATGACAGGATTAATGCCAAAACGCTCGCCAAGTGCTATACAATAGATGCAGTAAATTTTATAAATTTACACCAAAGGTTAATATTTCGTAACAAATGTACGAAATGCTACGTAAAGCGTTCTTTGCCTTACTCAAAGGCCACAATATTTTGCAGAGTGTGGCATGATACATTTATTAATTAGAAAGTAAGCGATAAAGTTTCGCAGAAATCACAATCTTTGATTCAATTATTTTCTTCAAGATTATGAAAGACAAAATTTGAAAAGAAAAACTCAGAGAGTTAGGACAGGAATTTTTAAAAACTTTTATGATTTATGATACTTGGGTATTAGCCGCACTTTATTAGCGAATATAGTCAGTAAATGAACAGAACATCCTCAGACAATTTTTTTGGGATTAATCTCTGATTACAATAAGAATGACATCTTTGGCAATTAATCGTTGTTTACATTAAAATGGCATCTGTGGCGATTAATCTCTGTCATATAGTAATATACCAGTACCGATAAGGTTATAATGAAATCACAGTAATTTTGAATAATTTGTATTCACTAATTTGCGAACTTTGATTTACCTGAATTTAGTCATTTATGTACTTTGCTATAACTTTTCTCAAAATTCTTTCCCAAAAAATTAAGAAAAAATTAATGATTTTATATTGTTAATATCCCATTTGTGGTACATCAGAAATAATTAATTTTAAATTATAAGTAGTTGTAGTGATTGGATTTTGAAACGTCAGGAAATAAACGTTCATAGATGGCGCTAGACAACTAGCGCGAGTGTAATTAAAAGAGTGATGTCATTCGAATGTTGGCTCTTGGAGAAGAACGAGTTATTGAGCAGAGTAACTCGAACGAATCTGCAATAAATTTGTTGTTGAGTTTTCTATTTGCCTATTTATTCAAAGCACTCACGAACCAGCCACGACAGTAGTATTATAGAAATGGATGAATCATATTTCTAGTTAATTAAATATAATAGAAATAAAAGTTGACACTTACATTTAAGAATAATGAATCTTTGCAAACGTTTTCATTATATATTTTATGAAAGATTTCTATTATAGTTATTTTTAATCTGATAATATTTATAAATTGAATGGTATGAATAAATTGATATACGAAACGTTGCATCAGAGAGTACATCATTGTTGTACTATTTGTTTCTAGTAAAAAAAAAATGCAAACGATATTATTTGGAATTTTTATTTTGAATTTGAAAACGAAACCATGCATGTAAAATATTCCCAATTGAATAGTTTATTATTATATCACTAATATTCGCTTTTTCCTTTTTTTATGGTGTTAATTTGTATAAATCCTGCTGGTTAGCTATTGATGTTGGTTGTTGTAAACTTCAAAAATATTAGCCTCAGCGCCAGTAAGGCGGTTGTTGAGCGACGGCGAATTACGTTTAATAATTTTTTTAAATCCGAATTTGCAATTTACTTTATGAGATTGGCAACATGTAGCGTATTTATTGGCTTTAGATATTAATTTTTAATTAAAATTCAGTAGATTCTAGATAATGTTAAATGATGACAATTAATTCAAAAATTGTATTTGTTCTTTATAATTTTTTTATTCATAGGAAAGAAAGAACAAAATATTAACATATATTGAATTCAATTTACTGTCGCAAAAATTTCTAATAAAATATTTTATGTAACTTGCTCTTTATAATTTTTTCAAAAAATAGTTTTTAAAATTTAAATTTCGGTAGGCATGTAACATGTATTAATTTTTAAAGCCTTACGCTGTTCTGTTCAGTATGCAATGCAATTCTTTAATTTCCTACTTCCTTAACTAAAGTGTGAACTTTAAATTGAAGTGGAAGTAATTAAATTTCACCTAATGCAAAAGGATTTTGATAAAACGATTTAAAAATGGACGTACATGCAACTTTTTCACCAGTGTTTAGATAAGATGTTACAAATTTTTTGTAGTATAATAAAATTTCATAATTGTTTTTAAAAGCATACTTTAAACGGAGAATCATATTACCAACTCTCCACCCCTCCCATAGGCATACGGATGATAAAACTGAATGACCGGACCACCGCTACAGCAACACTGATGGGAACTATGGTTGAGTCCTAAGGGCCGTTACCAGCTACGGTACAACCCTTCCATTAGGAAGTATGTCCAGTCATTTTTGGGAGGAGCCAGATCACCATCTCCAGGGTAGTCAGAAACAACCACCATACCGGAAGCTTCCCATCCTCATTTCGAGTTGCCCCCCCCCCCCCTCAGAGGATACTTTAAACGGAAAACCATTCATTATGTAAAAATAAGCCGGATCTTCTTTCATTCATCATCAACAACAGAAGAAAATTTTCCATAGCGGAATAACTGTGGCAACAGGGAAAAAGATATGAGTTTCTTTACAATAATGAAATGTATGCTTGCAAAATGAGCTCAAAAATATCATTGAAATTGAATGAAAAATTTTACAGCAAGTAATTCATATTATTGGAGAGATAGTTTTCTTTAAACAATAAATTGGTGTCTAATTCATTTTTATACAGGGTGCGGCAGAAAAACCAGGGCAAAGAATTTTTAATATAACTTTATTAAAAATAAATTAATTAACAAAATATGACAAATAATTCTAAGGAAGACTTTTACTAATAAATAAATTTAATTGGTTTCAAAGTGGCCGCCTTTTCCTGTGATGCATAGGGGCAAATGCTTATGGAAATGTTCAGCAATGGATCGCAATTCTTCTACCTTTAATCTATCCCATTACCGCCAAAACCGATTGCTTTAGAGAGTCCAAACTTTTGTGTAGTTTAGTGCAAGCCCTGGACTCCAAAACAGACCATACCTTGTAATCCATGGGATTGAAATTTGGTGAGTTTTGTGCCCACTCTCCAGATGATACCACGTGCAGAAAATGCGCCTTTCACTACTCTTGTGCCTTTTTTGGCCTTGTGAGCTGGTGCGGAGTCTTGACGAAACGTCCACTCTCCATTGCCGAGGTGCGTTTTGGTCTATGGAAGTACAACAGCTTCTAGAATATCTCGCTGATACACTTTTTGATTTATTTTAAAGCCCTCATCCACAAAAGCCATAGGTGTTTTGCCCCTTTTGCAAATTCCGCCCCAGGCCATGACCGATTTTTTATGTTGGCCATGTTCAACAATTGTTGAAGTGCTTGGATACGCCTACAGAACAGACTCTATCGTTCTGGGAATTATGTGCCTGTTGGATGGCAAAGAGCTTCTCATTAGTGAAAAGGAACCTCTCTCAGCGCTGACTTGCGGCCCGCCTCAAAAGTTTTCGGCACCATTGGAGCTGCACGAGTTTGTTTTCTTCAGTGAGAAATTGGAATTTTTGGAACTCGTAAGACTTCAGTCCAATCTCTGTTTTTGCCATTCGCCGCCCAGATCGGTCCCTGATTCACATTTCACGAGAGATCTTTCTCATGGGAAACCTCGGATTTCGTTGAACCAGCTTTTTGATGGTTTTATGGTTATGGATAGAGTTCACCGTACGTTTTGATTCACTTACTGGAAGTCGACCATCATTGCCAATCTATTTGAAATGACATGTTGCATCAGACGTTGTTTGTCGAGGTACATTAAGGAAACGAACGATTTCAAACTGTCATTTTCCTTGTTTAAACAACTCTAAAATTGCAGCTCTTTTCCTTGACATTTTAAAAGACACAAAAAAACAATACTAAACTAAGAGATATATTATAAAATATTTTATTATTGAAGTCATAGACAAAAAGAAATGAACACAAATTAAAAAGAAATCAGTTAATTTTCAGTTTAGGAAGCAATAACTTTGTACGCGTTTCTTTGCCGCACCCTGTATTATAATATTTTCGCTTTCTAGAAGGATCCAAAGGAATGGTTCCCCAAATTATTTATCAAATATTCTTTAAAAAATCGTCATCTCCCTCTGTGCATAAAACTGAACTGTGGATAAAAGCGTGAATATATCACATGCGATTGATGAACAATATTTATGGAATACCGATTTTTGTCGTTTATCTAGAACCTAGCAGTACCCTTATATTGTTGATCTTGGCATAACATCCAAAAGGAAAAATTAGCTTTAAACTTAAGTCTAGCCTCCACCCATGGCCATGTCACGCAACATCAAACAAACATAAAAATACATTTAGAAATCATCAAAAATAATTACAGAACAATTTTTATAGCCCACATTCAGAAATATTTGACTGTTATAAAGGTAAAACTATGATATGTTCATAGAAAAAACAATTCACTAAAATATACAATAGAAAATTTGTTTTAAAATTTAAAAATATACAAATAAGTCATTGTGTCCACTGTTACACACTTGTTTATCAACTCTATATAATTTCATAGGAAAATGAAATTCAGATTGCTTCATAATTCTTCTTTGTAACTATATTGGCTGTTTTTCCTCCTGGTGCCAAGACAAAAAGATTTTGTTTTGATGTAACTCTAGAAAGTATCACATAAAGTTGGCCAGGAGAAAAACATTCTTCGCTTAAGTTAATTCCAGCAGTGTGAAATGTTTGTAATATGGACAGACCATAGTCATTGTTCCTATTGAAACCAAACCATCATTTCTGAAATCTACACATGGATCGTAAAGGAGGAGTACTCCTTTTCGGACCAAATATTAGGAACGTTTGTTCTTCTCTTCTGTCTCAAATTTAAATGTCTTCTCTGTCAGCAGACAGACGATCACTTCGCTCCTTATAAGATTCATTCGGCTCCTGTAATTCAATTGCAGTGCGATTTAAAGAGAGACAGTTACTTCTCTTAACAGAAGACACTCCTTCCCTAAGTGTGGACATTTTTTCTCTGATATTCGTTAACCGAACGTTTCTTTCATCTACATTTTCATTATCATTCAACAAACGAAGCATTTTGGCATTTAATGAGCTCCTGCCAAGCTTGGATTTCCTTTTTTGGGGGCATAATGAGTTTAATGAAATTGAATTTTTTAAAGTCAGACGTAAACAAAGATATGTATCGCATATGCATACCACAGCTCTTGCTATTTGTGCATGCGCAGTTTGAGGTTTTAGCACTTGCGCGGATAAGTGCAAAGCACAGATAGAGCTGTTTTACACATGCTCGAATCGTAATAGGAAAATAATTAAAATCGCAGTCATAAAACTTCTTTTTTTATTTTGATATGATTTCAATATACTAAAACCTCCCCCATTAAATGCCCTACCAAATGGTACAATTATCTCCAGTATCAGTTAAGCCTTTCTTGAGTTTTTCTCTTTCAAACATACAGACACTTTCAGGGGACTTCATTTTATGCTATGTATAGATTTCTGTTTCTAACCCAGAGTGCGATCGGCGCTGAATAATCTTTGACATGCTGTTAATACACAAGTACTCGAAAATCGAATATATATTTTTGATGTTTTTTTACCTTTTGAAGCCAAAATTTGGAATAGAATTGCAACTGTAATCACAAGATAATAAATCAAACTCATTTTTTAAGTTACTGTATTTTTGAGTTATTGGCCTAACATGCGTGCGAAAATACAGATCGATAAAATCTCAAACCGGTACAAAATTTGATAAGAATTGGTACAAAATTGGTACAAAACTGGTAAGGTACAGAATTGGTACAAAATTTGATAAGAATCTACACTTTAGATGTTTTGTAAACTGTGTACCGAATTTCATTTAAACAAACTGTGGATGAAATTTTATTTATCTAGTGTTTTATTTTATGGTATGCTTTTGTACTCAAGAAAGTTAGAGAGGCTCCATTCCTCTAAATAGATTTCTTTCAAAATTTGAGAGAAATTTACAAATTCGATGTACACCAATATTCCTCTGTCTAGCTCAAACCATTTTTGAGTTTAGAGAGGCATAATTTCAAAACTGTATTTTTCAATTGTTTGCCTAAATCTCATGTTCATATATTTTAACATTAACAATATTTCATGTTTTTATACTTCGTGTACGAAAAAAGTAAAAAAACTTCAAAATTCTTCTAATTTTTTTTAGTTGATTGAGATTTCAAAAATCTACATCAAAATGCAATTTACATTCTCTAAAGTACATGTGTGTGTGTTCTGTGTCTAAGACTCTGCACACACACACAAACTTTTTTCATAATCAATAGAGATAATGTGATAAAAAATATCTCCGTAAATTCAAATTCTTAAATATCGTACTTCCATCATGTTAATGAGAACAAATTAATTATTTTGCTATTTTGATTCAAGTATTCTTTTATAAATCTTTAAGCAAAAAATTCTTCAAACTTTAAATATAGGTACTTAATTCTCTTTTTTCCTCTTTTTGATTTAGATATCAGCGAAACACAGATTAAATTCCTATCTCTGCGGATTCATTTCAAGAACTGGGAAGAACAGTTTGGCACTGGACAAGGAACGTTTATTTCTACTTTCTTCATTATTTTTACATCAGAGATTATCAACTGACTATTGATTTCTTTCAATAATCAAATTAAAATTCCTGTGCCTCCCCCCCCCCCAAAAAAAAAGACTGCATACATTTGAAAATAATGTATCATTTTACATCTCATTTACATCTGAGAGAAATTATATCAAATAAGAAATCAAAAATAATTCTTAGTCAAAAATTCTATTTTTACATTATTTAATTTCTCCGATCTCTATGGAATCTGCTCCAGGATTGGTAACACCAATCCCTGTCTATACTTGGGCTGGGCGATGTCAGAGCTTTATCATCACGATATAGCCAACCATATCGATATTTTTCGATATATCGTGATAGCATTATTTAGTTATAATAGTATAATATTAGTTATAATAGTCGATATATTATAAGTTAAAAATAGTATCTCTTAACATTGTATTGACCGATCAGAACGACTCCAAATAAAATGAAGTGTCAATTCTTATAATAAAAATATTTGTTTTCTTTTGAATAAAACTAGTTAGAAAATAATTTGTTAAAGACACTTTAATAAAGTCAATTCCAAAACAATGCCTGCATGTTACAATTTATAAAGTTGGGTTTAAAACAAGTATTTTTATATATGAGAATATGACAGTTTTTATAGAAATATTAATAAAAATTCTGTATGAAGGACAATAAGAATGAAGAGCAAATAAACACTAACTGGTCACCAAAACGAAATCGAAATCGAAAACGTAAATTAATTATGAATATCGATTTATTGTTTCACGATTTATCGTGAGCCGCTGGCAAAATCAGAAGTATAATGGAATTATACTTCTGATTATGCGAGTACGCTTATATGAAAATGAGAACTGTGAGTAAAATTGTGAATTTAATCTGAATTAATCCTTTTTGCTTTCGTTTCCGAAGATGAATATTTAGCGATTACACAAAAGACAGCTTACAACCTATTGATAACCGCAATTATTTTTCCATAATGGTTAAACAAAACGAAATCGTAAACGCATATTAATTGTGAATATCGATTTATTGTATCGCGATTTATCGTGTACTATTATTTATGATCATGATATCGATATTTTTCGAAAACTGGCATCAAAAAATCGATTTTTCTAAAATATCGATTTTTTTTTTGATAAATCGAAAAATCGGCACAGCTTTAGTGTATATATATATATATATAATTTTTTTTAAACTTTCATTTTCAATTTTTCTAGTTGTCAAACAAAGTTTTGGAGCTCGCACGATTTTGAGATGAAAAATACCCATCGTTTTTCTAAATATCGACGAATGCGCAATCTGATAGTCTCGCGATTGTTTCAAACCGGTTTAAATTGGTTAATGACTTAAATGAATTAAGACAATTCGTAAGAATTCAGCGAATGAATAATTTGGAAATCAAGTTGTAACTTTAGTTGGCGATAAATTGCCAAATGTGACAACCTTCTGCATTATTTTCTAATAACCATAAAAGCGAAAAACTGATGCCTGAAAAGCGATAAATCGCCAATTTGTTGCCTACGTATTTTGAGGTTTCAAAAACCTCAAACCAAAACAACGCCATGTTCTCACATGATAATAAATTATGATTTCGTGCAAGTTTTAATTTGATTAATTAATAAATAATTCGTTAATAAATGAAATATATTGGAAATGCGCAATTCTTATAACGTAAAGAAGATGGAAAAACGGTTTTAAATGTCAAAAGCTAATTTAAGAAAGACCAAAAATAACGTAGGAGCAAAAACATACGCTGTCCTTTACTACTAGTATGTTACTTCTGCATGAGTTTGGGCAATGTAAATTTTTAAGATATCACACGAACGTTTCCTGGGGCTATGTTCAGTCTATCTAATTTGGGAGCAAATTATTTGCTCCGAATTCTTCTTTGACACTCTAACTAAAAGAATAAACAAAAATCACCCTCTCTTGAAAATCAGAAAACTGAACTTCCAAGAACAGATTTAAATATTTTTTTTTTTTTAGGTTTTGGGCATCGAATCACCTACATAGCCTCGGGAGCTCTGCAATCACATCCGGCAATTTCGATGTCTATTTGATATGGATAGGACCCTTATGTCAATAAGTATGTTTGAAAAATAAGCTTCGAAATGCCTCAGATTTAGTTCCTACGACGAATTAAAAGTGCGTTATTTCAATGAAATCCTCGATTTTTGGTGAAACCTGCGAGGATGGATGCCAAAATCTTTAAGTCCGATGTTGCGCGTCATTTGGTTTACTGATTTGCCTACACTGTTTTCTAATGATTTGGGTGAATTCTTTTTTTATAATATACATTGTTTCCATTTTAATCAAGGCCCGATATCTATAAGTTGTATAAAAATGAATGTTCTTCTTTAAGCTGAAAAAAGACACTGGTTTCGAATCCCCGATTTTTGGAGAAACCTGTATGGATACCAAAATCTTTCAGTCCGTTGTTGCGTGCAATTTAGTTTGCTATTATCTAATGATTTTGGTAAATTTCTATTTTATAATATAAAAGGTATTCATTTTAATGAAGGTTCAGTACCTATTATTTGAATAAATGTAACTCTGTTCTTCTTCAAGCTCAAAATTATTTATTCTTGACAAAATTTGAAAAACTATTAATTCCAAATAATTAAAACCAACCATTATAAAATTTAAAACAATTTAATATTTCATAAAAATATTTCACTTCAGAAATTACATCATTTTTCCATCTTTTGAACATCAAACGAATTCCCCGAAGAAAAATCCGGTTGATAGATGCAATGCTATTATTTAACCAGTTTTTGATACATGCTTAGAAACTAAATACTTTTCCAGAAAGAGTACTGTGCATAGAGGGAAAAAGAGTAGTTTGAAGGAGCAAAACCTGGTGAATAGGTTGGATGAGACAAAACTTTCCAGCGAAGTAATTATAAAGTATATTTCACTGGTCTATATGTAGTAGAATATTTTATAATTCGAAGACAGTCTTATCATGCCTTTCGCCATATTCTGAATATTCTTCTTCGTCTTCTTCGTTTAATACGATTAAGTGTAGCTTGTATTGTTCGCCATTAATTAATCAAGTAATGCACCCGAATCTTAATTTTGGATTTTTTAAAATTATAAAGCATAATTACTGAGCTTATTATTTTTATATCCCCAAAACCATTCTTTACGAGTTGTATTCAATGGGATATATTTATCAGAAGGATCGAATAACAAAAGATGTGTTTCTTCTGAGATTTTCTTTACGATGGGATAATGAAATTTAACGACTTTCAAATATTTTTTGTTTGGCACAAAACTCATCATGCTTTCTAAACTAAAAAATGTTTTTTAAAAATAATAATTAGAGACCCTACTTTTAAAAGTTGTTCATAGACCTTCTAAAATACAGTTTTCCCCAATTATTTGCTGGCAAGCTATACTTATAACTCCATTTATTGAAATAAAAAAATCTTTTTAAACATCCGGTAATTTTTAAACCATTAGATCCAAGTACATATTTAAAATTGAAAAAAGAAGGTTTTAAAGGAAGTAAAGAATAATTTTTTATGTTATTTCAGTTTAATTAAAAATGATAAAAATTCAACAACTGCATATGTAAGTCATGTCACTGACTCTCCAACCCGCTCGAAGGCACACGGATAAAGAAAACTGAATGAATGGACCGCCATAACAGCAACACTGGCGGGAACTGTGGTTGAGTCCTAAGGGCCATCACCGGCAACGGCACAACTCTTCCCGAAGGAAGTATGTCCCGTCATTAATGGGAGGAGCTAGATTCTCCACCTTTTTGTGTACCCTCCATACCAGAAGCATCTCATCCTCATTTCGAGATGCCCCCCCCCCCGGGTTGGATGCAATTTCATATGAAAAAGACTTGAAAAAACGACAATGGCAGATATGATTACAATTGATCTTATGACTATGATTGCAGTTTCGTGCCAACTTTTACTTTCAATCGTTTGGAAAAGAGTATTCGAAATTCGAAATGATTTTCGGGTACTTGTGGATCGTATGACAGAGAATAACCACCAAAGATCACATCACAGATTCAGAGAAAATGCTAACTTCACCAAGAAGATCTACATTTCGTAATCTTTGTTTACCAATGCAATGCAAAGCATTCATGATCTTTCCTGAAGTCTACAGTTTTATCTGGGGGAGGTTAATAACGCTTTTATTATAGATTATGTGAGAACACTTTGGGAAGACAGCACCAACTGATTTAAAATTTTAATGTTTTTCTCCCCAGTAACCTAGGATAATTTTACTGCTTCAGAAATCATTTTTAAATCTCATTTGAAATTTTAAAAAAATAGTTTTTTTAGTGACATTCAAATTTATTTCATTGCTGTTATGTTCGTAAATTTTCTGAAACGTGCTGAAGATGATAGATCCGAGATGTTCTGCAATTCAAAAGAAATTTATAGTTTCATCAAATCTGTCTCTCGATGACGAGACGTACTTCCTTATGGAAGGATTGTACCGTGGCCGGTGATGGCCCTTAGGGCTCAATCGCTGTTCCAGCCAATGTTGCTGTAGTGATGGTCCGGTCATTTAGTCTTTTTATCCGTGTATCTTCGAGGCGGATCGGTTTGTTAATTATATCAATGTCCCATTTTTACACAACACTAGGACTATTTTGGGACGGACCTCGTAATTTTGAACCGCGGTCAGATGACAAGGACAACACCTGAGCTGGCAGCCCCCTCTTCATACCACGCCGCACCAGCGGTAAGACGTTTAGCCTGGACAGATTCAACTTGCAACAGACCCCCTTAGACGACGGTTCTTCGGTGAAATCGGGTCTCGAACCTGAAACCTTACGGCTCACGAGCCGAGACCTTACAACCAGGCCACCGTGGCTCCTCAAGGCGGATTGGAGAGTAAGTGATAAGACTTTTGTTATGATGTCTATGGTAAAGTTGATGTACGGATTGCTGATGGTGAGGGTTATTAACACCTCTTTCTTAAGAAATAAAAAAAAAATCCATGGAAAAATATAATAAATATAATAGTTACAGCGATGCTCGGTAATATGAATTTTAGAGCACAAGAGGACAGACATAATTTAAGAAAGGAAAATAGGAACTCTGGAACACTTTAAACACGTAGATTCATTAAAATCTGGAGCCCGAATTTTTTAGCGATAACAATAATTTCTCTTAGTATAATGAGAAAGTGGAAAAGCTTATATTAATAGTGTACTTATATGTACAATACAACCCAGCTTTCTTTTATCTTATCGCAATTCTGCAGTACGATACCTTTTTTAAAATGTACGTTTGAAGAGAGAAAAAAATATCCAGTACAGGGGATCTTTTAAAATGAATCCCTTCATAATATGTTGCATAACGAATACGAAGCATTCAACTTCAAATAAAAAAAAATCCCCCACATTAAATAAATTCAGCAATAATGAAAAAATTTCAAAAGGAGACGCTGCATAATGGCGTCCAATTAGTCTCAAATTTCAACGGTGAAAAATTTTACTTTCTGGCAAATTTCAACTACTCAACTAGCCAGGAGGAACGGGTAGCAGCGAGTTAAAAAAAAACTAATTATCTTATTAGAATTATTTCAAGATCTGGTTTAATGATTTCATTTTAATATATTTCAGTTTTAACAACAAAAGAATAATGGTAACTTTCTGATTTATCATCTTGCTTAAGTATTTACGAAAAGATTTCCATTGTACTTGAAAAAATAATATTATCAAACTTAATTGGAAATTAATAACTTTGAGAAATGAACTTAATAACCAATAGCTTGATTCTAATGGCTTTTTTAAATCTATTTTTGATAGCAGAGTGGTGATTTTCCCTCTTTGTGATATAACGTCTCAGTGAAAATCTAAAAAGTACAAAGAAAGAAGGAAATGACATTTTTAAAAATTTAATTATTGTGGGCGAAACGGAAGAGATATCTACGATTATGTTTCTAAAATAAATTATTATCACTTACACAAACGATATTTTAATGGAAAAATTAAAAAATTTCGATGCGTGTACAGCCAAAAATCTAAAGAATTAATAATAAATTATGACATTTTATTCTGCATGTAACCATGAAACATAGGAAACACAATACAAACGAAGCGTACACAAAATAGCACTTATAATAAGGAGCAGCACATAAATAGTATACCGTAATAAATAACCATAACAACACAGATCTTGAACTCGCAGGATATCAACTCTTATAAGAGAGCCTCCGCTCAACAACTCTCTTGAGCTCAACTCAATTGATTCTTTCTTGACTCAATTGACTGGTACTGACTCTGTGTTTCGGGATTTTATAGTTTCCATCATAGGGCATCGAATGTACTAGAATTCGTATTCTAACGAAATTATTGCAAAGAGTCTCAAATATTCCGAATTCTTTTTGTCTCCAAATGGTCGCCAAACTTAAATTTACTTAATTTACTTAACATCCATTACAACCTGTAAAGCTCTCTCCCATACTCAAATTAAATGCGTAATAAAGTAATCTTACAAATTCGTACGAATATGTATAAACAGCATTTAGCCTAACGTTAACTTTCCTCTTTTCTTGAACAAGAACTGCTGACGATGTGAAATTAGTGTTTATCCTTAAATTAACACAAAATTGCCTACGATGGGTATTCATAAAAACCATGGGATATTTATACCTTTTTCTGTTTCGTTTACGTTTCCTTCGTTGCCAAAATTTCTATAAAATTAAAGTCTATTTCTCGGAACTGTTTACAAGTGAATTTTTGTATTTTTATTTTACTTGTTTCTTACCCCGATATTCTCTTACATTTATAAACTTTAACAAACACTATGTTTATTCAAAGCTACAAAAGTCATCATGTGATCATTGCAAAACGCTTCGAATCTTCGGAATGTTTAATGGAAATTCTGTTCTGCATGTCTTCGCCCCTTCTGTATGCATGCTTGCCTCCTATATGCTAGAGTGTTCTATGCCTGATGGGCCAATTAATCTTCGAAATTCGAATATTTCGGCTGAGGTACTGATTGAGTGAAATTATTATAGTAAAATTTTGGTTGATTATAACGACGTCGACTCGAAATTGTCATCTGGAATTTTAAAACGTTTCATTAACTGAGATAAACTAACATTATTGACGAATTTATCATCTAATATTGGCAGTAAGTGGAGATAGAAATGATTTATCCGCATTTCACTTTGGCCTATATCTCTGATCAGATTAGAATTGTGTCGATGTAAATACAATGTACGTTGCATCACTGCAAACATGTCTGTTTCTGTATCGATATTCTGTGTTTTTCTTCAAAATTAAGATAGAAATATGCAAATTTTGAAATTTGATGTAAAGACCATATGCCAAATTTGATCCGTCTAATTCAGAATATTTTATTTAGTTATTTTTATCACAGACAGACGGACATTTTCCATAAATATATTTTTCGAACATAGGATGTCTAAAACGGGGAGATACTTTAAAATTTCGAGTTCGTATTTTTTGGCAATTACTATACTTTCTCTAAACTACGTATACAAGAAAGTAAAAAAAAAAAAAAAAAACTAGATATATATTTACCTCCACGAACATTTATAACAACTATTTGCTGAGAAATAAGCGAAAATATTTTATCTTTATCATTTAGGATTATATCCAGTTGATGCTACATTCTTAATAATGGTTTGAAAATGATGCTATACTTTTCTCCTGATTATTATCCTACTTTTTAATTTTTAAGCAAAGCAGCTATTTTTGAAAAGCAAAAAGAAATAAGCACCAATTCTATGAAACAAATGAGAAATACACGAAAAACTCAAAATAAAGGAACATGAAATTCTTATTTACATCATCAGCAGCAGAAATATAATAATTTGCATTTAGGACGAGAAAAAAATTTGTTTGTCCCACATTCCATAGTACTCTTTCCAACGAAAACAATAGTCTTACATTCTTTTTTGCACTTATCTCAGTCTGTTATTTCCTACAATTATTCAATATCACTAATGATAAAAGAAAAATAGAATATTCCTAACTAAATAAGATCATAAATAAAAAAAAAACCCTTTCTTTAGATGTGGGTTTTCTGAAAAGAAATTTAATTTGCGACACTTATATTAATTCAGCACTGAAATGAAATTGAGGTAGGAGATATTTCGCAGATATTAAAATGTAAAAGCTTAGAAAAAAAATACTCTTTCTTTATCTAACATTTAATTCCTGATTTTCATTATTATTGTTATTATTATTCAAAGAATTCTTCTTCTCATTATATTCAGAATGCCAACTGAGATAAACAAGCAATATTTGATATATTTTATTCTATAAAATTTATTCAATAAAAAATAATTAATTTAGAGGTGTTAAATGGATTCCATTTAGTCGATGAATGCCGGCTAAATAATAAAATAAGAATAACCTTTCAATAAATGCTTTTAGAGAAATCCATGGTGAATTCTTGAGATGCAGATGCCATTGAAGAAGAAGAAAATTGAAATTATTGCCTTGATTTCAATCATAATTTAATTATTTATTTTGATATATAGTTTAAAAAATAAATGTTTCATTGGCAAATAAAATCTTTCAGATATTATGTTAGAAAAATGAAAGGGAAATCAGACCTTTCACTAACATCTCATCGAAAATTGGATTTTGATGAAATATTTTATAACATGCCTTAAATAGAATTTTTTTGAAGAAAATGATGTTTTTTTCGTAATAAGGAGGAATATTGTTTTGAAAAGTAAATTAAAATTTAGGATTTTTGAAATATATTTAATAAATATAAAGCATACATTTTATTTAATCAATAACAATAAACTCATGCATTTAATTAATAAAAAATAAAATGCAAACACTTAGACAGCCAAAAACAAGATTAAAAAAACAGAATATTTTTTACTGATAAGTTTTAAGAATATTCTTTTCCGAACACTGAAACACTGAATGCTTTTCCAGCGATTTCATTATCTTTTCTCGTGGAAATTCCTTCCGCAATATTTTAGAAATAAACAAGTTTTTATTTAATATAAAATTCGATGAGATCTGAATCAAATGACCATTTCATTCGATTTTTTTTCAAAAGAAAAAAGAATCGTTTGCTATTTCTGTATCAAATATATTTCAGAGAAAAAATGTTTCACTCCAAATATATCAAGATGAAATTGAATGAAAACGATTTTTCAAATAAATAACTTAGTAATTTCTTTTTTTTAATGCGATATTCAAAAAAATCTCAATAAAATTAATAAAAATACATATTCCCTAAATTATTATCATTGATTTTATTTTTAAATCAATCATTGTTAGAATTTCATGCACAAAAAAATACGATGTATTTTTAATTATAAGTTTTCATTCGAACTGAATTAGAACATATAAATAGCATGTGAATTGTAAGAAAAATATTTCTATAAATCTATCGCATTTTAAAAAGACAAGAAAAATTACTTTATTCAAGTGTTTTTTTAAATTAAAATATACGTGTTTCTTTTTTAATGTCTGAATACAAAGTGTGCATTATTTAATTCACATATATCACTCCTATTATATTAATTTTCATACATATAAAATTTTAATATAAAGTTTATATGAAATATTTAATGGGAATAGGAAACAATATGAGAAAAAATGTAACTAACCGATATAAGTCTGTTGTATCAACAAAATATTGTATTTTGGCAAATTTGACATTCGACATTGCGATAGCATAGTGTCTGTGTGATTATTATCATGCGAGAACATGATGTTGTTTTGGTTAGGGGGTTTGAAGCTCGAAATCGCGTAGGCAATGAATAAAGTATAAATGTCAATTTTCATCGTCATCATGATCTCTCACCCTCTCCCTCTATCTTTATATATATATATATATATATATATATATATATATATATATATATATATATATATATATATATATATATATATATATATATATATATATATATATATATATATATATATATATATATATATATATATATATATATATATATATATATATATATATATATATATATATATATATATATATATACAGTGGCTCAAATAATTGAGAGTACACCTTACTTTTACTTGATAAATCCGACTTTCAATATAAATAACACATTACCGGGAAGTGCAAACATGTTTTTATCTTTACACATAACAAATGGTTTTATTTAGAGTGAAAATAAAGAAAAATCAACAAAAAACTTCTAAATTGAAATGTTTCAGAAGCATTTTAAATAAACATACACAAAATTTTGCCTCAAAAAATTGAGAATACACCAATGAATTTTTTTTTCAATATCTCGCATAGAAACAAGGCGTCGCTGTTAGGTTGCATGTCTTTTGGCTCTTATTATGGCCTCTAAACGTCATGGTACCGATTCGATCCATTTTTGGCGGTATCTGAAGATATTTTACCCCATTTTTCTTGCAACACTTGTTTTAAATGGGTTTTGCTTCTAATTTTGTTTTTTTGTGTTAGATATGTGTTACGGTTGTTTACAATGAAAAAGGCACCATATTTTGACATTACGTGCATTCTGTTTGGAGTTATTGTCCAGCTGGAAAATGGAATTTCCATCTAAACTGAAATTTTTAGCACTCTCCTTTAGATTTCTGCGAAGTATATCTAAGTAAACCATATGTTTTTAAATGACATCCAGAAGAATTAAATTTCCTACCCCGGATGAAGTTATGCAATTTCAAATCATGACGTAGTCACCACTATGTTTAACTGCAGGATGTAAACATTTTCGATACAAAGCAGTTTTAGACTGTCTCCAAACAGTACGTTGGCTGTCACTGCTAGAAATGTTGAGTTTTCTTTCGTTACTAAATATAATTTTTTTTCAAAAGTTATTGGTCTCCAATTGATGAGATTTTGCAAACTTTAAATGCTTTATCTGAATTTGCAAGCTGATGAACGGTTTCTCTCTAACAATGCGATTTTTTTATCCAGCTTATCTAATGACATTTCGTACAATTTCAGCACCTACACTTTTGCCTATTATTTCAGAAGTTTCTGCAGCAAGTTGGAAGGACCATATGGTCACAGAAATCTAAAGGAAAGTGTTAAAAATTTGAGTTTAGATAAAAATTCCATTTTCCAGCAGGATAAAGACCCCAAACAGAATGCAAGTAACATCAAAATATGGTGTCTTTTTCATTGTAAACAGCAGTTACACACACCACTACAGTACCCCGACATCAAGGCCATTGAATATTCGTGGGCCATACTTGAAAAGGTGGTTCAAAAACACAAAATTAGAAACAAAATCCATTTAAAACAAGTGGTGCAAGAAGAATGGGATAAAATATCTTCAGATAACACCAAAAATTAGTCGAATCGGTACCATGACATTTAGAGGCCATTATAAGAGCCAAAAGACATACAAATTAACAGTGACACTTTGTTTCTATGCGAGATATTGCAAAAATTTCATTGGTATATTCTCAATTTTTTGAGGCAAAATTTTGTGTATGTTTATTTAAAATGCTTCTGAAATTTTTCAATTTAGAAGTTTTCCGTTCATTTTTCTTTATTTTTACTCTAAATTAAACCATTTGTTATGGATAAAATTAAAAACATGTTTTCTCTTCTCGGTAATGTGTTATTTATATTGGAAGTCGGATTTATCAAGTAACCACTTTTTCGAATATGATCCACAAATATTCAATGGCGTCGATGTCGGAGTACAGTGGTGGTGTGTGTCACTGCTATTTACAATGAAAAAGACACCATATTTTGACGTTACGTATATTCTGTTTGAGGTCGTTGTCCTGCTGGAAAATGGAATTTCCATCTGAACCCAAATTTTTAACACTTTCCTTTAGATTGTTGCGACCATATGGTTCATCCAACTTGTTGTAGAAACTTTTCAAATCATAGGCAGAAGTGTAGGTACTGAAACTGTGCGAAATACCATTAGACAAGCTGGATATAAAAGTCGCATTGTTAGAGAGAATGCATTCATCAGCTTGCAAATTCAGAAAAAGCATTTGAAGTTTGCAAAAACTGATCAGTTGAAGACCAATAAGCCTTGGAAGAAAGCTATATTTAGTAATGAAAGAAAACTCAACATTTTTGGCAGTGACAGCCAACGTACTGTTTGGAGACAGTCTAAAACTGCTTTGTATCCAAAAAATTTACGCCCTACAGTTAAACATGAGGGTGAATCCATCATGATTTGAGGTTGCATGGTTTCCTCCGAGGCGGGAAATTTAATTTTTATAGATGGCATTATAAACGATATGGTTTACTTGGATGTACTTCGCCGCAATTTAAAGGAAAGTGCTAAAAATTTGGGTTTAGATGGAAATTTCATTTTCCAGTAAGACAACGACCCCAAACAGAATGCACGTAACGTCAAAATATGGTGTCTTTTTCTTTGTAAACAGCAGTTACACACACCACCACAGTACCCCTACATCAATACCATTGAGTATTTGTAGGCCGCACTCGAAGTAGTGGTCCAGAATGGCAAAATTAGGAACAAAACCCATTTAAAACAAGTGGTGCAAGAAGAATGGGGTTAACTATCTTGAAATACCACCAAAAATTGGTCCAATCGGTGTCACGACGTTTAGAGGCCATTATAAAAGCCAAAAGGCATGCAACTAAATGCTGATATGTTCTTTCTATGCGAGATATTACAAGAATTTAATTGGTGTATTCTTAATTTTTTGAGGCAAAATTCTGCGTATGATTATTTAAAATGCCTCTGAAACTTTTAAATTTATAAGGTTTTCGTTGATTTTTTTTATTTTTATTCTAAATTAAACCATTTCTTATGTGTAAAAATAAAAACATGTTTGCACCTCCCGGTAATGTGTTATTTATATTTAAAGTAGGATTTATCAAGTAAAAGTAAGGTGTACTCTCAATTTATTGAGAAACTGTATATATTATAGGGATAGAGACCGATAGAAAAGTCTCTTGGTTGTTTCAAACCGGTTTAAACTGGTTAATAACTTAAATTAATGAAGACAAATAATGATTTAAAAATAATAATGTTCCCACATGATAACTTGAAATTTACGATCTTAGATTTTATTTTATTATTTGTTTCTTCACTGAGGCGAAATATCGGGGAATTTTATGAACGCACGTATAAAATAAATGCAACAACACTTTAAGTAAAATAAAAAAAAAATCTAATGGTATAATATTTGTAATATTCATACGAAAGCACTTTAAAAAATGAAGAAGAATTGAATCGGTAATTTGAAATATCGTAACATGATATTAATTCGGTCTTGATTCATTTATTTTCATTAATTTCATCCGCCATTGCAATCTGTGAATAACAAATTCATCATCATGCAACTTAGAGAAAAATGTCAGCTTAAAAGCCCAGTCATGTTAATTTTTAAAAAAAATATTTTCATTTCAATTTTAACATTGACAAAAGATTTGATGAAAAAATCTTTTACAAAATGATTACAAAAATTAAAAGCTTTTGCCATATATATGTCCGAAATTGAATAATGTAGATGAAATAAAAAAACATAAATGAAAATTATTAAAATATGATGAATACCAATGAAAACAAAAATTAAAAAATATCATTCTAAATGAAAGATTCTATCCCCCTTCCCCCAACAAAATTACAGAATGGTAATGATAATAAAAATTAAAGATAACCTTGAAAAAAAATTAAAAGAAATTAACATGAAATTTCAAAATTAAAATATACTTATTGAAAGATAAATGTTCATGTTTTGAGAAACAAGGGTTGCTTTTATAAGATACCGCCTGAATAAGATACCGCCAATCCATAATACATTTTGTAACTAGTCAGTGGAAATTAATACTAACTTCCTAAGACTTTCTTCTAACCATTCGTTTAATAAGTCAATAACTAATATTACTGGCGCCATCTAGTGCTATAAAAATCATCAGAAACTTCATACACATAGAAAGAAAATCGCATGTACCTGTTTACTTTCGGCAGCATACCCTCCCCTCACCCAACCACCAGTGACAACCAATAGAATTACTCCTTTCGATTACCCATCTTTTACAACCAACCACAATCCTATCTTCACACAAATTCTTACTATAATCAAATCACACTCACCCTCAAGCACCTATCTACCTAGCTCATGTCATTTTGCTAGAAGCCATCGTTATTAGCAGTCACTTTCATGATGGAGATAGTCCTCTGCTCTAAGGACGGGTGCTCCGACACTATTATCCTCGAAGTTGAAGCAGTGGAAATTAATATTAACCTTCCAATTCAGCCTAGTCATTTAAAAGTTTACTTAATCCTATTAACTTTTTTATAATTTGTATCTAAATATTATGAAAATTAAAAGAAAGTATTTAGGGCACTAAAATCCACATTAAAAACGTAATTTTTTTCTGGAAGTCAAAAAAAAAAAAAAAGAATCAGAATTTGACCAAAACATTCTAAGTTAGCTGGAGTTTTTATCACAATTGCGGTATATTTTTGACGTTTAAAGAGTGTTTAAGGTTTTTTTTGTTTAATTTGTTTATTTTCAGAGCTTTAAGCTCTGCGATTTTTTTTTGTCCTTCAAGAGTTTTGGAGAAAAGTTTGTTTTTTACATTTTAGTGCACTCATAAAGGTGTTTCTTAAAAAATTTTTACTCTAATTTTTTCTGTTTCTTGTTCTTTTTACATATTTCGCAATTTATTACAATAAATAATATAAAATCTTCAGAATTTTTTTCTTCAAATTTCACTGCGAAATGAATTTTATCATATAAAACTCAAATGAATTGACTAACACATTAAGATCCAAGTCAGTCACCGATGAATGGCATCGGATTCTATATTCGGACACCGCATCAGTCACCGGTGACTGAGAGCATTCTTTTATTTCATACCTCGCTTGTCATCGGTGACTGGCTTTGTATCATTGTTTCAGAACACATCAGTCGCTGTTAACTGACGACATAATTTTCGTTCAATCTGCATTAGTCATATTGCTGTTGTTGTTGTTGTTGATGATGATGATGCCGTGTCCACGTTACCACGGAAAGGGGGTGCAGTAGCTTCTGAGAATAAAAAACCCATTAGTCATTGTTGATTGTTTACATTTAACAAATTATATTCTCATAAGAAATTTCAACATGAACATTACAAAATAAGGCACCCAAATACAAAGCAGTCTTTTCTCAACTTTTGTAGATCTCTAATTGTAAGAATGTCAGAGAAGTCAGATATCGTTGGCTAGATGTAAGGGGCGCCAAAATTGGTGACTACATTGAAAAATAGAGAAATCTTTTTTTTAAATTTAATATTCTTAATGTCTGAGCTAGTTTCTTCATAAAACCGTTTAGAATTTCTATTTTGTTAGAAAGTTGAACTGATTTTTATATTTGCAAATACCTACATTTTAATGCTATTTTACACCTTGTATGTTATCTTCTCAAATTCTAATATTTGATAGAATTTTCTTACAAAAAAACCCTCATAAATTAAAATTTAATGCATATATATTTTTTTTCAAATTTGACATAATAATTTCTCAATATAGTCTACAGTTCCTGTATAAGTAATATATTAATTCAAAAATGCTTTAGTGTTTAACAATGTGAAATATTTTTTTTTTTAAATAACGTGTTATTTATCAGTCGAACCACAATATTTAACAAATGAATGGAAATGCAGCTTATTTTTTAGTTCAGGAACTATATAATAGATATGTTTTAAGCTATCTGCAAAATTTTAAGTAAATCATTTGATAAGCCTCTAAACTAGGAGATTTTTGCGTTATAATTCTTTTTTAGCCCTCAAAAAAAATTCCCCTTTTCCCAATTAAAAAAATACTTTTGCCATTTAATTAGTATATTTTGATTTCATACATTTTTTTCAATACTTTTTATGCAAATATTCAAAAATATAACTATTTTCTAACATTTTTTTCAAAACATTCATCTAACGAAGTCATATACCTTAACTGATAATCAAGCTTTGAAATTATTAATATAATGCATTATCATCGGGAACATATCAATGAAGAAATCTTTTAGTCATTTTAAAGTGAATGTAATATTATTTTTGAAAATCCAACTCTGCAAACACAAAAGAAGTTGGATACAGGTATATTCAAAATACATAGCAGTGCTTTTCTGGTTTAAAAATTCAAAAAATCATATAGTCATCCCTTCTCTAAACAGCGTCAACCAAGGCACAGAATCATTTGAAATCGAGGATACAATACTTCATGATCCTCATGAAACCATGGAAGAATCTTTTACTTTTGTTGATCAACAATCAATAATCTTTGCCAGCTCTACTCGTCCAGATCGATCAATTCTGAAACTGAGACTCAAACAGAGCTGATTTTAAAACTTTTTACAATAATTAACTCCCGAATTTGAATTTTTTTTAAAAAAATGATATGCTATGAAACACTTGCAATAATTTCATTTTCCCTTTCAAATGAATGTTATGATTTTACTTTATCGTATACATAGTAATATATAGTACAGTATAATATAGTATATACAGTAATATATATAGTAGAGTATAATATAGTACAGTATAATATAGTATATACAGTAATATATATAGTACAGTATAATATAGTATATACAGTAATATATATAGTAGAGTATAATATAGTATATACAGTAATATATATAGTAGAGTATAATATAGTATATACAGTAATATATATAGTAGAGTATAATATAGTATATACAGTAATATATATAGTAGAGTATAATATAGTATATACAGTAATATATATAGTACAGTATAATATAGTATATACAGTAATATATATAGTACAGTATAATATAGTATATACAGTAATATATATAGTACAGTATAATATAGTATATACAGTAATATATATAGTAGAGTATAATATAGTATATACAGTAATATATATAGTAGAGTATAATATAGTATATACAGTAATATATATAGTACAGTATAATATAGTATATACAGTAATATATATAGTAGAGTATAATATAGTATATACAGTAATATATATAGTAGAGTATAATATAGTATATACAGTAATATATATAGTAGAGTATAATATAGTACAGTATAATATAGTATATACAGTAATATATATAGTACAGTATAATATAGTATATACAGTAATATATATAGTTACAGTATAATATAGTATATACAGTAATATATATAGTACAGTATAATATAGTATATACAGTAATATATATAGTAGAGTATAATATAGTATATACAGTAATATATATAGTACAGTAATATAATAGTGAAAATAATTAGAACGCGACATTTTAACAAATTTCGGCATTTCAGATCTCCCTGAGTTCGAAAAACAATTTTTTAGAAAACTGTACGTCCCTCTGTGGCAAAGCTAAATTAAAAATGCTCTCATCTAGATGGTTGAAATTTGGTATAATGTCTTTACACCAAATTTGCAGATTTCTATCAAATTTTGAATAAAATCTATTCAGAGGAAGTCCTTCTGTCCAGCTGTTCGAATATAAGTTAATTGCAAACTAAGGTATCTAGATAGATGAAATTCGGTACACAGATTTAATATGCATGGCGCAGACACCTGTCTAATTTTGAGCCAAATTCAACTACGGATTGACTTTCCGTCGGTCTGTACTTTCAGAAACATTCAAACACCATAACTCAAAAACATTATTACTTAAATATACCAAATTTTGAACGGGATTTTGAGTGCGCAAGTGTAGTTTTGTGTGAAATTTTTGTTTCAGTCGGTTGAGAAAAACAAGTCCCAAACACAAATTCGATTTCGGATACTATTAACAGCATGCCTGGGATTAATCGCCAAATAACTCGCCAAGTGTGACATGACATATATTGTAAAGAAAATTAAATACTGCCAAAAGTTAAGGCTTCGTAACTATTATACGCCAGTACCATGTAAGTCTTTTTCTGGTCTGACAAGTTTATTAGAGTATATGCGAGAAAGTTTAGAGGAGACAACTCAAGCTGCTTTGTAGATTGAGATGGAAACATTTCTATGCAAATAACTTAGATACCATTGTAAAAGATTAGCATTTCCCAACAAATAAGTTACAAATTGTCAAATTTCAAAACTGAAATCATTTCCAAGTTTCGTATATGCCGTTCAATATTCCGTTTAGGTTCTAGCTAATTAATTCCACTTGCTCTTAGTATATCTAACTATCAGTGCGTAAGTTCTGTTTGAATACGATAATTACATAATGAAGAGAAGTAGATAAATAAAATTCGGTAAACCGATTTAACGTCTATAGTGTAGATACCCATAAATGTTTCATCCAAATCCACATGACCACGATACAAAAACGATTGTTCGGGTAGCGCAGCTGTTAACTGCTTATAAGCTTTCTCCACAGTACTTACAGAAACATGTAAATGCGATAACTGAAAACGCAAAGCAAAAATTTATGAATTTGCTATGGGATATTGTGTCACATTTTTGTTTCAATCGGTCGGAAAAAACGTGTCTAAAACAAGAATTCGATTTTTATATACTATCAACGCATGGTAGGGAATAATCGCCAAATAACTCACCAAATAAGACACGATATATTCAGTAAAAACGATAAATTCATGCCAAAAGCTAATATTTCGTAACTTTTATACGCCAATGCCATGAAAGGCGTTCTCTGGGATAACACCTTTACCAGAGAGTGTACGAGAAAGTTCTAGAGAAATCATTCCTCCTGGTTCTTCTTTTGCGCCAGATTTCGCCATCATTTTGTGGTTTCGTATTTTATCATTTATTTTTTTTTATGCTCGAATAAGTTTGTGAAAACATTTTTGTCGATTTGATATTGTAGATAACTACTTTGAATTTCAATTTAATCCTTTTTTTTTATCGTAAAATTATTTAAATTTTTAAATATAATCCAATCTTTACCAGACGTTTCTGCAGCATCGATATTTTTAACTCATGTGTTACTAAATCTATAATACCTACGACTGAGTATTTTGAGTTTAATGACGCGATTACTAAGATTTCGAAAAAGAACATTTTTCAACCAATGATTTTATTTCTTTTCTTTCAACATTCTTATACAATATTCCCATTTATGTCCAACTAAATTTTAAGCATTGATTACGAAATTAAAATATATTAAAAATAACAAAACTGGGAGTAAAATAAATTCTATTATATATAAGAAAAATATCTAATAATTGGGAAAAGGTAATTTAAAAAGTGACTTTTAAATAATTATAAATTATATAAGAATTTTAAAATTTAGTGAGAAAATAAGTTAAGTATAAATATATGAATACGTTAATATAAAAGTAAAGATTAATTACGAATTTCATGTAATTCATTAGATAAATTCCGAATTCATTGAAATTCATTCGATTAATTCTAAATTACTTTGAATTCTGATTACCTTAAAGATTATAATTGAATTACCTTGAAATGAATCTAAACAAAGCAAAATTTCTTTTAAAAAAATACGAAAACATTATAATTTTGGCTAATGACGGAATCGGGAAATTGTTTTAAAGTTAGGAAAGGATTTAATTTTGAGACGTAAAAGAAACTTAGCTTTCCCATAAATAAGTCACTTGACGCTAACAGATAGTAAACTGAATTAATTATGAACTAATTGTTTCTAATTAGCCAAAATTAGAAATGCAGTTTTGGTTCTGCTGGTTATCAGAAACAAACTAAACAAAATTCCAAGATACTTTACCGAGGCATAGAATAAAATGCGGTGACACTAATGAAATAAATAACTTAATAACGAAAGGACATCTATTTGATCTTTAGCCAGATGAGTTAAGCTTGTTTCTCTATTCACAGAATTCGACTAGTCGCCCCACGTGTGTAGAAGCCAGATGAGGTAAGCGTGTTCCCCTATTCCCAGAAATCGACTAGTCGCGCCACGTGTGTAAAATCCAATTCTCAAAACAAATAGGCTTCAAAAACATAAACAACTCCAGTTCATAGAAAAAGTTCTTATCAGTCAGTGTTATACTGATTCAGCGAAAAGTGGATAGTGATTGTTTTTCCAGGAAAAAGGCAGTAATATACAAGACAAAATGATAATTATTTAATACATTATAAACGCTGCGAAAATTCAGATTAACATTTGAAAATTGGAATTCTAATCTACTCTAATGCTTAACCATTCCACGGAATAGTGTTAAAGTTCAGTCTTTTCGTAAGCGGGCACTGTTCACCGCTGGATTTTTTTTATATATAATTTATCACAAGTGGGACCTGGGCATTGTCAACTTGCTAGTCAACAAAGAGGATTAAACGAAGCAAAATCGCTTCTGGGAATCAAAAACTCTTAATTTCTCCATGTTTTTTTACAAAATGGCGCGCGGTTGTTTGTTTGTTAATTGCATTTAACACAGAAATTTAATTAAAACGCATGACATCATTTTCCTAAATGAAGATTCTTCTCTGTTTATTCTGCATTGCGGTGTTATAATAAATTAAATGAAATATTTATTTAATTATTTCTTAATTAAGTAAACGAAAGATTGGTTGGCAAAGATTCAGAGTAACAATCCAATTTATACAAGTTTCATGATTTCAGTAAACTGTTACTGTGCCATTATTTCGAAGACCATTATTTATTTTAAATACTTATTTGAAATTTGCTGATGGAATATATTTCAGTGGACTATTATCTCAAACTTTATTGATAGAAAATAAAACTGTGTACGCGATACAGAACAGACTGCTTACATTAAAACGATCAGATATGGAGCAAATATATTTTACAGGAAAAAAAGCGAATTTTTAAAATAATTCTTTTGAAATTATTATTAAAATTTTAATTGTTTAAAATTTAGGGAGATTTTAATTTCCATTCGATAATTTTCAAAGTTATTATTACTCAAAACTGACTTTTCCATTATTTTAAAATCAAAAAATATATATTTTCAGAATACCAAATTAAATTTCAGACGGTTTTTTTCCACCGCTTTTTTAAAGATTTAAAAAAATACTTTTGGCATGCTTTTTAATTAAGTTTTCAATATAGTTGCAACCAGATTAATTTTTTTTAAATTATTATTCCGTTGCCAAATTATAAATATTCAGTCGTGTGATTTTTATTTTTTATCCATATGAAGAATCAGAAAATGAAATTAGATTAATGTAGAAAAGGGCAAGCCATTTGAATTAAATAGCAAATTATTCTTAAAATTTCAGCCATTAGCAGCCTCTGATGAAAGCCAATAACATTCACTAAAGATGGCTAGTATATGTTACAAAACTGTTACAGCGATATCAGAAATTAAAAAAAAAAAAAAATCGGAAAAAAAAATTATTAATCAAATAGCGCAAAATCCAAGATTTGACAATAAAAACGATTTATTTTAAACTACCTTTCATCTGCTAGTAAAAGGGATTTTAAGGAAAAATACTCTTTTCAAAATATTTAAATAATTTACAAGGGTAAGAGGAAAATTATTTCTGTAAGATACCGAGACTAAATAGATACCAGTGGGAATAAGAATCGACTTCAGAAAAGTTTCCGGAAACATACTTTAGTGAATTCTAATTTAAAATTCTTTCACTATTCATCAATTGTTTAAAAATAAATATTACCCTCTATTTTCGCCAAAATTATGTGAATAATTCCTACAAAATTTTAAAATTTGTATCGAAGTGCATTGCACAACTCTATTTTGGAAACTCCCTAGAAATATTTATTATCAAATTATTTCGGTACAAACTCAATATTTCCATTTAGTTTTCCGAGTCTAGTTGCACATTGGGGAGATTCTTTTCTCAGTGCGAAACGAACGAGGTGTTTCTTCTGTTATTTTCGAATTCTTAGGAGGCTTTAAACAGCTTTCGAGTTTACACTTATTTTAGTTTTGAAATAATCAGGTTCCTAATTTGAGGATATTGGCTTCAATTTTATAAGTTTCTCCCACTAAGTTTTTAAAAATAGAAAATCAAACTAAACTGGTTTTTAAGAAATTGGAAGACATTCTGCTCTATTAATATTCTAAGACAAATATTTTATTGTATTGCAGCAACAGGATTCACAATATAACTGATTTACATAACTTTGTTAAAAACAGACCAGACTGAAAATCTGAAAAGTGGAAGTTGAGTTTCCTGGTGCGGAGTAGCGACCAGGGGTAAGGGGGATACAAATGCCTTTCGCGGCAGCCTGATTGGGGGCCATTTGGGAAAACTGTAGTGCATTAATGTGATTTTTTTACTTTCTTTTATACAAAGTATACAAATATAAAGTATTGTTACAAACCTGTAATTTTGTTTCCCAGTACGAATAGCGTCATTGTAAGAAAGGCCGTTTTACTATCAGCCCGATAGGTGCTAATCGGGTGCCGCGTCAGTGATCTTAGAGCTTGGCGACAAACTTGGTGACTTTGGCTACAAAATGGATATTGCTGGAAACTTGGAGAATTTATCGATCCATCCAATAGAAACTGAGATACGCCTGATTGTGCGAAAACCTCGGGTCGGCTCCCAAGGACAATAAAGTACGGCAATCACAAACCGAAATTACTTGGAATTGGAACCGGAATCTAAGTTGGAGTCGTAAACAAGTAAACGAGTCGTCGAGAGGATAGCGAAGCAGAGGCGGAATAGTCCGGTGAAGTGCCAGCTCAAGCGAGTGCTGAACTGAGCGTATGCTGAGTCCTTGTGTTTATTGCGGAAGCAGCATCGAGTCCTGTGAGGAGTAGCCAGCGGTATAATAGTTTGTCGGCAGCTGGATACAGCTAAAACGAGGAGACAGTGTAGAATTTCAGCCGTTTGGAGAGACCTACTTGAGCGTAGAGTGAATCTACGATTTCATCTTCTACTGAATACTGTATGGCCGCTTTGCGCTCTGTGGCTGCTATTACTACCGTTTATGACTTGTAAGCTACTGTTTGCTGTAGTGTGCTGTCTTGTGTTCGTATCGGCTGTATATAAATCGTTTGTGTATTCGTCGTCTCTGTGTTTGTGTCTTCGTCTTAATGAACATTATCTTTGTTTTCTACTAAAGGACTGTTTATTTCTACATCGACCATCGATTCGTAAAAGAATCTCTACGAACGGAAGTTGTTGATCCGTAACAGTATTATAATCATCAAAAGTATCGAATTCGAGATTTTGAAGAATATCCACGTTTTAGACCTACCTGAGAACGAAAAACGTAATTTTTGGAATTACACATCTTTGTTTATAAATAGAATAATTCAAAGATGCGTTGAGCTAGGATGATAAAATTTGGTATATGGCTCTTTATAACAAACTTGCAGATTTTTATCAAAAACCTTCAAAGGAAATCGTCTATCTGACTGTTCGAATGCAAGAAACAAGAAACTACCAAACGAAAAGATCCATAAAAAAAATAATAGATTTAACATTTAAAGTTTAGGTTTGTATCACATTTGGAACTAAATACCTTAAGATCTGTACTTTATCTTGCATGTTAACTTGATAATTAACAATCGAAATTATTCATATAAATGGAATTTGGTATGTGATCTTGTTACTGCATTTATTGTTCTATTTCAAACATTGATTTCAATCGTCGTAAAAATGGCCTCCAAAATTCATATTCAGTTTTCAGATATTTGTGTATTAACTGAATTGTAGAAGAATTCCTAAAGAGCTCACTCTAGATCCAGTAAAAATGTTAGATTCACGCCAAAGATTGGCATTTTGTAGCTATATCTTGCCAACGACATGTTGTTAATATGCAAGTGACGGCTTTCCTTCAAAGAACCATGCAATGTGTGGGACTGAAAATAAAAACCTGAGCAATACATAATCTAATGCATAGTGGAAAAATGTATTTGTTAGTGAGCATGCGAGAAAGTTTCTTGAAGAAAGTTCGAAAGAAATATCAAGAAGGGGCAAAGGAAAAATTTGCTGTAATGTCCCTGGTGTCATTGATACTTATCAATCGATATCGCTAACATCAGTTGGAGTAGGGGAAGAATTATATGCCCTGGGAGTCTACTATTTTCTTTAAGACAGGGATTCACATGCATTTCGTACATGTATTTCACTATTATGTATTTTTTTTTTTTTGCTTTTTTTATGTGAAGTATAGAAAAAGTAGGACTGTAGTCACAAAAAGCATTCGAATTCGATATTTGGACAAATCTCTACATTTTCAACCTTCTTGAGTTAGAGAAACACAATTTTGGAAGATCTCTACTTGTTTGTGATAACTCAAAAGCGAGTTGAACTAGACGAGTGAAATTTGGTATACTGTCGGTTTTCCACTAAATTGTCAGATTTCTAACAAATTTTGAGCGAAATCAGTTCAGCTGTCCGTCCGGCTATTCGGACGTAAATTAACATGTAATTATAAAACGAAGAGAGCTAGATATGTAAGATATAATACACAGATTTACCATTTATAGTGCCGGCATCGCCAATTTAGAGCCAAATCCAAAGAGAGATTGAATCTGTTGGTTTGTACTTGCAAAAACATGTAAACGAGACAGTTCAAAAATGCAATGACTTAAATGTACCAAATTTGGTATATGATTCTGTGATCGTAAGTGTAATTGAGCAAAATTTTGGTGATCTTCGATTTTGAAAAATGTGTCTAAAACACAAATTCAACTTTTAAATATTATTAACATATGCCAAGGAGTAATCGCCAAATTGCTCGCCAAGGATGACACGATAGATTCAGTAAAAATGCTACATTCACGCCAAAGAATAATATTCCGTAACTTTTATACGCCAATGCCATACAAGGCGGTCTCTGGGATAACACTTTCATTAGAAAGTAAACGAAAACGTTTTGGGGAAACTATATCGACTGGTGTTTAAATTTAAAAAAAGAAAATTTAAAAAAATGTGCAATTAGAAACTGGAAGTAGAAGAAACATAAGAATATATTGTATAAAATAAGATAATTCTAATTTAAAGTTCGCTATTTATCGAATGAATTATGGTTTTTTTAAACAATGATATTTGAGGCAATATTTTCTTAATTTCAAATGGCATTCATGTCAAAATTTAATATATCGTACAAAAATATTTTATATATCGTACAAAAATATTTTATATATTTGTTTTTAAGTATTTGAAAAAAAAACTTTATGTCCCGATTTTATGTCCTTTTATGAATTTTATTTCCGAAACTCCCTTTATTTAAACATTATCAATCAAGAAAAAAAAACTATTATATATAATTATAGGAGAGGGACTGAAGAAAAAATTTAAAAACAACTCAAAACTTTTGTAGACTACATTATTAAAAAAAAAATTACTGATTTGTTTTGGAATTTTGATCTTTTTTCAAAGCTTGCAAGTTTCAAAATTTTACTATAGTGCATCATTTGAGCTTATATTTTGATTCATTCCCTAGTCAGTAATATAAACTGAATATATGCAAAATATCAGATTGAGATTTTCAATAATATTTAAGCAATCGTTTTTTTAAAAAAATGTTTTCTTTCTCTGGGGGGGGGGGGCTGCATTTTGAGAAAAGTTGTTTCAATTTTTTTATTTTTAATTTTCAGTGAGATGAATTTTTTTTTCAAAATTTCTTTGATTTACATGTTATTTATTCTTTTTCTTGAATAGAATTTACATATTAACGCTTAAATTTTGAAAATATTTCGAATTTTTTTCCATTCTAATGAGTATGCTTTGTGTCTTCAATTTTTAAGTTTAAATATTTAATTAACCTGAAAAATGTTTGTTAGCTAACTTGTTGATTAATCATAAGTAATATTAAAATTTTTTTCATGCGCTTTTTTTCTGCGATTAGGGAAACAGTGAAAAATCGATAGTGATTCAGAGTTATAAAAATTTGCAATAATGCCACAAAAATCTGAGAAGTTCATTCTAAAAATATAATAACTAAATATATTATAACTAGTATATAGTAAAAAATGAAAAAGAAAAAGACAATAATTTTCAGGTAACTAAAATCAAAATAATGAAACTCTTATTTATAATATTATTTACAGTTTTATTTTCAGCAGTTATGTTCGATTAAAATGTCTTTAATATAATTTATAATTATAGATGGCATAAAAAAAAACCGATCTTTGGGAGGTAAATGGGTAAGTGTTTAAACATAACAGACCCATTTACATAAAAAAATAAAACATAAAAAAAATGTTGTGATTTTCAAAAAATTTGAATTGAACATAGCTGAATACCCTAAAAATTCTATTGACTGAAAAATTTCTTTTGAAAATTGACTTAGACATTAATAAAAATAAATTACCTATCATAGAAAAAAAAACTAGCACTTTAGTTCATTCCGAGAATAATTTAATTTTTAATTGGATTGAAATAATATAAGAAAAGATAAAATCACTTTAAATTGAAAGAAAATAAATAAATTTTGGGAAAATTGATTATAATGAGAACTGATGCTGGAAAGAAGCAGAACAATAACGCTTATGGTAATGCAATTATCCCAATTTCTTAGATCTTTTGTAAATACTTCGTAGAATTTCAAGGGCTCTACGTGGTTCTGAATCTTTATAAATGCTGTAGAAAATAAGTTGCAATTTCCTCGGATCGAGTTAAATCAAGACACTGACCTAAATAATTACAGTGAATTTCAGAGAATCTGATTTAGGAGTTAATTGCCGAAAAAATTTTAGTACTCTTCATATCTGCGGATAATCATTTTCCCCTTTCTATTTTAATTACCACTTGATGGAATAATTAATGCAGTTAATAGCCATTAAACCGTTTTCCTTCACGGAAGTTAAATAAGATAATAATAATGAAAACTGCGAAAGAATTAAGAAAATATTGGGCTATTAAATGAGCTGGAAATTTCTATAATCAATAATACTCAGCTAAATCAAGATCAAAAGATTTCATTTTGTATCGATTGTTTTGTTATGAAGCTAAAATGAATTAATATAAGATGAAGTTGAATAGTAAAAAGATTAACGATCCAGTTAAATCGGTTAATCCAGTTCAATCGGAAGTTGATATGGTAATTTATATATTTTTTATTGCTTTAACCTGTTGAGTTGGTTGTCCGAAATGTGCTGCTATATCATGAAACTGGATATCAAAATAGAAAAGGAAATAGAAAGTGAAGGAAAGATGAAACATTGTTTTTTTTTGGTGTTTCAATAAAAGTCTTTAAAAATAATTTCATTAAAAACTTTAAAAATTAAGTGGTATGGTGTTGAAGTTTGGAGAAGGGGTTGCCAGTTCAGGTGTGGTCTTCATCATCTGACTACTGTTCAAAATTAAGGTCAGCTCCAAAATTGCACTAATGTTGCTTTGAAAACGGGAAGCTGATATAACTGAACTTAAAAGCTGAGTAAAAAGGAAGCATTTAAATACATTTCAATAAAAAAGCGTTATAAATGTTGAAAGAAATCTATAAAATGAGACATTAAACCATAAGATATATTAATTAGGCTAGGAGAAAAGTAAAAAGAAAAACAATTAAATTCCAAAAAAATACTGAATTTGCAGAAAAGAAAAAAAAATATCCCTTGGGAAACATTCATAAAGCATGGTTTAAAAGTCTTCAAAGGATAAAAGTGTTCAAGCATAATTAAAGAGACAACAATTTCACTCATTTTTACAAAAGGCTTTCATATAAAAAATGCAAACGAGATTTTTAGAATATATTTGTTTCCATTTCGTTAATTCGATTGGACTAAAAAAAATTTCTAGGCATTCTTTTTGAACACAGATATAGATCTAAAGTTCGTAACTGAAATTTTCTCCTGTGTAATACATATTATAATAAAATATCAAACGTTTCTCTAAAATTAAAAAAAATATGAATACTTATTAAAATGTAAACTTTTTAAAAATACATTCTTCCTAATTAATCTATCACGGCATAATTTCTAGTCTTTTTTATTTTCAAAACTCTTTTAAATTAAGATTTATTTTTTAAAATAACAAATAGTCTCTTATTTAAAATTGAAAAAAAAGGATATTTGATCTGTAATTCTATTTTTTCTTAAATGGTTTGAAAGCTAGATATAGAGGTATTGATTATGACAATCTTGGATGGACAACCTAACAATTTAAAGCAGATAAAATTGTTATTATCCCTTTTTTCTAACTTTTGATAACAATTTGATTCACCTAAAAATTACATAATTTCAACCCCTTCGCATACAATGACGAATCTGACTCGTTCATGGAATTACTTTAATCTCCCCTTTCAAATTTACCATTAAGTGAAAATATTGAGTAATTTAAAATGCAAAATTCATTTAAAAGAGCTTCAATACCCCAAACGCCTATATATTATCATAGAAATTAAAATAATAATAGTTGTTCCAAATTGTCTCTTAATTAGCATGTTAAGTAAATTCGTAAGTTAAGGTGTACGTACACACTTGAAGATTTTTTTTTTAATTTTAACTTTAAAAATCCAGTTTTTTCATAGTGGGTTATTAATATATGTTTAAACTTATTTCAGTGAGAAAAAAAACCATATTACACTAATTATTAATTCATTAAATAATATTTAAGGAGCTCATTAGCCTATTTTTTGAAACATGATATCTTAAATTCTAATTTGTACAGACACACAATTCTAGTTGGAAATTATGCCTGATATTAGTCTTCATGTTGCCTGCCTCAATCAAGTTATAAAAATATATAGTTTTTTTAAAACAATTTTTTCATCAACGATGAATAGAAAAATCGAGATTTTTTCTGTCATTTTGACTTTTAAACAGCTATTAAAAATTTATTTCTATAAATATAACTTTGATTGAGGCACAAAACATCCGCTATTTCATACAGATTATTTTTATATACAAATAACTGTATTTGGTTCATTTCTTGTTGAGTTATGATTGTTTGAATGAAGCAACATAATGGAAAAATATCATTCTTCATAAAATGAGTTTTAAAAACACCGCAACTAGAGTTTTTAATGAAAGCACCTCAAGAAAAATAATTATAACTCGAGAAATATTTCGAATATTGACAACATCTTGGTATTGTTTGAAAGCTAAAGGATCAGAAAATATTATTAAGCAATAAAAAAATATTCGATATTTTGAACGATTTTCGAAGTTTCAAGTGTGTACATACACCTTAAGGGATTGATCCTATCGAATGAGAAGATAATATAATGACTCTACATAGGTAAGTAAATAAATGGGCAAGCTGTTCGCTAATTTTCCTTGGGTTGCCCCCCCCCCCATCAGCAATCAGAAGGCATTCTACACATTTTCAGAACCCTCGGAGGATCAATAAAATACAGAATTAAACAAATGCATATGTAAAAATTCTTTTTGGAGTTCCGGAAAATGAAAACCATAATTATTCATTTGTTACAATTCTTGAAAATTAACTCAAGAGTTTTTATTTACCATAATGTGAGGGCGCTGCGAGAGAAGAGAAACAGCAAGCGAACTGCAGTGAAGAGGAGAGGAGAAGACGGGGAGAGACGGTGCACGAAAAGGGGGTTGATGTTAGGAGTTCGATAATGTTGTCCTTGTTTTAAACTGTATTGTATTGTCCTTATCTGTTATGTGTCGTTCTAAGTGAATGTCAATTAAATGATGTTAAAGAATTAAATTTGGTGTCATACTAATTATTTCACTTGGTAATGAAAAGGGCAGTTTCTGCCTCACTTTTCTTTCCAGGTGCGGAATCGAAATTGAGGGAGATCGGCAGCGTCGACACATTATAAGGATTTTATTATAATAATTACAAAGAAAGTTTAGATTGGAAAAATTTCCCTCAGTCGCCTCCTTTTCAGGCGCTTAGTTGCCAAATGATAATATGTTTTGTTTCAAATAATAATCTATTTGCTCTCAGAAAAATATTAAAGTGCATAATTAGAGAAGTGTTGGTGAATTTTGGAAGATGAAAAATATAATTGTTGATATATTTGAACTTCCAATAATTTGGTGTTCCAAATTAAATTCAGTGTTTTTGTCATGATGTGGTTTTTATTAAAACCGTCATCATTTCTTTTAAAATGAAAACGTAGTGTACTTGCACATTTTCCCTGAGTCGTCATCCATTGAGAAACTCAACTGTCAGAGGACAATCTATAATTTTTCAGAGCATTCAGAGAAGAAAGAAAGAAAGAAAGAAGAAGAAAGAATAGCTGTGTGAGTATAAATAGTTTTTTTAGAGTTCAGGAAAATGAAAACCACAATTATAGATTTGTTTCAATTAATCTAGGAGTTTTTTAAAATCTCAAAAAAAAAAAATAATCCCTGAGTTATTTCCTGTTGAGGAGCTCATTTGCCAGACAATAATCTATGCTGTTTCTTGGCATTCAGAAAAAAAGTAAAAATGCATAACTATACAAATGTGAAACCACATATTCCTTTTTTTTCAAATTTCCATTTCCGGTACCTTTTTCTATTTCTTTTATGTAATTATTGAAGCATTTATTTCTAATTTAAAATAAGAATGATTAAAGTACATATTTTACCGAGTTTTAATTAATTGTTTTCCTGACGAGTTTAATTTTTTTTGTATTGATACGCATTAGGAATATTGGATATGACAATAGATTTTCTCCGCTGATTTGGCAAAGTTCCAAAATAGCAAATTAATTATGAAAATTTCTTTTATATGAATAAAATCCTAAAAGTTTAGTTTGCTGCACTTAAAAAATATTTCTTAGTCTTTCTTTTTAAAGGGTCTTCAATTTCAGTTTCTTGTTCCTAATTTAATAGGCTGATATTCACCAAGCGATATCAAAAGAATAAACGCATAAAACGAATATTGCTTCTTTATTTCGTTTTCATAGTTTTATTTTGTGGTTTTGATTTCACTGACATTATTCATGTTCGTTAAACTCACCATGGGTTTCTTTCAAATAATTAAGCAATTGTAAAATGATATTTTTACGCCACAGGGCAATTGTGTTTCGCAATATAGTAATATAATACCGGCACACGCGTGTTATTAATCACGTGTCGTTTGGCGAGCAATAGTTTCGAAACAGATTATTGGCGCGGTTCCTTAGGTGATTAATCGCCAAAGAAAGCACGTGATTAATATTCAAATACCAGAGAATCGGATGTGAATTATGCGAGTTCGCAAATTGTACAGACTAACTCTATGACAAAGGATACCGACGTGCTCTGATTGGTTTAAACCTTGGCATCTTTTTGGCAATGTTTTGCACTCATAATAGTGTAGTTTTCGTTTATTTGGCTCAAACCTTGCACATTTCATTAGTTTTATGGAAGATACGAGTGAATATCAACACGATCTAATTTTTATTAATATTATTGTTTTCTCTAAATATTACTAGTAATACTACTAATACTAATTAATAATCGTAATAATAAATATTATTAATAATACTAGTAATGCAAGTAACTAATGCTGTTTATGCACAGAAATATAAAAACTATATGAAAGTAATTACTCAACATATGATGCAGCAATTAAATAATTCTTATTTTTCTATGTTTTTCGTGCCTTTATTAGATAATTTATGCAGTCATTGAAACTTGTTGCTGAACGTTTGTTACTTTCCCATCAACTGCATATGGGGAGATGATTACTTAATGCCCAAAACGTATAAATATATAATCTTTAACGGAATATGTGATTTCGTAGCTAATTTTTTTAGTTATATCAAAATAATATTAAGAAGGAACACACACAAAAAATATTTTTAATAAATTGTAATTTTTATATTTCATGAATTTAGGTTTCAGGATTTGATCTTTTCTGCTATATATGTATTCCAGATTAATATTACATGGAAACAGTAAAAAAATGGGGAGGGGAGAGAATAAATTCACAAATTTTATTTATTTTTACAAAAATATATTTCGTTATGGCATCTTTTTGGCAATGATTTGCCAAAAAGATGCCAAGGCTTAAACCAATCAGAGCACGTCGGTATCCTTTGCCATAGACTTAGTCTGTACAATTTGCGAATTCGCGTGAATTATGGACTCTTTTTTTTTTTTTAGCTGACTGAAGCGAAAATTTGACACAAATGTAAGTAGTACAAAATGACTATCGAATTTCATGTTATTCCATTTTCGAAAATCGCATGCAAAAAGTATGTAATGACTTTAATTTTCAATTTTCGAATGATCGAATATATACGTAAAAGTACACACCAACAAACGTCCACATTTTTGATGGATTTGGTTCCAAATTTGGCACAATTTTATATTTAAGATGCTTAAGGTCAAATTTTATTTATGCAGCCCTTTAGATTTTTCTAGAGAGCATATTTAATTGTATTCGGACAGTCGGAGAGACAGATTTCCTCTGAATAGATTTGGTCTAAAATTTGATAGAAATCTAGCAATTTAGTGTTAAATCCATATTTCAAATTTACTCTGTCTAGCTCAAGACAATTTTAAGTAATCATATTCTCAGACGAACAGACATAATTCCAAAAATGTGTTAGCGAGATCTCAACCTCAAAGTTTCGGCAAAATATCGATTTAGAATTTTTTGACAATTAGAATATTTTCTCTTTGTAAACGTCGTTGACAAGAAAGTAAAAAAAAAAAGGTTTTACTATTTTGGAAAAAACACTTCAAAAATTTCTGCTGTAATATAAGTGCAACAATGTACTCAGCGGAGAAGTATAACCTTTTTGTGGATCTGCCTCTTGTTATTCTTCAGAACATTAATTCCTGTTTTGAAATCATAAGTTTAGCCTCACATCTTTTCTTGGTAAAGAAAAGAAAAATATGCCTCTACGAAAATTTTGTGGAAAAGCGCATTATTTATGACGAGAAAGTAAAAAAAAATCGGTTGGGGTGACTTTTTAGAAAATAAACGTTAGAATATTCTAAAGTAATCAAATGAATCAGTCCAACAAGCTACTCTGATGAGAAATATTATTTTTCTGTGGATTTGCTTCTTCTTAATATTCAGAGGAATAATTCATGTTTTGATCACACCAGTCGGTAAAGAAATAACAAAAAAAAAGTCTTTACGAAAATTTTGTAGAAAAAAGAATATATTGTCTTTAAATACTTCATTGTCGAGAAAATAAAAAAAGCTGTTTCAGTTTCTCCCGAGAAGGAACTTCAGACGATTCTACAGTAAATCCAAGGAATTAGTCCAACAAGCCACTTTCATGTAAATATAAGCTTTCTGTGGATCCGCTTCTTTTTATTCTTCAGAACACTAATTGTTGTTTTGAGGCCTAAAGTTTACCCTTAAATCTTGTTGGTAAAAAATGAAATTAAAATCTATTTGAAAATTTAATGGGAAAAAATTATTTTGTTTTTGTATATTTCGTTGAAGAGAAAGGAAAAAAATCGTTTTCACTCTTTCAAAAAGAAACTTCTATTCTACAGAATAGAAGTTGGATATTCTAGAGAAAATCCAAGAAATTAATCTACCCTACAGGGAAATATAACCTTTCTGTGAATCTGTTTCTTCTTATTCTTCAGAGGAATAATTGTCGTTTTGAACACACAAATTTATCCTTTTATCTTGTCAGTAAAGAAATTAAAAAGTACTGTCTTTACAAAAATTTTATAAAAAAAAGAATATTTTGTCTTTATATACTTCGTTGATGAGAAAATAAAAAAAGCGGTTTCAGTTTTTCCCGAGAAAGAACTTCAGACGATTCTACAGCAAAACCAAGAAATTAGTCCAACAAGCTACTATGCAGGAGAATATAATAATATGGATTTGCTTCTTTTTATTCTTCAGAACATTAATTCCTGTTTTGAGTTCTTAAGTTTACCCTTAAATCTTGTTGGTAAAAAATTAAATAAAAATCTCTATGAAAATTTAATGGTAAAATTATTATTTTTTGTATATTTCATTGAAGAGAAAGGAAAAAAATCGTTTTCACTCTTTCAAAAAGAAACTTCTATTCTACAGAATAGAAGTTGGATATTCTAGAGAAAATCCAAGAAATTAATCTACCCTACAGGGAAATATAACCTTTCTGTGGATATGTTTCTTCTTATTCTTCAGAGGAATAATTGTCGTTTTGAACACACAAATTTATCCTTTTATCTTGTCAGTAAAGAAATTAAAAAGAACTGTCTTTACGAAAATTTTATATAAAAAAAGAATATTTTGTCTTTATATACTTAGTTGATGTGAAAATAAAAAAAGCGGTTTCAGTTTTTCCGAGAAAGAACTTCAGACGATTCTACCGCAAAACCAAGAAATTAGTCCAACAAGCTACTATGCAGGAGAATATAATAATATGGATTTGCTTCTTTTTATTCTTCAGAACATTAATTCCTGTTTTGAGTTCTTAAGTTTACCCTTAAATCTTGTTGGTAAGAAATTAAATAAAAATCTATTTGAAAATTTTATGGGAAAAAAATTATTTTGCTTTTGCATATTTCGTAGAAGAGAAAGAAAAAAAGTATTTTCACTCTTTCGAAAAGAAACTTCAGAATATATTAAGGAAAATCCAAGAAATTAGTTTACCAATCTATTCTGCTGGAAAATATAACCTTGCTGTGCATTTGCTTCTTCTGCGAATCTGCTTTAAAAAAAAGCGGTTTTAGTTTTTCTAGAAAGAACTTCAGACGATTCTGCAGTAAATCCAAGAAATTAGTTCAAAAAGCTACTTTGAAGATAAATATAATCTTTCTGTGGATTTGCTTCTTTTTTCAATTCCTACTATTTCACACTCCCCCTATATATATTTATTTATATATCTTGTTCAAATTTTCAATCGTTGATAAAATACTTTTTATTCATCCACTCAAGTTCATATACATTTTTTTAAAACTTGTAGTGGATGACACTTGATGTTAATACAGTTTTTCAAATATTAATTCATTAATCATTAAATTTAATTAGTTTTTAATACTTTAAATTAAGTTTTAGCAGTTTGTAGTGAAAATTGAAAGCAACAGACAGTAGCTCAATTGGTAAAATGCAAGGATTATTGGATTTTTCACGTGAAGGTGAAAAATGCGAGTTCAATTCTTGCGAAAGTAAGAATTGACTTAAATTTTTTTTATATTACTTGTTATTCTTCAAAACACTAATTCTTGTTTTGAGCTCTTAAGTACACCCCTAAATCTTGTTGGTAAAAAATTAAATGAAAGTCTCTATGAAAATTTTATGGGAAAAATTATTTTGTCTTTGTATATTTCTTTGAAGAGAAAGAAAAAAAAACAATTCTCACTCTTTCGAAAAGAAACTTCAGAATATTCTGCAGTAAATCCAAGAAAATAGTCCAACAATCTACCCTGCAGAAAAATATGACATTTCTGTGGAAATGAAAAAAATAGTCTTTCCCAAAATTTTGTAAATAAAAAAAGAATATTTGATTTTTATATAATATATATATTGAGAAATAGACAAGAAAGTTAAAAAACGATTTCTGTTTTTCAAAAAAAAAAAAAAAAAAAAAAAAACTTTAGTATATTCTACAGTATATTCAAGGAATTAGTCTAACAAGCTGCCTGTGGAGAAAATATGTTCTTTATGTGGATCAGCTTTTTCTTATTCTTCAGAGCACTTTTTCCTGTTTCGAAACCATAAATTTATTCTGATATCTTGTTGGTAAAGAACTGGAAAAAAAAAGAACGCCCCTATAAAAATTTTGTAAAAGAAAAGAATACTTTGTTATACTTCTCTGACGAGAAATTAAAAAAAAAGAAGGGTTTCAACAATTTAAAATAAACTTTAGAATATTCTACAATAAATCTAAGGAATTAGTCTAGCAAGTTACCTGCGGAGAAAATATGTTCTTTATGTGGATCAGCTTTTTCTTATTCTTCAGAGCACTTTTTCCTGTTTCGAAACCATAAATTTATTCTGATATCTTATTGGTAAAGCACTGGAAAAAAAAAAGAACGCCCCTATAAAAATTTTGTAAAAGAAAAGAATACTTTGTTATACTTCGCTGACGAGAAATTAAAAAAAAAGAAGGGTTTCAACCCTTTAAAATAAACTTTAGAATATTCTACAATAAATACAAGGAATTAGTCTAGCAAGTTACCTGCGGAGAAAATATGTTCTTTATATGGATCAGCTTTTTCTTATTCTTCAGAGCACTTTTTCCTGTTTCGAAACCATAAATTTATTCTGATATCTTGTTGGTAAAGAACTGTGAAAAAAAAGAACGCCCCTATAAAAATTTTGTAAAAGAAAAGAATACTTTGTTATACTTCGCTGACGAGAAATTAAAAAAAAAAGAAGGGTTTCTACCCTTTAAAATAAACTTTAGAATATTCTACAATAAATACAAGGAATTAGTCTAGCAAGTTACCTGCGGAGAAAATATGTTCTTTATGTGGATCAGCTTTTTCTTATTCTTCAGAGCACTTTTTCCTGTTTCGAAACCATAAATTTATTCTGATATCTTGTTGGTAAAGAACTGGAAAAAAAAAGAAAGCCCCTATAAAAATTTTGTAAAAGAAAAGAATACTTTGTTATACTTCGCTGACGAGAAATTAAAAAAAAAAGAAGGGTTTCTACCCTTTAAAATAAACTTTAGAATATTCTACAATAAATACAAGGAATTAGTCTAGCAAGTTACTTGCGGAGAAAATATGTTCTTTATGTGGGTCAGCTTTTTCTTATTCTTCAGAGCACTTTTTCCTGTTTCAAAACCATAAATTTATTCTGATATCTTGTTGGTAAAGAACTGGAAAAAAAAAGAACGCCCCTATAAAAATTTTGTAAAAGAAAAGAATACTTTCTTATACTTCGCTGACGAGAAATTAAAAAAAAAAGAAGGGTTTCAACACTTTAAAATAAACTTTAGAATATTCTACAATAAATCCAAGGAATTAGTCTAGCAAGTTACCTGCGGAGAAAATATGTTCCTTATGTGGATCAGCTTTTTCTTATTCTTCAGAGCACTTTTTCCTGTTTCGAAACCATAAATTTATTCTGATATCTTGTTGGTAAAGAACTGGAAAAAAAAAGAAAGCCCCTATAAAAATTTTGTAAAAGAAAAGAATACTTTCTTATACTTCGCTGACGAGAAATTAAAAAAAAAGCAGGGTTTCAACACTTTAAAATAAACTTTAGAATATTCTACAATAAATCCAAGGAATTAGTCTAGCAAGTTACCTGCGGAGAAAATATGTTCCTTATGTGGATCAGCTTTTTCTTATTCTTCAGAGCACTTTTTCCTGTTTCGAAACCATAAATTTATTCTGATATCTTGTTGGTAAAGAACTGGAAAAAAAAAGAACGCCCCTATAAAAATTTTGTAAAAGAAAAGAATACTTTCTTATACTTCGCTGACGAGAAATTAAAAAAAAAAGAAGGGTTTCAACACTTTAAAATAAACTTTAGAATATTCTACAATAAATCCAAGGAATTAGTCTAGCAAGTTACCTGCGGAGAAAATATGTTCCTTATGTGGATCAGCTTTTTCTTATTCTTCAGAGCACTTTTTCCTGTTTCGAAACCATAAATTTATTCTGATATCTTGTTGGTAAAGAACTGGAAAAAAAAAGAACGCCCCTATAAAAATTTTGTAAAAGAAAAGAATACTTTGTTATACTTCGCTGACGAGAAATTAAAAAAAAAGAAGGGTTTCAACCCTTTAAAATAAACTTTAGAATATTCTACAATAAATACAAGGAATTAGTCTAGCAAGTTACCTGCGGAGAAAATATGTTCTTTATGTGGATCAGCTTTTTTTTATTCTTCAGAGCACTTTTTCCTGTTTCGAAACCATAAATTTATTCTGATATCTTGTTGGTAAAGAACTGGAAAAAAAAAGAACGCCCCTATAAAAATTTTGTAAAAGAAAAGAATACTTTGTTATACTTCTCTGATGAGAAATTAAAAAAAAAAGAAGGGTTTCAACAATTTAAAATAAACTTTAGAATATTCTACAATAAATCTAAGGAATTAGTCTAGCAAGTTACCTGCGGAGAAAATATGTTCTTTATGTGGATCAGCTTTTTCTTATTCTTCAGAGCACTTTCTCCTGTTTCGAAACCATAAATTTATTCTGATATCTTGTTGGTAAAGAACTGGAAAAAAAAAGAACGCCCCTATAAAAATTTTGTAAAAGAAAAGAATGCTTTGTTATACTTCGCTGACGAGAAATTAAAAAAAGAAAAAGAAGGGTTTCAACCCTTTAAAATAAACTTTAGAATATTCTACAATAATTCCAAGGAATTAGTCTAGCAAGTTACCTGCGGAGAAAATATGTTCTTTATGTGGATCAGCTTTTTCTTATTCTTCAGAGCACTTTTTCCTGTTTCGAAACCATAAATTTATTCTGATATCTTGTTGGTAAAGAACTGGAAAAAAAAAGAACGCCCCTATAAAAATTTTGTAAAAGAAAAGAATACTTTGTTATACTTCTCTGACGAGAAATTAAAAAAAAAGAAGGGTTTCAACAATTTAAAATAAACTTTAGAACATTCTACAATAAATCTAAGGAATTAGTCTAGCAAGTTACCTGCGGAGAAAATATGTTCTTTATGTGGATCAGCTTTTTCTTATTCTTCAGAGCACTTTGTCCTGTTTCGAAACCATAAATTTATTCTGATATCTTGTTGGTAAAGAACTGGAAAATAAAAGAACGCCCCTATAAAAATTTTGTAAAAGAAAAGAATACTTTGTTATACTTCTCTGACGAGAAATTAAAAAAAAAAGAAGGGTTTCAACAATTTAAAATAAACTTTAGAATATTCTACAATAATTCCAAGGAATTAGTCTAGCAAGTTACCTGCGGAGAAAATATGTTCTTTATGTGGATCAGCTTTTTCTTATTCTTCTGAGCACTTTTTCCTGTTTCGAAACCATAAATTTATTCTGATATCTTGTTGGTAAAGAACTGGAAAAAAAAAGAACGCCCCTATAAAAATTTTGTAAAAGAAAAGAATACTTTGTTATACTTCTCTGACGAGAAATTAAAAAAAAAGAAGGGTTTCAACAATTTAAAATAAACTTTAGAATATTCTACAATAAATCTAAGGAATTAGTCTAGCAAGTTACCTGCGGAGAAAATATGTTCTTTATGTGGATCAGCTTTTTCTTATTCTTCAGAGCACTTTTTCCTGTTTCGAAACCATAAATTTATTCTGATATCTTATTGGTAAAGCACTGGAAAAAAAAAAGAACGCCCCTATAAAAATTTTGTAAAAGAAAAGAATACTTTGTTATACTTCGCTGACGAGAAATTAAAAAAAAAGAAGGGTTTCAACCCTTTAAAATAAACTTTAGAATATTCTACAATAAATACAAGGAATTAGTCTAGCAAGTTACCTGCGGAGAAAATATGTTCTTTATATGGATCAGCTTTTTCTTATTCTTCAGAGCACTTTTTCCTGTTTCGAAACCATAAATTTATTCTGATATCTTGTTGGTAAAGAACTGGAAAAAAAAAGAACGCCCCTATAAAAATTTTGTAAAAGAAAAGAATACTTTGTTATACTTCGCTGACGAGAAATTAAAAAAAAAGAAGGGTTTCAACCCTTTAAAATAAACTTTAGAATATTCTACAATAAATACAAGGAATTAGTCTAGCAAGTTACCTGCGGAGAAAATATGTTCTTTATGTGGATCAGCTTTTTCTTATTCTTCAGAGCACTTTTTCCTGTTTCGAAACCATAAATTTATTCTGATATCTTGTTGGTAAAGAACTGGAAAAAAAAAGAAAGCCCCTATAAAAATTTTGTAAAAGAAAAGAATACTTTGTTATACTTCGCTGACGAGAAATTAAAAAAAAAAGAAGGGTTTCTACCCTTTAAAATAAACTTTAGAATATTCTACAATAAATACAAGGAATTAGTCTAGCAAGTTACTTGCGGAGAAAATATGTTCTTTATGTGGGTCAGCTTTTTCTTATTCTTCAGAGCACTTTTTCCTGTTTCAAAACCATAAATTTATTCTGATATCTTGTTGGTAAAGAACTGGAAAAAAAAAGAACGCCCCTATAAAAATTTTGTAAAAGAAAAGAATACTTTCTTATACTTCGCTGACGAGAAATTAAAAAAAAAAGAAGGGTTTCAACACTTTAAAATAAACTTTAGAATATTCTACAATAAATCCAAGGAATTAGTCTAGCAAGTTACCTGCGGAGAAAATATGTTCCTTATGTGGATCAGCTTTTTCTTATTCTTCAGAGCACTTTTTCCTGTTTCGAAACCATAAATTTATTCTGATATCTTGTTGGTAAAGAACTGGAAAAAAAAAGAACGCCCCTATAAAAATTTTGTAAAAGAAAAGAATACTTTGTTATACTTCGCTGACGAGAAATTAAAAAAAAAGAAGGGTTTCAACCCTTTAAAATAAACTTTAGAATATTCTACAATAAATACAAGGAATTAGTCTAGCAAGTTACCTGCGGAGAAAATATGTTCTTTATGTGGATCAGCTTTTTTTTATTCTTCAGAGCACTTTTTCCTGTTTCGAAACCATAAATTTATTCTGATATCTTGTTGGTAAAGAACTGGAAAAAAAAAGAACGCCCCTATAAAAATTTTGTAAAAGAAAAGAATACTTTGTTATACTTCTCTGACGAGAAATTAAAAAAAAAAGAAGGGTTTCAACAATTTAAAATAAACTTTAGAATATTCTACAATAAATCTAAGGAATTAGTCCAGCAAGTTACCTGCGGAGAAAATATGTTCTTTATGTGGATCAGCTTTTTCTTATTCTTCAGAGCACTTTTTCCTGTTTCGAAACCATAAATTTATTCTGATATCTTGTTGGTAAAGAACTGGAAAAAAAAAGAACGCCCCTATAAAAATTTTGTAAAAGAAAAGAATACTTTGTTATACTTCGCTGACGAGAAATTAAAAAAAAAGAATTGTTTCAACCCTTTAAAATAAACTTTAGAATATTCTACAATAAATCCAAGGAATTAGTCTAGCAAGTTACCTGCGGAGAAATATAGTCTTCATATGGATCAGCTTTTTCTTATTCTTCAGAGCATTAATTCCTATTTTGAACTCATAAGTTTACTGCAATCTCTTTTTGGTAAAGAATTGAAGAAAAAAAATCCTGTACAAAATGTTTGTAAAAAAAAAAGAATATTTTGTCTTTGTATACTTCATTGACGAGAAAGTAAAAAAAAGAGGGTTTCAATGTTTTGAAAAGAAATTTCAGAAGATTCTACAGTAAATCCAAGAAATTAATCTAACAAGTTGTCTGCTGAGAAATATATCCTTTATGTGAATAAGCGTTTTCCTATTCCTCAGAGCATTAATTCCTATTTTGAACTCATAAGCTTACTGCAATCTCTTTTTGGTAAAGAATTGAAAAAAAAATCCTGTACAAAAAGTTTGTAGAAAAAGAATATTTTGTCTTTGTATACTTCATTGACGAGAAAGTAAAAAAAAAGAGGGTTTCAATGTTTTGAAAAGAAATTTCAGAAGATTCTACAGTAAATCCAAGAAATTAATCTAACAAGTTGTCTGCTAAGAAATATATCCTTTATGTGAATAAGCTTTTTCCTATTCCGCAGAGCATTAATTCCGGTTTTGAACTCATAAGTTTACTGCAATCTCTTTTTGGTAAAGAATTGAAAAAAAAATCCTGTACAAAAAGTTTGTAAAAAAAGAATATTTTGTCTTTGTATACTTCATTGACGAGAAAGTAAAAAAAAGAGGGTTTCAATGTTTTGAAAAGAAATTTCAGAAGATTCTACTGTAAATCCAAGAAATTAATCTAACAAGTTGTCTGCTGAGAAATATATCCTTTATGTGAATAAGCTTTTTCCTATTCCGCAGAGCATTAATTCCGGTTTTGAACTCAAGAGTTTACCCTTTTGTTTTGTTGGTAAAGAAATGAAAAAAGGTGTTCTATTAAGCATGATTGGAATTTAAAGCTCTTCAATAATATGTAAATTTCGCAATCCGCTGATGGATTTCAATTTTCAGAGATTTCATATGTCTGACTGAATAAATATTTAGATCAACAATGGCTGTAGTATCTGTATGCTTAGACAATTACATTTTAAAATATTAAGTGCATTAGTCAGCCTTTAAAAATAAATAAAAATTATATCGAAAATACAAGATATAATTATTACTAAATTTGATTTTGATAAATTTTATCTAACATTCCAAGCATTAATTTGAAATCACGAAACTACGTGACAATCAATTTACATAATCTCGACCTTTTTTGGTTAAATAAACGGCGTCTCACCTACTTATTTCGTATCTAAGAGAATGAAATCTCATTGAAATCGAAGTTAATTAACTAGAAATTCAAATTAAAATATTCCAAGTGAATTTCAATATTTATCTTATCCCAATTTCTAGAACATCCTTAGGTAAACAAGGCACTCTTTAATTATTTCATTTAAATGCTTCTGAAGTAGCACAGCAATTTGTGAACTATCGCTGCGTCTTTCTCGCGTTTCACCAAATTGTACAGATGTTTTCCAGTCTGTGCTATAGATAGCAACACAAACAAATCTGCATTTGACTCTAAATATTTGAAGCGACGTTTCTTCCTTCATTGATTATAGAAAACCATTAGATGGCGTATTTAAAAATTCTTTAGACACATTTTGATAATTAATTATTTACTCAAAAGACGGATTCGTTTACTCAATAAGCTTGACTTTTAGATTCCCTAGGTTTGGGATTGATTAACCCTTTCTAGGGCCGTGGGAAGTATGCTTCCCACCAAATTTATCAATCTTTGTATGAAATTATGTAGGTTGGCATAAGTTCTGACAATTTTTTTTTGTAAGTCAGAAACTTAGATGCTTCAGTTCTTTATTTCAGACAAATGATGTGTCTTGATTTGCTACTTAATTATTAAAGGCAGCTAATTCAAAAAAATAAACGAAATGATGTTACATTTATATAGAATATTCCTTGTGAACAAACTTTTAACACTTTTACAATATTTATAGACATCCTATATAAAAATTTCAGATATTGATGCTTATAATTAGAAAGCATTGTAAAATTTCATATTTTAAAATTCGATACATATGAGTTTTTTTCATTAAAATTAATTTTTCCTTCAAATTTATTTTTCATTTTTCTAAAATTCTAAAAACTGCTGGAAATTAGAAATACAATTAAATTTTCAGGCCAGAATCGAAACTCGCGAAACATATATCCGAAAATTTTATTCAAAACTTGAAGAATATTCCAGAAAATGGAAGGTCATTAAATGAAAATTGGCAGGATTATTAAATTATTATTGAAGATCCATTTAGTCGAAGTGGAGTATTCATACTTTATCACTTTATGTAATGTCCATCTTCAAAGATATTCAAAATTCTTCTGACAGACTGTTCAAAATCAAGCAGAACTTATGCACTGAGAGTTAGAAATACTAAGTGGAATTTAACTAGAATCTAAACAGAATATTGAACAGCGTACACGGAACTTTGAAATGATTTCAATTTTGTAACTAATTCGTTGGGAAATGCTGATCTTTTACAATGATATCTAGGTTATTTGCATAGAAAAGTTTCAATCTCAATCTACAAACCAGCCGGAGGGTTTCCTCCAAACTTTCTGGTATACACTCTAATAAACTTCTCAGGCCAGAGAATGCCTTCCATGGCACTGGCGTGTAATAGTTACGAAATATTAACGTTTGGCATGATTTAATTTTCTTTACAGAATCTGTCCTGTCATCCTTGGCAAGTTATTTGGCGATTAATCTCTGGCATGCGGTTGTTATTATCCGAAAATCGAATTTATGTTTCAGCGACGTTTTTCTCAACCGATTGAAACAAAAAAAATTTGACACAAAAATGCACTTGTAGTCACAAAATGAACCTTTGGCGTGAAATTAGAAAATTTACTGAATCAATCTTGTAACCGTTGGCTAGTTATTTGGCGATTAATCCCTGACATGCTGTTAATAGTATCCGAAATCGAATTTGTATTTGGGACTTGTTTTTCTCAACCGATTGAAACAAAAATTTCACACAAAGATACACTTGTGGACTCAAAATCCCGTTCAAAATTTGATATATTTAGGTAATTGTGCTTTTGAATGATCGTGTTTACATTTCTCTGAAAGTACAGACCGACAGGAAGTCAATCCGTAGTTGAATTTGGCTCAAAATTAGACAGGTATCTGCGCCATGCATATTAAATCTGTGTACCGAATTTCATCTATCTAGATACCTTAGTTTGCAATTAACTTATATTCGAACAGCTGGACAGAAGGACTTCCTCTGAATAGATTTTGTTGGGAGTTATTAGAAACCTATAAAATTGGTGCAAAGACCCTATACCAAATTTCAACCGTTTAGCTCAAAGCGTTTTTGAGGTAGATGTCTTTGTCACAGACAGACGGACATTTTCCAAAAATGTGTTTTCCTAACTCAGGAAGTTTAAAACTGGGAGGTTCGTTCGAATTTTTTTAATGGTTATTATACTGCCATTATTCTACGCATACGGGAACTTAAAGATGGCTTTCAATTTACCAGAGTGTGCTTCAGAGGTACCAAACTGAAATGTCGCTTGTATCTTCCAAATAATTAATTAGGAATATAAATTTTTTTAAGAGGTTAATCTTTAAAATTAAGTTGTTATTTGGTAAAAATAATGAGTACATTTATTATCTTGTGAGAACATGATGTTGTTTTAGTTAGGGGGTTTTGAAGCTTGAAATCGAGTAGGCAATGAATATTGAAGCTCGAAATCTCATAGGCAATGAACGTTGACGCGCGAAATCGCGTACGCAATGAACATTGAAGCTCGAAATCACGTATGCAATGAATAAAGCATAAATAACAATTTTCATCATCATCTCTTAATCGCATATTTTTTTTTACCTGCTTTTACTAGCATTGCATTATTATTATGTACGTTTCTTTGAAAGCAGATGCCTTTTGAAAAGATTGACCTGCTTTTACCAGCATTGCATTATTATTATGTATGCTTCTTTGAAAGCAGTTGCGTTTTGAAAAGGTTGACCTGCTTTTACCAGCATTGCATTATTATTACGTTTGCTTCTGCGAATGCATTTTTTTAAGATTGACGTAGAACTATGGCATCATAACTGTTATTTCATCTCAAAATCGGTCGAGCATATATATATATATATATATATATAAAGAGAGAGAGAGAGAGAGACCGATAGAGAAGTCTCTTGATTGTTTCAAACCGGTTTAAACTGGTAAATGACTTAAATTAATTAAGACAAATAATGACTTAAAAATAATAATGTTTTCACATGACAACTTGAAATTTTCGATCGTAGATTAGATTTTAATTTTTTAAAATTAATTCATTTTAATTTTTCCCCTTTTTTATTTACAACGGTATTTAAATAATGTAATCACAATAATACAAAAACTATATGAAATGAACAATTAATGAGCTAAATAATCTGAAAATAATATAACAGCAATACCCACATTCATTTAAAGTATTTATATTTGCAATACATAACTAGGAAAATAATATGGAAATGGAAGAATAACTGGAAAAAGTATAACATTAAGTAGATATCATAATGGAAAAATTATATTTGTTATTGATATTAATCAGTTAAAGTAAAACTAATTTCATTTCCATAAATATTAAATTTCTATCATATTAAAGAAAAGTAATTATTAGTAATCCTGAGAAAATAATTATTTTCATTTTTATTTCAGTGTAAAATTTGAGTTGAAATTTTGCTTACATCATTTTAATTTATATTTATGCAACTGAATATTTTAATTATCCAAATTATAATAATTAATTTGAAAACTAATGAATTAATTTTAAATTAAATAAAACTAATCAAAATGTATTTTCTTGGTGTATTTTACTTTAGTTATTAAAACAATCTACTGAATAAGAGTTACAATTTTGTGAAACAATTGTTTTAAGCTAAAATATATTGATAAAAAACCCAGCAAAAACTGGTTTTTAAACAAACAAACAAACAAAAAAATAAAGAAAAAAATTAAAATTAAAGAATTAATATTTATAGGAATTACTTCTGATTATCGTGCCCTCACTTAGCAATAAAAAGATTTTTTTCGAACAAAAAAAGTCTTCAGTGTGTATATAACTTTGAACACATATTCAATTATACGAAGATACCAAGATCTTAAATATTTCCGTTTAATTTTCTTATTATTTCGCATAATAATAGATTTAATTTAATTTAATTTAATACCGTTATAATAGGAATAAAATATTTCCTTCACTCAAATGTCTTTGAAAGAGAACCATTTCAAAAATTAAAATGAATTTTCTGCAAATATTCTTTTTCTTTTTATATAATAGAACACGAATTGAATTAATATTCATTTATGATAATTAAATATTTATGTTAAACAACATTTATATCATTTTTGAAATACCATCAAATGAATTTCGTGAAAGAGCATTATTAAATGGTATTTAAATCGTTCGATATTTATCCTCCTACAAATACTTTCAAGAAAACGATTTTTAAAATTAGCGAAACAAAAATTCTGTTTTTCCCCCCTTAATGTTTGCTTAGCTCTTAACCTTCCATTTAAGTTTTTTGAACAGCGTGATTGCAATTAAAAATTTTCTTCCTTAATTTTGTTTAAATTAAGAATTTAAAGTTATAAATTTTAAAATTTATTTTTTAAGTCAATTGTTCTAATTCATTAGGTATTTCAAAGAAAGAAATAATTGAAAGAAATAATTCTTTCGCAATAATTTGCACTGTTTATTTTTTTAAAAAATTTTAAAAAAATTATTCCCATTAAAATTATTGAAAAAAAATAAGATTTGTCTTATTTCATCATAATATAATTTAAAAACAGTCTTATATAGAATTGAAACTTCAATTACACTAGTTAAAATAGACAGTAAAATGGAGGTGATAATTATATTTATCTACTTCTTCGATATAAAATCCTCCATTCATAATTTATTACTTTTTCCGATTAAGCAAATATTAAATAATTATGATGATGCTTTAAGTTGCAAATAATTATAAAATTATTTTCATTGAACAACTTTCGATAGCTGAAATCAAATATTACTGTTTTCGTTATCTTAATTCTTATACTTCAATAACACCTAGCTTTGAAGATCTGATACACACAGTCTAGCATAGTCTTTCTTTATGAGGATGTTTTTGCGCATTTATAAGCAATTTTCGAGTTGAAGAAATAGCAGAAAATTAGACAGTTTCTAAGGCAGTATTTCGCTGAAATGCAAATTAAATTTCTTTTGAACTATTGAGAGTTGAAGAAAGAAATTTATTTTCATCTATTACCCAATTCCATAATATAAACCTCTGTTTTTGTTTCCGAAATAGTAATTTAGATATATTGCCAGAAAATTCAAACGGAAAAAGTGCAAAAATAAAGGAAAGATCAATGTTTTCTTTACAGAGAGCAACCGGGAATGTATATCTCCGATAATAAATTTTCTCTCTCTACGCTGCTTGAAAATTAAAGCAACTTTAATGATGATTGTAATTGGGCATAAATTTACGTTTCTTTATTTTTCAAATTTCATCTCATTTTCAATTTTTTTTTGCCAAATGGCGCTTATTTTCCTTTTGCAACGAAGAAGCAGAAACTTCGTTTAAAATGCATCACCTGTAACGATAATGGAGGAAAAAACACATTATTTCATTTCCGAATAATCATTAAAGACTAAAATGTGGCATCTTCTGAAGATATTCCGAAACAACAAGAATTAAATGTTTTTTCTTCATTCTTTCTTTATAAATGATATATCCTTGCAAACAAACATGCCTGGTTGTTGCTTTTTTTATAACTTTCGAATTCATTAAGAAAATTTGTTATGTCATTCATTATACTGACAGCGTCACATCTGCATTCTCCACTGACTGTTCTGGCCGCACGGCTAGAAGAGGTGAAATGAAGGGGCAGACCCAATTACGTGTTAAATAGGTAATTGATTCCTGTGATTGTGTGTATGTTTTAGTAGGAATTCTGGTGAGAAATCCAGTATCAGAGTTTTACATTTCGAATTTAATTGTGCATATGTAAAAAAAAATTATTATTTATGCGATATATTATAATATACACGTGCTGCCAAATACGGTGTAATCGCTCGATAGATAAAGGTTGTAGTATTCCAAAATTAACTCAAGATTTGAATTTTCCACGATTTGTGCAGTAAAGTATTGTCAACCCTATTAAAAAAAACCATTTGACTGCTGATAGTTTAGGGCTAATAATAATGGAGCGTTACAAGATAGAACGACGGATTTTCACCGTTGAACAAAATTTCAAAAATAATGAAAGTCTGTAAGCTACAGTCGAACGTTTAGGAATTGGCCCCTTAGATCGTGTGATTTAACACCACTGGATTTTTTATGGAGTTATTTTAAGTCAAAGGTCTATGCCAACAATAACACAAGTACGGGTGTATTGAAAGAGGAAATTCAAAGCTATTAACGAAATTCAACCATATTTATGCAAAATGGTAATGGAAGTTTTTGACAAAAGAGTGTGTATGTGCCAGCAAAGTCGTGGAGGCTATTTGCCCTATGAGTATTTTATACACAACCACTGACTGAAATAGAGCGCTACACGCTAGGACAACGTGTTAACTGACGAATTGAATGTAAACAAAGATAGTTTATATTCAATATAAATATAACAATTTTAAAAAAAGCTGTGTTTTGTATTTAATTCAAATCGTGCGTTAACACGTTGTTCTAGCGTGTAGCGCTCTATTTTTACTAATCTTAAGTTATCAACTATTAAAGGATTTTTTAGTAGGATTGTTAACACTTTACTGCAAATTAAAATCTTGCGTTAATTTTGGGGGCGCTCTTTAGTAATGTCCATAGGTGAATTCAGCTTCTTCGTAACTCACTGAACGAATCTGTCGATTGCCTAAGGAACCTTTATTTTGATTCGGAAAGTTTCATAAAACGAAGAATTAATCTTCTTTGGAATCTGGAAAAAATTTTTACAATATTTTATTACAAATTAAACAATTCATAAAACGAAACTGAAAGACTTGACCTGTGCCCAGATTTTTTTCGCAAATCGAAGACGCTATTGAAAATAAGGCATTAGTTCTTTTTTTCCATTCAGGGTGTACTTAGAGCATTTTCTGTCACTTTCTTAACAGAATTCCTACCTGTTGGCACTCCCTAATAGCACAAAGATATTTTACAATACAGAGTATTGTAATATATATTTATAGAATATTCAAAATATTATATAATGTTGCCTTATACCGAACAATATTGTTTTATACTTATAATACCAAACAATATTGTATAATGGCATACTGTATGTTGTTCTACCTGGGTCGAGGATTCACCCATTCGCTACACTATTTTATAATATTGACAGTAATGCCCAAAACATAATATGTATAATATCGAATAACCACGTATGATATTGTATAATAACAAACAATATCGTATAATATCATACTACATATTGTGCTACGTGGATCGATGATTCACTCATTTGCTATTCTAATTTATAATACAGATAGGAATGCCCATCACATAATATTGTATAATATCGAATAACATCCTATGATACCGTATAATATCAAACAATATTGTATAATATCATAACGCATGTTGTGCTACCTGGGTAGAAGATTCACCCATTCACTATACTATTTTATAATATCGACAGTAATGCCCAAAACATAATATGTATAATATCGAATAACATCGTATGATATCGTATAATATCAAACAATATCGTATAATATCATAATACATATTGTGCTACGTGGATCGATGATTCACTCATTTGCTATTCTAATTTATAATATAGATAGTAATTTCTATCATATAATATTGTATAATATCGAATAACATCGTATGATATCGTATAATATCAAACAATATTGTATAATATCATACCGCATGTTGTGCTTTCTGAGTAGAGGATTCTCTCATTCGATATACTGTTTTATAATACAGATAGGAATGCCCATCACATAATATTGTATAATATCAAATAACATCCTATGATACCGTATAATATCAAACAATATTGTATAATATCATACCGCATGTTGTGCTACCTGGGTAGAAGATTCACCCATTCACTATACTATTTTATAATATCGACAGTAATGCCCAAAACATAATATGTATAATATCGAATAACATCGTATGATATCGTATAATATCAAACAATATCGTATAATATCATACTACATATTGTGCTACGTGGATCGATGATTCACTCATTTGCTATTCTAATTTATAATATAGATAGTAATTTCTATCATATAATATTGTATAATATCGAATAACATCGTATGATATCGTATAATATCAAACAATATTGTATAATATCATACCGCATGTTGTGCTTTCTGAGTAGAGGATTCTCTCATTCGATATACTGTTTTATAATACAGATAGGAATGCCCATCACATAATATTGTATAATATCAAATAACATCGTATGATATCGTATAATATCAAACAATATTGTATAATATCATACCGCATGTTGTGCATTCTGAGTAGAGGATTCACTCATTCGATATACTGTTTTATAATACAGATAGGAATGCCTATCACATAATATTGTATAATATCAAATAACATCCTATGATACCGTATAATATCAAACAATATTGTATAATATCATACCGCATGTTGTGCTACCTGGGTAGAAGATTCACCCATTCACTATACTATTTTATAATATCGACAGTAATGCCCAAAACATAATATGTATAATATCGAATAACATCGTATGATATCGTATAATATCAAACAATATTGTATAATATCATACCGCATGTTGTGCTTTCTGAGTAGAGGATTCTCTCATTCGATATACTGTTTTATAATACAGATAGGAATGCCCATCACATAATATTGTATAATATCAAATAACATCGTATGATATCGTATAATATCAAACAATATTGTATAATATCATACCGCATGTTGTGCATTCTGAGTAGAGGATTCTCTCATTCGATATACTGTTTTATAATACAGATAGGAATGCCCATCACATAATATTGTATAATATCAAATAACATCGTATGATATCGTATAATATCAAACAATATTGTATAATATCATTCCGCATGTTGTGCATTCTGAGTAGAGGATTCACTCATTCGATATACTGTTTTATAATACAGATAGGAATGCCCATCACATAATATTGTATAATATCAAATAACATCCTATGATACCGTATAATATCAAACAATATTGTATAATATCATACCACATGTTGTGCTACCTGGGTAGAAGATTCACCCATTCACTATACTATTTTATAATATCGACAGTAATGCCCAAAACATAATATGTATAATATCGAATAACATCGTATGATATCGTATAATATCAAACAATATCGTATAATATCATACTACATATTGTGCTACGTGGATCGATGATTCACTCATTTGCTATTCTAATTTATAATATAGATAGTAATTTCTATCATATAATATTGTATAATATCGAATAACATCGTATGATATCGTATAATATCAAACAATATTGTATAATATCATACCGCATGTTGTGCTTTCTGAGTATAGGATTCTCTCATTCGATATACTGTTTTATAATACAGATAGGAATGCCCATCACATAATATTGTATAATATCAAATAACATCGTATGATATCGTATAATATCAAACAATATTGTATAATATCATACCGCATGTTGTGCATTCTGAGTAGAGGATTCACTCATTCGATATACTGTTTTATAATACAGATAGGTATGCCCATCACATAATATTGTATAATATCGGATAACATCGTATGATATCGTATAATATCGAACAATATTGTATAATATCATACTATATGTTGTGCTACGTGGATCGAGGATTCACTCGTTTGCTATTCTAATTTATAATATAGATAGTAATGACCATCACATTATATTGTATAATATCGAATAACATCGTACGATACCGTATAATATCAAACAATATTGTATAATATCATACAGCATGTTGTGCTACCTAAGTAGAGGATTCTCTCAGTCGATATACTGTTTTATAATATAGATAGGAATGCTGATCGTATAATATTGTATAATATCGAATAACATCGTATACTATTGTATAATATCATACTGCATGCTGTGTGTGTATGCAAAATCTTAATTTTGCCATTTATAATATCGATTATACCATTTATAATATCGATAATAATGTTCATAGATGAAGACCCAACGAGGCAGCCACATTTGTTAAATCTCCAGATATCGAAGAACTGTCACTAGTCCTATCAATTTCTCGATTCGAAGGGTTAAATTATTATATCAAAGGCAAATCATCATAAATATTACTATAAAACTAATTACTATAAAACACAGAAGATAAAACTGAAAGGGCTTTGACCTGTGTGTTGATTTTTTTCATAAATCCCAATAAAATGCCATTGGAAATAAAGCAGTGGGTTTTCTTTGTCTCCACTGGGGATATATTTCAAGAATTTCAGGCTTTTTTCCAAAAAGAATTCTTATTTGTTGACATATAGGATTCCAATATCTGAGCATCGAGAAGGAATAAAGGTGCATCGATGTCCACAGAAAGTTTTTCAGAAAATGTACATCTAGTGCCTTCTTTGTTGTAAAGACTATATGATCCATGAAAAAAAAGATATAATTTGTAGTTTTTTAATGTTTAGTATGAAGTATCAAGGAAAATATGAAGTTGTAGGATAAAATTGAAAAAAAATGCAACTGATGCCTTCTTTGTGATTGAAATCTTTATAATCGATGAAAAAAATAAAACAATTTTTTTTTGTCTTGTGAAGTTAAATATAAAATATCAAAGAAGATTCGAACTTGTAGAATATTCCTACAATATACGATTGCTTCCTTCTTGTTGTTGAAATCTATATGATCTATGAGAAGAATAAGGTAATTTTCGTATTCTAACTTTAAAATTTATCAAATAGTAGAAGCACCAAACATCTAGAGCATAACTAAAGAAATATACACATCCTATGTCTTCATCATTGTTAAAATCTGTATAATCAATGAAAAAGAATAATACAATTTTTTGTTTTGTAACGTTAAACATAAAATATCAAAGAAGATGTGAAATTGGAGAATATTCCTAAGAAAACACAGTTGATGCCTTCTTTGCTGTTGAAGTTTGTTCGACCTATAAAAGGAATAATATAATTTTTTTATAATATAAAATTTACCATATCTAGGAAGCTCCAAGCATCTAGAATATAACTGAAGAAAAATACACATCTGATGTCTTCGTCTCTGTTGAAATCTATATAGTCTACGAAAATGAATAATACAGTTTTGTGTTTTATAATGTTAAACATAAAATATCAAAGAAGATTCGAACTTGTAGGATATTCCTACAAAATATTCAATTAATGCCTTCTTTGTTGTTGAAATTTCTATGATCTATGAGAAGAGTAATGTAGTTTTTGTACTATAACATTACAATTTATCAAATCGAGGAAGCTCCAAACATCTAGAGCATAACTAAAGAAAAATACACATCCGATGTCTTTATCGTTGTTAAAATCTGTATAATCTACGAAAAAGAATAATACAATTTTTTGTTTTGTAATGCTAAACATAAAATATCAAAGAAGATTTGAACTAATAGAATATTCCTACAAAATATCCAACTAATGCCTTTGTTGCTGAAATCTGTATGATCTATGAGAAGAGTAATGTAATTTTTGTATTATAACATTAAAATTTATCAAATCGAGGAAGTTCCAAACATCTAGAGCATAACTGAAGGAAAACACACATTCGATTCTTCATCGCTGTTGAAATCTGTATAGTCTACGATAAAGAATGATACAATATTTTGCTAAAGAAAAATATACAACTGATGTCTTCGTCGTTATTGAAATCTGTATAGTCTACGAAAAGGATAATGCACTTTTTGTTCCATAATATTAAATATAAAATATCAAAGAAGATTAGAATTTGTCGAATTTTTCTGGAAACATGCAGGCGATGCTTTTTTTGATGTTGACATCTGTAAGATCTATGAGAGGAAAAATAAATTTTTGTTTCGTTTTGTAATGCTAAATAAATCGAAGAAGATTCGAATTTCTATATCGTAACTGGAAAAATATACAATTGATATTTGATGGCCAATTGCTGAAGAGTAATAAATAATGTGGCTACGCGCTTTTATTGCAGGAATACGGAGCGACTTTATCTTTCCAGGGATAGCAAAAAATTAGCCATCAAATCCTGATGCTTTCAGAGTTGAGTAACAATTGGAATAATTTCCATGTATATATCTATTAATTTCATAAAATCCTTACTTCCCTCTTTCTCATTCATGAAATATACAGAGAGAAGGCATTCAAACGCCAAAAAATTCCAACTCCAGATTTTGACGAATCTCCGTGTTTCAAACTCCCTTGAGGCCGAAAAACCCTTTTCTTGGAATCATGTCTGTCTGTCTGGGTACAAGAGAACTAAAATTGCTTAGATTTAAAAAGATGAAACTGAATATGTTATATTTACTTCACATCTCTAGACATCTATCACATTTTGAACGCCATTCAAACGCGGAAAGTTTGTTTGTATGTATGTTCTATTACATGTGCTCACATGCCGGCGTCCTGGCATAGGGGTAGCGCGTCTTCATCGTGATCTGGGCGTCCCGGGTTCGAGTCCCGGTTTGGGCATGGTTGTTCTTCCTGTTCTATATGTGAGATGAGTGAATGTGCCTTCCTGCAAAAAGGGGTTGTGCAAGCGAATGAGTGATGCGTGAGTAGCTAAGTCGTACTCTTGGCCCTAGTTGGCGCTACTATAAAAATAAGAGACGCTCCCCTTCAGGCTTAAATCGCTGTTTTCGTAACAGCGGGCTTGTCAGTGGCAAGTGCCATAAGAAACAAACAAACGAACAACTTGTGCTCACGATAACTGCAAAATGAAAAAAAGAGCTAGATAAATGAAATCTAGTACGCAATTTTTGAATTTCAATTGTAGGTATATATGGGGCAGATTAATTGTCTGTTATTCCATATACTTCTATGCATACAAACTAAATAGCCGAAAAAATGCAACGACTTATATTAATTAAATTTGACATATATTGTACGATTATATTTCTGAATTTTACTGAAGTAGCAGTTTTGAGTGATATTTTAGTTTTAAATGGTAAGTCATACTTCTGACTCTCCGACCCGCCACGAAGGCACACGGATTTAAACCATAAAACTGAATAACCTTACCGCCGCAATAGCAACACTGGCGGGAACTGTGGTTGAGCTCTAAGGGCCATCACCGGCCACGGTACAACCTTCCCTGAAGGAAGTACGTGCCATCATCGATGGGAAGAGATAGATCCACCATCTATTTGTGTACCTTCCAGGGTGGCGAGATCCACCCACCATGCCGGAAGCATCTCATCCTCATTTCGAGGTGCCCCCCCCGAGGGTTAAGTTTCAAATGGTAAGAAAAAAATATCTGAACCAAACAAACAAGTCCTCATAGGAGGACTCAATTTTTGAAAGCTCATGATTAAAACTTCAACACCATGAGCACTCATGGCGTTCATGGTCTGCCCGAAGGTCCACAATTTTTAAGTATGTTATAATATAATATTTAGTAAGGAATTAGGAATGAGACAATTTTTAGAAATATTACTCTCGCTGTTGTAATTAGAATTTATTATAATATTTACTACGAGTGTTTCATAAAGTTAATTTTGCTGGCTTTTTTAACGAGCTTAGTAGCTCGAAATATCAGCTTCCTTGGTTTTTATCTATTAAAATAGATTGCATTTACTTAAACTTCTTAAATTAAAAAAAATTGATAAAAAAGAAAAAAATAATTCTAATGGAATCTGCATTAAAGTTATTAAAACCTGCGATTAAAAATTATTACAAATTATAAAATTGTTGCGAATTCATATTAAGACGTATTTATACTATAAAATAAAAATGAAGTAAATATCCCTATTAAGGAATTAATTTCCGCAAAATGCAATACTTTATCTTAATTTTAAGAATACTAAGATTACTCAATTGTATGATTTGATGGAGCAATCAAATCGATTCAAAATGCGTAATTACAATAAAAGCATTGTTACAGGATATGTATGAAAATAAATTTTAAAAATTTCTGATATGAAAGAACATTTTAAAATTAAATCTTAATTAATTTCCTTATTTTTATCTTAATTTAGCTCTTATTAACTTCATTAAATTTTTTTTTTATTTCCTGATCCGATTCCACGTTTTATTTAATTACTTTTAACGTGTGCTCTAGAAAACTAAAGAATTCAGCATTTTCTCACGCTCTGAGTGAAAGAATAAAAATCCTTAATGATTGCGACATTCTTTTAAAGATACCTAAATTTCCCTTTCCTAAGACTACACGTGTCAAAGAAATCCCGATCAAAATATCATAGTAAAACCACAGAAGGAAAAATTTCTGTCTCTTGTTTTTCTGCACTTGTGTAACGATGTGGACTGACATAAAATTTAATGCTAATTAATTTGCAAAGTTTTATCTTAATTCAGCACTTATTAACTTCATTCTAAAATATTCTCTTATTTCCTAATTATCCCATTCCACTTTTTCAGTTTAATTAATGCAACAGAAAGCTCTGTAAAAAATGCTTTCTTTAGCGATTCCCACTCTTCGAATGAAGAGATAAAAAATTGCTGGCCTTAACAAATTATTTTAAACGATCCCTATAATTCCCTTACCTAAATTCGACACGTGTTGGAAATCCCTACCAAAATCTCACAGTATATATATTCAAATTTCCTTTTCCTCATTTTCGCTCTGTGTCATTCTGTATTGATGTGTTCTTTGCTTATGCTGTACATAAATCATACCTCCAGGGATGAAATATTCAAAGTGTCATTTTTATCTTCGACCACGACCCTGTTTCAAAATTTATGCTTACATTTTAAGAGCCGACAGGATAGTTTTCTGTGCCAAAATTTTCAAATGAATTAAACATATCAAAATTAAATCCGCGGGACAGGCAAGCAAAATGAATGACGCAACAGTTCCTCCGACAACGATGCTTTTCGTCCCGGCCAGCCGGCCATGCTGTTTCCCGTGACGTAGCTTCTTCGCTGCCTTAGGATCCGGCCACGGTGTTCCACGCTAGCCGATGCAATATCCTCTTCCATCCGTACTTCAGGGTCCAGTTCTCGTTGAATTATCTTGGCTCCCTTCATTGCATTCATAACCCGTGACCTTTCCCAACATATCTACTCTGCTGCTGAATACCCTTGTGCGTGTGAACCCCATCATTTTTTAAAGAAGTTCCTCAAAGGGTGAAAATTAATAAGTGAATTTAAAAAAAAATATTATTCCTTAAAGAATTGCAATATTTATATTTTTTATTTTCGATTTTTATTTTGAATTACATATTCCAATTACGATGCAATTGCAAATAATCTTTTTATATTTTTATTTAAAATATTATAAGCTTTTAAATTTTTTTCAAATCTATTATTTAAAATTTATGAATTATATTAAAATGTGTATATAAGTTACAAATTCAGAATATTTAATTTATTCATAATAATTTGAACGAAAGGAATTAAAAATACGCTGTCTAATTAAAACACTTCACCTTGACATTGTTATTTTCAAAAGCGCAAAGACTTAATTGACGCAAAAATATTTATAAACCAATATCTCATTATCTCATAAACAAATATAAAAACTATTCCTTTTCAGCCATTTAAATTTGGAAAATTTATTAGTTATTTTTAAATTCCCCTAAAAAAATAATTGCAGAATACAGATGATTGCTTTGAAATCAATTAAAACTAGAAACTCCATCAAAAATAAATTATTGAATTCAGTTTCTGGATTTATGCTTAAAGAAGAGATTATTTAAGGAAATCACTTTCTAAAAATAGAATTTTTGATCATTATTCGTAATTCTTATTGTTCTGGAATTTAGATTTTTTTTATTGTATAAGAATGACAAAGAAAATCATTAAAATGGCATTTTTCAGAAAAATATCATATTTTAAATTAATGAGAAGTTATTTTTGTGAACGGTAATCCGAAACATCTTCGCATGATAATGGAATGTCATTATTTTATTCTTAAAATTAAAATTTTAATTATGGCAGCTATATTGTAGGAGGGATAATGGTATATAATATTTCAAAATGCGTGAATACATATGTATGTAATAATAGTACTGATTTTAATTTTTTAAAATATATTTAATATTAATTTTAAAAAATTATTAAATTTCATTAAAAGTTTATAGAAAAAAATATGCAATTAAAAAGCTATTATTTTGCTTTAAAATGTTGTAATAGATTTCTGTGGAATAATCTTCATATAAATATTATACGAAATACTATGCATGTAAATATGTATACATGTTTCTTATCGTCTCTTAATCAACAGGGCCGAATTCAACCACATTTCTGCTCACTTTTTATCTATACTTATAATAAAGAAGAATTGTGCGCGTGTTGACATTCTACAGGTGAAACCGTTCGATCTACAACTGCCAAATTTGGTACATGTATACCTTAGAGGTCAGGAATATGTATCTTGGAGCTATCTTTTTAAATTTTTAATTAGTATTTTAATTAATTAAAAATTAAAAGGAAATTTTGTGTTTTTTCAGGATAATTTCCGAAAATATCATCGCGCATAAATAATTTTTTTTACATGAAGTTACTGTTAAAAAATTATACTTTTAATGATTTCAATGTTTTAAACTATAAATTAAGTTTCTTTTTTAATAATTTTTTTAACAGAAATATTTTAATCATGTCTTTCAGCAATTTATTTCGCACACAAATAAAAATAAAATTTAACCAGCACAAGTGCATTACGCATGAATGAGAAAAAATTAGCTTTTATTAACAAGTTGCGATCACATAAAAGCTCAAATCTATATTTATATCTATATCTATATCCCTTTCTATATCTATCTTCTTTACTTATAATAAAGGAATTTCTGTTGGAAAAATTCTTGAGATATTACATAAGTTATGAAAATTAATCTGTAGTGTACATAAAACTTAAATGTTGAACGACTGTTTTCAATATACATAATTAAAAAAAAATAGTTTCAGAAAAAAAAGTTTTTTTATATTAATTGAACTTTAATTATTTACATTTTAATTTAAAGTTGAAATTTTATGGGAGGTGACATAAAATTAGAGACATGCATAGTACATTATGACTTAACACCTTTATAATAGTATGAGTGAATTATATGACTATCAAAATTTGAGGCTTAAAATATTTTGACGAAGAAACTATTAAAAGACAAGTTACATAAAATATTTAATTCAAAATTTTTATGAGCATTAAGACTGGCGAAAAGGGATCGGTAAAGATGACTAGTATAAAATATGGGAAAGAATACTGCTAACATTTCAAAATATAGAAAATATATAAATATTCAGTTAATTAGCAATTAATAAACTTTTGACTTTTTAAATCTTCTACCAATAATTTTTTAATTATCCTCATTTTAAAACGTTACCTGACAATGCTTTTTATAGGCCTAAAAAAGTGATTTAACCATGCTTAAAATTATTTTAAAGTCATACCCTCAAATAAAGATAAACTTTCTTCACAATTTGTATATTGCAGTGTTAATACAAAATTTTTTATTAATACATATGAAGAAAATTAGCTATCCGTGGTTTTTGGAATTCGTTTTTCAGTTAATATTCTAATTTAAGTTACAGGCAGACGATAAAAATTTTAATGATAAAGACTATAATATTATATATAGATGTAGTTTTTATTTTAAAAAATATTATATATGAAAAGATGGCAATTCGAGTAACTCCTATTATATTAACTAGTGTAATCTAAAAATACTAAAGAAAAACGTTAGAATTCCAATTAATTTTTTGATTAAAAATCTAATTAAAATTTAAAAAAGTAATGAGCATTTTTTTAGTTCTTTCGAATACATTTTATTATGATTTTAATTTTTGAAACGAGAGTGAATATTTTTGTTTAATCTTTATTTTACATTTTGAAATGAATAAAATTCTAAAATTTACATTTCATCGTGAAAACATTATATTAGGCAATACTTGCATACCAAAAAAAGTAGGGCAATCGCCGCTATTAAATTGTAGAATATCATAAAAGTATTGTGCATCATTTGTCATATTATGAGAGAAGAAAGAGAATGAAAAGATTTATAAGGAGCAATTCTTTAACGAAAAAAGAAGTAAAATAGAATCAAAGATGGTCTCAAGAAAAAAATATATTATAAGATTTCTCTTTTAATAACTGGTTAAATTAGTTTTACATCACAACTCTCTTTTAATTGAATGCGATAATGATTTATTTTATTTTAATTTTTACTCTCTCGTATACGTAATATAGAGAAGATAAAGTAATCATTCAAAAATTCGAACTCAAGATTTTGACGATTCTGGACATTTTAGACCTGTCTGAGTTCCAAAAACACATTTTTGGAAAATGTCCATCTGTCTGTCTGTGACAAAGATAACTCAAAAACGATTTGAGCTACACGGTTGAAATTTGGTAAATGGTCTTTATAAAAATGTACAGAATTCTATCACATTTCACCAAAATCTATTCAAAAGAAGACTTTATGTCCATATGTATCAATGTAAGTTAATTATAAAACGAAGGAATCAAAAATTAATGAAGCTAGACGAGTGAAATTTATCATACGGTCGGTTTTTCCAATAAATTTGCTAATTTCTACCACATATTGCGCAAAATCTGTTCAGAGGAAATTTGTCTGTCCTACTGTTCTAATATAATTCAACACGATAACTACAAAAAGAAGAGAGCTAGATACATAAAATTTGGTACACAGATTTAACATTTGTAATGCAGATAAATACCTGTCAAATTTTGAGCCAAAACCAACAACGGACGGGTTGGTTATCTATATTTTTAAAAAGATGTAATAGCGATAATTCAAAAACGCTATGATTGAAATATATCACATTTGTTATGGAAGTCTGTGGTTAAAAGTGCAGTTTTGTGTCAAAATTCTATTCCGATCAGTTGAGTTCCTAAAGCACACATTTTTATTTTACTATACTATTGACTGCATGCAAGGGATAAATCGCCAAATAACTCACCAAGGATGACACGACAGATGCAGTAAACCTGCTAAATTCATGCCAAAAGTTAATATTTTGTAACTATTGCACGCCAATGCCATATAAGGTGTTCTCTGTCAAGACAAGTTTATTAGAGAGTATGCGAGAAATTTTTGGGAAGACATCTTCCCTGGTTTATTTTAGTAACTTATTGACACAATTTATTTATTTTATTTATTTCCATGTGATGCCGACGTCCTTGCATAGGGGTAGCACATCTTCCCCATGATCTGGGCGTCCCGGGTTCGATTCCCGGTTTGGGCATGGTTGTTCTTCATCTGTGAGGTGTGTAAATGTGCCCCCCTGTAAAAAAGGATTGAACAAGCGAATGTATTAGTTTTATCTTCATATGAGCTAGGAGTCAGACTTCTGCCTTCGGGTGCTCAGGGGTCTTTACCCTCAGAAGCTACTGCACACACTTTCCGTGTTAACGCGGACACGACACCATCATCATCATTTCCATGTGATGGTAAATAGGATATGTATCAAATATGTAATCCTCGTCCTAGCATCGCATTGAAATATTATATAAATATTATATAAATCTATGATATGAAGGCTTATAAAATGAATTTCAGGGAATAAATGAGATTTTTAAAAAATCAAACCTAACTATTTCTTACTTGCATATAAAGGCATATTTTTATCTTAATAGATTAAGAATATAAGGAAATATAAATTTCAAGCAAATATAAAGATGAAAGTTATTATTTTAAAGGACATGTAAAAGGGAATGTATCATAATCATTTGAATAAATGATTATTATTCCAATACATTATAAATAAGAATTTAAATATTCTTTTATTTATTTTATAACTTGCCACCTTTGGCGATGAGCTGGTTTCGCCAAGAGTAATGCTCTTAAAATTTTTAATAGCTATTTATGCATCTTAGACTCGTAATAGCTTCTTCAGCAAAATATTTTTAAGCTTCAAATTTCGATAATCGCATATTATTATAAACCTCTTATGATATTTTATTTATTGTACTACTAGCCACCTTTGGCGACCAGCCAGTTCGCCAATCTTAATGTTCGTTTAAATTTTAATAATTAAATAGGTTGAACCGGAGTTTAACCCTCTTCTTCGCCAAGTCGCGATAACGCACCAAAGTTGGCAATCTTTATTATGCACTATAATTGAACATCTGCTCCTTTGCTTTTGAACACTTCGCAAGGCCGTTGTTGGCGATTTTAAAAAATTTCGCCAAGCAGGGGGTTAAACTCCGGTCGTACCATTAAATATTTTACGCAATTCCAACTTTAATAGATTCTTCAGCAAAATATTTTAAAACTTCAAATTTTGATAGTCATATAATTCACTCATAATATTATAAAGGCCTTCAGTCATAACGTGATATGTATCTCTCTCATTTTCTGTTACCCCTCGTAGAATTTATGCTTTAAATTAAAGTGTAAATGATTAATCTGCAAATAATATAATAATATTTTTTACTGAAACAAAGAATTTTTTTTAATAATATGATTACTGATAATAGAGTCACTGAGCGTTTAAACTTTATGGGCACTAAAGAATATCTTTCTTAATTTATGTAATATCTCAAGAATTTGTCAACCACATTTTCTCAGTCATCATGAACAGATCGATTCATTAACAATGTTTAATTTTAAATGCATCAAACACTAAGAAACTAAAATGAATCGTTTAAAATAATCGGTCGAAAACAGGTTTTAAAAAAACTACTTAAAAAACGATGTACTTAAAACTATAAGCATATACAAAAAAATATATAACTAACATAAATACAATTTAATTACAAAAGCATGCAACTAACCTAAAAATAATTTAAATCATTGAAAACAGGTTAAAAAAAAACTACTTAAAAAACGATGTACTTAAAACTATAAGCATATACAAAAAATATATAACTAACATAAATACAATTTACTTACAAAAGCATGCAACTAACCTAAAAATAATTTAAATCATCCGTTGATAATGGTTGTCATGTCAACAATCAGAACACAATGCGCATGCTTGAATTTTCTTCGCTAGTTACGGTAACGCAAATGCGTGAACTTTTCTACGCCAGTTGGGGTAACGCTATGCAGATTATACATTTTTAATTTCCTTTATTCTGTGTTATTTTAATTCAAAAGTACTTCAGAATGAATCTGAAACATGGATTAATTAACAATGTTTCATTTTAAATGCATAAAACATTAAGAAAATAAACAGAATCGTTTGAAATAATCCGTCGAAAAATGTTAATCCTAGCCTATTTACTGTTGGGAGAAAAAAAAACTGAAGCCTTACTCATTTGGCGGTGGGGAAAATGGAAGATTTTTTGGCGGGAAAGTTAGTTTTTAATTAATAATTAAAATTCTAGTTAAAATTTCAAAAAAAGGGACCCCAGGTGCACATTCCCGACCTCTAAGGTATACATGTACGAAATGTGATAGCTGTATGTCAAATGACCTGGCCTGTAGAGCGCCAACACACATACACACACATTGAGCTTTATAATAAGTATATAGATGTATCTCTCTAATTTGCTGTCATCTGTCACAATATTGTCGCGTGGATAAACCGTGTTTTAACTAAAGTCAAAGATAACATTCGTTAATCTCAACTCAAGACATTATTCAAAGAACTAAACTTTACATCTGCTTTTATCTGCAAGACGAAATGACTCGAATCATCCAGATTAAGAAAGATACAGAAATTATAAGAACATTCTAGAACAAACGAGAAATAACCGAAAGTAAATCAATAACGGAACATTTTTCAGGCAACTTGCCTCCAGTCAGATACGAACTTGCGAACTGCCGCTTTCAGTTAATAGCATTCTATCATTGAGCCATTCAGTCCGAGCCTAGTTCAAACAAGTTTTGTGACAATATTATATTTTGAATATGAAATGGGGGAAAAATAAAACTTCAATAAATACGAAAATGTTTTACTGAAATCAACGTATTTTTGAAAAACGTCTTCAGAAAATCGAATCCTTCAGCTTTGTAATCTTATGTGAACCATTATAAACTTAATTTATAGCACTGGTATCATTATTGCTAAAACATTGATATCATCGAAAAGATTATTTTTTAACTTTAAGATGATATAAAAATCAGTTTTACGTTATAATAATTTTGGAAGTTATGGCAGAAAATCACCAACATTTGCATACTCTTAAATTAAATTAAATTTGAAAAAAAATGCTACTAGGTACACGTTTTCATCCTCCTAAGTATATATGGACCAGCCATGTTTGGAAGTTCGGAAGTCCTAGGTCATATTGTTTGCCTCGTACACAGTAACACACACACACACACACACACACACACACACACACACACACACACACACACACACACACACACACACACACACACACACACACACACACACACACACACACACACACACACACACACACACACACACACACTTATTAGATGATGTTAAAATTTAAATGTAATATTATCCAAATATTTTATAATTCATAGAATTTATATTTTTTATGAATTTTCCACTTAGTAACTAATTTAGTAACTAGGCCAAAAGTACGTTTTAAACGATCTGCTTACAAACTCTTCTTAGTCCAGCATCTAAATCCAGATATGTGATTAGTAGAAAATCTGCCATTGCAAAAAAGGCTAATAGTTTTCTTTCATGTAATTGCTTTTCCACTACTCTCTATGTAAGTGCTGTTAAATTAAATTATATTTCATATTATAATTTATCTGCTGACATATTTTGGTTTAATTGATGTATGGTGTAGTTGATTATGTAATTAGTTTTATGTGAAGAACTTTTGCATTGGTGTTTTTGTAACGCTTTGAATAAACAATCTTCCCTCTATGAAAACAGACCTGTTCACTTCACATTAATTAATATGAGAAAAACAATTAGCGTTTAATTTTGAACAAAATTAGTTAATGAATTTAGACATGTTATTTAATTGTATAACATGTTGAAGTTACATTTGATTTCGAGGAATTAACTTGCACTTTGTTTTTCCAATTATAATAAGTTTTTCCCTCTCTTGTTCTGTTTACTTATATTTCAAGTAAACAATTAGCACATTATACGCTCGTTTCATAATTAAATGTATCATAACCTTATTTCCTTTCTATTTTCAAGACGAGGCCCTTTACAGACTCAAGACAAGCATTTATATCAAAATGCTTGTAATTGGATGGACATTACGTTTTTGTTTAAAATAATAATTAAATCGCATATTTTATTGACCCCAAAAAAGATAATTAAGGCTAAAGCTGCAATGTTTGAAACACCAAAGCAATTTAATTTCTTGTTTGTCTCTTACTATGTGCACTAAATAATTCAAATAATACAGTAAAGTCCCGTTTATCAACTTATTTTCCTCATATTCTAGCTTTGTTCAATTTTAAGCCTGAATAAATTGCTGATATTGAATGAAAAATAAATCTGATTAAGTATTTAATAGATTAATAACATTTGCTAATCGAAGGATATAGCTACTCTTTTCTATATATTGTCACGTAGGGTTTTTTGTGTGGAACTCAATAACACACACAAGAAATAGAGCAAAACCAATTTATTAACTCAACTCTGAACTGAGAACACAGTGACTGACAGATCTTCTGCTTTTATACTAGCAGGGAAAGTTCCAGAACACTTCTCTGGTAAACTAAAGAAACGTCGAGAATCTTCTGGAACATGAAATAAAGGAAAACATAAAATCAAGGAGTTAAATATTTACATAGACTGAGAATCGCATTGTCTGTAGCGAGATTCGAACTCACGATCTCTTGATTAAGAGACCAGTGCTATGACCATTCGGCCATGGAGAGTCGACTGCCTCTTTTCAATGCGGCAATATTATATAGTCTGTAGTGAAATGAGTGATTCACTTTATTTTGTCACTAGCAGACCTCTTACCACATCTTTTCATCTTAGCAAACCCACCCACGACCTCGAACGAATCTGGTGGATTAAGACTATGGGGAACAAGATGTCCAAAATCAAAACGAGAAATCTTGTGCGGTTTCTGCAAAATAACGACGATTTGATTTCCTCAGACAGAAGCCCATAATAAATTTTTTGTCTCCTTCCTCAGTCAAACTTCTTCTCCAAGAAATATTAACTCCATCAAAATTCTTGAATTCCTATTTCCCACCAAACGCTCCCTTTATTTTATTATTGTATTGTGTATAGTTGTATTGTTATTTTGTGCACTACATGTAAACTTTAACATTTTCTTTTATAATAAATCTACATATATCCATTCGAAAGACAGGCAATCCAAGAGATTCCAAGGTGGAGGATATTTTGTGGAAAAAAGAAAGAAATAAAAATCTATTGAGTATTATTACGACGATAAGTAAAAAATTACCTACACTTTTGCCAAAACTTTTCTTAAATTGTATGCCCTGATTTCTCTCTCGCCTATTTTATTGCTTATGACTAGATCATGAAAGCCATTTTCTTATCATCTATAGCAGAGAAATCATTTGAAATTCCCTTAGGAGTTTGCAACAAAGAGGATTCCTATTCTTCTAATTGGAGGAAATCAAAGATTCAGTTATTCATTGTAGTCTGTTGTTGCAACTTCAAGGAAGAGCTCTGCAGCAAAAAAGAATTAAGGGTGATGATTGTTTTGCAGCCTTTTCATGCGTTACACTTGTTCGATAACTGTTAAATTTTCCGATTCACAAAACAGTGTTGTAGTGCGCTTCCGCTATATTACAACAACAGTCTAAATAAAATTACCGAGCTTTTGACACTTTTCGATTAGAGAAATTAGATTATTGCTCATTGCTCCTCTTTGTGAAGGCTTCTAATAACGCTTCTAATGTTTATCTGCAGAATATGGTAGGAAAATGGCCATGTCAGGCAATTTCATATCATTAATTTAAAGAACCGGACATCTGATCACTTCAACGTTCCTAATATTGTTGGCACGAGCCAATTTTCACAATATACAAGGATATGAAATATTATCGAACATGTGTGGAACTCTTCTAACATTGTGCACATTGACTTCTGTTTTCGATTATTTTATGGTTATTCTGTTGTGATAGTAGTACCAATTCACTATGCCTCCAAGTGCTTACTCATGGCAAATGAGAAAGCCAGTTAAAGAATGGTACAGGAGATTTGCATTGAATACCCTTTCAAGCGGAAAATTCCACTCATATTTGTAAATAACTATACCACACAATAGCTAACACAACACATTCATTCAAGACAAAACAATAGCTAAGACCAAAATGCCACATGTCAAAATCACCCGAAGTTATCCCCTCAAAAGTTCAATACCCTACCGAACCACGTTCTCACGAAGGGAATCAAAACCACACGACCCAGACGGACGCTACAGATTTCTGACTCTACAATGTTTGTTTATATATTTATACATGTCATATAGATGTTAATAATATGCTTTATGAATTTTTTCTTTTCAATTAGTAATCTCATTTAACGTAGGTTCAACCCATTTTCACAATTTGTTTTTAGGTATTCTTGTTCCCTGCATTTAATTATTACTTTTCGAAAACATTAAATGCAGTCGTGAAGGATTTGACACCGTTGGGATTCTCTTTGGAGATCCCTGGATTGTTTGTCGTCTCTTTCTTTATTTTATCCTTTTTTTTTGTTCTTTCCTTTTTCCCTTCCATCTTGCGCTTATCCTATAGGTTAGATAACTAAGTGCTATAGGCACCGGGCCACAGGATGGCGTTATGCTGTGATAATAGTATGAAAGATTTATCTTATTTTCGCTATTTTTCTGCCATCTGCTGCACATAAATCATTTGAAACTTTATTGGAAGCTTGCATCAAAAAGGAACAACGAACAGTGTTTCAGTTCTTGTAATCGGAGGGAGTCAAAGGCTTATAAATGTATTGTAGAATATTGTCCCAACATGGGGGAAGAAAAACATTCTTGGAGCTTGCTGAATATTGTTATCCGTAGTGGAGGCTGATGACAATCTTCCCATCCGTTACACTTGTTTGATCGCTTTCCGACTTTCTGATTAATAAACGACAGTTCAACGTTGCATACATTTCCATTATTTTACAGCCTAGATAGAATTCCTGAACCTTTGACTTGAAGTTTTTTGTTTCAGTTTTCAATTTTTAGCACTTAATCTATTATTATTATAGTTTGTATTATTGCAGTTTGTACAGATTCTTGTGAACAGTTTTTCTGTAAATTTCAATCAGATAGTGCCTCTAGTATTAAAATTTCAAAAAGTATTTAATGAATTAGTAATTAAGTTCCGAAAAGTATTAAAATATATTTACTTATCATAGGGAGCACACAAATGTGCATAAATTCAAAAGTACAAGATGTCGAAATATGAGCAAGAAAATCCAGTACTTAACTGCATCACAACAATGAATATGAAACAAATTCAAAATAGATAAAAGCAAGTGAAAATTAATATAGCCGTCCTTAACGATCAGCAGATTCGCCTGGCATATTGACTGTCTATGGGTCCAACAAATCTGTTGTATATAACTTAATTTTCATGATTCCTTTAACAAGGTTTCACATTGTATTCGGTATTAAAAAGTGTTATTAAAATGCACTTACACCTGTTCCATTTACTGTGTAAATGAACCTGCCTTGTGGAGTCGACTTTCATGAAGGCTTGGAAAATTTTGGTGGACAAAAAAATTCATTTTGGAATTGTATCTATCTTTCATTGTAATGTAATTTAACTTTTTGATTCTCCATGAAAATTGAACAGATAATAAACGAACTTTTTCTTTGATTTTCAATAATTGGAAAATATCACGAGTTTGAATATTTAGCGTAATAATTAAAACAGTTTGTATTTAAATAACATTTTGTATAATTAACAGTTTTGTATCTCACTTATTCATCGCATAATTGAAAACTGATATGAAAAATTATACCAAAAATATGTTTAAAAATTATCAAAATTCAAGAAAAAAATAATGCTCAACAATTAAAAATTTCTAAAATAATATAATCAATTTTTAGAATTTTTAAAATATTTAAAATATTAGTTTTATAATATTTTCAGAAGTTATCGCAAAAAAAAATATGAAGACTTCGCTTAACATTTAATTAATTATAATTCTAATTAAAATTTCAAAAAAATATTCCGTGGTACATTTGTTTACTCACCAAAATATATTGTACTAATAGTTCTGGTACAACAATGGTTCAAACAGTTTCATCTGTAAAGTTCTAAAATAAAAAACACAAACATAGATTAAATGTAAAATATAAACTGAGATTAAATGCATTAGAATAGATTAGATGCAAAATTGATGAAAGCAAATGAGATGACAAAGAAATCTAAACATAATTTATTGTAATTTAGTTATTAATTATCACTGTGCATAGATTTAATAGTTATCCAGATTGTTATTTAAAAGCATGGAATAACTTAGAACCCAAATTATATAATACTGGCTCATTTTTATAAATGAAATCTCGTCCACCCATTGCGTCAATAAGAAAATGAAATATGACGGAAACTTATATTCATCAAATCGAAAAATAAATAAAAATATTCAAGATAAATTCTGCATTTATCTTTTACTCAGTTACTGAAATATCCGTTCTTGCATGAATAAAATAAATCGTTTGAATTTTTCCATTGCGATATATATTCTACTCTTTTATCGCACTTTAAATTTACAGATTTTTAATAGTATCGGCTATTTTTAGCAACATCAATATATCTATATTTGTTTTTAATCATACGTTTTCATTGCTTATTGAAAATCATTAAAAGACATATTTAAAATTCCTTTGGGCACATTTTGACAAACCGCAACTACTCGATAAACCTAGTTTTAAATTGCCTCTATTTATAATTCGATTTAGATTTAGATACTGAACGATTGCAATTAATGGATTCTTCATTAATTGTAATTTTAATGAAATTCGTAAAAATCTGATTTGAAACTGAAAAAATCAATACTAACCCAAGAAATAGTGAGTTACTGTCATTATTTCAGCTTTAAAAATAGAAACCAAGCAATTTATTTAAGTAGTTTTTTAAAAATAATTCTTAATCCTAATTTTATAGAACGAGAACCTTTAAGAAGAAATTTTAACATTCGCATACTGTGAAGGTATTACATTTTTGCAGACCAAATGCATAATTAGTAATTGCATTTTATCAGCATATATAATTGTCAACCTACATCTGTAACACATATCCTTGCCCTTTTTTTGCATCATCATGGCTGCTAAATTCCAACTTCTGTTTTGGAATCTAGCAACTGAGACATGATTTTTTTGTTTAAATTGACTGCAATACCGGTGTGAGAATAAATATTAGTTATGACATCGTAGATTTCACATTTTATTTATTTTTATGGTATATTGTAGCAAAAGTTAATGGGTTGAAATCTGCAATTTTTATTATTTTATATTCAGCTTTATTTTTAAATGTATTTCACATCGAACTGTTTTTTGTTAATGGATCACTATTTGTTTAAATTTAAGTTAAATCATTAATTTTTATTTGAGTATTCAAGAGCATTATGGATAGAAAAGATGTTAATGCAAGGAAACAAAACTTCTAATATTACTATACAGTTATATCTAAAGTGTGCTACAAATAATATTTTTTAAGCACTCTACTAATGTGCATAAGATATTTTACTACGGATTTCGTTAATTAACTTGTGACAATCCTATCCGATGTATTGTTAGTTGAAAAAAAAAAGAATTATAATCGAAACTATTATATATATATATATATATATGCGTATACCTATGCTGTCCACATTTACAGTTCTTAAAGCCATAAAATTTTGTGTAATAAAAATGTTTAATTAGTGTATAGTGTTTGTTTTGGATGATTTTCTCATATATTCGCCCATAATATTGTCTTAGGGAAAAAGGAAAAAAATTAGTACCCATTTTAAGAAACACACACAATTATCATTCTAAAAATATCTCATTTTCATTTCCGCTGTTATTTACTAAATTGTATGAAATTTTTAAATTATAAACTTTTTTTTACATTAATAATTAAAACTGAAATTTATGTATCTGTATAATCAAATTCATTATTTCTCTAAATTTTTTAATACTATTACTCATATAATTTTCTCTAACTTAAAAGAAGATCGATCATTATTTTAAAAATGATTTTCAGTTAATTGTTTAACATGATGAATTGAATGTATATGGGTTTGTAAACTAATAAATATCATCTTCGTTAAGTAAAAAAATGTTTAAAGTGAAGAACTTTTTTATTTCTTTGCTGATTTGGCAAAGGGCCAAATCAGAAAATCAAGAGCCACTCAAACGTTTTTCTGTTATTTGAATCTTAATAATATCGTCTGCAGTGTAATCTCGAATTTTAATGCACCCAGTTATTTGATTCTTTTCTATCGTCTATAGTGCAACAGATAATATCATTGTCACGAAAGAAAATAATTGTATTTAATCAATATTATTATTTTACTTTTTCTTGCAAAAATGGTTTTGATTTTGGTGACATTCATCATGGCATGATAAGTCGTGTGTGCAAATTATGTGAGTAATTTTTAGATGTAAATTTTCAAGATTTGAATAATTTTTATCTTGACTAATTATTATTTTTTGACTTATCTTTTTGCACATCTCTACTAATAATAGAAATGAACGCGTGTATGTTTTGCGGTTTTATAGAATATACTGAACTAGAATTACGGGATATCAAATGTGGCACATATACAGTCTGGTTGAAATTAAATTTTCCCTATAAACAGCATCCTACGACGCAAATGGATGAACGGATTGCAACGAAATTTGGCATATAAACTATACACGAGATGCGCTCACGGAATTTCGAAAAATAATTTTAGTTCCAAAATGCTCACCAGAGGGCGCCTTTTCAGGAAAAACCTTAAATTCAACACAATGAGCGACTAAAAAGGAATACAGAAACAATATTAACAATCCAGAACAAGAATTATAAGTAATAAAATGTAAAACTGGGAAAAACTGTCAATTCTAGGGAAAATAAATTTCGAGATGTGCATGAAGGATGTTTTATGCAAAACACGTTAGGATAAGAAACGTTTGCAGTCGTTGTCATACATTATGTCGATGTTTTCGTCTGTAATGATGACGGTATCTTGTTGCGACGGTGTCGCGACGTCGAATGACTTAAAGAACTCCATATCGCTTCATGTGCGAAGCATCACAACTGATCAGTTACGATCTGTTGTTGAACACACTATCCACCGACTTGAAATTTTGGAAGAAAATGAAGGTTATCACATGGGGCATCTTTCCCTACATCATCCTGAACACTATTAGCAACAGCTCCTCTTGTGTAATTTCTCCTAATATGTTCTTGCTTCTGCAACCTGAACTGTTTTTTTTTTCTTTTCTGGAACAGCGTACTGTTCTTTTTTCCTAACCTTTATGGTTCGATGTCAAGGTGATCAGAAACTAGTCAGTAAATGTTAATATAGATTCTGTATTCCATTTTGGTCATTTATTGTGTTAAAATTAATGTTTTACCAGAAAAGGCGCCCTCTGGTGGACATTTTGGAACTAAAATTTGTTTTCAAAATTCCGTGAGTCCATCTCATGTATAGTCTATATACCAAATTTCGCTGTAATCCGTCCACCCGTTTGCGTTGTATGATGCTGTTTATAAAAAAAGTTTAATTATAACCACCCTGTATATCAATGGAAATTTGAAATTTGTATCGTAGTGTGATTTCTTTGAAATTTCAATTAGAAATATAATTATTTGAAAATCATTCTGAATTTTCGCACTTCTCTGGGTTAATTTCCAAGAATATTACTACACAAAATTTAATTTTTTAAGGTTTCAACATATAAAAAATAATCTTTTTAATGATTGCAATTTAATAACTATGCAAATTTTTCCTCTATTTCAGCAATTTTAAAAAAAAAATTCTTTTACATTATTTCCAAGAACAGAACACATTGTTGAAACCGAAGTTCAAACTGTTCATCAAATATTCATAAAATATTTGACGCGCAACTTTCTTCCTTTGTTCAAAGTTAAAGAAGAGTTTCAGTGTAAGGCCTGTGTATACAGACAAACAAAAAAAAATGAAGTTTTGATATCGCAGAAGTTAAAAGAGAGGTGAAATGTGGATTTTAGTTTTTAATTGCATTATAGTGTTATGGAAAGATTCATTTACACAATGAACAGAGAAAATTAACATATTACGACTTTAATGTCTGGCAATTTGATAGAAAAATGAAAATAAAATTGTATCCAAACAATTTAATTTAAATAAAATACAACTAATATCCCTTCTGAACCAACTGGTCGTTAAAAGAGATTGGCGGGAAAACAAATTCAATTTTTTATTTTCATCATCAACAACGGGAATAAAAGCTAATCTGAGATCTTTATATGAACAATAAAAACTGTTGGAACTTCGTTTCACCAATGAAATAAGCTGGTGCAAAATTCACTTGAAATAACTTTAATAACTGTATGAAAAGGGAGAAAAACTATGCGGAAAAAAATTGGCTTCATTCAAGCGATAATTTTTATTTCTTGAATTTTATGATAATGTGAAAGTTATTTTTGAAAATTATCACGGAAAAACACCAAAAGTTTGATTCAATTTTAATTAATTAACATTTCAAAAAGATTTATTTTGAAGTGTTCACTCATCCAAGCGCGCACGCACATGTACACATACCCATGCAGATGTATAGGCACATATGCATGCACTAGAACTCTAATTTCAACTTGTACTTCTAATTTCAATCCGGTTGTTTATGGTTTCAATCCTCAAATTGCAATAAAATATCCAGATCGCGCAGTTATTATTAATCTCCTCAGAAAGATGTGAAATAATTGAAAATGGCTTGAAAAAGAAGCGACAAAAATAAGACAAAAGCAATCCTTAAAATCAAAAGTGGTGATTTAAAAATAATGAAAATAATAAAAAACTGAAATCTCCTATTCCAAATTTTAAGTTATCATGTGAGAACATTATTTTTTTCAGTCATTATTTGCCTTAAGTATTTTAAGTCATTAAAAAGTTTGATGATCATTAAACTGGTTTGAAACAATCACGTCACTGCAATAATACGCATGCGTCGATATTTAGAAAAATGATGTTTTTTTTTTAATCTTTTTATCTTCAAATCGTTCGAGCTCCAACATTTTTTTTTAGCCAGCTTGAAAAATTAAAAATTAAAACTTAAAAACAAATTATATTATTATTATTAAATTCATATCTTTCGATACTTATCTCACTGTTTCGCGTTGATTCCCGTTTTCACCTCTGTGCTTCTTCGATTGATTACTTCTTAAGACTCATTTATTTTCTGCCCGTGCATTTTGAGGCTTCAAAACCCCAAACCAAAAGAGCATCCTGTTCTCACATGATAATAATGAAAGTAAAAATATTTAAATAAAAAAAACAACCAGGTAGAACAGCCTGTTGCACCCTATTGTGCTATATTATTGTTACAAATTTTTTTCTGCAACAAATACCGCCAATAAATCGTAATGACGCAACACATTTATTTGCTAGTTCAGCTGCTTTCTTGTTGTCTAATCCTCCAGTTTCTCTACTTGTCGGCGACTCCGACTCCTCTCACACACAACTTCTGACGATACACACACTTCACTCTCCACGACGACTTCAGAGTGCCTGTCTTTTATAGTTCCGGGAGGCGGGGCAAGAATCTTCCAGGCCAATCAGGACGTATCTGAGTGTATCTAGGTTATTACTGGATGGGTAGTGAAACTTCTCGAACTTTCCGGTATTATACATTTAGTCGCCAAACTCGCCAAATTCATCGTCAAGTCGCCAAATGGTCGCCAAGCTCAGCACGCACAGTACAGATCTTACAAAGGTTTTAACGGTTTTTCCAGGATGACACTATTCATGCCTGATAGCAAAATTACAGATTTGTAATATTATATTATATTATTCAATATTATATAATACTGCGCATATTGTTTAATATTGTTACGAAATTTCCGGGTTCGTTTGGATAGTGGGAGTTATATGGTGTGGAGAACACTCAATCAGCAGGCGGCAGTAGAAAATGAAACAACGAAGTTTATTTACACGAAGATACACAGGACAGCACAAAGACGACAACTATATACAGCACAGAAGACGATTATCTTCAGCCGAGACGTGCAGACAACACAGCAGCATACAGAACAGCATAAACAGCAGCATACAACAGACTCTACTGCAGACAGTAGAACACAGCTTAGTTCAGCACTCACTTGACCGTCGCTGCTCCGCTAATCTCTGGAAGGTCAGTTCTTTCTGTCGATTCCGACTACTCTTCGACTCCACTGGTCCACGACTCAATTCACCGTCAGTTCACAACTACGACGACTCCACTGGTCCACGACCACTCTTCTCTGTCTCTTCCGACTACTCAGTTCTCCACTCGACTCCCCTTCGGTCCACACTACTCTGCTATGCCGCTTCCGACTTCTTCTCAATTCACCGTCCCGGTTCACGACTGCCCGGCAGCTGCGGCTGCTTCCTTTTATAGGTCTCAGGAGGCGGGTCTAGACGCCTCTCAACCAATCAGGAACGTTCGAGGCGTATCTCCGTTCCTACTCGACGGATCGGGAAAATTCTCGATGTTTCGGGAATAATCTATTTTGGAGCCAAAGTCGCCAAATTCGTCGCCAAGTCGCCAAATGGTCTCCAAGTTTGTCGCCAAGCTCTGGGACCTCCTATGCAACCAGCTATGCTGGGAAGCCGCATCGCAGGTTCGTAACAATATCATACAATATTGTTATTATGTATGTACTACTAAGGACTGTGAAATAAAATACAAGGAAATCCAAATTCATTCAATATAAATTATGAATTTTTTTTAACAAAATTATTAGTTATAAAAATAAATTTCTTTATAATAGTAAGGTCACTCTGTCATTCATACATCAATTGAAAATAAATATTCTAAGAAAATTTCCATTTTGCAATTTTTCCCCTTAAAATAAAGTTTTTGTTGTTTTGTTTTCTGTCTTTTGATTCTCAAAATAGCAATGCCCATCTGGCCCAACAGCCAATAAATTTTGGTAACTTTTTCTCACAAGGCAAATTTCGTAGAATTTCGGAAATTACTTTTACCAACTTAGATTTTTCTGAGAAATAAATCTAAAAGGAAAATTGGCTTGTTGACTGTTAGGGTCGATATAAATTACTTCTGAAAATCCATTATTTCGGTATCATCCATTATTATCATGTTGATCTTAGAAATGCATAGAGTACCATTTAAATAATTGTGATAGTTGCACTTCCTGGTAGTAACAGCGGAAAATTAACTAGAATCTAAATTTAGCTTGAACAACGAAAAAAAATATTTGAACTTAGAATAAATTTTATAAAAAGTTTATATCTTTAAAAGTTTTTTTGATGAATAATTAAAGCAATTTCTTAATCTTTGAAGAATGTGTCTATAACTTTTTTTTCGTCGAAAAGGAGAATTTAAAAGGCAAATTTTAATAAACGATATTTTAACCAGAATTGGGACATGGTATCCCAACTTCGATGAAAGGTCGGAGATCTGTACTATGGGTGGACGTATGAGATGCTGTGTGTTAGGAGTTATTACAAGTCCGAAACATCATCCCATTTAATTTTCTTGATGATTCGGTCATTCGAATTTTCCGGTACTAAGACAGAGTTGAGAGAGAGCTCTTTAGATTCTGCTTAGTAAAGCTTTTTGTTCCTAACAGATCAAATGTAAAAAATATGGAATTATTTCCTCTCAATATATTTGTATACTTTCTTAATATGAGGAATTTTAAACTTAGCTACATGAAAGAAGAAAGATGATAGAGCATAATGAATAATCTCACTTATCAAATGGATTGAAATTTGAATAAATATCTAATATTTCGGTATAATGCCCACATATAAAATTTTTCTAAGAAATGTCGTTGTATTTTTGAATAAATGTATTTGTATATAGAAAAAAATTACTAAGAGACAGAGAATCGAACAAACATTGGATAAAGTCTAATTAGTAAGTTTTTAAAATTTATCATATTTAGCTTTAAAAAAAATGAAGAACCCAAGTAAATGAGGACACTTTTTTTTTTCTATTTTATGTTTCGAAAAGTTATATCACATAGCATTGTTTTAAAACTCTGAAGCAGCGTAAATCATAAGACATTTGTTATATTTTTCAATAATGTTTAATCAGGGTTAACCATGTTTTTTTGATTTCGCGTTTTTCTTACAAAATAAAAAAAAAAGGATTGGATTGAAAATGCGGCTTCTATTTGAATTAAAAGCAGCATATATATTTTTAAAATTTTCTTTCTTACTATGCAACTAGGCACCGTTGGCGACAATTGGCAATATTTGGAATATTTGCTAATCAGTTAAATATCTCACTATCAGGAATGTATAGATAGTTCATGGTTTATCAAAAAATAATTTTAAATACCAAATTGTTATAAATGTAGAAGCAATATTATTTTAATAGCCTTATGACTATTCCAATATTGCGCACATAAACCTTTCTTATGGAGTCATATCCTATGCCATCATAGTATCTCTAAAGCGTTATCTTGTGGAGATAATAATCAGAATTTCTGTTCCGTTGCTTTCAGTAATGGAAACGATTAAGTATTTAATAATGCAATGAAAATATTTTGAAATTTATTCCTAAATGAAAATTATCGTTAAAAATTATGCAAAAGAATATATTTAAAAAAGAGTGAAAATTCAGAAAGATTACAAAAAATAAATTAGTATATTTTAAAATATGATTTTTTGAATTCAAAAAAAAATTGTAAAAATTATATTTCTACAGTGATTTTTTTCAGGAGTTATCTAAGAATAATGATAAAATTTCTTTTCAATTGAAATCGAATTTAAGATTTCCCCAAAAAATCTCGCCAATGTTTCCATTTTTTTCCTTACAAAATAGAATTGTGCTAAATTAGGAGACCCAAGGTTAAATAATATAGTATTCAGAATGCTAACACACATTCAAGTATTCAAATAAAAAAAAAATCTGTTATTGCAAATTTCAACTTATCATGTGAGAACATTATCTTTTTTAAGTCACGTAGTATCAATCCGACAGAAAAACATAATGTTCTAACATGAATAACATTTCGCATTCGTGAACATTTAGAAAATCGATGGGTTTTTTTTTTTGCCATTTCAAAAATCAATCGAATTTTGAAATTTTGTTCTCGAGACCAGAGTTTTTTTCCCTTAAAAAAAACAGTTTAAAAAGTTGTTTGAAACAATCACGTGATTTGCATGCATCGTTATTGAGAAAACGAAGTTTTTTTTCCACCTCAAAATCGTGCGACCTCCAACACTTTATCCCGCGACCAGATTTTATTTTTGTAAAAATCCGGTTATAAACTGGTTTGGAATGATCATATGACTATTGTTTGTCAAACGTCAACTTTTACAAAAGCGATAGTTTTTTTAATCGCAAAATCGTTCGAGCTTCAAAACCTTTTTTCGCCAGATAGAAAAATTGAAAAAATAATCTATACAAATATCTTCTCATTTACTTCTCTGTGTTTCTTCGGCGATAACTTCTTACGACCCTGCCCTTTAATGGACATATAGATGAATCGAGTACATGATTCTTCTATCTGTCCAATAAAGGGCTACCTGTCCAATATTGCCAGCAAAAGTATAAGATGTAACGTTTTGCTGGCGAAAAGTCGCCAAACATGACAAGCTTATTTATCATTTTCTAATAATTCTACAAGCGTTAATTTGCAGCCGCAAAAGTGATAAATCGCTAATTTTGTACTTATGCATTTTGAGTCTTCAAAACACCGAAATCAAACCATGATAAAAATTCCGAAAACATCCTCAAATTAATATACGAACAAAATTAATGAAATAGAATAAAAAAACAGCGAATATTGGCCATGTTTGCGACTGAAATATAAATACGAGTTGCAATGAAGCGCACTCATTTAACAGAGTTCATGATATTTTTCCTTCCTTCAAGAAAAATATTTCAGGTTGAGAACTATCGTAGAAGTAATCCAATTTCTAAAAGAAGCTAATTTCCACCTTAACTTCATGCTTTTTTTATTAATTAACGTTGGCCTTTTCGTGAGATCAAATCTTATAACCGTGAAATTCAATATCAGAAACAATCTAGATCGAATTACTCGGAACAAAACGAAACTTAATGTTTTTAGATGAGTAACTGAAAAAAAAAATATCTTAGTATATTCCAAAGCATCTTCATAAGTGAATTAGATAAAAAGATACAGTTCCTGTTTTATTCCCATTGCAGCTCCATATACTTGAGTGTCTTAAATACAATTTTGCAATTACCGAAAAAATTCTAAATTGATTAATTGTATTAAAAGTTATCGCGAAAGATAATAATCGGAATATTACCTTTAACATATTGAAGTAAAGGAATTGCTTTCATTTATTGCGATGCTTATTTTAGCTGATGATAACTGGATTATTTTCTTCCTTATATTCAATTCCTTATATTTCTTCCTTATTATATTTAAGGCATTGATGTTATTGTTACTTTTTCTTAAGGTACATTATCATTATTTTCGTGTATGAGGCTTTTTTATCACTTTCAGTTTAATTCAATGCAAATGAGTTCCACATTTATTAAAAAATAAAATCTAATCTTTAAAATGTTTAAATTTTATTAAATTTTTTTAATTTAATTTTTTTAATAATTTAATTAACGTAGTAGAATTTGAACCGATTGCAAGATTTTATCTAGATTCAATCAAATTAAATTTTGATTGAATCTAGATAAATTACATTTTTACTTTCTCGAATATAGAATATTTAGTGAGGGAAAATCTTTTAATTTTCAGAAATTTCGAAATCGAGTTTTTGACGTATCATCACATTTTAGAGCTCCCTCAGACATAGAAACACATTTTTGGAATTTTGTCTTTCTAAAGGATTAAAGTTAAAAAGGATTAGACTTCCAAGAATGAATAATTACACTAAGTAACTACGAACACGAATGAAGAATTTGGTACTTATAGTTTTTATAGGAAATTTGCAGAATTCTATCAATTTTTGAGCAAAGTCTTTTCATCTATTTGTCTGGAGTCTATCTGTATCGTTAACCGAATATTGGTTAACTCTTCAAGTATTAAACGAAGAGAGCAGAGTAAATAAGATTTGGTACATTGATTTAACATCTAAACTGTAGATATTTATTAAATATGAGATCAAAATTCTGCAGGAAGTTAATCATTTTTTTTTGTCTACTCTTTCTCAAACTTTTTAACGTGATAAATCAAAAACGCAATGATTTAAATATATGAATTGCAATATGACTACAATTGTAGTTCTTTGTCAGATTTCGATTTCAATTGGTCAGGAAACACACACCCACCCACCCACACACCCACCCACCCACACACACACACACCCAAACACACACACACAAAACACACACACACACACACACACACACAAAACACATTCAATGTTCTGATTTATTGATCACTTAGTCGCAAAAAAAAAATCACCAAAGATCGCAAGAATAGTCTGTTTCTCAACAACTGTTCTCTAATTGCTAGGGAGTAATATTACACTATTTTAATTATGCTTATTAATGTGTATACGGTAAAGATTCGGGGAAGCCAGTTTTAATGGTTTCTTAAAATAGATGATTATGTTGAAAAATCGATTATTTATAAAAGTATTAAATATTTTTTTATTCAGTACTAGCCGCCTTTGGCGACCAGCCGGTTCGCCAATCTTAATGCTCGTTAAAATTTAATAATTAAATATTATATGTAATTCTTATTTAAATAGCTTCTTCATCAAATTTTGATAATCATATAATTCAATCATAATATTATAAAGGTCTTTAGTCATAACGTAATATGTATCTCTCTAATTTTCTGTTAGCTCCCATAGAATTTATACTTTAAATTAAAGTGGAAATGATAAATCTGCAATTAATATAATAATATTTTTTACTGAAACAAAGCATTTTTTTATAATATGATTACTGAAAACAGAGTCACTGAGCTTTTAAACTTTATGGGCACTAAGGAATATCTTTCTTAATTTATGTAATATCTCAAGAATTTGTCAAGAAAATTTTCTCCGATTCATCTATTAATTAACGATGTTTAATTTTAAATGCATCAAACATTAAGAAAATAAACAGAATCGTTTGAAATAATCAGCCGAAAAATGTTAAGCGTAGCCTCATTAGCGTGGGGAAAAGAAAAAAAATGACGCCTTACTTATTTGGCAGTGGGGAAATGAAGATTTGTTTGGCGGAAAAGTTAGTTTTTAATTAATAACTCTAATTCTAATTAAAAATTCAAAAAAGGGACCCCAGGTGCACATTCCCGACCTCCAAGGTATACATGTACCAAATTTAGTAGCTGTTGATGAACTGGTCTGACCTGTAGAGCGCCAACGCGCACACACACACACACACACACACACACACACACACACACACACACACACACACACACACACACACACACACACACACACACACACACACACACACACACACACACACACATTGTTTGGGAAATTAATTTGCGTTATGCTAAATTTATTATTTAGGTTTATTATTTGGGAAGTTGTTTGCAAATTGCATGCGTTAGTGCTATTTTACAAGTTTAAATCTGTTAATTTAAAAATATTGTATCATTATTTTAATGCTTCAAAATGCCACCCTCCCGAAATTGCATATCATTTATTAGTCGAATTTCAACATTTAAAAATTGAATTGAAGGAGAGTTTCTTGTTTAATTTATTAACTAGGAAACAAGATTTTATAAATTATTAATTGGAAGGATATTGCTTTACAAGTTTTTAGTCCCCAAAAATCCGCATTTTTTTCTAATTAAAAAAAAAACTCTTGGCCTATTAACTGGTATATTTTGGTTTCAAGGTTTATTTTTTCAATCTATTTCATGCAAAAATTAAAAAATATTACAATTTTGCTGCTTTTATTAAAACAATTTACCCTGTTCGTAGATCTTAGTGTAATAAGAAGTAACAGTATTTAGTGGATCACGAGAATGTATTTAGGTTCCATTAAATTTTTTCTTGACTTACAATACGTCATTTTAGGTTTAAAAATGTAAATGATAACTATAGTTGATATGCCGAATATGCTGTATATTGATATATCATTTCTAAATTGCGTTTCTCTTGTAATAACTAAAAGCGGCGTTCTCTTGTGCCTTCTGGTGGTAAACTCCGGAACTATTCCTTTTTAAAATCTTTTCTTATTATCTCTTATTATTCACAAAAAAAACTATAATTTTCGATATAATTAATAGAAAGAAACAGATGGACTTCCGTCATGCCGTTTGTCTTTTTTTTAACTTATTCTTGCAACGTTTATAATAACATATTTAAAGATTCATTAATTCAAGTTGCAATATAATATTTTCTAGAATAGATGAAGAAATAAAGGAAAAAAGAAATCTAAACGCTCATTATATCGTTCAAAATAACCACTTCCATCGTTTTGAAAAAGAAAGTGGTCTATAATTGTAAAATTTCAACAATTCATGATCTACTTGAAGGATATTCCGTCATTAGTGTATTTATAAGATGCTTGATATCCAAATAAAGCGATTAACAGTTATTACATTACGCAACGAAATGAAATCAGTTTATAGATTTCATATTTATAAATTTCAAAGAATGATGCGATTATTATGTGCGTCATTTAAGTAGATTTACGTCATTCGCCTTGCAACTTGGATTTCTCATAATTCTGATTTTGGATTATATTTCTAATTTGAGGGCAAATATAACTGTTAAATTTTAGCTTATGTTATCCCTTCATTATTTCAGAATTATATTCGCTATAAGTTTAAGGCAAATCGTAATCTTGCAAAATCTATTTATTTTGTAGTATCTTCATCTGGCTTTGAAAATTCTTATTTTATGAGTACTACAATGAATACGCCTTAGTGTTCGGTGAAAAAAAAACTTTCTCGAAACTTAATGCCTTAATGATAAATTTTAGAACTTAATAAAGAAAACAAAATGTGTGTGTGTTTTAAATTTAAAATACGGATGTCCAAATAAAAAAGACAAGCCACTAGGTGCATCTAAAAAATACTTCCAATAAATTTGCAAAATCGCCAATATACCCGACATTGCACTGAATTTAAATGCTTTCACATGTAATGTTTTGAATGTATTTTTAATTTATAAATTAACCTTTTATTAAATTGCACCAATTGACTGCTTGCCTTTGTCTACTTGTTATCGCTTGAAATTGAAGGTTAGATAAGGGGGGGGGGGAGGATAGATTGCACTTCCAAACTTTTGAAAAAATATTTTTATCTTGATATAATATATTTTAAGTTTAAATTTTAACTAATTTACTCTAATAAAATAAAAATATGGATATCACAAACATAGCTATAAATGCCTGAAATACATATAAAATTACTCCAAGTAAATTTAATTTAAATCATTTATAGTACAAATGACATCTAAGGAAAATTCCATATTTTTTTATTATGTTTATGTGTTTTTAATTTCATTACAATATTGCTTGAGTTTTTCATTAATTTATTTCCGCCCCCTTTTTTTTTACTGTTCTAAAGGAAAAACCACAGTTAAAATTTATTTATAAATTATTTTTTACTTTTTACACAAAGGGCGGGATAGCCTGGTTTGTAGGGCGTTGGGCGTGTCGCGTCCCTTGGGTTGTGAATTCGAACCACCCCGGCCGAAGACACTCCGTGTGTGTGTGGGGGGGGTCGAACTCGCAACCTAAGGGATGCGAATCTAACGACCTACCAAATGTTCGCAGACAAGCATAATTTCCCAAAATGCGTTTTTTGAAATCTGGGAGTTCTCTGAAAAGTTTTTGTCAGTTACTTTAATTTTCTTTGCATAATTCGTATGAGAGAATGTATTCGTATTGCATAATTCGTATGAGAGAATGCATTCGCATTGCATAATTCGTATGAGGAGGGGTCTCTCAAAACTTTCTCGCATTCTCTCTTATAAAGATGTTATCCCTGATAACACCTTGCACGTACAATAGTTACGAAATATTGACCTCTAGCATGCATTAAGAAATTTTACTGATTCAAGTGTGACATCCCTGGCTACTTTTTTTGGTTATTAATCTGAAATTAATAGCCGAAAATAGAATTTATATTTTGGACGTGTTATTCCTAACCATATTTAAACAAGAATTGGACCTGAAACTTCATTTGTAGTCAGAAAATCCCTCCCCAAATTTGATATATTTAAATCATTGCATTTGTGTTATCGTGTTTACATATTAACATAAGTACTGACCGACAGGTGATAAACACCTCGGTGGATTCTGTACAAATTTTGGTAGGTATCTACACTACAGATTGAAAATGTGTGTACCGAATTTCATTTATGTAGTTCTGTACATTTTCAATTTATTATATATGATTCTATTCAAGCAACCAGACTCTCACACTTCATCTGAAGGGATTTTGCTCAAAATTTAACAGAAATCTGCAATTTCTCTATAATAACAGTATACGAAATTTCAACTGTCTAGGTCAAAGCGTTTTTGAGGTATCTTTGCCACGGACGGACATACGGATATTTTCTAAAAATGTGTTTTTCGAACTCAGGGTGGTTTAGTCAAAACCTCGAGTTAGAATTTCTTGACCATATCTATACTTTCTCTACACTGCGTATACAAGAAAGTAAAAAGTAGAATTTTTTGATGATGTGAAATAATTTTTTTAGCTAACTTCATACATTGATGGTTAATTAGGATCTCTATACTTATTAAAATATTATATTGTCATCGAACCCAATAACTGTAAGGGATTTCAGAGCTCTACAACATGAGGAAATAACTAAAACACAGAATACAAAACTCCGTCCTTACAAATTTCAAACATACTAATTTAAGTAAAAGTTAAATGGTTATTCTTTTGGCTATCTTTTAGATATTCTAAATTTTATAAATTAATCAAAATGTGGAATTTTTTAAAGTTATAATAATTTCCATTTGTATATATAAAAATGGGAAATATACTTGTACACGAGAATATAACCCCCTGGGAATGGTTTTCCACAAACTTTAAATAAATTTTAATCTCTAATAAATATGTCATCTTGCCTTCAACGTCACAAAATCTTTATTTTTAATTTTGAAAGATTTGAAAAAAAAAGTTCTTTATTTGCAAAATGTTTTTTTTTAATTTTTTTATATATAATCTTATTATGAGCAAACAAAAATTAAACTTCTAATTTTTTTGACAAAATGAATAAATTTATATTTTTCTAGTCTTTGAAACGCATAAGCATATTTTCTGTATCTAAACACGTTGGGGTTGAAATTTTTTTCGAAAAACGCTGTAAATAAGTTAGATTTATGATTTTTTTGAGTAAAAAATTAATAATAAAAATATATGAAATCAAAATATACCAGTTAAGTAACAAAACATTTTTAAAAATTTGATAAAAGGGTTTGATAAAAAAATTCTTCAGTTTAGAGGTTCATTAAATGATCTGCTTAAAATTTTGCGGATAGACAAGAAATATATTGCCTATTTTCTTAACAAAAAAATTAGCTGTATTTCTATCCACCCTTTAAAATTTGGGTTTCGACTTGTAAATCATATGAAATTTTCATTTTTTTTTCGCATTGTAAAACATTAAAATAACTATAAAATATATCTAAATGTATATATTGTACTTCTAAGTGTATGACAAAAGATTTTTAAATATTAAAAGAAAGGAATTTTTTTCTCTTCTTTTTTGGCTAAAAGGAGATATTTCTGATAATTTAAGAAATATATCATCTACTTCAGGAGCTAAGTAATAAACTCTAATTTTATCCATTCTTTAAATGTTGGGGTCGACTGATAAATAATATGAAACTTTCCATTTTTTTGGCACTATGAACCATTGAAATAAATGTAGAATATTTTTAAAGAAATAGATTATTTATTCTCCAGTTCAAGAGCCGCAGAACATATTGAGAAAATATATATACAAAATTTGAACAAAATATATTTATTATATTTTAATTTACGGGGTTTTGGTAAGAAAATTTTAACAAAGCTAGCATTTAAAGATGTTAAATAACATTAAAACGTAAGTAAAAGTATAAGTAAAATTCAGTATAAGTCCTGAAAAAGAGACTTTGAAACAAAATTGAAACTTTGGAACCAAATTTGGATGAAAAAATATGTATTAGATTTTAATTTATGGGGTTTTGGTAAGAAAATTTTAACGAAGGTAGAATTTGAGAAAATAGTATTTATAGATGTAAAATAACATTAAAACGTAAGTTAAAGTATATGTAAAAATCATTATAAGTTCCTGAAAAAGAGACTTTGAAACAAAATTGAAACTTTAGAACCAAATGTGGAATAAAAATATGTATTAGATTTTAATTTATGGGGTTTTGTTAAATTTTTTTTAACAAAGCTTGAATTTGAGAAAATAGCATTTAAAGATTTTAAATAACATTAAAACGTAAGCAAAAGTATATGTAAAAATCAGTATAAGTTCCTGAAAAAGAGACTTTGAAACAAAATTGAAACTTTGGAACCAAATTTGGATGAAAAAATATGTATTAGATTTTAATTTATGGGGTTTTGGTAAGAAAATTTTAACAAAGCTAGAATTTGAGAAAATAGCATTTAAAGATTTTAAATAACATTAAAACGTAAGTAAAAGCATATGCAAAAATCAGTATAACTTCCTGAAAAAGAGACTTAGAAACAAAATTAAAACTTTTTTATAATACCAAATTTGGAACAAAAAATATATATTAGATTTTAATTTATGGGGTTTTGGTAAATTTTTTTAAAGACAGCTTGAATTTGAGAAAATAGCATTTAAAGATTTTAAATAACATTAAAACGTAAGTAAAAACATGCAAAAATCAGTATAAGTTCCTGAAAAAGAGGCTTTGAAACAAAATTGAAACTTTTTTTAATACCAAATTTGGACCAAAAATATATATTAGATTTTAATTTATGGGGTTTTGGTAAGAGAATATTAATAAATGTAGAATTTGAGAAAATAGCACTTACAGATGTTAAATAACATTAAAACGTAAGTAAAAGCACATGTAAAAATCGGTATAACTTCCTGAAAAAGAGAGAAACAAAATTGAAACTTTTTATAATACCAAATTTGTACAAAAAATATGTATTAGATTTTAATTTATGGGGTTTTGGTAAATTTTTTTAAAGAAAGCTTGAATTTAAGAAAATAGCATTTAAAGATATTAAATAACATTTAAACGCAAGTAAAAGCACAGGTAAAAATCAGTATAACTTCCTAAAAAAATGACTTAGAAACGAAATTGAAACTTTTTTATAATACCAAATTTGGACCGAAAATATGTATTAGATTTTAATTTATGGGCCTTTGGTAAGAAAGTTTTAACAAAGCTAGAATTTGTGAAAATAGCATTTAAAGATGTTAAATAACATTAAAACGTAAGTAAAAGCATATGTAAAAATAACTTCCTGAAAAAAAATGAGACTTAGAAACAAAATTGAAACTTTTTATAATAACAAATTAGGACAAAAATACGTATTAGATTTGAATTTATATTGTTTTTCGTAAGAAAATTCTACCAAAAATAGAATTTAAGAAAATAGCAATAAAACGTAAGTAAATGTATATATAAAAATCAGGGTAACTTCCTAAAATATGGATTTAGAAACAAAGTTCAAACTCTTTTTTTATATAGACAGTGTTTAAACATTAAGAATACTAGATAAAAAATAAAATGTCATGTTTTAGCAAAAAATGACTTTTTAACGTAGTCACATATCTTAACCGATACTCAAGTTGCAAAAGCAGTACAGAATCACCATAAAAGAACAATGAAATTAAATCATATTTGGAATATAAGGAACCTCAAAACGAGTTTTTCTGAAACGCATACATTCAACGGAGCTAGTGATATTTTCATTCCATTCTCAAAATTCCAACTCAGAACTGCAGGAAGGTTAATCCAATTCCCAAGAAGCTTACTTACATCCAAACTTGTTCTTGTTTTTATAACAGTTAATTAATGTAGGCTTCATTCGTGAGATGAAAACTTATAACCGTGAAATTCAATATTGGTAACAATGCAGATCGAATTACTCGCAGCAAAATCAAAACGAGTTGTTTTTAGATGATTCATCAGAAAAAAAAATCTTGGATACTCCCATTTTATCATCGTAATAAAATTACTTGAAGTTTATCCTTTTCTATTTTATTCCCAATGCAGTATATACGTACGCCCCCACAATGCTTTAATCTACTTTTTTGCAGCTGTCCGAAGAGTTCTAAATTGATTAATTGTATTAAAAGTTATCATGGAAGATGATAATCAAAATGTAACCATCTGCATGTTAATCCAAGAATAAATAGAATACATTCTTTGAGATGATAACCAGATTAATTTCAAAATGATGATTAATTTTCTTTTTTTATATTCAAGGCATGGAAGTTAAGATTATTCCTTTTTTTACATATTAATGTTACGATCACTTCCACATATAATACTTTATAATTCTTTCAATTTAATATTACGTAATTGCTTTCCTCATAAAGCTCTGTAAATAATAAAAGTAAATGTAGGTGTGTGTGTTGGCGGTCTAATGGACCGGAAAATCGATACAGAATTAACAAATTCAGCACCAATGTAATTTGAAGGGTGATAATAAATGATTCGAATGGAATATGTTGAAACTCTAATTAAAATTTTAATTCATTAAAATGTAAGCAATACTTTGAGGGGGAGGTGGCTCCCTTAACTCCAGGAATATTCATTGCCAATAATTGCTTTTTTACGGTTTTAAAATTAAAAAAATATATATATATTAACTCCATCAATTAAAATGACGAGCAGAATGTTTCTGATTTTTCTATATTTTAAAACTTTTTTTCTTCTTCCAAACGAATTGTCAAAATACAGTTTGCAAGTTGAAAGATATTACTCGAACACTAAGCTTTTCATGATACTAAGACGTCTCAGAATTTAACTGCATAATGAATGTTCACATAATAAACGGAACAATTGCGAGATCATTGAACTATTTTATCATATTTTTCACAATTTAATTCTTAAAAATACGTTATTAAAAGAAAAGTGAACAGCACATTATACATAAGACACATAATTGAATTTTTTTAACAATCAATATTTCCAGTGAAGCAATAGATCATCGGTTTATTTGTAGGTAATAAGGGTTTTATTTTAAAAATTTTGAATTTTATTTTTATAAATAATTAATAATAAACTAAATATTCAAAATGTTTAAAATATGTTTTCTAAAAAATTGTATGTGTTCTTATTCGGTATAATTAAAAGGACAGAAATTTTAGAATGCTATAAAATTCTTTATCTTTTGCAATGTTATTTTCGGATGATATTACAAAAATAAAAGATCTCACTTACTTTGAAGGAATTACAACTTCATTTCATATTTAAATGAAAAATAATTTCGAAATGCACATTCCAACCCTCAAAATTTGTGCCAAATTTGACATCCGTTAGGTCTGGCCTGTGGAATAATTAATATTTTTAAAAACTAAATGTTTGTTATTCTAGCAATAAACGCTATTTAAAAAAATTACGTTAGCTTTTTAAAAAAAAAATTCAAATAGTTTCCAATGGATAAAAATCAAATGATTTCATAATTCCACTAAAAACGCAACTGCGCATGTCTCTAATTTTCTATAGTTCTTGATGGAAGTGTCTTTACAAATTTATTCGGAGAACTCAAGCATAATATGTCGAGCCCAAATTTCAAATGATTTGCTTTGCTTAAATATTGAAATGATCTTTTATTTTATAAGGGTAAATAGCGAAGATGGCAATTATGTTTATATATTGAATATTTCTTATCTTAATAAATCAATTCTAAAATGCATTTTGCTTTCAATTGGTTTAAATAGTATAATTTTGTGGCCCCTGGTAATAATCTCTGAAGCTTTTATTGGCCAGACAATTTTTATCGTTTTATTAAGGCGCTCTAAATTTCATAACTTTCTCAAAAAATAGATATTTGACAATTCTGATTCAGCTGATGAAATTTAGATATGATAAAATAAAAAAAAATCATTGCTTTTTTCAGAGTCTATTTATAATTGTAATATCTAATTTGATTTTTAAAAATTCTAATATCTACTTATAATGACGATAAATATGTGTATGTATGCGTGCGTGTGTGTGTGTGTGTGTGTGTGTTGGTGCTCTATAAGACAAGACTAATTGACTTAGAGCTACCAAATTTGGAACAGATATGCTTTAGAGGGTTGAAATGTGCACTTCGGAGCGAGTAATCTGAAATTTTGGTTAGAATTTTGATTAATTAAAAATTAATGTATATTTTGAAGTGTTTTTGAGATAACCTTCGAAAAATTGAAGTCCAAAAATTAAAGATGCCATTTTAGTTGCTTTAAAATTCATTAGTATATATTTAATAAACCTTTAAAAATATTTTTAATTGTATTTCACAACGATATATTTGTTGTTCTGTATGAAATCCAAGTCGTTTTCCTTTTTTGAAGGAGGATTCTTTTTAATATTATGTTATTTACAAGATTAATGTAAAAGGGAAGTTACAATACCCGCTAAATTTAGAAAAGAGATAAATCGGACATTTATGCTTTTAATAATTCTGTGATATCATAAAACTGGTAATTTATAAAATTCATGTATTCAATAAACAGATCATATGTAAGACAATTAAAATATCACGGCTTTAACGTCGGATAAATCGACGGAGTCATGAACAAAAAATTTCATTTAAGCAATCTAACTGAAATTAAATATGTTCAATATCTCTGGTGAGCCAACTGGTCGCCAAAGGTTTGCCAAGTTGTGAGTACAATATCGTTTGATAAGAACTGAGATTTATAATTCATGATGCTACCTGAAGCGTACAGTGTTGTTGCGTCAGGTAGTAATAATGAGGTTATATGAAGCTTGTTTTTTAACAAAAGACATCGAAGCTCATTTTAATTTATAACGAAATGAGATCAGTTTATAGACTCCCTCTTTATTATTTAACTGTGACGCAAATGATCAAAACTGCGAAAGAAAACATGCGTCATTTGCTTCGAAGTCGGATTACTTATAATTCTAATGTTAACTTATATATTAATTTAATGGTAAAAATAATTTCAAATATCATTTGTTTGATGACCGGAAAATTCTATTATTATGCTTTCATGATTTCAGAATCATATTCTGCTAATGTTAAATGTTTGCTAACAGGTACAAAAATATCTACTTAATTTGTAATATATTCATCTGGGTTTGATATTTTGATATTTATAATTATTATAATGAGCTTTAAAGATATATTAACAAAGTTTTAAAACTCTTCAAAGTGAGATTCGTTAACAAGAAGTATATTCGTAAGAAAAATAAGTTTAGCAAAAGTGAAGTATCCATATAAATTTCGAGGGAAAAAAAAACTGTATCAGGTAATAAAAATATTATTAAAAATCTGGATGCTAAAAATATTGTAAAAATATTGAGGCTCTTGTAAAAAAAAATTTTATTTGAATCTTAACCATTTTTAAAATTAGTCGTCTTTGGCGACCAGCAGATTCACCTAGGATATTGGAGATATTTAATATCAGTTAAATAATTTAAATATAAATTTATAATATAGTGGAGTTGCCAGATATTAAAGACGTGTTACTTTAATTGTCTTACATGCATTCTGCTCACTGGGTACATGAAACTTTCAAATGGATACTAGTCTCGTGATATCATGATGATAATAAAAAGGTAAATGTGTGATTAATCTATTTTATAAATTTCTTGACATTGTAACCACTTTCTTATACATTTTGTAAACGACACAGATATTAAATAATCTCCTTCTTCTTTAGCTTCTAACAATAGAACAAAATTACGCGACTGAGAATTTGACGAAACAAAGAAAACGGTTCGAATTTTTGAGCAATAACTATGCCTATTGTTGAAAATCAGACAAAATGATATTTAAAAAAATTGATGAAATTCAGTGAAACTTTGCACGAATATTAACTGGATGTCATTGAAAAGACAGATATTCAAATTTTGAAACGGTACAAAATTTATTTTTGTGTAGTAATATTATCAAAGTTACAGAGGAAAAATGCCAAAATTCATCTTTTTTAATTAATTAAAATTTTAAAAAAACCGCTTCTGAATGGCAGGCACATTGCCACTCTACAAGATATACATGTACCAAATTTAGTTGCTGTAAGTTAAACGATCTGGTCTGTTGAGTGCCAATATACACACGCACGCACGCACACATTCATTATTATAAATATAGATGAATTTAAAGTTTTTATAATTGTAAGCGCTAATAAATATATTGGTCACAAAAGTCTAATATCTTTGGCTGTTCTTTTCATTCGGAAATCCGACATCAAATTTAATTATGCTATGCGATTGGTTGTTTCATCTTTTTCTTGTTGTTGTATGCATAATTGCTTTTTTTCTGCAAAAAAGCAGTAGATTGAAAAATTAGTTTTTTAAAATTCTTTATCAAAGTTTTTATTTTTAATCTTCAATTCATCTGGTATTTCAATTTCTTTAAAGATACTCACAACATGCTAGCATACGCACGGAATGTTCAGGATTTCGTTTTCAAATGATTTTCATTACGCATTGTATTGTTTTCTTTTTCTATTGTTTTTGTGCCTAACGCTTTTATGACTTTTGTTCTGACCTCATTGTTCTTATATTGATTAGTTTTCTTTTTTCGTTTATTAAAAAACCGTTTTCTTAAAGATTTGATAAATATATTTTATATACACCACTTTCCTGTTTTGCTCATTGTGTAGATGAATTATCTTTATTGCACACACGCACGCTCACACGCACACGCATGCACACATACAGCTATTATTACTCCTTGTCAATGAAGAGGAAGGTATTTATGATTTTGGAATTACTTAATAATTTTGAATTTAAAAATGTCAATTGTTTGATCCTAAGAAGAATATAAAGAAGTTATTCCGCCTTTATATAAAGATTCAGTGGATTTCAATGAAAAACTTGTGTCAAAATTCTGGTAAACAAACAATCATAATGAATTAAATTTGATTTGGAATTTTGTATTTAATATTCAAAGACAATCAACGCATTAGAAGATTAAATATTTTTTGAATTAAACGTGTACATGCATAAATATAAATTGCATAAAATGACTGATACGTACTTAAGATTTGCTCAACATATGAAATTCAATGGCTTTTCTTGCTTTTAGAATAAACATTTAAACTAAAATGTAAAATTTCTTTTCATTTACTATGCAATAATATATTTGTAATTTAAAACTAGCTGTAGTAGTTTCTCCAAAACTCTATATTCTCTTATAAAGGATTTATATAAGAAAACGCATAAGATGGTATTGAAGTACAAAGTGCACTAATTGAAAAATATGACATTAATATAGGATTTTTTGAATTGATCGTGTGAATTTCACAAGTTTCAGGTTTAGTGTAGTTTAGTTATATTAAAGTTCCGTTTTAAAGCAACACTAGGGCTATTTTGGGACGGACCTCGTCATTTTGAACCTCGGTCAGATGACGAGAACGACACATGAGCTGGCACGCCCCTCACCACACCAGCGGGAGGACCTTTCGCCCAGACCGTTTAATGAGCACCAGACCCGCTTATACGACAGTTCTTCGGTGGAATCGGGTCTTGAACCGGAAACCTTCGATTTCCGAAACCGAGGCCTTACCACCAGGCCACCGCGGTCGACTGCAAGGTTCAGGAGATTTATCTCTGGCATGAGATTAATAATATCAAAAATGGAATTTGTATTTTAGACACGTTTTTCTCAATCGATTGAAAACAAAATTTAATATAGAACTGCACTTGTAGCCACAAAATCACGTACTAAGTTTGGTATATTTAAATCATTAAGTATTTGAAATATTACTTTTACTTAATTATAAAATACAGACACACACACAGTCAACCCTTTGCTGGTGTTAGGTCAAACTTTGGCAAGTATCTACGCTATAGATGTTAAATCTGTGTACCTAGCCGGCGTCCTGGCATAGGGGTAGCGCATCTTCCCTGTGATCGGGTCGTCCCGCGTTCGAGTCCCGGTTTGGGCATGGTTTTTCTTCCTGTTCTATCTGTGAGATGTGCTCTCCTGTAAAAAGAGGTTGTGCAAGCGAATGAGTGACGCGTGAGTAGTCAAGTCGTACTCTTGGCCCAAGTTGGCTCTACGATAAAGGCAAGAGACGCTCCCCCTTAGGCTTAAATCGGCTGTCTTTGAACAGCGGGCTTGTCCGTGGCAAGTGCCATAAGAAACAACAACAACAATGTGCGTACCGAATTTAATCTATCTAGCTCTCTTTGATTTATTGATATCCTGTTAAAATATATCTGAACAATCGGACTTCTTTGGAACTGATTTTCAAAAAAAGAATCAGAATTTTGCAGAAATCTACAAATTTGATGTAAAGACCATGTACCAAATTTCATCCTTTTAGCTCAAATCAGTATTGAGTTATTTTCGTCAAAGTTAGACAGACAGACTGATATTTTTCGAACTTAGGGAGGTTTAAAACGTGTGTGTGTGGGGGATCTTTAAAATCTCGAGTTCCAATTTTTTGACGATTACCATATTTTTGCTAAACTACGTATATGAGAAAACAAAAACCTAATAGAATTACTTTTAAATAAATTTACAGTAAATTTGCCATGACGAGTATTGTTTATTTAAAATTTTATTGTAAGTTTTCATCATTTATGTCAGATCCTTAAAACGCATACAAACATGAGATAAGAATTTTACTCAAACCTTTTCTAATGTTTGAAGCACAAACAAAGAATTAAGAGATTTTAAAGCTGCTCTTTAAGTATTCGAGAAAAAGTTCAAAAAGTTAAGCATTTATTTGGGTTCCCCTGAATCTATTTTTAGATACGATTTTACCTATTTCCGTGTTTACGGCATTCGACTGGCTTCCTTCACCGGCGAATTTTCCCCCAAAAAAGAAACGATTTAAAAGAATAAAGTGACCTATTTGAGTCGACGGGATATTTTCGAAAATTTAGCGAGATTTCAACTGGATAAGGAAGCATTCACCTCAGGAGTTTCTTTTCTTACTTTTTCGTACACAAAGTAAACAAAGTGGAAGAATATTGTATTCGAAACTAAATTTTTAACGAATCTCCATGTTTCCTATCTCACAAAATATATCGTTGCGATGTGCAGGTACGGATAGCATCTTTATTAAATGTTAGAAAATATTTTGCGGTGACAACTCTTTTTAGTTTACATAATTGAAAAATACGTAAGAAAAATATTTGTTGTTTGAGAAACTTCTATTTTTTGAAAGGTTTACGGATTTCAATACTGTTTGAAAAAGGAAGAAAAAAAAAAAAAAAAAAAAAAAACACACCAACCAATAAATACCAATGGAAAGTAGTCACCCTGGAACTTTCTTGCATAGCTTCTTATAACGATAGTATGCTAAAACTCATCTCACCATAAAAGTTGCGGGCTTTGGACAAAGCCTTAAGTGACATGAAGGCTCAAACTTTTATCTTTTATTTGTTCGTTTTGCAATATAATAAATAAAGCATTTACTTATGCATTTTAAACACATACCATTTGCCAAAAATTGTTATGAAAGAGCTTATTACCCAGTGACTTTTTGATATTTTTTAGCAATTAATAGCTATGGTGTGGTTAATACACAAGTACTAAAAATCGAATCTGTATTTTGAATGTCTTTTATCGTCCATTTAAAACCAACATTTGATACATAATTATAATTGTACTTACAAGATCACGTATTATACAGTGGTTTCATACGCCCTATTTCATTCCTTGAAGCGTTTTTGAATCAGCCAATATGCATGCATTTGAAAGCATAGACCGGCAGAAAATGATCGTTTAAATGGATGTGTTTAAAATCTTATATGCCTACCTTTTACATGATCAATTTCAGTACCAAATCTTACACTTTCCTGCTTTGTCATTATCGTGTTTCCTTGTGCTTTATCACCAGACAAAGACATTTCCTATGATCTGTTTTTGTTTAAATTTTTTATAGAAATATGCAATTTGGTTCTAAATCCATATGCCTAATTTTATCCTCCCCCCGGGGGCATCTCGAATTGAGGATGAGATGCTTTCGGCATGGTGGTTGGATCTCGCCACCCTGGAGGGTACACAAATAGGTGGGGGGGGGGGGATCTGACACCTCCCATCGCTGAAGGGACGTACTTCCTTCGGGGAGGGTTGTACCGTGGCCGGTGACGGCCCTTAGGATTCAACCACAGTTCCCGCCAATGTTGCTGTTGCGGCGGTCCGGTCATTCAGTTTTTATGGTTTAAATCCGTGTGCCTTCGTGGCGGGTCGGAGAGTTAGATGGCTGATGTCTAATTTTATCCTTCTATCTGAAAAGATAAGTCATTATGATCACAGACAAACATAATTCTAAAAATGTGCTTCTCAAATTCAGAGGTCCGGAATGTATAGATTCATCAAAATCTAGAGTCCAAATTTGTTGACAATTACAATATTTTTTTTAAAAATATATTTCATTTATGAGAGAGTATAAAAATAATCAAAATGCAGGAACATTTCTATTATGTGTACAACTTTTGCTTCCAACGTTTTCCAGTGCAGGTTGCAGCGGTAAGTACTGGTCAAACTAAGCAGATTAAAAATGCCACACGATAATCTCAGACATCTCACAGCATGATGGCAGTATCATATTAGTGAATTTGCATCAGAAATTTATTATCGATAGAAAATGTTACTTTTTGATCCATACTCTCATCATTTCGATTTTTCGCTTCCATAGGAAGAAAACTGCATCTGAGGTACATTGAATATTCTCAAGTAATTAGCTCTTAGATATAGAAAATTTTATGAGTGGTTTCAACACCCCCAGGAGCATTAATTTTTGCGTCGAGAACTTGTATGACGGGGAAGGTAGAAACTTTTCAGGGATTCCGTACTAGAAACATTACTTGATGAAAACTCGAATCAAGCGCAAAAAGAATTGGCGGAATCATTGGAGTGCTTTTATAAGCCATATCGAAACGCATGGGAATGATTCTGGAGTTCTGGAGCAAGGGAATTGGGCTCCCTTTCTCCAGAATGTTGAAGTTGAGATATATTGAATAGCGTTACTTTGTTTGGGAACAGCTGCTTCAAAAACAGAATAAGAATGGGTTTCAACATGGTATTATGCTGAAAATTAGGTTTACTACAATAATCGTAAATTCAGAAAATCATAGTTAATGCCAGGCATCCTCTACATCGTCGGCCAGATTGGACATTACCAGTGTTATACTCTGTGTTTGATACTATCATCTCGATGTAATAAATTACGAGTAAATGAAACTGAGTGAAATCACCATAGGAGATCGGCGTCGAACACAAATGATTCTTTTGACCCTAGCATTGAAAGAGAAAAGGAGGCTTTTTTTGCCGAGGGACGACAAAGTTATTCCACAGCATGACAGCATTACTCAAAAATACTTGGAAATGCTAAAACAGAAGGTCTTACCCATCAGCCATACTCTTCAAATATTGCTCTCTCTGACTACCATTTGTTTCGATCGATGTCACACTGCCTGGCTGATCAACATTTACGTTCTTATGAGGTACCAAAAATGGTCGATCCTTGCAATGTTCCAAGACACGTGTCGTCTTTTTGGAATGGTACTCAACAACCGTTAAAACGATGTTGCTGTTTCTAATGGCACTTGTCATAGACAAACCTACTGACTTTTAGCAATTGCAATTAGACTTGAATCAGAGAACGATCACCCCTGATCCAGTACCTTCAGTGGTATTACGCTCGACATAGAGGGCATTGTGACTACTACCGATTTATATGTGTGCCAGCCACGACACATACGGAGAGTCTTCCACCGACGGGGTTCGATCTTGCAAACCAAGGGACGCAAATCCAGCGCCCTACCATCCTGGCCCGGGGGAGGTGTATTCGATATCGACTGACAATATTGGAATTATAAATAAGTTATCTTTTTTTTTAAATATAAATCTTCAGATGTTAGGGAAAAAATGATGCAAGCAAAGTTATACGCATAATAATTTTCCAAATCTCAATTTGTTAATTTTCTTTCAATCATATCTTTAATACAAAGTATTTATCTATATTTTAGAGCATACCTAGTTAGCACAATTCTCCTACAGTATAACTTCCATCAATTCGCATTGTTAAAGAAAATTCTTCTGTTAGAATTACTGTGAGAAATCTAATAAGATCGGTTACAGATAACGACACTTTATTCCTATAGGTAATAGACAGGCAGCGGAAACATGCTCAAATACAATATTTGATGAAATCAATATTATGCATGATGATATACTGAATATCTTGTATTACCGTGGCCCAAATAGTTAAAAGATGGGCATATATTTCCTCTAGGAAAAATGCTTTAAATAACGGGTAAAAAACAATTAATATTGTTTGATTCAATAAATAAATTTCCCAAAAGTTATACAATTTAACGTTTTATGTATTCTTCAGGTTTTATCAATCATATTTTGTAAAATATTTTTGGCATTGTAAAATTTTTAACAAAAAATAATACATTCTTCTGCGACCAAACTCGTTTGCAAATTGAAAGTATAGATTATTTTATTTTTAAGCTCAGAATTTCTCGTGTGTTTTAAGTGACATTAAGTTATTATTGCTTTCAAAATATTTTCAATATACAATTATTTTTTACTCGAATTTATTTTTATATTTTGTTTTTTTTTTAGTTCTATTCTTTACACACTTTAGTTCAAAGAACAACCTCTCATTTACAAAAATCGCATTTCATAAGCCTATGAATAATTTTTGCATACTATTTAGTAAAAAGTGTGTATTTTTTATTGGAGATTTTAAAACATTTCACTTTGGAAGAAAATTCGAGGAACTCAGCAATTCGTAAAAAAAAAAAGCAAATATTTATGTTTCAAAATACAAAGGATAATTATGTTTAATATTGTACACTAGAGGATAATTGTTTAAAGAATAATTATATAACACACTACTTGCTACAGTCAAGTGGGTAATATCTTCCGGTGGGCAGCAATATGTTTTTTTTTTTTTTTTTTTTTTTTTTTTGTAATTCGAGTTTATTTGGCAACAAATGTTTTATGTGACATATGATTTGTTTAACCCTTTAAAGGCCATTTTTTTTAGTCATATTATGTTTAGATATTTTTAGGCTTGAAATTAGAATAAGGAAAGGGATTCATTTAATTTATTAGATAAATTTAATCTGATTCATTAATTAATTTGGTTAATTAATAATTAAGTAACAAATCAAGACACATCATTTTGTGCGAGATAAAGAACTGAAGCCTCTAAGTTTCTGTCTTTCTAAAAAACACTGTCAGAACTGATGCCAACCTACATAATTTCATACAAAGATTGATAAATTTGGTGGGAAGCATACTTCCCACGGCCCTAGACAGGGTTAATGTTACCATTTTAGGTTATTTTGATATCTTTCATTTATGAGCGGTGTGGTGGGATGTAATTTATTAATTTACATTTGCAAAAGCCACAGTGATGTTAACAAATGAAGAAAGTTTGAAGGGTGCTTTCTTACCTTTTCTTTCGCAATATCATATACTTATATAATGCAAGCGACGCGTCTAATTAATCTAATTTATAATTTTAAAGATATTGCCATTTGTTTGTTTTGTTGTTTTTCTCATTAATTTGTGTGTTTTTGTAGTCAGAACTTTAATTAATTAAATTATTTTGACTATCGTCTGCGTTCTTGAGAAAAATGAATGTTTAATATTCTAATATGTTTTCCGAATTCTGAAGTTGGTATCACTTATTCCATTGTGGCTTTTTTTATGGATCTCAGAGTATTGCCGGGTTTACACTCGGCCAGCATACGTAGAAAGGCTGAAAAATGCTGTTCGGTCGATGATAAGTAATTGCCCCGACGTGACAACTACAAGCCGCTGTATTATATATATATTTTTCTTACTGCGCATGCGTTTGTAGAATTTGGCGGGTTTTTTTGGCGTGAAAAAATTGATAACTTATTATAGATTAATTCCGACTTTTTTTTTTTTTTGCTTTTTGTTCTTTATGATGCGAGGTTGTGTTTTTTAAAATTTTATTTGCCATTTTTTTCTGTAGTTTTTCCAAATTTAGATATGTTAACCTTTTTATTTTTTTATTTTACCATGTTTCTTTCTGTAAATATGCATCATTTTAAAGCGATATGCAGTAAAAAAGAAAAATTCAGGGAAGAAAAATCGTAGTTTGTAGATATGAAAAGGATATTTGAATCTATCTTATGAAATTGTGCCAAACATAAATCAGACATTTTCTGCACATGCTCTGCCTAATGACCATCTTATAATTGGCCGAGTGTAAACCCGTCATAAGAGTATATTATATTTTTTCTCACATTTTAATTTTTTTTTCCTATTTATAATTTGGAGATAAGTTTATATTTCCAAAATGGCAACGACTCCAAACCAAATTCAACTCATTTTCAAATCAAAAATCTTTCAAATTCTATATTATTAGTTAAAAAAAAATCTTTTCTTTAGTTTCATTTTTATTGTTCTTTATCTCAAATTTATTTTAATAAATTAGAATAATTAATGCTCATATTAAATTCATAGATTAATTTTTTAAAGATTTATAAATTCTCATAAAGTTTATTTCATTTAAAATTAAATGTCAGTTTTTTTAAAAGATTTATTTGCGCTCCTGATATTTTTCTTTTGATATTTATATTCTAATGGTATTTCTCTTCTCTTTTGTTGAGTTTTTTTTTGTTTTGTTTTCTCTTCTCTTAAGTTGATTGATATTCTACTAAAGAAATCTCCTTTTTCAGGTTTTATCAAAAGCAGATTTTGAAACCTAAATGAAATGACGCAACAAATGCCGTAATATTTTTTTCTAACAAACGATATGACATATTCTTATTTATATTTATAATTTTAAAAATATTGTTTCCAATAGTTTTCTTTTTATTAACTTTCATTATTTTGCAATGTGAACTATAAATTTAAATTATTTTAAATATCGTCTGCGCTTTAAGAAAAATGAATGTCTAATATTTTAATTGTTTTTTTTATTTCTGAAAATGGCAATATTTATTCAGATATTTTTTCTTTTAATGTTTGTATTCTAATAATGTTTCTATTCTGAATTTTTTTTTTTTTTTTTTTTTTTTTTTTTTTGCAATTCAGTGTCTGGATAAAGTTGATTGATATTTTACTAGAGAAACGTTCCTTTTTCAGGTGCCTGCATTTTTCAAAGTTTCAGAATTCAAAGTCTAAATGAAATGATGCAACTAATGTTTCAATATGACAGGTATTATTTAATTATAATATAGAAATATTAATTTTGTTTTCAGTATTGTTTTCTATAAAATGATATAAAATTCTTTCAACCAGTTAAAAGTGACAAAGTGTTTGGGTTCTCATTATTGGCTTGATTTCTAAAAAATAAGACCTGAATTATCTATAACCATCATGGGAAATAAATAACAAAATAATTAATTTTATTTGCATTTCAATCCATGGAATTCCAAAATTATTTTTCAATTATAAGTGATTATAATTAAAGATACATAGATGAGATTTTCTCATAGTTGAAAAAAAGAAATTATAAAGCTTTGGAAATAATTGTAATTTGTAACAAGCGTTATATGTAAGTAAAAACTGGCAAGTCACAAACAGTTTCCTGCTTATTAACACACACACACACACACACACACACACACACACACACACACACACACACACACACACACACACACACACACACAATGACTAAGCGTATCATTGCAAATCGTTGCATGAAATTATGTTTATAGACACACACAGACACACACACACACACACACACACACACACACACACACACACACACACACACACACACACACAGACACACACACACACAGACACACACACACACACACACACACACACACACACACACACACACACACACACACACACACACACACACACAATGACTAAGCGTGTCATTGCAAATCGTTGCATGAAATTATGTTTTCGAACGTAATTTTGGAAGATCGAATCCATTAATAAGCTAGTATGTTGTATGTTTACATTAGTATGTAAATGGATTAGATATTTTTCGGGATCCATAGTGTGAAGTGGATGATAGAATACATGTCTCATAGAGTAGTGATATAAAGCCAATGTAAACTATGTAAATTAAACTAAATTTCCCTGTAATACTTTGCATAAATTTTGCTTTTTTTCTGATTAAGAGATTATAACCGCTTGTATTCTAAAGTACTTAAAAATATTTTGAAGAGCATATATGTTATCGCATATTGGGCATAGTCATATCACTGACTCTCCGACCCGCCAGAAGGCACATCAGTTATAAATACTGAATAACCGGAACGCCGCAATAGCAACACTGGCCGGAACGGTGGTTGAGTCCTAAGAGCAATCACCGGCTACGGCACAACCCTTCCCTAAGGAAGTAACTCTCGTCATCAATGGGAGAAGCCAGACCCCAATCTTTTCGTGTACCCTCCAGAGTAGCGAGATCCAACCACCACGCTGGAAGCATCCATCCTCATTTCGAGGTGCCCCCTGGGGGATATATTTTGGGCATAGAACGATCGGATATGCTCTAGCGCTTACAAATTCAAAACTCAACTCATTATTAAATTTAAAATGAAAGACAAAGACGGCTGTTTTGCAGTTTATTGAACAATAAAACGAAATACATTTCATTCACAAAATGACAAGGAAGGATCACTGGATTAGATTATCAATACAAAGCAAATGGTGCTTAAGACATTCGTCGGCTCATCTGATCCGGCGTTTGACGATTAGCATCGGGGATAGCAACATTTGATTGTCTTACGAAATCAGAAAAAAAAGTTGGGACTTAAAACTTTGGTTGGAGCACACCGACCACTTTTTAATGTCCTACATTTTTTTATTAATTTCATAATGATGTAAGTGTAACATTTATAATTCACAGCATATTAATGTAAGTAGCACAATTTACGAAAGCACTGACATATTTTTACAAATATATATGAGTAAAGTGAAATCAAACTAGTTATTATGTTATTTGATTTCCTCGAGTTCAAGAGAAAGAATATTTTACATTTCTTAACCAATAATTCATTTTGGGGAATTATTTAATATTGTTAAGTCATGCTTCTTTTTGACTATGCAATTAGGTAAATTGGATTTACATGCAATGAGCTATGAAGAATTCAATGTATTTCAGCACAATTATTATGTATAATTATGGTAAATATCAAGTAACTTTTCTTAGAACTTGCAAAATTTATCCTTATGAACTATCCGTTTTCCGTATTAACTTCAGGAAGCTAATTAAACTCTAAAAAAAGGAGATATGATTTTTCAACAATTGCTGCATTGAGTTCGCTATTAAAATATTTAGGTGATACAGATTTTATCCAACCATTTCGAATATTACCTGTGACCACTTTTTTCTATTGATTTTATTTGTTTTTGGATTAAATGTGAGAATACTTCTTTTCCCTTTTTATTATATTTTCCCGAAATTTTTTTAAAAATAAATATAAAAAAGGAAATATAATGATATTTTTGACGGTATTAATACGAAAAATTATTGGTAGCCCTAGATCAAAATTTTAATTGTCAATAGATGTTTTAACTGTCAGAGCCATGCTTTGCCTAAAGTAGCGGTTTGAGAATGCTCAGAGTTACTGTACTCCAATTAGGAGAATAGCCATCAGACTAGCAATCGCAATTTACACTGCAGCAATGTACATTTCTATTACTTATGTTTTATCGTACCGTCAGAGATGATATGATATAACATGAGTAGAATCAGCTTAATTCAAAAGAAAGTGTGTTATTTTGTTTCATAGCTTTGCTGTTGAAGTAATTCATCGGACTACTGTACCCTATTCAGAAGTACAGCTGTCAGATTAGTAATCAAAATTTTCACTCTAGCAATGTACAGTTCTGTCTCTCATGTCCTGTCTTTCCAATAGGGGTATAATATAAGTAGCGTAAGCATATTGCTGTGGATAGTGTGTTACCTCTTCTAATAGCTCTGTTCCTGAATGTAAGAATACATTTTATACATTTACAAAATAACAGTTATCTTATCCAATATATAAATTCCGGCAATTGCAAAATTATCTGGTAATTGCGACCCATGCCATAACAATACATTCTAGTGCCTTGAAAAAAATTGGTTATGTATCATTTTCATTATTTTTGTGTGAATTGCAGTTTTTTTCCCTTACTAAATCCTGTATTTTGATAACGCAATACTTTATTTATTTATTTATTATTTGACAAAAACACGGTTTAAATTCAAAAGTTGTGCTTTTCATGAAAACTATTCAGGCTGTATCTTAAATAAATCCTTTTATTTCTGATTCATCTTCTCGATTTTTTTAAATGCTTAACAGGGAATCCTGGGGACATATCGAAAGAAATTTCTCCGAATCTTGCATATATGAAAAATTACCTTGCACAGTAAACAGCTAAAAACCGATAAAACTTCTAAATTTTCAAACTTGTATTTTTCGATCCTTGTGCGAAAAAAACATATAATATTAAAAACAAGAAATTCATAAACAGCACCCAAATATGGATGATCAATTTTTATGAAGCAGAAGGCGCCACTTAATGTAACAGCATATAAAGATAGAATATGTTACAACTTTGAACAAATGATGTAATATATGTCGATATTTATTTTAGAATGATGAGATATTGCATTTTAAAAATTTAATGAAATCTACATAATTTTTAGCTTTCATTATTCAAATAAAACAAGATATTTGTAAAATGTTAATGGCCGAAGCGAATGAAGTTTGGAGAAATGTCTTGAGGCAGACCTTCAATGGATTCAAATACCCACAAATTACAGTGAGCTCCATTACTTTATTAATTTCCTCTTCTTCTACCAGTAAATAGTTTTAAAAGTGACGAATTATCATTGAGGTTAATTCATGTTCATATTAAAAGCTTCAGGTGGCTTGTGTTCAGTCAATTCTTTAAGTACCATTCATAACTATTTTATTAAGCATAGAATAACTATTCATAACTATTTTATTAGCAAACATAACTATTTTATTATTTGAAGTATTTTTTGCCTCTCTGTTTATATTCTTGTTTTCATAATAAAGATTTAATTAAATTTTATACCTATATTTATTATCATTTAAAATTACTTGATTTTATTTAATATTATTTTTAATTACTGTTAATTAAAATTTAATTAATTTTATTTAATATTATTTTAATTTTAAAATGATTTAGTGTTAGGAATTAATAGGATTTAATTATTAAAGTACCGCATTGTAAACTACACTATCATTTTTTCCAATTTACTGAACATTTAATTATTTCATGATATAGTTTTTTTCTTTTTTTTATAAGTTATATTATTATTTTCTCTTTTTATAAGTTATATATTACTAAATATATCGAGGATAACTTAAGGCTTAAAAGTATGACGTAAATTTGAAAATTTCACTTCACATTTTAGCAGTCATAAGTAAAATAGCTCAAAATCGTTAATTAGATGTTTATAAAACAGATTAAACTGACAATCATGCTTCGGTTTTGTATTTTATTAACAGAAGATGAAGTTGATTTGGCTTAGTGGAAATTTTGATAGCTTGTTTTACTCTCTAGACTTTACTTTTGTTTATATATATATTATTATAATCCTAACATCCTTTAATTTATATGAGGTTAAGTTAGTAATTATTTAAAATTTCAAATATCGATATATATATATATATTAATTTCAATTATTTAGATATTTAAATTAAAAATTATATTAAAAATTACTAGACAAATATTTGTTTCTAATAAATTTAAAAATTATATTAAAAAAGACTAGTATTTGTTTCTAATAAATTTAAAGTTTATAAATAATGACTTTTATATTTCAAATGTTAAAAAATAATACAAAAACTTAAACACAGTTTTAAATATTAGATAATTCATTAATATTTTGCTTGTTAGGATGACACGTGGAGTTATATTTCTCATTTTGCTATGACATAAATTGATTCCATTCTACAATCTCAGTCATTGTATCTGTGATTCCGAAATCATCTTTAACTTTTACGATCTCTATTGACTGTAGAGGTCATGGATTAGTCCTCTGTATTCTTAATTATAATTTGTGTTCTTAAGGAGAACTAACAGCAAGTGGAAAACCACTCAATGCTAAGTGTTAGTCTTTAAATAGAATTATATTAGTCTAAAACTTAATATCACATTCCATTAAGCGGCGGCTTCTATGAACCAATAAAAATTGTCAAATTACCCAGAAAACATAGCATTAAATTAAATAATATACCTATTTCAGATAGATTTTATCAGTGATTGATTATGACAATTAATGAGTCTTTATTTTCAAGCTACACTATTACGAACAAGTATCTTAAAGCATCGTACATAAAAGATCAATTTACATAGTTACAGAATATTCTAAAAAAAGGAATAATCTTTAAAGCGACGTCACAAAAATTTATTTTTGCACCAGTTACCAAAATGAATGAGCTTCAATCAAGTAACTTAAAAAATAGGATTCCTCAAAATCTTTCGCTTTAAAATCGAACATTCGAGTGACGTCGCAGCCAGTTCTGTATTCTAAACATTCTACTTTCTACTACAATTATTGTCATTACAAAATTCTTTTATATCAGGATCCTGGATCATAATGCCCATCGATAGCCAATCAGCTGGTTAGTCTGTGACGTCATCTCTTGAACCGGCAGGCAGCAGAGTCTTCTGGCTTGAAGTGTGACCTTTCCAATCACAGAACGTATCGGATGAGTTGCAGACGCCACAAGAACAGGTAGCTGCGTCGTAGTATTCGTAAATCCGTAATTCGTCATCGGTATCAGGGGGATCGCAGTGGCGTAGGCGCACTTTTCGCAAGATTTTCTGATCGTGCATGCAGACGGGATGAATGGAGATCTTGTAGGGAAACCTCCAATCTGGGATCTAAAAACATAGAAAAAAATTTCATGAATGCTGCTCATAATTATGCAATATGTTCTATAATCCACTGTAGTTTAATAATCGGACTATTGTTTGTTTGTTGTTTGTTTCTTATGGCACTTGCCACTGACAAGCCCGCTGTTACGAAGACAGCGATTTAAGCCTGAGGGGGACGTCTCTTATATTTTATAGCAGCGCCAACTAGGGCCAAGAGTACGACTTTGCCACTCACGCATCATTCATTTGCTTGCACAACCCCTTTTTACAGGGGGGCACATTCACACATCTCACAGATAGAACAACAGAAGAACAACCATGCCCAAACCGGAACTCGAACCCGGGACGCCCAGATCACGGGGAAGACGCGCTACCCCTATGCCAGGACGCTGGCCGGACTATTGTACATTATATTGCAACACTGGGCCAAGATAGCCTGATTGGTAGGGATTCGCGTCCCTCGAAGATTCTCCGTGTGTGTAGTGGCTGGCGCACGTATAAATCTGTCGGGGTCGCAAAGTACTTCATGTCGAGAGTAATACCACTAAGGGTACTGGATCAGGGGTGATCGCTCTCTGATTCAGGTCTAAATTACGATCTGTGGATGAGTGAATGAAATGCATGAATGAAGTCGCCCTGTAGAAAAGATTCTGACATTTGTGTAGCTAAGTCGTACTCTACTGAAAAAACAAGAGACGCACCCTTGGCTTAAAATCACGGACTTCTAAAGTCATTGGCCTTGTCTATGACAAGTGCCATTAGAAAGAACAACATATTGAAACACTAATGCATAAACGGACTGCCAGTGTAAAACTTCGTTGATTTTGTAGATTTTATATCCACATGTGGTAGAAGAAGAGCAATATTTAAGGCTCCTATCACCTTCGAAAATCTCAACAATTCGATGTTCTCTGTATTCTTATCGTGACCATTTTGTAGAAACCATCAATCTGATTTTCACGATCCAAATCTGAAAAGGGATTCGACAAATCCATCCTTGAAATCAAATTGAGAAAAGAGCAACATTGATTCATTGGATAATCAACTTCAGGAAACTTTAAATTATAAATACTATTTACCAAGCCTTTGCTGTTTAAGAGTCTTAAAATTAGAATGTTTTTAACTAAACTGGTCAGATTATATCAAAATTCTGTTAACGATTGAACTTATTCATCTTTCTCATTATCTTAAGTACATATTCAACTATGGAACAATATGATTACCATCCTTACTGCAATTTTTTAAAGAAAATACCCAAAACAGGTAATACTTCTCTTAAAAATCAAGATTAAGTGATCAATCCCACGAGGAAGGTTGGAAACTGAATATTAGGGAAATGCCATCAATTGCAAGAAGGGTTTACTCTAGAATGCAGGAACTAAGTTAAAACTCAAGTAGCAACTGCATACCCCAGGAGTAATTTTCACCTTTTTCATCTTACATTTGTGTAATGGTGATTTAACTTTTAAGTAGCTAGTTTTTAGAATTAAAAAGAATATATAGGAAAGGGATAAATTCATATACAAACATTTATATTTTCAAGGATATTACACACAATATAATCAGTACTACTTGAAAATAAAGGAAAACATTCCACTTTTTTTCTATTAAGAACATTTGATGTGTGAAACTTTCATATCATTACAAGCATTTAATATGCGATCAAATTCCTTCAGATTTGAAGCGTTATTTAAGTACTTACAATGTTATGTTAAGAGCACCATAATAGGACAACTTATAGATTAAATCGTGGTCTCTTTATGATAGGTGAGATTTATATACAACAGTTTTAAAATGATCAAATATTCAGATCAGGATTTTTAAAAATCAGCATTGATGTCATTTTAACTAAGTAGCTATGTCAAAAGGGATTACAAATATATTTCTACAAGACTCAATGATTTTCCAGTGATTGGCATTCAGTTTAGATTGAAGACATCTACTATTCTCGAAGTTTTTCAGCAATTGACATTCGGTGTAATTCAAAGACGTTTACCAATCTTGAGTATTTTTCTGTGATTGGTATTCAGTCTAATTTGAAGCCGCTCACAGCTCCCAAGTTTTTACGGTGATTAGCATTCAGTCTAATTGCAAAACGTTTACCACACCTGACTTTTTTAGGTGATTGGTATTCAGTTTAGTTCGAAGACATTTATCTCTCCCAAGTTTTTTCGGTAATTTGCATTCAGTCTAATTTAAAGACATTTATCTTTCCCAAGGTTTTCGTGATTGGTATGCAGTCTAATTTAAAGACATTTATCTTTCCCAAGTTTTTCGGTGATTGGCGTTCAGTCTAATTTAAAGACATTTATCTTTCCCAAGTTTTTCGGTGATTGGCATTCAGTCTAATTTAAAGACATTTATCTCTCCCAAGTTTTTCGGTGATTGGTATTCAGTCTAATTTAAAGACATTTATCTTTCCCAAGTTTTTCGGTGATTGGCATTCAGTCTAATTTAAAGACATTTATCTTTCCCAAGTTTTTCGGTGATTGGTATGCAGTCTAATTTAAAGACATTTATCTCTCCCAAGTTTTTCGGTGATTGGCATTCAGTCTAATTTAAAGACATTTATCTTTCCCAAGTTTTTCGGTGATTGGTATGCAGTCTAATTTAAAGACATTTATCTCTCCCAAGTTTTTCGGTGATTGGCATTCAGTCTAATTTGAAGACATTTATCTTTGCCAAGTTTTCTCGGCGATTGGCATTCAATCTAATTTGAAGACATTTATCTTTCACAAGTTTTTTCGTTGATTAAGATTCATTCTAATTTAAAGATATTTATCCTTCCCAAGTTTTCTCGGCGATTGGCATTCAGTCTAATTTGAAGATATTTACCATTCCCAAGTTTTCTAGGAGACTGGCATTCAATCTAATTTGAAGACATTTATCTTTCCCAAGTTTTTTCGGTGATTGGTACTCAGTCTAATTTGAAGACATTTATCTTTCCCGATATTTTTCCGATGATTAGTATTCAATATAGTAATACGCAAGGATTCAAAAGAAATATTCTCACCTCAAAAGAATCGCACCTGCCCCAGCAAGAAGTGGTCCGGATGACGTCCCAGCACCGCCTCCCGAAATCGTCGGATCGGCTCGCCCTCAGCGTGTACTCTCTTCGCAGACACTGAAGGACATTCTTGAAGGTGGAGTACGGGTCGCTGCTATCTACGCTAGCCTCCACAAGCACGATGAACACCACGACACACAGAAGTCGCTCCGGATACCGTATGAGCATCTGCAGGAAGAAAAAGAAATAATCCGTTGCTGTAATTAAGTTTTATTAGCAAAAATAGACTCATAAGCATCTAATCTCTAGAAACCCGACAATCAATTATATCGAGTTTAATTTATTATTTCTTAAGGCATTTGAAATAGAAAATCAGAAGGGGCAGTTTCTCCGAATCTTTCCTTCCTATTCTCTGATATCCCCCCTCCCCATCCTCTAAATAAAACTGTGACCTTGGGTAAGATCGTAAATGCCATGAATGCTAAAATTATTTCCAAAATCCTTCACAAATGTTGTGCACGGTTAATACAGAAGTATCCGAAAATTGATTCTGTATTTTGGATTGGATTATATATTTGGATCAAAACGCGAAATACAAATGCAATTGCAATAAAATAAAAATACATACCAAATTTTGTGCACTTAAATCATGCGTTTTTGAATTACCGCGCTAAGATCATCGTTATTATGCGTTTAAAGTATAGGTTCGAGCAGAGATTATTCTCCAAATTGATTGGAAACAGTCTAAACTAACATTAATTAAATAAGCTATAGATGTTAAATTTGTCCATCAAATTTCATCTATCTAGCTCTATTCGTTTTATAGTTATTTATTAACATTTATTCGGACAGATTAACGGACAAATTTCCTCTGAAAGAAATTCGTTGAAATTCTAATAAAAAAATCTACTTGTTTGCTCTAAATCAAATTTCTATAAATCAAATTTCATCTATGTTTTCGATTTATTGTAATCAAAAGAGGACAAATAAAATTCCAAACATATGTTTTTTAGGATTCATGGAGTTGCGAGGCACAGAGACTCATCAAATTTTCGAATTCAAATTTTTTAATGATCAAAATATTTTCTCTTTACATGCTTCGTATACCATAAAGCTAAAAGCTATTTCATGAATTAAAAAGTAACAGAGAAGTATTTCTTTCTCCTGACCTCATTTAGAATTCACTTAAAGTAGCAATTAAACAATGATTACAGACTCTTTGCATAAATGAAAAACAAAAACTTGAAAAAACATGTCTTTTCTCAAAGGTGTTTTGTATGAACACTTGATTTCCGAAGAAATTTTGCACCTTTTTTTCCCAATTTTTCAACCGGCCTGCGGTGTCCTGGTGGTAAGGTATCGGCTTCGGAACCGCAGGGTTTGAGATTCGTGATCCGATTCCACAGAAGAACCGTCGTATAAGCAGGTCTGGTACATGTTAAACCGTTCGGGGCAAATGTCCACCCGCTGATGTGGTGTGGAGAGGGGAGTGCCAGATCAGGTGTCGTCCTCGTCATCTGACCGCGGTTCAAAATGACGAGGTCCGTCCCAAAATAGTCCTAGTGTTGCTTTAAAACGGGACATTAATAACTAAACTCAATTTTTCAACCTCTTAATTTTTTTCTACCTAAAAATAAGTGCTTTTGCGAATGGGGCACATTTTATCCATGACTTGAAAGAGAATATTGAACATGAAATTCAACAAATTAACTTCCGAAGATTGAGAAGCAAGGCGTCAAACGTGGCAAACCGCATTCGTGCATTCATCCGAGAAAAAAGATCACGTTTGATCGTCTCGCATGGCAAGGTATTCTCTTCTTTCGGTTTTTAGTTTTAGAATAGTTTCCTTTTTTTATTTAGTTCATGCTTTATTTGATTCCTGTATTTATTCCATTGATTTTGAAATTATATGGAGGTTGATGTGGATTAAAATTATGTGAATGAAATTTTTCTAAACGGATGTAATTTAAAACGCAAATGTTTTTTTTTCTATTGATATATTGATGAAGATGAATTTACCATTCATTTTAATACATGGGTACTCACTGATACATACGAATATTCGTATGGCTAAATAAATTATTCCTTTTGTTTGCTTTTATCTGTATTATTACGAATATGTAATATTGGTTCCCTGTGCAGTAAATCTGTTTTGTAAGGAAGTTGGTTTTATAGATATATTAATAACTGTTGCATGCGTGTAAAGTCAATGCTTTCCAGGCTCGGCGATTATTTTGCGACAGCTTGTCGAATTTGGTAACTTTGGCGACAAAAAACGAAGAATTGAGCATATTTGAGAATTCTTCAGAATTCGAATTCCAGCGTTTATTTTGAACATTTTCTATCTTGTCACAAGAACTGTAAAAAGCCGAAATGCACAGACGAGAGTGAGCCAGTAATAGTGAATTGAACTCTTTCTTGTTGATCTTCAGGGAGTTATCTTTGAGTATTTTGCGATGTTTAGGCTGCTTATTAACGATTTTTGTTTGTTTGTGAGCTGCTTCTTTGTGTACTCTTTGGGTATGATCTGTTATCTGTTTCGTTTTATATCTATTTCTGTTTTCGTATAGAATAAAGCATCGTTAAAAGTTATTGAGATCGTTGGACTTTTCACTATAAACCCACTGGACGGATTCTTCAGTAAAAATATTTTACTAAGATACATCTACGACATCGTAACACCTTAATAAAATCCATAGCTAAACTGGCTCGACGTATTTAACGTTTATTATATGGAAAATAATTGACTTTATATGGAATAAAAACTTTTGTAAATTGCAAATTTTCAAAAAGAAAATGGATAATAATTGACTTCATAAAAAATGTTTATAAATTGTAAATGTTGTAAATTTTCTTTTGTAAATAATGCTTTCACACATCACGATAGATTTCTTTAAGAAAATGGATAATTTTTTGTACTAAAAAAAAGAGGAAACTGCTGATAATCTACTGAATTGGGCAGTGCAACAATCACGGATAACTAATATTCACTTATAATCAGATCATGATCTAACTTTCAAAAGATTTTTCTGGGAACCATTTTTATTTATAGCAGGGTATTTATATAATTGAATTTGCGAAATGATAAACAATAGATTTCTATATTTACAATTCTTTAATCTACTATGTTTTTAAAGAAAATTCTTTTTTCTTTCGGTAAAAACACCAAATTTTTTACTTATGACTGGAGTTTCTTAACAAGAGTTTCATAATTTAACAAATAATTTTCAAAATGGGCTGTTATCACTTTATTACGCGTAAAAAAGTATTATTCCAAGCACAATTTATTCATTAACATTGAGTTTTTTTGTTTTTGTTTCAAATTCTGTTGTCACGAGCATAAAAAAAAAATGTAAATAATCAACTCCAGTTTTAAAAAAACTAAACTGATTGGATGATTACATGATTCTTCTGTCATCCCAGAATTCTTTTTGCTTCCAGCTGTTTTATGGCAGACGATTTTTCTATCATCAAATAATTCTCCAAGAGTTGATATTCATTTTTCTTTTTCTTTATTGTTTAGTTTTTTACTTATTTGTTCTGGTAAAAATTTAACTTTTCCAGTTGAAACCTATCAATTTCTACATGAAATTATCATAATGGTTGAATACTCTATTTTAAAACCATTTTCACCATTTAAAAATTACTCGAAATCGATAAATTTACAAAACGTTACAGCCATTTTGGAGAAAATCTTCATTTCTAGATATAAAAATTCTCAGATGCAAATTAAAACTCCTTTTCTTTATGTTCCATTATTGAGTCAACTTACATACAAAATTTGGCAAAGCTTTGAATGAAATAATACTTACTACCCGATAACATAAGATTGACGCAAATTAGTAGTCTTATTTTTTTCCTTGCATCCCTTATTCATATTAGTCTCCTTATACTGCCGTTCCTTATGAAAATTCGTCACCTTATCCTTATATTTGCATTCTTTATGTAGTTTAGTAGCCGTATATTTGAATTCCTTATATTTATTAGTTTAGAAGAATTAATTTGATGCAAAAAGTTAAATTCTTAGATCCCAACACTAATCAACGAATATTTATGGTTTATATCAGTGAACGTTTTATTTCACTCACTTATCCTTTAAAAGGTGAGATGCTATATTTGTCGTAATCATTATTACCGAAATTTTCAAACATTTATTGACTTAAATACTAAAAAGATAGAATTATGCTAAAAACAAATAAACAATAAAAAACAATTAAGAAATAATAATATAATTCTAGAACTTAACTTCTACCAATTTCATTCTATTCTGTTTAGGATTCTGTTCTAAAAATTTACCCTCTCATCTGATCTAAGTCAATAAAAATGAATCTGAAGATTCCTTTTCCCTTATTGATGAAATAATTGGATTTAATGCCGTTAGAAGGATTTACTCTCATTTAGAAAATGTCGAAAATAGTAAGGTGCATTTTTTTGTCGCGAGTTTTCGGAAATGCTAATCCCACTCTTAATTCTTCATTTATCAGAGAATTTGTAATTTTTGTTTCTCGTGTTATTTTGATAGTATTTGAAACATTTCTGCGTCGTTAAACATGCTTAAGTTATGTTTTGTCTCTTTATGTTTCAATGCAGTTGTTAATTATTCGATTTTGTCAGATATACTTCATATTAACGTTACAAGAAACAGTAATTTTTATGCTTTGCTAAAAAATCGTTTTCATTAAAGTTTGAATTTAAATTTATGACACATTTTTATTTTACTTTGATGCCAAAAAAGTATCCGTAAAAATTTTTGTATCAATGAGTTGCGCCATTAAATACAATTGCAATCTATTCTTTCATAAATAAAAAGAATAATGCCATTTAAATAAATAAATAAAATGAAAAGTTATTTATCTTATCACTGAATGAAGAAATAAAAACCGGAGCAAACGATTATACGTGTCAAGAGATTAATATATTACACTTTTTAATTTAATGGTTTGACTGCGATATTAATTCACCATTTTATTTCATTAAACTATTAATTCTTAAGCATTCAATTTTTTCAAGTACTGTATTGTTAAAAATATGGCAAAATATTTTTTAATGTTGAAATGTGACAAAAATGGTTTCAAAATTTCTGATAAGTTTTTTTCAATTAACTCTTTTATACTTTAAAATAAATTATGAGAAATTTAAAAATGAATTGAAAAATTTATCAATAATTTTATTAAAATTATGATTAATAATTAAATAGATTTTACTAAAAAGGGCAGAAACAAAAACTGAAAATCTAACTTTGATTGAGTCCTGATCTCTATTCTAAAGATATAATTAAATAAGAAAAATAATGAATATTATAAATTGCAGAAAGCCAATTATTTCATATAATTTCTCATGTTTATAAACTAAAATAAATATTCACAAAATTTTGGCAGCGACAAAAAAATGCCTGTAAGTTGAAGTATCAAACATATTTTTAAAAATTCATGAAAAAAAAAATGTTGAAGCCGATATATTGTTTAATTTTACCAATAAAACTAATCGAAGCATTAAGAAGTTAAAAAGCAGCAAATTCAAGAAAACGCAAACAAAACTTACTGACAGAATAACATATGTAAAACATGCAATGATTAGGAAAACACTTTAATGTTTTTTTTTTCTATTTTTCAAGAAAATATAACCAAGTTGAATTCAAAATGATGATGATTCAATTAGATGATGTTCGGTCCAATTGAAATCCAAGTAGGAAAAATTCGAATCCAAATAGTATGTGTTTTCTAACTCATTATTTGATTATAAAACTTAAAATTGGAACAATGATGGTTTAACTACCAAAGAGGAAATAATTTACTGGAACATATTTTCTTGTATACCAATGGCCTAGAATACATTAAAGTTACTTAATGCTAGTTTACAGCCTTCAGAATTCAATATATCCAAATGTTTATTTGAAGATACGAAATAAGAATTCGACAGCAAAAAAATGCAATTTCTTTTTCCTTTTTAACATTTTACAAAATAGATAAACTCTATTTAAATATAATCATATATATTTATTTTACATTATTTATAAATTTATGATTCATGTGAGATTTAATTATTTATTTCCTTTCTTTCTATTACTGCTCGTCATTTCTAATATCAATGAAGGAATTCTGTCAGGCATTAATAGTTGGGACAGCAACCCACACAATTCAATATGAGAAGCATTCAATTATCATGGTAAAATCCGTAATTATGTTATTACAGAAATATTCGAAAAATGGAGTACACATGAAATATCCAAAAGACTCAATAAGAAATAATAATGTTTCACTTTACAGGAAATTACAAGTAATAAAACATATCCTAAGCAGATTCAAGAGCAGTGCTTATTGCAAACAGTAGCACACCAGCAGCAAATAGGTAGCAAACAATAGTAATAGTAGAAATTGCTCGGGGAAACTCGTATGACAGAGAATTCGTTTAACTACTCACTTTTCTCGACTCATCTGCTACTCTTACAACTGACTCGATTTCGTTTCGTCACTGTATTTTATAACTCCCATGACAGGGCATCAAATGATTTGGAGCAATTCCAAGAAATTGAGTCTTAACGGTGTTTGTGCCAAAATTTCAGAATTATCGACATTCTCCATGTATTTGTTATAATTATTTTGAAACAATTCTTTTATCGTGATGAAATGAACACAAGTGATTAAAGAATATTCCAAACTTCAGTCCGAAACATCGAAATATGACAATATTTTATATTCATTTTCCTTTAATTTTTAGAATTTACTCTTCATTGCTTAGGAGAGTAAATGGTCAAACAAAAATACACCGGGTGATTAAAAAAACACTAGCCCGATATAGGTGACCATAACTTTCATAACATTCACAAAGATGGAATAAAATTTTAGTTCAAAGTATTTTGAGGCATGCGCTCAAGAACCGCATGGAAAACAACAGTTACGGTTGCAAATGGTTACGGTTACGGTTATGACAAAATTTCAAAATTTTCAAATGGCAACACCAACTTTTTTTTATTGGAATGTGTTTATGATCTTCCACAGTGTGATTCATCTTTGGCATATTTTGCACCCTCTTCAAACAATTACTTTTACTTGCTTTTCGTTTTATTTCAAATATTTTTATCAGAAGAATTGCTTTGCGTAAACAAGTTTAAATACGTAATCTTATTCAATTACATTCACAGTTCGGAAATTTGACAATTTTTTTTCAATTTTTGTCACAAGAATTCCTTTTTTACACAAACAAATTTCATTGCGTATTCTTCAAGCAATTACATGTGCAATTCGGAAATTTGACAAATTCAAAATTCGTATCTCTTTCAAAAACAAGATTATTTTCAGGAGATAAAATGGAAAATTTTTTTAGCTGATGTTAGATTTTTATAGAAATCGAATAAATATTTGATAAAAATATTTTTAAGACCATATATATTATACATGCATTTTAAATAAAGTATCCCGCATAATTTTTACCACAGTAGTAAATTGCGACCATTTCACTGCATTATGTATTTACTGCCCAAAATTCTGTATAACATTTTTTTTCCAAAAGAAAATAACAATTGTTATCGAGTGTTGATTCTCGTATAGAATTCCGTATAACTATCCTTAGAAAATAGACGACGTCGTAATACGGCAAATAAAATCCTAGAAAGTTACGGCGATCCAAGGGTTGGAACGCTGTAATCGAATTGTAAACATCGTGTTTACGAGTCCCGGCAACCATTAATGATAGTTATTTCAGCTTCTTGGCGAGTATTACACTTCAACGGAATGATTACACAAGTGGTAGGTGAAACAATTAGGAGGCCTCTGGTCGCTTTTCATGCAACATGCTTTTGTATAGAAAGGAAATGTCAAGTTCATTATAACTGCACTGCGCCCTTTCAAATAATATTTTATATGTAATTGGAAATGGGTAACATATCATAAATGTTTTGCTTCAAAATTATGAATACTTTGTATTCACTTTATCATAGAAAACTCAAAAAAATTGTTTACATTAAATATCTAACTGAAGATATGTTAATACTAAAAATAAAAACGCCAGACTCTTGACAAATTATATTTAATATTTGTCTGTCTGTAAGCGTTTGTTCATGTGAATGTGATGACTTAAAACTGCAGCAATGCAGATAGGTGAAATTTGGTAAGGGATTTTATTACTAGAATAGTAAATTATTTCGGATGAAGAAATTGGATGTCTCTTGTTGTCGAATAACTTACAAAAATTCCAGTCATTAAATCTTTTATTAGGGGCATTTTGTCAAGTCTTTTGTATTTAGCTCTCTCCTAATGTAAAAAGTTATCACTCATTTAATGTATTTTATGCATTTTTAATGTTTCAAAACTTAATATGTAATTTTTTTTCTATTCTTTTTTTGTACCAATATGCATTTTCTCTTGAGGGTTCTTTATTGTTTGCAAGGGTCCAATATCATCAAATGTAGTTTGTTTTTTCATGCTAGGTGGGGTTGCTCTTCGGCGGCTCCATCAAGTTTCCCGCATGGCCTCTGGCTAGATATGGCTTCTATTAGGGTCATTTTGTCAAATCTTTTGTATTTTGTATTTGTTGTCTCTCCTAATGTAAAAAGTTAACACTCATCTAATGTAAATTAAAACGGAGTCTGTAGTATATAGATAGAACTATAGAATGCCGTCAAATTTTCACAAAGAAATGGTAAAAATAACTTTCAATGGAATAATTAGCACATTCTATATTAACTTATTTTTCACATAATAAGCATTGTTCTGATCTGACCCATGACGCTTACCCCAGAGGGTGTGACCTTGAAGGTCGCCGGGGAGAGAACCATTATTTATTTATTGAAAGGCTTACAATCATTGCCAGAATATGGGCAGTAAATAAGGGCATACATTATAGTTCATTTGACTAAAATAAAATATTTAAATTAAATAGTAAGCAAATTAATTCTGGATTCAAGAGACTAAATTGAAAAGCTGTGTTGTAACTTATGGCACTTTAAAGCCAAAAATGGGTGGTCTACCGTTTAAAGCAGAACATCGATTTAAGCCGAATGAGTGTCTCTTGTTTTCTCAGTAGCCCCAACTAGGGCCAAGAGTACGACTTAGCTACTCATACGTTACAACCCTTTTTACGGGGCGGGCTTCATTCATGCCTTTCATTCACTCATCCACAGATTGTAATTTAGACCTGAATCAGGGAACGATCACCTCTGAACCAGTATCCCCAGTAGTATTATTCTCTACATGGAGAACTTTGTGAACACGGCAGATTTGTACGTGTGCTAGCCACACACAGTGAGAATCTTCGGTCAGCGGGGTTCGAACTCGTATCCCAAGGGATGCGAATCCAACACCCTGCCGATCGGGCTATCCCAGCCAAATTTAAAAGTATATAGAGATAAATAAAAAATAATTAATTAATTAAAAAGTTAATCATGAAAATAATTTCGCACTGTCCAAAGGATAAAAGGTATAATATACTGTACAGCAATATAAAACAACGTAACCAATATCTAAAACACAATATGAAGCCATTTTAAAAAGTGAGTAATAAGTGAATGACACAAATACAAAGGGAAAATACAAAGCAGATCCAGAAAAAAATAAGACACATGCAAAAAAAAAAAAAAAAAGCACCACTAGAAGATAAATCAAGAATATTAGCAGAAACGTATAAAAAATAATAAGCGTTGGACCTATTCATATCTTTTAGTGACATCAAGGAGGTTTCTGACGTCTCTATTATAAAATGTTTTAAAAAAATATCGAAATTCGCTTTTATTTGCCAAAAGAGGCCGAAAGAATCAATCAGTTATTGTATTAAAAATTGACTGACGAAAGCAAAATACCACGAGAAAACTGCACAGAAGAAAAGAATGAATTACAGAAGACACCACAAGAAAGGAATAAACAGAAAATAACTATAAAACCGTACACAACGTGGAAGATACGACCTTGGATTGAGAGAGTCACAGCAAGATAATTCGTCTTCTAGATTTTACTTGCAAATATAACATGCATTTTTTTTTCAAAATTTTGAACTTTAATTTTCAACCATTCAACATTTTCTTCTTTACTATTGATTGATCAATTCTTAATATATTACCCAGTAAGAATTTTCTTGTAAAAGATATGTGAGAATTTCGCTCACTTGTCAATATATCTGATGCTTTTGCTTTTAACTCTATAGGGCAAAGCCTTAAGAAAAATGATTATTAAGTCAACTATAAAATAAAAAGTCCTTTTTCACAGATTCTATCGTTCCATGGAGCATCAGATTTCCTAAAAATACACGAGCCTCGCTAATCTGGCTGCTTTAAAATTGAAACAATTCTGATATGAACACTGTACGTATTGATAAGTGAGGTTATTAACTGCATTTATGCTAGTCATTGACTATCATATGTGTAGCTCAAAAAAGAATTCTTTTAGCTTCTATTGTAAGTCTGCTAAGAAATTCTATTAACTCAGACTTGATACACTCTCAATTATGCAGAATTCTTCATATCAATTGTAGTTGTTGGCTGTACTAATAATGGCTCTGCAGATCATAAGCTTTAACCGAACCATTAACTTGACAAAGAGCTCTTAAAGTGTCTATTGTAGAGCCAGGGAATATTCAAATATAGAGAAAAATAACCTCTAATTTATAATTGCACTAAGCGAAAGCGTCAACGGCATTTAAAAATTCTGCTATAGCAACCACATAAATTTTTCTAAATCGGAGCAATGGACCCAGTACTTCCATTATTTATCGCTATATTTAATTATTTATGAAATAAAAAGGTAACAACAAAAATTTTATTCTCTCTCTCTCTCTCTCTATATATATATATATATATATATATATATGTATATATATATATATATATATATATATATATATATATATATATATATATATATATATATATATATATATATATATATATATATATATATATATGTATATATATATATATATATATATATATATATATATATATATATATATATGTATGTATATATATATATATATAGATATATAGATATATATAAAATCACTGAAGAAAATGCATTGGTTCCATATCGAAAATAGAGATATTTGAAAATCGCTTATTTATGTTTATTACATCTATGAAAATAATTATGGGTTAGGTAATCAGAATTTAAAATATTTTTTAATCAAGAAATTTTATTCATGGCTAAGTTCATTTAAAATTTGATAAGACACTTGGTATTGTGCTTCAGAAGTTAATACGACTTTCAAATATATCTGGCATGTGTTTAATATATTACTTATAAAGGAAAATGTTCTTCGAAAGAAAATTAATAATTTTTAAAAAAAATCTAATTTCTTCTATTTTTGTCTTTTTTTATAATTTAAATTTTTTTCATATTCTTCTGTTTAATATAATTTAAGTTATTTAAAAATCTATTTTATATATTTTCAATATAAACTATTAACTGGTAAGTATAAAATATGAGATCTACGTCACTTTTAAGTGAAATCCAAAGCGATTATTTTTAGCATAAGGAGCTAAAAATCAGAATTGCTTAGGATGATCCAGAGTGTCTTAACAGTTTATATAAAAGAGAAAAAGATTACGTTATTTTAACTGACTTATTAAAAATAGAATTTAGACAGTAGTTTTTTTTAATAGGGGCTATAGACTTTAAGATAAAATTTTATACAGTTGCGGCAAACTGACGATAGTTTTTCATCTAATGTTAACAGTGGAAATTTGGAACTGTACCTCCAATCTATCTTCTAAAATATTCTAAGAGAATTGAAATTTTTGCAGCATTAGAACAGAAGAAAATAAAAAGTTTATGCTATTCGTATAATTTTAAAATGTTTATATGTATATCAGTTTATTTATCTGTATTTTATCTATAGTGATAACCAGACCTATTATAAAAAATAAATGTTAAAACTTTGGACTTAGAATAACACATTCTTTCATCAATATTAGAAAACATCCTTGAAATAAATCACTTTAAATCTCATCAAAATTTTTAATATAATTAAATTTTTAGAAGAGTAACGTTTTTCTTAGGTACTTTTGTTATCTACGAATATATTTGTTTTATCTTTAAAATAAACTACCACCATTTGTGATCTATTAAAACTTTATTAATAAGAGAAATCGGCATACATATATGGCGTCTAGAATTTCGGATAATTATTTTTAAACATTAAGGGAATCTGAGGTTTGTAGAAGAGTATTTTAACTTTTATCTAAGATTAAAAAAAATACCAATTCTTTTTCAAAAAGGATTTTGTTTCCAAGTTAAGCATTGAGATTTTATTTTATCTGCATTAATTTCATGCACATAAATTTGAATCGTTATTTGAATTTCTGAATTAATATTAAAAAAAGAATGGAATTAATGTAATGAATGCAACATTTTTTTCTTTACTTGAATTATTTTTCATCCACTCAAATGCTTCCGCACGAAATAATTCCTTTTTTTATCGAAGAAAAACCGATATATCGTTCCCATTAATATGAGGAATTATTTATTGGTTTTTGGGTATTTCTGTATTTGTTGCTTTTTTAGATTGCTATGAAAAGGGAAAGAGAAGGTTTGTATAAAAAAATAAAATGATATGCATATTAGTAAATCTGTCTAAGGCACGTAGTTAGAATATTTTCCTATTTTGGAAGTAGATTGAAAACTGGAGACATGAGCTAAATCATGTTATACTATATATAAACATGGGAAACAGGATTATACAAAAGTCCAGATGTATGTTCATTTCATCCCGAAATGGAAGCGCCACAGCTGCACTTCGTCAATGGATATACGGAGTCAATATAAGGCTTGCTTTAAAATTAGTTCATTTTGTAATTTTGGCACATTTAAAAGGCCAAGGGAACTGAACAATACTCATATATATATTAGAATAGTAATTGTTTAATAAGAGTTCAAAACTTATATAAATATACATAATTCATTTTTGAAAAATTGGTCATGAGAGGAGTGCTTATGAACCTTCTATAAAATTATTAACAAAAAACCTATTGGGCTGGAAAAGCATGGAATAGTGTGTTTTATGGCACAGGCAATAAAATGCTATATTCGGTTTTACAGGCATTCTGTGCCAAATGCAAGGTTATGCTTGATATACAACGCACGGGAAGAGCATAGAATATTGTGTTTTATGGCATAACCACATAAAATTCTATATTCGATTCTGCTGGTATTCTGTGCCAAATGTAAGGTTATGCTTAATATACAATGTATTGGAAGAAAATGTAATACTGCGTTCTGGGGCATAGGACACATAAAACATATTCGATGCTGTGGCATTCTGTGCCAAATGCGAGTTTATACTGTATATACAAAGTCTAGGAATTGTTCTTACTCTTCCATTAGTAGATTTATTATTATTCTAACAAAGATTTCAATTTCTCCTGGCGACATTTGAGGAGCTGAAATTGTATCTTATATTGAAGTTGACCCACATTTGGAGTCAATTTGCCAAATATATTTGAAAAACTATTTGATTGGGAGGGAATGGAATATTGTGTTTCATGGCGTTGTATTCATAAAACACCATATTCAGTTCTGTTGGTATGTTGCGCCAAATGTAAAACTATGCCGATATTTAAGGTCAAGGAATTGTTCTTAGTCTTCCGTTAGTAAATTCATAACTGCTTCAACCAATATGTTAGTTATAATTTCTCTTATTATTTAAGGAACTGAACTTGTACCTTATATTGAAACTGACCTATACTTGGAGTCAATTCGACAAATAGATTTGTAAAATTACCTACTCGATTGGGAGGGAAAGGAATATTGCTTTTCATGGCATTGGATTCATAAAACACCATATTCAGTTCTGTTGGTATATTGCGCCAAATGTAAAACTATGCCGATATTTAAGGTCAAGGAATTGTTCTTAGTCTTCCGTTAGTAAATTCATAACTGCTTCAACCAATATGTTAGTTATAATTTCTCTTAATATTTAAGGAACTGAACTTGTACCTTATATTGAAACTGACCTATAATTGGAGTCAATTCTACAAATAGATTTGTAAAATTACCTACTCGATTGAGAGGGAAAGGAATATTGCTTTTCATGGCATTGCATTCATAAAACACCATATTCAGTTCTGTTGGTATGTTGCGCCAAATGTAAAACTATGCCGATATTTAAGGTCAAGGAATTGTTCTTAGTCTTCCGTTAGTAAATTCATAACTGCTTCAACCAATATGTTAGTTATAATTTCTCTTAATATTTAAGGAACTGAACTTGTACCTTATATTGAAACTGACCTATACTTGGAGTCAATTCGACAAATAGATTTGTAAAATTACCTACTCGATTGGGAGGGAAAGGAATATTGCTTTTCATGGCATTGGATTCATAAAACACCATATTCAGTTCTGTTGGTATGTTGCGCCAAATGTAAAACTATGCCGATATTTAAGGTCAAGGAATTGTTCTTAGTCTTCCGTTAGTAAATTCATAACTGCTTCAACCAATATGTTAGTTATAATTTCTCTTAATATTTAAGGAACTGAACTTGTACCTTATATTGAAATTGACCTATACTTGGAGTCAATTCGACAAATAGATTTGTAAAATTACCTACTCGATTGGGAGGGAAAGGAATATTGCTTTTCATGGCATTGGATTCATAAAACACCATATTCAGTTTTGCTGGTATGTTGCGCCAAATGTAATACTATGCCGATATGCAAGGTCAATGAATTATTCTTAGTGTTCTGTTAGTAAAGTCATAATTACTTCAACCAATATGTTAGCTATAATTTTTCTTGCAACATTTTAGAAGCTGAATTTGTACCTTAAATTGAAGTTGACCCATATTTATTATTGGTAGAGGTATGCTGCTGGTATGTTGCGCCAAATGTAATACTATTCCGATATGCAAGGTCAATGAATTATTCTTAGTGTTCTGTTAGTAAAGTCATAATTACTTCAACCAATATGTTAGCTATAATTTTTCTTGCAACATTTTAGAAGCTGAATTTGTACCTTAAATTGAAGTTGACCCATATTTATTATTGGTAGAGGCAAAGGTTATTCTAAACATTACTAATGAACTAGGTATTGTTCGTCCACCTTATTTTCTTGGCTAATCGTATGTTCAGGATGCCATTTAACAGAGTATTTTCTCAGGCAAGAAGGTTCACTTCCAGATATTTAGTTACTTTTTCATATTAGTGTGATAGAAAATGGCAACATGGTATTTTGGTTTCAGAGCAGTTTTCAATATTATACCATCTCTAAATCAGCCAAGTGGCGAAGCAAAACTCGATGACTTTTGTCTTGTTTTTATTGCAAGTAGATAGAATCTGGATAAGTATTCCAGAAGTGCTCAGGATAGCATAAAATGCTGATGAGATTGCAATTTTCCTTTGCAATCTGGAATGGGGTTATTTAGATAGATAAATCCAGTTTGTACACTGGACAATTTCAACAATCTTTAATGGAGATTCTAGCAATTCTTTTTTATTATTATCATCTGGTCGACTTTAGATAAAATAATTTTTCTTTAAAAAAATGTAAATAAAATTCAAATATAGTAAAAAATTATCTATACTTATAATAAAGCTCAATGTGTGTGTGTGTGTGTGTGTGTTGGCGCTCTACAGGCCAGACCGTTTGACACACAGCTACCAAATTTGGTACATGTATACCTTGGAGGTTGGGAATGTGCACCTGGGGTTTCTTTTTTCGAATTTTTAATTAGAATTTTAATTATTAATTAAAAACTAACTTTCACGCCAAAAAAATCTTCCATTTTCCCCACCGCCAACTTTTCCGCCAAAAAAATCTTCCATTATCCCCAGCGCCAAACGAGAAAGGCTTCAGTTTTTTTTTCTCCCAACAGTAATGAGGCTAGGGTTAAAATTTTTCGGCAGATTATTTCAATCGGTTCTGTTTATTTTCTTAATGTTTGATGCATTTAAAATTAAACATTGTTAATGAATCAATCTTTCAGATTCATTCTGAAGTACTTTTGAATTAAAATAAAACAGAATAAAGGAAATTAAAAATTTCTAATCCGCATAGCGTTACCCCAACTGGCGTAGAAAAAATCACGTATTTGCGTTACGTAACCGGCGAAGAAAATTCACGCATGCGCATTCTGTTCTGATTGTTGCCATGACAACGTTATCAATGGATGATTTAAATTATTTTTGGGTTAGTTGCATGCTTTTGTAAGTAAATTGTATTTATGTTAGTTATATAATTTTTGTATATACTTATAGTTTTAAGTACATCGTTTTTTAAGTAGTTTTTTTAAAACCTGTTTTCAACCGTTTATTTTAATCGATTCGTTTTATTTTCTTAGTGTTTGATGCATTTAAATTTAAACATTGTTAATGAATCGATCTGCTCATAATGAATCTAAGAAAATTTTGTTGACAAACTCTTGAGATATTACATAAATTAAAAAAGATATTCTTTAGTGCTCATAAAGTTTAAACTCTGAGTGACTCTATTTTCAGTAATCAGATTATAAAAAAATGCTTTGTTTCAGTAAAAAATATTATTATATTAATTGAAGATAAATTCTTTCCACTTTAATTTAAAGCATAAATTCTACCGTTTTCAACCGTTTATTTTAAACGATTCGTTTTATTTTCTTAGTGTTTGATGCATTTAAAATTAAACATTGTTAATGAATCGATCTGCTCATAATGAATCTAAGAAAATTTTGTTGACCAACTCTTAAGATATTACATAAATTTAAAAAGATATTCTTTAGTGCCCATAAAGTTTAAACGCTGAGTGACTCTATTTTCAGTAATCAGATTATAAAAAAATGCTTTGTTTCAGTAAAAAATATTATTATATTAATTGAAGATAAATTCTTTCCACTTTAATTTAAAGCATAAATTCTACGGGTGCTAACAGAAAATGAGAGAGATACATATTACGTTATGACTGAAGGCCTTTATAATATTATGAATGAATTATATGATAATGAAAATTTGAAGTTTTAAAATATTTTGATGAAGAAGCTATTAAAGTAGAAATTGCATAAAATATTTAATTATTAAAATTTTAACGAACATTAAGATTGGCGAACCGGCTGGTCGCCAAAGGCGGCTAGTAATTAATAAAACAATCCTTTCACAATTTTAATTTTATTTCAGTTCAAATGTTTTCGTTAATCTAAGTATAATTTTCAAAATTTGTTATGCAATGGCTCATGCATTAGATTGTTACTATTTAATTACTATTTAAAGCTCAATAGTTGATTTATCTGTGGAGCTGATGTTTCCTAATAACTTTTAATTCAAAATATATGTAAACTGACATTTTCAAATTATTTCATACTTAAGTTCAAAGGAAGCATTGCGTATTCTGTATTATTTGTGTAATATTTTATGAATTCGTAAACTTGATTATGGAACGATGGCAAGATCAAGTAATAAAATAAATAATGCCCCTTTGATCTGACAATAATATCCTTCCATGGTATTTTGAACAAGTAATTCAGTTTTTACTTTCTAATATACGAAGTGTAAGAAAAGCTTTGTAATCATTAAAAAAATGAATTCAACAGTTTGACTAATCTCTATATTTTAGACTCCCTGAATCCGAAAATGACATTTTTTTTTCTTTTTGTTTGTCTGCCAATGATCCGTCTATGATTGATCGAAAATGCTTTGAGCTGGACGGATGTAATTTAGTACAGGGATTTTAAACCAAATTTTAAGATTTCTGTGAAATTTTGAAAAAAAAAACCTCTATTGAGTGGAAGTTTGTCTATCTGCTCGAGTGCAAACGAGCTTGATAACTACAAAATTTAAAGAGCTAGATAGATCAAATTTGATTGATACCTTGAACTTTATAACATACATTCTGAAATATTTTGGTAATAAATAGTATTTCAGACGGCTATAGGAATTACAGATTTAAAAAAAGTTAAAACAATTTATATGTAGCGACTGGATTGAAGTGTGTTTATTGATTTTCATGGTTTTAACAAATTATTTAGAAAGCCGGTCTTCATAATCTCTCAATTTTAATTTAAGAAAGGGTAGACAATTTAAGGGCATCTAAGGACTGAGATAGCCGACAACAATACAAAAACCATTCATAATTAAAACAGCGTGAAAAATAAAAAGTTAGGATTTATTTCTTTTCATGATGTTAAACTTTAAATGCCCTATTTTTTTTAAAAAAAAAAGATTTTAAAATGTCCTTTGATCTTAATTTCTTGAATAAATCACCCAAAAATGTTTTTAAAAGTTTTTAAGTTTTTTTAATTTGTTTTATGAAATAGGTTTATTAAGTAAAAACACGGTGAACTTTAATAAAATAATAGACTTAAGTACCCCATTTTCAAGCAGAAAATTTTATTCAACAATTTAGAACAAAATATGATAATCTCAATCGTACAAAGGAAGGAAAAAAAGGACATGCAGTCACAAGAGAAAAATACTTATTTTTAATTTTGTTTTCATTATCCTTGCTTTGTATGTACTGTAAATTGATTTAACAACATTTTTGATACTTATCATATTGATTATTATTCAAATTTATTCTCTTAATATCTTAAATGACAAAATTGAGCGTAATTCTTCGGCTACACTCGGTATTTAAGAGTAAAATTTCTAACAGAAATTTGATTTATGTATGATGTCATTTTGAATTTAATAACCATTTGTGATTAATATCAATTGCACTACTATTACAGTTGTTTATTTATCTGTCTTCGTGTGTGTGTATTTGTGTATTGTGGCTCTAATGAGGTGTGTTTATGTGTGTCTGTTCAATACTTTTCAGGCAAGACCATTTGACATTTTTTGTAAGACAGGAATTTAGAGATCTCGAATCGTTCATAAAGCATTTTTTGTCAGAATACTAATTATTAAAAAAAAAAAAAGATAAAGCTAATTTCAAAAATATTCTTTGTATAAGAAGGAAATAAATTAAAATATTAAAACATATCTCGGATATTTTTAATTATGTTTTAATTGTAGATACTTTTTAATGTATCTTGAGTTTATTCATAGTAACAAATTGAAAATATTTTATATATTACCATTACTTACAGACACACATATTCCGGTCATTACCAATTCATAAGAAGTTGAAATATCGTTCATCAAACCCAGCTCTTTAGTATATAACTAAATTACTTTTAGTTCAGGCCAGTTCTGTTTAACAAAATTAAATTGATAGTTTCTATTTCAGTATTCCATCTCATATATATTAGATTAAGAATTCAGGAATCCAAAGAATACTAGTTTACTTATCACTTTCGTGTACATAATTATTTGACAAATTGTAAAAAAAAAGAGGAAAATAGAAAATAAAATATGAGTTTAATAAAATCATGAAATGAACAAAAACAATTGCACTAGTATCAAGATTTTTTTTAAAAATTAAAATAGTAAAAATAATGCAAATAATAATTCCTTTAACAGGAACATAAAGCAATTAATATATGTCTTATAATATATATAATGCTATATTTAGTAAAGAATTTTGAATAACATTTTTAAAAAATTAACACTGTCTGCATATCTTACTGATAAAAGAACAATAAATATAATTTTTTTTTGTATTAAAATGTAAATATTTTAAAACTGCCGATTTGGAAAATATTTAAAAATGAAAGTTGTCAACAAAATGTATAACCCAAATTTCATTAGTTAAATGATTTCTTTGCAAGTAAAATGTTATATAGAAAGAACGGCTCACTAATTAGTTTTATGATCACAAATGTATTTCTTTTATTATTAATACCTAAACAATGTGTATCATGAAAATAAAAGAATGTAGAAATAAAAAAAGGAAAATTTTGATTTTATACAAAATAATGCTATATATTTAATATATAACAAATAATAATAATATGACATAATAATATGAAACAAAATGGACATATACCATACATAAATCAAAAATGTATTCTACCCATCACAAGTATAGAAAAATAAAAATTCAAGTGTCTTGATTACGAATTTTAAAATAAAATGTGTTTAATATTATATTATATAAAAAGTATTTTAAATAAATAAATAAACACATTACCCTGCTAAATACGAATGGTTTTAAAAAACAGTAAAGTTAAAAATAAAAATTCAGAACAGTTAATTAAACATTTTTTTATACAAAAGCTCATTGCTAAATTCGGAACTGATTTTGGAAGTTTTAAAGAGTTTAAACTACATTATTATAATTTAAACTTTTTACAAATTTTTTATCAAAGATTTAACTATTTTTAATGCTTTATTTTTTAAACAAATTCCGCACACTTTTGCATAATAAAAAAAATCAATGATTGGAGCTTCCATTTTTTTTATAAATATAGGATAATAAGCTATGATTTAAAAAAAAATTAAAGAGAGGAAAGTAAAATAGATCCATGTCTTACATGGAATATAATACGTAATAAATTTATTTTAGATTGCAAGTTTCTTATTCTCCAACTGATCCAACATTCCTTTGCGAATGAGTTCTCATATTTTAGTTAACAATTTAAAAGTTTTTCTCAGTTATGAGTAAACTGTTGACGTATTTAAAATTAAGATTTAGGAACTAAGTGCGTCACAAATCTTTATTTAAGAAAAGTCTTGAAGAAAAGAATGACATAAGAGATAATTAATGTAACTAGAATCAGATGACCGAACCTCCGGAATTATTTGATTTTAAGCAAAATGACAAAGAACAAAATGTACGCTTGACATGGGTGAGAGAAGTTAATAACGAACTTCGGACGGTAAGACAAATACCAAGATAAACGACTAATCGTGTGTAAAGTTCTAAGAACACGAAACAATACGTTTTCCCTATGGTATCTAAATTATACTTAATCTTGAAGGATTCTATTTTTAGCAATGTTAAAGGGGAATCTTGGCTAAAAATGTACCTCGGATTCATGAAATATTCAACCTGGAACCAGTTGATTAGAAATTTCCGAAACGGTCCTGACCGGAGAGGAAATGATAGTATTGCGTGGCAGGCAAAACTCATAATGGAAAGGTAGAAATTAAAACAAAAGAGTTCTTTACTGGAATAAATGGAAAAATTGTAGCGTATTTTGTTTCATTTATAGAATACCACCATTGGGCCATTTGGTTAAAGAAAAGCAGTTATTTATAAGTTTGAACCATTCGCGGTTTTTCCATATTAAAATAGATAGCGTATTTTTAATGTTAACATAGATAATATTAGTAATAGAATTGTTCAAAAGTAAAAGTGTGAAACAGTTAATAATAAATAAATACTTTTTGTTCTGTTATTTCTGAGCAAAATGTTTCTCACCGGAATAAAAGGAAAACTCAGAAAGTATTATTTCAGTTGCAGAATACCATTAGCATAAGAAATAACATTGAACACTGGGCCTTTATTCTTAATTTCCTAGAAATAATTTACTGCTCAAAAAACGAAAGGAGGAATTCTCCTTCAGAAAAATACTAAACAATGAAGTACTTCGATTGCTCATTTATTTCTCAACAGAAAAATACATAAATTACATTATCTCTGTTATTTCTGATAAGTGTTCGAAGAGTGTTTCTAAAGTTACTACAATAAATGGAAAAATTGATGCGTGATTTTTTTTTCACTTATAGAATACCACTATTGGATCATTTGGCAAAAAAAAGCAGTTATTTCGAAGATTGAATGAACCATGAATTTCTCAAAAATAAAAGGGAAAAATAGTTAGAAATTTTTATATCGGATAGTAAATAAATCCCGTTATTTCGGTTATTTCTGAGCAACATTTTTCTCATTGAAATGAAAGTAAAAATTTTTAAAAAAAATTCAGTTACAGAATATTGTTTTTTTTTTTTTGTTTTTTCAGTTATTGAATAACGCTGAACAATGATCTTTTAACACACTGAAACGTAAGGCTTTTATTTTCTTAAAATAATTTATTGCTAAAAAAAATCTCTTGAGAGATCTTGACTTCTATCTAAGTGCTTTGAGCTATTACATTTGTTTATCACAGCTTGTATCCTGTTTCTAATGCAAATTCTGCCCTTGTGTACGCTACGATTGTGATTTATTACTTCTTTATTTGTTTTTCTTATAGAATAAAAAATTGTTATTTGTTACTGGACTTGCTGAACTTTGCATCGTATAAAACATAAACGGATTTCGTATATTTTCCATGTCAGTATTTTTAACTTAATAAGATGTATATTTTTAAGTTTAATATTAATTATTTTTACTTTTAAATCCAATGAGAATTAATAAGCTACCTTAGAAGTTATGCCAATTTTGTCATGATTTAGTGAAATGCCAGCAGAAAATTTAATGAAATTTTGTATTTTTATTTCATATAAATTTTGTAAGCATATTTCCTTTGATTTTTTATATTGACAAGAGACGGTATTTCATTTGGAACAATTAAAAAAACAATTGAAATTTTGTAGACAGATACGGATCTTGATTGCTCTGTTTAATGATTGTCTTTTTATTTATTTATTAAAAGGTTTTAAGAATATGCATAAAAATGTAGATTTGGAAACACATGTAGCATATTAGTAACATTTAGGCAATCTTTATTAAAGTGTTAGGTAACATATTTTAATTAAAATAATTTACATCACGTTTAAATGAAGAAAACTAACTGACTGCATGATTCTATTGGGAATAATAATAATCTATGGAATGTTATTTCAGGAAAAATTGAAAGTAAATTAATTCCATTTTGCCATTTGAAACAAAAAATCATTACTATAATAAACTTCGACTCTTAACACAAAGGGAGTTTAAATTTAACAAGTAATAATCACAACGTTGGATGTTTAATATATTTTGGGAAAGATATCCATAAATTAAAATAATAATCATTTCGATAGGTTATCAGATATTTATATAACGAAAACAAATTGTGCAAATGTTATTACAAAGATGATATTAACTTCTTTTGATTTATATAATAAACATAACATCTGCTATATATATTGAATATATGAAAATATTCTTAAATATTCCAGATTTGAAGAATTTTATAAATGCATTCTGATATTAAATTCTTAGAAGCAATATTTCACATTTTTACTTTCTTTTATACAAAGTATGAAAAATAACCCATTGAAATTATAAAAAGTTTGATATCGAGACTTTGGAAAATATTTCAATTTTTAAACTTTCCATATTTTTCCGTTTATGAAGTATAAAAACAAATAATACCTTTCAACATTTTATAATTGCTATAACACTTTGAAATAATATTATTTAAATTGATTTGTTTCATATTTGCCAAGATGGAATTTTGTAATCGTTTTCCATTATTTTCATTAAAAGCTGGAGGAGAAAAATTTTGTATACCTTATGTGTTCTCGATGATAATATAACAATTTATAATTTCATGAAATTCATTATGGGTAAATTATTAATTTCATGACATTTTGTTTTCATACGTATAACACCATGTGGTGGTGAGCTTCAGAAACACTGTGATTTCATTATTAAAAAAAATAATAAATATATTTTACATAAGAAAAATGCAAATTTAACAGTGTAAGTAAAATATTTTTAAAACTTTCATTTAATTAAATTTATTAATCTATAACCTTTTTGAATTGAATGCAGACTGATGATGTAAAACTAGATTGCAAGATATAATAATATCTAAAATATTTCTGAAAAATAAGTAATTTAAGTTATTCTAAAACTTTATTCATTAAAATTCAACATTTCTAACAAAAAAACAAAATAAAATTTTCTACAGCATAAAAATAACTACAGAATAATGAAAATCTCCATCGTCAAACCATTTTAATAAGATGTCTATAATGTATTAAAATAAAGTCGTAACTATTAACTAAATTTAAAGATTAGGAGAACTCCGAATTTTCATCTATTAAGAAAATTATTACGACTCATTAAATTATGCAACTTCTTCGTAATAAATAATGAATCATTAATAGGAGAAAGTATTCTGTAGGCTGAAGGAGTCAAATTTCTTCTTAGTTAATTCAAACTTAATTTATTCATTAAGAAATGAATTATTTTATGTGTTTTGAAATGATTTTAATACATGTATATATATATGTATATGTAGCTTTTAATCTGCAAAGTAATTTTGTGAAGTGAAACTTAATATTTGATAATAGCTTCAGCAAAATAAAAATTTGTTTACCTGAGCTGTAATTTACAATAAATTCAAGTAATATTTAAGTTCAATTCATTTACAGAGCCTGTATATGATCTGTACTATTATTTTCAATCTATGGTTTTAAACTTTTGCAGTATTCTGAAATAAAATCTTCTTAGATTCTTCTTGTTCTCAGAACGAAATATTTTAAAAGAGATATTCTGTTATGATATTTTCATGTTTATTTTTATTTCATAGTTACTGAAATACTGAATGTATAGTTTGTAATTCAATTTAATGCAAAGTTTTGTCTTCAATATTTATACAATCCTAGTTTTAACAAATTATTTGGCTGTTGAAATTATGTAATAAAAATTATTATCATGAAAGCTCTGTTTTGTTTGTCATTCTTGTTTGTCATTCAGATCTGTTTTGTTTGTCATTCTAAACAATTAAATGGCTTATTATAACGATTCATTGGCATGACAGGAGGTATCTATTTTATTTTGGAAAAATAAATAAAAAAATTAAAATAATAAATTCTTTTCTGTTATTTTTTTTTGTCGTATTTCATTTTTATGCAATAAAATATTAAAGGAAGAATGTTAAGCGAATTTAGCAGCGTTTTTATAATTAAAACAATAAAAACGTTATCTATTCATTAAATATAACAATGCTAATTTAATTTAAATTTTTATTTAAACCAAATATTGTAGAATACCGAAGCTGTGCCGCTTATTTGAAGTAGTAATTTTTTTACAATTTAAAACGTTTTATTTTTTAAATTAAAAAAAGTATTATTGGGTATTATTATTAATAAAAATAAATGAAGGTTTAGTCTAAACAAATAGTGATATAAAAAATTAAAAAAAGTGCTTTTTTATCACGTCACAGTAAATTATCATTAAATGAATATTTATCTCAAACTTTAAATATATGTCATATTTAAATTTGACAAAAATTTTAAACGCATTTCCATATTATTATCATGTGAGAACATGATGTTGTTTTGGTTAGAGGGTTTTGAAGCTCGTAATCGCATAGGTAATGATTATTGAAGCTCTTAATCGCGTACGCAATGAATAAAGAATAAATAGCAATTTTCATCGTCATCTTTTAATCGCATATATATTTTACCTGCTTTTCCTGCTTTTACCAGTATTGCTTTATTATTACGTATGCTTCTATGACAACAGATGCGTTTTCAAAAGGTTGACAAGGTTGACGTAAAACTATGACATCATAGCTGTTATTTCATCTCAAAATCGGTCGAACTCCAATATATATATATATATATATATATATATATATATATATATATATATATATATATATATATATATATATATATATATATATCGCGTTGAGACCGATAGAGAAGTTTCGTGATTGTTTCAAACCGGTTTAAACTGGTAAATGACTGAAATTAATTAAGACAGATAATGACTTAAAAAATAAAAATGTTCTCACATGATAACTTGAAATTTGCGATCGTAGATTTCATTTTCATTTTTTTTTATTCTTCAGGAAAAATTATTTTGATATATATTTTATATTTTATTTTGCTTTTTTAAAAATCACAGATTTACTATTAATTTTCGAAAGTCTTTGATACACAATAATATTTATAATGAATTCTGATTTGAGTGGACCTCTTCTTGCAAATATGAGACATATACAAAGTTTATAACACCGCTTATCTGAGATTTACAAAACGTAATTTAAATATTAAAAAAGAAACCCGAGACACAATTTAAGGGTATAATTTTGCAGATATTTATTTTTTAATGTAGAAATGGATAACTTTGAAACTTAATCATTATAATGAACAATAAGAATGGTTGGTATCAATTAAAATAATAAATGACAAAAAGATATATAAAAAGACATTTTTTAGATTTAATATAAAATCTCAGAAATGCTACAAAAAATTAATTCATTATCAGGCGTGAACTACATTTCCTAACATGTAGTCAATAACAGTGAACAGAAAAACTTATGAAATATCTGTTGACTTTATGCAATAATCATCTACATCCAATTTTCTTCGAAATCCTTTTGAATCGTTTTCTAATTAGTCTCGTTAAAATATTTTTTCACGTGTTCTGTCAAATTGCATCAATTTTCAGACAGTCTCCGTTTACTTTAATAATTATAAAAAAATCAGATAAAATGTCCGACAAAAGATTTCAAACGCAATTTAATACAGATAATAATGCCATTCAAAACTCACAGATTATTCTTTTTGATTTATCCGAATAACTGTCTATTTATAATTTAATTAACAAACAAAAAAAAAAACCCTTTAAAATGAGTAGAAATTGCGTACAGTGAATGGAATTGGTGATTAGCTTTTTAAATCGAACGTTTTGTGCAAAAGTAAATTGTAGCAATTATACATGTCTGAAGAATTTTTATAAAGATTTTTCTAAATCAGTTTCTTACTTTTTTCCAATAATGATTTAATGAATAAACGCATAAGGGGGCGAAATTATACTTAAAGATTAAGCCCTGAATAATGCTTAACAAAAAGAAATTCAACTGGTTATTTTCATTTGTTAAATTTTAAATATATAGAGTTGAGTTAATATTCCTGATTGTTTTTCCTCTTAACATATTTTTGAAAACTTTTATTTTGATTTATTCTCTAAAGGGTTTGTCGTTTACACATTTTGTCCTTACATTACAAACAGGACGTATGTTTTCTGGAACATTTCTTTAATCAACATTTCTCACAAAACAAACATAAAACAAGAAAGACAAAGCTAGGCATTAACGCGCGCACACCTCTATAGAACAGCATCTCATTTCATTATCATAACAATCGCAATACACTATGAGATGCGCGTCAGGCATCGCCATCCATTATCCAAAAGAGAAGATAGAGTAATGCCACTGTTACAATATTTTATAAAGGAATTTTACGAACTTCCTATACTGCTAGATTTTTGAAATCTTGCAATTTTAGGAGGAAAATATAGCATTTTATTATTTTCAGAATTTAATTTCTATCCCACATGCACTAAAATTTTATTAAATTTCGATAGTTTTTTTTATAAATTATTCCAATTTTACATTCATATTTTGAGTTTGATTAATGTAGAAATTCATTATACAGAAAATTTTTAAGGGGAAAACAATTCAATTTGATAAAATATGAATCAGAGCAATTTCACCAAACTTTTATCTAACTTGATTTGTTTCATATATATGAAGACTGAATTTTATACTTGATTTTTCCTTCATTTTCAGATTAGTTATAAAGTCTCGAAATTTCTTACATTTGTGCTCTAATTTGTATTTTATTATTTTTATATTTTCTTAACTTCATCAACTGTTAATCGGTTATGTAAATCAAATTTAGTTTTCATGAAAAATATACTAACATAAATTGACTTCCAGATTCTAAAATACATAATAATGAAATGATAAATAAAATACAAGAAATCAGTAAAATAATTATTTTCTTTCTTTCAATGTATCGATGAAAATATGCTTTAAAAACTATCTATATAATATTTTTATTATTAAAAATATTTTTGGAAATCTTAAAATATTAATTATATAGCTTCCTTTCAAGATATATCTTCAATTAACTTGTGTATTATTTTTGAAATTGCTGATTTAAAATACTACAAAAATATTTTTTTATAAACTATGATTCTTACAAAGTTATCAGTATTTTAATTGAATATACTTGTATATTTACCTGCTTTTATTTAATTATTAACAAAATTTGTAGAAAAGGAACCTTTTTAAAAATATGACTTTTAAATTCACCTGCATTAATTGTATCAGTCTATATAATTAAAAAAATTCTGATAAAATTGATATGTATGACTTTTTAGATTTTCCAATTTTTGAACGAATTTAACTACGAAAAACAAGCGGAAACTTCATAACTATACATACGTAATACCTGAAAATAAAATCTTTAAAAATTCTTAAGTTTGAAATACATAAATAAATTTTAAATCTCTAAAACAAATTTCCATAAGTAAAGACCGAAAAACATCATGCAGTACTAGATAATTTTAAAAATTAATTAAAATCAGTGATGATAAAAGGGAAATATATTTTTTAATGTCTGCGAAACATCATAAAATGCAGTTTTTCTGGACTAAATTATCAATAATGTCTTATGCACCAAATCAGTTTATGCCAGTATACCAATTTAGTATATGACAAACAATGCACAGTTTCAGATTAATCTAATATTTAATGCTAATAGTATAATAACAGTTTTTATATGCTAACGGTTTAAAATTTGTACAGAAATAATTTCAAATAACAATACATTGCAAGCTGTTCTTGGCATGCATGGCAGGGCCATCTGATAGTTAATCTCCTGAGCCCTTAGTTATATCCTACTCTGTCATCCTTATTTCTGGATAGTATAATTTACATCATTTTAATACTGTGTCAACGAGCAAGAAAGGGATTTAAAAGATATTTAGTTTTATATATTTTTAATAGCAGACGATCGCTTATTTTATTTTTATTCGTAGTGTTAAAAAAATATATCTCAGAGGTCAAATATTTTTGTAACAATTAAAGATAGTGATGAAAAGTGATATTAAAATATAACTGGTTTTGATTAATTATAGAATTATAATTAGATTTTTGTATAACCTAGAGAAGTCAGACTTATTCCTTTAAAGTATGGAATCATCCTCTAATTAAAATTTTAACGCATTTAACCACGGTAATTGAATACAAGCGTATTGTGAATCAATAGATATCAAATGTTTGACTCTTTCTTTGGGGTTCTCAGTTCCTGCTATCTCTCTTTCTCCTTTCAAAATCATTAAAACCGCTTATTGATTTCATATTTTTATATTCATTTTGATTCTTTGTGTTTTAATTTGTGCAGTGAAAGGTCCATCAAATGAATTCCTCATATTTCTAAAAATAAATATATAAAGTTTTAAATATTTTTCGCTTGCAATTTATTAAATAGATGTGCAAAACCATTTAGTAAAAATATTATTACGTTTAAAGAAATATAAATGCAATATATTTATATAATTTATTTAATGATATGAAATTACATTTTATTTTATATAATTGAAGTATATGATTTTTCAATAAGTTAAATAGTTTTTATTGAATTGTCTTTGTGGTCATTACTTAAAGCACACTAATTAAGCATGTTATTCGAATATAAATCTCATTTTCACTCTAACGAGTGCCTATTAGATAATATAAGAAGATTATCTAGATCATATTCATATTATTAACCCTCATAAATGATGAAAACAAATGTATAAATATGAGTAAAATCGAGGCAATAATTATTAATATATTAATAGAAGCTAGACTATTTTGAAATTTTCTTTTGAAAGTAAATGAAATGAGAGAATTATTTTTCAAATTTTTATTAATTCAAGTCAACTAAAAATTAAAAAAATCGACAGCTTATCATTTGTCTTAAGATTATATCAATATTAAATTAGATATATCTTTTTAATACCCAAAAAAATTAAATTTAGAAGTACTACCCTCCCCCTCCCGAAAAAAAAAAGATAAAAAATCACAAAATTATTAGTTTTGAAGGAAAAAAAATTGACAGATCTGCAATTATACAATACTTAATTATTATCTTGGATATAAAATCACATCTTCGAATCGATGTGATTTCTGTTTTTACCAAGCAATAATCCATGCTCTGATATTCCTTAGAATGTTTCCAAACAGAGAAGGAAGAATTTTGTATTATCGATTCTATCTTTCACCATTTTCTGAAGTACCTACTTTACATAGTAGATCAACAGATGGTTTTATTTTTATCTGTTTATTACAACTTCCTTCCTTCCCCCCAAAACGAACAGATTATTTTGAAAAAGGGAAGAAAATAATTTTGGAAGATTTTGAATCTACAACGAAACTTATGTTAAAACTCGCCAATCGATTCATAACCACTTCCTCACAACCCTCCCCCTCTGGGGTATTTTTCTAAAATTATGACTGCATGTCATCATCGACTGATAATTCTATATCGAAAAGATAATTCTATGAATAATTGGAACAGAATATCACAACTCGAGTAAATGAGCCTCTTCTCTAAAATGAACAAACTTCCGCTGTTCCAAAAACATCTGGTTTATTTGTTTCACCATTATTTGTTTAGATTTCCTAAGAGATTGTTTTTTTAATAAAAGTTTCCCGCTCGTACTGTGAAATGTTATTGATAAACTCCGGATAATTATTCGTTTGCTAGCAAACGATTATTTTATTTTCGACTTGAAAGTTAAACATCGCTTTTTATGTTTTTTAATGGGGTAAAACTTGGTAAGCAATAAAACTTAAACAAAAGTTTTTGTGAAGTTTTTAAAATTAAATTTAATTTACTAGAAATAATCATAGAATATTCTTAATTTAATAGTATTTTTCAAAGATACGAACTGATAATAAAAAAAAGAATCTCTAATGGAACGAATGCATTTACGAGACAAATCATTTATTCAATAAAGAATTAAAAATCAATTTAGAAACGTTTATCGGAATTAAAAAAAGAAAAAAGGAAATTAAAGTCTTAACATAATTTATCAGCGGAAAATCCACGAAATTTTTATTAAAAAGTACGATAAATGATTTTATTTAAAAAATTTAGATTTTCTTTACTATTTTTTGTTTGTTTCTGATATAATTTTTTGTACCTTAAAATAACTTGAAGGAACAAATTGCTGAAATTCAATTTTTTTAATGTACTCCCGATTCGCGAATCAGCTTTTCAGAAAAATGGAGCTTCTTAAAGCATATTTCGATCTGAATCGGATTACTGGTCCATTAAGATATGAAATTTAAATTTACTATAAAACATATTTTTATTGTAGCGTAGAATATGAGTACATCACAAATATAATTTTTAATCCTTCAAATAATGGTAATTTTTTTGTCTATATTCGTTAGATTTTTTTTCCATGGTCTTCTTGGCCATATAGTTTTTATTTATTTTATTTTTACATTTTGAATAATAATTCATTTTTCTAATTAATCCTCTTTCTGTTATTATTTTCAAGTTTATTGGAACTTTTAATACGTATTTACTTCATAAGAAGTAACAGAGATATAATCCCACCTAAATTAAATAATTTTGCAGACTAATAATTTTTTTAAGAATACGTGAATTGAAGAAAAGTATGTTTTTCATACATATAGAAAGAATAATATATATTAGGACTTTCTACTTTTTATCTCAATCTCTTACAAACTCAATCCTGAGTGAGACTTTACAGAAGTTTTTAATAATTTCAAAATTTATAACTATGAATTTCAGTTTATTTGACGAGTAAAGAAAATTTATATGCTCTAGAAATCATGTTTAAAGCCAACACTAGTAATTAAATGCGGCGAAATATTTATTTAAAAACCAAAAGTTCAAACACAGATTTTTATAATCATAAAAGATGTAAAAAAAAGTGATATTGTAGTAGGAAAGGCCCGCGTTTAAAAATATAAGGAAATACAAATCATATTGATCTTTTTTTCTATGGTATACGAGATGTGAAAATTTCTTTAATTTCTTTTGACAACACAAAATAGTTCTATCAAGAGTTCTTACATTTCACAAGAATAACTAACAAAGAAACAATTAATCATTTTATCAAACTTCATTAATTTAAATGTATTTTTCTTTTTAAAACATAGATTCAATCGAAATAAGTTCAAATAAATAAAAAGGAGAATATTTCAAACATTCGGTTCTATTATATACAGAACTTGCTGTTTTTTTGGAAGAAAAGTATATAATTTTCATAGTTTAAGTCTTTGATTTCTGCCAACCATCGTTTCATTATACTTTTGTACTTTAAATGTAATATATATATATATATATATATATAAAGAAAATTATAATTTCTTTTCCTAACTTCTATGTAAGTAACGAATTTTCTTTCGTTTATTTCTTTAAATAAAATGATACTGGTAAATCAATCTTCACGCATCGAATGCATGAAGTACTCTTTAATTAAGTACTTGTAAAATAATTTCGATACTTCTAAATCAATTGAAATTCAGATAAAAATTTAAACAATTGAGGCCATTATTTATGAAATTAAGTCTCTTTTAATATAACAACTAAAATTTAAACATTAAATATCAATTAAAAAATAAACAACGTATTTCATTTTTATCATTCAATTGCTATTGCTATTTGATGCTAAATTATTTTTGCACTTATTCCACAGTATGAAAATGGAAAAAAAATTATAAAAAATATTCAATATAAATCGTCTGCAACGAAATAATTAACGTCGAACATTTCTATAATATATAAATATCCTATAATAAAATATACCTGTATGATACAGATAAAAAATATCTTGAGCATGGGTTTATTACCTTATTTAAATTACATATTCATAAAGTAAAAAAATATAAGTTAATTAGAATTTATTAAAAAGTAATATAAAATGATGAAGCATTAGTTTGAATAATATTACTCATTGACAATATAACTGAAAGGTTAAACAACTTTTTAATACAAATTAACCTTTTAATTATGTAAACATTCTTAATATTAAGCTTGAAATAATGACTGAATTTGCTAAAATATACATTTGACTTCAACAGAAGCTATTTCAAAATCAATTTGCGAATCAATTCACAAGAATGGATATTATTTATCATTCTGTAGAATTTGCTCTTCGTTTATCGAATATGTTATTTACTTGTTGTTAATAATAGAGAAAAGCATTAAAATAGAAAACTAAATTTTTAACTTTGAAAATCAAACAGATCATGATATATATCAGGTAAATCAAATAATTTTTTAAAAGAACATTTTATAAAAAAAACCATAAAATATATAAATTTTAATTGTATTTTGAGTGGGGATATGATTGCCCAGGAATTGCTTTATGTAAATTAATTCGTTAAAAAAATTAAATAAAAAGGAAATTTTTAAAATCAATTTAAGTAGAATTTTGTTAATTATAAAACATAAAATTAAATTCGAAAATTTTAAGAATAAATCAAATGGATTAAATTAATTAATTATTTAATTGCATCCACTTCGATGCTTCGAAATGTATGATTAGAATACGGTTTTATGACATATTAATGTATTAATAATTTCCATTTTCCACAAATGTTATCAAAATCTGGTAATATGTAGTTCTTTTCCAACATTTAAAAAATTTATATTAAATAAGAATAATTGTTAAAATAAATAAATTGTTTAAATAGGAATTGTTAAATTTATTAAATAGGAAATTATATTTTATTTAAATGTATTGATTTATTGAAATAAAGACCGAATGAAAAATTTAAACGCATTTTAGCTACTCTTTGTAATTTAATTTTAATAGCATGTAAGTTTTCTGATTGAATATACGAAAAATATATTAATACGAATAATCAGCAACATTAGTAACATGATATTTTCTTTAAAGCAAAAATATAAAAACATTTTTTGATAATTACAGTTATTATGGTTTTCTTTTCCTCTAAAAAAGAATAAACATTATAAGTAAATTTTTATTGCTATTAATAGTATTTTTAAGTTAACTAACGAATTTTCATAATTTTGTTTTTATTTTGAATAGCTATCATTATAGTTATTTTTTATAGAATTTCGGATTTTAATCTGTTCTGATTTCTTAATAATTCCATAAATAAAATAATTTATGTGTAAATAAAAACTATACATGCAGAGTTTTGCATTATTATTTGCATTTCTAGAACCATTTAAGATGATTAAAATTGTTCTCATAACGTAATTTAAGAAAATATTAAAATAAACAATATTTTTTTTTCATTTTTCATAGCTTTTATTTCGTTAAATAAGTTTAGTTTTAAGTAAAATGAACAAAATTATTAAGATTTGTAGTTATAGAAAGTCGATCATTTCATTAATTTACTATTTATTACAGGTAAAAATCAAATCAAATAAAATATATACTTAAAAATGAGTTATATACTTACTTCACTAAAATCTTTAAAAGTTCTTTAAAGCACCAGTGAACGAATTTTCGAAATGCTGTAGAATATACAGAATCGCGCTAATGCTAAACGTTACAGTTATTAAATACTTTGCAAAGCATAACACCTTCGGAGCTTCGACGAAAAATTCGAAGTTGTCTAAGGGACTTTCGATCGTCTCATGCTTTCCGCGGCTGAAGAGTGCACAGTGCCTTTCCTCCCATTGGTCGGAGACCCACTCCCACGCCTGTGACGTTGTTTCAAACGAAGTCAATGTGGTCAACGCAGTTAGAAGACTGGGAACTCTTTTATTACGCGATTTTCTTTTGTTTTCTTTGGATTAAATAAAAAGCGGAGGTGTGCCGCGGCTCCAGAACTAAGTTCCGCACACTTCGTCATTATCTCTGTTTCATTTTATCAAATTATTTTGCTTTTAGAAAATGAGAGTGTGTGGGGGAAAGTGCTTATGTAAAATCTCACAAATGCATATTTGGAAAAAGACTTAAAAGCAAATCTCGGATTTTTAAAATGTGAATGAATGTTCTTCGTGAAATACAACTTTTAATGGGATTATCTAGTATTAAAATCTTATCTGAAATAAAAATACAGAAGCATTAATTATCAGGTGCTTTTGTCAAAATGGAGTCCATTTGTAAAATCTAAATGAGCACCGAATCTTTCATTTGGTTTGGGGGTGGTATTTGTTATCTATTGTTAGAATCATAAAAGAAGTTTTTATTTTTTTTTCTAAGATTGCTTAATTAAAAATTAGAAATAAAAAAAACAATTCTAAAATTTTTTTTTCTCACAGTTAATACTATTTTTTTTAATTATGACACAATTTTTATTTTAAAAAGAAGATTGTTTTATACTTGATTAAAATATAGAATAATAATGATTATATATGCTAATATAAGTAATAGTAATTTGTAAAATTACTTCTGTGCATTCTAGCTTAAAGGTAAGAAAGATAATTTTACAGATATTTTTACGGTTGCTGAGTGGATGCCAAGTTAATGGCTCCCTGATCTTGGTGATCATTTGGCGACAAAAATGAAGTTTCTCGAATATTTGAGAATTTTGTCAATACTTCCATTAGGACTCGGATATCGGTATTTTTTCCAGAAATTTCGAAGCCTTGTAACTGGAGCTATAAAAGTAGAGGCACACATATGATATTCATGAGTTGAAACAAGATAGGAAGTCGACTATTAAATTCTGTATATGGAATGCTGATCTCAAGCACTTTCTCTGAGTGTTTTCTGCTGTTGCAATTTTTTATTACCAATTTGCCCTCGTGTGCTTTTTATCTCTACAAATTCTGTTTTTAAGCACGCTTCATCTGTCTTTTGCTACCTGTATTTCACTTTTATGTTTAGAATAAAGCCTCTTTATCTGTTACCGAGTCTGTTGGATTTTTTCAACTAGCATTCGCAGACAGAATTTTTTTCTCTAATAATATTTTTTGAGATTCTATTTTTCATTTATTTCTTGAAATACTAAACTTCTAAAGTTTCTTTATATTTGCTAAATACTTGCTATTAAAAAGTACTTGTTTTATGTCTTCAGAATCTCATTATCACTTTGCAAATCACCTAATTAAATTTTGACATATACCCGCAATGCCCTTTGGTAGAGAATTTCGAAGAAAAAAAAATGATTCCGTGGTTTTATTATTTATATTCATGAGCATTTATTCAATTGTTATTCATATTAAAAAATGAATAAAGTAAAAATTATATTATTTAGCTCACTTATAATAATGCATTTTTAAGATTATTTTGATTAATTTTTTTATTTATTATTTTTATCATGAAATGAATATCTTAAATACAGATTAGTTTCATTAAAAATAAACTCAAGGTTTAAGGCTTTATCTGATACAGTTTCAAATGGAAATTGTAAAAAATATTACTGGAAATTATTTTTGAAAAATTTAACTTGATTTTAAATTTCAATTGAAAAGAAAATTATTGAAAATTTATGGTACATATTTTTAAAATGAAGTTTAAATTAATTCATTCATCACAAAATTTCCCAAGAGATCTTCACAGCATTATTGGCATAACGGAATTTTCTACATTTATTTAAATCCGAAATTTTTTATACTGATAATCATTTGTCTTTTTTTAAAGATTACATTTCTTTCTAAAGTAAATGAAATTATAAAGGCATTGGATTTCAACAGGTAAATACTCCTGCATTCTTGTCAAGAAGATATTAGAAGATAACTTTGATTTTTTCATAAAATTAAATATAGAATTTTTTGGATGAAAATAGATAAAGGCTTTTTATTTCTCTAATATTTTGCAATTGAAAAATAAATATTAAACATTTAAATTAGCTTTATCGAGAAGATATTAATTAATCTTCAAGTTTATACTTTCCTAAGTCTGAAAAATAAGTTTTTGAAATTATGTATATCTGTCCGTTCGTAAATATTATAACTAAACAAGTGGGAGTGTTCTTCTCTCTACTTTTGAGTATGTATATTTAGAGTATATAGTACCGTCTTTTTTGTATATCGTTAAAGGTAGGGAAAAGGGGCAGTAAATCATCAAAGGTAATGATAAAGTCCGCAAGCAGAAATTCGGCTTCTTCTATCTTACTTGTGTTTCCACAGAATATGTCGTGGTTTGTATTCCGGATTGTAATGTAAAATAGAGTATGAATTTTGGAAATCTTTTCATAACGTTATTGCAAATTTTAATACTAAGCAACAATTTTTGCTGTAAAATCTAAAACCGGAGGCTAAATGCCATGTATCTAATTTGTTTTGATCTTTGAATTATTTTGTTTATATACATGTGAGATTTTGGTTAATAGACATTCACTTCCATTGTCGCATTCATTCCAAAATTCAATGCAACATTCATTTCTCATGAGAAATCTGTTTCAAATTCCATCTTTCAACTGTTTGCATGCTCGAAATTTTGAATTTACGAACACTCAGGCAGACAGACAGACTTTAGATAGATTGTGCGCAAAATTTTACTGAAATCTACAAATTTTTACTAGTATCAAATTTGATTCATTTATCAAAATGTTTTTAGAATTATTAAGTTCAAAGACAAACAGAAATAATTATAAAAAACTGAAATTTGCGATAGCATATAAGAATATAATTTTTTTTTCTTTCATCATATTCACACATGACTCACATTTCGCAATCACCATGCAAGAAAAGCGATAGTTTTTGATCATCTGAAAATCAATAGATTTCCCAAATTTTTTCACTAGGCCAGAATTTTTTTCATGAAAAACCAATTTAAACAGTTTTGAAATAATCACGTGACTATCAGATTACAAATGCAATATTTAGAAAAACGATGGTTTTTCCCATCTGAAAATCGTTTGAGCTTCAAAGCTTTTTCTCGACTATGGACCGGACTCTATGCCTAGAAAATGAATTAAATGAATTAAAATGTGTAATTTTGTTTTAAAATTGCTTAAATTTACTCAATTTTAATATATAAAACATAATATATTTATTAATATATATTATTTAATATATAAGAAATAAAATATTATTATTAAGAATATAAATATTATTATAAGAAATATAATATATATTATTTAATATATAAGAAAATAAAATGCCAGTCAGTAGTATTTGTATAAGACACATACTAAAAATTGTGTTGTTTATACTCAAACTTTCTATCTAGTTTCAATCTTCATTTTCATCGTTTTCGTTATTGCTGTCAAACGATGTTCTGTTTAATATTTTAAATTTTTCTTACGCAAACAAATTAAATTCTGATATAAATGTATTTACATAATAAATTAATTATAATATAAAAATAAAATAAGAAAATTCGAATAAATAAACTTTTGAAGATTTATATTGATACGTGTTTTCTATCATAGCATATTTTAATCGAAACATTTACGTTTAAAATGTTTGTAATAAAAATAAATCTTAGTTTAAATATTTTTTTAATTGAATAACACAATAAAACTTGACAATTTTATTTAAAAGTGCTTTGTTAATAATGATTTTAATATTTAAAAGTGAATTAATTTCTAATTAACACTACAATTTTCTTTTTAGTAAAAGCATGTTCATTTTAATTAATTCATTCATTTTTACAATCAAGTGATTGTATGCATTTAGTAATTTAATCGTTTTCTAAATAATTACATCTTAAAGCTTAAATTATAATAAATAAAACTTGAAATTTTTCCCGAAATTGTAGATAATTTTATTTTAAAATGGTAAGTCTTACTTTCGAAGTCAGTGAAATATATATTTTGAAGAAATATTAATAATATCTAAAGTTTTAACACTGAATATATAATTTAATTACACAAACGGTTTTCTTTTAGAAGCTAATGTTTCAAATTATTCAAATAAAAGAAATCATAAAAACGTCCATCATCATACAATAATATTATTAATATTAAAACAAATATATTAAAAAATTAAAGAATTTTTGAATAATATTCAAATTTGTTTTATTATGTAAATAAAACGAATTTGGAGACTAGATTTTATTTTAAGGATGTTTTCAATCTTGCCTTGCTAAATTTAATTTGGAAATAATAAGCTGTAAAATTATATCTTGCTTTGTTATACGAAAAGCCTGTTTACCAGAAATAGAAAACGATATTAGTTCATAATAAATCTATACTTATAATAAAGTTCAATGTGTTTGTGTGTGTGTGTTGGTGCTCTACAGGCTAGACCGTTCGTCCAACAGCTACGAAATTTGGCACGTGTATACCTTGGAAGCCGGGAATGTGCACCTCGGGGTTATTTTTTCGAATTTTTAATTAAAATTTTATTTATTTAAAAAATAAGCGAAATTTTGGAGTATTTCTGCTATAACTTCCGAAATTATTACCGCACAAAAAAGATTTTTACATCAAGTTAAAGATCAAAAATTTATCTTTTAAATGATACCAATGTTTTAACCTTCAAATTAAATTTCTATTTTTTATTAATTTTTAAATAAATATTTTAATTATATTTTTCAACAATTTTTTTCTTACAAAATAAAAATAAAATTTAAGCTGCACGAGCACGTTTCGCATTCATGGGAGAAAAATTAGCTTTTATCAAAGTGTTGCCATCACATTGATTAAAGCTCCAATTAAAAATGAATTAAATCTTTTTGGAAATGAAATCTGCAAAAATATAATTTTCGGCACGTGTCTGTAGGAAATGAAACAAATATGAAATATTATTTTTTCAAAAAAATAAATTCAAGAAAAATTATTTTATGATCTTTTACACTCTCTATATTATTAATCCAATAAATCAGTTTTATTTTAAGGCAAATTTTGTTTTATATGAACAGGATATCCATTCAAATCAGGGCCACACAGCTAATTTGTAAACTTTTAGTAATAGACACAGATCTTCTAAAATGGTCTAAATGGAAAATGATTATATTTTATGTAACTTGATCCAATAAATGCTCTAATAAATAACGAATTTTTGATTTTACATAAAGCTTCTGCTGTGGAAATCCCGTTTAACAAAATGTTCTTGAAACACTAATATTTTAAATAAAAAGAGTTAATTTCCAATCAACTAAATCAATCACTTAAACTGATTGATTTATGAAAATTTGAATACCACTATTTAATAAAAAAGGATAATTTTAGATTTTTCATCGATCGTTTCAAAGAAAATACGCCAAACAGCGCGCAGGTTTCTCAAGATTAATTGGCCTAAGATTATGAAAATGTTGAGTTTTTCTAAATTTTTAGCATTTAAAACTTCATAAATCAGTCTTAGTTGATCGTGGAAAATAGAAACATTCATTCATTTATTTAAAATTTGGTGTGTCCAGAATATTTCTCAGAAAATGATACCTTACTGCATTAAATTTAGACTTCATAATTTTTGAAATATATTTATAGGCTGGAACAAAATATTATTATTGATTTCATTTCAATCCTTTTGAAAGCAAAACTAAAAACTGAATTTTATGCTGAATCTGAGAAATTTTTGTTGAATTATTCTTTGAGATATTACATAAATTATGAAAAATATTTTGTAGTTCACATAAGACTTAAATACCGAGCGATTCTGTTTGCATTACTCATATTCAATAATAATAATAATTAATAAATAAATAACAATAAAAATGATGAATAAAATAAAACGCTTGGTTTCATTAAAAAATATCTTTATATTAATTGCAATCTCAGCATTTCCACTTTAAATTAAAGTTGAAGTTTTACCAGAAATGACAACAAATTAGGAAAATATATATTGTAAATTGAACGAAACGATATAAACAACAGTATAAGTTTGGTCTGACTATCAAAATTTGAAAATTAAAAGTGTTTTTTTTTTAGAAGCTATTAAGAGACAAGTTACTTAAAATATTTAATTGAAAAATAGTGCGAGCGGTAATACTGGTGAACCGGCTGGTCACCAAAGGCGGCTAGTATACTATAAATCATAAATAAAATAAGATGCCATAAATGATTTATTTTAAATTACAGAAAAGAAGAATTTAAACTCATGTATGGCAACTTTCTTGCTTTTTTCTCCCTATAGCATTGTCTTTGAAACATTTCATTTTGATGTCATAATCCATTAAAATCCTCTTCCACAGAAGAGGTCTCCCCCAAATTTTCTCGCATACTTTCTGTTAAAGGTATCATCCACGTTTCCTTTACATATAAAAATATGTAACTTGAGCAAGACAAGAAAAACGGCACTTGTTACTTTCTCATACAAGTAGTATAGAGAAAATTTAGCAATCATAAAAAGATTCGAGCTCGAGATTTGACGTATCTCCCCTTTTCTCCCTCCCTGTGTTCGAAAAAAACATTTTTAGAAAATGCCCGCCCGTCTGTGACAAAGATTACTCAAAAGCACTTTGGACTAAACAGATGAAATTTTATGTACGGTCTTTATACCAAATGGTTAGATTTCTATCACATTTTGAACAAAATCGGTTTACAGGAAATCGGTCTCCGGCTGTTGGAATATATTTAAACAAAACTATAAAACGGAGGTAGCTAGAAGGACACAGGTATTAATTATACTTTTCTGGTGTAGACTCCTATAACATTTCAGCCAAATATAATCAGGAGTTGACCATCTTTCGATCTAAACTTTCCGAAACATAAAAACAGGGTAGTTACAAAATGTATTGAGTTAAATATATTAAATTTAGTTTCGGATTTTGTGACTGCAATAGAAGTGTAGTCTTAAACAAATTTTTGCTTCAGTCGATTGGAAGAAACGAATCTAAAATATGGGTTCGATTTTCGGCTGTTATTAATCGTATTCCAGAGATTAATCACTAAATAAATCTGTTGTGTTGTGACTTATGGCACTTTACAAGCCCGCTGAGAGTTATCTGTTAGAAATTTAAGCTGAGTGAGCGCCTCTTGTTTTTTCAGTAGCGTCTACTAGTGCCAAGAGTATAACTTAGTTGTGTTGTGAATTATGGCACTTTACAAGCCCGCTGACAGTTATCTGTCAGAAATTTAAGCCGAGTGAGCGCCACTTGTTTTTTCAGTAGCGCCTACTAGGAACAAGAGTACGACATAGTTGTGTTGTGACTTATGACACTTTACAAGCCTGCTGACAGTTATCTGTCAGAAATTTAAGCCGAGTGAGCTCCTCTTGTTTTTTCAGTAGCGCCTACTAGTGCCAAGAGTATAACTTAACTGTGTTGTGAATTATGGCACTTTACAAGCCCGCTGACAGTTATCTGTCAGAAATTTAAGCCGAGTGAGCGCCACTTGTTTTTTCAGTAGCGCCTACTAGTGCCAAGAGTATAACTTAACTGTGTTGTGAATTAAGGCACTTTACAAGCCCGCTGACAGTTATCTGTCAGAAATTTAAGCCGAGTGAGCGCCTCTTGTTTTTTTAGTAGCGCCTACTAGTGCCAAGAGTATAACTTAACTGTGTTGTGAATTAAGGCACTTTACAAGCCCGCTGACAGTTATCTGTCAGAAATTTAAGCCGAGTGAGCGCCACTTGTTTTTTCAGTAGCGCCTACTAGGGCCAAGAGTACGACTTGGCTACTTCATGCGTCACTTCGCTTGCACAATCCCTTTTTACAAGGCAGCACATTTACACAACTCACGAATAAGACACAGAAAAAGAACAACCATGCTCAAACCGGGACTTGAACCCAAAACGCCCAGATCACGGTTAGGGCGCGCTACCCCTATGCCAGGATGCCGGCTCAGAGTAACTCTTCAAGGATGATACGATAGATTCTGTAAAAATCCTAAATTCGCACCAAAAGTTAATGTTTCGAAACAATTGGATGCCAGTGCCATGCAAGGCATTCTCTCGTATAACCTTTATTAGAGTATATGCAGAAACGTTTAGGATAGACCACCCCTGCTTGTGTATTAATTGCACGGCACTAAAAAAATATTTATGAAATATCAAATTGTGGTATGAAACCAGAATGTGATCAGTAAAACTCTTTTTTATCGATTAATCACTGACACGGTATTTAATTACAAGCGTCAGAAAATCCAATGTGTATTCCGAACAATTGTTTTTCTGGTTGATCGGCACGAAAATGGGACACAAAACTACAACTCTAGTGTCTAGTCCCACATACTAAAAGTATACCTTATTTTATCATTTGCTTAAATTCGCGTGTTCTTGAATGATTCTCTTTACATGTATGCAAAAATATAGACAGACGGACGGTCAAATTTGCTATGGATATGCATTGAAGGTGGTAAGCAAGAGCAACAAATTTTATCTATATATTTCTTTGATTATCGTTTTCATTTCTTCTAGGAATAGTTGGACAGATAATGTTCCCTCCAGTGGATTTGGTTCGGAATTTGACAGAAGTTTTCGAATAGGATTTTCACTTCACATACCAAATTTCACCTGTCTAGTTCCAAAAATATTTGAGTTATCATGTTCACAGATATGCAAGTGCACTTCTAAAAAATTATTTCTCGAAAAATGGGGAAATCTGAAACATGGAGATTCGTCACGAACTCGTATTCAAAATTTTTCTCGCTTGCAATACAGTACACTCCCGATTATCCGCGGAATTGGGTGGCGCGGTCTCCGCGGATAACAAAAATCGTGGATAATCCGAAAAAAGCTAAAAACGGGTGTAGTAAAAGAGAAAACAGTCATTACAATTTTGAAAAATCGTTTTATGTACAATAAAATGTAAAATAAACAGCAGGAAAAGTTTAACTAACGCTTAATATTTTAGTATATCACTCAAAACTAACCTAAAATGCATTTTGTTAATGAAAACAGAAAAGTGCTTTGTACTTACGAGAGGCGTCAAGGATACACAGAAAAATGAATACATATGTACTGTTTTAATACTGTAATGTATTATGTAATTACAAAAGCATAACTGTAAAACTACACCTTTTTGAAGAAATCAGTTATTTGTGTTTGCTTCTTGCTTTGGAAGCATTTTCCCTTTGCTTGGAAGCAAAAAAAAAATATAAATAAATAAATAAAAAAAGAAACTTAGTGCGGCAGGCGAGGATAATCCGCTCCGCGGATAACCCGCCCGCGGATAATCGGGAGTCTACTGTACTTCCTCTTTGTATACTTTGTTTACGAGGAAGCAAAATAAGTGTGTTGCCTTTGATCCACCGAATAAAAAAAATATTAGCTCAAAATTTTTTAAAATTTTTTTAAGGTAGGTGATTATGATAAAAAGTCGATTTTTGGTGAAAGTAAATATAATTTTTAAAAAAATTTAATATTCTTACCGTTTAAACAGTTTTCCTTCTGAAAACGTTTGAAATTTTTTTAAGTCCATTTTTTTGTGGAAATGATGCTGACTTTTATATTTGCTTTCATATATATTTTAATGTTATGTTACATCTTTAAAAGCTATTTTCTCAAATTCTTATCTTTGTTACAATTTTCATGCAAAAAAAAAAACCCCTCATAAATTAAAATCTAATGCATATTTTTTGTTCAAATTTAGTAAAATAATTTCTCAATATGTTTCGCAGTTCTTGCATTTGAGTATAAAAAAATTTATTTCTTTAAAAATAATCTATAGTTGTTTTAATCTTCACATTGTCAAGAAAATTTCTTGTTATTTCAATCGAAACTTAATATTTAAAGAGTGGATAAAAATTTAGCTTAATGTTTAGTTTCGGAAGTAGATAATATATTTCTCAAATTCTTTGCAAAAGATTTTAACAAGTTATTTGAAATTCTCTAACTATAAAGTTTGTTTTTGCTTTATATGTTTTTTTAGCAAAAAAAAAAAAAACTTTTTTTTTTAATATTTAAAGAACATATGTTCTTTTTCAAACTTTTGTAATTCAACCTGTTTTGGTTTCCTACACATATTTTTTCAATCGCTCTTAAGGTGTATGTACACACTTGACACTTCGAAAATCGTTCAAAATATCGAATAGTTTTTTTTAATGCTTCAAAATGTTCTCTGATTCTTTAGCTTTCAAACGATACCAAGATGTTGTCAATATTCGCAATATTTCTCGAGTTATAATTAATTTTCATGAGGTACTTTCACTAAAAACTCTAGTTTCGGTGTTTTTTTAAACTCATTTTATGAAGACTGATATTTTTCCACTATGTTGCTTCATTCAAATAATCATAACTCAACAAGAAATTAACAAAATACAATTATTTATATATCAAAATAATTTGTATGAAACAGTGGATGTTTTGTGCCTCAATCAAAGTTATATTTATGGAAATAAATTTTTAATAGCTGTTTAAAGGTAAAAATTATAGAAAAAATCTCGCTTTTTCTATTCATCGTTGATGAAAAAATTGTAAAAAAAAACTATATATTTTTATAACTTGATGGAGGCAGACAACATAAAGACTAATATTAGGCATAATTTCCAGCTAAAATTGTGTGTCTGTACAAATTAGAATGTAAGATATCATGTTTCAAAAAATATGCTAATTAACTCATTAAATATTATTAAACTAATTAATAATATGGTTTTTTTGTAAATGAAATGAGTTTAACTATACATTAATGACCTACTGTAAAAAACTGGATTTTTAAAGTTAAAATTTTTAAAAAAATCCTCTAGTGTGTACGTACACCTTAAACAAAAATAAAAAAATAACTATTATAATATTTTAGAGTTTGTTTAATTTAGAGTTTGAATTATTTAGTATTAACCCTTCTAACCAAATTTTATTTGTATATTCAAAATGTCTTACAGCTATCGTGTTTCCAGACAAATAGACGGACAAATATAATTCCAGACATATGTTTTTCGGACATTGTTAGGACCGAAACGCAAATATACTTTAAATTCTCGAAGTTGAATTTTCTGGCGATTACAAGATATGCATTCTTAGTATACATGATATACAAGAAAGTAAAAATGCTTTAACTGATTTGACTATTCTGACATCAAAACTTGCCAAAGCATGGAAACTTTAATATCGCTAGTTTGAAAACTTTCAACGATTGCTGCAAGGAGCATCTTCCAATCTTCGATTCCGTTTCCTCGAGCCGTTGGTTGTTCTGAAATAATGGAATTCAAAGATTCATAGCTCGGTTGGTTTTGATTGCCAAAGAGTTGAATTTTCCTAGTTTAAAATTGGCATACCAAATATTAGCAATTGGATTTGAAGACTTTTTCAGCAACGTATTTATTATCGTAAAATTATTGAATACTACTATTAAACTAGGTATTCTATAGAATAATGATTACTTAATAGTTAAAGTATGAAATACGGCACTCGAAAGTTCTTTGAACCGATTCTAGCTGATTTTAGTCAGTTTTGAACCGCTTATAATTATTTGAAGTGAATTTTGACACAACGCTTCGATCTGTTTCAACAGCTTAGAATTGCGGCATTTGGACAAGGATTTAAAACTTTCTCGTATAAAAAAAATGTGTAATAATAAAAAGTGTGCTCGTTTCAAAAATAATATGCAATGCAATTCAAACTGTTATTACAGCAATCCTTTGCTCTAATAAGAAATGAAAAGTAAAATAAATGTATTTCATAAAATTTAAATTAATATTATCTTACATTTTTGTTTGAAAAATTTTACACAATGTTTTTATGAAGCAACAGTTTTTCGTCCCAGCATGTGTTTTTTTGTAATATTTAAAAATAACTATTTCTGCAACATGCTCTTTTTTCCCTTTCTGTTTAACCAATATTAGCAATATGAGCAAAAATAAATTCTATCTTCTGCTTTTCCTTCTTATTTATCAATAAATCATCCGCAGTAGCTATAAAATGTATTTTTCGGGAGATTTTAGCCATTTATGATCAATTAATTTATAAAACAGCTTTGAAATTGTTTATTTTTCACTTTAAAGGTCTATCATTCGTTATTTCATAGAATAACTAAATAAAGCATGAAAATTTTCATCTATTATCATGTGAGAACATGATGTTGTTTTCGTTAGGGGATTTTGAAGCTCGAAATAGCGTAGGCAATGAATAAAGCATTAATGGAAACTTTCATCATCATATTTTAATCGCATATATTTTTTTACCTGCTTTTACCAGCATTGCATTATTATTACGTGTGCTTCTTTCACAGCAGATGCGTTTTTAAAAGGTTGACCTGCTTTTACCAGCATTGCTTTATTATTATGTATGCTTCTTTCACAGCAGATGCGTTTTTAAAAGGTTGACCTGCTTTTACCAGCATTGCTTTATTATTATGTATGCTTCTTTGACAGCAGATGCGTTTTTAAAAGGTTGACATAGAACTATGACACCATAGTTGATATTTAAGCTCAAAATCGGTCGAGCTCCAAAACTTTGTTTGCCAGCTAGAAAAATTAAAAATGAAAGTTTAAAAATTTATATATAGAGACCGATAGAGATATTTCGTGATTGTTTCAAACCGGTTTAAACTGGTTAATGATTTAAATTAATTCAAACAAATAATGACTTAAAAATAATAATGTTCTCGCATGACAACTTAAAATTTGAGATCGATTTCATTTTCATTTTTTTTAAACTTTTATTTTCAATCTTTTTAGCTGGCAAACCAAGTTTTAGAGCTCGACCGATTTTGAGCTTAAATATCAACTATGGTGTCATAGTTCTACGTCTACCTCTTAAAACCGCATTTGCTGTCAAAGATGCATACGCATAATACAATACTGATAAAAGCAGGTAAAAAGAAGATGATGAAAATTGCCATTTATGCTTTATTCATTGCCTACGCGAGTTCGAGTTTCAATGTTTGCCTACGCGATTTCGAGCCTTAAAACCCCCTAACTAAAACAACATCATATACTCACATGATAATATTTCTATTTCCTTTCCTGCTTCATCAAAATTGTTCATAATTAGTATTTTATTTTTTATGAATGTTGTGCGCCACCATAACTTAGATCTTTATTATCCTTTCTTAAATAACTTTGTGGCTATGCAGTTTAGTTTGAAAAGTCTTTTAGATAAAATTTTAGAATTTCGGATGATTTTACTTAAAATTTTTAATAAGAAATTAGAGGAAATGCAGAATACGCCTACATGCTCTTTTATGGAATATTTATTTTTGACAGGAAAGTATATGCCATAAAAGAGGATGGATATTTTTCTGCCGTTGCAAAATCAGTATTCTTACAGGGTAACGTATTTTCCTTCTTTCTTTCTCGTGGGTGTGTTGAAACATGGCAACAACAATATTAGATTAAACGAAATTTATGACGTCATTTCTACTTTTTTAGATGCGATCAAATCGTTTCTAATTTTCTAGATTTACTTCCAATTCATTTTCTTTATTCATCTGATGTGAAAAATATATCAAATTATGTATTATTTCATATCATCATCAATTATTATCACCATCATATTATATGACAAAATTAATTAATATGATGTGAAATAAATATATTATATCTAATATATAAAAATATATCAAATATCAAACTGAAAATTATATCTATTTTTAAACCTTATCAATGATAAGATTTAGAATTACAAATTATTATTGGTGCGTTTTAAATGCATATTGATAAAAATTTATTGGCATTTTTCAGTGGAATGAATTAATTTAAAAATAACATTTACAAAGTAAGCTATATATCTTTATTCTGAAAATAATAATCGTATATCTAGAAACACGATTAAAGTATTATATTTATTTTGAAATAACAAAGTTTTATACTTGATATTTTTTTTAATTTTAAAACAGTTGTGAAATTTATTTTTCTTTAGAAAATAACACTTTAAACTAAATAAAAACGAAAATAAATAAATAAATAAAAATGTTATATTAAAAGCTTGGCATAACTTTTTTAATGAAATTCTGGAAGTCAAGCCAAAAAGCGTGCCTCCTTGAAATGAATAATCCATTTATATTGGAGTTTTCATGTCATTTATATTCTAAACCTATTTTATATAACTGCTTACTGTGGATGTATATTTCTTTAATTTGCTATGCATTTTCATATTATTTGACGCATGTAGACAAAATTTAGCGCTGTGATGGAGTAGCACCAGAAGAAGCTTGAACAATAAGTATCAGTTAGGGCAAGTTTAGAAATCGTTTTTATTTATTAAATATCAATTAGCAATTTTCATATTATTACAGAAAATCCCATTTCGATAGGTGTATGATGGATAATCCAAAAGTCTCACGGAAAGGATAATAACGCTTTAATCTACTTGAGAATACGAAGCAAAAGTAACAATTAATAAAAGGCAAAAAAGTTTCTTTCGATTCAGCTTATACTTACTAGTGTATGCGCCTTCACTTTTATAGTTACCATAATAAGATACTGCACGTTTTAGAACAAATAGCAGAACTCGACTATTTATAGAGATATTGCCAAGATTCTTAAATTATTCATTTTTAACATCAAAATCCTAAGGAAGTCAAGAAACATTCGCCAAATTTGTTGCCAAGGACGTGTGTCATTTATCCAGATGGAATTTAGTATCCGTCAGAGTTATAGTAAAACTCTATTCCTAATAACGAGATAGGTTATGCATGGAAAAAATTTTGCTAATTTTTAACGTTTTTAAAAATTATTTATATGTAATTCTCAAAAGCAATTTTAATATTTTGCATCATTGTGAAATGCCGAATATTCCGTTATAGCAAATTTTTCTGAATTTTTAATGATTTTTTAACATTTGCCGGAGCAACATTCTTCTACAAATATTAAAAAAAATATATAATAAATTAAAATTTTATTTTACATAATCATTTATGTCCCGTGAGACGAATTTCATTTCATAATTGTGACACAAGACGATAGATCATGTCTCATTATTTTAATTTATTAATTTCAATAGGGATTTCTTTTTCTTTTTTTTGAGAATTCATCTTATAATGCTTAAAACTGTAATGAATGTTACTATGCAGATTTTGAAGTTTACGTTTTAAATATGATTATGTAGCTCAATCATCACTCTTCATTGATCATCTCTTCTTGGTCCTCGCATAAGGAAGTGTATAAGAAAGAAACAATGCTTTAAAAAACAGTGTATTTCCTTATATAAATCTTCAGCTTCGAAAGGAATTCAAGCTCAGACATTTGAAATGGAAGAATAAAAATCGTTTTTCAGTCGTGATACAAACAAATCAAGAAAGTTTTAAGTGCTATATATTTCTCTTTCAACATGTATCTGAGTTTCTCTTTTAACATGTAGTTCGAATGTGAAATATTGCTTCCCTGCTCATTTAGCTTAATGGTTAGGAGGAATGTTTTACAAATATTTTAGTGAACCCTGAATGGATGTCAGGTCAGTGGACGCTGGTTTAGACAACAAATATGAAGACAAAAGGAATGAAATTTCGGAAATTTTGTCAATACCTTTATTAAGATCAAAGATACGATATTCTTCTAGAAGCGTCTGGCATTTTCAGGAGTAGCCATTGAAATATTTATAAAACTTTCTTCTTTACCATGAAACCAACTACAGAGAGAAGCAATATTACAAATTTTTAACAATATTGGTCATGAGATTCGGGTGAGAATCATGACATAGAATAAAGTCTGCTCATTAATGTGTTCTGATTTGCACATTAGTATTGGCATAACTGACACTAATATTGTAATCGCCCATCTGTCATGTGTTCTAAAGCATATGTCGAATTAAAAATAGTATTTAATTTTTGATCCAATGTATCTTTCAGTTACACAGTCTTCTTCATATGAGAATACACTTAATGCCGCGCCTCACATTAATGCATATTCTCAAGGGTTATATTACAAATTGAATGAGCATGATAAGAGAGCGAGTAAGAAATGGAATATAAACACAGGTAAGTGGAACTACAAATCCACATCATAGAAAATAAAAAGCACAAATTCATGTTATTCTTGGGCAATAACATTTCAAGTGTTCTGAAGATGAAAAAGCATGTGGGATGTGATAGACTTTATATTAAACTCTTCACATTTGAAAGCTGGTGGGATTCCAAACACAAAGCCACAAACAGAAAGTGAAAATATAGAAACACAAATTCATGTTATAGAAAATAAAATATCACTCATCGTAATTTTTGAACATGCGATAATATGTCTAATGCAACAGAATAAAATTAGTATACCTTATTATGTAAATCATTAGTGATTTTAAACTATGTTTGCAGCAACTAAAGTTTGTTTATAGATGTTATTATATATGATATAAATTAAAAATTCAGTAACAGTTTTGCTGTTTAATAATTTTATAATCATATGCTATAAAAATATTCTTACCTTTTAAATTTAATTTCATGTCAATTTAAAAACTTTTTCCATTCTTTAATTTCAATTATTTTTTAAATATGAATAAATTACTTTATATCTTCCTTTCACCTTCCCATCCTTCCCAAACTAATCAAGAGCGATCTTCACTATAGGAAAGGGGATGTAACGTAGCTTAGTAGCAATTTGTTCCAAGTAAGGCCAAAATTGGGGTTTTAATATATATCTGAAGCAACATAAGTACGTTGTTTTGTCCGAATAAGGGCATCATTAACGTTTTTAAACCATGTCCGAAGCAGCAGAATTATCCCGAATCTTACTATGTCCTAGCCAATATCATGCAGACGTGAACGCAGGCTGTCAAAAAGAGCTCTGCTCAACCCTAGTAGCACACAAATATTGTACAATATTGTATGACATTGATCCGCATTCGAAATATTGTATAATATTGGAGAATATTGATTAATATCATATAATATCGCACAATATTGTGCAACAGGCTATGTACAATATTGTACAATGTAATAATCATAAAGATTTTAGAGACAATCCATCAACTTTTTCATTTTAAGACCTTAAAAAGATCTTGGAGACAATAAATCAACTTTTTAATCTTAAGACTTATGGCATTATTTCATAGAATAATCCACTAAGAAAGTTTTACTTTGACCTACTCATTTACTAGGAGATTTTCAGCTCTATTGACAATACCTTAACAGTAAAGATTTCACTACATTTTGAAGGTAATAGTCTTTTCTATAAATTGATTTGATGAAAAGTTACTTGTCAAGTTCCAAGGAGATAAGCGCAGAAATTGTTTCTTGACCGAAGAGATGACAGTCACATGCTTCAGTAAATCTTTCGCCTTAATTGGTTGGGATTCTTAGTTAGTTGGTTTTGTACTTTTTTCCTTTGCCAATGTTCACATTCTTTAATGAGGTGATCAAACTTTCCCATTGTCTTCCTAGACTGACATTTGTCGTCTTTACTGAAAGATCTCTCTTGGTGGATTCTAAAAATCCCAAATTTAAAAAAAATATAATTGAGAAAAAAGTCACCTTTTCTTCGATGGCATTGAATTTTCTCATAAAATTCTTTTGTTTTAAAACCCTTTTTAGGCATTTTCCCAACAGTGGTGTCGTTCCTCTTTAATTCTATATCTGCCTTCATTTCTAATCTGAATATATTAAATATCTATTTCATTTATTAGAATATCTGATTTGGCTAATTATTACATTTCGATAGTGACCTGTGTGCGTGTGTTTCGAATCCATACTAATGGTAAATTTCCCTTTCTTTCTTTAATACAATCTTTAAATTTGTTGATTGTTACTTCTCCTTATATAGAATTCAAGGAAATATGTTCTGATCGGGAATCTGAATTAATTTTAATGTTTTATTTTTAGTTATTTTTTTAATAAAATCAATGGATTCTCTAAGCCGATCAACTTTTTTATCATAAATACTGTACTTTTTTTACAAAGTCTATATAGCCTTTTATAAAACTTTCACTCTGTTCTTGAAGAACAAGGATCTACAGAATAATACTAGCAACAAAGTTATATTGTAAAAGTTTGTTTTTATGTTATATACCAGTTTCAATAAATGCATCATTAGTAATTTTAACTTAATTTTTCTACCATCGAAATTATATTAGTTTAATTTGTTATGCGCAAATCAGTGACTTTATGTTACATCTGAAATGCGAAAGAGCTTGAATATGTTCCACTATTTGTATATTTATAAAATTTAGATTATATTTGAAGTCATATAAATGCATTAGTCTGTTTCTTTAACTGCAGCATAAGTAACATTGAAGGATGACTGAAGTTACGGAAGTAAGTTTGTTATCCTCATTATTTGCACCAAGAGCAATTTTAAGCTGTAATGGAAATCACAAAAATAATTAGTGATTTTTAAGTTTGTATCTGGAATCATGGAAATATGCTTGTATCGTTCGATATGTCCATCATAAGTGACAAAGCACTAAGACGGTAATCACTGTTCTGTCACTTGTTCAAAAGTAAGATCAGATTCACTTTTGTCACTGAATTTATCATTCAAGTCTGTTCGAGAATGCCTATAAAGGGATCTAGAACTTTCGTTTCTCATGTTTACCCATTAAATGTATCCTTATCAATTTACAAGTTTTCAAATCTATTATGTATAATTTCAAGCACAAGGGAGAAGAAATAACGGGATCAAGAATCATAAAGACTGTATTGGAAATTTCTGATTTCTGAAAAACAACAACAACAACGATAAGAATGGTCTTCCCTAAACTTTCTCGCAGAGATAAGATCGCAAGCGATGGATTTTCGGTTACACCTATTCTATTTTTAGCTCAATTGAATGAATTGACCCTGTAGCTTCCTGTTTTGTGAGCTTCAATATACGCGCACTTTTTCAACTGATTTTAGGGGTAGCTTTTTAAAATAATTCAGTTATTTCTTTGAGCGTGGTCTCTAAGACCACACCTCCCTGTCCCTGTTAGTGTCCTAGTGATAAACAAGGCTTAGGAGATGGCGCTAAAACTTCTGTCCCGAAATATCATCCAATTTACTGATCCTGTTATGAAGCAGTGCTTCAGACACTTTTAAATGAAGCAGAAAGTGATTTTAGTGATAAGGATAATTGTACAGATGAGGTTTTCGATGAAAAATCACATTCAACTGATTCTGATATGTATGTTCAAAATAATTAATTTTTCTAGTGATAATGTATTTTGATAAATTTATAAAATATATTAATATACCAAGAGGCATATATACATAATTTATAGGTTGATTTTTATATTAACTCTTAACATATATGTTTAAATGCTCTAGAAAACCGTGCTATGAAATCACACATGCTGATAAAAAAAAGGGCCAATTTTACGTATTGCCAATTTTTATTTTTCCTATAATTGTTGAATTTTACATATATTGACAATATATTATATTGTCATCTACATACCTTCATATACGTAAAAATAAATATGATTTAAAAAGTAAAAAGTAATATGTTTTTTCAAGAATGTTATTTATTGTAACATGTAATTTGAGAAGAAAATGTATGTTCAAATGCATTTACTTTTTTCAATGATAATATATTTTGAAAAATTTCTAAAACATATCTATATATCAAAAAAAAATATCTACAAAATATATTGGCTATTTTTCATAATAATAAATTCATTAGAAAATTTAATTTGAGTGTAAATGAATTTTTTTACAATTCTGTAATGTTGCTTTTCAGCACGGTTAGTTCAATCACTGGAAAAACTGTTTTACGATCAACTCTGTTGGATGCTGATCGGGTGTCCAGTCAGTGATCTCAGAGCTTGGCGACAAACCTGGCGACCATTTCGCGAATTGCTGACGAACTTAGCGACATTGACGATAAAACAGATATTACTGGAAACTTCTAGAATTTTAGCGAGTATGCCAAAAGGAACCGATATATGCCTGATTGTTCCAGAACATTCTCTGTCTGCCTCGAGAACTAGGAAACGCCGGCAGACTCAAGTTAGTCGTGTATTGAGTCGCAGTCCTGGAAAGAGCCAATGTCGTATAGTTAGATCAGTCCGGCGAAGCGCAAGCGTTGTGGAGCTCAAGCGTTTGCTAAATTAAACTGTGTGCCGAGTTCTGGTGTTTATTGTTGAAGAAACATTGAGTCGTGTGAGGAGTAGTAGTGAGTCGGTAGTTGGATGCAGCTAAAGCGAGGAGACAGTGGATAATTGCAGGCGTCTGAAGAGACCGTAGAGAGTAGCTACGAAAATTTCCTCCTCCTGCTGAATTCTGTCTGGCCGCTTTGTGTGCTGTAGTTGTTATTACTATCGATTACTATTTGTGAGTTACTGTTTGTTGACTTCAAGACTCTTGATCGACCGATAATCTCAAATATTTAAGCTGAACTCAAATGCTGATTCAATAAATACTGATTGAGTTTCAACTTTGTTAGCTGGGATATTATAGTTTCCATGGTAAGGTAAAAAAGAGTCGAAGAAAATTCATCATAGTTCGCTACCTAACGGGCCTGCTTTCATGATTCTTGTAGATTCTAGAATTTTTAATTTGGTTGCAGCAATCCTTACATTTTTCGACAAGACCGGGAATGAGTGAAACAGGATTCATTATATCTTTACCAGAACTATTTGTGATAATATCTTCCTTCTAATGGGATTAACAAAGCTGGGAAGAAACACTGCAAATTTGTAATATATGAATAACAAGAGAATAATCAAGGACATAATTGTTTCACAAATATGCATATATTAGTATGCTTTTCAAATTTCGTTAAAAATCCTTATGCCAACTACGAAAATCATGAATATTTATTAATGAATTTTTTACGACAAATAAAGCAACATTATATTAAATTATTAATGTATTCATTTAATGAATGAATTAAGTAATAGTGCATACTCGGTACAAAAAAAATCTTGAATAAATTTTATAAAAATGCGGAACATGTGTAGAAAAGTGAATTTTAATAATAATAATAATAATAAAAAACTGAATAAAATGACATTTTTATGAGTGCATATTATTTTGAAATAGTGTCAAGTTCCATTTTCAAAATTTATTTTGCAACTGATCCTAAAACAACTTGAAAACAGGTCTGATGAAAATAAGAACAGGTTGTGCTACCCTTTAATACTCGAATTTTCAATTTTGGTACTTGCTTTAGGGAATTTTTTCTGATTACATATAAATTCTTTTTGCATTAGGAAGCACGCATATTATTCACTAAGATAATATAAAATTACCTGAAGATTATTTGAGATATCTTATGCACTAAGAAAGGCAAAAATTCAATTTATTCCAGTAAAGAAGAGGATAAATTTCTGAAGATTTAAAACTTTAAATATCTGATCTGCTTTTAGAAAACAAATTAATACAATCTGAAAACAGATCTGTCGATTTGCTTAGTACTAGTTAAAATTTAGAAGCCGAAAAGGAATGAATCTGTTTTTTAATGCTTTCTTTCTCGATGCCAGTTTCATTTACTCTAGATGGATAATCAAAGTTCTTGATAGATCTGCTTTAAATTGTATATACCATTGCCGAATTCGTCTTTAAGAAAAAGGAATCTCTTATAAAAATGATGTTTTAAAGTTTTAACAAATATTTAAACAATGCAAATGTATTTTTTTCTAGTTCATTCTAGAACCAAGAATATCAAACTGAAGGATGCTAGAATATGTTTTTTAATTTTTTCTTTGCTTGAATTTTTTTCTTTACCGGGAAAATTATTCACTCCCAGAAGATAATCAAAATTCAACTGCTTTGAATTCTATATACTACTTTTGAATTTATCTTTAAGAAAAAAGAAAATTCATATAAAAGCGATTAACAATGGCTTAACAAACATTAAACATTGCAAAAAAATTTTTGTCTATTCCATTGTAGATCCCAGAGATTCAAACTTGTGGTGAAATGAAGATCATCATGATCCTTGCAGTGGAAGCAACAGGACATATGTTTTAGGAACATTTTTTTAATGATCGCACTGCACACACATACACACACACACACACAAAAAAAAAAAAAAAAAAAAAACAGAAACACGAACACAAGACAAGACATTAACGCGCGCACCTCTTATAGAACAACGTCTCATCTTATTTTATTTATAATCGCAATGCACTATGGGATGCGTACCTAATCAGACATCGCCATCTATTATCCATAAGAGAAAATAGAATAATGCAACTGCTATAAATTGACGAAATCTAAAATGTTTTTTTAATGCTTTCTTTACCTAAAACCGGAGAAAGTATTTATTTCTGGAAGATAATCAAAACACACGTGTTATAAATTGTAAATACTATTTTTGAATTTGTTATTAAGAAAAAAGAATCTCCTATAAAAGCGATTAACAATGCTTTAACGAATTTTTTAACATTGCAAGCTTATTTAAAAACAGCTACCTGAAAATTATGTGAAATTTCAGCTCACAGACTCGAGTTTTTTCTATTTAATAAAAGTAAACAAAACCCACAGGATTATGATAAAATATGTACTAATTATTTATAAGAAAATAACTAGAGTTATATTTCAAGTTAAAAAAGTAGGTCAATTCCAAAATCATCAAATAATTGTTTTAGAGGAAATTCATATCAAAACATTAAAAAATAAAAACATCGCATTTCCAATTAAATAAACTGAGAGAGAAAATAAATATTTTTCGGTTTCTCGAGTTTACTAAAGTGAAAAACTACCGCATCCGTCTGACGCTTCAAGGACATAAATATTTTTCACTTTAGATCAGTTCGGAGAATTTCATTCAGCATTAAAACATATACCGTCTCTTTAAATGAAAGATTTCTAAAACATTTTCTGTAATAGAAAAATATTACGATAAATAATAATAAATAAATAAGTATTTATTTATTTATTATTAGATATATTGACATAATTATATAGTAGTTTATTTTCTATCCTCATTATTTATATATTTGAAATAAACCATTTTTAGGTTTCGAATGTTTTCTTAGTTGGGATTAATAAATGCAACAGATTTCAGTTAAACATTTTGTGTAAATTGGCTTCAATGGATTACTGATCAAAACATTTGTACCATTCTGTTCCTGGTTTACACCATTCTCCTTTTTATGCTATGAATTGCCTTTCGAGGTTTCATTTTCATCGTCCAAAGCATATATAAAGTCAAGTTTGGTAACACATGCTTAAGGTGTATGTACACACTTGAAACTTCCAAAATCGTTCAAAATATCGAATATTTTTTTATTACTTAATAATGTTCTCTGATTCCTTAGCTTTCAAACGATACCAAGATGTTGCCAATATTCCAAATATTTCTCGAGTTATAATTATTTTTCTTGAGGTGCTTTCATTGAAAACTCTAGTTACGGTGTTTTTAAAACTCATTTTATGAAGAATGATATTTTTTCACTATGTTGCTTCATTCAAACAATAATTACTGAATAAGAAATTAACGAAATACAGTTATTTATATATCAAAATAATTTGTATGAAATAGCGGATGTTTTGTGCCTCAATCAAAGTTATATTTATGGAAATAAATTTTTAATAGCTGTTTAAAGGTAAAAATTATAGAAAAAATCTCGCTTTTTCTATTCATCGTTGATGAAAAAATTGTAAAAAAAGAAACTATATATTTTTATAACTTGATTGAGGCAGACAACATGAAGACGAATATTAGGAATCATTTCCAGCTAGAATTGTGTGTCTGTACAAATTAGAATTTAAGATATCTTGTTTCAAAAAATAGGCTAATTATCGCATTAAATATTATTTAATTAATTAATAATTAGTTTAACATGGTTTTTACTCACTGAAATGAGTTTAAACGTATATTAATAACCTACTGTGAAAAAACTGGATTTTTAAAGTTAAAATTTAAAAAAAAAAATCTTCAGTGTGTACGTACACCTTAAGGCTTCCAAAAGGCATTTGAAAAACATAGGAAAGGTTTCGATTTGAGTACTTTAAGGAATATACCCACAATATTTGTAAATCTTAGCAAGTTAGAGAACATTTTGTCTAGGTCTCTATCTCTCTGTTCTATGTTGCATCTTGTGCTTGTATGTTATTTTAAATTCTAAAATCTTTAATGAATTTTGTTAGTTCACTTGGGAAATGAATTTTTTTTTATGGGCTTACACATATCAATAAGTTTCAAACTTTGAAACTTTATCCTGTTTAAATATTTATAAATAAATATATTTTAAATAAATTAAAAACTTCTCTTACATTTTAATAATATATTAAATGTTTACAATAAGCTATCAAAATTAACTATTCTTAAAATTATAAAAATGAGGACTTTTGAATGATTAAATTTTATGACATGCAAAAACCATTTTAAAATTATCTTTCAGTATCAAATGTATCTTTCGTTAATTAACACATTATAATTATGTGTACCGGGAAAAAAGGAAATTTCTAGAAATTATAAAATGTTATCTCACTTTGTACACGACACCACATCAGTCGACAATAGCTTGGATGTTAGAAATATGGCGACACAAGAACTTTCACGACGTAAACAGACACTCATTTGCAAGAAGGAGGAAGGAAATATTTATCTTCAATCGTCTTTACTTCCGGCCGATTTGAATTTTTAAAGAGCTAGAAACGAAGAGCGAAGGAATCCAGAAAGTTGTTAATTCAAAAAGTCCCCAAAGGATAGCCAAGTTCATCGCTAATGCCAGATTTGCTGATAAATCTGTAAAACTATCTTCCTTATCAGGAGACTCAGTTCGCTAGGAAGCAATTTTACAAATTCGAAACGCTAAACATGTCTTTAATATTTACCTGCTTCGGTTTCAAAAGCTGTCTCAAACTTTTGGCATAACCCTTAGCATCAACGAATGCCAATTTTTTCGCCAAATAGTGTAACATTTTTTTGCAAATATAAGTACTAAACTGAGCGTTCTATATTTATATGGTAAGTGTTATTTAAAATAGAGGTTTCTTTTGTGACGAAAAGATGTTATTCACTTGAATTGGTTCAAGTGACTAAATTAATTCTAATATAATGTGTGGTCTACTTATCTGTAAATGATGTTAATAATGTTTTAAGGCAACATTGTACCTCAATTTTTTAATTTTAAGGTTTAAAATTATATTTTATTTTATGTAAAATAGTACTCTATAACACTTCTCTAAACTGTTTTTTTAAATAATTAAAAAAATTTTTAAATTTAAATTAGTTAAAAAATTGTGAGCATTTTTAAACCCTTAAGGCCGTCTTAAATAAGAAGATTTCTCTCAAATTTTGTCCATATAGCTATTAATATACTACATAAAACTTAGTATGTATTTCTTCCTGCCAACAGTATTTATTTTTTTATAATTTTTTATTTTGAAATACATAAAAAAAATCTGAAAAATGTTGAAATTCCAACCTTGGACCTTTTAAAAAATTTTTTTTTACTCCTTAAAGCTAATTCCATACTGTTATAAAACTATATTTCTGAACATTCACAAAAAATTTCAACCTCTACCTCTATTTTTAAGAAAGCCTTAGGCTTTCGAAATGTAGGATATAAGCGAAAACACAACATGGAGAAAAATGCATTTAAAGTATTAATTCATCTAAATAATAATATAAAATCTATCCAATTTGCCTGCAATTTTTACAAAATGTGATTCAAGTTACTCTAAATTGTTAAAAATTAAAAAATGCAAACATTTATTGAAGCAAAGCATTATATTGTATATTGAAGATATAAAGAAAAACTAACGACAGATCAAAACTTCACAAATCTTTATCATAACACCTTTAAGTAAACAAGAAATTTGATTGTTATCTATAGCAATAATTCATAGAAAAGTTAGAGAGAATTTCTGCGCAGTTCCACATCTAATTGTGGACCTTTAGCTGATTCAGAATTCTAAGCCTTTAGCAATTTGAATGAATTCAACTAATGTACTTCTGATTGTAAAATATTTTAAATAATATAAAGATCATATTTTATTGTAGCCACCTTTAGCGATCATCTGTTTGTATGGAATTTTGGTTCCGCAGAGTTTTCTATCAATATTTTGTTAATAGTCTTGATGGTTTCAACAGCAAACCATTTTTGAATTTCAATTCTTAAAGATAAAATACCTTGTTAATTTATACAGTTAAAATTTATACAGTTATGTACATTTTTTATGCATTTTGCCTATAATTATTTTTATTTGTTTCATCCTAAAAATTGACATCTAATTTTGAAAGAGAAATGATTTAAATTTCCAACTTATCCAGTAACAGGCTTGCTCAATTGAAACACATAAGAGCAGAAAGAAGAATCGTTCAACATTGAAGCTTGAGATGTACTAAAAAAATAATTTTAAATATGTTTTATATAAAAACATTTATATATAATTTATTTTATTTTTAATTTAAAATTTATATAAAAGATATTTTAAAAATAAATATTTACTATTATACAGAGTGTTGCGGAATTCGACCTATAAATTCAGACATTCATTTGCTGGTCAAAATCTTTGAATTTTGTCCCTTTCTGTTCCGTCAACCTCCTTTACTAACTCACGAAATGGTTTTGTTATCTGTTTTCTAGGAAGAACAATTAACGATACCAATTTTTTTAATTTAACATAATTTTTTTAAAATTTTTAATTAGTACTCATAAACTTTGAGTATATTAAACGAAAAAAAGATCAAATTAAAATTTTTGATTTTATAATCCACTATGTTCTCCGAGATAGTGGATCAAAACATCCAATTTTATTGATTTTTTTCCTAATTATATTTTTTACTGATTTAGATTTTAACTAAATACTAAAACTTTTTAAGCATAAAAGTTCTTAAAATAATTTTTTTTTAATTTCTCAACATTTTCAAGTTTAAATGTAAAATGTAAAATGCAAAAAAAAAAAAAAACTTTTTAATAACTTAAAATTATAAATTATTCATTATTAATTAAACAATATTTTTAATTAATTAAAAAATATCAAAAATTGATATTTTTTAAAAATCTAATTTAAGAGAGAGATTTTTTTTCATGGCGAGGCATATAGATTTACTTATCGTTTACGAAAATTTAATTTCACAGATATACAACCAAACAATGATCGGGAACAATTATTTCATTCCATCCTATGAAATAAAGTACTTTTATCTTATGCGAATTATGAATCTGCTTGCTCATTAATTCCTGGTACTTTCTATTTTTCTAGTAATATTTACTTCTTAAAACATTTCTTTTTTCAAAAACTGCGCAATAACTTTTTTAAATTTGAGATTCGATAATAATTTCTTCAGTAATCATTTCCGAGAACTGCTCTTATTTCTATAAAATGGTCAGAATATGACTTAAAATCGCGCAATGCGCTTTCAATAATAAATTAGAAATATAGTTATACGTGTCATTTAAACCCTGAACTGGTATATAATATCTCATTTCAAAAGTAATTGCTCCCATTTTTTATATTTTAATACGATTGATTTAATAAGAGTTTTGGTTATTCTATGATAAAAATAATTTTCTTCAAAACCGCCTTTAAGACATAAGCAATAATCGTTTCCTATTTCTTCTAAGCTATCAAGTGTCTTCGTTGTTATAAGAACGGAAATGAATACTAGAAGACAGTTGTTCATATTCTTCAGAAAATTAGGAGAGGTCACTTTGACCAATTATTTTAAATGACAAAAAAAAAAAAAATATTGTATGTTTGCTGTTGGAAGTTTTTAGAATACATTTGATTATTAAATCTTAATACCTATATTTTATATTATATTCTTTTATTTTTGAGAATATATTTCATAAAGTTTGGCTAATTTTTAGAAATAAAAAGCATTAGCTGTGACATTTTCCATCTTTAAGAAATTGCGCTGCTTAATTTCATATCGCAGATTCTCTAGTGATTTCAAAAATTCATCTATTTGCATTTTTTTTCTCCAAAATGTGAGAAACCATACTAAAAACATTTTGATCGAACATAAGCTGCTTTCCAATATTTAATCATGAAAATTATAAAACTTTGTGTCCTGTAGTATATAAAAGATTTAGTATCTTTCTTTGAAATAAAAAGCATTAGCTGTGATATTTTTCCATCATTAAGAAATTGTGCTGCTTAATTTCATATCGCAGATTCTCTAGTGATTTCAAAAATTCATCTATTTGCATTTTTTTTCTCCAAAATGTGAGAAACCATACTAAAAACATTTTGATCGAACATAAGCTGCTTTCCAATATTTAATCATGAAAATTATAAAACTTTGTGTCCTGTAGTATATAAAAGATTTAGTATCTTTCTTTGAAATAAAAATCATTAGCTGTGATATTTTTCCATCATTAAGAAATTGCGCTGCTTAATTTCATATCGCAGATTCTCTAGTGATTTCAAAAATTCATCTATTTGCATTTTTTTTCTCCAAAATGTGAGAAACCATACTAAAAACATTTTGATCGAACATAAGCTGCTTTCCAATATTTAATCATGAAAATTATAAAACTTTGTGTCCTGTAGTATATAAAAGATTTAGTATCTTTCTTTGAAATAAAAAGCATTAGCTGTGATATTTTTCCATCATTAAGAAATTGTGCTGCTTAATTTCATATCGCAGATTCTCTAGTGATTTCAAAAATTCATCTATTTGCATTTTTTTTCTCCAAAATGTGAGAAACCATACTAAAAACATTTTGATCGAACATAAGCTGCTTTCCAATATTTAATCATGAAAATTATAAAACTTTGTGTACTGTAGTATATAAAAGATTTAGTATCTTTCTTTGAAATAAAAATCATTAGCTGTGATATTTTTCCATCATTAAGAAATTGTGCTGCTTAATTTCATATCGCAGATTCTCTAGTGATTTCAAAAATTCATCTATTTGCATTTTTTTCTTCCAAAATGTGAGAAACCATACTAAAAACATTTTGATCGAACATAAGCTGCTTTCCAATATTTAGTCATAAAAATTATAAAATTTTGTGTCCTGTAGTATATAAAAGATTTAGTATCTTTCTTTTATTAGCTTTTGTTAAGTTTTGACCTGCTTTATAACAAAGCAGACAATTTTCAATTTTCCTGATTAAAAAATGATTTATTATTGCGAAATTCTAAAAATTTAGAGTCAAAGAGACTTGGGTCAAAATATGCAAAGAAATATTTGTTTACAATCGAATGTAATCAAATATAAGCGCAATGGATAAAAATGTAAGCAATAAATTTCTATACTATAAAAATTATATTTTATTTTTCTGTTAACTCTTTCTAGGGCCGTGGGAAGTATGCTTCCTACCAAATTTATCAATCTTTGTATGAAATTATGTAGGTTGGCATCAGTTCTGACAAATTGTTTTAGAAAGACAGAAACTTAGATGCTTCAGTTCTTTATCTCAGACAAAATGATGTATCTTGATTTGTTACTTAATTATTATTTAACAAAATTAATTAATGAATCAAATTAAATTTATCTAATAAGCTAAATGAATCCCTTTTCTTATTCTAATTTCATGCCTAAAAATATTTTAACATAACATGACTAGAAAAAAATGGCCCTTTAAAGAGTTAACTTACAGTTAAATTATTTCTGTAATGTAAATTTCCTGTAATGTAAATAATGTAAATTCCAATTTTTGAACTGAATTAATAATGCAATTGCTTTTAATGGCATTCTTTCTAAATCGTAAAATGTATTTATCACACACTAGTCACCCTGATTCTCAAGAAATATTATTTATACTTAATTTCAATGATATCGCTTAGATGTAACTTCACATCCATGATTTCGTCAAATTTTTAAACATTAAAACTCTGTAACTTAAGTTCCCGTATATATATTTTATTACTTGTATACAAAAGTCTTTCTAGTGAAGATCGGTTCCATGACATCATACCATGACTAAAAATGTAGATTTCCAGTCCATTTATCTTATAATTTTCGTGGTATTGTAACTCTATTTTTTACCCGATTTTTAAAATACATATACAGGGTGTTTATAAAGTCCCGGACCCATTTTGATGTTTAATAACTCATAAAATAATAAAGATAGATTAAAATTAATAACATAAATGGTTAAATAGACTCAAAAAGTTTCATGACCCTTGTCAATGAACTTCCACGTGTGCCCCCTTCGTCGCACGGAGAATATCAAGTCGATAGTCAGATTCACGCCAGGTAGCGACAAGCATGTCGGCATCCACAGAGCCATTTGTGCACATTATGGCGATTAACAATGCCAGAAACGTGAAAGGATGCTTCATCGGAGAACATTATGCTCTTCAGAAAATCAGCAGCATCTTCTGTCCTCCTTAGCATATCTGTTGCAAAGGCCATCCTCCTAGGCCTATCGTTCGGTTCCAAAACTTGAACAATTTGAACTTTGTATGCATGCAGTCTTAATTTTTTCTTAATAACCTTGTACACCGTCGAAATTGGCATATCCAATTCTGTTGCCGCTGATCTCACAGATATTCTAGGATTGTGTAAAAATGTCTCTCTGACACGCTCAACATCAAAATCACTTGTGCAAGGACGTCTGGAACGTTTCTTATCTTCAATACTTCCAATTTCTAGAAAATTCTTTTTCCACCGCAAGATGCTGTTTTTGGATGGAGGATCTTTTTGGTAAATTCTTCTGAAATGTCTCTGTGCTTGCACTATCGATTTCATTTCTATGAACCACCATAAAATATGTGCTTTCTCTTGTGGTGTATGCATTCTCCTTAATATCCACTCGAATAAAACATCACATACAAAAGTACTACATAGAACAAACACATCAAAAGTAAACATAACATTGCAATAGTTGCCAAAAACAAAAGAGAGAAAAATGCAATTAATAAGCAGACAATATTTAGAAAAGTACAGATATTTAGACTGGAAAATGAAATTATCTGAAATTAACCACACCCGCAGACGATATTTACAAAAGTAAAAATATTCAAACCTGAAAAGGAAAATATATGAGTTATTCCATCAATAAATGCCATAAGTTTGTTTATATCGTTATTATTTTACGAGTTATTAAACATCAAAATGGGTCCGAGACTTTATAAACACCCTGTATAATAAACAGAATCCTTCTTCTTTAACTTTCAACAATGATGGAAAAATGAAACGATTATATATTCGATAAACAATGAAGAATATTGAAATTAATATCTTTTAAACAGATTTCACTGGCATTCTTTCTAAAACTTAAGATGCATTTATTGCCCACAAGTCGCCTTTGGCGACTAGCTTATTCACAAGAAATATTACAGTACTGTGCAAATTAATTGGGACAAACACAAAAATTTTCACAAATGTTGTTTAATTAGTATAGGTTAACTTACATGTAAGGTATAGCAATCTAATACAAAATATGTCCTCCTCTAGCTTGAATGAGATCCTGTACACGGTTAGGCATGGATTCCACTAAATTAGAACATAAATTTTTGATCTCGTCATCACGAAACCAAACTTTTGTAGCATTTTCAATCATTCTTTTCTTTGTTGAGCAATCCATTTTACTGAGATGTCTCTTTACAATGCTCTACAAATTTTCGATGGGATTTATATCAGGAGAATTATCAGGCCAATCCAAAGCCGTTATTTTCTGTTTTCGAAAAAAGTTCGTTGTTACCTTAGAAGGATGGCATGGAGCAAGATCTTGTTGAAAGATACCAACACTACCAGCGAACGTTTGCATCAAAGGCACAATTTTACTTTCTATTATAGAAATGTATTGTTTAGAGCTCATCATCCCTTCAACTGGTACTAAGCTGCCAAGTCCTCCAGAAGTAAAATAACCGTAAAACATCTGTTTCTGAGGGTGCTTTACTGTTTGAATAAGATTTTGTTCCCTGATGGGTTTTCCAACACTTCGCCTGACAAATCTTGGTCGAAACCCTTGCACGAAAAATGCATTTTGTCGCTGAATGCAATCTTCTTCCAATATTGTGCTGTCCAGGATTGATATTGCTATCCCAATCCAAATGTTTTTTCTTCATTGCAGGTGTTAATTCACTGTTTTTCATTTGGCTTTCTTGCAAATCTCCCAGCTTCACTAAGCCTTCATCAAACTGTCGATGAATCCACGCTCACACCAGTAGCTAATAATTCTCTCTGAAGATATCTACTTGTTTTGTAAGGATGCATTGTACTATTTCGTACAAGAAATTTGTCTGTTCGAAGTGTGGTCTTGCGTTTGCGTCCACATTTACTCTTTCAGTTTGGAGACACTGACTCAAAATTCTTTTGCTGATTAATAATCCTAGAAACACTGGATTTTCCAATTCCAATTACTGCAGCAATATCCCTCACAGCCATAGAGGTATGCTGACTAGGGGTAACAATTCTAGTCCTTTTCCTGGGAGTAATATCCATTTTTTAACGTCAGAAGGTGACAATTCACACAAGCGACCACTTTTTACAGCAACTGAAGAGAAACATTTTCGACATGTCATGATCACGTGGTCAAACCGATTTAGACTAGTCAAGGACAGTCACACGTTCTAAGAAAATGCAGTTGAAAAGGGTTTGAGGCAGAAAATCCCCGAGAAAGGAATAATTTTCTTAAAAAATCTGTTTGTCCCAATTAATTTGCACAGTACTGTATTTATAAAAATGCTTTTTCTTAGAAATTAGTAAAAAAATATTTCTAAAAAAGGGTAAAACTCAGGAAATATTTGAATGATTGTTAAACTGGTATCATTAAGACGACTATTTTTAAAAATGTTGATGGAATACAAAATTCATTTTTGTGCAAAAATATTTTCGGCAGTTATCGCTGAAAAACTTCAAAATCCAAACTTCAAATCAAGTTTTTATTAATTAGTATTCTAATTAAATAGTTCCTAAAACAATCCACACAACCCACACATACATCTTTATTATTAATATAGTTAGAGAAAGATTTATATGTATTTAGATTACTAAAAAAGCATAAAATAATTCTAAATTCAAAACTATTGTTGAAAATGGAAGTTTGTGGAAGAGAAGTTAGAAAATTAATATATGTCAAATAAACAAAAAAATATTTTTGTCATATAATTTAGAACGTGAAATGATATAGATAATCAAATAGAACATTTGAAATATATCAATTAATTTAAAAATTCTGATTTATATCAAAATTGCTAAAAAAGGTAATAATACATGAATTGCCTCTATAGATGCTCTAGCACTTCTTGATAATTTCTTTTAGAAACTTTTGATTGATTTGTTAATACATTAAAGACAAGTCACATTTTCCCCAAATTATCTCATAGGTGGATTCTGGCACTTTTCTTTCAATAACTTTTTTCTATCTAGGCATTTTAGAAACTATATATATATATATATATATATATATATATATATATATATATATATATATATATATATATATATATATATATATATATATATTTTCAAGCAATATCCAGATGTCATTATTGATTTGTAAACACATTAAAAACTGGATATTTTTTTCTATCTTGCTCCTACGATAGAGTGTTTTTCAGGCAAACATTTTCTTTGTTGTAAACTATAAATGAATGTATTTCTCATATATTTTTTATATCATACATTAAAGAAAAATTATTAGCGGGGGTGTTTTCCTCGAAACATTCTCAATTACTCTCAAATAAAAGGGTTATTTCCTTCCAATCGTACACGAGGGGCCCGGTTGCCTGGTGGTAAGGTGTTGGCTTCGGAACAGGAGGTTTTCAGGTTCGAGATCCGATTCCATTGAAGAACCGTCACATAAGCTTGTCTGGTTCACCTTAAATTCGCCGGGGCCAAACGCCCTCTCTCTGATGTGGTATTGAAATTTGTAGAGGGGGTGCTTGCTCGGATGTCGTCCTCTTCATCTGACAGCGGCTCAAAGTTGCAAGGTCCGTCCCAAAATAGTCCTAGTGTTATTTTAAAACTGGACGTTAATACAACTAAATCTAAACTAAACTTAGCGGGCAAACATTGTGGACTTTGAACGAGGGTGAGAACACCATGAATACTCAGATTTTTATTTCCAGAGTACTGAACATGAATGCTTTGTGTCTCGTAGTCTAGCAATGAAAATCGGATGTATATTTTGATCCGATCAATTGAAACAAAACTTTGACATAAAAATACAATCGTAGTCACGTGACCTCTACCATTTTAATTAATTAAATTCATTGCATTATTGAGTTCATTGTTTATATCCAACGGAAGGAGTGATTGTCAAATGGTCAATTCTTTGGCAAATTTGGTTCAAAATTTAATACAGATCTTTAGATACTAAAAATTGCATATCAAATTTCATTTAATCAAAATTACTGCGCTTTTGAGTTATGGTGTTAATTTACCTGCGAAAATGCAGGTTGGCAATGGTCAGGTTTTAGATGGATTTGGTTAAATATTGGATACGGTTGAGAATTTTAGATGGATTTGGTTTAAAATTTGATGCGAATGAGAATTTTAGATGGATTTGGTTCAAAATTTGATACGGATGAGAATTTTAGATGGATTTGGTTTAAAATTTGATACGAATGAGAATTTTAGATGGATTTGGTTCAAAATTTGATACGAATGAGAATTTTAGATGGATTTGGTTTAAAATTTGATACGGATGAGAATTTTAGATGGATTTGGTTCAAAATTTGATACGGATGAGAATTTTAGATGGATTTGGTTCAAAATTTGATACGGATGAGAATTTTAGATGGATTTGGTTTAAAATTTGATACGGATGAGAATTTTAGATGGATTTGGATCAAAATTTGATACGGATGAGAATTTTAGATGGATTTGGTTCAAAATTTGATACGGATGAGAATTTTAGATGGATTTGGTTTAAAATTTGATACGGATGAGAATTTTAGATGGATTTGGTTCAAAATTTGATACGAATGAGAATTTTAGATGGATTTGGTTCAAAATTTGATACGGATGAGAATTTTAGATGGATTTGGTTCAAAATTTGATACGGATGAGAATTTTAGATGGATTTGGTTTAAAATTTGATACGGATGAGAATTTTAGATGGATTTGGTTCAAAATTTGATACGGATGAGAATTTTAGATGGATTTGGTTTAAAATTTGATACGGATGAGAATTTTAGATGGATTTGGTTCAAAATTTGATACGAATGAGAATTTTAGATGGATTTGGTTCAAAATTTGATACGGATGAGAATTTTAGATGGATTTGGTTCAAAATTTGATACGGATGAGAATTTTAGATGGATTTGGATCAAAATTTGATACGGATGAGAATTTTAGATGGATTTGGATCAAAATTTGATACGGATGAGAATTTTAGATGGATTTGGTTCAAAATTTGATACGAATGAGAATTTTAGATGGATTTGGTTCAAAATTTGATACGGATGAGAATTTTAGATGTTATATCAGTATTACAAATTTTATTTATCTAGCTCTTACCGCTTTATAATTATCATCTCACTTGTACTTAGACGGTCGGAGAAATACGATTTCTCTAAATGGATTTCATTTAAGGATTGTTAGAAATATGCAAATTTCGTGACAAGACCACATACCAAATTTACGCCATCTAGCTCGAAGGGGATTTGTGTTATTGAGTTTATAGACAGAAACAATTCCACAAATGAGCATTTCGGTCTCCTGTCCGAAGCGTAGATACTTGTTAAAATCTTAAATTCAAATTTTTGGGGGAATTACAGTACTTTTTTGTATATTTCAAATGCAAGAAAGTGAAAACTGAAGTTACTGTGCGATGTATATAAAGTGAAAGCAGAAATCAAACTCGTGATTATGATAGTGGAAAGTATTGTACATTTGACCGGTTGTAACTTTGGTCACTTCTGTTTGTTCTGGAAATGGACAACAAAATTTGAAAGTTTTTTTTTTTGTTTAGTATGAAGATTAATCACTAAATACTAAATTTAATGTATTGCTATGAAAAATACATACTCCATTGAATGAAAATATTTATCATATTTTACGACTAAAGGGTATGTATTATAAGCGAAGCATTTTGTCTCATATCATTTTTTGATACAATTAAGAAATGATATTAATGAAATGATATTAACACCATAGACAGATACATTAGTGGCCAAAAGTGTGGACATTTTTTGAAAGTTTCATGTTTTTCAACTTTGCGTGCTTGTAGAATATATTAATTTTCACTTAAATACAAATGTTTATATATCAAATTGAAGGTAATTTAATGTAGGATTTAATAACAAAAACAGTATTACAATATATGTAGTACAAAAAAAGTTAATCATATTTTAGTAGAAAAAACAAACACAAATCGTTTTGAATAATGTCGTGTTTTGTAATAAAAGCGTACTAGCCACTCACAAACACTGTTCTCAGGACCCATCAAATGTCTGTAACTATAGTTTAGGTTATTTGGATGGTAAAAGAGTTATTGTTGTGGAAATATTTTGCGGAATGATGCATACTAATACAATTAAATAGAGTATTGCTGTTTTTGAATATTTTAAGTCCTTTTTTTTAACTAAACTAATTTTAAACAATGTCACCAACAAGAAGAACTGATTGGACATCTACAAAAAGAAGCCGAATTTGCATATTGAGAGAAAATAGCCTCTCTTATGCTGAAATTGCAAGACAAGTTGGTGGTTCAGTGACTTGTTCTGGTGTACGAAAGTTCTGTTTACGTTATGAAAAAACGAAATCAGTGGAAAATAAGGCCACTTCAGGCCGAAAAAAAATGCACAAGTGCTACTGCCGATAGAAAATTTAAACGGCTATGCCTTCAAGATAGAAAAATTTAATCAGATGCCATTAGATGTGAAATGAATGCAGCGGGTATTGCAGTAAGTACAAGAACAATAAGAAGAAGGTTATCAGGATTTGGACTACAAGCTAGAATTCCAAGGAAAAAACCATATTTAAAATAAAAGCAACGCGAAAAACGAGTTAAGTGGGCAAAAGAACACATTAAATGGTCAGAAAATCAATGGAAGCAAGTAATCTGGAGCGATGAGACTAAAATATCGCTCTTTGGTAGTGATGGTAGAAAATACATGAGACGTAGAGTAGGTGAAGGACTTCATCCTGATTGCATTGAAGCAACTATAAAAACTACAACAAATGCCATGATTTGGGCATGTATTTCTGCAGATAGTGTGGGCCGAATTCAAGTGATTGATGGCATCCTGAATGCCAAAAAATACATAGAAACTGTCCTGGAACCAAAATTGATACCTTCCATCAGGGATTTCTTCACCAACAAAGCACCATTTATTTTTCAGCAGGATTAAGCTCCATGCCACACAGCAAAAGTATGAAAAGCATGGTTTCAAAATAAAGGCATAGATGTATTACCATGGCCGGGGAACAGCCCTGATCTCAATCCAGTTGAAAATTTGTGTAACGTTTGAAAATTCTTGTACGAAAAAAACATCCCTCCAATAAAAGACAACTTATTGAATCTATAATTGATTCTTGACACCATGTGATTACGAAAGATGAACTCCAAACACTCGTTCACTCGATGAAAAGACGCTGTGAAGCTGTCTTAAAAAATAAGGGTTATCCTACTAAGTATTGATTGTGTAAGTATGACTTTAAAAAAATGCAAATCTAAGATAGATTTTACTAAAATGAGCGTAACTTTTTTGTAATACAGATATTGTAATACTGTTTCTGTTATTAAGTTCTACATTAAATTACCTTTAATTTCATATATAAACATTTGTATTTAAGTGAAAATTAATATATTCTGCAAGCACACAAAGTTGAAAAAATGAAACTTTCAAAAAATGTCCACACTTTTGGCCATATATTCATATTTTGGGTAAATTCCGATTTTTCTATTCTCAACCTAAAATAAGTTATGAAGGTGTAAATGTGAAAATATACCATGTTCTATCTTTGGGCATCATGATGTATTGTTCCTTTGATCACCTTATAAGTACAATATTTTTTTTTATTATTTTCTCGTATGCATAACATACAGAAAGTATGACAACGACTTTTGACGAAATTTCTACTTTTTAAATCTTCCTTAGTTCGAGAAACACATTTTTGGAAAATATACATCTGTTTGTGACAAAGATAATTTAAAAACTGGCGGTTGACTAGAGCTAGATGGTTGAAATTTGGTATACGATCATTACAATATATTACATATACAAATTGGATATTCTTTTATCAAATTTTGCTTAAAATCTATGCAGAGAAAGTCCGTTTGTCCGGCTGTTCGAGTATGAATTAACACTAAAAATACGAAACAATGAGAGCTAGGTAGGGAAGATTCGATACACAGCATCTGTCGTATAGACACCTGTCCAATTTTGCACGAAATCAAACAAAGAGAGGACTGTTTGTAGGACTGCACATTCAGAAATGTGTAAATGCAATTATTTAAAATCACAAATGCTGAAATATTTGAGATTAGATGTGGGATTTTGGGACTGCAAGTGTAGTTTTGTGCCAAATCTTTGTTTCGATTGATTGAAAAGAACGTGTCTAAAGTACAAATTCGATTGCCGTGTACTGTTAAGCGCATGCCAGAGATTAATCGCCAAAAAACTCGCCAAGGATGTCACGATAGATTCAGTAAAAATGTTAAATTCCCACCAAAAATTGATATTTTGTAACTACTGCACGCCAGTGTCAAGCTAGGCGTTCTCTGACATGACACGTTTATCAGAGAAAATGCGAGAAAGTTTTGGGAAGACCAATTCCGCTGGTTAAAAAGAAAAAATAAGAAATATTATTACTGCTGAGATAATTTCCTCAGATTAAGAGAAAGATGATAATTTTTGTATTCCATGTAATTTGACTCTTGATCCACTAGTTCATCGTATTGGTCTATAATATATTTTCATTTCAATTTGAAAAGCCTTTATAATGATAAATTTATTTTGGTTGTCCGAAGTAAATTTTTATATTCATTTATCAATAAAATGGTAATTTACTTTTGAACGGAGATTAATTAAAATATTTATGATTTTTAACTCTACTTCATTCTAGAATTTGAGATGTGATATTGCAGAATCTATTAATTCTAAGTGGTAAGGTATGTGAGACACTTTCGGGATGAATTTTTTGAAAGCCGTATAAAAATTGTTATAATTTTTAATATTTGCATGGAAAAGATAGAAAAATCACCTATGAAATCAAAATATATTATTTATATGACAAACGATTTTTTAAAAAATTTTAAAAACAGTTTTTTGTTGAATAAAATGAGATATAAAGCAAAAAATATTTCAGCTTATAATTTTATCAAATCATATGCTCAAAATTTTGCAGATAATTTAAAGAATACATTATCTACTTCTTGAATTAAAAAAATAAGCTGTATTTCTTTCCAGTCTTTAAATATTGTTCGACTACTAAATCACCCGAATTTTCAAAAAAAAAAAAAAAATTTCACATTGTGAAACACTAAAGCGTATATAAAACATTTCTAAAAGAATAGATTAAATATTCTCTAGTTCTTGAACTGCAGAACATACTGAGAATTTACTATTAAAAATTTCAAAAAATATGCATTATATTTTAATTTATGAAGTTTTTCATAAGTAAATTCTATATTTGAGAAAATAGCATCTAAAAATGTAAGATAGCACTTACAAGTTTGTAGATGTAATTGTAAAAATCAGAGTAAGTTTCCAAAAATTATACTTAGAAACAAAATTCTAGTGGTTTTATAATGAAACCTCTTCAAACACTAAAAATATTAAATTAAAAAAAAACACCATAGCTTTGCAAAAAAAAAAAAAAAAAAATGACTTTTTAACCTAGTCACATACTTTTTAACCTTATATTATTCTTCGATTTTTCGTCAACGATTTTCTTCTTAAGAGATGACTTTTCTAGTTTTAGAACTACCTTTCGATCTTTGATTTATTTCCCAAGGCTACTTTTCTTCGGATGTTTATTGATCATATCCAACCATGTCCTGATAATCTGCTCTGTTATTCTTTGACAAATTATTCTCACTAATGAGATGGCAAAAAGAAAATGGAGCGATTATCATGACAGCAATCATTAAATGAATCCTTTAGACGAGATATATTTAGACCATTTAACACGTGCTGCGAAAAGGAAATATAACCAGCGGGAATAGTCTCCCTAAAACTTTATCGCATATTCTCCAATAAATCTGTGATGCTAGAGAACATCTTGCATGGTATTGCGACGAAATATTAACTTTTGGCGTGAGTTTTGCAGTTTCACTTAATTTATCGTGTTGTCCTTGGCGAGTTATTTGGCGATTAATCCCTGGAAAGAGGAATTCGATGAATGTTGAAAATAACCAGCGGTATTGGTCTCCCCAAAACTTTTTTGAATACTCTCTAATAAAGCTACTATCCCAGAGAAAGCCTTGTATGGTACTGACGTACAACAGCAACGAAATTTTCAAGTTTGACATGAATTTAGAATTTTTATTTAATCCATTATGCCATTCTTGGCGAGTTATTTGGCGATTAATCCCTGGAAAGAGGAATTCGATGAATGTTGAAAATAACCAGCGGTATTGGTCTCCCCAAAACTTTCTTGCATACTCTCTAATAAAGGTACGATCCCAGAGAAAGCCTTGTATGGTACTGACGTACAACAGCAACGAAATTTTAAAGTTTGACATGAATTTAGAATTTTTATTTCATCTATTGTGCCATTCTTGGCAAGTTATTTGGCGCAATATTTAATGCAATTAATAGTAACCGAAAATTTAATTTGTGTTTTAGACATCTTTTCCTCAATGGATTGAAATAAAAATTTGACACAAAGCTGTATTTTTAGTTACAAAATCCCATAGCAAATTTGATATATTAAAGTCAATGCATTTTTGATTTAGCTCGTTTATTTCTTTTTGAAGACCGACAGACAATCAACCTTTTTTTTGGATTAGGCTCAAAATATGACGTGTTTCTGCACTATATATTTTAAAACTGTGTACTGATTTTTTCTTTCTAGCTTCTTTCGTTTCGCAATTTTCGTGTTAAGTTATATTCGATCAGCCGGACTTCATCTGAACATATTTTACTCAAATCAGCAAATCTGGTATAAAGGCCACATCCTAGACTCAGCAAAGAATTTGAACGAATAATGAAAAAAAAGTAAAATAATAGAACATCAATGGCACTTTTTAAAAGTTAGTAAAGCCTCTTCGTTTATCTGTTTGCTAAATAAGGTAACAGAACAGAACATAAAACGTATTCTTATAATTTTTAACAATCCTTATTAACGATGCTCGAAAAGGAATATGATTCCTTTTGTCATGCAAGATAAAACTTCTTTTGAAGATTTAATTCAATTTATCTTGTGACGAAATTTTAAATGCCAAAATTCACTCATATTCGAATTTCTGCAACCTTTTTTCAAATACAGGCAATGACGATTTTAACATAACATATAAGATTTCAACGATTTGATTGCGAATTTTCGACCGCATTTCCCTTGTCCTTCAGTTGAACATTACCATGCTTTGTTGAGAAAACTTTTTCAACGAATGAAAACGATAATGTTATGAATTTTTAAGATTGCTTTCTTGCCTGTGACTTTTATCACAAAGAAAAAGCATTTTAAAGAGAGTTCTAATGGATGTCGGTCAATGAAGCAGAACCTGGATTCAAACCTGGTCACTATTTATCGAGAAAAATGATATACCCAGAATATTACAAAATTTTGACAATATTTTTCTTTAGAAAGAAGACACGATATCTTCCAAGAAATTTCTTTGCATTCTCATGAAAAGTATATAAATAGCGAGTATTAAATATGTTGCTAATTGAATTGGGTTCAAAAGAGTACTTGACCAACGGCTTTCTGAGTTCTTTATTCTTTAATTTTTTTATATAATAAAGATTTTCTGCTTGCGTGTAACTATTTATTTGTTTTTGCAAGTGCAGACCTTTGTCTTAAAAAATTCATGGGGTGGTAGTAAAACTCGTTTTTTTAAAATTGTTTTTATTCCATTCCTTTGAAAGAATATTCAAATTATAATTATATGAATAAAATTACACTTCATTGTTGAATTTCTCGATATAAAATACTAACATACGTGGCACAGAAATTTCTGTGATTACATATTGTCGAATGGCATTAGTGAAACATAAACAAACTACGGTGCAAATTCAAATTGCTTCGTTAAACGTTTGTTTCAGCTACATTAAATTGCGCGCTTCATTTAGCTAATTTATATAGCTAAAAATTGTTATTAGAAATATTCTGGATAGGATTCGACATGTATCCAAGATGTCCATTCATTCAGAGGAAACACATATACTGGAAATCTAGAAATAGGCTTCAAACAGAAAGTTTAATTGAGGAAAAAAATAGGCTTAAGTGTCGCCATATGGATAATCACTTTGACTTAAAAGGTAGAAATATACGTTTATGTCTTTTAAAACAATTATCCTACGAAAGTTATATTAACAAGGGTAGGAAACTATCAATCCATAAATAAACAATGTGCAAAAACACCTATATAATGTTTCTGAATCTATATAATAAAATATAAAATATACATTGTATTTAAAGAGCGCTAATGCTGCTACAACTAAAACACAAATGAACTTAACCAAAATTAGAAATAAATATTAAGTTAACAGCCAGAGAATCAAAAAGAAAGATTAAATGAATCCGGCCCGAAGACTTTCTCAAGGGTCACCCTCAGGCAAGGATTCAAACCAGGGATTTTTTCTGTGAGGGGTCTGACTTTCGTCCAACAAACTGACCCCTCGTGACCCGAAAATCCCAGAAAATTGAGGTTTTGGAGATAAATCCCTGGTCTCTAAAATCCCTTATCTCTGGAATTTTCGGGTCACGAGGGGTCAGTTTGTTGGATGAAAGTCAGACCCCTCACAGAAAAAATCCCTGGTTTGAATCCTTGCCTGAGGGTGACCCTTGAGAAAGTCTTCGGGCCGGATTAATTTAATCTTTCTTTTTGATTCTTTGGCTGTTAACTTAATATTTATTTCTAATTTTGGTTAACAAGGATAGGTCACTGGGTTGAAATCTGATTTCGGGATGAGATTTAGTATAATGATAATATACATTTAGAATGTCTATTCACATGAAAATATTAAAATGCAATGGCCAGTCACTCCCGACCGAATGGCGTGGTTGTCTAGGTAACCGTCTCGTATACGGAAGATCAAAATTCGAACTTGGCTTGGAATTTTTTAAATTTTTTTAATAATTCTTATTCAATTAAAAATTTACAAATACTATTAATTAATATATATTTTTTTATCCAAAAATAAATAATTAATATCGAAATATATAATAATAAAATTAAAAATAAAATATGTATATATAAATACAGATGCATTTAAAAAATATTTAAAATGAATTAACGATTTACAGACCGTTTTGATTAATATGCTACTTATTTTTATTCAAGGATAATACTTAAATTGTAATTTAATATTAAAAAAAAATAGTAATAAATATAATATAAATGGTGATAACTATTAATTATAAATATTCACATCTTAAAAAAATTATTCAATATTTCTAAAAAATTATCTTATATACTTTTATTTTCTATTATGCACAAGAACCAGAATGGTAACTATAGTAAAAACATTGGAAACAAAATATATTTCGACATTTTGCACAACCGATAAATGATGACTGTCCACTAGAGCAAGGTTTCTTTAAGAGGCCTATGGGAAAACAAACTTCATTTACATTAAAAATATCTCTCTTTCATCAGAAAGTTGGGAAGTGTATCATGCATACCTTATTATCTTATTAAAAATTGGTGATGACAATTTAAGGTGTACAACTGATTGAATTTTTATACTATCTTGGCGAGAATTTATTTCTTGATCATGTTCGATTAAATAAGAGTTTTGTATATGCTTAATATGCTTTGAACCATCTGCCTACGCATTCAATAAATTTACACCTGCTCTCTACTATTTCTTTTGATTACAGCAGTTGGGGACGTTTGACGTTGCGGATATTTAACAAATATCAGCTGCTCCCTTCCAATTTTGATATAAATACAGTTTCGTTGAGTTAGAATTCATATTTTATTATTATTAAAATCCAAGAATTTGAAAATTAATTGTTTGAAAATGATGCAAGCAAGTTAAATTATCAATAGCCATTAATGTTACGTTTTTAATTACTTTTCCTTTAAACATTAAATTATAATTTAAGTATTAAAATAATAAACATTTATCCTTGCATAAAAATAAGTAGCATATTAATCAAAACTATCTGTAAATCGTTAATTAAATTTAAATAATTTTATTTTTTAAAAAATGCCTCTGTATTTATATATATATATATATATATATATATATATATATATATATATATATATATATATATATATATATATATATATATATATATATATATATATATATATATATATATTAATTTCAATTTTATTATTATGCATAATAATTATTTATTTTTGGGTAAAAAAATTAATAATATATTAATTAAAAGTATTTGCAAATTTTTAACTGAATAAGAATTATTAAAAAAAAAATCCTAGCCAAGTTCGAACCTTGACCTTCCGTATACGAGACGGTTACCTAGACAACCACTCCGTTGGGACAATCAGGCCGGGAGTCAAGTTATCAGTATAAAAGCTTTACCAGAAGTTTGAAATTTTGAAGAAAATTTTCATGAATAAACACATTCTAAATATATATTATTATTATACTAAATCTCATCCCGAAATCAGATTTCAACCCCATGCCCTTCCCTTATGAGACTCAAAAATTACTTTTTTATTGATATGAATTCCATTTTTATACATTTCCATATTTTCCGACAGTTTGACGGAATCCAACCTCATCCATCAAAATATTCAATCGCATGGTTAATTTAGTTCGGCAATCATTTCGTATTATACATATTTTTCAATTTGCTGTTAATTAATTCAGTTCAATTCCTGTGTTGCAATCGTATTAAATATCAAAACAAAAAATTAAAAAAATATTCCGTATAAAACATTTAATAGTTTAAAAACCAATAATTTAAGTGAGCAAGCTGGTCGCCAAAGGTGGCTAGTTTCTCAGAAATTGGCAACTGCCTACAGCTGAATAATTTTTAAAATTTGACTACTTCTATTGTGTTGAAAAATGATCCCTCATTTGTCACACAATTATATTAAATACCTAAATTGTCCTGCATTTCAATAATACGTAATTAACCCATATTGAAACAAGATTAGATTTATTCTAAAATTTATTTAAAACAGTTAATTTTAAAAATTAAAGATAAAATTGGGATCGAATTTTCGTGCTTAATCTAATTCCTAGTTCATTTTATATCGTTTTAGTTTCTTTTTATAATTACATTGCTTCCATTCCTTTTTAAATAAAAAAATAGCTTAAAATAATTGTGCTTGTTAACCTCTTCCCAATTACAACATAATTTTAATAATTAATCTTTTAAAATTATGTTTTATAATAATGTAATCTGGAACTAGGCGCAATACTGATATATAGGGCATGCTTCCGGAAGGTTAAATTTTGAGAGACATGCATCACTTATTCTGTTTATTGCGATAGGTACCTCTCTATTTCTATTCTATTTATTTCACATAAAATTACAGCTTTAACTTCAATTAACTAATTAAATAACTAATCTAATTAATTTTTTGATGATTGTATGTATGCTTAGAAAATATAAATAGTTAATCATTAATGTAATAGAGTTTTTAAAGCATATGTGTAATATTAATTCACTGTTCTGGAGAACTTTCTAAATGTTTGTGGCAAATTAGAGTATTTTTTTATTGGTTCAATAAAATATTTTGTACTATTAGAGAGTAAATCAACATTCAAATAAAGATTGACAATTTGTTCTTATATTCTTTGTGTTTTAAAGGTAACCAACTGTAAAGAAAAAATCTGCCATTCCTTTTTTTTTAAATGTGTTTTATTTACAAACTTTTCAAAAAGTAAATAAATAAATAAATTTTAAATTAAAACTAGGCTTTAAAAAACACCCTAATAAATATGAAATAAATATGCAAATTTTCATGATTTGTTAATCAACAAGGGATAAAAACTCAAGCAAAAAAAAAAGCATTTGTTATATTTATAAAAAAAGATTTGAATTAATAATAACATTCATATGTGAAGTGAAATATATCTGAAATTATTTAAAAAATTAACAAAATTAAATAAAACTTTTTGGCTACTAAATTTTTATCTTTGAAAATGATTTAAATTTAAATGTGGAATATCCTCTTTTTGTAATGCAATATTTTGGAATTTATCAAGGAAAAAAATCGTCAAAATTTTGTTTCATTTTAAATTGATAAAAATTATAGCTAAAGCTTAAGAAGTAATATCTGAGAAAATTTCCATTCTCCAATATACATTTGTGCCAAATTCCCTGCATCTAGATCTAAAAGTTTATTTTGTAGAAACTTCAAATTTTACACTGTTCATGCTCGTTTTTTTTTTTTTTTTTTTTTTTTTTTTTTAAATAATATATCTTAAGTAAAACATCAGAAAAAAACAGTTAAGCCTAAAATCATAAGTTCTGCGAAGGAATTCTTTGGATAAAGAGCTGCAGTAAAAAAAGTGAACTGAAACAAAACCCAAGAATATAAGATCTGCAGCTCGAAATAACGCTTATTCCCCTGCTCTACCCTCAAAGAATCCAATATCCGATTCTCAGTGTCAGATATCAGCTTATTATAAGCAAAGACGATTCCCAGGCGTGGGTGTTGTCATTCGACATTGTTTGCTCCGTCAGATTGCTGCGCGGGAAAAGCAACAGAAAGGAGACGAGGTGTAATAGGGTGCCAGAATTATGTAACTGTTTCGCTTGCTTTCACTGCATGACTGAAATGACGTGCAAAATAAACTACCATACAGTGATTAGTATTCTGAAGACAGCATGGCTGTAACATAACCGTAGGGCAACTTGAATGTTATTTCAAGTTAGGGAACGAGAAATGTTGTTAGCTTCCAATGCAAAAAAAAAAAAAAAAAAAAAAAAAGTGCAATGAAAGGTAGTTTTTATTTCAAATCCATCCATCCATATCCATCCATTTCGCCTACTAATATTAAGTCTTTAATTTCAATATCGCACAATTAGTTAAGATATCTAAAAGGATCACTGTTTTCAAGTTGTAAATATCATCAAACGAGAAGAAAAAATCTTTTAAAAAACTCCATAGGGCGGAATGTTTGAATTTGAGCTGCCAAATTTGGTACGTCATTGATTCTTGGATAAAACGTGCTGAGAATTGGATTGTTCCAAATTTTCATTACATAATTACTTAACAAATGTTCTTGGACTTATTATACAATTTATTTATTACTTAGTTAGCTAGGAATAATGGTTATTTTTGATTGCAGATATATCGTTTAGGTATAACTTCATGTCCATGATTCCGCTAAATTGTCTGACATTAGCGTTGTATAATTCTAATTGTCTGATTTAAGCTTAGTTTATTGTGTGTGTAAATCCTTCTAAAGGAGATAGTCCTATTAGCACTTTAATTGACTCCCACCTGAGTGCCTCTGGTGTAGTGTGGGGATCCGGAGAGGGAGTGCCACCTCAGGTGTTGTTTTCGTTACCTGAATTCAAAATTATAAGGTCCGTCTCTAAATAGCCCTAGTGTTGCTTTAAATAGATACCTTAATATAGCTAAACAAAACTAAACCCACCGGAGGGGGGGGGCACCTCGAAATGAGGTTCAGAAGCTATTAGCATGGAGGTTGGTACTCGCAATGGTGGGAGTTAGCTTTCTGCTGCCGATGATGAGATGCGCTTCTCAAGGGAAGGGTTGTACCGTAGTCGGTGATGTCCCTTAGGATTATACCATAGCTCCCACCAGTGTTGCTTCGCGGTTGCCTGGCCAATCAGATTTATCGTGTGTGTGCGTTAGTGGCAGTACAGATTTTATGGTTAGCACTTTAATAGTGCTATAATTCAAATCATTATAATTCAAATTCTAATTAAAGTTTCGAAAAGTTTTGAGTTGCACTAAAGAATACATGTGCCAAATATGGTAGCTATAACTCAAATGTTTTGGCCTTTAGCAGAGAATATGCACAATTGTCTTTATTTTTAGTATAGGTACATGATATAACAGTCATAAATTTCATTTTAAAAGTTTGCTCAAAATGTTTATATTTGGAAAATTGTAGCATAATTATGTTCTCTCATAATAAGGTGAATTGAATGAATGAATGATTTAACGAAAAACTACTAAAACAAGTTCGATTTCCCATGTCGATCATAATAAATCGCAGTAAATGGTTACGAATATTGGCTTAGTTCTCATTGATAAATAGATCAACCATGTTTCTTTTTCATGCTCAATATGGCTATGCTTCTTTTTCGCTTTTCTTTAGGTTTACAATATTATTGCACGTGAAATTTCTTGCAAAAAGCATTTTTTTTAAATATTTTGTAATATTTCGTCAATTTTTACAACTTTCGTAAAAGAACTCGCAAGTTATAAAGTAAAAAAAAAAAAAAAATGCTTTGCACAATGAAAAATACTCATGATAACAACAGAAACTTTTGAAATGGAGAATTCATTCATTTCTTCATAATCAAATTTCTTAATCATTTTGGAAAAGGATTTATTAATTTTAATTTGAAACAGAATTTACACTGAAAAAAAAAGTGCATATTTAACATATCAAATACAGTTATATGATTGTAAATATAGTGTTGTCAAGCAATGATTTGCTTCTTCTTTACTTTCTCGTCTATGAAGCATACAGAGAGATAATATTGAATTCATAAAAAAAATTCGCATCAAAATATTTTGATAAGTCTGAAATCTTGAATCTGAAAAAAAAAAAATCATTTTTTGAATTACAATCTGTCTGTGTATCTGTAAATACGATGACTCAAAATTGCTTTGAATTAGAAAGGTAAAATTTAGTGTAGACTCTTGTTCATCGTTTCTGTGTAGTGACGTCATCTTCAGATGGCGCAACTAATTTATTGTTCGGTTTCTTACTTTTAATTAATTAATCACCTACCACAAATAATCGTGAGAATATCGTTTGGTGTTTCAGAATTTTTTATGTTTTAATTATTACATTTTCATAATACACAACTTATGCTTAGTTTCGGAGATTTTTTATATACATTTACGAATTATAAATATATCTTAAAGAATCTGTAAATATGTTGCAAATATTAGATTAAAATTTTAAGATCAAGCTGCATTATGCTCATTGGATTTTACCACACATAAAAAAACTTCCAGAATAATGCAATAATAGAAAATTTGTGAACGAATTACTTATTTGTTATTTTCAACTATCGCAATGCTCATAATCGATATGCCATAATATCAAATTTGTAGTCTTCTATCGAATTTTGAACGAAATGCTGTAAGAGAAAGTCTATTTTACTGACTGCAATTATAAAAGTGAATACCTTAATAACAAAGCATAAAGATTTAAATAAATAAAACTTAATAGACAAGTTTAGCATATGTAATGTAGTATTTCCGTTTTAAATTTGGTATCAAACCAGGTATTCATGTCTGTTTGTTTCTTCATTCTCATTCTCAAGTGATAACTCATAAATCGGTCAGACAAATGAAACTTTCGATACAGTTTTGACATCTTAAATACATATTTTAATAAAATTTCAAATACCCCCCCAAAAAAATATCACATACCAAATCAGTCATGGGGATGATTGTCTGTCTGTCTCTTCATTCTCCTACATGTAAACGCCAAAACTCAAAAGTGCAACTATTTAAATAAATGAAATTTGGTATGTGATTTCCTTATTTCTTTTATAGTTCTAGTTTCAATTTTTTTTTTTTTTGTAAAAATAAATGAAATTTGGTATGTGGTTTCCTTATTTCTTTAATAGTTCAGATTTCAGTTTATTTTTGTTTCGAATGATTCAAAAATATAGATATGAAAAAAATATATTTGGTTTTCTTCTCTATACTATTTAGCACATATGACACTGAAAAATATCTGAATGCTCGGGAGGTTCACTGTTTTTTCAGTGCATGCACTTTTACTTAAAAAGAAATAAGATAGAATTAGTATGTGAAACATCTTCTATATAATTTCTTATCTACTGATTTTTTTAAAGAAAATAATTGTTTATTTTGAATTTTGTTTTCAGCCTCGAAATAGAGTAAGGTACCTTAATTTACGATGCCTATTAGAGAGTGAAACAAACAACAACATTGGCATGCCCTTTATAAATAATGCATAATCAATTTTAAAATTGTAATAAAGTCTTTAGACTTTATAAAGTTTAAGTGAAACTAAACATTGTACAAATTAAAATATAAAAAGAAAGAAAAATTTATCTTAGATAACAACAAGATTTTTTTTTTTTTTTTTACTAAATGCCCATCAAAAATTTGAAGTCATTGTTTATTTCTACAAATTCTAAACACATATTGTCCGCTTACTTATCTAACTTCTTAAAAATTCATTACTTCACTATCACCTAAGCCACAGAATAGTTAAACAGAATTTAAATGTAACTTATATCAGACGACATGAAAGTATCGTTTGGTAAATTGAGTTTAATTTGATCTCAAAGTTTTGCGAACAATCAAACAGTTTTCACGACCCTGACCTTGGGGCATACGAAGGGGAGTGAACAAAATGCTCAGCAAATACAAATGGGGTTAAAAGATCCTCGGAGCAATTACTAACAGCGGCTTTGTGAATACTTTAATTGAGAAGGGAATCCAATGCTATAAATAGAGTACTTCAAACGTATGAATTTGGTAGAATAGAACATCATTAATTGGCGCATTGATTGAAGTGTGAGGTAATAGCAATTTAATAATCCTCAAGCTAATTGATTGCTATTACTTTAATTGATCGAACATTCAATCGGCTTGGGACGATTAAATAAAGCATAAAAATAAAAGTGGAACATTACATAAATCTTATAATAGAATACTGATTGAAGAAGAGCTTTTAAAACCTTGTACTTAATTAGGAACTAGTGGTTGTATATTTGAATTTAGTAGATAATTAATAAGATTATAGTAGAATTTAGTAGATAATTAATAATTTAATTTTTGCATCATAGATCTGAATAGAAAATTTTCTAGTAATTAATTGAATATTTAATTTTTGATTAATTTATTTTAATTTTAAATTTCAGTACAAATTTAATTTTTCTGGTACTTTTCTTCTAGTTTTTATATTTGTGTATATGAATTTGCTCAACAATTTCACATCAAAAATTAAAAATAAATAATATTAGAATGGAAATGCATCTACGCATGAATTATTTTTAATTATCCATTTTGTGTATTCAATATTTTTTAATTCAATTATTTTTTAACATTTTAGAATTACTTAATGTTTTTCTGAAATGATTGTAAAATTCATCCATCTATCACAAATAAATAATAAGATTGCATATTTTTCAAAAAGTTGATATATTTTAATATTTTTTTTTAATTTCTGAATTCTCATATGATTTGCAGAAGATTCTAAATATCTTTTAAAGACGAAATTTAAATATCTTTTGAAAATTTAGAGAACAATCAAGGATACTTTGCAAAGTTATGTTACGGTTGGCTTATATTAGTTTTGCTAACTGTGATCAATTTGGAATTCAATTACAGTTAAAGTATCAATCTTTTAAAATCTTTCATTTTATCTATTTTCTTCGTTCTCACCTTTTGCATCTATATTTTAATGCCACTGCTGAAAAATTAAATTTGTGCAAATAATAATAATAATAATAATAAAAAAAAACAATAACAACATAAATAGAAATGATAATTTATCAATTTTATAAAATCGTCTGCGGTCGATGCTTCATTAAATAGAATATTTAGACAACGATAACATACAATGGCTTCTAAAAGTGATCGTACACATTTAAAATGTGAAGAAATAATGCTGCAATTAGAATTATATTCGAATAGAATACACAGCATTTTTTTATATCATCTCCTGAATAATTTTAAAAGAATCTATTTTAATTTGTTAATTTTATTTTCATTTTTAATAAAGATAAAATTGCAAGAAGATGGAGGTCAAACACGTTACAAGAATGATCGATACATTTTCGGATAAATTTATAACTAGAATTTTCATCCGCCACTTCAATATATTTTTTTCTTTTTTTTTCATTTTGGTGACATTTAAAAAATTCGGTTGGCTTTAATCTTTGCTAATTTATTTTTCTATGTTCTATTTGGTAATTTAAAATAGCTCATAAACGTTAGGAAGAAACAATAAGACAATCGAAAATTGATTATTTATTAGTCAAAGAGTATAAGTACCGCATGTCGCTAAATCGGGAAATTAATTTCATTATACAATGATACATGTGATGAAATGTTTTAAATTGAAACTAGAATCGAAAACATGGTATGAAAAGATCATCCAATAAATTTACTTAATAAGAAATAATAGCAGAAAAAAATTTGTAAAAATCGAAGTTTTTAGGGTTTAAATATTTTCACAAAGTTTATTACATTTTTTTTCTATTTCGGCTTTACTGAAAGGTTTCGACAAGTGTTCATATCACTTGAATTACATGGACGTTTTGACGGGGAAAAATTGTTTGTAACAAAAATAGAAACATTACTCTTTATTTCATAAAATCCATGATAAATAAATTCGAAACATATTGGAACCATTCCTTGTTTGCCAATGAAACCAAACTAACATATTATTTCTGATAGACGTTTAATTATATTAAGTAGGAAAAAAAGAGGAACTTTATCCAGAGAATTTGTTTTAGTTAAATAATAATAGTTATTTCAATTTTTAAAAAACCAATTTTAAAACATCAGTCGAAAATTTGGGTTTAAAAAACAATTCTTTTTATGCTAGTAACACCCTAAAAGCATTGCTTTCTCCTTTAGCCTTTGATGTATCTATAACTGCCCACATATTCAGAAAACATCAACTCAGTCACCGATTTAAACCCAACAGAAATGTTTGGAAGGTGTCAGAGAATAAATTATGAAAACAAAGCTTTAATATGGAAACCAAACTAAATCCATTACGATAAAACCTCACTTAAACAGCACTTTTAAAAATGAATGATTCACATACTAAGTAAAACAAAATGTCAAAATGCGACTCGCTTAGTGAACGAGGTTTCGTAGAACGAGTGACGAGAAGACATCATGAAATCACACGCTGGATTTACTTATACCAGTCTTTGCTGAGCAATCATTTGAAGCGAATCCTTATATCTATATGGAAGAAAGTTTGGCTGGATAGCGTTGTCGAATGCAACTCCAAGATGTTTGTACAAGTGCTTGTAGACGTTAATCAACGAAGTTGTGTCTATGTCCAAGATTATGTGTAGGATAGAAACGGCATTGATGAGCTTATGGAAGAACATAGGCAAAGCGTTTGATGAATATATGCAGCTGCATTCTGTGTTATTGCAAAAAACTGCGGACGTGATTCAGAAGAAGAGGAAATAATAGACTCAAAAATGGCAACAGCATTCCATTGAAATAATGATAAAAGTATGAAAAATTATTGCGTCATACGTTGGTAAGCTTTGCCTAATGAAGCAATACTCTGCGTACTTTAAATTTCTATAACGATAATGGTGTGACTAATATCCCCTAAATTTTGAAGCATAGCCAAAGACAAATATCTTTATACAAGTAGAAATCTCTGACTGCTTAAATCGCTTAAAATCGCTGACTTCAGCTGGCGTGTCTATGACAAGTGCCATAAGAAGCAACAACACGCATTAATAAATAAAATGCCAAAGTGATACCCAATTTTAAATGGTACCTGTCAGGAGATATTCAATATAAATGTTTAATATAATTAGTGATTTAAAGCTGGTATGGATGTTGCAAGATTCCTATCAAATATTAACTAAGCGAAATATCGCAACATTTATTTATATGCATAGGTTTCTTAAAAACATACGAAGACATCTGTGGGATAAAAAAAAATTTTCATTGTGGATGTTTCATAAAAAATGTTGCATATTCTTGAATTATTTAATACAATTTTGTTAAGACACTTTCCGGATATTATTAAAAAAAATCTTAATTCGGAATATTAATTTTTAATAATAGATAGAACAGTATTTCATTTAAATTCCTAATTTTTTAGAAGCCACTGTATATATACATAGAGACATATACGACATTTATTCCTTTTCATTGTGCAAGACTAATTAAAATTTCGAAAAGTTTGGACGGGAATGGACTATTTATAAAGTATAGATTCAATTCAGTGTTAACTATCATTACAAGAAGTTCTGCATATCACACTTCAGTTTTTCTTATTCTCAGAATTAAATGGAGTTCATAGAATCACATTTCAAAAGTTAATTAAATTATCCGTTCGATTTTGAAGTTGTTTGATTCGATTCTAATTTCACTGGAAGCTATTTCAGAAAGCTTACAAGCTCTTGAAACAAAAATACAAAGCGCCTAATTAAGTTTTATTTAAATTGCGCAAAATAATTTTTTAAAAAAGTAAATTGAGCGATGGTTTTTTTAAAAAAATATACGCAATATATCTTCGAAAATAAGTAAAATTATTAATATTTAATTTAGATTTTACTCTTTTTAATAAAGATGAGTTAACTAAAATCTTTATTTTGGAAATAAAATTTATAAATAAAACGTTTAATTTTCAATAAATTTTTAACTAAAACCATCGTTAGTGGTCTCCTTGAAACTTTCTCCCGTGCTCTTCAATGTCGATCTTATCCCCTTTCCTTCATAAAAAATTGTGACCCTTAGGTAAGGTTACTAATATCTTTCACGGTTTTGGTGACGATAGTTAAAAAAAATATAGATCTAGAATTTTTATTAAATCTGTCGGGAGAATATCTATTTTTGAAGCCCTTTTTTCTGCCGATTAACATAAAAATTTGATAGGGAACTGGTGGAAAAATTTGACAGTTCCGGGTCACCAATGTTGCTATTGGCGATAGCGAGGCCCGAACTCACAATGCTTAAGTTCGTAGCCTAGTAACATGACCACGAGACAAAAGTAATTACTCATGTCTCGTAGCTGTTATCTGGCTTATAAAGCGTCGCCACAAAACTATAGTTACATTCACAGTATACTGAATTTCATTGATTTCGTTTATGAGTTACTGCTTTCATATGCATAGGAAACTACATCCTGACAGACGATCACTCTTTTGATAAATTTGATTCAACATTTGGTAAGTATATATATTTTAAATGTTAAACCTGAGTTTAAAATTATATTTATCTAGTCCTTTGTGTTTTGCAGATATCGAATTCACCTGCACTAGAACAGCCAAATTGGCAGATTTCCTCAGAATGTATTTATTCAAAATTTGACAGATTCAACAAATTTACTTGTAATTTTATTTAACCAATTTCAGTCTCCAAACTTAAAGCTTTTTTTAAAAAATTTTCGTGCTCACAGATAGACAGACAGACTGAGATACAAATAGAAATAATAACAAAAATGTGTTTTTTAGACTCCGGAAGGGCAGATCTTCAAAATTTCGAGTTCGAATTTTTTGACGATTACAATACTTCTCTATATTTCATATACGAGAAAACAAAAATATTTGAAATTTTGAAAACCTATTACGCAAGAAGTATCTATGTGCTGAATTTGGTTCTTCTGTATTATTTAATGATTTGTTCTGTAGAACAATTGAAATCTTTTTTATTGTGAATGTCATATAAAGAACTCTATGATAGTATCTAGTTCATATACATTATCATGTTAAAACTTCAAAAATTACCAAAGAAGGTGCTTTTACTCACCATAAAAACTCTTAGAGACGACTGAAAAAAGGAATTTAATATACGATTGCTAATGATGTGATGAATAATTTCATATATTATTTACAGTAATTAAAAGAACTGAAGATCAGTAAAATTTTGATCCAATGAGAATTTAAACAGCAATTTCAGAAAAGGTACACAAAACATACAACGTTGTAACTTAAAAATGAAAAAAAATTAATTAATTAAAGTTATTCAAATTGAACGGAGACGCAAAAGCTGTCGATAGGTATACTATGCAGGGTTTTAAATAATTTTTAAAAGAATTCAGCTGATAATATGATCATTTGATACTTCCTGAAAAAAATAAGATATTGAAGCTTTTTAACTTATGCTATTAAGATAATGAACAAACTGTCCAGCTGCAAAAATGAAAAATTGAATTAAGGATGAAGGACAGCAATTATGAATTTATTATATAAATCTTATAATAAATTACTTAATTTCTCTTACGAATAAAAACATTAACTTCTTAAAATAATGCTTCAATTTACGAAATTAGTTAAAAAATTTCAACGCAAGATGCAATTTATCATAATTTAACCTTTCTTTAACATAGTCTTTATCTTTATTTTTCCCGTGAAAATATTGTTGAAGAAAACAATTAAATTAAATTAAAATTCTCGAAAACGCATCTGAAGTTTGTTCTCCCGATATAATTACTTTTGCTCTAATTTGATAAGTAAATTTTATTGTAATTTATAATTTTTTATAAAAGCATATTGATTTAAACGTAAGTATAAATAATCTCTGGAAACAGTTATATTAATTAATTACTATATGAAATATAATGTTTGAACAAAAAGAAGTAATGGACTTTAATATAGAATTTTTAAAAATTATTTTATAACAGCCATTAAAATTCTTTTTCCAAAAAATTCTCAAACGATTTTATTTGCGAGAATTCTTATTTTTATTCTTTGTAATATACAAATGCTCTACTCTACTTTATTTATGTCGGAAAAATATTAACTAATGAATTCCCATCTGACAAATAATTAAGTTTGACCATTTCATATCCATTTCAGTATTTATTCTCTTGTCTCGAGTTGTGTTTTATTCTTATTTTTTTTCTTCACTAAACGCTTAAAACACATAGTTAGATAAATATAAAGAAGAAATGGAAAACTGTGCTATTTTCACACTTCTCTCAACGGATCTAATCGATCATCGTTTTATTTACCCGGTTGAAAGTTTTATTTCCTTTTGCCTAATGGATGATTTAATTGCTAAGATTGGAATTACGACTCTCAGCCTGAAGGGCGGTCATGTCTTCAATATATTGGAATTAAAAGTAACCATACTGTAACTGATTTCTGTTACTCTGTTCAATTCGCAATTTTGATAAGCATTGAAGCTTTTATCTATTTCATAATCTGAAAATTGAAACAAATTTGAAATTATCCATATAAATTTCGTTCGATATGAAATGGTTTAGTACTCATTATGAATTCCAATTTGCCTATTGATAACTCTGACGCACTCTCTTATTTTATAGCATTATTATTAAATTAAATGTTTCTGTCTTTCAAAATAGATTATTCTAATTTTCTTTGTAATTATACATACTATTATGCTGTTTAGGGCTCGCCTGTGAAACTGGTGATTTTCAAGTTGAAAGACTATGTTCAAAAATGTTCTGTCATGCATATAATTTCGAAACAACAAAAATCTAACTTATAGCGCCAAACTTTCTTCCGCTGGTGTGGTGCAGAAATTTTACGCACAGATTCCGTCACCTGATCGGTCCAAAAAACAAGTTTCATCCCCAGATTGCCTATGTGTTGTTCGAGGGGAATTATTAAACAAATTTTATAAAATATATTTCATTTTATAAAATTTTACTTGCATATTTTATAAAAATGTACAAATTTAATAAAAAAATATTTTTTTGCTTCTATATAAAATTGACTGAAGAAACAGCAAAGATGCAATAACATATTACTTAAATGCCAAAAGTGTTTTGAAAATTAGATGAAATATAGTGGTTTTTTTTGGTGATAGAGATATCAATCAAAAAATTTTCCAATTTTAAAATCTGTTAAACGATTTGTTCAAAATTTTCCAGAGAACCTAATAAATATATTATGTAATTTCTGAATAATAAAATTTTATATTTTTATCTACTTTTTAAATACTGAACTTCGATACATAATATCATGGAATTTTAATTTTAATCATATCTTGTAGCAATAAAATGATTATAAAACCTCTTTAAAGGAACTTATCTTTTTTATAGTTTAGGAACGACAAAAGTACTGAGAAGTTATTATTCTAAATTTAGTCAAATAATATGAACTTGATCTTTTTATTTATAAAATGCTTCGATAGGAAAAATATTATTTAAAAATGTAAAATGGCAACACAAATTTATCATGAGAAATATAGAAATGAAATGGATTCTCCACAAGATGAACTTTTGACATAACCAATTACGCTAAACCTAAATGATATTTCAATAAATATGAGATAAACATGGTTTAAATATTCAGTAAAACTCCTTTTAATTTTTAAATATTATTTTTTAAAAAAATGATAATAAGGAATATGTTAAAAAATATTTTAATTTACACTTTGCAAACGAGTTAGACAAAGCGCTGAAGTTCGGTTTCCAGAAACAATCCTTTTAAATCAATTTCATTTCTTATAAAAAAAAATAATGCATGATAAATTTTCCCTTGCGTGGCTCTAAAATGAGCCGCTGCAGTGTCTCGGATGGAAAGTTCGGAGATATTAAATTATTCGGAAAAGCTTTTGCATGAAGAACTGAAGAATTCCGGATTCTGAATCCGAAAGAAGCTCCAAAAGTAGCCTCGAGCTAGACTTATTCTCACCGGTTGTATGTATGAACGAACTTATCATAAACAAAATTACTGATTGCCGGCTGACTCAGCCCAAAGGACGAGAAACATCAAAAATAAACTTTTCTACGCAAGCAAAACCATATTCACGAAATATAGCACATCATTTTTCTTTTGCTCATAATGCTATTTGTCCAATGTTATTCTAAGAACATCTCTTTTCTATGATTTCTTTAGGAATTCTCGATGGGCTTAAGTGGATGAAATCTTAACTCAGTCTGACTGTTGTTGCATGGTGTTTTGTTCTATTTTTCCGTAAAGCTGATATTTCACCTTTTATTTATACGAGATCAATAGACTAAAATAATTGTCACAATGCGATTTAAAAATAAGTTTTTCCTATTTAATCAATAAAGGATTTATCAAAATTTTAAAAAAATCTTGTTAATTTGTACCTACGTAAAACTATTCAAAGATTGTTGCTGTATAAAAATAGAAACAATTAAATTCCACCTACGAATACTTCTTCCAATGAAATTAGGCACTTTATATTTCTAAAAAAATATGAGATTAATTAATTTAAATTCTTTAATTAGAGGGCAGACGATAATTTTCTTCAGATGTGAAATTCTGAAAAACATTTTTTTTTGTAAATATTCAATAATTTATCATCATTTCTTATTTATTTGCATTTTTCATGTGTATAATCGGAACTCTGATCTTTTATATATTTTGTTGCTATATAAAATTGTTGCTGTATAAAAGAATATAAAGATTTTGATATATCAAAGAATCAAATTCCATCTACGAATATTTCTCTGAGTGAAATTAAGCCTTAAACTTTAAAAAAATATGAGATTAATTAATTTAAATTCTTTAATTAGAGGGCAGACGATAATTTTCTTCAGATGTGAAATTCTGAAAAACATTTTTTTTTTGTAAATATTCAATAATTTATCATCATTTCTTATTTATTTGCATTTTTCATGTGTATAATCGGAACTCTGATCTTTTATATATTTTGTTGCTATATAAAAGTGTTGCTGTATAAAAGAATATAAAGATTTTGATATATCAAAGAATCAAATTCCATCTACGAATATTTCTCTGAGTGAAATTAAGCCTTAAACTTTAAAAAAATATGAGATTAATTAATTTAAATTCTTTAATTAGAGGGCAGACGATAATTTTCTTCAGATGTGAAATTCTGAAAAACATTTTTTTTTGTAAATATTCAATAATTTATCATCATTTCTTATTTATTTGCATTTTTCATGTGTATAATCGGAACTCTGATCTTTTATATATTTTGTTGCTATATAAAATTGTTGCTGTATAAAAGAATATAAAGATTTTGATATATCAAAGAATCAAATTCCATCTACGAATATTTCTCTGAGTGAAATTAAGCCTTAAACTTTAAAAAAATATGAGATTAATTAATTTAAATTCTTTAATTAGAGGGCAGACGATAATTTTCTTCAGATGTGAAATTCTGAAAAACATTTTTTTTTTTTTTTGTAAATATTCAATAACTTTTCGTCACTTCTCATTAATTTGCATTTTCCATGTGTATAATCTGAACTCGGATCTTTTATATATTTTGTTGCTATATAAAAGAATATAAAGATTTTTGATCAATCAAAGAATTAAATTCCACCTACGAATATTCCTTCGAATAAAATTTAGTATTTGGTTTTTTTAAAAAGAAAGAATAATAAATTAAATTTTTTTTCACCAGATAGCAGACGACAATTTTCTTCAGTTGTGAAATTTGGAAAATGATTTCATTTGTAAATATTCAATTATTTATCTTCATTTCTTATTTACTCGCATTTTCCTTGTGTGTAATCGGAACTTTGATCTTTTATATATTTTGTTGCTATATAAAAGAATATAAAGATTTTTGATCAACAAAGAATTAAATTCCACCTACGGATATTCATTCAAATGAAATGTAGTACCTGTTTTGTTTTTTTAAAAATGAAAGAATAATAAATTAAATTATTTTTACTAGATGGCTTTCGATAATTTTCTTCAGTTGTGAAATTTGGAAAATGATTTCTTTTGTAAATATTCAATAGTATATCTTCATTTCTTATTTACTTGCCTTTTTCTTGTGTATAATCTGAACTCCGATATTTTATATATTTCGTTGCTATATAAAAGAATGTAAAGATTATTGATATATTAAAGAATTAAATTCCATCTACGTATATTTTCCCTCCGGAGTGAAATTAAATTATTAACTTTAAAAAAAATGGAAAATTAATAACTTCAAATTCTTTCACTAGATGACAGACGATAATTTCCTTCAGATATAAAATTCTGAATGTGATTTTTTTTTTGTAAATATTCAATAATTATCTTCATTTCTTATATATTTGCATTTTTCTTGTGTATAGTTATTTGATATTTCTTGTTTATGATCTTTTATATATTTTGTTGCTATTTAAATCGTTTTTATATAAAAGTATAGATTGTTAATATATTGAGGAATTAAATTCAACCTACGAATATTTCTTAGAGTGAAATTAAGTACTTCAGTTCTAAAAAAATGGAAGATTTATAAATTAAGATTCTTTAGCTAGATTACAGACGATAATTTTCTTCCGATGTGAAATCCTAAAAATGATTTTTTTTTTATAAATTATCAATAATGTAACTTCATTTCTTATTTATTTTCATTTTTCGTATGTGTACTCTGAATTCTGATCTTTTATAATTTTTTCTTTTTTTTAAGTTAAAATATCGTTTGATTTAACAACGAAAAATAAATGTTTAATTTTCTAGTGTATTTTTTAATACTATATTTGGTAATATTCATTAAGATATAGTTTTTATTCTTGAATGATTTATTTCTAACTAGCCGCCTTTGGCGACCAGCCGGTTCGCCAATCTTAATGTTCGTTAAAATTTTAATAATTAAATATTTTATGCAATTTCTACTTTAATAGCTTCTTCATCAAAATATTTTAAAACTTCAAATTTTGATTATCATATAATTCATTCATAATATTATAAAGGCCTTCAGTCATAACGTAATATGTATCTCTCTCATTTTCTGTTAGCACCCGTAGAATTTATGCTTTAAATTAAAGTGGAAAGAATTTATCTTCAATTAATATAATAATATTTTTTTACTGAAACAAAGCATTTTTTTATAATCTGATTACTGAAAATAGAGTCACTCAGCGTTTAAACTTTATGGGCACTAAAGAATATCTTTTTTAATTTATGTAATATCTCAAGAGTTGGTCAACAAAATTTTCTTAGATTCATTATGAGCAGATCAATTAATTAACAATATTTAAATTTAAATGCATCAAACACTAAGAAAATAAAACGAATCGTTTAAAATAAACGGTTGAAAACAGGTTTTAAAAAAACTACTTAAAAAACGATGTACTTAAAACTATAAGCATATACAAAAAATATATAACTAACATAAATACAATTTACTTACAAAAGCATGCAACTAACCCAAAAATAATTAAAATCATCCATTGATAACGTTGTCATGGCAACAATCAGAACAGAATGCGCATGCGTGAATTTTCTTCGCCGGTTACGTAACGCAAATACGTGACTTTTTCTACGCCAGTTGGGGTAACGCTATGCGGATTAGAAATTTTTAATTTCCTTTATTCTGTTTTATTTTAATTCAAAAGTACTTCAGAATGAATCTGAATGATTGATTCATTAACAATGTTTAATTTTAAATGCATCAAACATTAAGAAAATAAACAGAACCGATTGAAATAATCCGCCGAAAATTTTTAACCCTAGCCTCATTACTGTTGGGAGAAAAAAAAACTGAAGCCTTTCTCGTTTGGCGCTGGGGATAATGGAAGATTTTTTTGGCGGAAAAGTTGGCGGTGGGAAAAATGAAAGATTTTTTTGGCGGGAAAGTTAGTTTTTAATTAATAATTAAAATTCTAATTAAAAATTCGAAAAAAGAAACCCCAGGTGCACATTCCCTACCTCCAAGGTATACATGTACCAAATTTGGTAGCTGTATGTCAAACGGTCTGGCCTGTAGAGCGCCAACACACACACACACACACACACACACACACACACACACACACACACACACACACACACACACACACACACACACACACACACACACACACATTGAGCTTTATTATAAGTATAGATAACACTTGCATGATAGTGATGTTCTGACTTGTTTTGATTAAGATTAAATTCTTGCAATCTTATTCAAGAACTCTGCTTATTAACAATCTGTAACTATAAAATTCTAATTCTAAAGGAAAATTATTTTAGCAATGTTTCATTTCAATGTATATTTAAAGAATAAATCTAATGATTTACATTCTTTTAAATAGAATATTTTTAAATCAAAATGTGAAAGCCTTTTGGATTATGATTATATCTTTGAAAACAAGTGTTGGAATATAAATGATTGCATTCTTCATTTCTGTGAACTTAAATTTTGGTTTTCAAGATATTATTTCCGATTTCCAAATCGCTTCCATTTCGGAATAAATTCAATGCTAAGTATCATTGAAATTTTATTTCGTGAAAAACGCAAAAAATATTTCAATCTCAGTTTTAATCTCTATATTTAAATAGAATAATAGAATAATATTTTTAGACGATATGCTATGAATATATAATTCTGATAAATTTATTTTTTCTTAAAATAAATAAAAGCAAAATTTGTATAGAATTTTGTGCTAAAAATAGACATAGTGATTTGAAAGAATTTGTGAACTCATCTTTTATAGAAATGTATTTTCTGATTCGTAAAATGAATTGTAAAATATAAAAAGTTTCTATGATAAAATCTAAATTTGATGCATTTCCAAAATATTTTATTTGATTTATATTCTGCTTTTTTTACTCTATTTTACTCATTTTCTGATGTATTAAGCTTTGTGTTTTTGTAAAGTTGATATGTGTTGCAATGTAAATGCAATATCTTCATATTGTCAAAATAGAAATAATGTGAAGGTGAGTATAAAGTTTCCATTTTTATCTTGAGCAAATAAGTTGCTAAGATGCTATATATAGAAAAGTACTTATAATCTATTTTGACAGAAAACAATAAATAAATAAAATTGAAAAATAAGATTCGAACTTCGAATTTGAACCCATATAATTGCCTTGCCACGTAGGTTTGCAATAAAAGAATAAACAAACCAAAAAATATAAAAAAGAACAGCTACTCGAAATTATGTTTGCATTCTGATGCTTTTAAGCCTGATTTGATATATTTTTACGTCTGATTTGATTATATCATTCAATATTTTATGTGAGAAGTATTTTATATAAGACTATCTAAAATGCATAAATCTAAAGAAATATATTAATAAAAACTATAACGATAATTCTGCTTTCTAATTTATGGCCAGTTTTTATATCATAATGTAAAATAAATTAAGAAAGCTAATAAAATATTATATTAAACGTAATTACCATGGATTACGTTACAACAAGAAAATTCATGCTTATAATTAATGTTAAAAATATTTTTGAAAAAATCATTAACATTGAAGAAAAAATTATTCGGAAATAAAATTTGTGTCATAGAAAAAGCCAATTTGTAAATATTTTATATTGATACAAAAACAATTTTTGTGTCACACTGTGTTTCAAATTATAGATTAAAAAATCTAAATATAATATAGCAATAAGTTAAATGAACGAAATGGGGTTCAGAATTTATCATCTGTAGTATAGATTAGACTTAAACTTTAGATACCATCCTCCAAAGGAATGGCCGTTTTTCAGTTTGTTTATTCGTGTAATTATGACCATTATTATTCTATAAAAGAATGATCTAGATAATCAAAATTTGGTATGTAGCTTTTTGACCTAAGTTGTTTATATATCTAAAATTTTTTATGATGAATTGATCAAAAGAAAGCGCCTTAAATGCAAACTCACCCCCCCCCCCAATAAACTGAAAAATACGAAAAATACAATATTCGTTTGCTATACTCTGAAGTCGAAGAAAGAAGACTGAAAATATTTGTTCTTGCCATTTTTGCCAGTGATTTTCGGGGCATGGCTACATACCTCTCAACTCTTCTAATCTTATAGATGCATATTTAAAAAAAAATAATACCAAAAATTAAGGGAATTTGGTTCTAGTTTATTCATCAATATATAGTCATATAAAATTAATTGTTTGAAATTAGTTTATTAATAATTTTTTTGCCTTACAATACTTTTAAAAAATATCGTCAACTAATATGTTCGTAAGGCTGCATAAAAGAAAAAAAAAATGTAAAAGCAAGAACTGAAAAAAAAATTTTTTCATAATTTTAGTAAATTTAATTATTATAAATTTAATAATTTTAGTAAATTAAATTTAATTATTTTATGAAGGCGATAACTATAATTCAAGCCCTAATTCCGATAATCTTGATAATATCTTTACTTTCATTATTCTGCCTTGTTTTTATCATCAGTAGCAAAGAACTGTTAATGATTTTTACTTTTTACTATAAGAAGAATGCAAAGAGAACATATTGTATCAGAAAAGAAAATTCAACTTCCCAATTTCGAAATCTTGAAATTCTCAATCTTGAAAATTCCTAATCTTAAAAAAAAAATTATTTTTGTCTTCTGTTCTGCTCGTTTGTCTGGGAATATGGTAGCTCAAAAGCATTTTGACCTAAATAGATGAATTTTTATGGGTTTTGTACTAAATTTGTAAATATTGTCAAATTTTCAATGAAATCCACTAAAAAGAAATTTGTTGTTCGAATAAAAGACAACACATTAACCATAAAATGTTAAGAGCTAGATAAATAAAATTTGGCACACAATTTTTAGCCACATTTCAAATTTTGAATCAAATCCATTAAAAGGCTGACCATAAAAAAAGCGACCAAAATGAATAATTTTCTTTTTGCCCCCTTATTACGAAGAACTAAACGCTCATGTGCAAGTTTCTCAAAATAAAAATATGAGCACTTGTGACGTTCATAGCTTCACTCCACCCCATGCATTTTATGAAGGAAAAAAGAAAATAAAAGTTTTATTATAGAGTAAACAAGAAGCTTTCAGGAAAACCACAGCCACTAGTTTTACCACACATCTTTTAAATTACAAAAATATTAATTAAAAAACCCTTATGAAATTAAGATTTCCATCATGCTTTTTGCTTATTCTCATGATTTTATTTAATCATGTATTTTCATTTTCGTCATTTTATTTTATTTTTTTAAATCTTTTTTGTATGTTTCTTGGAATTAACCCGCACTTTCAATTATTACACCTAAACAGCTGCCCGGGCTCTTTCAAGTAATTGCCAACAGATCACAAATGGATGTCATGAGCTTTTTTTTTTGAAATGATAATCTGTAAATGATGTTTGGTTACCGATTGCATAATGTTATAATAAGTGGAACAATTGGATAATTTTCCTTGGTAGTCTAATTGGTCATTTAAATCAGAGTAATAAGATATTTATTACAAGTTATGATTAAGTTAGTAATAGGAGTTGATGTTTTTCCATTTAGTCTAATTGGTCATTTAAATCAGAGTAATAAGATATTTATTACAAGTTGTGATTAAGTTAGTAATAGGAGTTGATGTTTTTCCATAATAATATGAATTTATTATGAAGTTTGTTAGAGGTCAACGCAGCTTGTTAAAGTGTAATTCAATCAAATAAAATGAAAATAAAAATAAATATATTTCATAAAGACGGTTATCTTCTGGAAGTCATATTTCTTTGAACATTAGAAAAAGAAATAGGAGTGATTTGTTATCTGTTATTTGATGGCAAAGATTTCGAAACTTTGGAGAAGTGATTAAACTTTTGATATCTGAGTATGCCTCACAAATTTCAAAATTTATACAATTATATATTTCATGAAATAAACCCATTACCATTGCACAATGTATATTTGATTACTAATGATCACTTAATATTAAATTTCTTATTTGAAACCAACCCCTCTTATTCGAATCTTTCATAATGAGAATTATGGTTCATGAACCTCAACAACGGAGAACACTTTTAACATTTATCATTATTTCGATCAAAAGTTTTATTAATGATGAAAGTGATGGAACTGTCCGCGATATATTTTGATTAAGACGCTCTCCAATGGAAACGTAATTTGGTAAAGGTTCCAGACCTCCACAGAATGCTCCAATATTCCGAAGCTACGGTTGACTTTTCCGTAACTTGATGAAAAATCTATTGTATTTATCATCCCTTGTTCCTAAAAACATTTTCGCTTCTGCCTAGCGTAGTCATATTTCTCCCAATTCAATTAGACTCAAAGTCTTAAAGAAATTAGAACATACATTTATTGATTATTCACTCAATTTGTATTTTTGATTAATTGCTTCAGTGTGAAGTTCATGATTATTGTTTTTTTTAAAAAAAATAAGAGATTAGCATTGTTATTAGTTTGTAACTATTTTCTTCAAATTGAATTAAATTCAAAGTCGTAAAGAAATTAATAGAAACCTTTACAGATTATTCAAAAAATTTGTATTTTTGATGAATTGCTTCAGCCAAAAGCTGAAGATTATTGTATTTTTCTTAAATAAGTGATTAGCCTTGTTATTAATTTGGCAGTTATTTTCTGCCAATTCATTTAACTCGAAATCTTAAAGAAATTAGAAGAAACCTTCATTGATTATTCACCCAATTTGTATTTTTGATTAATAGCTTCAGCGTGAAGTTCATGATTATTGTTTTTCTTAAATAAGTGATAAGCCTTGTTATTAATTTGGCAGTTATTTTCTTCCAATTCAATTAAATTCAAAGTCTTAAAGAAATTAGAAGAAACCTTTATTGATTATTCACCCAATTTGTATTTTTGATTAATTGCTTCAGCGTGAAATTCCTGATTATTGGTTTTTTAAAAATAAGTGATTAGCATTGTTATTAGTTTGGTAGTTATTTTCTTCCAATTCAATAAAATTCAAAGTCTTATAGAAATTAGAAGAAACCTTTATTCATTCTTCGCCAGAGTTTTATTTTTGATCAATTGCTCCAATTTAAAGTTCATGATTAGTGTTTTTTAAAATTAAGTGATTTTCCCTGTTATTATGTTTGTAGTTATTTTCTTCGAATTCAATTAAATTCAAAATCTTAAAGAAATTAGTAGAAACCTTTATTGATTATTCACCAAATTTATATGTTTGATTAATTGCTTCAGCGTGAAGTTCATGATTATTGCTTTTTTTATAAATAAGTGATTAGATCTGTTATTGTTTCGGGGTTCATATTAATCATTTTGTTATTTGATTAGAAAATTTATATAAATCTAAAACTAAAAAAAAAACGCAGGAAAGTTCATCCTTAGCTCTGAATTAAGGTATTAAATAATATAAGTATAAAAAATATGGAAATCGGAAAGTTGCAAGTTATGAGGGGAGAACATTATTTTCATCGCTTCATTTCAAGTCATTGTTTGTTTTAATTAATTTAAATCCTTAATTAGCTTAAACCAATTTGAAACAATGACGTAACTATCAGATTACGCATGCGTCGATATTTAGAAAAACAATGGGTTTTTTTAGTCTCAAAATTGGTTGAGCTCCTGAACGTTTTCTCGAAGCAAGATTTTTTTTTTCTTTTCCTTTTTTTATGTGCGAAAATCCGGTTTAAACTGGTTTGGAATAATCACGTGACTATTTTATTATCGTCAACTTTTAGAAAAGCGACGGTTCTTTTTCATCTCGTAAACTTCTCTAGCGCTTGAACACTAGCTAGAAAAATGGAAATGTAAGTTTTAAAAAAATGAAATTATTATTATCATTATAACACACACACACGCACACACACACACACACACACACACACACACACACACTAGAATCTAATTTCATTAATTTCCCATTTTTAGCTTAATTTAGCCCAAACGAACTTCATACTAAAATGATCTCTTATTTCCTAATCAAATTCAACCTTTTTTTATTTAATGAATGCAGTGGAAGCTCTGTAAAATTGATCACCTCGACATTTCCAACACTCAGGGTGAGGGGATAAAAATTATCGAGTTAAAACATTCGTTTATAAGATCCCTTCCAAAATCGAACATGTAAAGAAATCCTTATGAAAATCTCACAGTATATAATCACTGGGATAAATCTTTCATTAACTTTTCCTCATTTCCACTCCTGTGTGTTCTATGTTGATGTGCTCGTCTCTTCTGCTTATATATAAATGATGCCTCCCGGGATGGAATAAAACGAAGTTAAAAATTCAAAATGTCTTCTCTGTATTCGGCCACAAAATTGCCTTCAAAAAATTATGCTTAGATTTAAGAATCGACAGGATTGAAGTTTTTTGAAAACTGAGTATTGACCGCTGTATATGGCAAATGTGTAGACCGACTCTGCTTTTAAAAAAGTATGTTTATATATATTTCTAACTAATTTCAACTAATTTTTTTCGGTTTTAACACGATTAAATACTATTGATAAGTTTTGAAAATTAATGAAATTAAACAAATACAGGAATGTAAAATTCGGCCTTAAAATGATGTTTAAAACTGAATTTCAAAACTAAGAAACAGCGCAGGAACATTATAATCAAACAAAGATCCAAATCAAATCTAATAATTTCAGAAATTCCTTATTTTAACTTTTAGTGGCTCTTTCAGCTTTACATGGGAAGCTTCATGTCATTGTATTGAACAGACGGTGTTTTATCTACTCTGAAAGGAGTGAGTATGCTTTCTTACTAAAATATTTACCACTCAATGTACCATTTGCTGCTGCTTCGTGACATAAAACTGGGCCGTTATATCTGTTACTGCCATAAACAAAGGTTTATGGCTTCATAATGTTGCTTTAGTGAGAAAAATAATCGGTTTATCAACTAATATCGTGTATCAAAAACTTAAAATCCAATAGTAGGATACTACATATATACTAGTGGTTGGTTTCACTATGCTAAAACATGAAAAATGAATAAAATTTCCGTATGAATGCTCCCAGTAGCACACTTATATTGTACATTATTGTACAACATTCTGTGTTACCTGGGGCATGTGGAAAATATGTGTGCATATGTTACATCATTTTTAGATCATAAAGCAACATCTTTCCTTTATACAGTTATGTAATGACCAAGAATATGAAAGTTGTTTCATCTTTCATTAATTCAACACCGAAAACAGTAAATATACAATATTGGATAAATTAAAATTCCACGGTATGCTCACTACTTAGAGTGAAATATATATTTTCTGACTTTTTTTGTCATGATCTTAATGAATATAAACTTTTGAAAATGTTTAATAGCATAAGTTTCCAAACATGAAAATAATTAACATCTTAGATTGCAAAACTGAGCAAATATCAATGTTTCGAATAATAATCCGAATTTCTTGGAAAAACAAGGGTGTGTGAACGTCTCAACAAAACATTTTCGCATACTCTTTAATAAAGATATTTCGCACCTGTCCTCACAGTTCAGTTTTTTTCATCCATTTTAATTTCGGAATTTTTTCGGAAGCAGTTGCTAATACTTGAATAAAATGATATATCCATTCATTATATACTCGAATACTTATAAAATTGAACAATATAGTGATCATGAAAATGAATATAAAGAATATGAGTAAAATATATGAATGAAAAGAATATGCTTGGCTGCATTTAAATATGTTTTTCGGGACTAGAGAATTTTTAATAATATAAATGTATGATAACATCAATTAATATCCCATTAAACTGTGTCAACTATGCTCTTAAATGGTTTGAAAATCTCTAATAAATATATTTCATTAAAGAACAATGTTTTTTAGAGCATTTTTCTGAACATAAATTTTATTTGAAAACAAATTTTCACTTAAAATATCAAGAAATAATACGACAACGAAGAAGAATATGTATGTAGACATGTTTACTGGGGTTTTATTGATCAAACTGCGTGACATATAGCTGCTAAATTTGGCACATATATATTTTAGAAGGCAGAAAATCGCACTTTAAAGAATATAAAGATTATAAAGTAATTGAATATAGCAAGATTATAAAGTAAGTAATTATAATTAAATTATAAAGTAATTGTAATACAATAAAATATAAATAGTATTTAAATTATAATTAGAATACAGTATATTCTAATTATAGTTTGATTCTAATTAAACCATGATTAAATATAAAAGTAATTAAATATTAAATCACTTTTTGGTATGATAACTTTAATAGCAGGTTAACAATTTCATGAAAAAATCTGAAAATGATTTTGCATTCATGAAGTTTTTTCAGAGATGCGATTAAGGTATTTCGTTTTTTATCAGCACATTTAAATGAAATATATTAAAATACAGTTAATATTTTATTATTACGAAAGAAAATATATTTTAACCCTTTCTAAGGCCGCGGGAAGTATGCTTCCCCCCAAATTTATCAATCTTTGTATGAATTTATGTAGGTTGTCATAAGTTCTGACAAATATTTTTAGAAAGACAGAAACTTAGATGCTTCAGTTCTTTATCTCACACAAAATGATGCGTCTTGATTTGTTATTTAATTATTACTTAACCAAATTAATTAATTAAGCGCCGGCGTCCTGGCATAGGGGTAGCGCTGTGATCTGGGCGTCCTGGGTTCGAGTCCCGGTTCGGGCATGGTTGTTCTTCCTCTGTTGTATCTGTGAGATGTGTGAATGTGCCCCCCTGTAAAAAGGGGCTGTGCAAGCGAATGTGATGCGTGAGTAGCTAAGACGTACTCTTGGCCCTAGTTGGCGCTACTTAAAAATAAGAGACGCACCCCTTCGTCAGCGAGCTTGTCCATGGCAAGTGCTATTAGAAACAACAACAAAAATTAATTAAACAAATTAAATTTATCTAATAAGCTAAATGAATTCCTTTTCTTATTCTAATTTTAAGTCTAAAAATATTTTAACATAATATGACTAGAAAAAAATGGCCCTTTAAAGGGTTAAAATGATAGATGAGCAATACATTTAGGTTTTTAACACACTATGACGTCTTTGGACTCAATCATATTACGAATGTTCATTTTCACTATAAACAGAAAAAATGTAAGACTAATAAGCATCTCAAGATTAAATTTTTGAAACTACTTTATTAAGAGAATAATAAGTGAGAAAAAGATCATGCATAAAATATTTATTTGGAATTAAGGACAAATAATACTCTCAGAAAACCCGTAGGTCGCCTAAGGTGACTAGCAACTAATTAAGAAATATAGTTTAGATATTATTATTTAAATATTGTATAATTTAAAATGATGTAAAGTTGCTTTCTTTGCATAAAAGAATTTTTCAATTTACATTACTCTCACTGTGATAATAAAACCCACAAATTAAACATAAAATGTGAATTTATAAATTTTTAAAAATTGTTTAAACTTTTATTGAAGCGAACTAATGTTAAAAAAAGTTAATGTTTATATTAAAAAAATAATAGATTTAAATTTTATAAAGGTAATTACTGAAACATTCCTCAGTTTTGTTATGCATAGAATAAAATGGTATAATAAGATTCCGTTGATAAATCAGTATGTAATAAAAATTTAATAGTTTATTACAAGTTTTTTTAAAAATTTTATTATCATGTGAGAACATGATGTTGTTTTGGTTAGGAGGTTTTGAAGCTCGAAATCGCGTAAGCTATGAATAAAGCATAAATGGCAATTTTCATCGTTATCTTTTAATTTCATATATTTTTTTCACCTACTTTTACCAATATTATTATGTATGTTTCTTTGAAAGCACAAGCGTTTTTTAAAAGGTTGACCTGCTTTTACCAGTATTGCTTTATTACTACGTATGCTTCTTTGTCAAAAGATGCGTTTTTAAAAGGTTGACTCAGAACATCATAGCTGTTATTTCCTCTCATAATCGGTCGAGCTCCAAAACTTTGTTTGCCATCTAGAAAAATTGAAAATGAAAGTTTAAAAAAATTATATATATATATATAGAGAGAGGGGGGGGGATAGAGACAGATAGAGAAGTCTCGTGATTATTTTAAACCGGTTTAAACTGGTTAATGACTTAAATTAATTAAGACAGATAATGACTTAAAAATAATAATGTTCTCACATGATAATTTCAAATTTGCGATCGTAGATTTCATTTTAATTTTTATAATTTTCATTTATTTAAATTTATATTTTCTAATTGGCATATTTTAGATTTTTAGGCCTGTATTTTCTCCAGGATTGAAACCATCTCAGGGATTAAAATTAAGAAAATCATTGTATACAATAATTTTTTTTAAAAATTTTTGTTTGCAATGCAAAAAAACTCACAAGTGTGGAATAGAGAGCTTTAAAACTATTTATTTATTATTCCAAAATGTTTCATTGTTATTGTATGAGTGTGCGCGGTTACAGGATTGAATAAGCAGTTTGAATAACAGTTAGTCCAACATACTTTTTCTATCTGATGAAAAAAATAATAATAATCGTTTGCATATTTAAATTTTAAAAATGTATGATTTCTTCATAAAAAAGATATCGTGCTGCCATCTGTCTTATTAATCTGAAAATAAAGTAAATTCAAATTGCGAAATCGTCAAATATAGAGGAAAAACAAATAAATAATGTTTTACTATTAGTACCAGACATATGAGAAGCAGGAATGTCTCGCATAAATTAAAATCAGCAATTTCTGTACCAAAAATTAAATGAAATCTGAATGTAAAAACTAAAAAGCTTCTATTCTCCTCTAATATTATTTTGTAGATTTGTTTTATGCTTATTAAAAATTTTCAATTTATAAACATTTTTTCTTTATAAATTTTCAATTTATAAAGCAAAAAAACAATTTTTAATTTATAAAACATAATTTTATTTAATGCATAGATATGAGAGATATAAGATTCTTTTCTTTGAAAATGAAGAAACAGATTTAAGACACTACATAGCGACAAATTAATATGAAATCGAATCAGATAATGAAGAATAGAGTTTAGTAAAAGTAAGTAATACTAATAATAACTCTACACTTACACAGAGATGTATAAAAAATAAATACAGAAAGTAATAAAAAAAATATGTAATCGGAAAAATATATATTGATATCAAGTGTTAAATATCGTAAAAGTTTCACAATCTGATGTCTCAAATTGATAGAAATGTCACAAAATAAACATGTTTTAATTCTACTTCGTCTAGGAAACGCGACAATGTTCACAGATTTAAAAATGTATGAGGCAGAAATTTGACTTAATTCCAATTGATGAAAATTTTTCGGCCATTTCGGTATTAAAAGAATTAACATTTTTTTTTTCGTTTTTTTTTTTTTTTTTTCTAACAAGAAATATTTCGAAATATTTTCTTCAAATAAATTTTATTTTTATTTTTTTAAGCATGAGTTATTGAATTTAATTATTCTGAAAGTGCCTTTCAATAAATGCTTCCTTATTTTATTTAATTATAATATCTGCTACATAAAGATTCAAATCAATGTAATGTAACCAATGTTATTTTTTTCTGGTTAAGGAAGGTGACGTGGAACTTTGAAATTTCCAATGGCAAAGTGTGGATATAGGCCTCAATTGAACCTTGACTATATCAAATAAATGTCACTAAATGTAGGAATATAGCTAGTTTTAAGCTAATACAATCTCACAATTCTTTTATTATAAAGTACAATTATAAAATCCTAACTATGTCTGAAGGAATAATATACGTATATCATTAAATAGCGCATCAAATTTAAAAAAAGAAATAATTGTATTCCGTTTAATAAACAACAAACATGAAATAGTGTACAGGGTGTCTCAAAACCCTTGACCGCGGCTTTTATTCCTTAAATAGTGATTACAGACATGTAACTGTAAATTACAAAATTGCATAAAAAAAAGTGCAAAGTATGAAATAGATTAAAATTTTCAGGGATTAAATTTCAAAAAATACAAAATTTAAATTTTTATACTTACCCCAAACAAAAAAAAATTCTCAGTGAGTAAAATATGCCCCATCCTCTAATAAGATCATGCACAAAATTTCACAATTTATCACTAAAAGTCTCAAAGATATAAGGCTACATAAATGCTGACTTAAACCACTTTTCGATGCCTGAATATGACTTCCCAAAAAGGAAAAATCATGTCGGGTGTTCGTGTTTCAGGGATCGTACACAATTTTACAAAGAAAGTAATGACTGAATAAATAAATAATAATTTTGCTACTTATTGGTTCAAAAGTATTAAAAATTTGTAGAAATAATAACTTAAAGGAAATATTACATAACTTAAAGGAAAGATTACATAAAGGGAAGATTTCATAAGGAAAGATTACATAAGTTTTTTTACAAAGTCATCGACTGTGCTATTTTAAGTTATATTCTGCAATTCATTATATAAAATTTTAAAGTATTTTTCAGGAAGCATATATTTTAAAATTTGTATTTAAAACTATAGATATGGAGCATATTTTATTTCTTTATCATGCATTCCTGCTTCGCGTCATCTGCACTGAAACGATAAAGATTTGCATTTTAATTTTTGATTGAACCTTCATCAATTTTTTTTTAATTTATCTTTGAGAGTTTTCATGATAAAATTCTGAAATTTCGTACATGACCTTATTAGAGGATGGGGCACATTTTACTCACTGGGAATTTTTTTTGTACGGGCTTTGTAAATAATTTTAAATATTGTATTTTTTAAAGTTTAATTCCTGAAAATTTTAATCGTTTTCGTAACATTTTGCACTTTTTTTTACAGAACTTTGTAATTTACAATATATGTCTATGATCAATATTCAAGGAATAAAAGCCTCAGTCAAGGTGAAGGTTTTTGATACACCCTGTTATATATATATATATATATATATATATATATATATATATATATATATATATATATATATATATATATATATATATATATATATATATATATATATATATATATATATATATATATATATATATATATATATATATATATATATATGAGCATAATTTCAGGGGATTTGAATCATTATTAGACAATGTCTGTATTTCCTCACAGAAAAAATGCCTTTCTTTGAATCCCTGCCTGAGGGTGACCCTTGAAAAAGTCTTCAGGCCGGATTCTTTTTTTATATTTTTTATAATTTTTTTGGTTTAATTTTTATTTGATTTTTTTTTCCTATTAACTTGATTCTAATACTTTTGTATATATATATATATATATATATATATATAGAAAAAGACAGACATATATTTCAAAACTATTTAGTATTAAATACTAAATTATATAATTATATGAATTTCAATATTTTATTTAGAAATGGATTTACGTCGATATGAAAGCAAACGATAAATTATACTTTTTAAATTTCGATAATTTAATCATGCTTCTGTTTCCTGTTCTAAGTTCAAACTTCCTGTATTTGAAAAGACGATAAGGGTTGAAACAATTAAATCAACGAAGCGCAAAACTAATATGGAATAAAAGCCACGACCAAGGTTTTTGAGACAACCTGTATAATGGATTAAATAAATAGTTTTCTTATTCTTGTATTTTTTTATCATCGTATTAGAACTTGATTTGCTATTTTCAACATAAATAAGAATAAATTATTTTGTACTGCACTTTCCTAATCATGATACAGGTGGTTATCAAAATAATGGAAACACCTGTGAATAAAAGTGTCATTTCAGAATGCGCTTCGTAAGCATTAAAATATAATAACAGCCACCAGTTTTTTTTATAAATAGCAATGTATATATTCTGGTAGTATGTGTTAGCTTTTTTAAGTTCTGTCATTCTTGGATTTGTCTCAAACGCGTAAAATGTCAGATCCCTCACATTTTCAAAGAGGCCAAATTGTAGGAGCTTGTATAACTGGAGCAAGTGTGACCGAAACATCCCAATTTTTAGGCGTTTCTAGAGGTACGGTGTCTAAAGTCATGACAGGATACACACGGCGCGGCAAGACAAGATTGGCAAAGCAAAATAGTTTGTAGAAAGAGAAGCTCAGTGGAAGAGACCGACGAGTATTGAAGCGGATTGTAATGTATAAAAAGCGAACAACTGCAGCAAAAGTGACTTTAGAATTCAATACCCATCTGGATCCCCCAGTGTCAGTGATTACAGTTAGAAGGCACCTTCATAAACAGAACATTTATGGCAGAGCAGCAATTCACAAGCCACTTGTCACAGATGTTCATGGTAAACGTCGTGTACAGTGGTGCCACACTCACAAAACCTGGACGATTGACAAGGGGAAGAAAATAATATGGTCTGACGAATCGTGTTTCACATTTTCCCCTGCAACGGGACAGTGCACGTTTGGAGAACATCTGCACAAGTGTATGATCGTGATTGTCTCCTTCCAACTGTCAAACATGGAGGTGGATCTATCATGATATGGGCAGCCATGTCGTGGTTTTCTGCTGGACCAATCGTAACCCCGAAAAGAAGGATCACTGGGGAGAAGTATAAAGAAATTTTAGCTGATTAGGTCCATCCTATGATGCAAACTTTGTTTCCGGCAAAAGATGAAATTTTCCAGGATAATAATGCACCTATCCATGCAACGAGAATTGTCCAATCATGGTTTGATGAACACGAGGATGAAGTGAAACATCTGCCTTGTCTCGAACAAGTCAGACGACCTCAGTATAATCAAACCGTTATGGTCTATTTTAGAGCGTTCAATACGGAATCGATATCCTCCACCAGTAGCTCTTCCAGAACTTTCACAATATCTCTAAGAAGAATGGTACAATATTCCTCTAAACACTGTTCAACACTTGTATGAATCGATTCCTAGGCGAATACAAGCTGCAGTACATGCCAAAGACTGCCCTACACCATACTAATAAAGGATTCTTTATAAACCTAAAGCGTTTTCATTTTTTGATAATCACTTGAAGATTACGTGCACTTGCAATGATTTCAACAAATGAAACTATTTTTCAAAATTAATACGAAGAGCTGGATAAAATGTAGTGACTTTTTTGAAAAAAAAAAAAAAATGGTAGATAAAAAAACATTTAAACTCCTAAGTGCGCATATTTTTCTTTATTTTTCAGCCGGAATTTATTCAGAAATATAGGATTAATTATTAAAAATAAATATACTAAAGATAAAAGAATGTATAAATATGTTCTTGTGAAGGCATTTTAGCATTCTATAGGACATACAGTTTGATCTAGAATTATCAAACTTTTTACAGATAAATTTAAAAGGGTTGAAGAATGCACTTGTGCCTTCTTTTTACTGCTTGTGACTTTTTCAAAATTTTCTATAAAAATTTAATTAAAAAGTGAACCAAATTTTGTGGTTTATCCATCTTAAGATCGAAAATTATTATTACACATAACTAATTTTTACATTAAAGTATTTAATTTTCTTAATTTAATATTTTTTGCACTTTTTTTCTTGAATTTTGGTCATTTTTATGATTTTTGATTTATTTTTTTATAATATATTCCATTTTTGTGATGAAATTCTTGCTATTTTTCTTGCCTCTTCGTGTACCTAATGGCTTGATCATCATCCATTGTTGAAACTTTTGAAACACAGCATATTTATTATCTGTTCAGTTCACGCGAAGAATATAAAAATGAAATTTATTGACATTTTTATAAAAGATAATAAACATTTTGAAAATGATTACCAAGATGCCAACCTTTATTGGCACAATGATGGTATGGGATTGGATTTCATTAAGAATATTCGTGTGCACGATCAATAGGAAAGACGTACATTGTTTATTACAATTTCATGCTTGCAATTATTCCTTTACTGCGGGGGGTCGTGCCTTCGGTGCTTCTTTCTTTCGCCACAGAATATCCCCGAACTTGGAATCTCTAGGATTCCCTGTCGTTTGAAAGGATATACGTGGAAGTATTTATTAAGATAAAAAAAATACACAAAAAAAGATAAAATATCAATATACACATAAAAAGACATAAAATATCATCAATACACATAAAAAGACATAAAATATCATCAATAACCTTAAAAAGTAACTATATACAATATTATAATGATGAAGGAGATGTTCGGTGGGGGGTATGAAGAGATGAAATCTATTGAAGTTAATATATTCCGGAGAAGAGCTTGGTTGAGAAATGAAGCGAAAATTTATACTGGGCTTGGGTCTGGAGAAATCAATTCCTCGTTTTCTTGTAGGAACCGCACAAGATTTCTAATTTTAACCTTGGACATCTTGTTTCTTATAACGTTGGTCCACCAGATATTTTATAGGTAGTGGGTGGGTTTTTGGAGATAAAAAGATGCCTTCGTTACTGGAGGGCTTCAGGTTCGAGACCCGATTCCACCGAAGAACCGTCGTGTAAGCAAGTCTGTGCACGTTAAATTCGTCGGAACCAAACGTCCTCCCACTGCTGCGATGTGGAAGCTCGGAGAGGAGAGGATGCCAGTTCACGTGCCATCCTCGTCATCTGAACACTGCTCAAAATGGCGAAGTCCGTCCCAAAATAGCTCTAGTGTTGCTTTAAAATGGGACGTTAATATAACTAAATTAAACCTATATTGCGGAGGAAGTATAAATCGAGTTATGAATAGAAGAAAAAACACAACGAATCCTCTCGGTACACCAATTAGTCACCAAAGACGGCAAGTAAATAAAATAAAAATTACAGCAGCAGGATTGATCTCAAATTTTTCTCGCTTATTGTCTAATAAAGGTGTTAGCTTTCCCCCATTGCATAATATTCTTGTGCAAGGCCAAGATTATCTTGTATGGCATTGATGAAAAATAATTATGAAATATTGATCTTTGGATGAACGTAAAAGTTTTACTGGGTTTATTGTGTTATTTTGGGCGATTATCTTTTGGAGATTAATCTCTGACATGCATTTAATGTGGAATCGAATTTGCATTTTGCATAAGTTCCTCGGGTCGATTTAAACTAAATTTTAGCACAAAACTACAATTTTAATCCTAGTTGACGTGCCAAACTTTATTCATTTAAATCATTGCAATTTTCAGTTATTGCGTTTACATGTATTCGAAAGTGCATGCGGACAGACAGACGGTCAACTCCTTCGCAGACTTGACTCAAAATTTGTTTTGAGAAGCTATTTTTAGATGTCAGACGCGGGAACAAAATTTTATTAAGTTAGCTTTTTATGCTTAGCACTTATTATACCTACTTATTCTAGGACAACCAGACAGACAGACTTCAGAATCTATTTCGTTCGAAATATTGCAGAAATCTACAACTCCGATTTAAAGTCTACATATAAATTTCCATATGTCTAGCTCAAACAGTTTTTGTGTTATTATGCCAAAGATAGACATACGGATTGTGATTTTCGGAATCAGTGAAGTTTGAAATATGGATATTCTTCAAAATCTAGATTCCGAAGATTTTGATAATTACATTACTTTTTCATTTTAAACTTCGTATATGTAGAAATGCATAAAAAAAGAACATTAATAATAGGTTCAAGCCTTAGTTTTGATTAATATTAATTAGTTAAAATGCTTATCTATTTTATGTCAAAATTGTATTACATAAATTATTTCGTTAACTATTCAATTATTCAATTAATTTATGAAATATCAATGTTGCAAGTGGCTTAAATTACATTCACAGAGCAATATGTATTTAAAAACAAAATCATATTCATCACTTCAATTGCGGCTGTCTGAGATACATAATGCAATGAATTTTTACAGACAATTAAATTCTTAGAAACTGTTAACTTCTTGAGAAGTTTGTAGACTCATTGATAAAGTTTAGAGAAGGAATTTCTAAAGTTCATTGAAACTATTTACTCAAACGAAATAATTTCCATAAATGGAACATGAAGAATTGATGATTCATAGATGTTAATTGGATCTTTCAACATCCTTTATTTCAAAATGATTCAATTATGAGCAAATATACAAGAACTTCTGACTTAATTTAATTTCATTATATAGCATTACTTCATTTCAGTTTAATTATAAATTATTGCAAACGATTTCCGTGTCATTTTAAGTTAATTCTTTTTTTAAAGTTATAAAGAGGTGCTATAAAATGTTTTTGGTTTAATTATATATCATTTTAATAAGAGAAGAAAAATCAGTGTTCTTGTTGTTATAATTTTCTTTTTATTTTCGTTTTAATTTCTATTTTGGGGGAAAATGATTTCAGATTTTAATTTGAAAAGATTACATTTAAAATCGCTGTGGCGCTTTACATTTTATTTTATGATAAATATTTTTCCATTTCCACTTTTGTTCCATTCCTTTCAAATATTATGCTTCAAAAATTATAATTTTAATTATATGGCGTTAATCTAATAAGGCATTAAAGCAATATTAATTTATTACACTTAAACCACTTCTGTTCATTGTATAAATGAATTTGCCTAATGGAGATATATTTTGTGACACCACAGAGTCGTTTTAAGCTTCTGGTTAATTTATCTTTTAACTGTATATATATATTTTTTCATATTCCTCGTGTACACTGAGTAGATAAAAATTTTCTCCTTACGTTTTTAACTATAGAAGAAAATTATGTAACTAATATTTGATGAAGAAATGAAAACGATATTAATTTTATCATAATAATGAGATTCATTGTTAAAAATAAGGAAGGAAGCATTTTTAAAATTTTTTTGAAAATTCCGAAACATAACACGGTAATAAAACTGGTATAGTTAAAAAGTTTAAATTTATAATTTCGAGATGGTATAGACATCCTATTTGAGGGTTAATATGTTCGCGAATTACCATGAAAAAAAGCTGAAACCCAGCTGAATTTTACTTAATTAAAATTTTATAATAATCATTTCAAGCTAAGTACTCCTTCATGCTTTTTAAAAATTTGTACCATATTTGGTAACTTTATTTCAAAACCCTCTTCCTTATAGAGTGTAAAAAAAGTTTATATACACATACACACTTTCATTTCTTATTTATACATAGAGCACTGCACATGAGACATGCGAGGATGAGAAATTGCTGCATAAATAAGCAAGTTCTCACTGCCATAGTAAGTATAGAAATGATGTGGGATCGAGTTATCTCCATTCTAATGGTGAGCCATACTTCTTAAACGAGAGGCGGATATATCCACCTATGCATGTAATAGGGACTAGTTTGCCTTCATTACAATGCTTGCATTAATTGTGATGGTCATCTAATCATTCAGATAAAGCATTTAGCCAGTGGAGAAGCGTGCTGTCTTCAGATTATTTTTAATAGTAATAAACATAAACCAACCATAACAGCACACACATACATATATACTCTCTCTCTCTCTCTCTCACACACACACACAGTTCTGTAGATATATTTCGGTTCTGGTTTAAGCTTATTTATTGTAATTTTCATTTATTTTTTTCACATTTTTATTTCATTTAACTCATTTAAGGTATGCAAAATTGGAATGTTGTGATCGTTTTTCTCTCATTTTCTGATGAGCTAACATTTTTCACAATTTTGTAATTTTTATTTTAATATTTCTGTACCTTAATTGAACTTTAATCAAATTTTGAAGATTAATTTTGAGTAGCACCCACTTTTTAGAATTTTGAAAAATATGTTTTGTTTTCAAGATTTTATAATATTTATAGTAATGAATTACAAGGTAAAAACCAAACATCAGAAAGTGTTTAAAATAAAAAATTCTATTTTTTAGCATTTTTATATAAGTATTTTTTTAGATATCGTTTTAAAAGTCTATTTCGATCAATTTTTACCATTTTTTTTTAAAGTTCAATTTCATTTAAAAATACATTATTATTATTTGGTTAACTTCATTATTTATAAAATATGAAAAATAAAACGATTAAAAATATATTCAATTTGTATTGTTCTATAACATTTTATTTATCCGATCTATGTAATAGCAAACACATAGTAACAAATTAAATAACTAATCAAAATTGCAGTTGAATTGCAATTAAATTAAATTAATTGCACTTAAGCAATTAGTAACAATTACAACTAAATTGTTTTTAATTAAAATTAATATATCAATTTAATAATTTTATGAAATAATTATTTCGTACAATCTTGCAGAGAAATATTTAAAGATATACAAGACAAAATATCGTTTTTATTTTAGAATATAGCAAGAATTCAGAACAATATTTTTGTTATTTAAAAAAGAATTCATATTGTCTATTTTTCTTTCCTGTATGTTTTTAATATTTATTTAATATCAAATATCAAAACGTTCTTTAAAATAGAAAAGTGTACTGATATGTGGTGCCATCTATTGTCTATATGAAGAAAGAAATACCATTCAATGTCTTATCGTTATTTCTGTGTAGTTGCGCCATCTATCGACCTCCATAACCATTAGTGAAGCTTATAATTTATTAAATGGATTCTGGCAGGTTTTGCTTCTCTTTACTAGATAAGCCGGAAGTTTCATCTTCCTGAATATAAAAGAATGGGAGAAGATCATTCCTGTAAGTAGACTATTATCGTATTTTATTCTATACCGGATATTTTAATCACCATAGTTGTCTATAAATTTCCAATATGGCGACAGACAGAAAGTATTTTTCGATCAATATGATAAACGAAATGAATCAAAACATATGATGCATTTATTTAACTAATATATGTTCATTTTTGCTTATTTTCAAATATCTTTCATCATATAAAGTGTATTATTTGATCTCGGAAGGATCAATAGCTCTAAAATACTGATGTTTGTCTTTCTTTTTGCAATTATCGATCCAACATATAGGTGTAGTCGGTAAACATTAATAATTCTTCGCATCTTTCTAAAATGTGTGAGGATTCTTTCTAATTCATGTTTTCTCTACATGGATGATTCTTGCTGTACATCTACAAATCTTTGTTTTAAAGACTGTGATTAATATTTAAGGTACCATAATGAACATATCATTCTTGTAGGTGTGAAAAGGGGATGCATATGGCAGTGAAAAATTCATAAAAAAAGAATCATTGCAATGTTTTATTTTATAAACAATGAATATTGAACAAAAATTAAATGAAATATGAATCTGCTGATTTAATTTAATATCAGCTGAGTTTACTTTGAATCCTTAATAAAATAACTAAATAAATAAAGGAAGTATCAGTGATAAATATCACAGTGAAACATATTTGTTAATTAATAATTTATTAAAAATTTATTAACAAATAAACTTGCTTTATTATCAACTGAGATAATTTTAAATTTGTGAATTAATTATATATATTTAATGACAAAGAAAATATCATTGATAAATTTTACAGTGAAAATAACCTTTTTTCCAATTTATTTTAAAACAAAGATATTTTGCATTACTTTCACAATGTTATTCGATTGTATAAAAACTGTACATTATCAGAAAGATAATCATGACAAAATTGTACATCATTTTATTCTATTATATTTGTAGTTAGTTTTTCAATCAATATCCCAATTTTTTAATCAAATTAATAATTTTACATTAGTGAAATAATATAAAATACTTGTTTATGAAAAAAAGAAATTAAAGATCAAAGGAATTCAAAATATAGATTAAAGAAATTCTTATTATATTTATATATGCTCAAAACAAAGACAGTCATTTTTATGTGAAGTGTACTGTAATGTAAATAAATAGAGATGCAAATTTATTGGCACAGATTTCTTCCTGAATGCCATTAGCATTTTCATATTTATAGAATGAAAAAAGTTTCAAAAACTACAAATTAACTTTGTGTATTCATTCTATTCTATAAATTAATCAGTTAAAATTAATCCTAAGTGGTAAATGGTCATTTAAATGTTTAATATATGTTGTAAATTTAAAAATTAATATGTGCCACTTCATGTACTTCTTAAATTAAAGCATTCATCATCTTATTTTAGATACGATTATAGATAAAATTCAAATTTCCAAAAGCATTTAATAATTGCCAATCAGAAATATGATTTCTATGCTTCTAAGTCAGATGCCTTTTTTTTCTAATTCGCAAAAAGAAAATTATTTAAATATTATATATTAATAGTATTTAAGTATTATCTAAGTATTTAAAATATTATGTAGCATTTTAAGCACAAAAGATATCATAAGAATATATGCATATATATATATATATATATATATATATATATATATATATATATATACATTATTTCTGATAATGTGGTTTTTAAGAAGTTTTTACATTAAGGGAAATAATGTGTTTAAAAATTTTGACTTAGCTAATTATAATTTCGTTTATAAATTTTTAACCTCTCTAAAAAGTGGTGGACAGCAAAATGAAAATTATTTTAATAAATAAATATTTTCTATTTTTAATATGACTTAAATTGTTGTTTTGTCAAAATTACTCTGTTTAGAAATGACATTGATTGTAACATATGAATGAATGAAGTTAGCTTAAAATATATCACATATAGTGGGTTTTTTTAATGCAAGCATACCAAATTGCAACTAATTGTAATAAATTGTTTTACAAACATAGTGCTTAACGTAGATTGATTTTAGTGAAAATTTTATTTTTCGAAAGACATGTTTAAATAATAAACTTGTATAATATTAGTTAATATAAACATTCAAGATACTACTTAAAATGATCCTTTTATTTTTTTGTTGCTGGATTGAATAACGATTCTTTTATCAAATAAATTTTCCAGAATCAGTGACTGTGTCGTTTAATATTGATTGTGCGCCTTTGGAGACCAGTTGTTTAGTCTGGAATATTAATTTTATTTACTTTTAATTAAACATTTAATACATGGCGTTATAGTTATGATTATACAAGAGAATATTTTTAAAATTTAAATTCTAACAGATACAGACGAATTAATTTAATAGCCTTACATTTGTTTAGTTCATTCTAAATAATTTAAGTTCCTTGACATCAGATAGTTCTTGAAAAGATAATTGTCCAGTTCATTTATATTCGAAACTTTCGAGATATTTAGCTTTTATTTTCTTATTCCCATACAGATAGGAAACATAATCTTTCTTCTACAATTTTAATATCTCTACATTTAAAAAAAAATTGTTGGTTCACCATAAATAGGCTTGACTATTGTGCCATTAAATCCGTAACAAACATTTCTGTTTCCAAATTTAAAATAAAGTCTTGTGATTAGATATTTGATTAAAAAATATAAGCGATTTCAATTTTAATACAACCATCAAATCTCACTTTGAAAGTTATTCAAAAGCTCGCTTTAAAACATACCAAAATTGCACAAATATAAGAGGTGCAATTTTAAAATAGATTTTTAAGGATGCACACACTAAGGATTATTTTAGGATACCCCTAACCCCACACACATTATTTTTTAATTAAAAAATCCGGAGTAAAAAAATACAGAAAGGAAAAGAAAAATTCAGATTAATATTTAGAGAAAGTATTATTCTTAAAAATATATATAAATTGAATTTTTCACGTATATAAAATTTAAATCCCAAATCCTTATTTAATTTTTTAAACTAAAATTTAATTTCAATATGAGAAATTTGTTGATAGATAAAATTTGTGTTAATTGAAAACACTTATTTTCAAAGATATGCATATATATTTTTTTGAATGATAAGGCAAAATCTTAATTACTATTTTGATGGCTTGTTAGCAACTCATGTATAAAACATTCCAGGATTCAACTGAACTCCAGATGCTTTTTAGTTTTTAGCACAAATTATCATGTATGCATATCTCTTTATTTCTTAAACATGTTTTGCATTACTAACACGGGAGAACTAAACCATTTTTGATATGCGTGTTAATAAAACATGAACATGCATCTTTTAAACATTATAACCAAATATATATCATTATTTATTGATAATAAAGCCATTTTATCTTATTATTTTATATAAATGTACAACTAATTTAATTAATTTATGCTGATAAATAAAATAGTTATAACTTAGTTGCTGTAACCACATATCTGGAAAATGTATTTTTTATAATTTACACACTTTTTATATAAAGCATTTTACACAAAGCTTTTTTATATAAAAGAAATTAAAGAGATTTTGTTGTTAAATAAATGAATGAAATTCGAATTTTTAACTATTATCTTTTACATTCAGCGACTAATAAAGCAAAAAAAGAAAAGAAAAAAATATATATTTAACAATACTAAATTATAAATTACAAAGCACTATTGGCAAAAATGAATAATATATTTTATATTGGCTATTCCTGCTAATATAATCAAAACTTATTTTTGTTTTTGGAAATTCTTTCTATTCCAGCAGAACCACAATTTATAATACTCCATTTTTTTCCTTTCTTACAAATTATTTAAAAAAACACATTATTAATTATGATCATCTATATATTTATAATGATTAAGGAAAGTAAAAAAAGAGATTTAATTCAATTTTAAATGACGAATTGTAAAGAATTATGGGAAAAAATAATAAATAATATATTTTATATCGGTTATACCTTCCAATATATTGAATACGAAATTTTGTTTGTTAGAAATTACATCATTTTTTGCTGAATTGCATTCTATCATGTCTCATTTTATCTCTATGATTTTTAAAATATTAAGAATTATGATGTATGATTTCAAAAAAAAAGAAAAAAGGACGTAAAGTGTTTAAAAAAATTGTTTTACAAATTCATAGTTAAATTAATATACCAGATTCCTATAATTTTAATGTTCTTAAATTGCGCTATAATTAAAACAAGTAAGAATCGATTATTTTTTATTAATATCTCCAAACAAATTCATAATTCCTTTTTGATATAGTTAAAATATAGAAAGTTTTAAAAAAGTTTCAGAAGAACTGTTTGAATGAAATAGGATTTAAATGTTAGTAAAAACAGACATTCAAAATGTAATTAAATTTATTAAATTAAACGATTCTTTCTAATTCCATTTGTGATGATCTGAAGGATTTATAAAAATAATGATAATATATTAATTCCGAGTAATGGAAAACATTTAAATTAATTGCATTAGGTTTTTTTCACTCTATTACAGACAGAAAATAATCTTCTTTGATCGTAAATTAAAAACTTTATGCATAAAAAAACTCAAAAATATGGAAATTAAAGCATTTGAAGAACAGTGTTTTTAAGATGTATTAAAACTTCAAAATATGTTCTTTTCAAAATATAGTTAATTCTCGTTAAAATAAATATTTAAACTGATTAATGATTTCCGCTTCTTCTTAATTCAAAACTGCATTCAAGATATTGATTTTGGAATTCTCTCACAGAAATGTTTCAAATACATAAAAAAATACATATACATAAATCTTAAATCTGATACTTTAAAAAAAATTAAGATTGTAAATTAATTATCGAAAATAACAATCTTTACAAAAATAATAAGCGAGAATAAGATATAGCTTAAATATTTTTTTATATTCGATATAAATTTAAAGAAATAAATTATTTTTAAAAGAATTTCATATTAAATGTGATTCATATTAATTGATTTTAAGTTTAATACAATTTCATATTAAAGGAAAAATGATAATGGAAAAATTACATTAACGATTTTTAATGTCATTTTAAAAAGCAACGTCGCTTATCATTTAAAAAACAAGTCGCTTCCACATGAAGGTAACACTTTTTTTTAATGATCAAATTTTAAAATAGGGGAACATAACATCTTGTATGAATATGGGACTTAACATGATATAAAGATACGAAAGAAATATTCTACATTCATATTTGATTGTAAAATCTTAAATTCTAGCGTAATTTTAAAAACTGATAAAAGATATTAAGTTTTAACAAGCGTGCGTGATCTCTTCAAAGTTTTTTATAAAGGTGATATCTTCTGAGAAAACGCCTTGCATGGTATTGGCATACAATAGTCAAAAAATATCAATCTGTGGCGTGAATGTAGAATTTTTATTGGATCTATCCTGGAATCCTTGGCGAGTTTTTTGGCGATTAATCCCTGGCTTGCTGTTAATATCCCAAAATCGAATTTGGGTCTTAAAATCGTTTTCTCTAACCAATTGAAGGAAAAATTAGACACAAAACTACTTCAATTATAGGAAAAAATTCCCATACCAAATTTGCTATATTCAAATCATTGCATTTTTGAGTTTGTGTTTACATTTTTCTGAGGGTACATACCAACAGAGAGTCAATCCCTCCTTGGGTTTAGCTCAAAATTTGATGTGTCTACAATATATATGATAAATCTGTGTACTGAATTTTTTCTATTTAAATCTCTTCCTTTTCTCGTTATCATATTATATTCGAACAGTGGGATAGACAGACTTTCTCTGAACAGATTTTACTCAAAATTTAATAGAAATCTGAACATTTTATGTATACCAAATTTCATCTATCTAGCTCAAAATATTTTGGAGTTATCTTTGTCACAGATAGACTGAGAACATTTTTGAAATATCAGCTTTTTAATTCGGGATTTATAAAACTTGGATATTATCGAGATCGAATTTTTTGGCGATTATAATAGTTTCTCTGTACTAGGTATAAAAGAAAGTAAAATGGTTGATAGATTTTTAAAAAGTTTGATTGACAAAAATATTTCAATTTCAAATAATTCCTTTTCAATTTTTTTCCAAAGAAAACCAATTTTTTTTTCACTTACTATTTAGCCTCTATGCTATTATTAGAGTTTTCGAAAAAAGAAAAATGACATTCTCACATTTAAATGTGTTTATACTTTTAGCAAAGAGTAAACTTTTACGCATTAACATGCTTATAAAATATGTTTTTAAAGTAAACTAGAAGCCCCAAAGTTTTTTTTCCACAATTACGATGAAATTTATTTTCTTTTATTATAGTTGGATAAGATGTGCAGAAGATTTGTTTTGTTTTTACAAAATATTTTTCCTGACCAGAAATTTAAAATTTAATTGATTTTTTTTTCATGGAAAGATATATAGATCCTGAGCAAGCATAGCCTTAAATACAAAATCCAAAGAAATATATATTCAGTTTAATATATATATAATTCAGTTTCAGAAATATATATATAATTCAGTTTAAAGGGAAACAAAAAAGTGTTTCTCTTTAAACTGAATAAGATGCAATTGTCCTAGACAAAACAATAAGAAATTGCTTACATATTAATTTTGATATATAAGAAATTTAAAGAAAAATCTTTAATTTCTAAGTAATATAGACTGACTTGAAGCTACAGTGCATGACTTTTTATTTCTTTTTGATATAATAATGATAAAAGAATAATTGTATATAATAAAATAAATTATTTTAAAAATTTTAAATTGTTTTTCGTGAATTAAAAAAATAATATGTAAAAAATGGTTCATATTAATTTACATGAAACATTTTTTTTACATTATAAATTAAATAATATCCAAGTGACACAAATTACATTATAACGATTCTGCAATAAAAATAAAAGTCATTTTTTTACTAATGTATTTTTTACGAAACAAAAAATGTAATTTGATTGTATTTTAACGGTAGAATTATTCATATAAAATCGTCTTGGTATTTTTTCAAGTTTCTAGTTTAAATCTAATTTTAGTAACTCTTTTGCCATATATCGGTATTTTTTACGAATGTTTATCAAAAAGCAATTATAAAAGAATTTCCAAATACTAATTGTTATCCTTTTTGAAACAATCATGTGAAATTTATAAATGGAAATAAAAATATGTAACCAAACGGTTACACGATGCACTGAAAGGGTAAATTGAAATATTGAGTGGAAATAGTCAATGTTTAGATATAATTTAAAACATATGGCATTTTTAGATGAAAAAATAATTTAGATTGACTAGATTTATTTAATATAATGTGATGACCTAAATAAGAAAACACACACACACACACACACACACACACACACACACACACACACACACACACACACACACACACACACTTTCACCAAATGCTAATCTTTCATTGGTTCATCTATTTGTGGCAACCGAAATCGCTGTTGTTGTTATTATTTATGTCACTTTACAAGCCCGATGATAGATCTTGCTGCGATTTAAGTCGAGTGAGCGTCTCTTGTTTTTTCAGTAGCTACTTCATGCGTCACATTCGCTTGCACAACCCCTTTTTACAAGGAAGCACATTCACACACTTCATAGATAGAACACAGAAAAAGAATAACCATGCCCGAACCGGGGCTCGAACCCGGGACACGGAGATGACACGCTACCCCTATCCCAGGTCGCCGGCATCGAAACGGTTTTGCCAGAAACAAAAAGAATTCAGACTTATATCGGGATGTGCTTATATATAGTTTACTGATTTCATCAAACCTATGCATTTGCTCATTTCGTATTCTAAAAAACTCTGGATGGGGGTGAATAGGTTAATAATTCTTCAATGAGCATCTCCGAGTAGTTGGCAGCATCAGACAATTTTTGGGGATTCTAACTCAAAATTCGAGCACAGAAATGAAGACGACGACGCAGAAAAAATTCTAAAAACTGCATTCAAAAAATGTTTGGAATATCTTTGACCTGGCACTTTCAAAGCTTTATTGAATGCTATGATCCGATGATTATTACAAGAAATCGAAACAAGTGTGAGGTATACTCTAGAAATTTCCTTGCATATTCTAAATGGAGGTGTTGTCTTTCTCCGCCATCTTAACATTTAGCACCTTGGGTTACTTGGTGGGCTTTGAACGCCACGAAAAATTCGATTTTTATTTTCTCATATGAGAGTTGTGGGCTTAGAAGTATAGTAAAGAGAGCAAACATATGTATGTAGTATGTGTGGCGGACTGTTATGTGCGAGGATAGAACCTGGGACCTTGTGGTTCGCAGCCGAGTAACAAGACCACAACACAAAAACAATTGCTCGTGTTTCGTAGCTGTTAGATAGCTTATAAGCTCTTCACCACAGTACTCTCCCTCCAGTGAGTCGAACGATATGGCTGTTGAGTGGTCATGTATTTAGCTGTTGAGTCTAATGCGCCCGTACCCATTTGAGCAGCGCCAAGCGTTATGGCGAGCGTGTGTAGATGAGTGGTTGCTGTTGCTGTTGCGTCAAGTGAGTATGACGCCTTTTGTGTTGCTGCGTCAAGTGAATTTGACGACTTTGGGTTGTTGTGGGTAGATGGCGCCACAGCAGCTGTACGAAGGGTAAAGGTTCATCGCCCGAGGTCACCAATGTGGCGATATGAGATGCGCGAGGATGGAACCTGGGACATTGTGGTTTGCAGCCGAGTAACAAGACCACAAGACAAAAACAATTGCTCTTGTTTCGTAGCTGTTAGCTGGCTTATAAGCTCTTCACCACATATGTATAACTAATTATGGATGCAGAATGTATGTAATTATTTTTTTGCCTGTGATATGCAGTTTGAGTAATTGCATATCACTGGCGAACAATCATTTTTAATATCAATATTTCGTGTGAATATATCTTTTTTACTGAATCTAGAGGCAATTTTTGGCGATTTATCAGTGACAGGGAGTTAATACACAAATATCAGAATATCTACAATATATTTTGGTTTTTCTGCAAGTGCTTTCACCAAGCTTTGACATACAACTACAACTGTAGTCCAATATCACATACCAAATTTCATTACATACAGCCTTTTTCGTAATTTCCTTTACATGAATACTGAAGTACAAACTGGCAGTTTGTCATCATTCGACTGAATTAGTTCAAAATTACGTACGAATTTACATTGTAAATATTAAATCTTTTTACAAAATTTAATCTATCTAGCGTTCTACGTTTTATTATTATTGTATTTATTTATACTAAAACATTCGGTCAGAAAATATTTCCCTGAATAGATTTAGTTCAAAATGGGTCAGAAGTTCTATAAATTTGGTGTTACATTTCATCCATCTAGCTGAAAACATTTCTGAGTTATCGTTTTCACTAACAGATAGACAGACAGACAGAAAAATTCCAAAAAATGTTTTTTTCGGATTTACAGAAGTCTGAAACGTGGAAATGCGTCGAGATCTCGAGAGTTTCTTTTTATGATGACAATATATATATATATATATATATATATATTGAATATTTGGAATACGAGATATTAAAAATATTTTCCCAAATCATTTATAATAAATATTGTCCTTCGATGCAATTTTCCAACTTCATTTGTGTTGAGAATTTTCCTATCTATTATAATATATATATATATATATATATATATATATATATATATATATATATATATATATATATATATATATATATATATATATATATATAATATTGTAAAATTCAAATGTACTTTTGCTGTGATTCCATTATATAAAAAGTACATTTTCATTTCAAAAATATATCAGAGATATTTCTAGTTGTTTGTGAGCTATTTTTACGACATTTTACTTCCATTTTCTCTACAATAGTGGTAAACTGAGGTTTAAAAATTTTATTTGCAACAAATTTTATAAATGCCATTTAACAGACTTCCTTTTAATGGAGAAGAAAAAAAAGCTGCAACATTTAAAAGATAACGTCATTACATTCGTTGACAAAGCGATTCTGAGAATAATTATAATGAATACGAAATTTATAATCTCTTATAATCTTCTAAGGAATAATAAATCAAAATTATCTTCTTATGAGATTACAGAAATGTTTTTGATAAAAAAAAAATCAAGAGTTTAAAACCTTCAGATTTCTTACGGTAAACAATTTTTAGATGTCTTTTTTGCTATAAAATGATTTTATTTTATATTTGCCTTAAGTGATTAAAAAAATAAATATAATGCTTTTTTATGGCTGTTTTTACTATCTAAGGTTTTTAAAGCCGATGTCATTTATTAAATTTAAATTATTCAGTGCTTATTGTAACGCAATTATGGAAATGTTTTCATATCTATTTTTTCAATGTCTATTATTATCGTCTGCAAGTTTAGTTTTGAAAGAAATGAGAATACTCTTTTATGCCAAAAGATTTTCAAATTCTGTGGAAATGTTTCTCTTTTGTTAATAATGATATTTGAAGAAAGTTAGAATATTTAATTTAAAATAGAAATTTTCACTTCGAATCAAATAAATAGCGCGGGTTTTTTTTTTTTTAAATAATTCTTTCATTCAGTTTGAATGACAATACTGATACTCAAATAAATTTCTGGATTTTAATAGATTTTGAATGAAGAATGGATTTTAATTAATATAAAAAGCATTACTTAATTGATTGTCATGAAATTATATATATAACTTATTCTTTATATTTGATAGTATATATGATTGGGATATGACATTTGAAAAGTTACGCAATTTAATTAAATAAAGAATGTCGCATTTCGAAAGCAAATAAATATAGCATTTTTTTAAAAATAATTCTTTGATTCAATTTGAGTGACAATATTGAGGATAAAATAATCTTCTGGTTTCTTTATGGGATTTTGAATGATAAATAACTTTTAATCAATATAAAAATTATTCTTAATTGATTGTCGTGAAATTATCTATTATATCTTTCTTATATTTGAATTTATATGTGATTGCAATTCTGAAGGGACAAATTTTGTATAACTTGGATTTGCATGGATTGCAAATTATTTTTGAATACCAATTTTTCATGTGGAGAAAAGAAAAAGCTTGAACGATGGGTCAGTATTTTGGGAATTTATTTGTGAATTTTGAAGAAATGTGAACTATTTTGTAAATTTTCCATAAGGTCTCAGCTGAGGGATTGCAATAATTATATTCTAATTTTTTAGAAATTCTGATAAAATTGATTGTCTTGGCAAAAAATGTTTATTGCTCAGAATTTTTCATTAATTTTCAGCTGGAATGAGCTCCCTACATACTTTTTATTCATTTCCAATATTAAAAATGGTTTTGGTTTCATAGTGCAGTATACTGTGAAAATGGTTTCGGTTTCATCTGACCTAGCCAATAAGATATAATTTTTTAGATTTAACATTATGGCATCCTGACCACATAGAAATATTTATTTATCTTGCTTATTGTATCTTCAAGAATTCTTGTTTTTATACATGCGGACCGACAACTGAACAGACATTCCACCTAAGATTATGAAAGTTTCAAAAATTATAACTCTATGAATTCAATATAAAGATTACGCAAAAGAAACTGGAAGATATGTCCTTGTAGACGGGGTATTATTCTGTTAATTACATCTCGGATCTGTTTCTCACATAATGACTAATGAAAACAATAATAGAAAATTTCTCAAAGTTTTCTTTAACTCAGTATCTTGGAACACACTAGATGTAATCTTTGAAACCGCCCATACTCCTTTGCTTTCGTACTTCAAACCATTTCATATTAAAGGATCTCACTGTGGCTGCAGTGGGCGATCCACTTCATTATGCCTCAAGTTACCCTCTCACCACATTTTTTCATCTTAAAAGCCCATCTCTGACCTCGAACGAATCTGGTGGATCAGAGTTATAGGAAACAAGATGTCCAAAATCAAAACGAGAAATTTTCTGCCAGATAATGACGATTTGATCTTCCCAGAATCAAGTCCTGGATAAATTTTTATCTCCTTCGTCAGTCAAGCCCTTTTCAAAGAAATATTATCTTCATGAAAATTCTTGACCGACCTCGAACGAATCTGGTGGATCAAAGTTATAGGAAACAAGATGTCCAAAATCAAAACGAGAAATCTTCTGCGAGGTAATGAAGATTTGATCTCTCCAGAATCAAGTCCTGGATAAATTTTTATCTCCTTCGTCAGTCAAGCCCTTTTCCAAGAAATATTATCTTCATGAAAATTCTTGACCGACCTCGAACGAATCTGGTGGATCAAAGTTATAGGAAACAAGATGTCCAAAATCAAAACGAGAAATCTTCTGCGAGGTAATGAAGATTTGATCTCTCCAGAATCAAGTCCTGGATAAATTTTTATCTCCTTCGTCAGTCAAGCCCTTTTCCAAGAAATATTATCTTCATGAAAATTCTTGACCGACCTCGAACGAATCTGGTGGATCAAAGTTATAGGAAACAAGATGTCCAAAATCAAAACGAGAAATCTTCTGCGAGATAATGAAGATTTGATCTCTCCAGAATCAAGTCCTGGATAAATTTTTATCTCCTTCGTCAGTCAAGCCCTTTTCCAAGAAATATTATCTTCATGAAAATTCTTGACCGACCTCGAACGAATCTGGTGGATCAAAGTTATAGGAAACAAGATGTCCAAAATCAAAACGAGAAATCTTCTGCGAGGTAATGAAGATTTGATCTCTCCAGAATCAAGTCCTGGGTAAATTTTTATTTCCTTTGTCAGTCAAGCCCTTCTCCGAGAAATATTAACTTCATGAAATTCTTGAACTCATACTCCCCACCAAGCCCTCCCTTTTTTATTATTGTATTGTGTATAGTTGTTATTTTGTGCACGGTATGTAAACTTTAACATTTTTTTCTTCTTAGTAAATCTTCCCACGTATATGCATTCAACCGATAGAGAATCCTAGAAATTCCAAGTTCAGGAATTTCTAGGATTTAAGCTAAAGTGCTGTACATTTAAAATGTACTTAAACAAATCAATATTTGCAGTACATTCTAAATGTAAATATATAATAACATCAAAAGTTTTGCTTTCACACAATGGAGTATTCTCTATTATCTCATTTGACGGTATATTTAAATCTATCGAAATCAGAACTAATCACTAAAATCTGTTTGAAACAATAAATGTTATATTAACAGAAATAAATGCGATTCCAAATGTAAAATCAAAATGATACTGAATCAAAAATAATAGAAAATGCAGATCTCAGATCATTAACTTCTGCTACATGAATAATAGATTCCTCTAGCGTCAATAAAATGAACCATATCTTCTTCAGATGATGATAAATGAAAAAAAAAGTCAATGATCATGACAGCAATGTTGACAAAATGTATTTCATCTAAACGTAGTAATTTATAAAAATGATGTTGCAGAACATAAAACTTTGAGCTATTAAAAGTTCCTTATATATATAACTAGCCGCCTTTGGAGACCAGCCGGTTCGCCAATCTTAATGTTCATTTAAATTTTAATAATTAAATAGGTTGAACCGGAGTTTAACCCCCTTCTTCGCCAAGTTGCGATAACGCGCCAAAGCTGGCAATCTTTATTATGCACGATAATTGAACATCTGCTCCTTTGCTTTTGAACATTTCGCAAAGCCGTTGTTGGCGATTTTTAAAAATTGCGCCAAGCAGAGGGTTAAAATCCGGTCGTACCATTAAATATTTTACGCAATTCCAACTTTAATAGATTCTTCAGCAAAATATTTTAAAACTTCAAATTTTAATAGTCATATAATTCACTCATAATATTATAAAGGCCTTCAGTCATAACGTGATATGTATCTCACTAATTTTCTGTTACCCCTCGTAGAATTTATGGTTTAAATTAAAGAGTAAATGATTAATCTGCAATTAATATAATAATATTTTTTACTGAAACAAAGCATTTTTTTTAATAATATGATTACTGATAATAGAGTCACTGAGCGTTTAAACTTTATGGTCACTAAAGAATATCTTTCTTAATTTATGTAATATCTCAAGAATTTGTCAACAAAATTTTCTCAGATTCATCATGAACAGATCGATTCATTAACAATGTTTCATTTTAAATGCATCAAACACTAAGAAAATAAAATGAATCGTTTAAAATAATCGGTCGGAAACAGGTTTAAAAAAACTACTTAAAAAACGATGGACTTAAAACTATAAGCATATACAAAAAAATATATAACTAACATAAATAAAATTTAATTACAAAAACATGCAACTAACCTAAAAATAATTTAAATAATTGAAAACAGGTTAAAAGAAACTACTTAAAAAACGGTGTACTTAAAACTATAAGCATATACAAAAAATATATAACTAACATAAATACAACTTACTTACAAAAGCATGCAACTAACCTAAAAATAATTTAAATCATCCGTTGATAATGGTTGTCATGGCAACAATCAGAACACAATGCGCATGCGTGAATTTTCTTCGCCAGTTACAGTAACGCTAATGCGTGAATTTTTCTACGCCAGTTGGGGTAACGCTATGCCGATTATACATTTTTAATTTCCTTTATTCTGTGTAATTTTAATTCGAAAGTACTTCAGAATGAATCTGAAACATGGATTAATTAACAATGTTTAATTTTAAATGCATAAAACATTAAGAAAATAAACAGAATCGTTTGAAATAATTCGCCGAAAAATGTTAACCCTAGCTTCATTACTGTTGGGAGAAAAAACAACAACTGAAGCCTTACTCATTTGGCGGTGGGGAAATGGAAGATTTTTTTGGCGAAAAAGTTGGCGGTGGTGAAAATGGAAGATTTTTTTGGCGGAAAAGAAGTATTTTTAAATATATTATTCTGTCAAAATTTCGCATGAAAACATACTATGGATTGAAAGATATATGTTTTGTTTTCCAAAGATAAATACGCCTATTTCATAATTATAAAGGGTTGTGAAATGCATGATAATAAAATTTCTTCCGGCAAAATAGGTAACATTATTTATCAGAAAGCTTAAAATCGTCGATTTTTGCTTTTGCATGGAAAGAAGATTCGAAATGAATACCTGAAACAAATACGTACTGATTATTCTATAGCAAGAGAAAAACCATTAACACAGAAATCAGTTGTAAAATCTTAAACACATCTGTAGAAATGTAAACTTATATGAAGCTCAATGTGTGTGCGTGCGTGCGTGCGCGTGTGTGTGTGTTGGCGCTCTACAGGCCAGACCGTTCGACCTACAGCTACCAAATTTTTCACATGCATACCTTGGAGGTCGGAAATGTGCACTTGGGGTCTCTTTTTTGAATTTTTAATTATTAATTAAAAACTAACTTCCCGACCAAAAAATCTTCATTTCCCCACCGCCAAATGAGTAAGGCTTCAGTTTTTTTTCCAACGCCAAAGAGGATAAGCTTAAGAAATTTTCGGCAGATTATTTCAAAGGATTCTGTTTATTTCCTTCATGTTTGATGCATTTAAAATGAAACATTGTTAATGAATCGATTTTTCAGATTCATTCTGAAGTACTTTTGAATTAAAATAAAACAGAATAAAGGAAATTAAAAACTTCTAATCTGCATAACGTTACCCCAACTGGAGTAGAAAATTCACGCATTTGCGGTACCATAATTGGTGTTGAAAATTCACGCATGCGCATTGTGTTCGATTGTTGACAACTATTTTCAACGGATACGGACTTGATTTTGAAGGCTTAATATATTTTCGACAGATTATTTCAAACGATTCTGTTTATTTTTTTTTAGTGGTTGATGCATTTAAAACTAAAGACTGTTAATGAATCGATTTGTTCATGATGAATCTGAGAAAATTTTGTTGAAAACTTCTTCAGATATTATATAAATTAAGAAAATATTCTTTATTGCCCATAAGGTTTAAATACTCAGTGACTCTGTTTTCAGTACTCATATTTAAAAAAAAAAATTATAAAAATCCTATCTATGATGGAAATAATTTATAGTTTAGAAAAAAAAGATTATATAAATGTCAATAAGTTTTAAATCAAACATTTAAAAAACAATCTTAATTAGTAATTAAATAGCATTTAATCGTTCTAAAATTTGTGAACGCTTTATGTAATGCAAGTAAAAAACTAAATTGAACTAACTCATTTCCAGCACAAATAATTTAATGCTTGTAATGCTACAGATTATCATCCTCAAATACTATTAACATTGGTTCAGGGAAATGAATACATTTTTATAAAAATTAAATTTAGTTTTTCTTCCCCCCCCCCTTTTATTATGGTAAATAATTCCTGCATTAATGAAGATGTAGTCTCATATTACAAATTACTTATTGATACTTTGAATAATTCATGCTGAATAAGTTGATAAATTGATACAAATTCGCCAAATTATAATATTTATAGATATATGTGAAACATTTTTGTGACAGCTTTAAAACCGGAAATATTTACTTGCAAACGATTTTCTATTCATTGTTTTAATGTACTTCATATTTATATAAAAAAGTAACAAAATATGTCATAGCCTCGAATTTTTTCATCTGTTTTTAAATGTTTTATTTCAATAAAAAAACTGAATTGTTTTTTTTGTAGGAATTGATAAGCATTATTTTATTAATATGCATTTTAAGCGAAATTTTTGTAGAATTACAAAAATAAATGTTGACGGAAATATCCCACAAAGGTACAAAATTCTTCAAAAAAATAAGTAAAAAACACACTCAAACACACAAAAATCTCCAAATTACTTTACATTTCTTTTTGGTGATAACCGTTACGGATCAAATATTGTTAAAGCTTTATTAATTGACTTACTTATGCTATGTTTATTTCTTGAATGAACGTTTCAAATGGGAATCATAGCAATTCAAATTCTAAAAATGTAAATGTGCTGTCACTTCTCTGATAAATTCCATAGTATTGTAACTCCACTTTTTTCCGTCTCGTAAATTGGAAAAATGTTAAATAAAATCCTTCCCTTTTAAATCCCTATTGAAGAAAATCCCACCATCGAATAGTTGATTCAAAAATGAAAATGATTTGAACTTCAGGGAAATAATGTAATCCATTTTTAAAAGTTGGGTCGAAAATATTTATTAATTTTTTTTTAATTTAGCAAAAGTTTACACTACAATTAAATTGGTATCATTAAAAAGACAATTTAAATTTTTTTGAAATGGTGTGAATATTTCTGTGCGATTATAATTTTGGAAGTTATGGCGGAAAAATGTTAAAATCAGGTAAAAGTTTTGATTTATTCGAATTCTAGTTGAAGTTTCAAAGAATAATTGTTCCTAAGTGTGTATTTGTATCTTCCAAGATAGCTGTAATCAAATTATAGCCTGAATGCCAATGCCACACACATACACATGCGAGCTCACAAATTCATTTTATGGTTAATAGAGTTATAAATTGAGCAATTATTGCTTTTTTATAATTTTGAAATGTAATAAGATTAGTTTTTCAGAGATGGCGATTTGAATTACATACAATTTTCTATTTCCTATACATTAAAAATATTTCTATTATATTCTACAATAATTCAATTTATTATTTATATTAATGCTACTATTGCGGCTATATTAAATGCATATTTTTGTGTGCATATTACCATTATTATATTATGAAGAGCTAATTTTAAAAATAAAAAAAATCATAAGCAAATCAAATCTAAAACCTTATTACATTACGATCTGAATCTACATTATGGTTTTGTAAATATATACCAATTCAAGTCGCATCACAGTAAATTGTGCATGTTTTAAGAATTTTCCGTAGTTGCAGTTTAAGGAACTAGATTTGTATATGTATCGTTCAGGTGTGAAATATTGCTATAAAGATTTTATCTGTTACAGATTTTTAATTGTAGAATTTTTGTGCATTCTTTCCTTTATATTGATTTCGTTTACAGACACATATGCAAAATTGATTTAATTTCGTCATATTTGCTTCCCTTGACAACTTATATGCTTAGTTTTAAATCACCCTGTATTTGTGCTCAATCTGTTTTTAGGGTCAGCATTATTATCTGTGTAGCTCTTACATTTAGTAAAAAAGATTTAAGAAGCATTAAGTTAAATTCGTAATATTTGAAAAGTCATTTGTGCTTATAAGAAAACATATAATATATTTTCTTTCTAAATTAAATTAAAGTAATTTCTTAATAAGTTCAAAATAAATTCTGAAGAATGAAACAGAACAGAACGAATTAATTCTACTAAAATGAAAAAAAAGCAAAAACAGAGAATTAAATTGGCAATTAGTAAATCATGTAAATTGATTCGTATATTTTCATAAATTAGTTGTAGAAAATAAAATAAGATTAGATTAATAAAATATTTAATCTAATCAATAAGAATTAATCTAATCTTAATAATTAATCTAATAATTAATCCTCTAGATTAATAAAATAAATATTACTAATAATACAACTTGAGACTTAAAGCATCTTATAAATAATGGAATTTGACGATCACGGCGTAATTTAAAAATCGCCAAGTAAACTCAGGTTAGAAAATCGCCAAGTAAACTCAGGTTAGAAAATCGCTAAGTAAATTCATGCTAGAAAATCGCCAAGCATCCATAAATATAAATAAATACTCACTAGTTCACCACGTCCGATAAATACAAATATACAGATGTTAAGCAAAATGCCCATTTTCATTAATATAAGTTAAATTCTTAGTTTTGTTAATTTTTATGCACATTTATTCGATAATTCGTTGAAAACTTGATTTGCTATTATCATCAAAATCTCGCTTATAATTAATATGTAAGTTCAAAAGACTTCCTCTATCTTTCTTTTTAATAAAGTTTATATAAATTATTCAGTCAATCTGATTATGAGGATTATGAAGGAAAATGAGATGTCTGCAGATTGCAAACTTCTAATTAACTGGAGTTGAGGGTCGCAGAATTTAATCTGGCATTCTGAATTTTCAAGTGGAATGGGAGAGTTATTTTATTTGCCTTCTTAACGAAGTGTGTAACTGAAATTATTTGAAAACGCAGCATCCAGATAGGGAATGAGATTTCGTCGAATTTCAGTGCCTAAATGGGAAACCCTATCCTCTGCTTATCCAATATAATAAAGTGATTACTAACTGTAAAGTGATTTTAGATAGCTGTATAAATTTTCTCAATTTATACAGATGGGAAATTAATTTGGGTATTGAGAAAACTATAATAGAAGTAAGGACGAAATTGTATTGTGAAATTTGTTAAAATTATATGCCAATTCTTAAACAGCAATTAAATTGGGGAACACATACAGTATAGCTCACGATATTGTACAATATTCTGCGATATTATTTTATACTATTCATTGTTCAACACTATTGTAACATATTATGTATAATATTAAATATAGTGCAATATTGTACAATATTCTGCTACATTATATTATTTTATTCATTGTACAACATTATTAGAACATATTATGTATAATATTTAATATAGAGCAATATTTTACAATATTCTGAGATATTATATTATTTTATTTATTGTACAGCATTATTAGAACATTTATGTATAATATTTAATATAGAGCAATATTGTACAATATTCTGCGACATTATATTATTTTATTCATTGTACAACATTATTAGAATATATTATGTATAATATTTAATATAGAGCAATATTGTACAATATTCTCCGACATTATATTATTTTATTCATTGTTCAACATTATTACAACAGATTATGTATAATATTTAATATAGAGCAATATTGTACAATATTCTGCGACATTATATTATTTATTCATTGTTCAACAAAATTATACCATATCATGTATAATATTTAATATACTGCAATATTGTACAATATTCTACGGCATTGAATTATATTACATTATTCTTCAATATTCGACATTATTATATCATATTGTGAATATGATTTGATATCGTTCAATATTGTACTATATTAACTATCTTAAATAAATGCCCATTCAATCATCCTCTAAATGTTAATAATCCTGCTAAGAATGGGACTGGAATTATGTTATGCGTATTGTCTGCCTCACAAAGATAAAATCATTGCCAAATTGTTTTTTCACACAGTCACCATGTCGCGTTTGGCGATTAACTTCGACAATACTAATATTATTACTAATTGCTATCCAAAAGATTTAATTCTAAAAGATACAAGTATAAATCAACTTGAGGCTACCTTTCTGGATTTAAAAATCGAAATTGCTAATGATAAAACAATAGTTGGTATATACGATAAAAGGGATGATTTCAACTTTAAAATAACAAAACTATGTAACTACCATTCCAATCTAAACTCTAAAATTTTCAAAAATCTAATTTTCTCACAAGTTAACAGGATAAAAAGGGTTTGCAATAATAAAAATTCTTATATTGAAGCATCAAATAACCTCCTTAAAAATTTAATTAAAAATGATTTTCCTAGAAATTACTGTAATGTCAATTTTTTAATTAAACAAGGTATGGTTTGGGATTAATCTTTTGGCTTAGATAAAAATAGAAATTTACTTGCATATTGGATCACTCAATAGATGGCGCTGGGTGCCTACCTCTGTTTACATAATTTACCGTTAACTTTCAAAAACAGGAAATCACAATCGATTGTTTAAAGTTTACTTCACTGTTGGATGGTATGTTCTGGCTTTTCGTTTTTAATTTTAATTTTAATTTTAATGCTGTTTTTGTTTTTATTGTTATTGTTTTTATTGTATTTTTACTTTGTGGTTTTTTTTCTAATTTGTTATTTGGTATTTCCTTTCTGTTAAAATGGTATATCTCTTGAGCATAATTTCGGGGGATTTTCGGGTCACGAGGAATCATTATTAGACTTAATGTCTGTATGTCCTCACAGAAAAAATCCCTTTATTTGAATCCCTGCCTGAGGGTGACCCTTGAAAAAGTCTTCAGGCCGGATTCTTTTTTAATATTTTTTAATAATTTTTTTGGTTTAATTTTTCTTTGATTTTTGTTTTTCCTATTAACTTGATTCTAATACTTTTGTATCAATTCATCTGTGTTTTAGAAGTAGCTGCAATTGCGCTCTCTAAATACTATGAAGTTCCTTTTTGGTTTTAGTTTAAATAGGTAATAAATTTTAGTTGCGATTTCGAAACTGTTTTGTTTCGTTTTCATTTTAGTTTCGTTTTCAAACTTTTTCTTACTTTAGATTGGTTATATATATATATATATATATATATATATATATATATATATATATATATATATATATATATATATATATATATATATATATATATATATATATATATATATATATATATATATATATATATATATATATATATATATATATATATATATATATATGCGTATTATAATTAGTTGGGCTCGATTTTACTACATACTATAAAAAATAACATAAAAAGAACAATAGTGATAATAATTAAAATTTACTAATTGGAACTTTCAGCAACAAAGACTGCCACCTTCCAATACCAAGAAGTCAGATTTAATTAATGTCTAGAAAATTCATTGATTTAAGAAAATTTTTTTAATTCGTTTAATGTTTGAAATTTGGTTGAAATCTACTTTCATGTGCCACTGGAGAAAGTCGCCAATTTGGTAACCCAAACAAGCAACTGAAATATTTTTCTAGTAACCTAATTTCCGATACGTTTACTCATTGTTTTCTTGTTGAGTTCAATTACCTGCCACTTTGTAGACTTGGCGATGTTGGTTCCCTTGTGATGTGAGAAGCCAAGAAAAAATTTCGCCAAATTATAAAAATATACTCAAGTGCATAAGTGTGTGTGTGTGTGTGTGTGCATAAATATAGATCGAATCACGTGCGAATCATGTGCTGCCTATTAAAATCACCAAATTGGCGAAATTTTTTCTTGGCGCTGTTTGGTCGCCATTCCTATCGACAAATACCTATAATAGAACGACTCATTTTAATGTCGGATTTACACTCGGTGGATATGCAGCGCATGCGCAGAAAGATACTCATTTATGTTTAACATTATTTCATAAGATAGATTCAAACATTCCATGCTTGGCCATAAATTGCCCTTTTGGCGTCCCTGAATTTTTCTTTTTACTGCGCAGTGTGTTAAAATGACGGATATTTACACAAAGAAACATGATAATAAATGCCAACGTACCTAAATTTGGAAAACTATAAAAAATAAATGTTAAATAAATTGAAAAATAAAAGGCAATCTCTCATCAGAAAGAACAAACAGCAAAAATGTCGGAATATATCTATGATAGGTGATAATTTTCTTCACGCCAAAAAATCCCCGCCAAATTCTACAAACGCGTATGCAGTAAGAAAAAAATTCAATAAGCGGCATGTCCCGTAGGGACAATTACTTGCCATGGACCAAAGAGCAATTTTCATCCTTTCTATGCATGCACTACCTACTGGCTGTCTTATTACTGGCCAAATGTATAAGCCCAGCATTAGGGCAATATGATATATATATTTTATTTTTAAAATATTCTACTATGTCTCAAATGAAAGTGATCCCGAGAAAGTGAAAGTGAAAGTGATTAATTAATTTCCAAGATTTTCTCTTAATTTAGTCCATAGTAAATTCATTTTAAAAATATTCTCTTATTTCGCGATCCAATTCCACTTTTGGTTTAATTAACTCCTCTGTAAAACTAATGCTTCATCAGTACTACGTCTTAAATGAAAGTGATCCCTTCGGTGCCCTTGAAAAGGTGTCAAAGGTCACCACGTGTATTCCATCGGCTCGTGGCTGAAATCCTATGTTATATAAGAGTAGTGATCATTTGTTTCACGCTTCTTTCATACTTCTTCTTTGTGCCATGCTGCGTCTGCTTGTAAATAAATTGCTTTCCCGAGATGGATATTAAAGAGAGAATAAAACGAAATTATAAATACAACGTCTCGTCTATGTCTTCAAACTTGTACTCTCCTTCACCAAAATAATATTACATATTATTTAATAGACAAAGATAGTGTCCTGTGAAAAATTTTCATTGAATCTACTTTACAATTGTATTCTAATTATTCTTTTAGCTTTGAAAGAGTATCAGGGTGTTGAAATGATTTTAAATTTTTGAATAGATGATCAAATGAGCAGATCTGGTAAAAGCAAAGTTGTTTGTTGAATTTGGATATTTGATTTAAAAATTTGTAAACTATTAAAATTGCATCATTATTTTCAATCTTTGCAAAATGGTGTGATGGCAAAATCTGTGAAACAGATATTCAGGCAAAAAATATTGAATGGGAAAATAATGTATACCTTTTCAATTTCTGTATAATTTCACACCAGATCCTTTTCGTAAGATTTTCTTTCTTTTTGGGTCTATTTTGTATGTGTCTATTGTGTCTATTTTGTATTTACTAAGAAAGCTGGTAAAAAATAGTTTTTTTAATCCGTCTATATATAGTGAAACAAATATACTTGATATAGTTAATATCTTATAAAATGCTTGTGCGATATTAATTGTAATTATCTTGAAGATCATAGAAACTTTAATTTTGTATCGATGGGTAAATATGGGGAGACTAAAATAATTTCATCTCAAAACATGTTCTGCCATTAGTATTGCAAATCAGGAATCCAAATAATTTTCTTCCCCAAATATACATAAATGATTTTATTTTTATCGAATCTGATAAAAAATTATTTATAAAATGTATATCCCGTCGTAAGAGTAATGCTTGTTTGAGAGTTTAGTTTTTTTAGGCAATTTTCCAACAAATGTAATTATGATAAGTTATTAAGTGGTAAAAGTTTACAATTGGGTGCCCCTTAATTTTTTTGGCTATTTTTTGTCGCCAATATCGTCGCCAAGGGGATTTTCGGTCGGGAACCCAACAGTAACGTCAATGAAAACAAAACATTATCGAAACCAAAAGTAGTGCTTCATCACTGAAATTTGTCGCCAATCGAAGGGGCACCCAAATCTACGCTGGAACCTATTAAGCTCCTTTTTTAAATTTCAGTCCTAAAATTCATTTGTTACCATATCTTTTAGTCATCCACGATAACGAATTTTTGGCGAGATTTTGGGACGGATTAGAAACCAAATATTAATTTTAAATCTTGCCAAATGTTTAGATCTCAAGTAGCAACTTTGAAACTTTTTGTATTCATATATTAAAAAATTATTTTAGCGATTTTAAAGATTAAACATTAACAAAACCAATGAGAATGCTCTCGGGTGAATCGGAGTTTAACCCCCTTCTTCGCTAAGTTGCGATAACGCGCCAAATCTGACAACCTCCACACTGGTAAACCTATTACTTTCGACTTTATTATGCGACTTTATTATGATTGGACATCAGCTTCCTCTCTTTTGAACATTTCGCAAAAAGGGGCGCAAGATCGTTGTTGGCGAGTTGGCTATTTTTGAAAATTTCGCCTAGCAAGGCATTAAACTCCGGTCGTATCAGTGCTCTCCCCCCAACACTTTCTGGAATACATTCTAATAAACTCGTCGTCAAAGAAATTCTTTCCTGGCGATGGTGCATAGTAGTTGCGAAATATTAACTTTGAGCTTAAATTCTATAATTTTACTGAATATATTGTGTCATTAATGGCGAATTATTTGGCGATTAACCCCTGGGAGGCGTTATAGTGCGAGTTCGCAAATTGTACAGACTAAGTCTATGGCAAAGGATACCGATGTCCTCTGATTGGTTTAGGCCTTGGCATCTTTTGCACTCATAATAGTGTAGTTTTCGCTTATTTGGCTCAAACCTTGTACCTTTCATTAGTTTTATGGAAGATACTAGTGAATATCAACACGATCTAATTTTTATTAATATAATTGTTTTCTCTAAATATTACTAGTAATACTACTAATACTAATAAATAATAATAATAAAAAATATTACTAATAATTCTAGTCATGCAAGTAACTAATGTTGTTTATGCACAGAAGTATAAAAAATATATGAAAGTAATTACTTAACATATGATGCAGCAATTAAATAATTCTTATTTTTCTGTGATTTTCGTGTCTTTACTAGATAATTTATGCAGTCATTGAAAGTTGTTGCTGAACGTTTGTGACTTTCCCATCAACTACATATGGGGAGATGATTACTTAATGCCCAAAACGTATAAATATGCAAGCTTTAACGGAATATGTGATTCCGTAGCTAATGTTTTTAGTTATATCAAAATAATATTAAGAAGAAACACACACAAAAAATATTTTTAATAAATTGTAATTTTTATATTTCCTGAATTTAGGTTTCAGGATTTGATTTTTTCTGCTGCATATGTATTCCAGATTAATATTAAATGTAAAACGTAAAAAATAAGAGGGGAGATAAAATCACAAATTTTATTTATTTTTATAAAAATATATTTCGGTATGGCATCTTTTTGGAAAAACATTGCCAAAAAGATGCCAAGGCTTAAACCAATCAGAGCACGTCGGTATCCTTTGCCCTATACTTAGTCTGTACAATTTGCGAACTCGCGTTAATAGCATCCAAAAGTCGAATTTGTGCTTCAGATGCGTTATTCTGAACCAACTGGTACAAAGATTTGACAGAGAAATACATTGTAGTCACAGAATACCATACCAAATTTGACATATTAAATTCACTGCGATTTTTAATTAGCTCGTTTACATGATTCTGAAAGTACAGACCGAAAGACAGTCAACTCGGTGTTGGATGTGATTCGAAATTTGCTAGGTGTCTATACGACAGATGTTAAATCCACGGATCGAATTTTATCTGTCTAATTATATTCGTTTTGTAACTATCGTGTTAACTTATATTCGAACAGATGACTTCGTCTGAACAGATTTTACTCAAAATTTGATAGAAATTTGCAAATTGTAAAGTCCATATACCAAACTTCAACAGTCTAGCTCACAACGTTTTTGACTTTTCTTTGCCACAGACAGACGGCGATTATTCAAAAATGTAGTTGCGCGTGTTAAACAAATGTGTAAAATGTTTGAGAAGTGAAGATTCATCAAAATCTCGAATTCGAATTTTTTGACAAGTTCTATACTTTCCCTATACTATATGTACGAGATAGTAAAGAAAACAAAAATTTCCACCTTTTATTTTCTGGAACTTATCAAAGAAATGTTTAAAGCCAATCATTTTTTTTTGTATCAATCAATTTCTCAACAAAATAATTTTAAGAAAATTTTCTTATATTCCACTCTATGTCTGGCTTAAATAATTTAAGAAGTATATTTTCTCTGCAATATTTTTAAAACAATTTTTTCTTTTACAGGATGATCTTCTAAAATGAGTTTCTTGAAAGAGAGAAGCGGAGTTCCCCCCAAAAAAGAAAACTCAGTCGACATGGAGGGGAACGATAGCTTCTGGTTACAGATAATGGCTGAATGTGAAGCCAACTCGCCAAATAAGCTTCCCTCTTCCAAATCTCTGCTGTTCCTTGGCGACAACAACGCACAGAAATCACAGTTAGTTGCTAGACTTCAAGGAACTAGCGAAAAATATTGCAAGGGAAACGGCCTTGAATACTATTTCCTAAATGTGAGAGATGAGTATGGCGAAAACCAAACCAAGCTGGACGTATGGGTGTTGGACGATGACCCTTCTTTTCAGAGACTCCTAAAGTATGTTCTGAATGAAAATACCATATCAGATACCACTGTAGTTCTTACGGCAACTATGACGAAACCTTGGGATATGTTTCGCTGCATTTGCACCTGGGTCGAGATTTTGCAAAAACATATAGCGAAATTGCAGATTCCCGCAACTGCCTTAGAAGAGCAGAAGTCAAAAGTTCTACGTCGTTTCCAAGAATACGTCGAACCAACAATGAGCATCTACGGAAACTTGGAGGAGCAGAATAGCTCGGCGGAAATAGAAAATAATTTAGGGTTGGAAATAATTGTAGTGATTACTCAAACAGAATACATGTCGGTGCTACAGTCTGAATTTGGCTACATTGATGAACATTTCGATTTCATACAGTTTTCACTCAGGAAATTTTGTTTAACCTATGGGGCAGCTCTTCTCTACCTATCAGTGAAAGAGGACAGGAACTGTGATATATTGCTAAAGTATATTTTACATAAGATATACGCTTTTCCCTTCAGAATACCAGCCATGTTTTTGGAAAAAGACTCGATATTCGTCCCAGCGGGCTGGGACAGTGAAAACAAGATCCAGGCCCTTGCCGAATCCTTGGCGACCATCGCGTTCTCATCACCTTTTGAAGATGTCATAGTAAAACCTGGTCGTCTTTCAGACACTAACAGAATATTATTAGAAGTAGAGGCCCAGAACGATCAAGAATTCCTCGCATCTATACAAGCACAACTGCTTAGACAGCCAGTAGAGAATGTTTCCGAATTCAGTAGGGATAGCACTGCTTCTTCGACAGTCACGCCAAGAAATCCGCCAAGGCGAGTACAAAGATCCCCTCAAAAGAAGCAACTGGAATCGAAGTTGTCAACTGGTGAAGGGGACACCGTTTTGCAGTCTTTCTTTAAAAGCTTGTTGAAAAGGCAAACCAGTGCTCCTGCTGAAAGACCGGCTGGATTTTCATCAAGCAGGAGTCAAGCTTCCACTGCATCTGGTTCTTCCTCTAATTTCGACAGAAGCACATCCCTTGAAAACACTTCTAGTACTTACAATAAAGGTAGTTTAGGATCAAAGAGTCTAGGTTCATCTGTTGATTCGTCTTACCAAACTAGACGAAACAGTGAAGGCGAGAGCTTAGAAGCAGTGGACGAGCTTAATCCGGCAGACAGTTGCACCAGTAAAATTCCAAACGAAACGAACAAAGCTACTTCAGAAGGAAGCTCAGACCCTTTCTCTGATTTTATGAAGAAGTACAAAGCTCAGGCTGGAGTTGCACAACAAAGCGCCAATCCTGATATCGATGAAGAACTGCAAGACGTTCATCAACTTCCGGAATATTTTATGAGCAGTCAAAGTTCTAGTCAATGTCCTGCTGACTGCTGTTTCCAGACTAATGGCACAACAGCAAATGGTAATGTTGACTCGGATATGGATAACTGCATAGACAGGGTAAAAAGCAAATATAACCCACCTCTCAGACTTTTATTGGAATCAAACCATGAACCACTTAAAACGAAAACTAGTTCTACGAAGCCTACCAACGGTGAATCCAAGAAAGAAATGTCGCCTTCTCTAGAAAAAAGAAATCAGGTTGCCTTACAAAATTCTGACTCTTTGATCAAAGGTAACGTTGAGGAATTTAAGAATCCTTTGTCCTCGTTGCATGGTAGTTCAATGGCAGCCGGTGATGTCCTCAAAGAGACATCAAAGGACAGCAAGAGTGGATAATCGGGATATTTTTGTGCTTCCTGAAAACCAATCCTATAGTATTTATTGTTTATCTTCCTCTAAAATCTTTGATGTGATATAAAGCATGGATGTTCTTTTATGTATGTATTTCATTATGTCTTGCTGTTGAATGTTTATTTATTATATCGATGTCGAATTATAAGATTTGTTGAATGAAAAGGGGATTAACAGTTTAAGAGAAAAAAAACAATGTTAGGTTATGTTTGTATGTAAGATGTTTTGTGTTCCTACTGAAAATCAAATGATTTCAGATTATATGAAAAGTAAAAAAAATGCCGAACTATTGTGTCTACATTAAATATCTAAATGTTTTGTGGTCCTACTGAAAATAAAATGCTTATAATTTGTATTGTGAGCACATTTATGAATGACATGAAATTTGGATCTTAAATTTAATTTTCTCTAACGATGTTATATGATTGCTTGTTTATAATATTTGCCTAGCATAACACCCCAAGTGCTTCCTTCACCATTTGATGGCTTCTTACAAATAAGTGAAGCATATCTCTCTAGCTAGCAAAAATAAATATTTTATGTGAGTTAAAAAGAAAGCTGCCTTCAAACATGTATCATTTTAGTAGTTATTAGAAGAATGCTTGTCATTTTATAAAATTTATTGTATTCAAGTGACTTGTATCAAAAAGTAGAATTTTTTGTGTGAAATACATCGTGAATATTGGCTCAAAAAATTTTGCTTGAAAAGATAAATTTATTAAAAATAATGTATAATAAAATGTCTGAAAAGCAAATTGTGAAGTATTGTTTTTCATTTTTGACACGCATAGAAATCATTTTTGGAAATTAATGGAAAAAGTGTCAGTTTTGTCGACCAGCCTGTTCTTACAGATTATTATTTTTTTAGATTTTTAAATTATCAATAAAGAATGTAGTTTTTTAAATTCAATTTTATTAATTGAGAATAAAATAGGAATTTAATTGAATCATATTGCCAAATGTTACTGTAAGGGTAAAATAAAAAATGGAAGTGAAGATTCTAGCTCCAAATCAATGTCTAAACTAAGAAATTTTGATAAAATTTTAATTTTAGCATTAGAAAAAAATAAGAGATTGAATGTTTTGAGGGATGACTTTGAATTTCATAAAAACATTTATAACATTGTTACATATTGCGTATTATTTAAAAAAATACTAAAAATAAAGAAAAAAAATAGTACATACTTAAATTGAAATAATTTAAAAGAAAATTTTCTGAGTTTTAAGATAAAGAAAAAAAATTTTTTGTGAGATAGATGTTTTGAAAAATGTAGTCATCAATTTTCATATTAAGTTACAGCAATTTTCCATTTGATGACGGTTACGCCTATTTTCACGCTCTATAAAACTTCTTGTTTTGACACCTATTTCTCGATTTCTTATTTATTGTTTTTCCTGTAACTAAATAGAGTTTTGGAGACACGGCAAGTCTTCTCCAGAGCCTTTCCAATAATATTTTGCGAATTCTGTTAATTTGTGAGAAGAGTTGAATCAATTACGGTTGTACAAAGATTCAGTGAAGCAATCTGAAACTTTCATTCACAGATTTTCTTACATTTTACTGTAGACATTCAACAATAAATAATCATACAAAGGACGTTCGGAAAGTAGTAATTATACAATAATTATGATTTGGCATTATACATACATATATAAATTTTTTTATTGTTATGTAATTAAGAATATTAATTTCTATTACGATAAAAAAGAAATAGTGGAAAGAAAAGGATATAGAGGAAATCTGTTCTAATTTTGTGTTAGTTGATGCGCATTTCTCGAATAAGGCTTAAGAACGTGGCTACATTTCTTTCAACTTGATACGGCATATATTTCTTCTCATTTATTAAGCAATTTTACTTAATTTTCTCCGTCTTTATAAAAATCCTTTCACACTTATAAAATATAGCCTTGTAACTAATTTTTTTATTTAAACAGTGTTATTTTAAAATTTTCTCCATTTGTGTACTCTTGGTGAAAATATAATAATTTAATACTTTGAGACTTTAAATTTTTTGAATCAATTAATATATTATATCTCCAGTGTATATGAAAATACAATTAATAATTAGAATGTTTTCCCTTATTTATCAGTGATATGAAGTTAAATAAACACTGCAAAAACAGGGAATGAGTTTTATAATAAACGCTTCACAGTATAGATTGAAATTGATTTTCTTTTTTGATTTCATTGTTTCCTTGTACATAGTTACCTATGTATTCATTTTCAAAATGATACATTCAAGCTTTAATGCAATTATCATATATGTTCAACTTGGGGTCTTTTTATTATATTGCGAAAGCAATGTTTGACAAGATATTCTTATCAACCCTTCTTCAACATATCTCTCCAATCAGCATAAGGTATTTTTTCTCTATCTCTATGATCCACTGCCTCGCAATATTGTTAGAAAAATATTAAGGGATATAACATGATAATAGAATCCATTTATGACACAAACTTTTAAATTAAAGACAAAGGCTGAAATGATGCTAACAGAGAACTATTTTCTTGGTCACTGTGGTATCCAAACTGGACGCTGATTATTTTTGTAGGAGATTGCAGAAGATAAGTATGTATATCTTCATCTCGATGACGTTGCATGATGTCATGCCTTATATGGCTGCTATTTTTTGTAAAACTTAAAATAGCTTATGCTTTTTAAGACTACAAAATTTATATACCAAAAGAAGAGCACATTGCTTTTATTGAATAACTGGTTCAAAAATCGACGGGGCGAACTAGTACTATGAGTAATAAATTGAGATAGACTCTCGAACCCCAACCATGCTATTCATCAATGAATAGCTCAAATATAAAACAACAACTAAAATTTAATTGTGACAAAGTTATATTTTGTGTAATTTTCTTCTTCATTTTTTATAAATTTAAAATTGATGTCTTACAATAATCAATCAAAATGAACCAGCTCTCCAAAATCACAGTAAAAAGAATATCAAAACCTTTAGAATATAAACTTTATTACGTTACGCCATTTCATTTTAATTTAAAGTTGTTAACTGTTTTGTTATTTTTGAATATATACTTTGTTTCCATTTTTCTCAATATTCTTTGAATTTCAGGCGAACCCCTACCATATACATTCCCTTGAATGCAAAAATATTGAACTTGGAAGTCAAGACAAATAACTTTGTGCAATTTGTCACAAAATGTAAAAATTTTGTAGTAAAAATTTCGTAGAATAACTTAGAAAACTCAAATTAAAATATAATATGCTATATTTCCAAAAGGAGAAATTAAACATATTATTAATTTGAAACTTTCACTTTATTGTGCATGAATAATAATAATAATAATAAAGGAAAATTTGTTGACTATCATTTGGGTCGATTTCACGATTAATCACTATGAACAAGTTATTGAGATCGTGGCATATTGAAATTGGAAGTCACGACAAATACCTTTGTATTCCTACAAACAAAATCGCGTGTTACGAAATGTTCAGTAAAAATTTCGTAGGATAACTTAGGAAACTCAAAATAAAATATAATATGCTGTATTGCCAAAATGAGAAATTATACATATTGTTAATTTGAAATCTTCAGTTTATTATACATGAATAATATTGATAATAATAAAAGAAAATTTGTTGACAATCATTTGTACCAATTTCACGATTAATCACAGTGAACAAGATATCGAGAACGTGACATACTGTATCTTTGTGCTCCAACAAACAAAACTGCGTGTTACAAAATATTTAATAAAAATTTCGTAGGATAATTTAGAAAACTCAAAATAAAATATAATTTGCTATATTACCAATGTGAGAAATTATACATTTTGTTAATTTGAAATTTTCAATTTATTATACATGAATAAATAAAGGAAAATTCATTGACAAATATTGGCGTTGATTTCACGATCAAAAACTCTGAACAACACATCCCCAAAAATAGAAAAGATTGCAATAGAAAGGAGGTACCATGAATCAAGAAGAAACAATTCATTTCACTATTATTATTTTTCTTTCATATTATTTTGTTGTTTTTCAATTAAATCTAAGTCTGCAAAAAAGAAATGGAAATTTTTTTGTGTACATAATAAATTTAGAATGTATTTTTTATTTGGTCTATCCTGACATTTGAGTTTGACAAGACTCCCCCGCCCCCTAGAATGCACGCTTAAGTCCCAGAAAAAATTTATGATTCTGTTAAACTTCAATATATATATATATATATATATATATATATATATATATATATATATATATATATATATATATATATATATATATATATATATATTCAGAAATAAATGCTTTAAATTGAAGTTAACATCATTTATTTCAGAATCTATTGCAGCGTAACTAGCAGAAAAAATGTTTTTTGTTCATGAAATATAATTCACAGAGGAATAAAAAAAAAAAGAATTTTACTTCCCAAATAATTTTTCTTCCTCATTTTAAATAGGATCTTTTTATTGAAAAATGTAGAGACATTTAAAATGTCTCGATTGATTTTTTAAATCTGATTTGAGATACGAGAGAAATGATAGCATATTAAAGATATTTCAATCTAAATTTGATTATCTCTGTAATTTTCAAGGGAATATCAAGCATCAAAGGATTTAACTGAGGAAAATTTGAAGCGAAATTGAATTCTTCTTGTTATCTTTTCGCTGTCGAAATGGAATTAAATAATAACTGATTATAGAAATGTATCCATGATTTGGCGATAAAAATTTGTTTTATAGAGACAAATAAAATCGTCTGCTTTTAAATATGGCAGCCATTGAATCGTATAATGTTTTTCACTCTAAATTATTCTATAAACTGTTTAAACTATTTATTATTATTATTAAACATATATATATATATATATATATATATATATATATATATATATATATATATATATATATATATATATATATATATATATATATATATATATATAATTTTTTATTAGTATTTATTTTAAAACTGTTAGATTCTGTAAAGACATTAATAGTTGATGGCAATATATAAAAATTTCAAAAAAATTCTTGAACCTAAAATTTTTTGTCTCCAAATATGTGAAATTTGACAGCCAAATCAATTTTTTTCACTTTTACAATAAAAGAAACGAGTTATAATGCGCAATTTTTATAAAATGAGAACATCTGATTTGCAAATAAAAGCAGAAACAGGTAAAAATTATGCAATTTTTTGCAATAAAACATCTTGAGTTTTAGCAACACGATCAATGATTATAAAAATATAAATTATGAGGTTACCAAAAAATCTGCATTAGTATGTATATAATACTAACTATATATAAACAGAGACTTCAAAAAAACATAATTAATTAGTTTGAATTTAAATTTTAAATCAATACCTTATATAGAACATATTAGAAAAATATTTTAATTTTTCTAATATGTTTTGAAGGAATATAACAGCTATCGTTTGGCTTGAAATAATTTTAGTTTTTCAATAATTAATTACTATGAATCAAATAATTATCGAGTATTGAAAAGTTAATTGATGACAAATTGGGGTTTTCAGAAAATAAAAAAAGAATAAAAGGCTGTTATTTCTTTTCTGTTTTTCATTTGAAACAATTATATTTTCTCTGTCAAAAATAGTGCGAAAACTTTGGAATCGATATATTTATATATAATAAAAATTATTGTTATTAATAAAAGATCAATACTTACAAATTTAATTTTATCTAAAACAATAGGGCAATACATTAGATCGCATAATATTAAAGTACGTATTCAACGTAATTAAATTTCCTAGTTTCAGATAAATAAAATAGTGGGTATTTGAATTTTAAGAAAGTAATATGAAGTTCATAATTTTTTTTAAGAGAGATGTGCCCTAAAATTCAGTTGGAAAAAGAATTCTGTGTAAAATGTATTTATATATTAGTAAAAGAAAAATGGTCTAGCATTAAGTGAAGTACTGATATATATTTTGATAAAAACAAAAACATATATATTTCAGAAAAAAGCGAGATGTATTTGCCAAAACTTTCTTGTAAACTCTCTACAAAGGGTGTCATCCCAGTGAACGTCTTGCTAGGTATTGGCATACAATAGTTTCAAAATATTAACCTGTGCCGTGAATTTAGCATTATTATTGAATCTATCGTGTCATTCTTTGAGAGTTATTTGGATTTACCTCGTGGCATCCGTTTAATAGTAACCAAAAATAAAATTTGTGTTTTAGACCCACTATTCCTAACCGATTAAAACAAAAATCTGACATAAAAGTATAGTTAAAGTAAAAAAAAAATAATGAACCAAATTTATATGACAAAATGCATTTAAGTCATTGCGTGTTTCAGTTATGGCGTTTACATACTTCTAAAAAACGAGACCGACTGACGGTCAACACTTTGTTGTATTGATTTCAAAATTTGGTATTCGTCTATACTGAAGATTTTAAATCTGCATCGAATTTTTTAGCTATATTTACAGCCGGGTAGACATACTCCCTCAGAGTCGATTTTGTTCAAAATTGAAAAGCTACAAATTTTGTTTTAGGCTTTTATACCAATACTTATATTCCTTTTCTAGCTGCAAGTGATTTCAGTTATTTTTGTCACATTCCGACTGATGGACATTTTCCATAAATGAGTCCTTCGAATTCGTGGAAATCTAAAATGTGGAGATTCGTCAAAATTTCGAATTCAAATTTTTTGGCAATTACTATAATTTCTATATAATTTGTAAACGAGAAAGTAAAAATTTTGCCTCCAGATTGTCCTACTAGAAAATTGATTGCCGGAAATTGAAATCATTTCCTAATATTATCATAGATCGATTCTATTAGAAAATAGATCTATCTTGCTTCCGGCTTTGTATTCCAGAAAATTGATTTTCAAAGTTGTTCATCTATTATTTCATTGATTCAAAATAAAAAGATTACTGTGATTTAAAATTTCAATTTTTTTTTTAAATTTTTGCCAATTTGTTTGGTAAGAGTGAGAAATTTGAATTTAATGGAATCTGTCAGCTACAAATTCCCGCGCATGGAAATTGAAACATGTATATGTTTCAAAATGAAAATTCTACACTGGAGTTAATATCCTATGAAGAAATTAAAAAAAAAAATCTTAATACTAACATCAACAGAATCCCGTAATTAAACAATGGAATTAGTGTGAATTTCATCATAAATATAAAAACTGTATTATAGATTGTGTATCAAATTAAATGTAAAATATTTTTAATTAGTAAAAATATTTTACAAGAATAAAATTTGTATCATTAAAAAGTTATTTTATTGAGTTTTGAAATAGTGCAAAAACATTTGTGTGACATATCAATTTCGGAAGATACGAATGAGAAAATCCCAAAACCTATTTAATTTTACTTAATTTAATTAACTAATAGCAATATTCACTTTTGGAATTTAAGAGCTGTATTTTCTCTTAGCTTGAGGATTAAATTCTATTCTTATATAGTTTCATCTGCATATATATGTATACAGGGTGTCTCAAAAACTTGACAGCTACTTTTATTCCTTAAATATTGATCATAAACATATACTGTTAATTACAAAGTTGAGTAAAAAAAGGTGCAAAATATTGTGACATCGATTAAAATTTCAGGGGATTAAACTTCAAAAAATACAAAATTTGAATTTTTATATGGATCCCATACAAAATATTTTTCAATGAGTAAAATGTGCCCCATCCTCTAATAAAATCATGTACAAAATTTCAGCAATTTATCACAAAAAGTCTCAAAGATATGAAACTATATAATTGCTGACTTAAACCACTTTTCGATGCCTGGATTCGCAAAGAGGAAAAAATATGTCCGATGTTCGTATTTTAGGGATCGTACGCAAAGTAACAAAGTAAGTAATATCGAATAAATGAATAATAATTTTGCTATTAATTGGTTCAAAAGTATTATAAATTTGTAGAAATAATAACTCAAAGAAAAAATTACGTAACTTAAAGGAAAGATTACATAAAGGAAAGATTACATAAGGAAAGATTACTTAAAGGAAAGATCACATAAGTTTTTATATAAGTTCATTGACTGTGCTATTTTTAACTTATATTCTGTCATTCATGATATAAAATTTAAAAGTATTTTTCAGGAAGCATAGATGTTAAAATTTATATTTAAAACTGAAGATATAAAGCATATTTTATTTCCTTATGATGCATTTCTGCGTCGCGTCATCCGCACTGAAGCTGTAAACATTTGCATTTTAATTTGTGATTGACCCTCCACCAACTTTGTTTTAACATATCTTTGAGAATTTTCATGATAAAATTCTGAAATTTTGTACATGACCTTATTAGAGGATGGGGCGCATTTTACTTATTGGGGGAATTTTTTTTGTAGGGGGTCCATATAAAATTTTAAATTTTGTATTTTTTAAAGTTTTATCTACTGTAAATTTTAATCGATTTCATAACATTTTGTACATTTTTTTATGCAACTTTGTAATTTACAGTATTTGTCTGTAGAATATTTAAGGAATATATTTAAGGAATATATATTTAAGGAATTATATATTTAAGGAATAAAATCCGCGGTCAAGGCTTTGAGACACCCTGTATATAAAAAGTACTAAGAGAAAATAAGATATAAGCAGTCGTTGGAAAAAGTGACATTTTAGGCTTATACTTGTTTTTTTTTAAATTAAATTTTCCTTTACGAAATTAACAATATCAGGAGGAAGAAACCTAAAGGTTCCGTTCTCTGAATTGTTAATACCATAAAACATTTCAATACTTGATGTAGAGCAACTTAGCCAACACTTGATTCTTGCGCCAATTAGAATCCATCCAATCCAACAATGTAACAATAAATGATAAATTTCTTAGTATTAACAACTACTAAAAACAGAATTCCATAATTACAAATTCAGATAAATTCCAAGTAAATAGTTTTCATGGGTAAAAAACAACACTCTTTTTAAAGAATGACAAAGTTCATAGATGTAAACAAAGATTTTAAATATTTGCAATTTGTAATAGTTTTATTATGGACAAAAATATATTCTAAATAAAATTTAGAATGTATTTTTGGTTGCTTTTATTTATTTTTTAGGGAGAATTATTTTGCCTTGGTGCTGCTTTTATGGATTTTATGGAATTTTATGGATTTTAATGCACTTTTAATGGTTAAGAACACTAACACAATGGCTTAGTGTTTTTATCTCTTGTATTTCAGGAGCCTTGGTGTTGTATAATTTTTATATATTCAACCTGATAATATAAATTTTCAGTCAGATTATGTAGCAACATTAGTTAAATGGAACAAAACTGGTGTCTGGATTTTAGATATTATAAAGATAAAGGAAAGCCAAGAATTCTATGTTTAAAAAATAAAAAAATAAATAAAAGTAAATGTACGTTAAAGTATTTTAAATAGATTGACAATGAGCCTGGTGAGATGAAATATATAAAACTGACGAAATTATTAAGTGAGTCTATGATGTCAAGCTGAAATAAAAAGACTTCTGACATGCCAAATAAGGCATAAAAATTTTAAAAGTACTATAATTTGGAAAAAAAAATAAATAAACACTGGAAAAATTACAATAATTTTAAAATACCGAGCTTAATCTAAATTACTGTATGCACATATTAAAAAATTTGCTTTTATTCTAGATGATAAAAGTAAAAAGGAAATATCTGAAGAAATCAATTAAATACTGTTAAATCAGCTTAAAAATATTCATTAAAAGTCAACGGAAAGGCGCCTGGTAATGAAAATAATATTACTGAAAAGCTATTTTTTTTTGACATTTTAAGAAATAATTGTTTAAAGATTATTTTTTATATAATGATATGTGTCGAAGTTGTAGCAAAAAAAAAAAAAAAAAAAAAATCTTTTTACCTTCATATTATTCTTTTTAAACCGAGTGTGGGATTTTTTAAAAAGTTCAGTCAGTCATTCCAGGAACTAAGAAATATATGCTTGAAATTTCGTTCGAAAATGTCCAGGGGTGTGGGATTGAAAAGATTAAAGCAAACAAACATACTGACTTTCAATTTTGTTTATATAAATAAAAAAAAACTTTAAGGGTGAAATACTATTTTTCTATCGCCATTACCATTAAGAAATTAAATTAAATCATGAGAAATCAAGTAAAAATTAATTTTAATTTCCAATAAAATTTCTTGAAAAATGATTCATAAAACCATTACCAATCCAATGTCTTTTTTTTTACATTCCTTCTAATTTATGAATAACCAAATTCATTGCTTTTTGCATCTTTGAAGTAGTAAATAGAGTATTAAACAATCGTATACATTAAATTACAAATAAACTATAAAAGTTGGAAGAGATGGAGAAATGGGGTAACGCATTTATGTTAATCTAACCCTAAAAAACTTTTTTATCGTTAAAATCAAGATTCCGAACCCCCAGAGATAAAGCAAAGAATCTAAAATGCCTTATTTGTAAACACATTATATTTTCAAAACTATACAAAATATTTGTGAACAACTTTGTATTTATATATTCTTAAATAAACTATCTTTCATCCGCTTTCAGATTATATGGTGTCTTTAGAAAAGTACTGTAAACTATAAACAATTTTATTTATGGTTACAAAATATATTCAGACCTACTAATGTATTCAAAAGACTAGTAAACAGCGCCGACTATTGTAAGCTAGCTTTTCTATGCATTTCAGTGGTAGAAGTATTCCCTGGACCGAACTAAATTCCTTTTCTGCTTTAGAATCTCAGCAGATATTGTTCCAGACTATTTTTAACCAATAATTGGAGACTTCGTTGATACAGTGCATCAATTTGGAGATGTTCCGTTTTCTATGAAATACCATCATACTGTGCTCCATTGGGATTGAAATATATTTCGATACCAACATTTTTTTTTTTCATTTAATATATGCGGGAGTCGTGGAGTATAAAGCAAATAATATAGCTTCTAAAAGGGTGTCCCAAAATTAACACAAGATTTTAATTAAGCCACCATTCGTGCAATAAAGTGTTGACAACCCTATAAAAAATACTATTTGACAGCTTATAGTTTAGGGTTAATAAAAATGGAGTATTACACGATCGGACAACGTGTCAACGGAAGATTTTAATTAAATAAAAAACCATTTTTTTCCTTTTCAATTGTTATATTTTTATTGAATCTTAAAGTACACATGATAGGGTTATGTATGGAATAGCACATAGGGCAAATGGCTTGCATGGCTTTTCTGGCACATGCGCACTCTTTTGCCGAAATTACACATGACCATTTTGAATAAAGGTGGCTGAATTTCTTTGATGCAGCGTTGAATTTCCTCCTTCAATATTACGTCATATTTTTCCTATTCCCCAAATTCGATCTTTTAGACATGTATTTAATTTATCATTTTACACTCTGAAGGCTGACAAAATGTATTTTATCCATTTATAAACTTCAACTTAAAAACTTTTCACTGTTTTTAAAATTTTAACTCCTTTTATCCTTTATTATCATATGTTTTATACCGTGAACATGTTTATCTACTAAAAGCTTGACGCAGCATAGCCAAACATGACTCTTGCGCCAGAAAAACCCAAACAACCAACCAACCAGCCTTCAATGCACGTGTGCTTGTGGGATTGTTGGCATAGACCAAATAATTCCATAAAATGAAATCCATTGGTGCTAAATCATGCGATTAAAGAGCCAATGCTCACATTTTCGAACTGTGGCAGTCAGGCATTCATTATTTTTGAAATATTGTTGAATATTGAAAACACGTTGTTCTATCGAATAATGCTCCATTTTACTAACCATAAACTATCATCTGTCAAATGTTTTTTTAAAGAGTTGCCAACACTTTACTGCTTAAATTGTGATAAATTCAAATCTTATGTTAATTTTGGGACAGCCTTTACTATTATGATTTATACAATCGACTGGTGAGAAAAATCTATTATTCAAACGTTATATACATTTAAACATAAAAATTTAATATTAAAAATACACTCAACAACAAAAAAAAAGCAATTTCAAACAAAATTAAAAAATTTGAGACATTTTTGTGATGAAATCAGAGACAAACTGAAGGATGAACTAAAGCTCTCTGAATCTCAATTCATGGTGCTTTAGAATTCTAGAATGAAATCTGAGTTATTCTTGAGGAAAATCTATTTGTTGTGCATAAATTTTTCATCAGAATTGATTTTTTCGATCTGGGCTGACTCATGAGGAAAACTCTGAATAACCGAATGCTACAACATTGGCGAGAACTAAGGTTGAGGCATAACAACTATCACCTGTCACGGTACAAACACTTACATCCCGTTATCAGCAGGAGGTGATCAACTCTACAAAAATTCTGCACCTTCAAGGACAGTGAGAACCAACTACCATTTGAAAAGTTTCTTTTCTCCTTATTTAAAGTGCCCCCATGTCATTGTGTCAAATATGAAACCCAACAAGCTCTATAAGAGGTAATGATGCTTTATTTTACAGGGAAACACGAAAAAAAGGTAACAAAATGGAGACGAAACGCACACAAGCAGCAAATCATTATTGAAAACAACTACAGCACAAAGCACTCAAAGAGAACTGTAGAATATAGTAGGATAGCTGGATATCAACAATCTTCAATTATTCCTTTCTCAACTACATCCTCTTTAGTCCACCCTTTCTTTTTATAATTCCCGTGAGTGAGCATCGAATGTTATTGTACAAACATTTGACTTGAGCACTAAAAGGCTTATCTCCAAGATTTTCGTATATTCGAAAATACTCAGAGTTGTGCCCAAATTCGCCAAATCCTTTGCTAAATTGCCAAACTGTCGCCAAATCTGCCACCAAGGACGGTTATCATTGACTCGGCATCTGTTCATCATCCGTTATATGTAAAATGTTTTTCTTTTCCATAAAACATTATTTTATATTCTCAAGCAAGAAACATTACATAGTAACAATATTACAATTTAGAACTATAACAAGCAATATTTAGATAATCGAAACACTGTAACGTCACATGGTTTTAATATTAATTTTCCTGTCCTATTTTAGTCTGGCTTCTTCATAACACCATATTTTGAATTTTGTGCATAGTGATTTCTTCATCATGTGGTTTGCCAACATGCTAATAAAAACAACAGAACATTTATTAACTAACATGTAATGAACATTCTAATAAAAACGGAATTGGAAATTCTGTTTTTGCTTTAATATAGAAACCAGCAGGAATGTTCTCTCATATGCTCTCTAATAAAGGATCCTCTTTCATACAAAATTATAGACCTTTCATAAGGCTGTGAACTCCACGAAACGTGTAAAAGTTTTTTCAGAATTCCACACATGATAGTTGTGTGCTTCTTACTACAAAGAAAATAAATAATACTGGCAAGGTGAACAATAATTACAGAATTTCGATATTTGGCCTGGATCTGGCGTTATTATTGAATATAGCTTGCAATGTCTGGAGTTTTTCTTTTAAAAAAATTGTTTTAATTTAATTTTTTTATTTTTGTTGATCAGTAATTATCATGCGGAAAATATACAAACACCAAAAATTCGAGTAAGAATTTTCAGTGCTTATTTCCAACTGATTAGAATCGAACTTTAACTTAGATCTGCAATTGAAACATTGCATACCAAATTTCATCTATGCAATTCATTGCGTTTAGACGCATTCGAAAATAAGGTCATACAGATGGTCAATCCTTGATAGATTTGGTTCAAAATTTGATAGACACGTTGACTTCAAATGGTAAAACTATGAACCAAATGTGATGTATTTAGTTATTTTTGTAGAGTAATAATCATATTGAAGACAACTGTTTATAAAAGTAGGCGGACAGATAGATGTCTGATTTCTTTTTTTCAAAATTCGATTGAGATCTATAAATTTAGTTTTATGTCCATTTATCTAATTTCATCCTTCTGGTTGAAAGGGTTTTAAAGTTTTTATAGAACACAGACAGACAGACATAGTTCCAAAAATGGGTTGTCTGTCTCAGATGTTTGTTTAGTTGTCAAACAGAAACATCTGAAATGAGTTTTTTGGGTTGACAAAATCTAGGTTTCGAATTTTCTTGACTATTGCAATATTTTCTCTTTATATATTTCTAAGAGGAGAAAGTTTTAATTAAGTAAGTTATATAAAAAATTTGATGAAATGAGAGAATTATTTTGATTTCATTATAATAGTAAAACTGGTAATTTTAAAGTATGTTTAGAATTAACTTTGAAATATTATTAAAGTTTAAGAAAAAAAATATTGAAATAGCTTTTATAAAATTTTAATGTGGTGCAAAATTGATTATTATGCAGTAATATTCTTCGAAATTATTAGCAATAAATAATAATTTAACTCTGAATCACTCCGACTATCTTTAATTAATTCAAATCTTAAATGAAATATTGTGAAACATGTATTGTTTCTTAAAGTTTATATTACAGCAGATTTATACATATTAATGAAGAATCTATCATTTGTAATTTAGATATTTCTGAATTAACTAGAATTATATCTTGATGAATTATCGATGGAGTGTTTGGAACAAATTTTATGTCACGTGTCACTCGAGTTACTAAAAAAAATCTATAAGTTATTTAATGTGTAAAAAATATTTAAATATTTTATAACTTTTAGAGTATCAAGTAGAATCTTTAAAAGGAATGATTCATTATAATGACAATAAAATTTACATGAAATCAAAAATAGAATTACATATAATTTGATTTTAAGATTAGAATTTAGGATTATTTTTTTTCTGTTTGTATTGGTGTTCTGACATTCGTTAATGCTTTATTATTAGATAGTTTTTACTATAATTAATAGTAAATGGCTTGGATAAATACAATTAAAACTTTTAAGTTAGTTGAAAATTATTTAACCTAAAAAGATACTGTGGCGAAAGAAAGAGTACATAAGCGTATATTTTGGTAGAGAAAAAAAATAATTTATGCCTGAAAATCTAGGGACTTTTTTCTTAGATTTACATATTTTTGATAAAAAGCATTTCATGATTTTTAATATGGTAATGAAAACTTTCTTTTCCAAATTATTCTATTATTATTTTTTACACTTATGTATATAAGTACTGTTGAAAAATAAAAATCGTATAAATTAGGTTTCATAAATGAAAAATCAATAGCTAGCAATTATAAGCTTGGAAGTTAATAATTAATATTTTTGGTTAATATAAAAGACACTAATCATTATGTTTTACATTTGTTGCTTTTTTATTTATTTAAATATTGTTGAAGCATTTTGTGATAATCTATGTTTCATAACTGAAAAAAATGCCAATAAATGTCGTAAAATATATATATAAATGTCAATATAAATCTATAAATTAGGTTTTATAAACGAAGAATCAATAATTAAAGGCATTTATAAGATTATAATGTAATGAATAATATTATTCGCTGATATAAACAGACATTAATCATTATGTTTTACATTCGTTGCTTTTTTATTCATTCAAATTTTGTTAAATATTGTTAAAATATTATCAGGCAATCTGCTTTATAACTGAAAAAATGTCAATAAATGTCTTAAAAAATATATAAAATGTCAATATAAATCGTATAAATCAGTTTTCATAAACGAAGAATGAATAATTAAAGGCATTTATAAGATTGGAATGTAATGACTAATATTATTCGCTGATATAACAGACATTAATCATTATGTTTTACATTCGTTGCTTTTTTTATTCATTTAAATTTACTTAAATATTATTGAAATATTATCAGGTAATCTAAGTTTCATAAGTGAAAAAATGTCAATAAATGTCTTACAAAATATATAAAATGTCAATATAAATCGTATAAATCAGGTTTCATAAACGAAGAATGAATAATTAAAGGCATTTATAAGATTGGAATGTAATGACTAATATTATTCGCTGATATAACAGACATTAATCATTATGTTTTACATTCGTTGCTTTTTTTATTCATTTAAATTTACTTAAATATTGTTGAAATATTATCAGGCAATCTGCTTTATAACTGAAAAATGTCAATAAATGTCTTAAAAAATATATAAAATGTCAATAAAAATCGTATAAATCAGGTTTCATAAACGAAGAATGAATAATTAAAGGCATTTATAAGATTGGAATGTAATGACTAATATTATTCGCTGATATAACAGACATTAATCATTATGTTTTAAATTCGTTGCTTTTTTTATTCATTTAAATTTACTTAAATATTATTGAAATATTATCAGGTAATCTAAGTTTCATAAGTGAAAAAATGTCAATAAATGTCTCAAAAAATATATAAAATGTCAATATAAATCGCATAAATTAGGTTTCATAAACGAAGAATCAATAATTAAAGGCATTTATAAGATTGGAATGTAATGACTAATATTATTCGCTGATATAACAGACATTAATCATTATGTTTTACATTCGTTGCTTTTTTTATTCATTTAAATTTACTTAAATATTATTGAAATATTATCATGTAATCTGCTTTATAACTGAAAAATGTCAATAAATGTCTCAAAAAATATATAAAATGTCAATATAAATCGTATAAATTAGGTTTCATAAACGAAGAATGAATAATTAAAGGCATTTATAAGATTGGAATTTAATAATTAATATTATTCGCTAATATAACAGATACTAATCATTATGTTTTACATTCATTGCTTTTTTATTTATTTAAATTTACTTAAATATTGGTGAAATATTATCAGGTAATCTAAGTTTCATAACTGAAAAAATGTCAATAAATGTCTTAAAAATATATAAAATGCCAATATAAATCGTATAAATTAGGTTTCATAAACCAAGATTGAATAATTAAAGGCATTTATAAGATTGCAATGTAATGACTAATATTATTCGCTGATATAACAGACATTAATCATTATGTTTTACATTCGTTGCTTTTTTTATTCATTTAAATTTACTTAAATATTATTGAAATATTATCAGGTAATCTAAGTTTCATAACTGAAAAAAATGTCAATAAATGTCTGAAAAAATATATAAAATGTCAATATAAATCGTATACATTAGGTTTTATATAAGAAGAATCAATAATTAAAGGCATTTATAAGATTGGAATGTAATGACTAATATTATTCGTTGATATAACAGACATTAATAATTATGTTTTACATTCGTTGCTTTTTTTATTCATTTAAATTTACTTAAATATTATTGAAATATTATCAGGTAATCTAAGTTTCATAACTGAAAAAAATGTCAATAAATGTCTTAAAAAATATATAAAATGTCAATATAAATCGTATACATTAGGTTTTATAAAAGAAGAATCAATAATTAAAGGCATTTATAAGATTGGAATGTAATGACTAATATTATTCGTTGATATAACAGACATTAATAATTATGTTTTACATTCGGTGCTTTTTTTATTCATTTAAATTTACTTAAATATTATTGAAATATTATCAGGTAATCTAAGTTTCATAAGTGAAAAAATGTCAATAAATGTCGTTAAAATTATATATAAAATGTCAATATAAATCGTATAAATTAAGTTTCATAAGCGAAGAAAAGGCATTTATAAGATTGGAATGTAATAATTAATAATATTCGCTGATAGAAGAGACATTAAATTTGTTGCTTTTTTATTTATTTAAATTTACTTAAATATTGTTGAAACATTTTCTGGTAATCTAAGTTTCATAACAGGAAAAAAGTCAATAAATGTATTTAAAAATTTGAATTTAGTAAAAAAATACATTGAAAAATTTGAATTAAATAAATATTTAGAGTAATTATGTGGAATAGCAGTCAATACTTATTATCATTTTATATAGATCTATAAACAAATATCTGAGCATAAATTAAATAAAAAAAAAAGAATTCAACAATTTTCATAGTATTCTATTAATTTTTTAATAGGATAATTCTCATTACTTATTAGTTTTATATTCCTTTCACTTTATTTATAATTATATTATATTAATATAATATTAAAATAAAATATAATACTTATTTTCTAAGTGAAATTCAGCCAATAAATTAATTTTAAAAATTATAATTCACTAATTAGTTATAATATTTAGTTATTTATTCAGTAAGATAATAATCATTATTGCAATTTTATGAAATCATTTTATTAATAACACACTACTTTGAGTAGGATTTATTCTATCTTTCTGGCATTATAATTTTGCTTTATTACTTCCTTCTCAGAAACTAATAAATCCCTTTTTCCTAAATAGGGCAAGCGCCTCAGACAAGAAATGAAATTTACAAAGCAGACTTTACATATGAATTTCCACGGCACAACGAAATAAAGCAATACCGCCTTTAATAAACGACCTCCTATTATTGCAACTGATAGGCCTATTGTCTAGTAAACATAGCAGACATTTATTAAGGCTAAAACGTAAACAGAATGCCTCTAGAACCAAAGTATTGTTCTATAAATCCTTTAAGCGTAAAGCTTGCAATTTATTCGTAAGCCCAATATCCATGTCAGAGATGCTTTTTATTGTTGTTTTTTATTTTCAGAATTGCCACTCCTTTTTAAAGCGGGGGAAGGTTCCCGCGAGATCCCGCCAAGTGGCGGTAGATTGCGAGAATGGGTGTTGCCATGGTAACCAGCTGGATTATGCAAATAGATGAAAGCCGCAACGCCAGGGCTTATCTGGGGCGGCATCTTATCCCGGATTCAGGAGTGAAAAGGGCAGTGCTGTCCCAAATCCCCCGATGGGAAAAACCGGAGTTGGGAAAAAAGGAAAAAAAAGTAGTATCTTTTTTTTTCTTTTTTTGGTGCGCACAGTTTCTTTTTGAGAGAATAATGTATTCGAAAAAACCCAACCAACACACACTGTGTGTCAGACAAACTTTATCATATATCACGTTTGCAGGGAAAAGATATTTGGAATCGGTGATTTTTGTGATATTTAATTTATGAGGTGTAGCTTTTTTTTTTCGTCTTTTCTGTGAGTTATTGAGGTGTGTACTCAAACTTTTTGGCGAAAGAGATTTTTTGGTTGATATATTATCATCACTTAAAGGGAAGGATATATACAGTACTGAAGAACATTTCAGTTCAAAAAAATATTCAAAAAATAGTAAAGACCATAAAATTTTATTTATTTAAAAAAATGTGTAACTCCCATCCAGAAGGTTATGCATGCTCGAAAGCGGATATATCAAATAATCAGTAACTAACGAAAATGTAAATTAGGATACCGGATTTTAAAATTTGATTTTTTTAATTTCTTATTAAAGTCACGTACGTATCAACTTCAGATCAAATAACACCTAACAAAACACAAGACAAATATTTTAATTCATAATACTAATAGACGATGTTGCTTTTTGATAATAATGCAATCTATAATATCTATTGCCGCCGTCTGCAGTTTAAAGTTTTAAATTTCCTCAGTCGCTTTACCAGATTGCTTATCGAAATCACAACCTCTGTTTGTGACAAACAACTCAGAACATTATTTTTGGGTTATAAAAAATATTTGCTTTTAGTTATTTTATGCCGGGCTGTAACAAAGATCAATGCGCTGACTAGTTGGATCACGCTGACTAGTTGGAGATGTTACTAATTTTTTTTTTTTTTGAGTATCTTTATAAATTTTTCTATTTGACATTGCATTTTTTTCTGCTATGGGATCACTATTTGATGAGATAAGTTTTTAACGATTAATTGTGATTTGAGTGTTCGAAAAAATTTTTATTTCATATAGTTTTTGTTTAAGTTTCTGGCCTTTTTCTATTCATTTTTAATCTTACTATATATTTATATTCAAAATATATATATTGCATGCAAATTATATATATATAAGCATTATTTTATGTGAAACAGGATGCAGTTTTGAAGACATTGAAGATACATTTTATCTTTTTAAATTAATTTTAATATCCATCGGGAAAGCATAATTATTTATAAGAAGGCGCGGACAAGGCACGCACCACAGTGTAGAACAAAAGCAGAAGTGGGGAAGAAGAGAGAAATAGATTATCCCTCGTCTTATATAACCTGAGATTTTGATAGGGAAAATATTTCTTCATAGTGCCAATATACTATTAAGATTCTGATAGGGATTTCTGACGTATGTCAGTCACATGTAAAGGAAACACAGGGATCTTTAAAAAAGAATGTGCTTACCGGACAGTTTTCTACCCCTTCACGCTGAGCGTGTGAATAAGTCGGCGTTTATCCGATTCAGCAATTTTATAAAGCTTCTCTTGAATTAATTAAGTAGAGATAGAGGAATTGGATCAAGAAATAAGAGAATATTTTAAAATAAAATTACTATGGGCTAAATTAAGATAAAATCTTGGAAATTCATTAAATTGAAATTAAAGTTTAAATATCATTACATATATTTATGTAATGATATTTTAAACTCTTGATTTGATCCAAATTAATTTCCAAAACTTTATCTTAATTTAGCCCATAGTAACTTCATTCTAAAAATATTCTCTTATTTCGTGATCCAATTCCACTTTCAGTTTAATTCATTCCTCTGTAAAACTAATGCGCCATCAGTACTACGTATTAAATGAAAGTGATACTTCCTCTTCTCTTCTCAAGGTTAACACATGTATTGCATTGGCGCATGGCCAGAAATCCAATATTAGACTAGTGATCATTTGTTTCGGCCCCTTTTTGCCTTCTTTGTTACTTCTGTGTTTGTGCCGCGCTGTGTCTTCTTGTTAATAATTATGCTTTCCCGAAATGGATATTAAAACGAAATTTAAAATACAAAGTCTCTTCACTGCTTGTCCAACCTGCATTCTGCTTCAAGCACAATATGCTACATATTATTTAGCCGACAGGATTCGAAATCATTACATTTATATAATAGAGAATTAATTCTGTATATTGATATTTATCTATCTGGCTCTCTTCGTTTTGCAGTTAGCGTGTTAAATTATATTCGAACAGGCGGACTTCCTTTGTGCGGATTTTGCTCAAAATTTAACAGAAATCTACACATTTGGTAGAAATGCCGTATATCAAATTTCAACCATCTAGATCAAAGAGATTTTGAGTTATGCCTGTCACAGATAGACAGATGGCCATTTTCTAAAAATGTGCTTTTCAAACTGACGTAGACATTCTCAAACTCGGTGATTTGTCAAAATTTCGAGTTCGATTTCTTTTGATGATTACTATGCTTTCTCTATATTATGTATACAAAAAATTAAAAAGTGGACAATTTGAAATAGATATGACAATTACATATTTTAATTATGACTTTATGACGTCATGGGACTCAATCATGTTGATGAAGTCCATGTATGCTCTCAACAGATGAGTACAGAATAATAAAAATTATGTATTCATTATCGAATTCACCAGATTCATAATTTGAAGCTTGAAAATGTTTTATTGAGATAATTATGAGTTTTGGAACTCAACTTATTTTATAGAAATAAATTTTTAAGTCATAAAATATTTAAAAAAAAGCCATTTAGCAACCCCATTATAAGAGGATCATCAACTTTTATTCCATCCTTATTATTCTTTTGTTTACACTTGTTGTGATGCAAATATTTCCTTTTCTTCCGTAATTTATCAAATAAAGTGTTGTAGACAAAACTTGCGTGAATTCGACAAAGAAATAAAATGTCGGTTGATAGCACCGTAGATATCATTATCTTTTTCTTTTTTTTTATCAAGGTGTGTCTTTTCTTTCAGAACATGCATGTTTCTTCTAAATTTCTCTCTCAAAAGATGAGCGCTGGGTGGGAGTATTATATTTTTGATAATAACTACTCTTCATAAACACATCTGCTCGAAAAGTGCCATTCTTGGAAAAAAAAAACTGATATCTTTTGCTGTATGTGACGTATCATCCAGAGAAAATAATGCTGTTGCGTGATTCAGATGTGCGTAAACATAAACAAGATTCATCTTCCGTAAATTGTTTGTGTTGAATGTTTAAGATCCTGTCTTTTTTTTACCTTCCATATCATACATGAAATATTTGTCAGAACCACTGATAGAAAAAGATAATATCAGACTTTACTTGCACATTGAAACTTTCTTAATTTCAAAAATGGCTTCTTCAAATTTATTTATATTATAAATAAAATACCAAACGAGAAATACATAATTGGAAGAAATATAATTATATTTTCTCTAAGCGTTTTTTTTTCTTTTACGAATTACTTAAAATCCCAGCTGAAATGGTCTTCCTAAAATTTCTCGCATACATTCTAATAAACTCGTCATAGTCCAGTAGTTACGAAATATTAACTTTTGGCTCAAATTTAACATTTGTACTGAATCTATCGTGTCATTTTTGGCGAGTTATTTGGCGGTTAATCACGGCATGCGTTAATAGTATCCAAAAATGGAATTTATGTTTTAAATACGACTTCTCAAACACTGATAATTAAATATTGACTCTAAATTGCACTTGTTATATAATATCCCATACCACATTTGATATATTTAAGTAATTGCGTTTTTAAATTATCACATTTTTTGTTCCTTGAAATTACAGACCGACAGACAGTCAACCCGTAGCTGTATTTGGCTCAAAATGTGAAAGATATCTTCAATATATTTCTGAAATTTGTTTACCAAATTTTATTTATCTAGCTCTCTTCATTTTGTAATTATTGTGTTAACATACATTCGGACAGAAGGATAATCTTATTTCCTCTGAGCGGATTTTTCCCTAAAATGTATAGAAATCTGCAAATTCGGTGTAAAGATCGTATACCAAACTTCAGCCGTCTAACATTTTCACAGACAGACTGACGGACATTTCCTAAATATGTGTTTCCTGAACTCAGTGGATTTAAAAAGTGGAGATTCAAAATCACGAGTACGAATTTTTGGATGATTACTATACTTTCTCTAAACTACTTGTACAAAAAAGTAAAAAAAAAAAAAAAAAAAAAAAAAAAAAAAAAAAAAAAACTTGAAGACAAAACGTGTCAAAACACGAAAGAAAAACCTTTTTTTTTAATACTAAACAGTATTTCATATGATAAAGTTATTTTAAATTTGTACTTGTGGTATTATCAACAATTTTTAATATAATTTCCCTGTCATTTAGAAGCTAAATTTCCGTATTAATAAAATCATGATAAAACAATACAAATATAAGATGTTTCCAAATATTTTTTAAAAAATATACAAATAATTCGAGAGAACGAAATATTTATGAATTGAAAGTATACTGCGACTGTGAATTAAAGACTATATTTTGATAGATGCCACAAAATGAAGAAGAATTCTTGGAATTTTATTGATGAATAAAATTCAAAAATTATTTCATAAACTTTTCCGTATTAATTTCAAAGAATTAAACAAAATCTAAGAAAATTTTATAACGAAATGAAATCGCTATCTCTAAAGACTTAATTTTTTAAATCCCTCATTTTAAAAATAATTCGTGTTCAGGTGTCTCAAAAAAGTGTGAACACTGGAGTAGTTTAAACAATCATTTTTATTATTATCTTTATTATTTCCATTTATTATTTATTTAACAAATATAAACAATTTTTAACAAATATTAAGCCAAATGGTTGAATTGCATAGCCAAATTTATAATTTTAGAATTAATGTTATTAAATTATCATAAATGTTTCTATATAAGAATAAGATTTCTAATCATATTTCATAAAGAATATGATTTCTAATCATATTTCATAAAGAATATGATTTCTAATCATATTTCATAAAGAATATGATTTCATATCATATTTTAAATTTAAATCACTAAACACTAATTGATTACCATTATCAGTTATTGATTCTATTTTCTTGCTCATAAAGTAATTGAGTAAATGCATTAATTTCTTTTTTTCTAAAGATAGAAACGGTAGCTTCCGTTTTTTCAATTTTATTTTATTAAGTTTTATCGCAAAACAGAATTTATTTGACAAGCATTTTTTTTTGGAGTAACATCAAATTTGCATCCCAGCATTCTGAAACTCCAGCCATTTTCCCCTCCTCTTAAAAATAAAATGCTTTGCATGTAATTCATTAGAACAAAATGAAGATGCAGAAATAAAATACTCTGCTACGCTGCCGCAGTCACATTTCGCTCGATTATTAAACGAAAGAAATAAACTTGCTCGTGGCAACCGAGTACAAATTGAAATTTCCTGTAGGAGATATACCGGCTGATTCATTTAACCAGGATGCTTAAAATGGCGGATGATGTGGGAATTCCTGCAGCTGCGTTAGAGGAATTTCAAACAAAGCATGTTAAGGTTCTTTTTCTACCGGATGGTGTGCTAAATCAGGAGAATAGGAATAAAAGAATAAGGAATTACCACGGAAGAAGGAAGAATTAAAAAAATTATGAATGAAATCATTCAATGAAAAATTTATATCATTTAAAACCTTTTTATTTTATTTTATTGTGAACTCGGGAGAAAGAATATGTTTCGTAAAAGATTCGTAATAATTTTATCGCTGAAAAAAAAATTGGGCAAAGAAGTTTTCTGTATTTTGCAAAGTATTATCCACAAAAGTGATAAAAATTTGTGTATTTTATATATATAACTTTCAAGTTTGTATAGTTGAATATTCGACAGCGAATAACTCTTTTAAAGCTAAAGCAGGTTTCAGGTTTTAAAGATAAAGCAGCACTGTTCTGAATATGAAACAAAATGGCATCGTTATTAAAACTTTAAATACCTGAATTATTACAAGAAAGGTGCTCAAATTAAAAATATTCGGGTACAAATTTTGAAAATAAAAGAACACGCACCAATTTTCTTGGTTTTGTGTTTTTGAGTTGTTGTTTTCGCAAAAATTCACATTAAGAAAGGAATACTATAATGTCTGATGGTTATTTGATTTGGTACAAAATATGGAGCAAAATATGCTATATTTGCATTTAACTAAAGATTAAAAGAAAATAAGAATATACTCTTTTTCTTTTTTCCTTTTGACCAACTAGGCACAAAACTTGACTTAATTCATAAATGCTCTCTAACTCAATACGATATAGTATGTATTTAGTTAAAGGTTAAAATAAGAAAATCGAATTCTCATATTATAGAGCATGTCTGGGAAGATCTTGGAAGAATCATAGCAGGCTGCAATCCATCACCACTTAACAAAAACAAAAAAATGCTGTGGCGCTCAAACAGGAGTGGTTGAGTATAAGCATTTATGCTAAAAATACGTTACATTGAGAAGTCGATATATATCTTACAGAAGTTTCCTGGAAGATTATAATTTGTATGACCCTTTTGCTTATTCTTCCTAAAAATATAAATACTATTTTTTTAAGCACAAATTTGCAATACACTTTTAAAAATTTGACATCTTCAACGATGGATTTCTAAATAGGTAATTGCGTTTGGTCGCAATGCTGAGAGAGGGCTGGAAGCAGCTCAAATACGAAATTTTACTATGTTAGTTGATGTTGTGTTGATTACAACGGAAAGGGGTTGCAGTAGTTTCTGAGGGTAAACACCCCTAAGCGCCCGAGAGCAGAAGTCTGACTTCTAGCTCATATCAAGATGACACTCGTACACTCGCTGTCATCACCCCTTTTTATAGGGCGGATCGTTCACAAACCTCACAGATAGAACACAGGGGAAGGAACAACCCTGCCCGAACCCGGACTCGAACCCGGGAAGCCCAAAGACGTGGAAGATGCGCTACCTATAGGCCAGGACGCCGGCACTACTTCCGTTGATAAACAAATAAAATATTAAGAAATAATTATTCTGCAAAATATTTTGGTACAATATTAAGATAATTTTAACACTTAACAAATATAATTTCTCTGGTTCTTATTTTCTTCATGACGTTCGTTTAGTAATGAAAATTATTTTAAAAACTGAACATTTGGTTCAATAATCTTTTACACAAACATGGATGCAAAGCTGTCTGTAATCATAATAAATAAATAAAAACATATATACCTTCATAAAATATAAAAAAATATCAATCTAAAATGAATCATTAACATGTTAAAAACATGCAGAAATTTGGGAATAAATTGCATAACTTTTTAAACCATGGCATAATCACGTGCTAATAACTAAGCTGCTATTAAAATACTGGAATCCGCCATTTAGTATTTGTTACATTATATTTTAACCATATATTTTTTGCTCTTTTATATTTATGTTTTTAATGCCATAAAACTTATAACTTATTCTTTCGAGCAAAATATTTTTGCCCCTTAATTTATAATCATCAGTGTATAATTATGCTTTAAGAAAATAAATTTTAGATAATTAAAACTTGCTTTAAAAAAAGCAAAATTCGATTTTTAAACTTTTTTTAAAAATCTTTTGTAACTTTATGAAAGAAAGAAGTCTGTAATATTTTTCTAATAAAGATGCAAATTTCTAAAATAAATGACTCTCTAATAAGCTTTTCTGAAAATATTCTGGAAGTTTTTGTCGCACTTTCAAAAGGATAAATTTAACCTTGCCTTCTTATTTTAAAATATGAATGACTCCAAAAAAAGTTTAAAATAAATTAATGATATACTTATAAAGCTTAAAGAACATTGAAAGTTTAAAAAATATGACACCTTTTGGAAAAGGAATTGCCTTCTTTATTTTTTATTGATCAAAGAAAAAGGTTTTTTTTTTTACCTAATAAAATGGAAACGTGTTTTTCCATGGAAGAAAGAAACTGCAGTTTTGATATCTTGAAAATATCACTGAAAGATCTTTTTGAATTTCGTTTATCGTAGTACAGTTTCGCTTTTGTGTTGGAATATTTCATATTTTAATCCCTCCCTTTAGGCTCGATTCAGTGAAAAACACGTTTCAGAGATGATTTGTGAATTGTCGACGATTTCCGTGGTAGTCATTTTCAATTCGAACTTATAGTAAAGCCAGAATCTTCGCCCCTTCACTTTTAACGGAATGATAAAGACTGGAATTTGTCATAGCTATTTCAGCTGGGGGGGGGTACCCAAAATGTTTTATCGCATACTTTCTAATAGTGATGCTATCCCCATCCTGCTTGATAAAACTGTGGTTCTTGAGTACGCCAATGAGTCTTTTTATGGTATTAGCGCATGATACGGGCTGATCATTAAAAACTCTATCTCGTATCGATATAGTAACTCTCATAGCATTCACAAAAACGGTTATTGTAAAAAGGACAAGGATAGCCTGGTTGGTAGGGCGTTGGACTCGCATACCTTAGGTTGTGAGTTCGATCTCCGCCGGCCTCAGACTCTCCGTGTGTGTGGTGGCTGGTGCACGTATAAATTCGTCGTGTTTGCAAAGCTCTCTATGTCAGAGTAATATCACTGGAGATATTTGTTCAAAGGTGATCTTTCTCTGATTCACGTCCAAATTACGATCTGTGAATATGTGAACGAAATACATGAATGAAGTTGCCCCGAAAAAAGAGTTGTGACGTATTAGTAGCTGAGTTGTACACTTGGCCGTAGTTGGAGCTACTGAAAAAACAAGAGACTCTCAATCGACTTAAATCGCTGACAGATAAGTGTCAAAGGGCGTGTAAAGTGCCGTTAGTCGCAACCAAAACGGAACAAAATTTTTGTTCATGGTATTTTTAAGTATGCGGTTCAGAATCATATAAAAAACATAAATGAAACTCTAACAAATACTGTTACAGTGACAAATTTTTAAAAAAAATTCCATTTTGATAACACAGTTTTAAAAAAAATAAAAATATGTAATCCATTGCAAACAAACGATAAATAATGTTTGAACCTAACATGTATTACCTGTAGCACGAAAATCGCCAGTGCTAGACAGATTAAGAAGAAAAGAAAAAACAACTGTGGTGTCCCTACCAGATACGTGATGTTCAATAGATTGCAGTAGGCATGGCACGTGAGTTAGATCTAGACACTATTTACTTGATGCAAAGTGCCAGCTTGGTTGAAGTAGTTCAAATGGAAAATTTGTGAAGCACAATAAAATATTTGTTTCTGTAAAGCTTTCTGTTGCTTCTCTGCTGTTATTGGTTGTTGTGTCTTTTCTTCTTAGTCTGTCTACCGCTTGTGATTTTCGTGCTACATGTATCGTTCTATCAGTATTTTTGCTTTTGCCTATGGAGATTACATACCAATAAAAAAAAGTTAGTGTCGTCATATGAAAATTTGGAAATTTTGCACTGTAACCGTAACTGTTAGAGGTTAACAGTTGTTTTTTTGCATAATTCTCGAACGCATGTAACAAAATATCTTGAACCAAAATATTATTCCCTTCCTGTAAATGGTATGATAGTTAAGGTTTAAGGATAGTAATGATTGTTCGAGATTACATTTTTATTATAAATATCAACAGACAGACCTTTGACAGATTTAGTTCAAAATTTGTTAAGAATCTACATTTTAGATGCTAAGCATGTGTGCTAAATTTCATTTATCTAGATCTTTACATTTTGTAGTTATCATATTTAGTCGTATTAGAATAAGTGGAAGATAAACTCCCTCTAAATGGATTTCGTTCAAAATTTGATAAAAATCTATAAAAGTAGTTTACATTCTATATGCCAAGTTTCATTCATCTAGTTCAAAAGCATTTTGAAGATGAGTTCACAGACAGATGGACAGATAGCTGAACATAGTTTCAAAAACGTATTTTTTTAATCTTAAGATTATCTGAAATATGGAGTTTCCGCAAGACCTCGAGTTCGAATTTTTTAACGGATACAACATATTCTCTTTGCCTGCGAGAAAGTAAAAAGTGGACCGAGATTCTAAATAGCGAATAATGTTTTTCAAATTTAAATATCACCTACTCAATTTTGTAATATATTCAAACAGATGAAACACAACGAAATTTGCATGAAAAAGAAGTTTATATTACTTTAATAATTAATTGCGAAAATAAAAGGCGAATTAAAAATTAGTTCTTTAATAATGAATTGAAATTTGTGCTAGATGTAATAAACGAACAAATTCTGAATTCAATAAAATTTGAATCAATGAAATCTTTTGCTTCAGATGATAGTGAAAGTATTATATATTTTTTTTTTTTTTTTTTTTGTATAAATGTCGTTTAATTTTCGATTTTTGGTAGAATGTTTCTCGCATCTCCCGATTTTTGGTAAAGTAAAATTTTATATTAGAGGAAAATTAACTTTGACTGAAGTTCGAAGAATTTTAGATATAGCGTTTAGAATAAAATATATTTTTGTTTACGGTGGTGAAAAAAATGGGAAACTGGAATGCCAATTGAGGTATTGTTCTAGTTGTATCAAAGAAAGAAAAGAATAATAACATCGAAAGCATGTTTTTATTTTTAAATTTTTTTTCTAAAAATTTATTATATTATATTATATTTATTTAGAACACTGAAAACGATAAAAACTGAAGAGTATTTGTTAGATAAAATCGTTGACACAAAATATTAAGTTTAAATAAATAATTAATTTTAAAAAAAATAGTGAATCGTTTTTTATTTAAGAGTTGTTGGAAGTTCAGTATTTTATTTATTTTGTTCACACTTTTCAAACAACATTGGAAATATTTTATTTAACATCATTGGACAATATTTTGAAAACTATATTGTAAATTCTACATTTAAAGCAAAGGCAAAGAAAAGTTGTAAAATATTTTGGACACTATTAAGTATTAATAAATATGAGTATTATAATAGTATATTTATTAATAGCATATTAATATTATGAGTATATTTATTAATAGTAAATTTATAATATTTATTAATATTTTATATATTAATAAATATAATAAATTTACTATTAATAAATATGAGAAAACACCGAATACAATATCAATGTTATCGTTAAATAATTAAAAGTATTAAAAAAACATCCTAAATTTTTAAATCGTTGTTATCGTGAAGCTCTAGTAAACAAGTAATATTTATTGATTTTTACTCAAAATCTGATTTAAAAAAATTCAGACTGATAATTTTTTTATTAAAAATCAATTAAAAATATTGTGAAATACTGTATTAAACTGTTTAAAATTCTACATTTAATAATACTGAGCAGTACATCGAAAACAATATCGTTCCATTTAACATTATGGTGATGATTATATTATAGATTCTATACTAAGCAATATGTTATGAAACTTTTGTTTTACAAGTATTTTTGTTATTTATATGAAGTGACCATGAAACTTGGAATAAAAATGATTCTAATTTTTTTCATATCTCAGATTTGATTTTCTGACTAGATTTTTAAAAAATGCAGAATCGGTTTAAATAAAATGTCCAATATTTCCTTTCACCTATTCGTATAAAGTAAAATAAACAAATGTTAATTTTTATTATTAAATAATAAAAGTCAAACTTATTTTATTTTAAGTAATTGAAATGTTTCTTTGTAAACTCAGTAATACCAACTTAATACAATTATTCTTCGATTTCTAAAAATACTATTTACCAAACATTTAAAAATATCGAAAGTGAAGAAAAATTGAACATTTTTCCAAAAAAATAAAAAAAAAATCTCAAAATTTTTTGAGAAAAAATTTTTTTTCTCGAAAATAATTTAGATATCCAAAATAGTTCCTAGCTCCATTCAGTTTATAAATTTCATGCTGTCCATTTTCAATTCAGTTTTTTTTTTTGTTTAAGAGATAAAATATTTGGATAGAAGAAGAGATAAGAGATATTCTGATATTTTTTTTCTTAGAAATCTGCCCTTAAAATAGAAGAGTTTAGACGCTTTAAAATAAATTTAAAAAAAACAACAAGTTCCATATAAGTTAAAGTAAGAACGAAAAAACATGATGTTTACATTCAACTATTTAGTTTATTGGGTTTCCGCATTTATTTGTTGCTTTCACCCATATTTTATGCCGAACAAACAACGTTTTATCCTTTTATTTATCGATATATTTTCAAGGTTGGTTGGAGCACAAATAACGAAAGCGATTTTTAAAGGATAATTCCTATCGAATTTTTCTAAATATCTTTAGTGAGTACTATATATATATCGATTGCATGGATGCCCAATATTTTAATCGCCTTTCACGGGTGTAAAAACTTTTCTAAGCGATATTGACATATTGAGTTTTGTCCATGCTTTTATTTAGAAACCATAAACAGTAGAAAAATATGATTAAGATATTTCTCCTTTTCGTTCAGAGTAGACATTTACTTCTTGCTTTTAAGATTTGCTTTATATAATAAATAATAATGAAACACATCCGATTTCCAGAAAGAACTGTGGTACAAACGATTTTTTTAAGAATTTAATTATTCAAAATCAATTTTATTAACTCAAAATTTTTCAATTTATTTTCGTAGTGAAGTTCTTTGAATTGAACCGAAATAATTGAACTGAGTTTGTTACTTAAATTCTTTGCATGCTCTCAAGTATTATTTCGGAATTTAGATGGAAATGTATTATAGTAAAGGTAAAAAATGTTCCAGACAATTTTATTTTGCGGTCGTTTATGGTATATTGAAATTAAAAGCATCTTTCAAATTTCAATATCCACCAAATGTCGGTTTAAAATAATTTTGTTGGATTATAAACATATTTAAAATGGCATAACTTCCAAAAAATTTGCAGTAAAAAAATTATTTTTACATGATCTTAAAATACAAAAAGAGATTTTCCAATAATGCTAATTTAATATTCGTAAACAAACATCCTAAATTTTGGAATTTCTAATTTTTTTTTAATTTTTTAATTTTAAATAATAGATTATCATTGTCTGAAATGCAAACCGTTATTGTTTCATCAAAAATTTATCGCTCGAATTTCTTCCTTTGTTTCTAGATAAAGAATATGAATTTAATGGTATCTTTCTGTAGTTTACAAGAAATGAAGGAACAACAACAACAATAATAATAATAAAAAAAAAACTCTGCAGAAGATAAATCAATCATATATTTACGTTTTTAATGGACCAATGATATCATGGGCTAACCTATGATTTCTGTAAGAAAAGTTCATATATATCTATGAATAGGAGATGCATAAGAAAATTAAAATAGAACGATTTTAATTTCTGACAGCTTAACGACATAATGGAGAAAAAAGTTAAATTTTAACGGTTTAACTGAAAGTAAATATAACCAAAATATCCAGTGAACCAGCTGTCGCCAAAGGCGACCTGTTTTTACCGAAAAAGTACATATATTAAAAATGTACATATATGATTGTAAAAATAAAAATATCAATAATGAACTGTACTTATTAATTAACGGCGAAAGGACCAAAACTCGCCAAATGTCACACCAAAACGCGCCAATCTATGAGCTCGTTTATAACTTACATCTATTCACACTGTTTATACAAAATTTTCAGGAAGAAAATCATACTTTCCAATCAACGAAACTATCATCAGAGAATCGCCAATCATTCATCGTTAATTACTAAGTGTTCAATGAACATGTATTTGTATTTTAAAAAGAAAAAAAAAGTTATCGATTATTGTGAAATTTTTAAATGTGTCTCTAAATACATCGCTTTAGAGGAAACAGAGAAAATTTAATTCAGTGGAAATATTGGAATTAGCTGATATTAAAATTCCACAAAAAATATTCTTTTGCATTCATTTCTGACAAAATTTAAATTCAAATTAACAAAATATTAATGATCCAAAAATTAAGACTAAAACTAATGATGGTATTATCCAGAATTTATGTTACATAGTCCTTCGTTTAATTTATATAAAAAGTTTCTTACACTCCTTAATAATATTTTTTCTAGTCTACACGAAATATCTTTTTTTACAACGTTGAAGATATCTGTGAAATTGTTCTTTTGAATCTCGCCTATCGTTTCACAATTTCGCTTCTACTTCTGAATATTTTATCATTTAATGCCACTCTGGGGATAAGATTCAGTGAAAGTCTCGTTTTAGATATCAAGTGTGGCCTGTTGCTGCTTCCTCAGATTCTTATTGCCGATTTAAACTTCCTGTGTACTTAAGTAAAGGTAAAAATTTTCTTTTTCACAAAATCGCAGCTAAAATTTTATGTGAAGCGATGGAATAGATGCTATAACAGACGTCATGCCAAAAAAGGGATGTAGATTCTTTTGTATGGATAATATAATTCGCGTTTAAGTATTAGGAGTTTTATTTTAAAATGCAAACTGAAAAACAGACCACAATATAATTTTGCACAGAAAATAAGCATGCATTTCTCTGGTTCAATTAGTTTCTATGTTAATATAACTAGATAATCCATCAAAATAATATCCATCGTTTTTGGTGTAAAAAAACAAAAATGTATGTAAAAATTTAATAAATTTTGAATAAATATGATCTTTGTTCTTCGATTATGGTAAAAATAAGATATCTCAAACATTGAATATTTTAAATAATGCACCAATTGTTGTTTATATAACCCTGGATACAAGAAGACATATTTAAGAACAAATGATCTTACAGGCGTTTGTTGACTTTTGAGAATGCTCCAGGAGAAGGTGATATAATTGTAATTGAAATAATTTCAATTTTTGCGCATGAATATTCGTAGAAAATAAAGGTAATTTTCTTCTATAAACCAATGAAATCATGCTTGTAAATATATGGCAATCTCAAAATTATGGTATTTGCAATTTAGGCTTAACTTTTAAATCAAGCAACTGTTAAATTTTTTCATTCCATTTTTACCCCCAATTTAAAATTTTTTACCTTCTCCTTATTCTTGTGATAAAAATGGATGTATAAAAGTACATACAGAAAATTAGAGAAATTCTTAGCAAAATTAAAAGAATGGTTTAAGGCTTCAAAAATATTTATGTCACTTTCATAGTTATCGAAGTTTTAAAATATTTATAAAGAAAGCCATTAAAACCATTTACACGAAATATGTACTGAAATTTTAGAAATCCTTAATCTCGTTGAACCGATTGTCATCAATGGCAGCTAGTTACGAATATTTGTAAATTGTCCCATATAGCTATTTATAAAGATTGCAGATTATAACATAATGGTAATAACACGGTTCTATTCCTTTAAACCCAAGATCGCAACATGAAAAAATAAGGCTTATGTATCCTTTACATTACCTTAAAAAGCATATTAAAAATATTAATTATGTATTTTCTTTATTTTGCAAAGAAAAATCAAATATACAGATTAGAACATATTTTCATTAATGATTAAATCACAATCCTTGAAAACTATTTGGAATCAAAATTGCATATACTCAGTGCTTGTTGCGTTATTTTTAGAGTACGTATCGTTACTGAAACGCTATGGCAGGAATTATAACATCATAGCTGATATAGCACGTATGAACCGAATAGTCCAATCGAAACATCATTAGCATGCCCTGTTAGAGCATCCCCTATCCAATTAGCTAGGAAGGGAAGTTTCGAGACGTGTTCGAAATCGAACGAGCCACTTAAAGACCAGGCAATTATATTAAAGACCGAGCCGTCCTCACAGGTGAACCTACCAAGTGGTGAATTACTCAGTTTTAATTGATACCTGAATATTTGACCTTTCATTGTAGCGAAATCGAGTTTTAAATAAAAATTATCTGATGCAATTATTATTTTAACTCGTGAGTTTTAATGACGGCGATCAAGCAGGACATAAATGGTAAAGTGACTGAATTTTTTTCGTGTCTAACGGAAGATGTTTTAGCATCGCTGTTCGACGGAAATTGTTTTAATTGAAGGAAATAAATAAAAAAATTAGCACTAATGATGAAAGCTGTGCAGACTGTTAAACTAATAAAGTATTTTATATATCACGTTTTAAACTGAACTTTTATTCTGAGGTTCTTCAGGGAATTTTTCATTAGTGATGGATTCTATATAAAATAATAATAATGTTACCTTATTAAAATTAATATAAAACATATTTCATCTCTTCGACATGATAAGAAAATATTTTCTTAGCAAGTTTTTTTGAAATATGACTCAAAAGAAGATAAAAAAATTCAATATAAAGTTTATTTTGAAAGTATGTTAAGATTTGAAACTGGTTGTAATCAAAATAATTTTATATAAGCAGAAATCATGTAAAATTAAGAGTTAAGAGTTAGGCTGGTAGAAGTATTTTCTTCTTAATTTTATTGTCTTAAACTCAAATCTTCCAATTAATTAAATATCTAAAATATGGGTTAAATGCAAGTATAATGCTTGTGTGTTATTCTTGTGGTTATCACTTTTGTGTGTTTTTCGGTTAGACAGGAGCAATGAAACGGCCACAAATAATTTAGACCTACGCCAAACTTTTTTTTGGCGACGTTTTTTGGACACGGGTCTAAATTATTTTGCAATTTTGTGCAAAGCTGGTTAACCGAAAAGTACCCACTTTTGCATTATTTTACTTCGTAGATAGGTGATGCACAACAAGAAAGAAGAGAGCCTTCCCAGAGTTCATTCACTAGTCGCCTCAACCTACCAACAGGTTGTCCAGGAATGCTGGTTATATTTGTTTTCAGATAAATCATTTAGGAATAAGTTCCTGTCTATGATTCCATAATTAATATCTATGCAATAGTACTTTTTTTTAAATTTTGAAATGGTATAAAAAATCTTTGATAAATTTTGGTAAGTTTGGAGAAATAAAAATGTCCTTGATTAGCTTCGAATCATAGCTTCGAATTATCATTTGATTAATCCATAATTAAATAAAAAAATCAATTAAAATTAGAAAAAAAAATCCTTTCTGAGAGTGAGGTAAATATCTAAAAAAATCTATGATTGCTCGAAGTTTAAAAAACTGCCTTATAGACTGATCTTTATTGTAAGCATTTTGATTTTCACAAAATGGTATGTGGTATATATTCAGAAATTATGATTATATCATCTCGGAATTACACCTGAGACTGAAATTATACATACAAATATAATAATATGAAATTTTGTATAAGGAACGAAAAGACATTTGTACATGCTTAGCCAAATTTCTAAATAAGATAAATATTAGATAAAATTATAAAAACTCTATAATTAACTGTCAAATAACATTTCTTCTCATAATCACCTCTTTTAAAAAGTTTTAGTAATCCTTATGACTTTTTTAATTTATAATCAGCAAATGTTACACATTTAGATAATCTAAAAAAAAAATCCTTATTTTTTATATTAAAATAAAAAAAAATGAATTATTTTGACATTATAGGCCATCTTAATTCCCTTACTAATGATAGTAAAAATAACATCCTCATTATTAAATTAATATTTCTTATGTTTTAGAAAATATATTTTAATGAATACTTAGAATTAATTATAAAAATACAATAAAATTTGGTAATCTATGAAGTATTCTTATTATTTTAGATTAAAATAAAAAATTGAACTATTTTGACATTATAGGTCATTCTAATTCCCTTACTTGCTATAAGTAATGATGATAAAAATAACCTCCTCATTTTTTCTTAAATATTAATACTTCTTATATTTTAGAAAATATTCTTTAGCGAATACGTTAGAATTCATCATAAAAATACTATGGCATTTAGTAATCTATAAAGTATCCCTATTATTTTAGATTAAAATAGAAAGTTGAATTAATTTGACATTATATGTCATTCTAATTCCTTACTTTCTATAAGTAATGATGGTTAAAGTAACCTCCTCATTTTTTTAACATTAATACTTCTTATATTTTAGAAAATATCCTTTAGTGAATACGTTAGAATTCATCCTAAAAATACAATGACATTTAGTAATCTATAATGTATCCTTATTATTTAAGATTAAAATAGAAAAATCGAATTAATTTGATCTTATAGGTTATTCTAATTCTCCTAATTGCTATTAGTAATGACGGTAAAAATACTTTCTGTACTATTTCATACACTTTAATACTTTTTTATATTTCAGAGAATATTCTTTAGTGAATACGTTAGAATTAGTTATAAAAATATAATGAATTTTTCAAAAATATATTTAGGAAAACAGAATTCCCTTTTCAATTTTAAATATATGTTATGTAACACGGAAATCAATCTGACAATCACATTTCGTGAGGATAAACAGCTTTTTTACGGCTAAACTTAGGTTTTTGTTTTCCATTGCTTTGAAATATTTGCATGAAAATACTTTTTCCCTTGCGCAATTTGTCAAGTAAATTGTTTATAGTAAACTTGTGTAAATCAGACAAAGAAAGAAAAACAAAACAATTGTGCAGTAGCATCTTGTATCTATTATCTTGTATTCCCCTAATCCCCGATTTGGAATTTCTTTCAAAAATGAAAACTTCTGTCAAATTTCCATTTCTGTTTAAATGTGTTAGGCAGGAGCGTACATATACTTGGAAATAGCTTCTCTGAATAAACACGTAAAAAAAAAAAAAAAAAAAAACTGATGTGTTTTGTTTTAAGTGACAGACGATTTCAAGAAAAATGCTTTTTCGTGATGCAGATGTATTTAAATATATGAAGATGCGTCTTTCGCACATTTTTGCTCATTAAAACATTCGGAAATGATTCATTACTTTGTTTATACGTGATATCAGGGGGAAAAAGTATTTGGCTAAATTAATAACATAGAAGAAAATATTAACGTTATTTAAGTTTCAGAGTCAGAAAGTTGAAAAACTTGCTTTTATAAAACTTCGTCAAAGTAGTACTTTTTTGTAAAATAAATGAAGAGTAAAATAAACATAAAATGACGTAAAATATTTTTTAAAAAATGACATTATGATATTATATTTGTAATTTATTCGGAAATGGAGCTGAATGAAATATTTATGTTTTTACAATAGAAATTAAAATTACTCGTCCCAAAACAAAAACGAATGTATTATTGTATTATAAAAATCGTTTATTTTATCTTCTGCAATTTATAATAAATTTCGAAATCAAGTTTTTATATTTAAAGAAATTATATTAAAACAAAACACAATAGGAAATGTTTCCTTTAAATTTTATATAAAATTAAATAAATAAGTCTTGAGAACACTAAATATTTTTGAAATATAAATTTACTAATTTTAGAAATAATCATTATTTCACGAAGGACACCTCTAAAATTAGATAAATTTCTGAAACTTTGAGAGAGAGATAAATGTTAAAAGTCTATTGCTACATCCAATACATATTAAATTTTGAAAAATAGATTAAGATTAACCTCCTCTGGCTACCAGCTTGCTTCAAAATTTATTATACAAAGTTAACAAATATACTTGGAAAAAATTGCATATGATGAAATAATTTCGACTAAATCTATCAAAGAGATTTTGTTCGTTCACTGCTTAAACAAAGGAATAAATAACTTAAAAACGCAAAAAGAAAAAAAAAAATCTATGAAAATGAAATTTCTCGTCTAATTTTGGCACCAACGTTGAGACCAATATTTAAGTGTGGACTAAACAAATACAAGGAAAGATATTCGCCGCCGTCCTGGCATAGGGGTAGTGCCTTTTCTTTGTGATCTGGGGATCCCGGTTTGGGCATGGTTGTTCCTCTTCTGTGTTCTATCTGTGAGGTGTGTGAATGTGTCTCCCTATAAAAAGGGATGTGCAAGCGAATGTAACGCATGCCGTAGCTATGTCATATTCTTGGCACTAGTTTGCTCTACTGAAAAAACAAGAAACGCTTACTCGGCTTAAATCGCTGACAGATAGCTCACAAAACAACAACAGGAAATATGTCCAGAATTTTTGTATTTCTAACTTCTTAATCATTTAAGCAACTATACTTGCTTTCATTTCTTAAAAATATTGTTGAATAAGAAAACGTAATTTCTTTATTAAACAATTCTGGAGATTTTATTTTGAATAAATTATAAAAGAACATATTCACCACTTTTGTCAGTTATTGGTTATAAAGACTGTTCCGAAATTAATTTAAGATTTGAATTTATTATCATTTGTGCAGTAAAGTATTGTCAACCCTATTAAAAACATTTGATAACTGATAATTTAGATTGAGCAAAAAATGTAGCGTTACACGATAGAAAAATGTATTTTCATTATTGAAAATTTTGTGGCCACAGTTCAAATTTGAGAATTGACCTTCTAGATCGTGTGATTTAACACCACTGGATTTCATTTTATGAGATTTTTTGAAGTCATTGCTATGATCTATGCCAACAAGCATGCGTGCATTACAGCCACATTTGTGCAAAATGGTCGTGGAAATTTACGACAAAAGAGTGCGTGGAGTCCTTTTCCCTATGTGTTATTCCAAACATAACCCTATCCTATGTACTAAACGATTTAATAAAAATATAACAATTTAAGAGAAAAACTGCTGTAAATTTAATTCACGTCTTGCTTTTTTTTTGTTGATATGTCTTGTAACGCTCCATTTTTATTATCCCTAAAGTAAGAACTGTCAAATATTTTTTTTAAAATAGGGTTGCTGACACTTTACTGCACGAATGGTGAAAAATTCAAATCTTCCGTCAATTTCGGGGCACCCATTATTTTCTTGTCTATTAATTAGACAAATAAATTAATTTCTTCTTTATTTCAGAGTAATTTGTTATATTCTTGGCAAATCGCCTTAATGTCACTAATTGTTACATTAAAGTTCAATTAAACTGCTTAGATGAATCTTCATATCCACGATTTAGACATTAAAGTCATGTTGTTTTAAAAGTCTTATATGTTTTCTGTACATCGTATTATGAACTTCTGTAATAGAAACCGGGTCTATGACATCATAGTGCTATTATGTCTGGTCCATTGATTATTCAAATTTATCGGTATCGTGACTACAATTTTTTACTTTCTCGTATATGAAATATATATATATATATATATATATATATATATATATATATATAAAATTCGAAATTGAAATTTTGACGAATCTCTACTTTTTAGATTTCCCTGAATTCGAATAATATATTTTTTGAAATTATATGCTTGCCTGTCTGTCTGTGACGAAGATAACTCAAAAATGCTTTGAGGTAGACGGATGAAATTTGGTATCCGGTCTTTACACCAAAATTGGATAGTTTTTAATCAAATTTTGAACAAAATCTATTCAGAGAAAGTCTGTTTGTCTGAGTGTCTGAGTATAAGTTAACACTAAAAATATAAAACAATGAAAGCTAGATAGGGGATTTAGAATTTACAGATTAGTAGGTTTCTTTAAGAAGGTTTCAGCGAAATCCGTTCATAGAAAGTCTGTCTTTCAGCTTGTTCGAATAATTTGAATAAAAGTTAACACGCTAACTACAAAATGAGAGAGCTTGATAGGTAAAATTTGGTATAAGTAATTAGCTACGATTTAGTTTAGTTATGTTATCGTCCCGTTTCAAAGTGACACTAGAACTATTTTGGAACGGACCTCGTAGATTTTAATCGCGGTCAGATGACGAGGACGACACCTGAGCTTGCACCCCCCCCCCCTCTCCACACTACGCCATATCAGCGAGAGGACGTTTGACCAGGACGTTTAACGTGTACCAGACCCTCCACCTCCGAAGCCGAGGACTTACCACTTGGCCACCGTGGTCCATTATCTTCTATACCATTGACTACAATCAAACTTTGATCCAAATCCAACAAGGGGTTGACTATCTATACCTTTACAAACATAACGCGTTAACGTGAAAATGAAATTACTTAAATATATTAAATCTGGTACTGGAATTTGTGTCTACAAGTGTGGTTGTGGTCAATTTTTTGTTTCAATTAGCTGAAATAACGCTTCTGAAACACAAATGCGATATTCTGCTACTATTAATCGCATCACAAGATAGATTCAGTCAAAGATCGCATGTAGATTCAGCAAAAATGCTAAATTCCCACCAAAAAATAGTATATTGTAAGCCAATGCTATGCAAGGCGTTCTCTAGGATACCATCTTTATTAGAGAATGTGTGAGAAAATTTTGGGGAAACCACTCCCGCTAGTTATTTGTTCTGTACTGTATATTGTATATTATGTATTCTGTACTGTATATTGTATATTCTGTATTCTGTACTGTATATTGTATATTCTGTACGGTATATTGTATATTCTGTACTGTATATTGTATATTCTGTATTCTGTACTGTATATTGTATATTCTGTACTGCATATTGTATATTCTGTACGGTATATTGTATATTCTGTACTGTATATTGTATATTCTGTATTCTGTACTTTATTTCTGTAAATTACATAGATATTAACATAATTCTTCATTAATTTTCAACAATGGAAGAAAATATCACTCGATCAAATATTTGATAAAATAATAAAAAGAATTTCGATTTCAATTACAACAATGAAAATAGTTTTGTGAAATATATTTTTAAAAAAGTTTAACATTTAAATAAATCTAAAGAATTTCATAGAAACTTCATTAGAAAAATGAATTTTTTGTACTTGAACACGATGTAGAAATCTTTTTTGTGCAGGAATATTTTGTGAAATGATCGCTAAAAACTTCAACATCTAGTTCATTTTTCAATTAATGAAAATTTTTAAAAAAGTATATCTCTATTTATATAATACATAAAAAATAATTATAAAAATATAGCCCCCATAATTTTATCCTCCAAATTATATCTGTGCCAAATTTAATTGCTCTAGGTCAAAAGGTATGGTCTGCAGAACGCCAACACACGCACATACGCACGCATACATAAACTCGCGCGTATTCATCTTTATTATGAAAAGAGGACAGACCGAATTTTTAGGAATTATTTTTTACGCAGTTATCGCAAAACAGAATAAATTAGTTTCTTCACCACTCGGTAAATTTGTATTTCAGAATCTTTCAATTGTATTGATTTTATTTTCGCTTTTGTTAAATGAAAATGCTTTGTATTCCATTTTTTAAGAACAAAATGAAATTGATGAAAATGAGCTGTTGAGAAAATATTTTATCTCAACCACTGGTGGCGCCATTATTAAGAGCAGAAAAATAAACTTTTTAAAAAATACTCAATAGAAACTAAAAGTTTCTGTAAGTCGTTTGGTTTATTAAATCAGGATTCATGAAATTGTCGTAGATATGTAAGATCATCCAGATGCAGCAACAGTATATAGTCAAAGCATATTAATAATACGTGTATATTGGTGTGCTAAATTCTGAAAAAGGCACAAAAAATATAAGATAAGATCATGGAAAATAAAATATTTGAACACTTATCCGACTGAAAGTGAATGAAGAAAGAAAATTTTTTCTTCTCCATTTGGTTTATAGTGTATTTAAATAAGAATCTATGCAGTAAAAATATCGAAGCCGCATGTAAAAAATGCAGATAAAAATAAATGTTCAAGGTTTTATGAATGATATTCATATACCTGAGAAAAATTTGAAACAATTCAGATATAAAAATAATCAAATATTAAAAGGAAAATACATAAAAATTGAGCGAAAGAACAGTGCTTTGGAGTTTGAAGATGCACAATTCCCAGTATTTTGATACAATATACATCAAAATAATATTTTTTATATAATTATACGCATATGAATATTTGCTGCTTCAAAAAAAGTTGTTGCAGCATGAAATTTGATATTAGAATGCATAATAAATTCCATTTATATTCTTGCAGTGATTTAGAGTTATCGCTCTTACGTATACTCGAATGAAAAATCTGGCACGCAAACGAGCTTCTCGTTATACTGTTGAATTCAAAATTAGTCCAAACTGCGTTGAGGCTGAACCAGTGACTTTGATATACACTTACGAAATATGGCACAGTTTGCATTCATTCAAGGATAATATAATGTAAAATCAAATCGATTTATCTTATTTAAATCAAGAAGACACAAAGAAAAAATCAGTACGTGTGGTTCATTATAGTTTTTCCGGTACTTGAGTGTTAACCATTTAAAAAAAAATTAATTGCTAACCAAATCCCTTAAGAGACCTTGGTCATTGTGACCAGGGAATAATCGCCATAAATGTTATTTAAGACTATAGGCTATGTTATTTAATTGCATTTTGTATAACCTTAAGTTTGCCTATAGTTAATAATTGAGACAAAGATTTGCAGTGATGCCACAAACGGTTTATTAAAATTATACAATTGCTGTTGCTTCTAATGGCTCTTGTCTAAACAAGCCCACTGACTTAAAGAAGTCATTTGTGGCTTTAAGTCAAAGGTACGTCTCTTGTTTTTTCAGTAGCGCCATCTATGACCAAGAGAACGACTTAGCTACACACACACGCGCCACAACCCTTTTTACCGGGTGGCCTTCATTCACTCATCCCTACATCTTAATTTAGACCTAAATCAGAGAACTATCACCCCTGATCTAGTACCCCCAGTGGGAATACTCTAGACATGGAGGATTTTGTGACCATGACAGATGTATGCGCGCGTCAGCCACCACACACGCGAGGAGTCTTCGGCCGGCGGAGTTCAAACTCGCAACCTAAGGGACGAGAATCCCTCCCCCTACCAACCAGACTATACCGGCCTTAAGACAACGCTATCACTCAAATACGGTTCATATTTATCTGTTGACATATTGTAGAATTATAACTAAATCTACAATTAAGAAATTTGATCCAACAAATGATACAGACCTGCATTTGTAGTATAAAACACGGCGAAAATTCATATGTGTATCTCGTTACGTTTTTCACCTAGAATTCTCGCAGCTGCTACAAACATAAAATCCAAAATCATATTTTTGGTCTCAGCAAGATAAATATAAAAGATGACTAATTGTCATTATCTCAAAGCAAAACTTTATGTGATTGCAATTATTATTATTTTTTTTTATTTTTGTTTTTGTTTATTTCACTTAGAGAAGAATTTCAACGTTTTAAGACTATTTATTAATATGTGATTCTTTACAAAACAAAATTGTCACTTGTATTTCGATTAAAAATTATCTAAAACTAAATTTATTACTTCGATAAATTCCAATTTTTATTTAGTCAATTCGAAATGGAAGAGGAAACAGAAATGTATTTCTTTTCTTGCACGCATGCGCAAAAGAGGAAGTGGAAACAATGTATTATAAAATTTATAATTCCATTTTCTTCACAATTTCATTTCACTCAATAGCAAAAACTTAGAATTTTATTGACTAATATTTTATTTTAAAAACCAGCCGCAAAACTAGGAGATAGCCTTTTCTAATATTAGTAATCTTTTTCTTACTCTCTTAACATGGAAATCTCTGCATGTAATTCGTTAGAACAAAATGAGAAATGGATGGTAAAATCTGTTCTCTCAGAAACATTTAATACTATTAATAAAAGCAGAAAAAGAACTTCCTCTTGGCAACAGAGTACAAATTGAAATTTCTTGTAGAAGATATTTCACCTTATTCATTTAGTCATGATGCGTGAAAGGGCGGTTGATGTGTGAAATCGAACAGCTGCACAGGTTTTCTTTAAAAAATTTTTTTATAGTTTTGCAAAGAATTGTGTAACACTAAATCATAAAAAATCTGAAAAAAAATAAGAGGTAAGAAATGAATAAGAAGAAAAAAAGTAATTTTTTTTTATTTAAATGCAATTATTGAAACATTTTTAAAAGTTTTTGTTGCTTTTATTAGGAAAAAAGGAAATAATTGATAATCTTTGAAGTAATTTTGCGTTTAAAAACTGTGAATATAGAGTATTAAAGATTTAATGAAATGAAAAATAATAGTTTTTTTAAATGAAATTAACAAATAGAGAATAAATGTGTTCTTCTAAGGTTCTGTAGATATAAAACGTTTAAAATTTTTAAAAGAATGCGATTGTAGTGCATACTATACGTATGAATATATATATATATATATATATATATATATATATATATATATATATATATATTCAGCAGAAACTACATATTGGCTTTTCTATTAAATGGCTTCAACTTCAGATGGCGCTACTAATTCATCGTTTGGATTCTCACATTTAATCTATACTTATAATAAAGCTCAATGTGTGTGTGTTGGCGCTCTACAGGCCAGACCGTTTGACCTACAGCTACCAAATTTGGTACATGTATACCTTGGAGGTCGGGAATGTGCACCTGGGGTTCCTTTTTTCGAATTTTCAATTAGAATTTTAATTATTAATTAAAAACTAGCTTTCCCGCCAAAACAATCTTCCATTTCCCCCACCGCCAACTTTTCCGCCAAAAAAAAAAAACTTCCATTTTCCACACCGCCAAATGAGTAAGGCTTCAATTTTTTTTTCTCCCAACAGTAATGAGGCTAGGGTTAATATTTTTCGGCGGATTATTTTAAACGATTCTGTTTATTTTCTTAATGTTTGATGCATTTAAAATGAAACATTGTTAATGAATCCATGTTTCAGATTCATTCTGAAGTACTTTTGAATTAAAATAACACAGAATAAAGGAAATTAAAAATGTATAATCTGCATAGCGTTACCCCAACTGGCGTAGAAAAATTCACGCATTTGCGTTACCTAACTGGCGAAGAAAATTCACGCATGCGCATTGTTCTGATTGTTGTCATGACAACCACTATCAACGGATGATTTTAATTATTTTTAGGTTAGTTGCATGCTTCTGTAATTAAATTGTATTTATGTTAGTTTTATATTTTTTTGTACATGCTTATAGTTTTAAATCCATCGTTTTTTAAGTAGTTTTTTTAAACCTGTTTTAGACCGATTATTTTAAACGATTCATTTTATTTTCTTAGTGTTTAATGCATTTAAAATGAAACATTGTTAATGAATCGATCTGTTCATGATGAATCTGAGAAAATTTGTTGATAAATTCTTGAGATATTACATAAATTAAGAAAGATATTCTTTAGTGCCGATAAAGTTTAAACGCTCAGTGACTCTATTATCAGTAATCATATTATTAAAAAAATGCTTTGTTTCAGTAAAAAATATTATTATATTAATTGCAGATTAATCATTTACACTTTAATTTAAAGCATAAATTCTACGAGGGGTAACAGAAAATTAGAGAGATACATATCACTTTATGACTGAAGGCCTTTATAATATCATGAGTGAATTATATGACTATCAAAATTTGAAGTCGTAAATTATTTTGCTGAAGAATCTATTAAAGTTGGAATTGCATAAAATATTTAATTATTAAAATTTTAACGAACATTAAGATTGACGAACCGGCTGGTCGCCAAAGGCGGCTAGTTAATAAATAAACCTCGCGCCACAAGGAATCGCGAGAATATCGTTTTATATTTTCGAACTTTTTTCAATTTAATTATCGAACACTTGTAAGATGCAACTTATGCTTGTTCCTTAACTGTTTTTGTATACTTTGTAACCTCACTTTTATGACTTTAACCGCACTCTTACTCATCAAATAATCGTGTTTTTCGTGAAAAAAAAATCTATTTTAAAAAATGCACTCCTATCATTCAAACCGTGTTTTTCAAAATCAATCTTGTTCTAATTGCAAATCGCGTTTTTCAAAATAAATTGTGTTCTAATTACAAATCGTATTTTTCAAAACATCTGTAAATGTTATGTAAATTTTCGAATAAAATTTTAATATCAAGATGCATTTTGTTCATTGAATATTACCAAATGTACAATATGTTCCAAAATATTCAAGGAATAATGAAATTTTGATCGAATTATTTGCTGCTGTTTATTTGTTGTTTTCAATTACCGCAACAAAAACAAGACATTTAGTTAATTTTATAATATTCTGGAAAACCAGTAAAATGTTTGCATTGGCAGATTCTTTCTAAGTACAATTTAATTAGTTCAATTTAATTTGTTTTTAACCTGATTACATCAAATAAATATGTGAAAGAAAGGCGGGTCATTTATCCTCTCTGCTTTTTCGTCTAATTAATCAAATCTCACTTTTTTTTCTTAACATATCAGTAAAATTAGGAGATGAATTTTTTTTTAAAATTTGAAAGTATTTCCTTTATTGATTTGTTACTAAATTTAATATATAGCCGTAATTTCAAATTCATTATTTGAACCAATTTTTATCTATCTAGCAAGATACATTTCTCTGCTATTTTGTTTATATTTATAAGGGTAAAAGTGCATTTTGTTTATAAACGCGAAGAATTTAATTTCAAGATAATACACTAGGTAGTTTACCAGAAATGATTGCTTATCACTGACTAGCATCTCTGAAAAATTATTGTAATTTCATATCAGTAACTTGGAAATTATTATTTATGATAGAAATGACTATTTCTTTTATTTTCCAATTTAAATCTCATGAAGTGATTATTGAATAAACCGTTAGATAACAATTTTAACTTCCGAATATTTGATATTTTTTAGTTTTCTAATAACATTTTATTTTGCATTTATATAAGCTGGGAAAGAGAATACATTATTTCTTTTAATGAAGCATTACAATTAAATAAGAATGAATACTTTATGGATATTTTATGAGTTTAACTGTGCCAATTTTTTCCAATCGTTTTCAATATCATACAATTTAATTTACTTCCTTCTGTTACATTATATTTGCTATATATTTCTATGATCTATTGTCTTCTGAATTTAACCCTTTACACTCGAATAATCACACTCATTCATCATTCAAGAAGATGCATTCCTTTTGACGTTTTACTTATTTATTTAATTAATTTTGATTGTTAAAAATACCTACAAAGTAGTAAGAAGATGCAAATTATTTTAACGGGAGAATTCAACTTAAAGCAATAATATAGATTTATTTTTCAGAGCAATAAACAAGTATTTGTATTAGGTGAATGTCTACGCATTGTATAATTTTTCCGTGTGCTAATGGTTAAAATATTATCAGAATTTTCTTTGCCTTTCATATTTATGCATTTAATAACATGAACTCTAATAGCTTATATTTTGTTTTAAAATATTTTTGAATCTTTATTATTAAGGATAAATATGTAATAATAAATTAAAAAATTCTTAGGGAGTCAAATTTAGCTCCGAAAAAAATCCAGTTTAAAAGAATTTTATTTTGTAACATATTTTTATCCCTTTAAAAGAAATCGTTAATATTTTTCTAATAAATAAGAAAAAATTCTAAAATAAAAAAGAACTGTTTTTTTTAATTCATCTAGCTTTATTATAAATATTTAACAAGCTTTCGTAACATTTTGAGAAAAATAATGTGTTATAAAAAAATAAATATTCCATATGGTAATAAGAAAAAAGAAAGGAAAAACTAACGGTATTTTTACGAAGCATAAAGAGTATTAAAAAAAAATTGAGATTTGACACTTTAAAAAATATATTTCCGTTTTCATTTTTTTAATAAAAAATTATTTTATTTCTCTACTAATAAAACATATAAGCATGCTTCTTCTTGCACAAGAAACAGCATTTTTGAATATCGCAGAAATGCTATTCAATGGATCTTTAGACTTTCGTTTATCGTTTGGCAATTCAGCTTCAGTTTTGGAATTCTATCTCTAAATTCCACACTGGGGACTCGATTCAGTGAAAATCTCGTTTCAAATATGAAGTGTGATTTGTCGCCTGCTTCTCCGATAGTTACTTCTAATTCTTTCTCAGTATGCTGATAGTAAAGTTGAAAATTGCCTTTTCTCACTGAATCGCAAACAGGTTTTTTTAAGTAAAGGAATAAAAAATTCAAATCGATGCTATAAATAATACCAGCTGAAAACGTAGATACAGATCTCTTGTTGGAATAATATGTCGTTGTTTAAATATTATATAATGTCTTACGAAAGAAGCCAGAGTATAACTCGATTCTCACGTAAAACAGACATAAATTCTTTCGGACATTTTATGGCATAACAATACCGAATAAATTTAGACTTTACTAAAATACAAATTTAAATATCTGTCAGATGTTTAAAAAGAACATATTCTCATATTCTTAAATTTTGAATAAGTCTAGTCTTATCTTTGTGACCATGGTAAAAAGATTTATCTCAGAATTTACGTATTGTGGAGCATACACTGTATTGAGTTGTGTCGCATTTTGCTGAAATATATTTTGACACTAAAAGAAGAACCTAGTCATTTTCAAATTTTGTCTTTGCGTATCTTTGTTATTTATAAAGGAAATTTAAAAAATGTCATATAACTAATTAAAACTGGAATATTGAGATGCTATTGACCTTCACTTTATAACAACCAAATGAATTAAAGCAAATTTAAATTGCATAAAGGCATGCTTATTTTTAAATTATATTAAAACCTTTTACATTAGCGTAGCTCCAAAGGTTCATTTCATCGTGTTAAAAGAAATCAGAAATTTGTTTCACTCTTAATAGTTAATAATAATTTAATAGTTAATTGATCAATAATAATTTAATTAGTTTACCTGATATATGAATCACTTCAAAATAGGAACAATACCAAAAATAGAGCATTAACTGAAAGGATGTGTTTAAAGTACCATTTTTATTTATTTTAAATCATATTCTTGAAAAATTTCATAAAAAATATTTAATTTTTCTACCTAATCCTAATCATATATCGTAGCCATTTTTTGGTTGTTTTATAAACTCACCTTGAGAAACAATAAAAAAGGACGTCTAGTACGTAATATGCATGTCTATTAAGAAAGAATGAAAAAGATATTTTAATCGTATTTCACTACCATTTTTTTGTTCTATAAACTCACATTGAGAAACAATTAAACTTTTTTCCTTAACTTTTACTTAACTTAAACTTTTTTTTAACATTTGGGTTAATTAGCTTTTTCTTTTTAGTGAAATATTGCCAATTAACTGAAATTTATATATTGTAACGGGTATTCTTTCCAGTTTCCAAAACTGTAATGAGCAGTCAAATAGGATGACCGAACTCTGCCTTTGTCGACTTGGCGGACATTGACTGGCAACCCCTCACAACGGAAAACGAACTTTTCGAGATTTCTTCAGTCAGTGTGTGATTCCATTAAATGCATACGGTAACCCAATGTCTACTTTCTGGTTGTAATTGTTTTATAGTATTGGTTGGTTAAAATTTATTTCAAATATTGCTTGACTAATTCCTATAATATTGTTACGAACCTGTGATGCTGCTTCCCAGCATAGTTGGTTCCACCATCGGAAAGAATGTTTACAGTCATCTGTATTGGACGGAGTCCGTGTGTCTCGTTGGAGGTCCCGGAGCTTGGCGACCATTTGGCGACGACCAAAATAGATTATACACGAAACATCGAGAATTTTTCCGATCCGTTCAGTAGGAACCGAGATACGCCTCGAACGTTCCTGATTGGTTGAGAGGCTCCTAGTCCTGCCCCCTGAGACCTATAAAAGGAGGCGGCCACGGTTGCCAGGGTTGTCGTAGTCGGAACCGACGGTAAAGAACTGGCCTTCCAGAGATAAGCGGATCAGCGACGGAGTGAAGCTAGTGCTGAACTAAGCTGTGCGCTACTGTCTGCAGTAGAGTCTGTTGTATGCTGCTGTTTATGCTGTTTTGTATGCTGCTATGTATGCTGCACGTCTCGGCTGAAGATAATCGTTTTCTGTGCTGTATATAGTTGTCGTCTTTGTGCTGTCCTATGTGTCTTCGTGTAAATAAACGTCGTTGTTTTATTTTCTACTGCCACATGATGATTGAGTGTTCTTCACACCATATAACCCCCACTATCCAAACGAACCCCGGAAAATTTCGTAACAATATTAAATATCTTGCTGGGACAATTAACAGTATCAATTTACATAAAGATCAAGTCTTAGCAAATTTATTTCAGAGGCGAAATGGGACTTCGAGTATTCTCTGAGACCTAGTTGTTTGATTATGACAAAAGGACTCTACACGATAAAAATCAGGGTTATTTCCAGAATCAGTGGCACTTAAATTATTCATGGAAAATCTTGATTCGCGTCAGAATTGAAAACATTTGAAGCATTGAAATTCATCATTTTATATTAATCGTTAACTGTCTCAAACTAATGAATGACATTCTTTAATGGGATTATTTTCATATATATATTCATGTATTCATTAAACATGCCACTTTTGGATGATTTTACTACGCGAATGAATCCTACGTAGCGAAGAAGAACAACATTATTACTCAGTTCTTTATTAGGCACTTTTTCTTTTATCTTATCCTCTAGTGATGATTCAAGCAATTTCGAAAATCCAATTTTGGGTGGATTAGAGAGAGAAATAGCTAAACGGGTAATGGTGTTTTTAATAAAAATATTTCAATTTATAAATTATTAATTTTTATTTACTTTATATAAAAAATAAATATAAAAGTAATTCACCTTAATTGTTTCCGTCCCTTTTATCATAAGTGATTCGGTTTTAATATTAGTATTTATTACAGTTTAATAAAATTAAGATTTTGTAATGCAAACCTTATTTAATTAATATAATCCAGATTATTATTATTTGAAACGGAATTGCTTTCTTATTTATTCTGTCTAGACTCATCTAGAGTCTTTATAAGGAATTAGGGTATATCTCAATTATTCTCAGAATTAACAATTTAATTAAAATTAAATCCCATGATTTTAAATAAATAATTTGGTTTAGTAAAAGCACTACACACATCCTAAAATATTATATACAGCACCTTCTAATGTAACGATTAAAAACACGTCGTTTTAAAAAAGTTCTTTGATTTTTAACAATAGTGGGTTTTTAATTTACAATGCCAAAAATTCTTAATTTTCTTAAATATTTTCTTTTCGTATATTTTTATCAACAGAAATATTTCTGCAACGAACTTCTTTTTCTGGAACAAATAAAATCTTATCCTAATTTTTTATTTCAATTCAATCATGTAAAACAATTGTTTAAAATTAAAACATTATTGTTTGAGATTAAACTAGAAAAATGCATTTTTTGATAAAGCAAGACGTTCTTATTCTTTTAACACCTATTAGTTATGATGAAAAACAAAATTCAATTATACCCATTAACATATCTTTTCTTGAGAATATTCTTTAAACTGATTCATTTAAACTATTCTTTATTATTACTTTACTAATTCATTTAAAAAAATGTAGTAATATATATATTTTGAAAATGAAGATTTTTTCGATACAAAAAATTTATGCTATAGAACGAAGTGTTTAATCTGACCATGGTACTTAACGATTTGTATCTGCATTTACTCCATTACAATTAGATTGTTGTTTTGAAATATCTGTACGAAAAAATGTTCTTCCTCGTGTAATTTGTCTAGAAGAGGGTTTACACCAAACTTCCATGATTTCGATAAAGAAAAAGAAGACTAGCACCTTACGTGTCATTATCTCTTATCGTTTTGTCACGTTTTGTCTTTTCTTTCAAAACATACATATTTCTTCCAATGCCTCTTTCAGTTTAAATGTTTTGGGTGAGAGAGTGTATTCGTCGTAATAGCTGGTCTGCGGAGAAACATCAACTCGACATCTTCCGTTCTTAAAAAAAGTATGATGTTTTTCGCTGCAAATGATAGAGGATCTGAAAGAAAATAAATTGGTTTCGTGTGATTGAGATGTGTTTATACAAAACAGATACGTCTTCCAAACGGTTTTTTTTAAATTCTGAGTTGTTTTATGTTTATACGTGATATAAGAAATGCTAATTTTTCTCATCAAAACCTCTGAGAGAAAAAATCATAGAGTTTTTGTTCTTTATTCTTCTGAATTTAATATTGCTAAGCCTTTTTTTTAATTATTCGATTTAACTTTTATTTACAGTTTTAGCATTCCTCTTAAACTTCCCACTTTAACAGTTATTTGTATTGTAAATAAAATATTAAAAAACATAAACAGGAAATTAAAAAAAAAGAATAATATAGAAACATTTTTTACAAATAATACAGAAAAAGGAATGAATGATTGATTGACCAGAAGAAAAACAATTAAGTCAGTTAGTCCTGAAAACTCATAAAAATGTAATATTATTATGTTAAAAATGCTATTTATTTTATCGTCTGCGGTATATAATTTAATTTCAACATTGTGCAGAAGTGAATTTTACAGATTTGTGTAATTTTATAAAAATTATACAAAATGCGAGATATTTCTTTTAATTTTTTCAGAGAAATTTGTAAGCACGTTTTAAGAATGAAATATTTTTAATGTAAATTTACTAGGAATTTGAAGTTAGGATTATAATTTGAAAGACGAAACTTCAATTAAACAATTTTCTGAGAATTTAAAGGAAGAATTAACGTATATATTTTTAAAATTTCAGTCATTTCGGAGAAAATTTTGAAAAATATGTTAAAGTGGTCACTTTTAATGACCTTTCATTTTACCGGATTATTGTTTTCCCTAGCTATTTAAAGATTAATCTGAAAATCATTTATTGAGAATTTGAACTTTTTTGATAGGATTTCAAATTATCAATTTAATTATATCAATTTAATTTAATGATTTATGATATCAATTTAATGATTTAAACATATTATTGCGAGTGTAAATTAAAATATATATGTTATAGGAACAAAATTGGAAATTGAAATTATGTTTAAGAATTAATTATTAAAAAATATCTTAATTTTAACATGATAAAAAAATACAACTGAATAGGTTAGAGGTTCAATTTTATCATGAATATAAAAAGAAAAATTAGTATAATAAATTGTATAGTAAATTAAAATAATCAAAAATATTAAAATATTGTTTTATAGTTAAACTGATGTCAGAAAGATAATCCGTTAAATTTTATTTATAGTTAGAAGCAATGGAAAAATAAAACAGCCAATATGTTAGAAAATTTAGTTAAGAATACCAAATACTTCTATGTAAAAATTTGCATTTTAATCGATTGTTTGTTAATTTTATTTAAGTTTTAACTCGGAAATATTTTTTTCAAAATTCTATTGAAGCCATTAAAATTATAAACAAAATTTTTGATTTTCAGATTAAAATCAACCATAACATTCACGAGGTGATGTGTTCGAAAATTATACTTCAATTAAATTTTACTTTAAATAAATAATAATAACTTTTATTTATTCTTAACAAGCATAAATATGGACTTTCTTTTATATATGCATACATACATAAATATAAGTTATATAAAAATTGGAATCAGAATTCTCTGAATTTAGCATAGGAAAATACATTAAAATTTAGATCAGTGTTAAAACACTTACAATTCTAATTAAAATTTGGAGTAATCCCTTCTTATTGAATGTCTTTTAGAAAGGCATACTGAAATAAGAATGCTGATTTTAATTGCTGTAATTTTACAGCTTCTGGAACAATTTGAACGATTCTCCAGTCATATAGTAACCGATAGGATACTATATGACTATAATTATAGTAACAAATTTATGAAAATTTTGTTATTAGAGCATCATACCGTATTTGTCATTTTATAGCAATATGACTATTTTTAATGTTAAATTTAAACCATTAATTTTTATAATTTTTTTTCAGATTGTTCAGTTTAAGAATTTTATTTAAAAACAAAATATTTAATATTATTCTTTTATTCGAAAATTCAAATTGAGACTGAATTAGAAACCGATAGGATAGAATTACGGAGCAATTAGATTGGTGATTTTTTTTCTCTGAACACAATGATTCATGAGTAAGAAAAATGAGACTATGGAACTTTATCAAAATTTATATAAAATTAATCAACGAATTGGATGTTTGTAAGTCTGTTTACTAAAATACATAATGATGAAACAACCCTAAGACACATTAAGATTAATGAGTTAAATTTCATAGGCTTGCGTAGTAAATTAATTATCGAACTACAGAAATAACGTCGATTAAATCCATCAAAGAGTTTATATTCGTCTATGGCATGCACATAAGTTAACACTAATTTAAAAACGCAAAACTCTATGCAAATGAAATCTAACAGATAATTTTAACATCAGAGTCGTAAAACAATATCAGACTTTTCACCCATTAATAAATGAAAATATATCAAATGGTTTCTAGTATCATCTTTTCTCACTGGCAGATCTAAAAGCAAATCATGATGGATGACGTATTTCAACAAGAAAACCACGGAAGTACGCACAAATGAGACGTTTCCTACAAGTTTAACAACATAAATGATTTGATAAAAAGAACTATTTCTAAATTTACAGTTACAAGAATAGATAATCTTTTAGAGCTAATATTATTTTAATATCAGAAACATATTTCTGTATAAGGAAAAGTCTTATCTCTATAAAACTTGATTGTAAGTTATAGTTGGAGTGAATCATCAAAAGAACCCTTGGTTGCTTCAGTCAATTTTGAACTTTATTATCCAGTTCATTATTTATATGATAAAATCCATTAATTAGTTTTTCCACGATTTCAGAATAATCCCTTATATACCAAATTGCCTACTTTAAAATTTTATCTTTCATCTTTCATTCAGTTACTGGAAAACAGAGTTCACTTGACAAGATCTTTTTTCATCCGTCGGCAAACTTGCATCTCAGCAATTTGCATCTTGCAATTTTCTTCGCACTTATGAGTATAAAACGATTTGTAAGCAATTTCTTAGAGCAAAATGAAATAGAAGAATCAAAATACTTTATTACCTCAGCAACTTTTGGCACAATTAATAAGAACGTTAAAAGGACTTCCTCGTGGCAACCTTAAAAAAAATGAAATTTCTTGACGAAGCTATCAAGCCTCGTTTTGATACAATGCGTGAAATGGTGGCTGATGTGAAGATTTATTCCGGTGCTGTAAAACATTTTCACTCAAGTTCGTAAATGTTTTTGTGGGTTAGACTGTTAAATGATTAAAATAGAAAGGAAAGAATAAGAATAAAGACCTAGACAAAAAAGATTAAAAATATACCCAACAACATGTATTCGATGAACGAAGTACAACATTTGAAGTTAATTTGTTCTTTTCTTATATTTCTTTGTATTGTATTTGGAAGAAAGATATATTTAGGAAGAACATCGCAGTAATTTTTTCATAGATAAAGACTACTAAAAAAACGAAATGTCTGATTGAAAAATCCATGAATAGGAATAAATTTACATTACGATATATCACCAAAAGGATACAAAATTGTGAGACAAAGGTACAAATCTACAGAAAAAAGTATTTTAAAAAGGAAGAATTGTTATGAATATTTGGCAAATGAAAAATAATTGGAAAAATAAAGTTTCTGTTTCTACAATATTGTGTATATCCTCAAAAAGGTACCATTAATAGAATGTTATGCAAATTAATATTTTAAACTAGCTGATTCAAAGATAGAAAGATTGTTTGCTTGCAACATGTGATATGAAATCCCGTTTAGTTAATTGTAAAGATTTTGAGTTATCGCTTTGTTTGTGCGCAAAATGTATTAGAAAATTCCGTTTAGCTGGTTGTAAACATTTTGAGTTATTGCTTTGTTCGTGCACAAAATGTGATACGGAATCCCGTTTAGTTGGTTGTAAGATTTTGAGTTATCGCTTTGTTCGAGCGCAAAATGTATTAGAAAATTCCGTTTAGCTGATTGTAAAGATTTTGAGTTTTCACTTTTGTCGTGGCTGGTTCGTGAGTGCTTTGAAAAAATTAGGCAAATAGAAAACTTAGCAAATTTATTGCAGATTCGTTCGAGTTACTCTGCTCAGTAACTCCTTCTCCTCCAAGAGCCAACACTCGAATGACATCACTCTTTGAATTACACTCGCGCTAGTTGCCTAGCGCCATCTATGAACGTTTATTTTCTTAACGCTTCAAAATCCAATCACTACAACTTTGCTCTTGTGCAAAATGTGATATGAAATTCCGTTTAGCTGATTATAAAGATTTTGAGTTTTCACTTTGCTCTTGTGCAAAATGTGATATGAAATTCCGTTTAGCTGATTGTAAAGATTTTGAGTTTTCACTTTGCTCTTGTGCAAAATGTGATATGAAATTCCGTTTAGCTGATTGTAAAGATTTTGAGTTTTCACTTTGCTCTTGTGCAAAATGTGACATGAAATTCCGTTTAGCTGATTGTAAAGATTTTGAGTTTTCACTTTGCTCTTGTGCAAAATGTGACATGAAATTCCGTTTAGCTGATTGTAAAGATTTTGAGTTTTCACTTTGCTCTTGTGCAAAATGTGATATGAAGTTCCGTTTAGCTGATTGTAAAGATTTTGAGTTTTCACTTTGCTCTTGGGCAAAATGAGATATGAAATTCCGTTTAGCTGATTGTAAAGATTTTGAGTTTTCACTTTGCTCTTGTGCAAAATGTGATATGAAATTCCGTTTAGCTGATTGTAAAGATTTTGAGTTTTCACTTTGCTCTTGTGCAAAATGTGATATGAAATTCCGTTTAGCTGATTGTAAAGATTTTGAGTTTTCACTTTGCTCTTGTGCAAAATGTGATATGAAATTCCGTTTAGCTGATTGTAAAGATTTTGAGTTTTCACTTTGCTCTTGTGCAAAATGTGACATGAAATTCCGTTTAGCTGATTGTAAAGATTTTGAGTTTTCACTTTGCTCTTGTGCAAAATGTGATATGAAGTTCCGTTTAGCTGATTGTAAAGATTTTGAGTTTTCACTTTGCTCTTGGGCAAAATGTGATATGAAATTCCGTTTAGCTGATTGTAAAGATTTTGAGTTTTCACTTTGCTCTTGTGCAAAATGTGATATGAAATTCCGTTTAGCTGATTGTAAAGATTTTGAGTTTTCACTTTGCTCTTGTGCAAAATGTGATATGAAATTCCGTTTAGCTGATTGTAAAGATTTTGAGTTTTCACTTTGCTCTTGTGCAAAATGTGATATGAAATTCCGTTTAGCTGATTGTAAAGATTTTGAGTTTTCACTTTGCTCTTGTGCAAAATGTGATATGAAATTCCGTTTAGCTGATTGTAAAGATTTTGAGTTTTCACTTTGCTCTTGTGCAAAATGTGATATGAAATTCCGTTTAGCTGATTGTAAAGATTTTGAGTTTTCACTTTCTCATACACTCAGACAAATAGAACGAAATACAAAGTAATTGCATTTGTGTATTGTCCATATGTTAGCGAATAATTGGAAAAAATTTCCTTAGATATTATGTTTATTGTACTAGGAATTAATTTTTAGAGATGTCATGCTAATGAAATAAAATGAACAATGAAACCAAAAGTTTATCAAGAGCATTTGGTCAACATATAAGTACCGATTTGACCTACCAAATTGAGATGCATATGAATTGATAAAAATATAATAGGTGATGCCATTGAAAGATTTGGTCAAATGAATGATACAAATCTGCTTTTATAGCGTAAGAAAATTGTCAAATTGCATTTTTCATTTTGCATTTTCGCAGCTAGATGGACAGTCATAATTTTCATAATTTAAGAGCTATTCAAATTCCCTTACTTTCTATAGAAGTTATATTAAAAATAACCTCTTCATTATTTCACTCATCTTAGTATTTCTTATGTTTTAGGAAATATTTTTTAAATGAATTCATTTGAATTAATTATGAAAATATAATGAAATTTTGTAATTTTTTTTAGATTAAAATAAAAAAAATTATGATGATGATGTTCCTAATTCCCTTATTTTCTATTAGAAATTATAGTAAAAATAACTCTACCATTATTTTATATACATTTATTTTTTTTTTGTTTTAGAAAATATTTTTAAATGAATATGTTAGGATTGATTATAAAAATACATGCAATGAAATATGGCAATATTTTTTTTAGATTAAAATCTAAAAATAATACCATTTTGTCGTTATTATAGGTCATCTTAATTCACTTATTAGAAACGATATTAAAAATGACCTCCTAATTATTTCATACACATTAATATTTCTTATGTTTTAGAAAATATTCTTTATTGAACACGTTAAAATTAATTATAAAGATGCAATAAAATTTGTTAATCTAAGAAGTACCCTTATTTTTTTAGAATAAAATAGCAAAATTTAATTACTTTGACATTATAGGTCATCCTAATTCCTTTACTTGCTATTTGTAATGATGGTAAAAACAACTTCATCATTATTTCATACACATGATTTAGAGAATAACTTTAGTGAATAAATTAGAATTAATTATGAAAACACGATGAATTTTTTAAAACATATTTAGGAACATAACTCCTTTTTCTTTATTAAATATCTCTGTTATATAACACGGAAATCAAACTCATAATCACACTTCGTGAAGACAAACTGCATTTGTTCTGTTCAAATTAGGTTTTTGTTTACCACTTCTTTGAAATATTTGCTTGAAAATATTCTCCCTTGCGTAATTTGTCAAGTAAAGTGTTTGAGTAAACTTGTATGAATTAGAGAAAGAAAAAAAAACTGAACTGCCTTGCAATTGCATCTTATATGACATTATCTTTTACCTCCCCCCCGGTTAGAAATTATTTTTAAAATGCATACTTCTGCCAAATATCCATTTCTGTTTAGATGTATTAGGCAAGAGTATATATTTTTGACAATAAATCCTCTGCATAAACACATCAGGAAAAGTAAAACTGATGTGTTTTGGTCTAAGTGACAGAAAATTTTGAATAAAATGCTATTTCGCGATTCAGATGTTGTTAAATATATTAAGATGCGTCTTTCACACATTTTTTTTCCCCACAAAACATTTGGAAACGATTCATTATTCTGTTTATGCGCGATATCACTGATAAAAAAGTATTTGACAAAATTACTAACACAGAAGAAAATATTAACATTATTTAAGGTTCTGAGTCAAATATGAAAAAAAGTTGTTTTTTTTTTAAATACGCCTTTAATGTAGTATTTATTTGTAAAATAAATAAAGAGTAAAATAAACAACAAATAATTGTGAAGTATGCTTTTTTAAAATATGATATTGCGATATTTTTTTAACAAATTAATCGTAAATGAAAAGGAATGAAATATTTATGTTAAAAAAATATTAATTAAAACTGTTAGTCCTAAAACTAAAACGATTAGTACAATTACATTATAAAACATTATTTATTTTTTCGTCTGCGATCGTAAATGAAAAGGAATGAAATATTTATGTTAAAAAAATATAAATTAAAACTGTTAGTCCTAAAACTAAAACGATGAATACAATTACATTATAAAACATTATTTATTTTATCGTCTGCGATTTATAATAAAATATCGACGTCGTTTCGAAACCAAGTTTACATATTTATAAATTTATATTAAAATAGTGCAGAATGCGAAATGTTTCCTTTAAATTTTACCTAAAATAAATCAGATAAGTCTTGAGAATATTAAATATTTTCGAAATACAAGTTTACTAATTTTTTGAAATAAACGTTACTTTACGAAAACTTCTGTACAATTATAAAGATATTTGAAAAAGTTTAGCGATTGATAAATGGGGAAAATCTATTGCTACATTCAATACATATTAAATTTAGAAAAAAACATGTTAAAATTTTCTATTTTTAGCTACTAATTTTTTTTAATATGCGAATTTATTATCGAAATTTAACGAATAGACTTAATGAAAATTTGCACACAGTGAAATAATTTCGAGCAAATCCTTCAAAGAGATTATATTCGATCTCTACGTAAACATATGAAAACATTAACTTAAAAAAAAAGAATTTTAAATGTAATTTTGGCACGAAATTTGAGAACAAAATTAAACTTTGGACTTATTCAATACCAGAAAAGTTACCAAACATTTTTGAAAGTTCAATTTTTATCTTCGACAAATCTCAACAAAAATCGTATTGGTTGGTGTATTTCTCAAAGAAAGGTCTAAAAACACACACATTGGTTTTTATTATTACTTTAAAAAAACATGAGTAATCTGATAATATTTCTAATTTTTAAATTAGATAAACAGCTATAATTTTGGAGCTAATACTGTTTTCATTTCTTAAAAATATTTTTTCTATATGAAAACTTAATTTCTTTATTGTACAACTTTATAGATTATATTTGCAATAAATAATGAAAGAACATATTGATCACTTTTCTCAGTTATTAGTCATATTTTCTTGCTCATTTCTTATTCTTTATTTTTAGAATAATTCCTTATATTCTTATAGTCGCCTTTGGCTTCCAGCTGGTTCTCCAGAGATATTTGTTATATTTAATTTCAGTTAAACTGTTTGGAAGAGACTTCAGAACCATGATTCAGTTAAACATTAAAGCCATGTTATTTTAAAAATTATACATATATTTCTGTTCATTGTATCTTTGTGTACCTTTTCAAAACGAGTCCATTTCTATGACATCATAATGCTATTAGGTCCACTTCTTTATTCTTCTGAATTTAGCGATATTGTAACTTCACTTTTTTATTCGTTCTGTAAACTACGTAAATATTGTTATAAACCTATAATGTTGTTTTCCGGCACGGATAGTTTAACCATTGGAAAGACCGTTTTACAATCAGCTCTATTGGGTCCTAATCAGGTACCGTGTCAATGATCTCACAGCTTGGCAACCATTTGGCGACGATTTCGGTGACTTTTGCGACAAATTAGATGTTATTGAAAACTTCGAGAATTTTAGCAATTCAGCCAATAGGAACCGAGATGCATCTGACTGGTCCAGGACCGCCTCCTGGGAACTATGAAACGCCGGCAGTCTCAAGCCTAAGTCAGTCGTAGACTTGAGTCGAAGTCGCGAAACGAATCGTGAATTGAGTCATCGACAGGATAACGAAGCAACGACGAAATGTTCCAGCGAAGAACAAGTGTTGTGTCGATCTCAAGCGATTGCTGAACTGAGCTGTGCGCCGAGTTTTGATATTTATTGTAGAAGCAGCATCGAGTCGTGTATGGTGTAGCCAGTCGTGTAGTAGTGAGTCGACAGTTGGATACAGCTTAAGCAAGGAGACAGTGGTGAATTGCAGTAGAGAGACCGTAGAGTGAAGTTACTTAAATTCCCTCCTTTTGCTGAATTCTGTCTGGTCGCTTTGTGGGTTGTGGTTGTTATTACTGATGATTATGGCTTGTGGGCACTGTTTGTTGTATAATGCTGCTGTGTGACGCCCTGTGTATGTCTTAGCTATATATTTGTCGTCTTTGTATTAGTGTCTTCGTGTTTAATAGAAATCATCTTCGTTTTTTTTTCTGCTAAAGGACAGTTTATTTCCATCTACCAACAAATCCTTGAAAAGAACCCGAAGTATCTGTAACAATATTACACAGAATCCATCGTTAGCTTTCAACAATGGAAGAAACTCCCTCTATCAAGTATTTGATGAAAAAATGACAACCGATTTTGGTTTTACTTGAAAGAATGAAAATATTGTTGATGAAATATTTCTATATATTTATAACGCTAACATATATGACACAGAAATCGCAATTATTACTAATTATTGAATGGCAACAATTAAATATCAACAAAACTTCATACAAATTTCAGACTGCTTCACTCATTGAATATTTTTACAGGTGCATTAACTCCAATGCTTCGTGCAGCTAATTAATAGAGCTGTAAAGTATTATTAAAAATATTCTGGAGATGTTTCGCCATCTCACCATAAGTTACATTCAGTCAGATGAAAGAAGATATAAATGAAATAAAGAAATAAACCTCAAACAAAAGAAAATCGAACGCAAAAATAGGTTTAACTATCTAGAGATAAGTAAACTTGATAAGGTTTCAAATTGATTAACGGTTCCTCAACAAGCACATCAAAATCGCGCCAATCTTCCAAAACCTCGCCTAAAAGCTGCTATTCTGGATGGATATTAGAAGTGGTAATAAATGTCTTTTAGAGATTGTAAAAAAAAAAAAAAATGGCTACAAATCGCCTCAAAATATTTCAGCTTTGGCGATGGTACATTAATTTTAAGTCTAGCCGTATTGTTATGACTTCCTTATGAGAACTGATATTCATATGTAATAAAACAATTATTTTATAAATAATACTAAGATAATATTTTATAAAGCAATTATTTTATAAAATATTATCTTAGTATTATCTTAAGGCTCAAAAAATTATCTTTTTAATAATATCAACTTCATTTCTACACAATTTCTACTTTAAAACAAATAATATTTTTAATTTAATTTGATAAGTCGTCTGAAAAAGTGTTTTTAAAAGTTATGAAGGAATTCAAACTATGCATCAAAGCATTCAATCGAGTGATTTTACCAGTTTTTAATTCAGTAATAATATTTTCATTTCCATTTTTATTTCTTAATATGAATACTTTTTTAATCCGCAGTATACAGATCGAATTCATGATTTTCAATTGTATCAGATAAAAAAATGAATCATACAACAACCTAAAATGTCGGAAAACTAGACGAATGAACTTGTCGCGAAAGGCGGCTAGTATTTAAAAATATGCTTAACAGTTAATTAAAGGTAAAGAAGTTTACAGAAATTACATTAGCATCGTTCAATAGTTAATTTTTTGACCTTCAACTCGGAATAAAAATCGTTTTTAAGCAAGACTATTTTCGGAAATCAACGCGAGAAATTTCGAAATCTAATTTATATTTTAATTAATGGAAATCATAATTAAAATTTCAAATAAGTATTGCTCCGAGATGCATATTTCCATCCTTCAAACTATATTTGTGCAAAATTTGATTTCTCTAGACCAAAAAGTATGGAACGCACGAATTCCTCTTTATTATTAAAAGAGACCTACCGATTTTTTTTTATGAATTACTTTTTACGCAGTTAGTACGAAACAGAATTAAGGACTTTCTCAAGACATCGGTAAGTTTGTATCTCAGCATTTTTCAACTATATTGATTTTATTTTCGCTTTTGTTAAAGAAGAATGCTTTGCATTCAATTTTGTAAAGAACAAAATGAAATTGAAAAAGAAAATATGTTATATCAGCAGCGGCTGGCACAGTTATTAAGAACAGAAAAAGAAACTCCCTGGGGAATACTAAATACATATTAGAATTTTTTGAAAGCTGGCTGATATATTTAGTCAGGATTCGTCAAACGAATGTTGATGTAGGAGACCATCAAAACGGTATCTTAGATATAATTAATTATACACATATCAATGTTTCGATGTTTAAAAAAAATGGTTCTAGTGCGAAATTTGATATTCGAATATACTATTAAAAACAGTTATCAATTTTACGGATACTCGGATAAATAATCTTTCACGCGAACGGACTTCTTGTTGTAGTGTTAAAATCAATATTAGTCCAAATTGTGTAGATGCTCTACTATTGACTTTGATGTACATTTACGAAATATGGCCAGTTTACAACCAGTCAAAGATTATTTTAAATAAAATTAGATCAAATGAGTCCTAGTTCAATCCATTATATAACAAGAGAAATTCAATATGTTTGGCTTATTATGGGTTTGCGGTATTTGAGTACTAACCATTTACCATACATTAATAGCTAACCAAATGCCCTAAGAGACCTTGGTCATTGCGACCAGGGATTAATCGCCAAATATGTTATGTAAGTCTATGGTCTATGTTATTTAATTGCATTTTGCATAATCTTAAGTTTCCTATACTTTACAATTCAGGCAAAAGTTTGAAATGATGCCATAAGCGGTTTATTAAAATGATACAGTTAATACTCAAATAAGGTTAAGATTTATCTGACTGATATATGCACAAACAAACAGAATTATAACTAAATCTACAATTAAGTGATTTGATTTAACAAATAGTACAGATCTGAATTTGAAGTATAAAACACGGCGAAAATTCATTTATGTATCTTGTTACGTTTTTCACCTAGAATTCTCGCAGCTGCTACAAACATAATATCAAAAGACATATATTTGGACTTGGGAAGATAAATGTAAAAGATGGAGAATCGTTATTATCTCAAAGCAAAACTTTATATGATTGCAGTTATTTTTATTTGCTTATTTCGCTTTAAAAATAATTAATACGTCGAGGCTATTTATTGATGTGCAATTTTTTACAAAACAAAATTGTCACTTGTATTCGGATTAAAAATTATCTAAAACTTAATTTATTATTTCGATAAGTTTCAATTTTAATTTCTTCAATTCGAAATGAAACATATAATAGAAATTCATTTATTTTCTTACAAACACGCAAGCACGCACACACAGGGAGAGAGACAAAGAGAGGGGGGGAGGTAGCATATTATAAAATTATGTTTCCATTTTCTTCACAATTTCATTTTACTCAATAGGAGAAACTAGGAATTTGATTGATGAATATTTTTTTTAAACCAGCAGCAAAACTGTGTGATAACATTTTCTAAGATTAGTTAATTTTTTCTTATCCTTTTAAAATAAAGTAATGTGCATGCAGTTCATTAGAACAAACTGATATAGAAACGACAAACTATTTTTTTCAGTAACATTTAATACGATTATTAATATCAGAAAAAGAACTTCCTATGGCAACAGACTACAAATTGAAAATTCTTGTTGAAGATGTTCTGCCTTATTCATTTAGTTACGATGCGTGAAATGGCGGCTGATGTGGGAGATCCAACATCTGCAATAAAAGGATTCCTTTAAAAAAATATTAAAGTTTTGCACAGAATTGTGTAGCACTAAATCATAAAAATCCGATAAAGAATTATGAAATGAATGCGAAGAAAAAGAAGGATAAAAAGTAAAAATTCAATTTTTAGTTCAAAATAATCACTAAAGCATTTTGAAGGTTCAAAACATTTTTTTTTTATACAGGAAGACAAATGAATTGATAATGTTCCACATAATTTTTTTTTCGTTAAAAGGATTGTGCATATAGAGAAGGAAATATTTTATAAAATGAAATTAATATTTTATGAAATGAAATTAATATTTTTTGAAATGAAATTAACAAATAGGAAATAAATGCATACTATTAAAGCTCTATAGATATGAAAAATGTTAAAATTTCATTGAATGCTATTGTTGTGAATACTATACGTTTAAATAGTATTTTTTAAAGCAAAAAACTATATATCTGCATTTCTATTAAATGACGTCACATTCAGATGACGCTACTAAATAATCGTTTGGTTTCTCAGATTTAATAAATAACTTTCAGGCCACAAATAATCGCGAGAATATCGTTTGGTGTTTTTAAGTTTTCTTTTTCAGTTTAATTATTGTATATTTGTAAGATTCAACTTAAGTTTATTTTTTAATGATTTTTTGTATTTTAAAATTTGACTTTTACGACTTTGATTAAGAATTTTTCAAAAATTATGTAAATATTATGTAAACTTTAGAATATAGTTTTAAATCAAGCTGCATTACGTTCATTGAATATTGCCATATATACAATAGCTTCCAGAATATTCTATTAATTACGAATTTATGATCAATAATAATATTTGCTATTACTTGTTTGTTACTTTCAGCCTTAACATCACAACATAAGCAACATAGTTAGTTTTATAAAATTCTGTAAAGCCAGTAAAATGTCTGCTACAAAATCTTTTCCCGTACGATTTAATTAGTTTAACTTCAATAGTTTTTTACCAAGTTGCATCAAATAAATATGTGAATGAAAGGTGGGTCCTTTCACCTCTCAGCTTTTTCATATACTTACATCAAATGTCATTTTTTCGTCTTAACTTAACAGTAAGATCAAGAGAGCCATTTATTTCATTTCAAAGTATTTCGTTAATTGATTTGTTAAAAAATTTAATACATAGTCGTAAATTTGAATTTATTATATTAACCAGTTTACATCGATCTAGCTAGATTCATTTTTCTGCTTTTTTGTTTATATTTACAAGGGTAGAAGTGCATTTTGTTTATAAAAACGAAGAATCTGAATTCTAAATAATACACTAGGTAGTTTACCAGAAATGATTGCTGATCGCTAACTAGGATCTCTGAAAATTAATTGTAATTTCAAATTTGCAACTTTGAAATTATTATATATGATTATTAGAAAATGATTATTTCTTTTATTTTCCAATTCTCATGAAGTAAGTATTGTAATAATAATTTTAATCTCATGAAGTTAAGTATTGAATAAACCATTAGATAGCAATTTTAACTTCTGATTATTTTGATGTTTTATTTAGTTTTCTGATAACATTTTATTTCCCATTAATATAAGATGGGCAAGAGAATACGTTATTCCTTTTAATAAATTATTGTAATTAAATAGGGGGGGATATTTCATGGATATTTTATGCATTTATCCATGTCAAATTTTTAAGATCATGTTTCATATCATTTCACGAGCTACAATTTAATTTAATTTCTTTGTGGGCATTATATTTATTATATAGAACTATTGCCTTATGGACTAAAATCTTATCATTATTTGCCTTTCATATTTATTTATTTGATAACATAAAGTTGTTAATTTTTTTTTGTTTCAAAATATTTCTGTACCTTAATGGGCATAAATATATAATAATAAATTTAAAAATTTTTAGAAAAGCAAAGATAGCTCTGAAAGAAAAATTCAGTTTAAAGAATTTTATTTTATAGCATATTTTATCCCTTTAAAAGAAATCGTTATTATTTTTCTAATAAATAAGGAAAAATTCTAAAATAAAAAAAAGATATTTTTTGTTTTCATCTAGGTTTACTAAAAATATTTAACAAGCTTTCCTAACATTTTGAGAAGAATAAATTGAACGTGGCGTAAAAAAAGTATTCTATAAGGTACCGAAGAAAAAAGAAAGGAAAACCAACGGTATTTCTACCAAACATAAGAAAATTAAAAGATTTTGGAATTGGACACCTTTAAAAAATAATACTTTTTTTTTCATTATAGAAAGAAGACCTTTTCATTTCTCTGTAATAAAACGTTAAACATGTTTTTCCTGTTCAAGAAATAGCATTTTTGAATATTGCAAAAATGTCATTCATCTGGTTCTTTAGACTTTCGTTTATTGTTCCACAATTCCGCTTCTGTCTTGGAATATTCCATCTCTAAATTCCACACTTGGGACTCGATTCAGTGAAAATCTCGTTTCAGATATGAAGTGTGATTTGTCGCCGGCTTCTCCGATAGTTATTTCCAATTCTTTCTCAGTATGCTGATAGTAATAGTGAAAATTGCCTTTTTTCACCAAATCGCCTCCATTTTTTAAGTGAAGAAATAAAAATTCAAATCGATGCTATAAATAATGTCAGTGAAAAAACGTAGATACAGATCTCTTGTTGGAATAATATTTCTCTGTTTAAATATTATATAATGTCTTATGAAAGAAACCAGAGTATAACTTGATTCTCACATAAAACGGACATAAATTCTTTCGGACATTTTCTGGGATACTATATCGAATAAATTTATATTTTACTAAAGAAACAAATTTAAATATATGTCAGGTGTTTAAAATGAACATATTCTCATATCCCTAAAATTTGAATAAGTCTAGTCTTATCTTTGTGGCCATGGTAAAAAGATTTATTTCAGAATTTACATATTGTAGAACATGTACAGTTTTAAATTATTTCACTTTTTGTCGAAATAAATTTTGACACTAAAAAAAGAATGAATCTTTCGTTGACATCGAATATCGCAATTGTGTAATTTTTGTACCCCTGTTATTAATAAAAGTAATTTAAAACTATGTCAATGGGATATTAATGCTGGTCACTTTTATACCAACCAAAATAATTAAGACAGATTTAAATCGCATAAACTAATGTTTAATTTTAAATACTATTAAAGCCTTTTAAGTTCGCGTAGATCCAACTCCACATTCCATTGTCTTAAAATACATTAGAGATTTGTTTTAACCTTAAGAATTTACTACTTAATATTTCAATAATTTTAAAATAAAAATAATACCTAAAATAAAGCATTATCTTTAATGATTTGTATGAACTGGCATTTTAATTTTTTTAAATCAGATTCTTAAAAAAAATATATAACGAAGAGAAATGTAAATTTTTTTTCTAATTATATTTTGAACTCGACATTTTACAGTTTTACTTTTATAAAAGAGCTATACAAGATTATATTTTCTAGAAGAGCTTTGTATGGATTCCTATTTGAGATAGCCTTTAAAGAATATTTTGTTTCTCAGAATTATCCTCTCTTTACATGGTGTCGCCACTTACAAGAACTAGATAAAAATCTCAAGGCAATTTACATGTGATATAGCCAAAATTACAATCAAAATTACTTAACGAAATCTCATGGAATGCTGTGCTATTTGGAAAAATTAATAGGACTCATATTGCACAACGTATTAGGACTGTAATTAATACGTTGTGCAATATTGAAACCTTAATAGCAATCATTTCTTCAAATTTTTTGCCATTGTACAGCTAGTCTCTTTTGTCTACAAGATGGCTAGCTGGGAATATTGTTTATATTTAATTTCAAATAAATCATCAAGATGTTTCAAGTCTTTAGTTCCATCAAATTGCCAGACATTAAAATCCTATAATTTTAATCGTTTTACTTAAGCTTAGTTTATTGTGCCTTTGGTGACCAGCTGATTCACCAGGATAGATGATTGCTGAAATTCTTATAAAATATTTTCTGCAACTTGATCTCTCAATAACTTCTTCAGCGAAATATTTTTAAGCTTCAAATTTCGATATCCATATAATTCACACTACTATAGAAGAATTACAATAGTTTGTTCATTGTATGTTTTCGAATTTTAATTTTATACATACACTAGCCGCCTTTGGCTATCAGCCGGTTCGCCAATCTTAATGCTAGTTAAAAAATTTAATAATTAAATATTTTATGTAATTCCTACCTTAATAGCTTCTTCATCAAAATATTTTAAAACTTCAAATTTTGATAGTCATATAATTCACTCATAATATTATAAAGGTCTTCAGTCACAACTTAATATGTATCGCTCCAGTTTCTTTGTTAGCTCCCGTAGAATGTATGCTTTAAATTAAAACGGAAATGATCAATCTGCAATTAATATAATACAAAGCATACAACTCACCTAAAAATAATTGAAATCAAGTCCGCATCCGTTTAAAATAGTTGTCAACAATCATAACAAAATGCACATGCGTGAATTTTTCTACGCCAGTTAGGGTAACGCTATGCAGATTAGAAATTTTTAATTTCCTTTATTCTGTTTTATTTTCATTCAAAAGTACTTCAGAATGAATCCGAAAAGATTGATTCATTAACAATGTTTAATTTTAAATGCATCAAACATTAAGAAAATAAACAGAATCGTTTGAAATAATCGGCCGAAAAATCTTAAGCCTAACCTCATTAGAGTGGGGAAAAAACTGAAGCCTTACTCATTTGCCGGTGACGAAAATTATAAGATTCTTTTGGCGGAAAGTGAGTTTTTAATTAATAATTAAAATTATAATTAAAAATTCAAAAAAAGGGACATCAGCTGCACATTCCCGACTTCCAAGGTATACATGCACCAAATTTGGTAGCTGTAGGTCAAACGGTCTGGCCTGTAGAACGCCAACACACACACACACACACACACACACACACACACACACACACACACACACACACACACACACACACACACACACACACACACACACACACACACACACACATACACTCACACACACATTGAGCTTTATATAAGTATAGATAGAATACCAAAATATCTCCATTGATGACATTATAATTTAATTTTCAAATTATAACGATTTTCCTCAAACAAAATAACCAAAGCAAAGCTTGTACAATATGGAATAATGCCAGAACATAGTGTAGGTCAATGACGGATTATTCAGGTAATAAACAATGTACATCTAATTCTATTAAACGTGAAAAACTTGACATCTAAAATTAAATTAATAAATTAATAAAATTATGGATTAGCATATTAAGTCTTTAAAAATCAATTATATCCTTTATATTTCTGAAATTCGGGTTCCCAATGCTGTTGATTACACAAAAAAAATCATCAATGAAAAAAGTAAATGCCTAGAACGAAAGAATGAAAAAAGTATCCTATTCATATTTTCCTACCATTTTTTTTTTTGGTTGCTCTATAAACTCGCATTGAGAAACAATAAAAAAAACCCCATAGAAATCGAAATGTTAACTACAGAATTTTGTTGATTGGATGAATTTCATTTATATATTCTTTGAAATCACGCCACTTTTAGACAATTTTACATCTAGGATGGGTGATTTGTAGAGAAAAAAACACAGCATTATCTTTAATATGCCATTTTTTCTTTTATCTATTCTTAAACTATTTTAGCTTATCTTGTCTTTTGCAATTTACTTCCTTTATCTAGCTCAAAATATCAGCAAACTTTATCTATTGATTCAAACAATTTTAAAAACTTTATCAGGAGTGGATTAAAGAGAAATGGCAAGATAATTAATGGCTTTTTTAATAGAGATATTTCAATTTATAAATTACCAATTTTTAATTACTTTATATAAGAAATAAATATAAAAGTAATTCGTCTTAATGGTTTTCGTCCCTTTCATCATAAGTGGTTCGGTTTTGATATCAGCATACAGTGCAATAAAATTAATATTAATTTATGCAAACAATATTTAATTAATATAACCCAGATTATTTTTAATTAACATGGAATTGCTTTTCTATTTATTCTGTCTAGACTCATTTAGAGTCTTTATAAGGAATTAAGGTATATCTCAATTATTCTCAGAAGTAATAATTTAATTAGAATTAAATCCCATGATTTTGAGTAAAATGAGTTTTTTTATTAAAAGCACTATACACATCCTAAATTATAATATACAACACATAATGTAATTATTAAAAACACATTTTTTTAATAAATGGTCGTTAGTTTCCAACAGTGTTGAGTGTTTGATTTAGTATATGAAACACTCTTAATTTTCTTAAATACTAAACTTTCATATATATATATATATATATATATATTTACAAATTGAAATATTTATGCAACGATCTTCATTTCAAGAACAAATAAAATCTTATCCTAATTTTTTATTTCAATTCAATAATGTAAAACAATTGTTTAAAATTAAAACATTATTGTTTGAGATTAAAATAGAAAAATATTTTTTTTTTGAGAAAGCAGGATGCTCTAATTCCTTTAATACCTGTTAATAAAGACGAGAAACCAAATTCAATCATACCCATTAATATGCATATTCTTATGAAAACGTTTGAAATCATTTAAAAATGTAATAATATATGTATTTTTGCAAATGAACAATTTTTTTTTTTCGTTACTAAATCTTCATGTTATGTAGCGAAGTATTTAGTCTGATAATGGTATTTTCAAGTGTTATCTGCATTTATTCCATTAAAATTAGATTGATGTTTTGAAATATTGGTATGAAAATATTTTCTTTCTTAAGTAATTTGTCAAGAAGAGTGTTTACACCAAACTTGCAGGAATTCGATAAAGAAATGAAGACTGTGCCATGATGGCACCTTACGTGTCATTATTTCTTATATTTTTGTCACGCTTTGTTTTTCCTTTCAAAACATGCATATTTCTTCCAAATGCCCCTTCCAGTTTAAATGCGTTGGGTAAGAGAATGTATTCTTCGTAATAACTGGTCTGGGAAAAATAAAAAAAAAAAAAAAAACTCCACAAGTGCCATTCTTTAAAAAAAGTGTGATGTTTTTCGCCGCAAATGATAGAGGATCTGAAAGAAAAAAAACAACTTGTTCCGAGTGATTCAGACGTGTTTAAGCAAAACAGATCCGTCTTACACACATTTTTTTATACAGAGGGGACTTTTTTTGCTTACACATGATATATTTTTTTTATTACAACAACTAACAGAAAAGAGAATAATATCGTTTTCTTACTTTCTTGTCTGAATCGAATATTTCTCAATCTTTTGTAAAAATCTCATCCAATTTAACATTTATTTAGAGATTCATACTAATTTCAGACTATCTCAGTTTAACAGTTATTTGTATTATAAATAAAATATGAAATAGACATGATATGAACTAAAAATTAAAAAAAGAATATCATATAACCATTTTTTAAAAAATAAATTATACAGAAAAAGAAACGAACTAATGATTACCCATAAAACAAAATAAAGTCAGTTAGTCTTGAAGAACCATTTTTAGGAAGAATATCATATAACCATTTTTTAAAAAATAAATTATACAGAAAAAGAAACGAACTAATGATTAACCATAAAACAAAATAAAGTCAGTTAGTCTTGAAGAAACATAAAAAATAATATTACTACGTTAAAAATTTTATTTATTTTATCCTTTTCGATTTATAATGTAATTTCTACACTGTTTAGAAATGGATTTTGGAGATTCGCATAATTATATAAAAATAATGTAAAATATCAGATATTTCGTTTGCATTTTTAACAGAAATAGGCAATCATGGTATCAAAAATTAAATTTTTTTAAATGTAAATTTACTGAATTCTTGAAGTTAGAATTATAATACGAAAGACAAAAATTCAATTCAACAAATTTCTGAGATTTTTAAAGACGAATAAAGAATTAAATTTTAATGTTTCAATCATTGTAGAGAAAATTTTTAAAAATATATTAAATTTAGTCATATTTGGCCACTTCTTGTTTCTTCGGATTATTGGTTTACCTAGATATTAAAAGATTAATATGAAATTCAATTATTGAAAATTTGAATATTTTTGATAAGATTGTAAAATATTGATTTAAAGAAATTAGTCTATTACATGTTATTGCATAAGTAAATTAAAATGTGTATGTTATATAAAAGAAATTAGGTAAAGAATTTCTGAAACAATGTTTAATTAGCCTGCTACATTTTATAGCATACATAAATTAAAATATGTATGTTATGCAGAAGAAATTAGGAACAGAATTTCTGAAATAAAGTTTAAAAAAATTAATATCTTAATTTTAAACACTAGCAAAAACACGCGGCTGAATGGATGAAAGGTTCAATTTTATCAAAAAAAATCATTTCAAAAAATTGTATATATAATTAAATTATTTTTTTAAAAAATTTCTCAAAATATTTTTTAATGAAATTATAGTCAGAAAAATTTCAATTAAATTTTAGGTTGACAGGTAAAAATAATTTTTAACAGAATATCTCTGAAAGCATCTAAGAATACCAAATTCTTGATTGCATATAAATAGATTGTGTATTAAGTTTAATTAATTTTTAATTGAGAAAATACTATTTCGAAATGAAAATGACGCCATTAAAATTATCAATTAAATTTTAGATTTTCATCTTAAAAAAAAAGAATAAATTCCTTGAGATAATATGTTTGAAACAATCTAAAAATAACAAAAACTTGCGTCACTTTTAGTGAATTATATTTAATTAAATTTTACTTTGAAAAGTCAACAATAATTGTCATAAATTCTTGAAAAGCCTATTTGCCGAATTTCACATATAAAAGTATAAGCTATATAAAGATTAGATTCAGTAGCACATTATTCTCTGAAGTTATCGACAAATGCGCTTTAAAATTTAGATTAATTTTAAACAATTAAAAATCCAACTTAAGTTTGAAGTAAATCTTTCTTAGTGAGTGCCTTTTAGATATGAAATAACAGCATGCTGATTTTAATTGCTATAATTTTATATTCTCTGGGACAATTTGAACGATTTTCCCTTGAAATCATTTAATAAGAATATCCTATAATAAAAATGTTAACTATAGTAAAACATTCATGAAATTTTATCATTAGCTTTTGACACTGTATCTGTCAATTTATAATCAATTTGACTAATGTAATATCCATTTCAAGCCCCTATTTTGCAGTAACAAAATCTTCAGATTTGTATTCTAAGAATTTTATTTAAAAACAATCAAAAATATAATTCTTTTATCCAAAAATTGAAATTTACACTGAGTAAGAATTCAATAGGATTGAAATACGTGAAAATCGTTTGGCGATTTTTTTTTTGTGGAAACACAATGATTAATGAGCTAGAAAAAGAACTTTATCACAATTTATATTAAAGTAATCAATGAATTGGATCCCTGTTTACGAAAGTACACAATAATACAACAAACCGAAGACACATAAAGATGGATGATTTAAATTTAATAGGTGTGCGTAATACAGTTATTATAAAATTATAGAAATAATATCGATTAAATATAAAAAAAAGTTTTTGTTCGTGTATGACGCGCATATAAGAAAGTGACAACTCGAAAACGCAAAACGCTATGTAATTTAAATCTGTTACATAATTTTGAAACCAGAATCTTGTTGTGCGGTGTATTTTTACTAGAAAATCAAGGAAGTACGCACAAATGAGGCATTAACAATAAGTTTAAAAAACGCAAATAATATGATAAAAGTGATATTTATAGTTACGTGAACTGTTAATAATTTTAATTTTAATGCTAAAAATATTTTAATATCTGAATAAATTGGTGTATAAGAAGTATTATCTCTATAAAACTTCTTTGCAAGTTATAGTTGGAATGATTTACTGAAACTCCTCTTCATTAATTCTTTTAATTATGTACTTTATTATGCAGCTCATTATTTATCAGATAAAATTCATTAATTTGATTTTCTCGATTTCAGAATAACCCCTTGTATATTTGATGGCCTAATTTTTTTCATTCGTTTTTCATGCCGTTACCGGAGTATGTATCGAGTGTATGTATCGAACCCATGTATCGAGTTTTTGAACATAGCCAAGTTGTTTTAAGTGATTTTCAATGCATGTATGTTATACATGAAGCTTCTCTGCAATCTCACGTGTTGTACTGTGACGATCCGAATCGATTATTGCTTTGATTAGGTCGTCATCAACTTCAATTGGACGACCAGAGCGTTTTTCATCTTTGAGTGAAAAATCACCAGAACGAAATTTGGCAAATCAATTTTGACACTGCCGTTCTTTTAAAGCTTCGTCACCATAAACAGCACATAACTTTTTATGAGCTTGTGATGCGTTTTACCCTTTGCGGAAATAAAAAAGCAAAATATGACGAAAATGTTCCTTTTGATTTTCCATTTTTCAACGAACGCCAAACGAAAACTACGCAACCGATCAAAAAACTTTTTTTACTGATTGACAGCTGAATTGCCAACTATCAAATAACAAAATGTGTTTTACATTTGTACTAAGTCTGCAAACCTAAAAATTCAACTGAAGCCATCTATGAGTGAAATCCGCAATTACTTAGTTGCCAACCCAATAAATACGATTAAAAAAAGAAAGACCTCGTGACAATCAAGTAAAAATTGAAATTTTCTGATGAAGTTATTCCACCTCAGTAGTTTAGATACAATGCGTGGGGAGAAAAGGGAGGGAAGGGAGAAAAGGGAAAAAAACGTCAAAACATATAGATTTTAATTTTTTTTTCCTCTATGAAGGGACACCTCAAATCTTCAAGAAACGATCAATCACCAGCAACTGTTGTCATTAAGTGTCGAACTCATGTGGACTTTAGCCGGGGTTAGATGTGAATTGATCATAATTGACATGTGTCCGGGAAAGGTCAGCTACAAAGATGAATCCTGAACAGACATTCCCACGATCGACTGGAGACCATTGAGGAAACATTGCTGAGCAACAATTGGGTGACTCAAGAACAACAATGAGAAAATCAGAGGCAGAAATCTAGCGAAAATAAAATGTATAATTTTTTGAAAGAGAGGAGGGGGGAGCAGTGAGAGGCGTGGAAGGAAAAGTTCGGAGAGACGTTGGTGTTCGAATAAATGTTCCTGGTTTTGTAAGACGCTCCTTGTGATTCGGGAGCTACAATACAATTCGGTCCTTGTGATTTTAGTATTAGGATCCAACCAATAAAGATCGTTGGATTTCTGGAGCGTCCCCTGGAAAAGCAGTTTGAGCTAACAGCCTGTTAGCGATTTTTTTTGTGTGTGTCTGTTCTCTGATTTGATCGAAGAACTATTTCATGATTAAACTTTCAAGTGTTGTGTTCATTTTGTAAATGATATAAACCTAGATGGGTATAAGTTGTTTGTGTGTACAAATACAAGGCTGTAAATAAAAGAGTTGTTTGTTACGATACTCTCTTATTTGATCGGTCAGGATCAAGAAATTAAAAAAATTAATGTGCTTTCATATCCTTTATCATATTTATTTTTTGAAAATTTGCATGACTTTTTAATTTTGGGTGTAAAATTTTATTGAACTTTTTATATTAATGTATTCATTTAAACATTTTATAGTCATGTGTTTAATATCATACAGTTGGTACAAATTAATTTTTTTTGCGCTTAAACTAATGACACCTTTGTGTGATTATGCAATTAAAAACAATCTCACATAGTTAAAACAAGTTTCGAAAAACCAAGTCGAGTTTTAAAACTAATTTTACAATGATATTGTAGCCTTTAAAAAGAAATTGGTAATATTTTACAGATAAATATGAGAAACCCCTAAAATAAAAATAACTTTACTCAACCTCATTACGGATATTTAGTTAGATTTTGTAACATTTTCAGAACCATAAATTTAACACTGTTTTTAAAAAATATTAATTATTCACAACGGTATCGAAAAAAAAAAAAAAAACGATTTTTTTCCCCACGCTTACAAAACATCAAAACAGTTTTAGATATGACACCTCTTGTAAAATAATATTTCCTTCTCATTTTTATTATAAGATGAAATTTTTTTTCTCTTGCCTCTACTAATAAAGTGTGCCTTTCTTTCATATAAGCAAAAAATGAGTGATTACTGCGATTTGAGTGATTTATCTATTTGGAGTTTTTATCAGCATTGAATATTCTTAGAGCACTTTGTGTTGTCGTCGTTGTTTTGTAATGATTTGCTGATTGAGTGCGTGCTGTTGATTTGTGCTATATCTTTACGCAAGAGCTTTACCTGTGAATCCTATTATTTTGGAAATAAAGTAACATTATTCGTTATATTTTACCGTACAATATTTTTACCATGTTTAATCCATGGTTTAAATAAAGCATCTTCGCTTATTAAAGTGACGTCAACGCTTTTATTAAGACCAATTTTTATAAAACCTGAACATCGTAAAGACAGAATTCCTGGGCAATTACCATGCACCGAGAGTGAATAATCAGGTCATCCCAAATTTATGCTGTCATTGCTGGACAGATTATTTAAACATTTTTCATATGATTATTGTGTCACCGTTATTATCATTTCAAGGAATTTGTAAAAGAGTTTTTATTTAGAAATTCTGACAATAAAAAAGATAAAATATGTTCAATATTTTAAAATAAAAAAAAATATTGAATTCACTGGAGTGAGTTAATATATAAAATAGAAGAAATATAAAATGCTGAACCTTTCATCCAAATATTCAATGTATTGGATTTCCGGCTTACTTGATGCATTCGGCCTACTTTCATTCGGAACAGACAGTTTTTATTCCTTTTACCGATATTTTTGGAAGGTTGATTCGAGCATACAAAAGCGGAAGTGTTTTGAGAAGAATGTTCCAGCAGAATGCTTAAGAATATCTTTGGTGAATAATATTTTCTATACCTTTTATGTCCGTTTTCTTTTTCTTTTTGGACATAAGGAATATTTCAAACCTAAATCGTCATTCCAAGTTCCTAGTAATTCTTTTCAATGTAGTTTCTGTAGTTACATAACAAATAAGAAAATGGGATTAGAATATCTTGCCCTTTCTTTCGCAGTAGACTTTTATTTCTCGCCTTGCTGATTTCTTATATAACTAATAGCACATTCTGAAAAAAAAATCAATAACCTAAATGATTTTTGTCTGATTGGACATGCTGATATATGAATTTATTATATTTTAATTTGATACCATTTTTAGACTTCGACATTTAAAAGAATTATATGGGTATTATTTATTATCTTAATTGTCTTCCAGTCCATACAATATTCAAGCTTTAATCTAAAATTGTACCAATTATTAATAGTTAATTTTCTGTTTAACAATTTGTTTATTTGTGAGCAAAATATTGAGAATTAAATAATGCCTATTTTAAGGGAAATATATTTGATTTCGACGTCTGAAGAATAATGAATAAAAATTTAAAACGAAAAATACGCTGAATAAATATCCTCTTACTCTCATGATTTATCATCTAACAATCAACATCAAATATTTCAAAGCAACAGCTTGTGATGAAAATTGCAAAACGAAAAGCAAGTTGCAGAATAACAATGGGGTTGCATCAAATGTGAATGATTCCTGACTTCAAGCTTATCAAAACAGGCTTGTCTAATATCTCATGTGCTTTATTTTTGATAAATTTATCCATTATTGAAATGTTCTTTTAGTACCAAATCGCGTTTAGTTACATATTAAATTTGACAGGAAAAGTTATATATTCTTTGTCTATATATATATATATATATATATCCTTCAAAATCACCATCGAATGTCTTGGGTGATTTTGAGGAAATAATATTTTACACATCAAATATATTTACACATGAATTATTATTTTACATCAAATATATTTACACATGAATTATTATTTTACATCAAATATATTTGCACATGAATTATTATTTTACATCAAATATATTTACACATGAATTATTATTTTACATCAAATATATTTACACATGAATTATTATTTTACATCAAATATATTTACACATCAAATATATTTACACATGAATTATTATTTTACATCAAATATATTTACACATCAAATATATTTACACATGAATTATTATTTTACATCAAATATATTTACACATGAATTATTATTTTACATCAAATATATTTACACATCAAATATATTTACACATGAATTATTATTTTACATCAAATATATTTACACATGAATTATTATTTTACATCAAATATATTTACACATGAATTATTATTTTACATCAAATATATTTACACATGAATTATTATTTTACATCAAATATATTTACACATGAATTATTATTTTACATCAAATATATTTACACATGAATTATTATTTTACATCAAATATATTTGCACATGAATTATTATTTTACATCAAATATATTTACACATGAATTATTATTTTACATCAAATATATTTACACATGAATTATTATTTTACATCAAATATATTTACACATGAATTATTATTTTACATCAAATATATTTACACATGAATTATCATTTTACATCAAATATATTTACACATGAATTATCATTTTACATCAAATATATTTACACATGAATTATTATTTTAGATCAAGTATATTTACACATGAATTATTATTTTACATCAAATATATTTACACATGAATTATTATTTTACATCAAATATATTTACACATGAATTATCATTTTACATCAAATATATTTACACATGAATTATCATTTTACATCAAATATATTTACACATGAATTATTATTTTACATCAAATATATTTACACATCAATTATTATTTTACATCAAATATATCTACACATCAATTATTATTTTACATCAAATCTATTTACACATCAATTATTATTTTACATCAAATCTATTTACACATCAAAAATTGTAGGGATAGTTGAATCGCAACTTAAAAAATAAATTCCATCGTAAACTCGGGTAAATTAGGGGAGAAGTCGTGGAAATTTCTATAGGAAAAAAAATAAATAAAAAACATATGTTAGGAAATTTTATTCGCATGTATCAAATCATTGAACAAAATATATGATAAAATTTCACTTTTCAATAATGTAGGAATTTAAATAACTATTTAATCAAAACAGAACAATCACCAAAATATCCTTGCTAATTTCCTAACTCTCTTTGGTACTAGTTATTGAATAGAAATTCAAAGTACATGCTTTCCTTATCAATTATCTTTCTTTATAAATTCATCGAATAATTCAATATGAAATTTTATTCTGACATTTAAAATTGAATATAACAAATTTGATGGATTAAAGCATTATATAAAGACCTCTGGCAAATATAAACTATATTTATGGCATATGAAGGTTTTCGTTTATAAATGTTATACAAATTTCAACAAAACTGAATATTTATTATTAATTTTTGCTGAAGAATATTGTCATGGTAAAATATCTCTTAACTATTTTTTTTACTGCTTTGAGAAAATTAAATGTTTTTTTTTAAGTCCAATGTTTCTGAGGAGAAAAATGTTCAGAATTATGACTGATAGTATAAGAAAAATAATTAATTTTGTATAACAATAATGTGAAATTTAAAAAACTGATTAGTCTAATTTGTAAGTTATTTTATTGGAATTTGTTTAATATTATACTAATAATTTATATAACATGAAATTTAAAAATTTCGAGATATTGTTCAGTCTATAACACAATTTACAATTTTAAAATTTATAATTTTCGTTCTTAAGAAATAATATCTGGTTTCCGCATTTATATAAATAAACTCATCTTCTGATCATCATGTATTTTATTTTTCACATTTTTTTTACAGATAGAAAACTTTAAAAAAAATTCTTCTGGTAGAAATTTTGCTTTACATTTTCACAGATTACATTCAGAAGAATTTAAGCAAACGATATTTTGTAAAACTCACTTAAGGAGTAAAATAATCATTAGGAAAGTTTAACATTTATTTTTCTGATTTTCGGTCAGTATTTAAAAAATCTGAAAAAATTTTCTAATGAAGATGCAAATTTTTAAAATAAAAAAAAATGCTATTTAATTTGTTTATGAACATTAAGGTTGATTTTGAAAAGTTTCAGCGAAATAAATGCAAAGATGATTAATAGAAATTTTAAATATTCCCTAAGGATCTAAAAAAATAGAGAAAAATTAAAATACCTTTGTTAAATATACAAAACATCGAATGATTGCATGGGATGTTATTTTTTGAATAAAGAATGTTCTTTTTTAGCCTTTTTAGGATAAAAAAAGGTTTTTCACTATTTAATGAAACATAAGCAGGTTTGTTTCACCCTTTGGAAAAAATGTCTTTCTTTTTTTTATCGAGAAGATGAATATCAAATAGTTCTTCTGAATTTCGTTTATCGTTTCAGAATTTTGCTTGTTTTTCGGAATATTTTATCTTTTAATATCACCCTGGAGTGTCGATTCTGTAAAAGAGTCATTTCAGATATAAAGTGCGATTTGTAGCCAGTTCCCATGATGGTTATTTTCGATTCAAACTTCCAGCAGTTTTCTGAGAGTAAAACTCAGAATTGCCTTTTTTCAAAGAACAACTGCTTATTGTGAAATGGAGAAATTAAATAATAAATAAATGCGATGACTTACGCCAAACAGAAACAGGATGACGATACTTAAATGAGTAAATTTTTTCTAGTTTAAATGTCGGGATTTTGATTTTAATATGTTTAAAAAAAATATAATAGATAACAGTTGTAATAATAGGCGCCAATTATTTTATTGTGCTTGCTATGTTTCAGTAAATAAAATTATTAATTTAGTTCGAAATAACGAGGTGAATTAGAAACAACCATATTTCTTGACTTTATTCAAGATGCCAATTAGTTCACCTTTCGTTTCAAATAATTGTTGGAACGTGATGCCACTAATGTAAAACCGTCCTGTTTAAGAGAGGAACTAGCATTTATATCAGATATTTTTTTTCTCTGAAATAGCAGAAAAGCGATTATTATTTCCGATGATTGATTCCGTGAACGGATTGGTTGGATTTGTCAGTTGAAAAAGACTGGTCGCAAGGAAAGGATTTGTAACAAAATCGAATTCAGAAGGACTGTCAAGAATGCTAAAGATATTTTTGGAATTTTGAATTATTTCAATTAATTCAAGTTCCTCTTCTTCAAACCAGGATGGATCTATTTCTGAGGATTCTTCCTCTTTCTGGTACAAAAGCAGTGTTTTCTCATTCGAAAAAATATCAGTTTTGAAAGGATTAGTTTCTTTTTTAATAGCCACAAAATTATCCAGAAACGGATTAGTTTCTTCTTTCACAACTGAGCAAAGGTCAAAATTATCCAAGAATGGATAAGTTGCTTTAAATTCAATTGAGGATACTTCAAAATTGTCCAAGAAAGGATTCTTTCTGCATTGAATATATTTAGCCTTATTGTCCTCAAAATCAAGCTGGACGGAATCAACATCAAACGCATTTTCAGCTTTATCACAAAAGGCATAATCATTAGTCAAAGTGCAGGCATCTTTGGTCGATCCATTCCGTTGATTATCAGTTTGCATAGAAACATCAGTCATTTTTCTGCTTTTGAGGCTCAAGTTGCCAATAATGATAAGAAAACATGTATAAGGCACTAGATAAAATTCAAACAGAAGAATACTTTTAAAGGGACTTGTAGTAAATAGCTTATAAGCCAGTCAACAGCTACGCTACCCGAGAAATTGCTTTTGTATCGTGGTCATGTTACTGGGCTGCGAAACACAAGGTCCCAAGTTCTATCCTCGCCTATTCCAACCCGCTACAGACTCCACATAAAATGGATGAAAGCACAAGCACTAATAGAAATCTCCAGAAATTGTTGCAATGACGTAAATTCACTTAATGAAATCGCAAACAAAATCCAGCACCCCATACTTCAAAGCGAACAAACGAATAATGGAGTGAGAAAATAATATACTATATTGTTAAACTGTATTTTAATTGTTATAACTTAAATGATTATTTAAACTGGTACTGAAGACGTCTGTTGAAATTTAACAATTTTTGTTGAAACTATGATCACAATGAAGAATTAAATTGTAATTGTTAACTGAAAGATGATCTAGGGAGAAATTTACATTATTAGGAAACAAAGAATCGAAACGTTAATGAAATTTATAGTTTTTGATTTAATACAGGGTGGTTATAATTAAATTCCCCTACAAACAACCTTCTACAACGCAAACGGGTGAACGGATTGCAACGAAATTTGGTATATAGATAATACACGAGATGGCTATCACGGAAATTTGAAAAAAAAAATGTTTTAGTTCCAAAATGTTCACCAGAGGACACCTTTCCCGGAATACTATTAATTTTAATACAATAAAAGATCTAAAACGGAATACGAAAATAATATTGACATTTATTGACTTATCTCTGATCACCTTGTCCTTAAGTAAAGGTAAAGAAAAATAACAGTACGATGTTTGAGGAAAAAAATGTTCAGTTTGCAGAAATACGAACAAATTAGGACGAAATTGCACAAGAGGAGCAGTTGCTAATCGTTTTCAGGATGATGTAGGGAAAGATGCCCCATGTGACCACCCTCATTCACCCGCAAAATTTCAAGTCGATGGACAGTGTGTTCAACAGCAGATCGTAACTGATGAGTTGTGATGCTTCGCACATGAAGCGTTATGGTGGTTCTTTAAATCATTCAACGTCGCAACAAAATACGGACATCATTACAGCCGGAAACATCGACATGAAACATAACAACGACTGCAAACGTTTCATACCCTAACCTGTTTTGCATAAAGCTTCCTCTTCTTCTCAAACTTGCAAATCTCGATATTTTTTCCTGGAACTGACAGCTTTTTCCGGTTTTACACTTTGTTACTCACGATTCTTGTTCTGGATTGTTAATATTACTTCCGTATTCCCATTTGGTCGTTTATTGTGTTAAATTTAAGGTTTTTCCGGAAAAGGTGCTTTCTGGTGGATATTTTGAAACTAATTTTTTTAATCGAAATTCCGTGAGTGCATCTTAAGTATAGTCTGTATACTAAATTTCAATGCAATCCGTTCATTAATTTGCGTTATAGGTTTTTATTTATAGGGGAAGTTTAATTATAACCCCCCTATAGAAAAAAATATTTTTCCTTTCTAATTACAATTAAAAAAAATGCTTGAAGTCTCATTGAGAACTACATTATACTATATTTAATGACTATTAATAACAAAAACGACGGCAGGGATATTAAGGAGGGTGTGGTTCTGCTCCATGATAACGCGCGTCCACACGTCTCCAGGGTCGCACACTCGGAATTGGCCGAGTTCAAGAGGGAGTAGCTCAACCATCCGCCCTACAGTCCGTACATGTCACCCTGCAATTTTCATGAGTTTGGTCCCCTGAAAAAACATCTGAAAGGGAAGCGCTTCAACTCGGATGGCGAACTGTCAAGGACGCTGTGAAGGACTGGGTATCTTCACGGCTACAGGAATTCTGGTAACAAGGAATCCTTCGGCTCGTTTATCAATGGGGTTGTTGTTCTCAGGCCTATTGTGTATACTTTGAATAAAATCTTCATTTACACCCACAGTGTCGTTTCGTACCTTTTCATTTGAACACCTCTTGTATTAATGAGGATGAGTGTATGTGTGAGAAAACTTCGTTTTTATCGTTTCAAAATGTAAAATGTTGTATTTTTATTAATACAAATTTAATAGTCGTGAGAAGTTTTGCTGAATTTTTGCAATCTTTTTGCTTTATTTCCAAAAATAGATTACATTGTAAAAACATAATTATCTATTACTCATTTAATTTTAATGCTTATGCTAATGCTTTGACACCAACTCATAGTCGATTATTGAGAAATTTGAATTTTAAGATTTCATATTATTCGTATTAAGGAATTATATTAAATTTTAGAATATAGTAAATGCCAATCATTCTTTATTCAAACTTTTCAAAGCACCAGGGCGTATATAAAATGGCGAAAAATATAAATGATATGAAAACAACTCACTGAAGTAAAATTCTCTGAAAATCTGACGGGACGAAAAAAAATAATAAATGTTGTAAGAGATGTAAACTTAATATAGGCTTCTAAAAACATGGTTTTATTAATGCATTAGAATAAAGAAAATAATATATGATCAAAAGTTTAGATGTCAAGATTATTGCATAAGAGTGAGTGACAATGGAAGATATAAAAGTAGTTTTGTGTTGGGAAATATCCAAAGAAAGATCGCTTTGAAATTAGAAAAGGGAAATTTCTAAACTTAATTTAATCATTTAGAGGTATATGCAGACGAAACTAATCAAAGGAGTGAAATCAAATTTCATATATAAACTCCGGAAGTCAGGAAAGTTATTGAAGGTCCAATACCATATACAAAAGGGCGAAATAAATGCATTGAAAATAGTTACACTAATTATAAAAAAGTATCTTGCTGAATTCAATTTAATGAAATTTCGCATTGTTCCATATCCTGAGCTTTCATTCCAACTCTTTATTTTAGTGCTTCTCTCTTAACAAAAAAAAAAAAAAAAAAAAAAAAAAAAAAAAACTATCTTTTGTTCAAATTTCTCTTATCAGTGATTTCTGTTATTTTATTTTTCCGAAATTCGTTTCTCCATTAAGAATATAAATATGTAATTTCGTTTTATTACGTTTATCCATTTTTGAAGTAATTTCCACCATACAGGGAAATTTATTTCAAACAAAAGCTACATTACAAATGTGATGAAAACCCTATTTTCATAGGGAATTTCAAAGTAAAATAGTTAAATTTATGAAAACTATTTATATTTTATGAAAATTAACGAAAATTAATTTTGTTCTAACAATTATTTTTATTATCCTCCCCCCCCCCCCCCTTTAGCCATAACTTTTCTCAAAATTAACTTTATTTGTCCTCCTACTTTTACGATTCAAAAAATTTCCAAAGAAATCCCAGCTCCAACATATTAAATCAAATTTTTTTTCTCCGATTTTAATTTTATATATCTTTAATTCAAATAACGATGCATCATAAATTTTAATTAATAAACAATTCTGTATTCAAATAAATTTCTATAGAAAGTTTTAAGAAGGGAATAATAAATAACTCTTTTATAACACTACTACAGGCTTTTTCAGGGGAAGAAACCCGAGAAAGAAATTAAATAAAAAAAAATCAAGAATCTACACTATTTAGCAAAGAAATAATAAAGATAAAAAAATATTGAATGCAAATTCAAATATTTCTATATTTTATATCATTGAAAATAATTTAGTTATAATATTACTAAAACTTATTTTATCTCAAACCATTCAATTTACTCTTAATATAGATATCACATGGATTAATATCTGGTAAATAATGTGGTCAATGCTATGTATCAAATTATATATATTTTTTATATTTATAAGATATAATTTGTGTTCTAACCCTCAATATTAATATTTAAAATGAGGAAAACTTCCGTCTTAGAAACAGTGTTTTATTTACGTCACATAATTGCCAGTTTTTAACGATAAATGAATTACTTTCAGTTAAATATGACGATGCGTATTGTATTTGGTAAAGGCGTGAAGAATGTAGTGACTTTCAGAATATCATTTTATTTTTCTCTCATTGCGTGTGAACTCAGCGATTTTATGCAAAGTGGTAACAAGTCATTTCAGTTCAAATTCATAAGATAACCAGGCATTGACTACCTCGACCCACTCTGAGGATTGCAGCAACGGCATTGGTGAGAACTGAGGATGAGTCCTTCTGGGTGTCACCGGCCACAATACAACCATTTCCGTGGCATGCGCGTCCCATCATCGGTAGGGGGAGTGGATACCACGCCATTTCTGTAATAGCCCAGGTAGTGAGAACCAGTCACCATGCCAGAAGCATATCATTTTCAAATTTGAGGTGATAACATGTGGAAGAAATTCGTAAGCTTTGTAAAACTCACACTGTACAGTAAATAATATAACGTAACAAATGTTCAATCTAACATAACAATCCATAATTCAAATATCACACGTTACAATTTTGATTCGTTAAAAATGTGGGAAACATCACTCTGGAATTGAGATACCATATTTGGGCTTCAAAAAACCAAAATTTGTGATGTTCATTACATTCATACATTATAGAATTGCCTCTTTTTATGCTTATTTATGAGTTGCTTACTGCATTGCTTGATCTCAACAAAAGGTAGTAATCACTTGGATTTATATCTGGTGAATAAAACAGTCAATGCAATTAGGATAATGATTTACGTATGGATAGTCTATAACTTGTAAATTAAACTCACTGTTAGTGGTTTAAGTTGGTAAATGTTGAAGACTACTTTTAGAAATATCTTCTGATTTAGAGTCAGAATCAACGCCCTATATAAATTACTTAAAAAGGTGAGATAGGCTAATTAATTAAGAGTCATTAAAGTATATTCAAGCAAGTAAAATATATATTTATTGAACTCTAAATTAAAGAATAATATCATGGCGTGAGGAAATAAAATAACAATCGTTTGTAGTCTCCTAGCAAATTACAGTACTCTGTAGTACTGTAGATTGCTGTTAGATTGTTTCAGCATATCAGCATTCTCCTGGTGTTAGATTGTTTCAGCATATCTAGAGTATAAATATGCGCAACATGAATACGAAAAATATTAACGTGGAATAAATGCGACGAAATATTATTAAAAAAACCCTCAGACAGCAAGGTAAGTCAACTGATTCAAAAATTAACTTCAGCAACCTGTCCCTCCATATCAAATTCAATGCTGCCTTCTATTGAATTCGACATTTTATGAAGCTATTTTATAACAGGCTGTAAACGAGATAAATAATTCACATTCACATCTTATTTTATATTCACGCGCATAGATACCGGGTGCGTCAAAAAATGTATACTCATTTTGAACCATCATAGAAATACCCGTGCTACAAGATTCAATTTTTGGGTCAGTGAACCGTAATTTATGAGTAGAATAATTTCTTCGGATGTGTGGTGAAAGCTTAGAAGCCAATTAACTACCACGCTGCACGTGGAATTGCTTTTGTATTGTGGTCATGTTACTGGGCTGCGAACTCAAGGTCCCAGGTTCTATCCTCGCTCCTAACAATCTTCCAAACTGGTGACCTCGGACGATGAACCTTCAACCTTGGTACAGCTGTTGTGGCGCCATCTACCCACAGCAAACCAAAGTTGTCAGACTCACTTGACGCAGCAACAGCAACCACTTACCCACACACGTTCGTCATAACGCTTGGCACTACTCAAGTGGGTACAGGCGCATTAGAATCAACAGCTAATATATTACTACTCAACAGCCATATCGTTCGTCTCACCTCCGACTCACTGGAGGGAGAGTCTTTGGTGAAAGCTTATAAGCCAGTTAACAACTAAGCTTTACGAGCAGTTGCTTTTGTATCATGGTCATGTTACTGGAACTACAAGGTTGTTGAAGATGTTGCGAACTACAAGGTCCCAGGTTCTATCCTCGCCCATACCAATCCGCTACAGATTAAGTCCAATTCAAACTGAATGGAACTGGCAATAGGCGCAATTGTGTGTACTGGGCTAAAGAGAATCCTCACGTTACTGTTGAAAAGGCTGTGAATTTGCCTGGTGTAAATGTGTGGTGTGGTTTGTTAGCCAGAGGACTCATTAGGTCTTTCAGCTTTGAAGGTAATGTAACAGGTGAAAAGTACCCGACAATGCTTCCTGATTCCATATTCCCTGCCACGATGTGCGGATATGGGGATTCGTACTCAGCAATGTATTGATGTTGAAGGCCGCCATTTTGAACACTAATTATATTTGCATCAGAAAGTGCATTTATGTTTCAAATTGGACTTTAAGTTTTCCATTTACAGCAATTGAACCTTGTAGAATGGAACCTAAATGTTCTATGACGGCTCAAAGTGTATATATTGTAGTGTATTAGTGTATTATTTTTGACGAGCCCGGTATATCTAGTGAAGTATAATGGAATAATTTCAATTCTGTTGAACCTGTAATATTTACCAAAGTAGAAAACAACTGTCCATAATTTTTAGACCAACAATAAATCGAAATTAAAACATCAAATGCAATTCATGTACTTCCACAGATATACGAATTGCCGGCGCCCTGGCATAGGGGTAGCGCGTCTTCCCCGTGATCTGGGCTTTCCGGTTCGGTCATGGTTGTTCTTCTTCTGTTTCTATCTATGAGGTGTGTGAATGGGTTCTCCTGTCAAAAGGGGTTGTGCAAGCGAACATGACGCATGAAGTAGTTAAGTCGTACTGAAAAAACAAGAGACACTCACTCGGCTTAAATCGCTGATAGATAACTGTCAGCAGACTTGAAAAGTGCCATAAGTCATAACACATAACAACAACGAAACACTTAACATATTAATTTTGTATCAATGCTTTTTACTGATATCTAATGAAATTTTATCACTACAATTTTTTCTGAAACTGATACATAACATGCATATTAAGAAATAAAAAATCGATATTTTTTTTAAAACAAATATTTTTTTTCCTTTTTTTTATTTATTAATACACAAATGGAAGCAGTGAACCAATACAGAATAGGTGAAATTTCAAAGTTCAGATTTGTCTTACAGTATTCCTTATGTCCAAACGGAAATATAATGTCAAAATTTAGAAAAAATTCATTCAATTAGACCTCCGATCGGAATAAAAAAATATAGAAACGTCATACATTGAAGAATTCGGTGGGGGATATCAGTAAAGAAAAAATCCCCTTTGTGTGCTTGATACAAACTTATAAACATTTCAATGGATACCAAAATAATAACTATTTTTTCGGAACAGAAAATCAAATATCTAGATACAACCCTATTTTTTTTGTTTGTTTGTCTCTCATATCCTTTCGCTTTCTTAAATAGATTGCTTCTTTTTATTCTTTTTTTTTTTAATCTAACTTTCTATTCCACAAAAGGAGTATTCATGCGGGTATAACCATAGAGCTTAATTTCCCTGAAACTTTCTCGCATATTTCTAAAAAAATGTTATATTTCTGCCTCCCAACCGCTGAAAATAAACAGTGGGTCATTTTTAAGGGTTTCAAATCCCGACATGGTATTGGATTTTGATGAAACATAGTCACTAAATATTGACTTCTAGAAAGAATGTAATTTTTACTGAAATCCGCATGCATTTCTTTGATGATTTTCTTTTTGCTGAGTAAGATTAATTCCTGGCATGTTGCTGATATAAAACTACTCGAACACTGAATATGTATTTAGACACATTTCCTGATGCACTGGAAACGAAATTTGATATAGACCTATAATTTCAATCACAAGATTACAAACTAAATTTAATTTAAGCCATTGAGTTTTTGAGTTAGTGTATTAATATGAATGAGAAAGTTCAGATAGATAGAGGTCAAAGCTTAAACAGGCGTCATTCAAAATTAGATTCGATTCTACGTTTTAAATAATATAACTGTTTACTGATTTTTATTTTTTGAGCTCTTTAGGATTTATGGTTATGGCTGTACTCGGAGAAAAGAGAGACATGTACTTCCCCTGAATGAATTACGTTTAAAATTTGATAGAAATTTGAAACTTCGAAAGATATACACTAAAATTTCGTTCGATATCTGAAGAGGGTTGCGATTCATCCAATTCACTGGTGTTGAGACAGACAAACATTCTATTTCCCAAAACGATATTTTCTGAAGATGAGTCAAATTCCTGAGTTCGAATGTTTACGGGGACTATAATTTCTCTTAGATTCATTCGTATGAGAGAAAGTACAAATGAAGAGAAAACACTACAGAGGAATTAAAAACGAGGAAGATCTAAATTCTTTAAGGTGTATGTACACACTAGAAGATTTTTTTTAAATTTTAACTTTAAAAATCCAGTTTTTTTACAATAGGTCATTAATATATGTTTAAACTCATTTCAGTGAGGAAAAAACCATATTACACTAATTGTTAATTAATTAAATAAAATTTAATGAGCTAATCAGCATATTTTTTGAAACATGATATCTTAAATTCTAATTTATACAGACACACAATTCTAGTTGGAAATGATGCCTAATATTAGTCTTCATGTTGTCTGCCTCAATCAAGTTATAAAAATGTATAGTTTTTTTTAACAATTTTTTCATCAACAATGAATAGAAAAAGCGAGATTTTTTTTCTGTCATTTTAACTTTCAAATAGCTATAAAAAATTTATTTCTATAAATATAACTTTGATTGAGGCACAAAACATCCGCTGTTTCATACAGATTATTTTGATATATAAATAACTGAATTTGGTAAATTTCTTGTTGAGTTATGATTGTTTGAATGAAGCAACATAGTGGGAAAATATCATTCTTCTTAAAATGAGTTTTAAAAAAAACCGTAACTAGAGTTTTTAATGAAAGCACCTCAAGAAAAATAATTATAACTCTAGAAATATTTCGAATATTGACAACATCTTGGTATCGTTTGAAAGCTAAAGAATCGAAGAACATTATTAAGCAATAAAAAATATTCCATATTTTGATCGATTTTCGAAGGTTCAAGTGTGTACATATACCTTAAAAGAAAATAATAGTGTTACAAGATGAGCATAATAAATCTTCTTAAAAAGTAATTTAATTCATAGCATTTCAAATACACAGGATGTCAAAACTAATGGTGCTCCCGAAAACATATTTATAAACCGTTAGAACTAGATAGAGAAAAATGTACTTTAAATGACACGGATAAATATAATTTCGATTGCTTCAATCAATAAATTTAATTTTGAATAAATGACAAAATCTTAACTTTTATACCGTTCCTCTGGTTTCACTTATTATATTTAGTGACATTGCCGCTTAATAACGTCTTAAATAAAAAAAATAATTATTAAATTATTAGAACTGATCGAGTTATGAAGCGTTGAATATCACAACATAAGACGAATTTTAAGCACTTCACTAACTATCTAAAGGACATCATCCGATCAACAAACTTCGGTACTTCAAAGCGGTTTTGAGTAGTCTATGATAATAAATGTCAAAACTTCAAAAAAAATTTTTTCAATATCATATTAAAAATATATTTATGACATCCATTTGTAAATGATATGCTATTCAGGTAGCACTAATTCTAACTAAGCAGTTTCGAGTTAATAACCAATAAGTTAATCAACGAATGCAACAAATATTCTGAACTATTATGTGATTTTTGTTTTTAGAGTTTTCTAAACGATGACTTACATTTCCCAAAAGAACTAATTTACCTAAAAAAATTTACACTAAAGCTTATCTTCAAGACAGGATTTTTTAATGCACTATTATTTATTCGATTATACTATTTATTTTCATTTTAATAAATATATAAGGAATATATATATATATATATATATATATATATATATATATATATATATATATATATATATATATATATATATATATATATATATATATATATATATATATATATATTCCTTATATATTTTCCCAATATTTCCGAATATTATTCATGGAGAATATACATTATTGGTTCCAAAGTATTCTCTTCATATGGAAAATTGTCAATTATATCTTCTCCACCCCTTCTAATATTTTGTATCTAGAAATATGCAAATAGTGAGTCTCATAAAATTGATACCTATGATACAAGTAGTCTGCTTTAGTACTAATAGAATACAGATAAGTTTGTGAACGAAAATTACTGTATAAATCAAGATTTTATTTAAAAAAATGAACATGAAAATTTTCTCACAATACTTCAAGCAAAGAAGGCCAAAACTATTATAAATAAAATATAACAATCAAATGTGATTTATTTCCAAAAAAATATCGCATAAATTTAGTTTCAGTGATCTGGAAGTTTTACATTTTGTTTTAAATTAAGAATGCTGAAAATTGATTGATCTTCAGCCTTAATACTGAAATTCACTAGAAATAATATTAAAGTATCATATTTTTAATTTTTTCTTTAATTTTTGCAAAATTATATCATCACAAAAAAACATTATAGTTTATTAAAAAATATGGAATTCAAATTTGTTTTTAAATATTTAAAGCAATCCGAATTATCTTTAAGATTATATCGTATTCATATTGCTTAATTTACTTAACCTAATTGAGCTAAAATAATTTACATCTATTTTTTATGCAGATTTAATCTATTCTATTTGTTAGAAGCATTTTAAAATTGATCTCTTAATATTTAAACAAGAAAAGTATTACTCATTCAAAAGATTTACTGTCCAATTTTTTGGATTGAAGTAAGTCATCGTATCCATTTCAGTTTTTATTTTTCCATTTCAAAATAAGTAGCAGTTCTTTTAGAAATGGAAATTCTGAGTTTTGCTGGCAGCATGCTGGAAGTTTGAATAGAAAATAAGTATCAGGGGACCTGGCGACAAATCGCACTTCATATCTGAAACGAGCCTTTTACAAAATCGACTCTCCAGGGTCGTATTAAAAGAAGATATATTCCGAAACACAATTGAGTTTCTGAAACGATAAGAGAAATTCAAAAGAACTATTTGATATTCTTTTGCACTATCTTAAAAAGGTGTTTCACAAAAAGAGAAAATATATGCCTATACTTTACTAAATAATGAATAAGCATTTTTCTATCTAAATAAAAGACAAAAAATATTTTAAAAAATAACATCACATGTAATAATTCAATGTTTTGTATATTTAACAAGGATTTTGTTAATTTTCCCTCTTTTTTTTAGATCCTTAGGGCGCATTTAAAATTTCTATGAACTTTATTTGCATTTATTCCTCTGAAACGTTTTAAAACCAAGCTTAATAATTTTCAACAAGTTAAATAGCATTTTTTTAATTTTTAAAATTTGCATTTTTATTAGAAAAATATTTAAAATTTTTTAAATTGTAAATGAGAGTATTTTTTACTTCAATTGTATAATTTTTTTTAAAAAAAATTGTTTCTTGAAGAATAATTATTTATAATATTATGGATATCAGCATATACTTACTAATTTAGGAAATATTTTTTTTTCAAGAAAGCACCTAATTAATAAAATGTTGTGTGGTTTAAATGGATGTTTTAAAATAAAAAATAAATATTAAACTTCTGTAAATATTATTTTACCCCTTAGGCGAGTTTTACAAAATATCGTCTGCTTAATTTCGTTCTTTCTTCATTTCGTTCTGTGCTGTGCGTGTGTGTGTTCATCACTCCTGCTTTTACATAATGCTTGCTCCTCTAGGATGAAATAAAACGACGTTAAAAAATCGAAAGTCTCTTCAAAGTCTTCGAAACTGCTTTCTAATTAGAAAATTATATGAAAATTATATATATATATATATATATATATATATATATATATATATATATATATATATATATATATATATATATATATATATATATAATATATATATATATATATATATATATATATATATATATATATATATATATATATATATATATATATATATATATATATATATATATATATATATATATATATATATATATATATATATATATATATATATATATATATATATATATATATATATATATATATATATATTGTTAATCATGATTCTGAACATTATTTTCTTCTCAGAAACTCAAAACTTAGAAAACATTTAATAATGCACACAAAATAGTACAAAAAGTTAGAGTAAGCTATTCTTTACCATTACAATATTCTTCGTCGAAAATTGATAACTAATACCTAATTTTATTAAAATTTCATTAATAATTTTCATGAAAGTTCTCATGCGCCATAAAAGAATTGCATTCATCAAAAGTATTTATAGAATGTTTAAACTAGTCAAAATAGCTATATTCTGGTTGAAAAATCTAATCAAATTTCATGGTAATGATTGGATAAATGTATTTATTGTTATGTTACTTTATTTGACAGAAAATAAAATGGAATTGATTATTATCCTGAAGGTAAGTTAGAAAATCCTTTAACCTCCTGATTCCAAAGCAATCACATTATGGCTGAACATTTCACCATAATTTCTTTTCCAAACATTTGTAAATCCCGTAACCTCCATAATATAAAAGAAACAGTAGTACAGTAGTAAAATTTGGGATCCTCGAGAGATTTGGCAAAAAAAAAAAAAAAAAAAAATCGAATTTTATCGAGCTTTATGATTTCCATGCAATTCAAGATTACGGCTTACTTTTTTACGGCTTTACTTTTATATAAATAGAATTTACGGCGATACATTCTCAAATATTTCAAAAACAAACGGATACTCCCTCCTTAGGCTTATGTAATAAAACAATATAATTAGAAAGAAAGAACAAAATTTTAAATATAATTCATTTTTATTCAAATTAAAAACATATCTCATCGAAATGAATACACACTCAATTTGGAATGAACGTTCATAACGAAAACGAACTTCTGATTAAATGGAGGGCATCTGAACTGTTGCACAGTGGCGTAACTATAACCGAAGCCACGGATTTCGGTACAGTTCTAGAAACGGGTACCATTTGGCGATTTTCCGCCAAATTTTTCTCGCCAAGCCCCGCGGACGCTGTAATCTTCAGAATTTTATTTCTCAATATTATGATTATTTTCAAGAGACGCTGGCGACTTTATCTTTAAAATTTGGCGGTACCTGTCCCTAGGATTTAGCCCGGATTTGTAGAACAGTCGTGCCAAAACTCTTTACATTTGCCTTTTTGGCGTTCAAAAACAAACGTTCTGCTTCATTTCTTACCGTTTAACAGAAGTCGCTTACTTGCGCCCTGAAAAGTTCCTTAAATACTTACCACATTTTTGCAAAGTGTGGAAAGACAATTATGTTGCAGCATTGGAAAAGTTGCTTCACGTTCTACTAACGGATCCTAATCAGCAGTTTCAGAAACCCCAATAACTATTTCGGGGAATTCGATTGAGGGATTGGACCCTTCCTTCATTCAAAGACAGCGCCTTCTGACCAGAAATGCACGCACTTTGACTTTTCATTCAATAACTCCTATCAAGAGAGAGGAATTGCGCAAGGATATTGTGAGCATTGTTGTATTTTTCTTAAATAGGTATTTTGGGCTCTTCAGTATTAAAAAAGTTAAATCTTATTATATATTTAGTTAAATGATTTCACACATGAGGTTAAAATTTCGTATCAATTTTTTCTATAGGAATTTCCGAGACTTCTCCCCCGATTCACCTGAGATAAAATCTTGGTATTCAGTTAACCCTACATTCTTTTTGGTGAATAAATGAGGAACAATGTTTCCTCAAAATCGTCTCAGCCATTCGATAGTAATGTTGAATGATATATATATATATATATGTGTGTGTGTGTGTGTGTGTGTGTGTGTGTGTGTGTGTGTGTGTGTGTGTGTGTGTGTGTGTGTGTGTTTACATAATTTACCGTTAGTTTTTTAAAAACAGGGAATCATAATCGATAGTTTAAAGTTTCCTTGACTGTTGATGGTATGTACTGGCCTTTTCGTTTTTAATTTTTAATTTTAGTTTTTTTTTGTTTTTATTGTTATTTTTGTTATTGTATTTTTACTTTGTTGTGGTTCATTTCTTCTAATTTGTTGTTTTGTATTTCCTTTCTGTTAAAATGGTATATCTCTTGAGCATAATTTCAGGGGATTTTCGGGTCACCAGGAATCATTATTAGACAAATGTCTGTATTTCCTCACAGAAAAAATCCCTTTCTTTGAATCCCTGCCTGAGGGTGACCCTTGAAAAAGTCTTCAGGCCGGATTCTTTTTTTATATTTTTTATAATTTTTTTGGTTTAATTTTTATTTGATTTTTTGTTTTTCCTATTAACTTGATTCTAATACTTTTGTATATATATATATATATATATATATATATATATATATATATATAAAGAGAGAGAAATACATATATTATACGTAGAACTTTGTATGAAATTATGACATACACGTTGTTAAAGTGAACAGTTTTTTATGAAAGTTATGTGTCATTTAAGGTGACTTGCCACTAAAACAATAAAGTATATAGAGTATGAGCTAAAATATACAGTACTGAAACTCGCACATCTCGAGCACGTGGTTGCGTTTATTGACGAGGCATAGCTCCAGCTACACGTGTTCGCAGTAGTGAAAAGGAAGTTGTGTTATGCAGTTGTTGCTGGAAATGAATCTCTCGATCCGGAAAAATGTACTTATAGCTGATTTTATTTCCGCTCATACGGACGCGGTAGTGAAGGTGGACAGAAAAAGGTGGCAGAACAATTCCAAGAGAAATATAATAAGACGGCACCAAGTAACACACTTATGCTGCCTATTGTTACGAAATTTCACCCTTCTCGTAGTATACTGTGTCAACGGAAGGAGATGCCTACTTGGGGGGGGGGATGTTAAAGGAGATTGTATTCAACTGTGAAGATCCACCAAGAACTGGTGTCACAACGTTCAATAAAGCACATTCTTAATTGCAATATGGCCTATTAATGACTTGTAAAATTTTAGACTAAATATAAAATATTGGAGTGTTAGAAGAGAGTTTAGATAATAAACAATATTCGCTTAATTTTGTTAAATGTGGAATATTTAATACCTCAAATTAAAATTTAATAAAATCACATATCAGCATGTTGAGTCTGAAAAAAGTAATTTAGGTCACTGATTTTTCCAGAATATACTATTAATGATGTAAAAAAGCATTGATAAGAAATAAATGTCTACGAAAAAAGGGCAAAATTCTCTAATCCCATTTTCCTATCTGTTATGGTTGCTACATAAACGACACTGAAAATCAATAAGGAATGCAAGAAACTAGAAATGATGATTTAAGTTTGAAACATTCCTTACGCCGTAAGAGAAATATTGGGAGTAAGGGAAAAAAACCGGATATCCAAGCCACTGACGGAAATAAAAGATATGGCAAATGTTACCCAACAAAGATATTTCGAAGAATTCTGCTGGATCATTCTGTTTAAAACACTTCCGTTTTGTATGCTCGGATCAATCTTCCAAAAATATCGGCACACGGAATAAAAACTGTTCGTTCCGAATGAAAGTAGGTCGAATGCATCAAGTAAGGCGGAATTTCAATACACTGAATACCTGCATGAAAGGTTCAATTTTTCTATTTCTTCTAGTTCATAGATGAACTCACTCAAGTGAAATCAGTATTTTTCTTTTTTTTAAATGTTGAAGAGATCTGAATTCTTTTATCGTCAATATTTCTGAAGAAAAATATCATTACAGTTCTCACGAAATGATGAAAATAGCAATACAATAATTGGAGAAAAATTTTCAAATAATGGGTTCGAAATTGACAGTTTAAAGTTAAGATTACCTGATTATTAATTCTCAGTGAATGATGATTTTTTTAAAGAAAGTTTGTACTGGAATGAAGATCATTATGATCCGTGTAGTGGAAGCAAGAGGACCCGCGTTTTGGAGACTATTCCTTTAATGTTCACATTTCACACAAAACAAACACAAACATGAAGGACAAGACATTAACGCACGCTCACCTTAACAGAATAGCATCTCTTCTCTTTATAATTACAGGGCCGCGGTGACCCGGTGGTAAGGTCTCGGCTTCGGACCCGGAGGGTTTCAGGTTCGTGACCCGATTCCACCGAAGAACCGTCGTGTAAGGGGGTCTGTTGCACGTTAAATCCGTCATGCCAAACGTCCTCCCGTTGGTGTGGTGTGGTGTGGAGAGGGGGGTGCCAGCTCAGGTGTCGTCCTCGTCATCTGACCGTGGTTCAAAATGACGAGGTCCGTCCCAAAATAGCCCTAGTGTTGCTTCAAACGGGACGTTAATATGACCAAACCAAACCAAACCTTTATAATTACAATCGCAGTGTAGCATGGGATGCGCACCTAACCAGGCATCGCCATCTATTATCCGAAAATGAAGATAGAGTAATGCAACTGCTACAAATTTAGTTTTATTAGAATTGGAAACTTCGGTGAAATATAAATCGGCGGTATTTACAATTATTTAGAGTGAAACTGATGTATTATTATTTTTTTTTTTGTAAAATATTTCAAAATATATCTTGATCTTTAAATAAAGGATATTATCTCTAAAAATGAAATATCTCCCCTTCTTCGGAAGACATTCTTTATAGCATCGATTTCAATTTTTATAACTCCATTTAAAATCTGTGGGGAGGGATTCGGTGAGATACAACAATTTTAAACTTTACTATCAGCATACTGAAGGTTTGAAATAGCTACCAGAGAAGCTGGCGACAAATCACAATTTTTATCTAAAACAAGATTTTCACTGAGTCAAGGTCCCTAGTGTGGAGTTAAGCTATGAAATATTCCGAGACAGAAAACGAAATTGTGAAACGATAAACGAAATTTAAAAGATCCAGCTCAGTGACATTTCCACGATTTTCAAAAATGTCATTTCGTGCTTGCGTTATTTTATTAGTAGAAGCAAGAAGAAAAAAACAATTTTCATATTGTAATAAATAGAGATAGTAATAAATTTGGCAAGATATTTCACGCCTCAAAATTTTTTAATGCTTTGTATGTGTGGTAAAAATATCGTTATTTTTTTTCGATATCGTAGCAAATATTTAATACTAGCCGCCTTTGGCGACCAGCCGGTTCGCCAATCTTAATGCTCGTTAAAATGTTAATAATTAAATATTTTATGTAATTCCTACTTTAATATCTTCTTCATCAAATATTTTAAAGCTTCAAATTTTGATAGTCATGTAATTCACTCTAAATAATATAAAGTCCTTCAGCCATAATATAATATGTATCTCTCTAATTTTCTGTTAGTTTCGGTAGAATTTATGCTTAAAATTAAAATGGAAATGACTAAACTGCAATTAATATAATAATATTTTTTACTGAAGCAAAGCATTTTTTTTTAATAATATGATTACTGATAATAGAGTCACTGAGCGTTTAAACTTTATGGGCACTAAAGAATATCTTTCTTAAGTTATGTAATATCTCAAGAATTTGTCAACAAAATTATCTCAGATTCATCATGAACAGATCGATTAATTATCAATGTTTGGTTTTAAATGCATCAAACTTTAAGAAAATAAAATGAATCGTTTAAAAAAATCGGTCGAAAACAGGTTTAAAAAAACTACTTAAAAAACGATGTACTTAAAACTATAAGCATATACAAAAAATATCTAACTAACATAAATACAATTTAATTACAAAAGCATGCAACTAACCTAAAAATAATTTAAATCATTGAAAACAGGTTAAAAAAAACTACTTAAAAAACGATGTACTTAAAACTATAAGCATATACAAAAAATATATAACTAACATAAATACAATTTACTTACAAAAGCATGCAACTAACCTAAAAATAATTTAAATCGTCCGCTGATAATGGTTTTCATGGCAACAATCGGAACACAATGCGCAGGCGTGAATTTTCTTCGCCAATTACGGTAATGCAAATACGTGAATTTTTCTACGCCATTTGGGGTAACGCTATGCAGATTATACATTTTTAATTTCCTTTATTCTGTGTTATTTTAATTCAAAAGTACTTCAGAATGAATCTAAAAACAGGGATTAATTAACAATGTTTAATTTTAAATGCATAAAACATTAAGAAAATAAACAGAATCGTTTGAAATAATCCGCCGAAAAACATTTAACCCTAGCCTCATTACTGTTGGGAGAAAAAAAATGCTGAAGCCTTACTCATTTGGCGGTGGGGAAAATGGAAGATTTTTTTGGCGGAAAAGTTGGCGGTAAGGAAAATGGAAGATTTTTTTGGCGGAAAAGTTGGCGGTAAGGAAAATGGAAGATTTTTTTGGCGGGAAAGTTAGTTTTTAATTAATAATTAAAATTTCAAAAAAAGGGACCCCAGGTGCACATTCCCGACCTCTAAGGTATACATGTACTAAATTTGATAGCTGTATGTCAAATGACCTTGCCTGTAGAGCGCCAACACACACACACACACACACACATTGAGCTTTATTATAAGTATAGATACAGATTTTTTAAACAACGTTAAATTTATTCTTTTGAAAGTGTTACAAAATCTTGCTAAATATTCGCAGGGAATTGAAGTAAAATTATTTTTATTTATTAAATTTTCCATATTTATTAACGAAATATTAACATAAATGTTGGAATATCATTGTAAAAATTGATTTAAAATTGGAATCTGCTTTCTCCAAAGATTCACGATTGAACTATGTGAGATTGTTTTTAAATGTATAATCATTAATTAAAGCTCAAAAAAAAATGTACTAAGAGCTTTATAATAATAAATATATAAATTTGAAATATTTAATTAAATACATAGATATAAAATCTTCGGTAAAAATTCATCCTAAAGATAATAATTCACAGAAATATATCGAAAATAATTATATTATAGGAAAAGGAAGCATACCGATTTATAGTTTTTTCATTTATAAGAAACATACTGTAGAAATGTGATAAGGTTAATTTTAATTTAATTTAAATTCTTGTTTATATTATGTACTCTCTTGACCATCATATATAAATGAAAAATAAAATATTTGATGAAAAATATAAACAAATGATCAGATATTAAAATTTTTGGCAAATGATTTATTCAATGATTATTTTGTGTGATTATAAGGGGAACATAAAAGAAATAATCACTTCATAAAATCTCTATAAAAGGATTATTCATTTTAATATTTTGCATTACTTTTATACTACTAAGTACAATTTAAAAATATTTATCTCCAGTTCATAAAATCCTTAAAGATTCAAACCTCTAGATTCTTAATTTTTTATTGCTATAATTTATTACAAAAATTTTGAATTTATTTCCTTTCTCCTAATATAAGTAAAAAAAAATCGTTTGAGTCTTTTAAAACGTATTATCAATAGCAATTCAAGTAAAATTTTATTTTTGTCTATCGCATTACATGGTCCTTCATTCTCTCTGTTCTGATTTTTTATGATTTAGAGCTCCGCATTTCAATACAAATTTAACATGATTTAAGTGAAATTCTTCTGCTGCAGATGTCCAATCTCCCATATCAGCAATTATACCAAGCACCGTAACTAAATGAATCGGAAGGGATATCTTCTGCAAAAAAATTTCAATTTGTACTCGATCACGAGGAACAAGTTCTTTGTCTGAACTTATTAATCGTATTAAATGTAATGAAGAGAAAGAGTTTTATTGATTCAGTCTCAGTTTAATCCTGAAGAAATGCATGCGGAGTATTTTACTCTGGTGTGTGTGTGTGTGTGTGTGTGTGTGTGTGTGTGTGTGTGTGTGTGTGTGTGTGTGTGTGTGTGTGTGTGTGTGTGTGTGTGTGTGTGCGCGCATGTGGCTGTGTGTCTGTGTAGTAGTTCTAGTTCAAACTATCTGGCCTGTACAGCAGGAATACCCACTACTGGCCAGACAGACAATGCTACCAAATTCGCTAAATATGTACTATAGAAATTAGAAATGTGTACTTCCAAGAAATGTCTATAAAGTTTTAATTACAAATCCGTTTAGTCAAATATCTAACTGAATTTTGGTGTTTTACACCATTACTTTCGAAAATATTAAAACAATGTGTGCATGTGTGTGAATAAGAAATATTAAGAAATTTTCTATTGGAATGAAAGAGCCAAATTTGTTTTATAAGTAACTCAATTTTTATGATAATAAATATTCACTAACTTTCCATTCTCTTTCTTATGAAATTAACAAAGGAAAAATATTCTTATCCTATAAAACTTTACTTATAGAAAACAATGAATTGTCACCCTTTATATCGATTTGTTAGAGCTCAAAAATATGTTTCTGAAAATTATGATTATCTATCTAGCTGCGAAAACGCTGAATAAAAAAATACAATTTCGTGATTTTTTACAAAATAAATGCAGACTCATATTTCTCTATGATCTCTTCTATTTAATTTCTGTAAATTGAAATACATATTAACCCCTTGACTGCCGCGGGCGTATATATACGTCTCCCTAAGTCAATGTGTTAACTGCCCCTGGCTTATATATACATCTCGCAACTATATATGTATATATAGGATTAGGATATATACGTGGCACTGGGGACCGAATCTCGCAAGTTATCCTCGGCAGGTAAGGGGTTAACGTGGCATGTCAAATTAGTGTTTATGTATTAAATGTAAATGTATTAAATCTTGATAAACTTTTCTTTACACTCTAGCACGTCATCTTAAGCAATATATCGCTAGTTTCAATAAACATAGCATCTTAGGATACTTGTTTTCAATGAATCGTTGGCATACGATTAATACATAAATACTTTAAAAAATATAAAGGTTTAGACAAATCGAGTTTATCTATTGTCTTGGGAACAACTTTACTACTATATCAAATTTTGAACCTTGTTGATACTAAAAGGGAATTACAAAATAAAAGATCTGCTTTACTTAATACTATGTTTGACAGAATATAAAATGTATCTTATTTTGTGTGTGCAAGTTAAAATTGGAAAAAAGTATATCCATCATTTTGACTAATTTTCTTGTATCTTATATCTGATCTAACAAAATAGATTTTATTTACCTCCGACATTGTGTTGTTCGGTTACATCGCTTCATAAAAGTTCGAATATATAAAAATTTAAAAAAAATGCAGAAAACTGATACAATTTAGATTATAATGCTTCGTACAGAATTGTACATGTCTATATTTTTCATATTCTTATATTATCGTATTCACTTGTTTCGAACTGACAGACAAATTATGCTTCTGAAAATGAATTCCTTCTTATATTTGATAGAAATAGTCAAATTTCTTTTAATGACAGTATACAAAAAAAATTCTGTTTATTAAAATCATTTTTTTTATTTATCGTTTTCATAAATAAAATAATTGAGATACAAAGTTCCAAAAAATGCATTTTCGGATTCAAATAACTCATGTCATTATTATCTCTAGATTTGGAAACCATGATGATTTGTCAAAGAGTTTTGTTAAAACTTTTCAACAATTAAAATATTTTCTCTTTTTGTACCTATTATAAGTTTAAAAAAACTAAAATAAAACCAGTTATGCTGTTCTGGTATATTTATATTTACCCTATGACCGCAACTATAAGAAGGCATAATTATATTTATATCAACCATCATATTTATGTTAATAATTCAATAATTTGATGCAGCTTTAACAATTTACTTTCTCATATTTATCTTTATTTTTTTACATATTTATTTCCATTAAAGTTCGAAGTCATTAGCATAATTCAGATGAAATATATCACCATTTTGATTTCCCTCCCTGATATAAATTTGATTCCAAGTGTCATTTGTGCAATGCTTTATAGAAATAATTAATCTGTTTTTTTATTATACTGCTGAGTGAGGGAAAACCTATTTAATTATTATTCTAATAATTCCCTGGAGTTTATAATTTCTAAAAACGCAGGAAGAAATTGTGGATTTCAAAATTACCTTTATCTAAGACTGAGAAAAACATTTTTACTGGCTGAAAAGTTTTTATACAAACCTCCAAAGTTTGAAAAACAATTCCTGCAAAATAAAGAAAAACATGATATATGAAAAATAACAATAATAAATTTGGGTTCAAATTATATTAAAAAAATTGTTAATCGAAAAAAAAACATCAAGCTTTTTTTAAAAAATAGTGATTTAAAATTTAAAAAAATAGCTAAATTCAATATAAACTAAATATTACGAATCAAAACAAAATGTTGAATATCTTGGTAAAACAATTAATGATAAATGTGCTAAATATTCTGTCAAACTAAAAGAAAAAGCCCTTTATTGTTTTAAAGTATAAATTTCTAAAACTTCATTAATATGTATCAAGAATAATGTCAATTCTGCACTTAAAAATGTAAGTTTACTTTAATTTACATTCACTTTACGTAATATCGGTTTCAGCAGATATGATATTTTGCACTTTAATCTCACCTTCGAAAATAGCTTAATTTTAGAAGCAATTAATTATTACGTATTATTAATTGCTTCTAAAATTAATAGCAATTTTAGAATTCCATAAATTCCTGTTAGATTTTTTTTATTTGCTGGAAGTTAAATTAATAAATATATTTCAGTCAAATAATTATAAGTTTATAAAGATTTCAAAGCAAAAAAATAAATGTTGAAGTTTATTTCCTTAATTACATATTACTGCATTTTTTCATAAACAATTAGGTTTTTGTTTTTTGTTTTTATTCCCATCTAAAATATGATATTGATGCTTTCTGTTCGATAAATATCATAATTTAAATCTGTTAATAGACATTTAGCAAATGATTCCTTTTCAGACATTTTATAACTGCTACTTTTTTTATTTTGTTAAAATATTATTAAAAAGTAAAAGCAAACGATTTTTTCTTTGATAAACATATTTCGTTTATTTTTGGCATAATAGCAGATGATCAATTGTAAACCTTCTGGAATCTGGCAATGTTTGTAAGATACCCTGTTATGTTAAAAGAATAAACAAGCCGATGGAATTCTAAATTGCTTGGAATATTATTTTAGTTTTAAGAATTTAAGATGCTCTGCAAGCTATAGTTTGAAGCTTAAGAAAACGGGTAGTTTTCTAGAAAGCATGCAAATTTGAATATGACATAGAATACTAATTAATTAATTATAAATTTAAAAAAATTGTTAATTATATCGTAAATTTTATTAAATCTTTAAATTTCTCTTTGTTTAACAGCAATGTAACATTTTAGATACAATCATCTTTTAGAACAAGAATGACAAATTAATTTATTATTAATATTCAACAATGCATACCTATGTTTAAACAGTAATTGTTAAACTTCAACATTTGTTGTTAACAATACTTTAAATTATTATTGATGCTATATCAATTCAGTTATAGTTTAACAATATAAGGTTTTTTTTTTCTAATTTCATTATTTGATTGTTGACATTCCAGTGGTGAGCTTCATTTTGTTTGCGATTTCATTAAGTCATTGAAAGTGACTGAGAGATTTCTATTAGTGCTTGTGTTTTCATCCATTTTGTGTGGAGTCTTTATTAAATATTCTGCCACTCGAATTCTTTTTCTTTTTATTATTAAATATTCTGCCACTCGAATTCTTTTTCTTTTTATTATTAAATATTCTGCCACTCGAATTCTTTTTCTTTTTATTATTAAATATTCTGCCACTCGAATTCTTCTTATTATTATTATTAAATATTCTGCCACTCGAATTCTCCTTCTTATTATTATTAAATATTCTGCCACTCGAATTCTGCTTCTTCTTATTGTTAAATATTCTGCCACTCGAATTATTCTCCTTCTTATTATTAAATATTCTCCCACTCGAATTATTCTCCTTCTTATTATTAAATATTCTGCCACTCGAATTCTTCTTCTTATTATTATTAATTATTCTGCCACTCGAATTCCAATTCTTATTATTATTAAATATTCTGCCACTCGAATTCTTCTTCTTATTATTATTAAATATTCTGCCACTCGAATTCTTCTCCTTCTTATTATTAAATATTCTGCCACTCGAATTATTCTCCATCTTATTATTAAATACTCTGCCACTCGAATTCTTCTTATTATTATTATTAAATATTCTGCCACTCGAATTCTTCTTCTTATCATTATTAAATATTCTGCCACTCGAATTCTTTTTCTTATTATTATTAAATATTCTGCCACTCGAATTCTTCTTCTTATCATTATTAAATATTCTGCCACTCGAATTCTTTTTCTTATTATTATTAAATATTCTGCCACTCGAATTCTTCTTCTTATCATTATTAAATATTCTGCCACTCGAATTCTTCTTCTTATTATTATTAAATATTCTGCCACTCGAATTCTTCTTCTTATTATTATTAAATATTCTGCCACACAAATTCTTCTTCTTATTATTATTAAATATTTTGCCACTCGAATTATTCTCCTTCTTATTATTAAATACTCTGCCACTAGAATTCTTCTTATTATTATTATTAATTATTCTGCCACTCGAATTATTCTCCTTCTTATTATTAAATATTCTGCCACTCGAATTCTTTTTCTTTTTATTTTTAAATATTCTGCCACTCGAATTCTTCTTCTTATCATTATTAAATATTCTGCCACTTGAATTCTTCTTCTTATTATTATTAAATATTCTGCCACTCGAATTATTCTCCTTCTTATTATTAAATATTCTGCCACTCGAATTATTCTCCTTCTTATTATTAAATATTCTGCCACACGAATTCTTCTTCTTATTATTATTAAATATTCTGCCACTCGAATTCTTCTTCTTCTTATTATTAAATATTCTGCCACTCGAATTCTTCTTCTTATTATTATTAAATAATATTCTGTCACTCGAATTATTCTTACTTATTATAATTACTTTCACTTCAATCAATACGCAATTTTCCTGATCGTCATGGGAAACTTGAACATTCAAAACTGGAAAAAACAGATGTTTACGTACAGACCGATAATCAAGACAATCATACAAAGAAAGATGCTTATACATTGACGGATGTTTATGCCTCTAGTGAAGTGGGAATGTACTGAATGTTTATTATGCCCAGCAAGACTTTGAAGAGAAAAAGGCAAACAGTATTAACATTAGCTCTAATCCTTCCTGGAAAATTGTGTTATGCCTTCAAAGAAGTTAAAAGCAACTAATTCATTCTTGGAAAATTTTGTGGCTGTTAAAAAAGAAACTAATCCTCTCAAAACTGATGTTTATTCCAGTGAGAAAACATTATTTTTATACCAGGAAGAGAATGATGAAAATCCAGAAATATATCCAGGCTGGTTTGAAGAAGAGGTATTAATTGAAATATCTGAAAATTCAAAAAATACATTTAGGTTTCTTGACAATCCTTCTAAAATCGATTTTACCACAAATCCGTTTCTGACAACAAATCCTTTTGAACTGACAAATACCAGTCCTTTCAAAGAATCAATCTTTGCAAATAAGAATATCTTTTCGAGTATTTCAAAAATTCAAAAAATGTCTGAACTCATTAATTGTTCATGTCCAAAACAAGATGATCGTACGGTAGTGGCATCACGTCTCAACGGTTATTTGAAACGAAAGGTGAACAAATTTACATCTTGGATAAAATCAGGAAACATGGTTACTAATCCATATCGTTATTTCGAAATAAATTAATAATATTATTTTCTGAAACATGGCACGCATTTTTATTTGGACATATTTGAAATGATGTCCAAATAAATGATGATGAAAAAATTATATCAAGCTTATCCAAATATTTAAAAATATTAATTTTATTCACTTACTTATGAACAGGACTTTTCAAGAACTGAGCAAGTTTTGTGTTTCTAAGTATAGTAAAATCGTCTGTGTTTGTACATCGATTGTATACAATTTGCCAAAAAATATTTAAGTGTTCTCTTTTTTCTTGCCATCAATCACTGGGGTTTAGTTATTAGAAAAGTACCAGGAAACCAATTATACATTTTTTACACATTTTTTCAAAAAGATTAAAATCAAAATATGATGGAACTACAATTTTAGTCAGAAGATCAAATATAATTCCATTTTATCAAATGATTGCTTTTTGTTTATTTTTAGCGTTCGCATGCATATGAAAGTACAAACGATTAACTCTTCGATAGATATGATTCAAAATTCGATAATGATATATATTTTAAACGTTAAAATTATACCGCATATTTTATGAAGCGATTTATGTTGCTTTTAATTATAGTGCCATAAAACCTTTTTCTAACATATTTCTTTCCAATAGGTGTCATTCAAAATTGATAGAAATCTATAAATTGAATTCAAAGACGATAAACCAAATTTCAGTTGGTGTTGCCATGCGCACCGACAAATCTACTGTCATATTCCAAAGATAAGTTTTTCGAAAACAGTAGAATGTGAAGCATGGGGACTCGTCAGAAATTCGAGTTCGAATTTTTTGAAGATTGTAAAAATTTCTTTTTTTATTCTTCGTACATAACAAAGTAAAAATGAGGAGGGGGGATTTTTCTTTCAAAATTTGATGCAAAATAGCTATGTCGAAAAAAGAGAAATGCTGTTCTTTTATCTCATACATTCCTTCGTACTATTCAACGTACTTTTTTCCAACTTCATCATATGTTCCCATGAAACTATTACTTTTGTGGAATTCTCTCTTGTATAAGACGGCGATAAAAATTTAATTTTTCCCCTCAGTCTTCGGTGGCAGCATGCAAAGCACAAATTACTTTCCGTCTGGAGACTGAGGCATTCTCTACACACTCCTGTATTTCTTATAAAAAGAAAATGATTCTTGAGCCTGTTTTTTAAACTTTTTCTTGCGTGTTTCAACATTTCATCACGATGTCTGAATTTTTAAGTCTACATATATTCTTTAGAAATATTACTATTTAGATAGATCTGTATATTTAGAACAAATGTTTATTGTTTATGACTCTTTTTACGATATCAGTATTATTCAAAGTATATATAAAAAATGGAAACAGTTTTATAAATGATAGCAAAATTAGACACAAATTTTTAACCTTTATGTCTGTTACGAAATTTTCCGGGGGTTCGTTTGGATAGTGGGAGTTATATGGTGTGGAGAACACTCAATCACCAGGCGGCAGTAGAAAATAAAACAACGACGTTTATTTACACGAAGACACACAGGACAGTACAAAGACGACAGCTATATACAGCACAGAAGACGATTATCTTCAGCCGAGACGAGCAGCATACGAAACTCTACTACAGAAAGTAGCATACAGCTTAGTTCAACACTAGCTTCACTTCGTCGCTGCTCCGCTTAGCTCTGGAAGGCCAGTTCTTTATCGTCGGTTCCGACTACTCTCAATTCACCGTCTTCTCTGTCCGTCTACTCAATTCACCACCACTAGGCAGCTGCGGGTGCTTCCTTTTATAGGTCTCAGGGGGCGGGGCTAGAAGCCTCTCAACCAATCAGAAACGTTCGAGGCGTATCTCCGTTCCTACTGGACGGATCGATGAAATTCTCGATGTTTTGGGTATAATCTATTTTGGTGCCAAGGTTGCCAAATTCGTCGCCATGGCACCAAATTGTCGTCAAGTTTGTCGCCAAGCTCTGGGACCTCATATGGAACCAGCTATGCTGGGAAGCCGCATCACAGCTTCGTATTTCTTTTTGATGCTTCTCATTCAGGTTTATTCATTCTTTTCTTTAGAAATTTTTTTCCCTTAAAAAATGGGGATAACATTTAGATTTGAGAGACATATGAAATTTTAAAAAATGAGCCAACTTCTTTACACAGAAAAAAACCCTGAAACTATTTAATAATTTATACTTAGAGATTTTTACTATTGTCCATATTGTAATATACATAATAATAGAGCATTTTACTTTGCAAAGGTTTGATTAAATGGAGATGTTTCAAATATAATAATAAGATTAAAATAATGTTATACGAAAGGAGGTAATAAGCACCGTATTTTTATTGTACAATATAAACTTAAAGATCTTTGTGAAGTTGAAAGAGCTGGAAAATACAACTTACTTAAATCTATGCCTTCCGCACTTTTTAAACAAAATTTGTTTTATCCCGTTCATTAGATTTAACAACAGATGTTACCAGACAGGGGATGTTAGTTTATGTTTATCTGTAATTTCATGTTTAAAGATATTTTGATAAAGTTATAAACTGTATTGCTTATAACCTCGCATGTAATCTGTAAATGGCTTCATGCAATATACACAATGAAAAACTACTCAGATAACTGAGGTGAGAACTTGGTAAGTATCTATCAATATTTGCATGTATTTACTTCTTAATTAATAGATGCCTTAAGAATTGCATTTTTAAAATTTGAAGAATGGCATATTTTTAATTCCATATTGAATAAAAGTTCAAAATTTTATCTCAATCCTTTATTAAAAAATACTTTAAAATAATAAAAACATTTATTTCACAATTGCTATTGAAAATTATTTAAAAAGTACTCTTAAATAAAGTTTTAAAAAAATTCAAATTTTCTCTTTTTGAATCGAAGTATACATTAGTGCACAAAAAAAAAGTTTTTACACCATTGAAAGATAATATATATATATATATATATATATATATATATATATATATATATATATATATATATATATATATATATATATATATATATATATATATATATATATATATATATATATATATATATATATATATATATATATATATACAGTGGCTCAAAAAATTGAGAGTACACCTTACGTTTACTTGATAAATGCGACTTTCAATATAAATAACACATTACCGGAAAGTGCAAACATGATTTTATTTATACACATAACAAATGGTTTAATTTAAAGTAAAAATAAAGAAAAATCAACGAAAAATTTATAAATTGAAAATTTTCAGAAGAATTTTAAATATACATACGCATAATTGTGCCTCAAAAAATTGAGAATACACCAATGAATTTTTTGCAATATCACTCATAGAAGCAAAGTGTCACTATTAAATTGCATGTCTTTTGGCTCTTATAATGGTCTCTAAACGTCATGGTACCGATTCGACCCATTTTTGGTGGTATCTGAAGATATTTTACACCATTCTTCTTGCACCACTTGTTTTAAATGGGTTTTGTTTCTAATTTTGTATTTTTGAATCACTTTTTCGAGTATGGACCACGAATATTCAATGGCATTGATGTCAGGGTACTGTGGTGGTGTGTGTAACTGTTGTTTACAATGAAAAAGACATCATATTTTGACGTTACGTGCATTCTGTTTGGGGTCGTTGTCCTGCTGGAAAATGGAATTTCCAACTAAACCCAAATATTTAACATTTTCCTTTAGATTGCTGCTACCATATGGTTCATACAACTTATTGCAGAAACTTTTCAAATCGTAGGCAGAAGTGTAAGTGCTGAAATTGTGAGAAATGCCATTAGACAAGCTGGATATAAAAGTAGCATTGTTAGAGAGAAACCGTTCATCAGCTTGCAAATTCAGAAAAAACATTTGAAGTTTGTAAAAACTCATCAATTGAAGACCAATAACCTTTGGAAGAAATCTATATTTAGTAATGAAAGAAACCTCAACATTTTTGGCAGTGACAACCATCTTACTGTATGGAGAAAGCCTAATACTGCTTTGTATCCAAAAAATTTACGTCCTACAGTTAAACATGATGGTGACTCCGTGATGATTTGAGGTTACATGGCTTCATCCGGGGTAAGAAATTTAATTTTTATTGGCATTATAAATGATACGGTTTACTTGGATATACTTCGCAGCAATCTAAAGAAAAGTGCTAAAAATTTGGGTTTAGATGGAAATTTCATTTTCCAGTAAGACAACGACCCCAAACAGAATACGCGTAACTACAAAATATGGTGTCTTTTTCATTGTAAATAGCAGTTACACACACCACCACTGTACCCCGACATCAATGCCATTGAATATTCGTGGGCCATACCCAAAAAAGTGGTTCAAAAACACAAAATTAGAAACAAAACCCATTTAAAACAAGTGGTGCAAGAAGAAAGGGTTAAAATATCTTCAAATACCACCAAAAATGGGTCAAATTGGTACCATGACGTTTAGAGGCCATTATAAGAGCCAAAAGACATGCAATTTAATAGTGACACGTTATTTCTATGCGTGATGATTTGAAAAGTTTCTGCAACAAGTTGGATGAACCATATGGTAGCAGCAATCTAAAGGAAAGTGTTAAAAATTTGGGTTTAGTTGGAAATTCCATTTTCCAGCAGGACCATGACCTCAAACAGAATGCACGTAAGGTCAAAATATGATGTATTTTTCGTTGTGAACAACAGTTACACACACCACCACAGTACCCTGACATCAATGCCATTGAATATTCGAGGGGAATACTCGAAAAAGTGGTTCAAAAATACAAAATTATAAACAAAACCCATTTAAAACAAGTGGTGCAAGAAGAATGGGGTAAAATATCTTCAGATACCACCAAAAATGGGTCGAATCGGTACCATGACGTTTAGAGACCGTTATAAGAGCCAAAAGACATGCAATTTAATAGTGACACTTTGCTTCTATGAGTGATATTGCAAAAAATTCATTGGTGTATTCTCAATTTTTTGAGGCACAATTCTGCGCATGTTTATTTAAAATGCTTCTGAAAATTTTCAATTTATAAATTTTTCGTTGATTTTTCTTTATTTTTACTCTAAATTAAACCATTTGTTATGTGTAAAAATAAAATCATGTTTGCACTTCCCGGTAATCTGTTATTTATATTGAAAGTCGGATTTATCAAGTAAAAGTAAGGTGTACTCTCAATTTTTTGAGCCACTCTATATATTCTTCAAAAAATATCGATTTTATTTTCATAAAATAATTTTAATGCACTTAAAAAATTTATGCATAATCTCTCTTTCCTGAATTCATGCTTAACTTTAATGCAACGATATTAAATTCACATCATATGTGCACATTAGTTATGTTATATAATTAAGAGTATTTTTTTTAAAAATAAAGTGAATACAGATGAATCAAGCTTAAAAGAATATCATGCCAAAAATTATATTAATTAAATATTTATTGGCAATATTTTAAACTATAATATTCATTTTAATAATCTAAAAAACCTAAGACATAAAAAAAAAACATAAAAAAACATTTCGAATATATTCGAATATAATCGAAAATAAAATAAACACAGATGAATCAAGTTTAAAAGAATATCATACCATTAAATACAGGGTGTTTATAAAGTCCCGGACCCATTTTGATGTTTAATAACTCATAAAATAATAAAAATATAAACAAACTTATGGCATTTATTGATGGAATAACTCATATATTTTCCTTTTCAGGTTTGAATATTTTTACTTTTGTAAATATCGTCTGCGCGTGTGGTTAATTTTAGATAATTTCATTTTCCAGTCTAAATATGTGTACTTTTCTAAATATCGTCTGCGCGTGTGGTTAATTTTAGATAATTTCATTTTCCAGTCTAAATATGTGTACTTTTGTAAATATCGTCTGCGCGTGTGGTTAATTTTAGATAATTTCATTTTCCAGTCTAAATATGTGTACTTTTCTAAATATCGTCTGCTTATTAATTGCATTTTTCTCTCTTTTGTTTTTGGCAACTACTGCAATGTTATGTTTACTTTTGATGTGTTTGTTCTATGTAGTACTTTTGTATGTGATGTTTTATTCGAGCGAATATTAAGGAGAATGTATACACCACAAGAGAAAGCACAGATTTTATGGTGGTTCATAGAAACGAAATCGATAATGCAAGCACAGAGAAATTTCAGAAGAATTTACCAAAAAGATCCTCCACTAGGAAGGGAGCACACGTGGAAGTTCATTGAAAAGGGTCATGTAACTTTTTGAGTCTATTTAACCATTTATGTTATTAATTTTAATCTATCTTTATTATTTTATGAGTTATTAAACATCAAAATGGACCCGGGACTAAATAAACACCCTGTATATTTAATATAATATTTATTTTTAATATTTTAATTATAATATTTAATATAAAAATATAAAAATCGAATATAAAAGATAGTGTTTTCTATTTATTTTGATGAATAAAAAAAAAATTTAACTGAGTTAAGCAATTTGTTGATATAAGGAATTATTTCAAAGCAGCACTCGAAATTCTTGAAACGGAGTGAATGTTTTTAAACCATTGTTGCATGATGAGATTGCAATATGGAAGTGATTCCACAGCTTAAATTTCTTTGCTTCATTTATCAAGAAAACACTCAGTGGCTTCAACTATTGTATTTTCTGATTTTTCTGATTTTTTTAATGCATACATTATAATTAATATTTCAAATAACTATTTATTCTAGAATAATTAATGTAGTGAATTTACTTTTTCGCATAAAAGCTATATTTGATTAAAAAGCAAGAAATACTTTTAAGGAACTGAAAACGTTACGTTATACGTTAATATTATGATATATATGTTTATACGTTAATATTGGGATTATATTTTTATTTAATAAAATGAGGGCCATTTTCAGAAAAATATAATTTGTATATGATTGAAATAACCAAAATTTATAAATTATCCTACAACAATCAATCTGACATGTTAAAAAGAAAGTTTGTTGCCTTTTTCTTGAAACAAGGTTTCTTCAAATTTCTGTATGCTTAAAAGGCATTCTATTCATTATAATCGTACAAAATTGTATACAACAATAATTATAAACATTATGGATCTGTTAAACGTATTTTTATACTTTCAGCTCAGTAATATTTAGATGCTATTTTTAATGGAAAATTATTTTATACATTTTTTAGATTTTTGAGTTTAAAGACATTTCTTATTTTTTTTCATTATTACCATATTTAAATGAAAATAAACCCACTGAAATTATTAAAAAAAATTCTCATATATTATGCTAATATGGGAAAGATTTTAAGCAGAATGATTTTTTCTCACTAAACCTATTTGTGATAATGAACTCGAAAATCATCCCATAACAACGCATGTTCGATTTGCCATTATAAATTAAATGCTATAAAACAAACATTTTTCTAGCGTCTTATAATTAAAATAAATAATTATCTTTACATGTCTTAAATTTTCAATCATATATAAAATTTTATCCCTTACATTGTCGAAAACATCTTGATTCCCTTAACAAAAATATTCAAATTTTTTATAAAAATTTGAATATTTTCTCAAAATATTTTAAGCATGAGCAAATAAATATGGAACTAATTTTTTTCTCATATTTTGCTGTTACCATTAATATTTCAACTAGAAGAGTCCTCTTTATCGGATTGTTCCACTTTTGACACATTAGCACTTCTCCGTGAAACTGAATAAAGGACAGGTAGATTTTTCTGGCTATGGTACTGGTTTTCTCTCCAACCAATGGTTACCGAAGCGAAGGTTTCAAAATTACTTTTTCACCAACTTTTTTTAGGCTTTACACTGACAGATATTTCACGCCGAAAATCAGAAGAAAATAAGCACAAAAAATGAACAAAATGTGGGAAAAAACAGAAATCTCATAGGAAGAAACTCGAAATAAATATCGTCTGTTAGGTTTAGCTCTTCAGAGAAAATTGGATTCAGAGTCTTCCAAAGATCTTTTCTTTTTCTTTTTGAAATCTTGAAATCTTTGATATACTCTTTTGTCTTTAAAGTAACATTTGAAGAAATTAATCCCTTTTTAGGTCAAATGGAGTATATTCTATAAATTAAGGATGATTCTTTCTTTTCTAATTATTCTTTCACGAGTAAACTTGCTAAAATTCGTCATTAAATCTTGAAATACATTTAAACCGATGAAGGAACTGTTGATGGAGCAAAATATTGAATCATTTTTTTAATGTATCACATATTTGTTATTCAAAAAAAGAAAATATTTAACGAATGGAAATGTCACCATGAAAAATTTTATTTTAGAAACTTAGTCAAATTCATTCTTTCTGATATTATTATAAAAATGCGTAATTATAGAAAATTATAACACATAATAAAATTTGCATACATTTCTTTTAACATAACAAAACATAACAAAATAACAAACACATACAAAACACACATAAAAAAACAAAATTCATAAATAACATAACAAAATTTAAGTACATAACAAAATTTATATGTATTTCTTTTAACGCTTAACTGAAAGGTGAAAATTTAGGATATAAATGGGGGTGTGCGATCTGAGAGATCGCATTTTCTTTAAATTAAAATTAAATTTTCTAATGAAAATATTAGTATGAAAATCAGTCAATATATTCTGCAGATATTTTTCTTGATATATAAATATGCTTTAGAAATTTTCTAAAATATATTGTCATTGAGAAAAGTAATTGCCTTTGAACATACAATTTTCCCTCAAATTACATGTTAGAACAAATAATATTCTTGAAAAAATATATTATTTTTTACATCATGCTTATTTTTTCAGCATACAGAGGTATATAAAAAACAATATAATGGCAAACTCAACAATTATATGAAAAATTAAAAAAATGACAATATGTAAAAATGCCCCTTTTCTTTTATCGACATCATTTCTTTGCAGAACTTGTTAACATTAGTAGCACAGGTTTTGAGGGCATTTTAAACATACAGGTTAAATATTAGTATAAAAATAAACCTGTAAATTCTGTAGATATATTTTCTTGATATATTAATACATTTCTGAAATTTTTCAAAATGCATTATCACCAGAAAAATTAATTATATTTGAACATACATATCGGAATCAGTAGAATCAATAAAAATAGTAAATTTATTTTTATGAAGCTGGTTTTCATAAAATTACCATTATTTAATCATAAAATTATCTTTAATATATATATATATATATACTCACAGAGAGAGAGAGAGAGTTATATATTTCAAAAGTATTTAGTATTAAATACTAAATTATATATTATATGAATTTCAATATTTTACTTTTAAATGGATGTACGTCGAAATGAAATTATAAAAGCGCAGACGATAAAATAAATTATACTTTTTAAAACAGGATAATTTAATCATGCTTCGGTTCCCTGTACTAAGTTCAAACTTCCTGTATTTGAAAAGGCGGTAAGGATTGAAACAATTAAATCAACGAAGCGCAAAACTAATATTGAAATTACTTTTTACTTCTCTCTCTTACTCTTTTCAAATATAAGATGTACAGATGAATCGGTCGACAAATCTAATTGACATCGCAAACTATAGCGCCAACGACACCCCCTCCCACCACACTTTTTTTTCACGTTTTCAGCAATACACTCGACATGATCTTTTTCTCCACTATTTTCAACAAAACTTTATTTCCCCAACAATGCATCTCAAACCATAATTAAGTTGTTCCGAAACGTGCTGTCTTTCCACATTTCACTTTTGCAAGCGTCGTTGAACATCCTATCCACTAGCGTAATGTGCTGGAGGTATAAAAAAAAATTGAGGGGGTCGGGGGTGGACCGCAACTGTCTGAGCGTGAAATTATGACAGGGGGTGGGATTTATAATGCGCGGATGGGGGCTCGGGTACTCAGGGGTCTGTCAGGACTGATAAATTGATTAGGAACCGAGAAGAAAAGAAATGGACTCGACTGCTGAAAGGAATGAAATATTTATGGGCGTTTGACGGAAACGTACACGTTTTTACACGCATTGAAGTTTCATTGCGATACTCTTATGCATATTTTTAGCCTCACGTGTTGAAGTAAATAAAATGCGAGAATTCAATATTTTGGGATCAATGAAGTACTTCGTATTCTTATTTATAGCTTAAGCGAATAGTACATTTTATAACAAGAAAGAAAATAAACAAGAAAAAAAAAGGAATCCCTGCCTGAGGGTGACCCTTGAAAAAGTCTTCCGGCCGGATTCTTTTTTTATATTTTTTATAATTTTTATTTGATTTTTTGTTTTTCCTATTAACTTGATTCTAATACTTTTGTATATATATATATATATATATATATATATATATATATATATATATATATATTTGATATCAAAAAGTTGTTTCGTATTATTTCTTATAAAACATTTTATAATATATCAATTTCTTAGTAAAATAATATTTTTTAAATGATGACCAAGGTAAAAAAAAAACATATTAGTAGTAGTAGTAGAAGAATAGCATTTAAATAACTATTAAAATAGCCCCTATTAAAATAAACAATAATCAATATTAATTTTTGCCTTTATTAAAATAGTTTTATATTTCGTTATTGTTAGAAAGTATTTTGGAAAAAATACTGACATTTTTTGAAAATTTAAAACATTCAATTGCAATAGTTTTAAAATTTATTACAACAAATCAGTCTATTTTGTGCCAATAGATGGCAGGAGTAACATCTAATTTGCCTCTTCTCAATTTCTGATCGATTATTCTTGTCAGGGTTGGTATGATTTCTGTCTTCCTGAAAGAAACGAATATCGGTTATGATCTTTATATGTTATATTTCTATATGATAATATCTGAAATACCGACAATGTTCAAAATGTTACAGTGTTCTATTCAAAATATTAATGCATTTGCTTTTTGTGGATTTCTGTTCTGGTTTCTTTTTGCTTTCATCTTTTAAATATGAATTCCATCAAAATTTTATTTGAATTTTTTTTGATTACATAGCATTAGAAGGAATTAGAGGAATTTCAGAATAATTAATCTGAAAAAAATTATTATGATTTTTATTTTGTAAACAACGTGCATTTTTTCGGAAAGGAAATATAATTTTTCATTAATAAAATGAGAGAATACTAAAATTTCAACTTGAAACAGGAAGCTTGCAAATTTTGATTAATTGAACTTCTTAAATATATTGATAAAAAGTAATTTTAGAAGGGAAAAAGAAACTAGATTTTTTTTAATCATTTTCATTATTTTCAAACCATTGGAATTAACTTCTTAATAAATTCAGTTTAAGTAGAATGGAAGCTAAAAAATTTATTAAATTAAGAGAATTAAATTCAAAGAATTAAACCATGGGTTAAAAATATTTGAACACTAATTTTTTTAAAGCACAGTTAAAGCGAAAGAATATTTTGGTTCTTAAATTTAGATCAGCACACAATGTATGAACCCAAATAAGACATATTATGCACTGTACTGTTTTCCGTTATTTCTATGTTTCCATATGATGCAAAGCATATAATCTTGAGTTTTGTTCTAGTTCAATTAACATTTGATGTCATTAAACTTTTTTATTAATTTTTTTTATAGAATTTATAATTCAATTATTATCTGTATTTAAATGAATATATTTTAAGTGATATGCTTTTGAATTATCATATATTCTTGTTGAGCGGTCGCCATAGGCAGACAGCAAATAATTACCATTCTTTTTTACTGTCATAAATTTAATGGCAACCTGTAATTTGAATGCAATGACCGAATTCGATTTTTCAAACACAGTTTCAGTTACTATCATGTTTCAGAGAAACAAAATTTCAGAAATTTTTTTCACACTTAACGAGATCTGAAGCTGAAAAATGATTAAATTATGGAATCATTTATAATAATAGTTGTCGTTTTTGGCGACGAGCTGATTTGCAAGGTATATTGGTCTTATATCTGTTAAATGAATTAAATATTTCATATCCAAAATACCAAGAAATTGTGAGAAATTAATTGTATGTTCTGCTCATTGGGAAAGTAAGACTTTCTATTGGAGATCAATTCCATGATATCATGAGCTATTAAAAATTTAAATGTGTGATAATACATCTTATGAATTTCGTGGTATTGTAGCTTTGCTTATTTATACGTCTCGTAAACTACATAAATGTTAAACAAAATCCTTCAATTTCCAGCAAGCAAGAAAATCACGTGAGCAGATAGTTGATTAAACGATGAAAACTGTTTAATCTTCCTGGTAATAGTATTAACTTTAATATGAAATAAGACACACAATTTTTTTTTAAATTGCCAGAATTCAGCAAAAGTTTCCACGCTTATTAATTTGGTATCATTAAAAAGAAAAATTTTTGAATATTGAATAATGTAAAATTCATTTTGAGCAATAATATGTTCTGTAGTTATTTCAGGAAATGGTAAATTTCAGCTTCATTTTTATATAAATGAGATTCCAATTAAAAAGCCAAAAACGTTACTCAGCGGTGCATATTTCCACCCTCCAAAGTATAAATGTTCCAAATTTGGTAGCTATAAATCAAATGATGGCCTGTAAAGCGCCAAGACACATAAACACGCACACAAACACATAATTTAATATAAATTATTAACAGAGATTTTCTTTGTGCAGCATTTTATATACGATAGAATAAAACCTATCTAATAACGTATTTTTAGTTAACCTTTTTATATTTTATGTTCAATTTTTTTTTACTATTATTTTTTGATATGATTTTAATAGCACTTATACACTCTCATTTAATATTATTTTGATGAGATTAAAGCCATATGTCACCAAATACAATAGATCAATAGATTTCCTTGGTAATGCAACAATATGTAAATAATTTTTTTCGTTCATTTAAAATGAGTAAAATATTTTTTATCACCATAAAAGATTAAGCAGTAGCTAATTTATTTTCATCATGTAACTTTTTTTCAATGCAAATTATAAAATGTGGGGAAGATTTTGCATATACTCAGGGAAAACATGCATTTCCTAAGGCAGATCGTATTCAAAATTGTTATTCCAATTTATTATCTACTGAATTGTATCTATATAGTTCTTTGGTGTTTAAATTATCATATTTTCAAACAATCAAAGTGACAGAATAAAATTAATATAGATTTTCAAATTTATAAACTTTGATACGCGTTCTGAGTTAAAGCTCCAAAAAGTATGAAATACAAACTCAAATAATAAATATAAAAAAGGGCGCTATTATTGAAAAGTATATTCTAAATAGAAGTTTAATTTAGTTATATTAAAGTCCTGTTTTGAAGCAACACTAAGGCTATTTTGTGACGAACCTCGTAAATCTTGAACCATAGGCAGATGGCCAGGGTGAAACCTGAATTGGTAACCCCCCTCTCCAAGGTTCCATGCCACACCAGCGAGAGGGCGTTTGATCCACTACAGACTACAGACCCGCTTAAAGGACGATTTTTCGGTGAAATCAGGCCTCGAATATGAAACCCTCCGGTTCCTAAGCCGAGACCTCAACACCAGGCCACCTGGCCCATTCAAAATATAAGAGAATGATATATTTATGATCAGAAAATTTAATTTCAACAGGTAAGTATGCAAATAAATAAATAAATCGTGTTTTGACAATGTTTATTTGGGTGTATCTTACGATATGTTCTTCTAATTCGAAGTAAAATTCATCAATTCATTGATTCATATGAGGTCGTTGGCATCTTTAAAAATGTCGTTTTTAATTATTTTTTGAAATTTTTATTCAATATAAGCCTTTTCCGGCTGATAAGTTTAAACCGATTTTTCTTATTTTGCATAATATCTACATTAATGGTAATTTTCATTAGCGATGTGCGAAAAATTCACAGCTAATTTTTCATGAAAATTTTAAAATCAGAATCACTAAATAATAAAATGTATTAAAGCTGCTGTATATTTCGGCGTTTGGATTTCATTTGCAATTTATAATTAGATATTTGAAAGAACTCTGATGTCATCCATTTACTCAATATGAGGCATTTTATGTGTTATTATTTGGAAGAGAAAAGTTTGTGTAAACTTATAATTACTGTACAATCGCCGAAATTGAATTCTTATGGTGCGATTTCTCGCCAGATGTAACCGCTATAATTTTTTTACTACAGTCATAAAAACCATTTGTTATCAGTTTCAGTAATTATCCAAGATAGCGAATTTTTAACAAGCATCTCCCTGTTAGTGTCCCAGTGATAAACAAGGCTTAGCAGATGGCACTAAAATTTGGGGCCCGAAGTATCATCCAGTAAACTGATCCTATTATGAAGCAGTGCTCCAAACAATTTTAAATGAAGCAAAAAGTGATTTTAGTGATAAGAATAATTGTACAGAAGAGTTTTTCGATGAAAGTTCGCATTGAATTGATTTTGATATGTATGTTCAAACATAATCAATTTTTCTAGTGATGATGTATTTTGAAAAATTTATAAAATATATTAATATACAAAAGATATATATACAGAATATATAGGTGGATTTTTATACTGGTTCTTAACCTGTATGTTTAAAATGTCCTAGAAAACCGTGCTATGAAAGTCACACAAGCCGATAAAAAAGGGCCAATTTTACCCATTGTCATTTTTAAAATTTTTCATAATTGTTGAATTTTACATTATATTGTCTTCTATATACCTTCATATACTGTAAAAATAAATATGATTTAAAAAGTAAAAAGTAATATGCTTTTTTAAGAATATTATTTATTGTAACATGTAATTTGAGAAGAAACTGTATGTTCCAACGCATTTACTTTTTTCAATTACAATATATTTTGTAAAATTTCTAAAACATATCTATATATCAAGAAAAATATCTGCAAAATATATTGGCAGTTTTTCATAATAATATATTTATTAGAAAGTTTAATTTGAGTCTAAATGAAATGCGGTCTTGTAGACCGCACCTCCCGAGTTAAGTCCTAAAATTTCACCTCCCCAGTTAAGGGTTAACGTTGCAGATTAACAGCTTTTATCATAAAGGACAACAAATGCTAACTAAACCTTTCTTTCAATCCTTGTACTTTATAATTGGTGTGAGAATGTTTTTATATTGTTTATGATCCCATGCCATAATGGAATAAATCAAATATCCCTCCAATTATAATGTAATTTACTCTTAGAGCATTTCGAATGTCTGTTGTAACATTTTTAAATAATCGATTTTCCTTTATACTAGCACTCTGGATCTATGATATGGAAAATTCTTCTATTGATAATTATCTCACCCTTATAGAAGAATGATAAAATAATCAGCACATTAAATTGTTAATACGTGCAATGACATCTTTCGAATTTAAGCGGTAAAGGTTGCCAAATTGTAGTGCACAAATTTATTTATTACGAATAATTCTACACTATGATAAGAAGTTACAATCAGTTTGCACCTAGATAAATTACAAATTAACAGCTTTTATCCTTAAAGATAACTAATGCAAAGGAGGCATTTCTTTCAGTCCTAGTACAATATACTTAGTGCGAGAATGTTCTTGTACTCTGGTAATCATGTCCTATAACAGAGTAAATCAAATATTACTCCAATAATGATGTAATTAACACTTAAAGGGTTTACAGCATTCGCTGCAACATGTGTAAACAAATAATTTTCCTTGATCCAAGAACACTGGAACTTGACACGGAAAATTCTCCTACCGCAAAATATCTCGCCATGTAACAAATCAATAAACCAAGTAATCATCAGATTAAATGCGCGTAATAAAGTCTTTCAAATTTAAACTGCAAACAGAGTTAAATAATTGGTTTTCTTTAATCCTATCACTTTTATCACTTAAATTTCACTTTAACCTCTTCGTCGTCCGTAACACGTCTAGCGTTTGCAAGTGAAACTCCTGCAGAGCGGTCGTAATGTGCTTCAAATGCTCTTTTACATTTTAAAAATTTTAAAAGTTTAAAATGCTTTGTAATTTTTTACTTGTTTGAGTTTTTATTTTTGTTTGTTCTAATGCGACGAAAAACAGAAATTTTCGCTGACAATAAAGGACGCCGAAAGGTGTAAATTCCAATGAAATCTATCTATCGAAGTTTGTGAGACGAAAGTTGAGATTGAGTTTTCTATTTTATTCATTTCAGAAATATTTTCTACATTCAATACCAAGTAAAAAAAAATTCGTATATTTTTAAGATAAAATTAGTAACTCTTAGATTGTTTCCAATTTGTAAATGTTAAAATGTTTAGAATTGAAAATTCAAAAGACATGTAACAGTTACTACCATACGCATTGAATGCTGAAATGCCTAATCGAATCATTCTAAATTCATAGGATTAACACTCTGTTGGGACAGCACTCCAGACTATTGATTGTGCGTCTGTATTTTACCAAAGATTTGAGGACCTCTAGTACAAACGGCCATGTTGTCTGTAAATCATGCATGTAATTAAACCGATTCAAATTAAACTGTGTAGCTAAAGGCAAATGATTTAAATACCTAAAAGGTTATTTTGTGGAATAATTCTAATAGTAATTTTAAAAGATATTCAGTTTAAATATAGTCAAATTTAAAAATAAAGTTAAAGGCAAAGCCAACGGAAAATATGCGTCCCAAGAACATTCTACAAAACAATGTTGCCATTATATGACAACATTAATTCATGTCTTTATATATAAACCATTCGAATTCGTTTGGCATTTTGAGTTTTCAGTTATGCACCCAATTCAGCAATGGTTTAGATCTTCAGTAAATTAAATTATTTAAAAAGTTAAACCGAAAATAAACAAACGAAATACAATTAATGTGTATAAAAAATTGGGTGAAAAGAAATTTTGACAGAAAGAACCTAACAACGGTTAGTTGAGTATAATTAGGATTTTAAAACTAATACTTTTTAATTCATAGTTACGGTTATAACGAAAAAAAATTAAATTAAAAAAATATTTAATTCATTAATTTTTAAAATTCAAATATGTTTTAACGTAAATTTCATAATTCTATATAAAAATTAATTTCTCAATTTCTGAAGGTTAATCTTTCCTGCGTTTTGTTTAACTTGACTGTAAGAATTTATTTTTTTAAACATTGTAACTATTTTATTTAACATATTTATAGATGGAATTCAAAATTAAATTTTCATTTACTTTTTAATAAGGTTCTAATATTTTTTTGCACTTACAATGCTGCTTCAGAATTTAGTATCGAAAATATGCTATAAATAAAGCTTCTCTAATTACCAAAATGCTGGAACATCATATTCTTTTAATTCGTAAAATTGACATGGAACTAAACAAATTTCTTTTGGGACAAAATAACGATAACAAGTGTAAGAAAAGAATTTCAATAAAACTAATATTTACAAAAAAAAAAAAAAAGAGAGTGAGAGAGAGAGAGAGAGATTGGAAAAATCGTTTGCGTTTTTTGCAGAAATCGTTAAGTAGAACTGATTAAATCTACATTCATTAAAATTCATTCATTCATTAAATCAAATATTCTCGTTGGCAATAACCTATTTCATTGTTTTCATAACTTAATTAACATTTTAATGATTCGTTTAAAGTTAAATTCCATTCGAATTGCAATTAACTGGTAGTGAATTTGAGAAAATATCAATTGGAAAATACCATAATATTTGTAACAAATAATTATAAATTAAAAAGAAAATTTAAAATAATTAAGACTTAAAAATAAGGACACTGTAATATACCAAAAAAAACCTAATTATGAGGGATTTTTTTTTATTGTTAATGAAGTTTCCACGAAAAAATCGAGTGTAGACATTACGAATTTAGTATTTCATATTTCAAAATTATTCATTTTTAAAAACTGATAAAGGATCTTAAGGTCGTCACGGTTAGGGAAAACAAAATATATTTTATAGAATGAAAGAAAAAATAATGCGAATGGACACAGAAAATTAATAAGTATTCCGTCGTGACAATAAAATGGTAAAAGATTTAGATATATATATGGTTATCTCATGAAATAAATAAAATGATTATATGATAATGGTCTAATGATATTTCTATTAGAAAAATTTGCACAACTCTCGCTTTCAATAAGTTGAATATTTATAAGAACTGATAAAGCTACATAAAACAAAATTTATTTTAAAATAAGAAAAAGAAAGAACAAGATTGGTCTATTATTGTTCGAAAAATTATTTCTTAATGGAGTAGATGGCTTTTAATGCTATCATTTCGGGCTTAGAAATTTTGATAATATAAATCGCTTAACAATAATAACTGAATTAAGTAAAATCAACCGTATTTTAATTACTTCTAAAGAAAATGGTCGAAAAATTATATTTAGGTCATTATTTAAAAAATGAAATGAAAAAAAATCCATATTTGTTGCATATCGATAATTATTACTGAACATTTCGTTTATATGTTTTTTGTATTCTCTTTACACACACACAAATATATATAGAAATTTACTGAAAGATTCGAATAACTGAATGTTAGATTCGTTTTGTTGTTTTTTGTACATTCTCTTGTCAGTATCAGCAATTTAACTGTTTCATCTACGCCCGAAAAAACTCATAATTGAACAAAATTTTATAAAGTGTGAAATTTCAGATGCGCTGCAGCGTTATGATAGCTCATTTTTGGTTCATTTCCATATCTGTTAAAGCATTTTCTTCTTTCTCTTTAACTAATTAGCTATTTCTCTAAACGATTCTTTAACAATATGAATTATTTTTCGCCCCTTTTTTTTCATCACTCCATTCCAGACAATAGCGGGTAAGGACTACTCAATTGATTTCAAGGCAGAATTGGCAGCGCAATTTGTCCTTTAACTCGATGTAAATAGTTGTAATCCAGACTGAAGAATATAAAAACAATCCATGGATGAAATTACTCTTAAATGTATCCTTACAAAAGAAATCCTTGCTGGAATTTCCACTGATATCAATAGTTTGTACTGGTCGAAATGGTTCTCTAATTCAAAACTGATAAAATTAAATGATTTAGTGTTCGCACTATGTGAACATTTTTGTGTACATTTGAATACATCAGCTTGGGACCAGACTATTTTGATAATGTAAAACAAAAGATAACATTAATGATAACATTCTCGGTTTACTAAGTATCAAAATTCTTGTTTCAAAAACTTTCAAATTTTACTAAAACCAAACTGCATCTTAGAACAATAATGAGACAATTTCAGAAGACAATTATAGAATATCTTTGATTTTTTTTTGTACAGATGACTATTCTTATGTGCACAACTTTAAATAATCAATAAAAACATAAACAAGGTATGTAATTTAACAAGATTGAATCTATCGTTTCGTAAAACGCTATTTAATTACAATGGATTACGAGATAGCTCTCAGACTTCAGAAAAGAATTCCAAACCAAGCAATAAATCGTCTGAGCATATTTGGGTTCTTTCTTTCGAATATTTATTAAACAGCAATAGTCAGCAGCATTTTCTCGTTATTGAAATCCAGCTCTATGTGTATTAGGAATAATTGACTGAGAATTAATTATTTCAACTACGAACTCTTTCTTTATTTCGTTCTACTATTTTCTCCGTCCTATTGTTCTCAAACCATCTACTATTTTACTGATAGATTTCGGTATTTACAAATTCTAATTTATTTCGAGCAATTGCTTCGTCTCAGTTTTAAATGGAAGAAAATTCGTCCATTGTTTTCTGATTACCGTGGTGAATTTTTATCTTGTAGAATTTATTCTGCCTTTATTATTTCTAAGGGCACATATTTTAAATTTCTTTTAAATTTGTAGTAAAGTGACATAATAAAAGGCTTTCGTTTTAATTTTCTCTATTTTCAGAAGGAAACTAATTAAAAAATATGAAGAACCTTTCGTGAGGTAAATGAATTAGATATTCATTTTCCTTTTATGAAGAATATTTGATATAAAATTTCCACAATAGTATGGATATCTCAAAAATGATCGATAACTAAAGTTTTTCATTACTACCAATAATTAGTTCCATCAAAATAAATATGTCTAATTTATATTTGTTAAATTTTCCATATCATAAATCAGTACCGAATTCGCTTTTAGTTTTTATAAATTATTTTTACATTAATATTTTTGTAGGTTTTTCCTGGATTTTCATGAGTTTAAACGTAATACTGGTTATTCCAAAATTAACAATACAAAATTCTATAGGATGTAGAAAATATAAGAACAAGACAAAATACTCTAGCAAGTAGTTTAGAATTACTATTCTGATGTTATAGAGGGCACTGTTTTTCAAACGAGATGCCTAATTAGTTAAAACTGTCTATTATTTACTGCTAAAGGACTGTTCTAATATTTTGTAGAGACCAAATTGAAATTAAGCGATTAAGTGTTAATTAACCAATGAAAAAAAATATCAGCGAACGATGCTAAATTTAATTTCTATAAAATCTATCAGTCGACATCATATTATCGAATTTTTAGGTTTCTAAATTACTAATGTGAAAGATATATATATATATATATTTTAATTTCGCTTTACTATATGATAACACTAAAAACATGAATGTAATTGAATAAATCTATTCAAATTGCCACTTGCAAATAATAAAATGTATATACTACGAAATACGAATTAAAATCTAAATTCAGAATGAATGCCCAAGGGAAATAATTTTTTTTCTTTTAATTTTAACATTGACTAAAGCATACTAATAATTGCTTTAACAAATGAGTATGAATAAGTTTCATCTTAATTTTAAAAATGTTACTGCAGATTGTATATCAAATAAAATAAAATAAATTTATTAAAAAAAGAAATAAAAATGCTGGAATTAAATTGATATCATTAAAAATTTAATTTTTTAAAACAATTTTAAAGGTAATTTAAAAACCACATTTGAAAAATAGTAGTTTAGGAAGATATGAACATTAATTTCCAATAGACAATTCATATCACATTAGACAATTCATTTCCAATACACAATTCATCATCTATCTGATAAATGTTAATTTTTTTTTCACGCTCGATTAAATCTTCCGCTTGCTATCTATTTTTAAGTTCTTGATTTATTTTACATCATCTTTCATATGACTTAATGAATGTTTTGTAGAAAGGCGAGCACTCCTACAAGCATTTCTAATGTTATTTTGTATTTCCATTAATTATAGCATCGCATAAAGCGAAATTGAAATTGTAATAGCAATGCTACGGTTTGTTTACATTTGAGTCTTGTTATTCGACAAAAGTAATAATAGGAAGTTTCTGTGCCCTTTCTGTTAGCGTTTTATATGCATAATTCTTTAATTATAAAATTAATTATCGTTTTAATTATTTCATAATAATATGCTGATACTATCTTAACAGACACAGTAGTTATTATTTTTAAATGAATTTACATTAGCATCATTAATCTTCGAATGGTCAAAGTTGTTTATTAAATTTTCCTTCTAGCGATAATTTGCGACAGTCACTTAGAAGACATGCAACAGGCGTTTTACTTTATAGAATAAAATGTAAAAGGACCATGCTTTATAATAAAACTGAATGAAAACTAACATAAATTAAGTTCCCTAAACAAATATTAACAATGGTTTACACATGATCGCATTCTTGTACATTTTGTATTCTAGAGAAACGTTTCAATTTTTAGGAAAAATATTATTTTTCAAGTGGATTATTTAATTCTTTTTTTGGATATTTTTGGTAATATTTATAACCATTTTTTGAATAAAAATTCATTTTAAATAACTCAGACGCAATTAGAGTATTAAACTAGAGTAGTAAACTAAGTACGAGTTATTCTAAATTCTTTTTTAGGAAATTCTCAAATCTTTCCAGGTAGATTGAAAAGACGATGGAATTGAAAAAATACTAAAACATTGCAACTAGTTATATATGATAAAGGTGGGATTTTTTTTTAATTCTCCGTAATTGCCACTCGTTTCATTAGCATATGTTAACCGAGGTCTGGCATTGTTTAATTTCCTGTAAAGTCGAGATCCTTTTTAATTAGGTTGTCAGGCGAATTGTGGGAGAACTGATATTTAAAAAAAAAAAAGATGGAACAGAACGATTTTTCTTTGAAAATAGGGATTCTTTTTTCCCCGACTTCCGATTCCGCAATAAAGAAACCCGTGATTAAGCTACTTTAATAAGGGTTAATTTGAAATTAAGGGAACTTCAGACACATTAAGTTGAGGAATTCCATTAGAGTATGTAGGATTTATAAAAATATTTGCTTTTTCTCTTTTTGGCCTTATTCGTTGAGAAAGTAGGTGCACCATTTAATTTGAATGTTGTTTATTAAGATAGTAAAATAAAATAATAATTTGAAAAGAGAATAGATTTATGCGGCTTATCTAGTTCTTATAAACTATCTTTTTTTAAAGAAAATTTTTAAAGATTTTCAATTTGTTGTGTAAGAAGTTGAAATAAATTTAAAAAAAACAAATAAAATTTATATTCTCATGGGAAAATAAAATTAAACGAAATTTAAATTGGTATACGAGAGAGCATTATTTTGAATCAAAGTTTGAACAGAAGAGGCGACTTCTTTGATACTCGGATTTCTTTCGAGATGGTCGTTTAAATTTGCGGAAAATTGAGAAATTGAAAATTTTCTAACTCGGTCAATTTTGGTCGAAAAAAAGTAATTTCTTTTAAAATTTTAATACCGAAAGAAAAATTTCATAACTATTATTAATAGGACAGAATATGTATATGAGTGTGCGTGTGTATGTAAACATATTTTAGCAATTGTGTGGCTCCATAGAAGAAACTTTTGAAATATAACTTATTTTTATTCTATTCCGGGAGGCATACATGAAACAAATGGTCATAATATATTCCTGAGTCTACATCGCGACACAAGAGCAAAAACAGACAGATATTTTCCCTTCAGTGATTTTACTAGATGATTTTGATAAGATATTTCCTTGACACGTGTATCTGATTGGCACAGTGTGACCGGGTGTAGTTCTTGCGCCAATAAAGCATACAAAAAACTAAACATTGACACGTGTAGACATAGGAAACGGAATCTTAGATATCTCTAAAAGAACGTTGTAAGGGTTCCGGGTTTTTAACCCTTCACTTGGAATAATACTGAAGTCAGCAGTTTTATAAAATGCATGAAGAGTTAATTAAATAAAAAAATGGAATTGGAGCAAGAAATAAGTGACCGATTTATAATGAAGTTAACATGGGCTAATTTTAGAATAAAAAATTGGAAATAAATTAAGATTTTAAAATTTATATATATATATATATATGTAAATCCCACCTGGTTTCCTATTTATGTTCTTATTGCACAAGCCATTTACTGCATATATTTACACTTATTATTTTTGATGAAAGAACAAATGTTTGAGATTATAATAAGTTCTGGTGTTAGATTGAAATGTTAAACAAAGCCCATATTCATATAAATTCGAATATGGAGCTGACAAATGCATAGCAATAAGTTAAGAATCGCTAGCCTGATTTTGTAGAGGGCGCCAACATCAAATTAGTAAATATGTATTGTTGTTTGCTTTTGTCTTCTTTTTACATTCCTTACCTACTATAGAATTTTGTATAGTTGATTTTGGAACTTTACAAACTATACTCTGGACTAAATGTTTATATAAATTATTTTACAAAGATTTGATTTTCAATCTTCCATTGAGCAAAAATCAAAAACGAATAATATTTCTGCAAATAAAAATTATTTGTCATTAACTTACTTTACGAAACTTTCTTCATTTCTTTAAATTTAATTCGTTCCGTGCTCTCTTAAAAATAGAGAAAGATTAATAGTTCTTTAATGTTTCACTTTGCTGTAAATTTTAAAATAAGTTCAAAATTTTGCTCAAAAGAACCAATAGATGCAAGAGAAATTCTCCAAGATAAAAGTTTATCATGATAATCAGAAAACAAAGGAAAAATTTAGTTCTACTTAAGACGACGGCTAGACAATTGTTCGCAATATATTAGAAATTGCCGGAGTAAATGCCGAAACCTGTCAATGAGACAATAGAACGTTCGAAAACAATGGGATGGAGGAAATAGTAGAATAAAAAAGAAAGAATCCGGAGTTGAAATAATTAATCTTCAGTCAATTATTCTCGAAGTAAATAGAGCCGAGAAAACTCAGCCGAATATCGCTATTTATGAAATATGCGGCAGACGATTTATTTCGCAGTTTGCATTTCTTTTTGCTTGAAATCTGCGAGATTTTTTATTAGGCGTTGCAGTTAAATACAATTTAAGGAAACAATTAATTTTAGTCATGCGAAATTACCTACAGCATATGTGATTTTATATCGATTTTTAGGAAGCTGAGGATATATTAGAATAATAATTAGTGCAACACAAATTCAAATACATTTTTATTTTTTCATTTTATCCAATTTCGTTTTATTGAAATTTTAATATTTCAAAGCAAGATTTATAAATATGTGTATATTTGAAAATTAATTTCTTAAATAAAAAAAGTGAATGGTATTCTTCTATTTTTATTTTGTTTCATTATAGTTCTGTAATGCATTATAGGTTTTAATAAAATCTGAATATTTTCAAAGTTAGAATTTTTGAAATTTCGCTTATTAGAATAGTAATTTTGTCAGCAAAAGTGGAATTGATTTGTCTTATGTGGTAATCATGAATACACTTGAACCGTATGCGAACTGTTACTGCTTTCCGATGCTATATTTGCATTATATAATATATATAATATTTTTAGGCACTAATATTTGTTTTAATATATTATGTTGGTAACAAAATTATTTATCGGATAAAAAATTGATAAAAATAAATCAAAACAAGAATTGTATACAACGTATCATTCAAATGAGATTTAGACCTAATATAAAGTTTTAAAATGAGCCAAATAAGAATAAAAAATATAGGTAACATACTTTTAAAAATCAAATTTTTTGATGTATTAATTATTTTTAAATTGTAATTAATTATTTAATTTTTAACTTTAATTTATACGTTTTTATTTTAAATGCTATTATACCTTTCAATTGATTTTGATTCAAATTCAATATCAGTAAAGAGCAGTTTGAATGACATTGAAATTTAAATGAATTGACAAAATTCAGTTATAAAATTATTAAATAATATATTTCATAAAAAATACATTAATGAACAAAATTTAAAAAATAAAAATAAACTTAACACATTTGAAATTTATTGCATATTCAGTTTCAGAAACCTCTATTTTACAAACTTCATATAGAAAATTCTTTTAAAAAATAAAATAGCAGAGCCAAGTCAAAAAAAAAAAAAAAATGTCAGAAAAGATTTAACATACGATATTTCAGGAATTGTGGAATTTATTTATTTCTGAATTCTGAAATTTTCGCTAAAACATATTTGAATTCTAAGCATGAATGCCATTAAATGTTTTTTGAATAATTCATTCTTCAAAAACCTATGAGCGAAAGTTTTTTTATTGTAATCATACCAATTTTAAAAAAATGTTTTTCTATAATCTAAAATATACTCAACTAAATATTGCTTTCTTTTCAAATTTTTTTCTTTCCTCATATTTTTAGCTTGCATAAAATATGAACGGTTTTTTCAATTTGATGCTACTTTTTTAACTTATTTGTATACTAAAGGGATTAAAGACTCTCAAATTTGCTCGTTAATGCGTTTTTAAAAATGCCAAACGAGTTCAAAAGCAGTATATATAATAACATAAATTAATATTTGCATATTTGCACCATTGGAAAATTTGTTTCGTAGCATGTTTTGATTCATAATATTTTCCTTAATTTCGTTATTAACTTTATGAACACATTTTAAAAAAATCCATTTTGAATTTATAATTTTTTTTATCTTACAAAATTACAATTTGGGAATTCTAATTATTCGTCATCCTTTTTACGATTCAGTTTAATCCAGTTGAAATACGAATGTAATTTACTGCCAATATGTCTGTTTACATTGCACGACTTCAAATCTTAGGTCTACAGACCAGCAGTTAATAGTCTTCTTATGATTCGATATTTCAGCTGTTAATGCTCACTGTACGAAGTGTTGTATGTCTCTTGAATTTGTCAATTAGAAGCATTGACAAATTGGAAAGAATATCTAATAATTGTTAATCTTGGCTTCAAAATGTACACACAAATGTTATTTGTACTTAATTTACTTGTTAAATTTAATGTACTTAAAGTTACTTTAGATGCAAAAGACTCATTGTAAAATGAAGAAAAAAAATGATATTTTTTGATAAGAAAGTGATTTAAGAATTTAATTAAAAGTGATTCAAGAATATAATTAATTCAAGAATTTGATAAAGTAATTCAAGAATTTGATTCAATAATTCGAGAATTTGATAAAGTAATTCAAAAATTTGATTCAATAATTCGAGAATTTGATAAAGTAATTCAAAAATTTGATTGAATAATTCAAGAATTTGATTGAATAATTCAAGAATTTGTTTGATTCGAAAACTTGTTTAAATGAGTCAAGAATTGCATCAATCGCTTTCATTAAAATTTAAACTGACAACTGCAATAAGATAGATAATGGAAACGAAGAAAGCAATTTATGTAACAAATGTTGTTGTGCAATTTCGAAATTTCCGTTATAGGATGTAAAAATTTGGAAGGTAAGAATTTTCCACACGAAGATCTAGAATAGTAAGATAGAATAAAATTATTTATTAACAAAAATTATAGCTAAGGTTTTTAACCCCCAAATGTAAATAATCAGACAAACCGGCAGATTGCTAGATATATTACACCACAGCTGGATCATTTACAAAATAAGAAACTTTTTCCATTAGATACAGAGTACTAAGACTTAAGGAATATATTTATTCAAAAATTGCTATAATTAATAATAAAAACTGTTATTTTGTATATATCTAAATAACGATTACTTGCTTTTCTCCGTTATAGTGTACAATGATTTTAAAAATAAAATAATTATGTTTTATCTGCTGTCTCGATGCACATTTTTTTTAAAGTCATTTATATAACGTATAAAGTATTCTATGTAACGGAGAGCCGGCGTTCTGGAAAGGGGTAGCATATTTTCCCTGTGATCTGGTTGTCCTGGGTTCGGGCATGATTGTTCTTCATCTGTTCTATTCGTGAGATGTGTCAATGCCCCCCCCCCGTAAAAAGGGGCTGTGCAAGCGAATGTAATGCTTGAGTAGCTAAGACGTACTGGCACCAGTTGGCGATACTAAAAAACAAGAGACGAGCCCTCTGCTCAAAATCGCTGTTTTCGTCAGCAAGCTTGTCTATGGCAAGTGCCATTAGAAACAACAGCAACAACAATATAACAGAGAATGAATGATAATAATATAATCAATATTATTATTTTTCCAGAAATTTTCCAATATTGTTTTATTTACAAACTTCGAACTGCCATACTGAAATGAGTAGTAACTAATTATTATATTCTCTTTTATCCATGTACAAGGTGATCAAATTTAAAACACCCCTACTCAGAGCTCTCTATGCAGCGAACTACTCAGCGTAAAGACTCCAAAATTATTTAACATACTATTCAAGACATGGAGAAACGTATTACGTGAAAAAAAAATAGTTTTAGATACACCGACAGATGACGCTGTATAACAGAAAATATGCTGAAAAGACAAAGAAATAATATATATATATAATGAAATCTACTATTGCAAATTTCAAGTTATCATGTGAGAAAATTATTATTTTTTTGTCTTAATTTTGTCTTAATTAGTTTAAGTCATTATCCAGTTTAAACCATTTGAAACAATCACGAGACTTCTCTATCGGTCTCTATCCCCCCCTCTCTCTATATATATAATGATATTTTTTAAAACTTTCATTTTCAATTTTTCTAGCTGGCAAACAAAGTTTTGGAGCTCGACCAATTTTGCGGTGAAAAAAAACACATAGTTTTTCTAAATATAGACGCATGCATAATTTTGTAGTCTCGTGATTGTTTTAAACCGATTTAAACTGGTTAATGCTCAAATTAATTAAGACAATTCGTAAGAATTTCAGAGGATGTATAATTGGGAAATCAAGTTGTAACTTCAGTTGGCGATAAATCGTCAAATGTGACAGCCTTCTGAATTATTTTCTAATAACCTTATTTTAATTATTACTTATTTGGTTTATTTTTAAAAAAACGTTGCGCGAGTTAGGCAATAACACTGTGATTTTCAAGGGAAATACTACATTAGCAGAAGATAGATCATGGAAAAACTATACTGTGAAAGACGACTCCAAAATAAAACTACATTAGCAGACGATAGATATTTCAAAAACTATAGTGTGAAAGCCTACGCTGAAATTAAAAAAAGAGATAAATAGCCAATTTGTTTCCTTCACATTTTGAGGCTCCAAAAACCTCAAGCGAAAGCAATATCATGTTCTCACATGATTAAAAAAAACATGCGTTATAGATTTTTGTTTGCTTTAAATTTCTATTGTAGATGTGAAAAAAAAAGATAAATAAGTGAAGACACTTAAATTGTCATTGTAACTGCAATTTCGCACTATAAGCACAAAAGTTTACATAAACCCTAGTTTTGCTGCTACTGTTCTGAGCATAAAACGTGATGCAGCTGGGAAAGTATCATTCTTATCAACGATAGCTTCGTGCTTTGCCCGTGAAGTTGTTTTATGAAAGCTAAGGAAATGTTGCAGCTGCACTTCGAGAGTTTCGTCGACTTGAAAATTTAGGCAAAGGACCAGGAGGTACCAAAACATATTCAAAAATTTTGTTGTACACCAAGTGCAACAGTGCCAATGTCTTGAATAATTCATTTTTCATTATACAAAATGGGGTACCTCCACACATTGGACATGTGACAAGCAGTTTTTTCGGCAGCATTTTACTAATGATTGAGTAATTAATTAGTCGCACATTTCCGGGAATCTAATCATATCGTTCTGAATATTTTAATCGCTGTGATTTTTGGCTTTGAGGCTACTTAAAAAATCTTGTTTATCAAGGACGACGTTTAGTAACCTTGGCAGATTTTAAAGACAGTTTCACTTTGCATGCATGCATGTAAGAAGCATCTGAATTGACCCATTACGATCCACATTGAACTAGCTGTCAACAGAATGTAGATTTTACATCTCGAAGAACAGAACCGCATTGAGCAGTTTCTTATGCATCTATAAGGTTCTTGTGATTGAATGTTTAATACATTCGAATAAAATGTGTTAGAAAAGTGTATTTTGTGTCTTTTCAGGATATTTTTGTTGTACAGCGCCATCTGTCGGTGTTTCTGGAATTTATTTTTTCGCGTAATCTTTTCCCCATATCTTGAATAGCATTTTCAACAATTTTGGAGCCTTTACACGGATTAGTTTGCTGTATAGAGAGCTCAGAGGTGTTTTAATTTTGATCATCTTGTATTTTAGGTAGATTTAGTAGTTATGAAATAAAAATCACTAATCATGTAATGAAAAAAATTATATATTGCCTTTTAATATTATTGTCGATTTGAGTAGCAATTTAAGATCACTAAAATGTCGCTGTTATTCAACGAAAGATCTTGATTTTGCTTCAACGATTTTTCAATCTGTAATATGAAATTTTTCTATATTCAATTATAGAATATGGAAAATGAAATAATTTTCAGCTTTTAAAGCATCAATACAAATTGTGAACTATAATTTTTGAATAAAGAAGAAATGAATATACATAAATAATTTCAACTAGTAGCCTTTATTAGTTCAAATTAATGGATGATAAACATATCAATTAAATATTTTGCATAACTTAATCTTAACGGATTCACCAGGAAAATAATATCCAACTTTAAAGCACTCAACCAATCAAAAACGTTCGAGGCGTAACTCGGTTCCTACTGGACGGATCGGGAAGATTATCGATGTTTCGGGTATAATCTATTTTGGTGCCAAAGTCGCCAAGCTCCGGGACCTCCTATGGGACCAACTATGCTTGGAAGCAGCATCACAGGTTCGTAACACAGTGATTCATCTTTTAGGCAAATCAACAAAAGTAGTTAATCAATATTCGAAAAGCCCAAAGCTTTTTCGAATATTCTCTAATAAAGTTGTCAGCCTCTTTCCCTTCACATAAAATTCTGGATCTTGCGCAAGTCCAGGATTGCCTTGCATTGGCGAACAATAATGATAGAATATTGATTCTTTTAGATGAATTTCAGACTTTTTACTGAATATATTATGTAATATTTCAACATTAAATTCTGGTACGCTGTTAATACGTATGTATCCGAAAATCAAATATCAATTTTGGACGTCTTTTACGAGACTGATTGGAACAAAATTTGACAAAGAATTACAATTGTAGTCCCAGGATTAGTCCATATTAATTTTCTTTATTTAAATCAATGCGTGTTTGGGTTAATGCATGAAACCATACAGATCGAACTATGACAAATACTTTGATTCATAACAATATAGTTTCAAAATTGTGCTTTTGCATCAAGATTTAGGTTCAATCGTTCATTAAAAAGAGATTCAATTTTTCTACCCGATTATCGTTATTATATGACAAAGCTTAATACAGAGCACATTATATGGGATAATCGAATGAAATATTTTGCTTTTTTTGACATTCTGAATTGCATTGAAGCATTCTTTTTTATAAATAGTTATCTTGAATTATATATCTTAAAGTTTTATATTAAGTCAGTGTCATTTGAGGGTTTCTGAAATTTGCAGTAAAACAATTTTCATATTAGGAGATAGCAATTGCTCTACATTTTGGTGGATATCGGTAGTTTCAGAATCTTCTTAAAAGAGGATTCGGAAACTGTTAGGAAATTTCGGCATTAAGGTCATAAATTCCAAATTATTTTGTCTCCCGTACTTTATTGAACAATGATGCAATGCATTTTGAACCTGCTATTGTGCGTCATTGGTATGAATAAATCACTTCACGTGACATTAAACATTTAACTATTTAATCGGTATCGCATCTGACATTTATGTAACCTAGCAACTGTAGCTAATATAAAAATTTTAGAATTAAGACATGAGATAAAATACGTGTCGTTATGTCTGTAACATGTTTTGGTTCGGTATTGGTCTCAGATCCTGTAATGACCGTTTATGTTTTTATAAGTTTTCCCTGTTATATCTGTAAATAGTTCATCATGTGTTCAATTCTATTTCCTCGTAATAAATTGTATTTAAATTAAACCTTTCCTTTTGTCGGACCCAATCTTTGGAGACTTTTTATTTGTCATCTTTACACTGCAATACTCTAATATCAAACGGCTGAATTCCCAGGCGTTTTATAAGATATCATTGTAACAGAAACACCAATGAGTTCTATGACCCGTACCACATCTAAATTATGTTGTAGGAGGGATGGAATGTTTTTCGTCGTATAACTCACATCGGAGCAAAACGAAGTCGTATTATTTTTAAAAGTTTAAATTGGCTGAATGAAAATATCTGATTGATTTTAACTACTAGAAACACCAACTCGACATAATTAACATTCTGAACCCACCATCCTCAATGCAAAAGCATAAACTTAACGACACAATGTTTTCTTTGATTGCACACCATAAAAACGCTTTCACCCTTTCGGTCGAGCGAACCCTAATCCAGCCGAGATAATAAACCCACCTTCCGCATTTAACGATCGCATTTCTCTCCAGTTTATAGACTGACGAAGCCGAGCGAAACATTTTTTCTCCGCGGGAATTTCCACCATTGTTTGTTTTCTTTCATGTGAGAGACTCTTGGATTTTGCGGTATTATGACACGTCCCTCTATTGTTTTACGAGGAATAACTGCGGTTTCGGTCTACCTTTTATGATTCAGAGAATGCGAAGGGAAAAGTGATTCATTTGATTGTTTCCCCAGAGTGTTGTTTTTGGATTTCCTTCCATTTATGATATGGAAGTAACACCAAATATATGCAAATGGAGTACACATCTTACGTTTGCAAAATGAGGTAATTAATCTTTCGGTTTTGATTCAACGTTAAAGTTTTATTCGGATGGATTAACCCTTAACTGGGGAGGTGAAATTTTAGGACTTAAATGGGGAGGTGCGGTCTACGAGACCGCATTTCATTTCACTCACTACGAGACCGCATTTCATTTCACTCAAATTAAATTTTCTAATGAATATATTAGTATGAAAAACTGCCTATTTATTTTGCATATATTTTTCTTGATATATAGACATGTTTTAGAAATTTTCCGAAATATATTGTCATTGAAAAAAGCAAATGCGTTGGAACAAACGTTTTCTTCTCAAATTACATGTTACAATAAATAATATTCTTGAAAAAGCATATTACTTTTTACTTTTTAAATCATATTTATTTTTACAGAATATGAAGGTATATAGAAGACAATATAATGTAAAATTCAACAATTATATGAAAAATAAAAAAAAATGACAATGGGTAAAATTGGCCCTTTTTTTATCGGCTTGTGTGACTTTCATAGCACGGTTTTCTAGGAAATTTTAAATATACAGGTTAAGAACTAGTATAAAAATCAACCTATAAATTCTGTATATATATATATATCTTGTTATATTAATATATTTTATATATATATATATTTTTTAAATACATTATTACTAGAAAAATTAATTATGTTTGAACATACATATCAAAATCAGTTGAATGCGAACATTCATCGAAAAACTCTTCTGTACAATTTTCCTTATCACTAAAATCACTTTATTCTTCATTTAAAAGTGCCTGGAGCACTGCTTCATAATAGGATCAGTAAACTGGATGATATTTCGGGGCCCAAGTTTTAGCGCCATCTGCTAAGCCTTGTTTATCACTGGGACACTAACAGGGAGATGCGGTCTTAGAGACCTGAAATAACTGAATTATTTTTAAAATCATCTGCTGAAATCCGTTTAAAAAGTGAACGTGTATTGAAGGTCACAAAACAGGAAGCTACAGTGTCAATCCATTCAAGTGAGCTAAAAATAGAATAGGGGTGACAGAAAATCCATCGCTAGAGGTCTCACAGACCGCACGTCCCCAGTTAAGGGTTAATGAAATTGAATGGCACTGCCCAAGACTAAATCTGTACTTAATCATCTACACTTCTATGCTTGAAAAATTAAATTATTTTACATTAAATAGTACGAAATATTCCAAAGTCCTGCACTATTAAACGGTGTTTTATATCTTTATTTTAATCTTTAAAAGATGGGACAGTTTCAACTATAACCATGCTGAATCTCTGAAGTTTGCATTTCCAGTCCATCTTCCATCAATTCTTCAGCTTAATCTATGATTTATTGTGACTGGAATTGATATACCCCCCCCCTCCCCCCATTACAAGTACTTTAGTTCCAAAAGGAGTTTTTTGCTGTCACTAAACAAAGAGGGTCTTCGACAAATTTGATGAATTTATTTTAATATGAATGAAACACAGTGTGTCACTTTGAACATTCCATGCATACATGTAGAGGAATGGCCGGAGGCAATAATCACGATTATTGAATTGAAAATATTTAATTGATATAAAAGATTTCACAGGTTTGGTGTTAGAACATTAAATGAAAATAAAAATAAAGTAAAAAGGTTAGAAGATAAAATTACCGTTCGTCATTATTATTAAGTTACAGCTCGTCACATTCATTAAAATTCTTTCTTATAACTAACTTTAATGAAGTGTTCTCTTCGTCGCTCGTCGTATTCTATCAAATCTGTATCCAACTCTCTAATTCTGGTACATTCAGTCTAACTCTGGTAGAGTCCGTCAGTGGCGCTGGTGCGTAGGAAGAGCTTTTTAATCAGGACGTCTGTCTAGTATTATATATATATATATACTTGCTTGCTTGAAATATTTGGAATAATCTGACTTCAAATCCTACTGAATTTTCTGAAGGAGTGTATTCTGAGCCGAAACTAGTAGATTTCAATATGGGCATCTTAATCTAGGAAGCCTTAGAAGACCAACAGACATAATAAATGTTTTAAAGGCTAATATTCCCATAGGTGCTTACCTATGGGAATATTAGCCTTTAAAACATTTATTATGTCGGTGAAATTTATTAGATAGATAGTGGAATTTATTATGCACTTTATTTCGAATAAAACACAGATATCCATTATAATAATTAGTATGATGTTTGATACTGTATGAAGGAAATTTGAATTTCAAACAAACCTTTACATTAGCTATGCAATGCTTGTACTTTTATTGCTGCTAGATTTGGAATGATTTGATTCCTGGCCAAACTGTGTGCGCTAGATACCTGTTCGAGCAATGATAACTCTATCCTCCAAATTTTTATGATTAACAATCTTGGATATTTGGCTCTTTTACATATTGATTTCCCAAATACCTTTGAGGCCACGATGACCAGGTGATAAGGCCTTCGGAATCGGAAGGTTTCCGGTTCGAGACCCTATTTCACCGAAGAACCGTCGTGTAAACGGGTATGGTACACGTTAAACGTCCGGGCCAAACGTCCTCCTGCTGGTATGGTGTGGGGAGGGGTATGCCAGCTCCAATGTCATTTGACTATGGTTCAAAATTATGAGGGCCGTCCCAAAATATCACTAATGTTGTTTTAAAACGGGACGTTAATGTAACTAAACTGCCTAGATGCCTTGTTCTCCTATTGGCTTGAAACCATCTGCAATTCTGTGTAGCACAAAATCGTTTTGTGTATGGTCATACTGAATAGATGCATGTATGCATTTCCAATTTATTTTGTTTTCAGATCGTGAGTTTCTGATCGTAAAATCAAAATGTTCATTGGAACAGAACGCTATTGTCCCGTGTTAAAAAAAAATTGGATATGGGATGGTTTGGTTTCTTTTATTATAATAATTAAAATTACAATTATGGCAGAGAGGTCTATCCATCATATAAAAAAACATCCGAATGAAGAAATAATATATTATATAAATTGTTTTGCGCGAAATTATTCTGTTTTGCTACCTTTGAGTTCAGGAAATCTTAAAAGTAATTCCTTCATTATTATTTCTGTTTGTTCTCGATTTTTCTTCTGTTCAGAATGCCAAAATCACATTCGAATCTCACAAATGGGTTCCACTTCAGGCGGAAATTTTTTTCTTCCTCAAAATTCTAATTTGTACAGATGAATGTCTAGAAATAAGCAGCAATCATCATTGTCATCGCTTTTCCAAAAGAAAAAAAAGCATCCATTATTCGCGTAATTGTTTCCTTAATAATTTTTTATAACCATTTAGTGTTATATTTTCAGATATTCTGCTGAAAACAACAATATGGTGGCCGATGTATTTAATTAGCTTTGAGTTGCATTTTGCCTTAATTCTTTGTTCTATGACAGAATATCTACAGATATAGTCGCCACCAGATGGTGATTTTCCTTCCCATTCGTCAGCTGCAAGACAACAGTTGAATTCCATTCGTCAGCTGCAAGACAACAGTTGAATGCTGGGTTCCTTGATAGGTGAATTGATTTTTAAGTATTTATTGAATTCCCTCTTACATCACTTGATCTAAATTTTGTTGGGTTTTATTGGGGGAGTGGCTTACGTTCGTCTGTGTACAATACAATCCCTATCCATCTGCGGACAACATTGATGCAGCTGATCTTTTTGGACGAATTCAGAATGTATGTCTTAATGACTACAAACGAATTCTTATATGAAGTACAGCGAAATGATTGAATTTTTGTATAAGTATCAACGGTGTTCATTTTGAACGTTCCAATTTATGAATTATTTGACCAAATTTTGTTGGGTTTTATTGGGGGAGTGGCATACGTTCGTCTGTGTACAATACAATCCCTATCCATCTGCGGACAACATTGATGCAGCTGATCTTTTTGGACGAATTCAGAATGTATGTCTTAATGACTACAAACGAATTCTTATATGATAAGTACAGCGAAATTATTGAATTTTTGTATAAGTATCAACGGTGTTCATTTTGAACGTTCCAATTTATGAATTATTTGACCAAATTTTGTTGGGTTTTATTGGGGGAGTGGCATACGTTCGTCTGTGTACAATACAATCCCTATCCATCTGCGGACAACATTGATGAAGCTGATCTTTTTGGACGAATTCAGAATGTGTGTCTTAATGACTACAAACGAATTCTTATATGATAAGTACAGCGAAATTATTGAATTTTTGTATAAGTATCAACGGTGTTCATTTTGAACGTTCCAATTTATGAATTATTTGACCAAATTTTGTTGGGTTTTATTGGGGGAGTGGCATACGTTCGTCTGTGTACAATACAATCCCTATCCATCTGCGGACAACATTGATGCAGCTGATCTTTTTGGACGAATTCAGAATGTATGTCTTAATGACTGCAAACGAATTCTTATATGAAGTACAGCGAAATGATTGAATTTTTGTATAAGTATCAACGGTGTTCATTTTGAACGTTCCAATTTATGAATTATTTGACCAAATTTTGTTGGGTTTTATTGGGGGAGTGGCATACGTTCGTCTGTGTACAATACAATCCCTATCCATCTGCGGACAACATTGATGCAGCTGATCTTTTTGGACGAATTCAGAATGTATGTCTTAATGACTACAAACGAATTCTTATATGAAGTACAGCGAAATGATTGAATTTTTGTATAAGTATCAACGGTGTTCATTTTGAACGTTCCAATTTATGAATTATTTGACCAAATTTTGTTGGGTTTTATTGGGGGAGTGGCATACGTTCGTCTGTGTACAATACAATCCCTATCCATCTGCGGACAACATTGATGCAGCTGATCTTTTTGGACGAATTCAGAATGTATGTCTTAATGACTACAAACGAATTCTTATATGATAAGTACAGCGAAATTATTGAATTTTTGTATAAGTATCAACGGTGTTCATTTTGAACGTTCCAATTTATGAATTATTTGACCAAATTTTGTTGGGTTTTATTGGGGGAGTGGCATACGTTCGTCTGTGTACAATACAATCCCTATCCATCTGCGGACAACATTGATGCAGCTGATCTTTTTGGACGAATTCAGAATGTATGTCTTAATGACTACAAACGAATTCTTATATGATAAGTACAGCGAAATTATTGAATTTTTGTATAAGTATCAACGGTGTTCATTTTGAACGTTCCAATTTATGAATTATTTGACCAAATTTTGTTGGGTTTTATTGGGGGAGTGGCATACGTTCGTCTGTGTACAATACAATCCCTATCCATCTGCGGACAACATTGATGAAGCTGATCTTTTTGGACGAATTCAGAATGTATGTCTTAATGACTACAAACGAATTCTTATATGATAAGTACAGCGAAATTATTGAATTTTTGTATAAGTATCAACGGTGTTCATTTTGAACGTTCCAATTTATGAATTATTTGACCAAATTTTGTTGGGTTTTATTGGGGGAGTGGCATACGTTCGTCTGTGTACAATACAATCCCTATCCATCTGCGGACAACATTGATGCAGCTGATCTTTTTGGACGAATTCAGAATGTATGTCTTAATGACTGCAAACGAATTCTTATATGAAGTACAGCGAAATGATTGAATTTTTGTATAAGTATCAACGGTGTTCATTTTGAACGTTCCAATTTATGAATTATTTGACCAAATTTTGTTGGGTTTTATTGGGGGAGTGGCATACGTTCGTCTGTGTACAATACAATCCCTATCCATCTGCGGACAACATTGATGCAGCTGATCTTTTTGGACGAATTCAGAATGTATGTCTTAATGACTACAAACGAATTCTTATATGAAGTACAGCGAAATGATTGAATTTTTGTATAAGTATCAACGGTGTTCATTTTGAACGTTCCAATTTATGAATTATTTGACCAAATTTTGTTGGGTTTTATTGGGGGAGTGGCATACGTTCGTCTGTGTACAATACAATCCCTATCCATCTGCGGACAACATTGATGCAGCTGATCTTTTTGGACGAATTCAGAATGTATGTCTTAATGACTACAAACGAATTCTTATATGATAAGTACAGCGAAATTATTGAATTTTTGTATAAGTATCAACGGTGTTCATTTTGAACGTTTCAATTTATGAATTATTTGACCATTTTTCAACATCTATTAAAATTTAATAAATGAATCATTATACAAATGCGTAATGATTCAGGCCTTTTAAAACCCTTTCGTAATAGATATATTATACTTGAAAAATAGAGGACAGATTCGGTCAAACACTAATTTTAGGTTTAAACAAATGGCTAATAAACTTATTTTAAAAAGCAAAATGCTTGTTCCTCTTCTTTGAGGAACCTTTGGAGGATGAAAAAGTGCAACTTAAGAGCAAATGTTTTCAATTTTTCAAAAAAATTTAATTGATTAAAAATTTTAAAAAATTGCTTTTTTCACGATAATGTTCAAAAATATTAGAAAATTGTATAAAGAAAAGCAATTTTTATAAAAAGTTAATTTTATACTGTTTAAAGTTTTGAAAACAAGATCTTTTCTGTGATACAATTATTTTTATCATAAAATTTTTGTTTTATTTTTAATCATTTTTTAAAAAATATTTTAATCATATTTTACATCAATATATCAATTTATTGAGGTTGAATTCAAATCGTTTTCTATTTTGGTACTAATATTTCTCTCTGAGTTTTCATTCCATTTGTCGAGAATCAAGATTTGAATATTCGGTATATTTTCCTTTGGTATGAAATATTCAGAACAAGCTTCCTTTTAATAAACTTTTTGATATATTGTTGAACATATTTTTAAAGTTTAAACTTCAGATCCAAGTATTGATAAAACATATTAAAGTTTGTCCAATTTCAAATTTGTGACTTATTAAAATTATGTTATATTGAATTTTATTATACTAAATAATGTTAAAATTTGCATCTCTGTAAAAATTAAAATTAAAAAATATCCTAAATAAGCCATTAAGAAAAATTACCCAAAATATATGATTTTTAGGAACCATCCATTAAAAAAATGACGAATTAAAAGTGCAAATCTGCAAGTTTACTTATAACATTTAAGTCATAAATTATTATCTAATGTTCATCCAATAGAAATCCATGGTTTTGGACAAACATTCTGGAATAAATGTTGGAAAATATATTCGTCCTCAAAGCAACTTCTCAACTTAAAACATCCAGTATATTTTTCTTTAAATTTCTTAAAGAATCCCATCTATTATACTACATTCAAAGTTCTTTGAATAAAGTGGATTACCTACGAAGTAATAATCTTCTCATTTATTACCAGCAAACACATTAAGATTACCGCTTAAGCGTATATAATTCAACGAATATTTTGCAACTCAGACAGATTTTAAGCAAAGGAGGACGAAACGAAATTCTTCAAATAGTTGTACGTAGATTAAATAACAAGCGCAAAAGTTAATAAATGTCGTTCTATAAATTTTAACGAGTTTAAATTCTATTAAAATAGAGAATATTTCGTTTTAAAAATGATATCATTATAATTTGATATCTTGTATGAGTTACAGATAATTGAGAAAAGTTTTATGCGCAGTGAAATGTAGTCAATTAATGTTGAAATCATTTTGAACTTTCAGCTATTGAGCCAAGAATAGATATTTTTTAAATAACATTATAGGAATAGTTTGCAGAATTTGCAGTTTCTAAATGCGAGTTCAGCTTATTCAAGTACATGAAAACGTTGGAATTCTCGCCGTTGTGTAACCGTTACAGGCACAAAGGATCCTTATCAAACTCACGCATTGTTTGTTTCTGGTTCAAGTAATACTTCATAGAAACTTGGCTTGTGCGTTATATAGGCAATGGGGAAAACAAAACTACAAAATAATAATAATAATTGTTCAAATTTTGACTTCTAGATGGCGCGTTTCATGCAATGGGGAAAACAAAACTACAAAAAATAATAGTTTAAATTTTGACTTCTGGATGGTGGGTTTCATGCAATGGGGGAAACAAAACTACAAAAAATAATAGTTTAAATTTTGACTACTAGATGATCCGCTTCATGAAATGCAGAAAGATCGTTATGCGAATCGTTATGTTTAGTTTAGTTATATAATAGTTAGTTATAAAAGTAACACCAGGGCTATTTTTGGGAAAGACCTCGTAATTTTGAAAGATCAAAGTAATCAAGTAGTAATCAAATGACGAGGACGACACCTGATCTGGCACCCCCTCTTTACACCACACCAGCGGGAGGACGTTTGGCATGACGGATTTAATGTGCAACAGACCCCCTTACACGACGGTTCTTCGGTGGAATCGGGTTTCGAACCTGAAACTCTACGGCTCACATGCCGAGACCTTACCACCAGGCCACCACGGCCTATCTACGAATTAAGAATGTTTAAAAATGCGAATAATCATGGCTGTAAAAAAATCATTCTTTACCAAGCAATTAAAGAAGAAATATCGATATTCAATGGTCTAATAATTTTGTCAGAACTACAATAATGTTTAGCTGCACTGCGAGAACGTCAACACTTAAAAGGCTCGAAAAAAAGGTCTATGTCGAAAAATGGATTGAAAAACATGATTGCTAAATTTTAAAAGATTGTAGTTCTGTGCGCTGTGAGAAAGAAGATAGAAATGGAATTTAAATGCATTGTTTGCCAACGGATTCTAAAACCCTTCGCGCTTTTGCGCATGCGTTAGAATGGATTTCATTCGACGAAATAAGGGTGAAAGGAAAGATGAAAGGATGAGAGTTTACATTTAACAATCAAATAAATTCCGGAAATGCGCATATCCTTCCACATGTTACATCTTAGTGTGATAGAATTGTCGAAAACTGAAACGAACAGTAAGTATGGAAGAAATTACTATAATTACTACAAATCCATTTCCCTATCTCCTAGACAACGACTCCAACAGAGTCATGTGGTTTGTCACCATACTGGTCCACGGTACGAAAACTTTCTCTAGCCATTTTAAAGTTGTATCCATACAAGACACATGCAGTAAAAAGGCTACTCCCTGAAAACATGAACAAGGCATTGATTTTGCCTACCGTTTTCTGCCCAGAAATGTCACTGACACTGCTTGGCCTTGGAACATGTTATGGCCTCATGCAGCATATTTTACTCTAGAGGGAGATCATCTCGCCACCACGGAGGGTACACAAATAGGTGGGGGATCTGACTCCTTCCATCTATGACAGGACATACTTCTTTCGGGGAGGGTTGTACCGTAGTCGGTGATGACCCTTAGGACTTAACCACAGTTCCCGCCAGTGTTACTATTGCTGCGGTCCGGCCATTCAGCCTTATGGTTTAAATCCATGTGCCTTTGTGGCGGGTCGGAGAGTCAGATGGTTGACTTACTTTAGTGGGAGCCGTGAATACTTAGAACATGGGATTCATTTTGATGAGAACATTCTTCAAAGATCTAAAATGTATCCATCTCGGGTACCCTTTACTTCGATTTTTTTACGTTAAAAGTTTATTTCTGTATTACACGAACGTGAATATTTAGGGATTATTATTTTCATGCAAATCGGTGCTTATCCAAACACGACGAGAGAACTGATTCGGGCCCACTTTGGATATAATCAGGTGATTTCGGTACATTTTCTGACTGCCTGACCTCCTCGTTCTCCAGATTTGAATCTCTGTGATTTCTTATTCTAAGGATTCTCAAAAGAAAATGTCTATGAAAAAAAAATAAGATTTGCATGAACTGAAAGCAAGAATAACACCTTGTGCTTCTGCCATTCCTAAAGAAACACTTCGAACTACTATTGAACACGCTGTAGGAATATTGGAATGAGTTGTTGTTGTTTCTGATAGCGCTTACCATGGACAAGCCACGCTGATCGAAGTCAGCGATTTTAAGCCGAAAGAGAGAGTCTCTTGTTTTTTAGTAGCACCAACTAGGGCCAAGAGTACGATTTTGTTACTCACACATCACATTCACTTACACAGCCCCTTTTCACAGGGGGGCACATTCACACATAGAATAGATGAAGGACAACCATGCCCGAGTCGGAACTCGAACCCGGAACGCCCTGATCACGGGGAAGAGGCGCTACTCCTATGCTATGACGCCTGTTTGGAATGAGTTATTGACCTAAATGGATTGCACATTGAAAAATGATGTAATTAAATAAAGTTTTGTTTCAAATTGCGTTTTATTTCTTTATGCTCCCCCCCTGGTGGATGAAATTCAATTTTTAAATTTTTTATGACATTTTTCTTTTCACCATGCTCCAAATAATATAATAATAGTTTCCAATAAAGTACATAAACCAGAACTGTCTCAACATAAATCAGATTATAAATACGCTGTATAAGTGATATAGATATTTTTGAACATATACGTTTCTATTCATATTTTGGTATGGATTCATTACTTTTAGTGTCGATTATCGTATTCTTTTACAATTATCAAAAAATTGTTAGAAACATTTGTAGATCAGAAAATCTAAACATCTTTTTTTTTTTTCATAATTAACTCAAAAGATGAGAATATGATTGTATTGTGTTGCAGTCTTTGCCATGAGAATCGCAAACTTACGGGCTCATTCCTCTATAAAGATTCAATGTATATATAGGTACAAATTACATTAAAATGTCGAGAGCTAAATTTTGCCTCTTGAAGTGGTGTGAAAATTTAAAGAGACTTATTCCGTTACTGGCGCCATTTTTTTTTTCATTTAATCACTGTTCGAACTAAGGATAGTGTGCTAAAAACAGTCTTTTCTCCTATTTAAATTATCATTCATTTTTAATGTTTTAACCTAAATGAATCCCTCATCGGCTTTCGAATTTCAAACATAAATATTTTCTTTCAATTCTCATTTATCAATTTCGTGTTGAAGACTACTCTCGAAGAACTAGATCTCCTTTCTAAAAATGTGCCATACCATCGCCATTTCTTTTTGTGTAATAACACGAGTTCTAAAAATATTCTGCCATATTTGAATCCGAAATATTGAAAAGTTCCATTTTTAAGCATATTTAATGAACACAACATATACCCTATTTTAATAATGAAATATTTTAATTGATTTACACTTTCATCGCCAATTTTATATTTGTATCGTCAAATTTTATGTAATTCCATCTAATGAACACCAAGAGAATATTTCGGTATTTTCACTGAAAAGAATGAAATTTTAGTTTTGTACAAGTTGTGACCTTTTTCCTTGAATATAGGGAGAAAAATATTGGAAACATAATATAAAATTTTAAAAAGGATTCATGAAATAATTTCAGAAAATAATTAAAAAAAATGATGGAAATAAAAAAGTTTTGGAAAAGCTTTTATCATTGCATGGAAAGGTAAGTATAGTCTTTATAAAAACATGAGAAAAAGTTGTAAAACTATAAGATCCTCAAAATAAAAATCAAAGAAATAAATTATAAAAAAATATTATAAAAAATCTCTAATTATCCATAAAAAAAACTAAAACTTTATTAAAAATGATTAAATTCGAACTTATAATACTTTTTATGATTTGTTTCAACAATCGCATTTATTATAAATGTTTTGTCTTGAGTTTTACAAAATTGAATGCAAAACGTATTAAAATATTTTGAGTGATTTTTTATTCAAGCAGTTTAATAAGATTTTTAAATTAAAATAATATAATTTTTTTGAAATAAAATAAAATATTCTATATAATTTCTTCTTTGCATTCATTAAAGAAAACTTTAATCCTCAATGCAGAGAAGATCAAATGACTTCTTAGGAAGGCCTTCAAAGGATTTTTCTGCCAGAAGATCGAATCGAGACTAATAAGCAGCTTTTTAATTAATTGAAAACAAATATTGATGGATTAAGCCATCACAAAAACCGAAATGATCCGAAATATTAGTCGTTTGAGATCCAAAACTAAAAATTCATATTCGGAAAATTGCTGTACAGAGAAAATAACTAATTATTTGTCGCAAGAGATTTAAGTTACCTTTAGAAGATAGATCAGAAAGAAGTCATGTTCCTGATTATAAGAGGGGAAGGTTATTATCTAGGAAAATCTAGAAGAAGTGAATTGTATTTATTATATTTGATGAATTAAATGAAGGATTCTTGAAATCGGTAAGAGTGTTATTTTATCATACACATAATTCGCGTCAATATTATATGGCCTTTGGAGATCTATCGAAAACAAGAATATTAGTAATAGAAATGGAAATCTTTCTAGATAAAAAAATTTTTCGTATACCTGTGAAGTAAAAAAATATTTATGGATACACTGTATAAGTTCAAACCATTTTATTCGATTTATCAGCAAAAGTATTATTTCGCTAACTTTGCCATTCACATAAATCTCGTCAATATTATATGGCGTTTGGAGATCTTCAAGAAACAGGGAGATTAGTAACAGAAATGTGAATTTTTCGAGATAAAAATAAATGATTTTTTGTTATGCTTGTGAAGTAAAAATGAAAATGTTTATGAATATATTGCATACGTTCAAACTATTTCATTCGATTTATGAGTAAAAGTATTATTTTACAAACTTTGTCATAAGCTTAATTCTCGTCAATATTATATGATCTTTCGAGATCTATCGAAAACAAGAATATTAATAATAGAAATGGAAATCTTTCAAGATAAAAAAAAAATTGGTATACCTGTGAAGTAAAAAAAATATTTATGGATACACTGCATAAGTTCAAACCATTTTATTCGATTTATCAGCAAAAGTATTATTTCGCTAACTTTGCCATTCACATAAATCTCGTCAATATTATATGGCCTTTGGAGATCTTCCAGAAACAGGGATATTAGTAGCAGAAATGTGAATTTTTCGAGATAAAAATAAATGATTTTTTGTTATACTTGTGAAGTAAAAATGAAAATGTTTATGAATATATTGCATACAAGCTATTTCATTCAAATTTTCAGCAAAAGTATTATTTTGCTAACTTTGTCATACGGTTAATTCTCGTCAATATTATATGGCCTTTGGAGATATATCGAAAACAATCATATTAGTAAGAGAAATGGGAATCTTTCGATATAAAAAAATCATTTTTTGTATACTTGTGAAGTAAAAAAACATGTAGGGATACATTGTATACATTAAAAATGTTTCATTCAATTTATCAGAAAGAGTATTATTTCTCTTTTGCCATACACATAATTCTCATCAATATTATATGGCCTTTGGAGATCTCCGAGAAACAAGGATATTGGTAACAGAAATGTGAATCTTTCGAGGAAAAAAAATCATTTTTTGTTATACTTGTGAAGTGAAAATGAAAATGTTTATGAATATATTGCATACGTTCAATCTATTTCATTCGATTTATCAGCAAAAGTATTATTTCGCTAACTTTGTCATACACATTCTCGTCAATATTATATGGCTTTTGGAGATCTTCGAGAAACAAGGATGTTGGTAATAGAAATGAGGATCTTTCAATATAAAAAAAAAAATCCGTTTTTGGAATACTTGTGAAGTAAAAAAATGAATACATTGCACATGTTCTAATTATTTCATTCGATATAATATATTACCCGCGTTGTGAAGGTTTTCCACCCAACCCCCAAATTTTTAAATTAGATATTTCAATATCAAATATTATTTTGCAGATTTAATATCAATGGAATTGAAATTTTTTCTTCAATTCCAGATTTACTTCATTTTTCAATAGAAATTTCCTCGAATTATTTGAATAGTAATGCCGTAGGTTCATTTTAAAATATTAAGAATGTTTCTAATTAATTCCAGACACGATAAGCTGATAGGCCATACAAAGTGAATTTTTTCAATTATAATTAAAACTATGACATACATTATGCATCCAAAAAAAAGTGTAATGTCATCAAGATTCAGTTTGACGAACAGGATGCATTTTTAAAATATGAAGAATGGGATTAAACTTCATTTTGAAAAATTGTTATGTGCATAATTCTTTTTAAAATATGAATAAAATCATTAATCTCCATTTTGAGAATACTGTTATGCGCATGACTCATTTTAAATTATGAATGTCATTAAATTTCATTTTGAGTAAATGTTATGTACAGAATCCATTTTAAAATATAAAAACACCAAAAAACATTATTTTGAAAAAAAAGTGCCTGACGCATTTTAAAATATGAATAACGTCATTAAGCATTTTGAAAAAGCTGTGATTCAAATGATACCTTTTAAATTATGAATATCATTAAACTTCATTTTGGAAAAGCTGTTGCGCACATGACGCATTTTAAAATATGGAGAAGTTTATTAAACTTTATTTTAATAAAGATGTGATAAACTTTATATTAATAAATATACACGCCACATTTTAAAATATGAAAAATATCATCGAACTTCATTTTTAGACATTTATGTTGCACATGATGCATTTTAAAATATTAATTGTCATAAGTTTTGAGACACCTGTGATACATATGATGCAGTTTAAAATATAAATAATGACTCATATTCATGCAAATTAATCATTTTAAATAATGGTATGAAAATATTAAGATTATTTACATAAGAATCTAGATAATAAATAAACCTGCTTTTACGAAAAAAAAGATATCTCTAATATTCAGTATCGAAAAGATTGTTGGTACTTCTCTGATCTCTAAGATGATTAAAACAACAATCATAACAATTTAAAATTTCAACAAAAAAAATGAGTAATCTTTATTCCAATTTTCAAGTATGAAAATGTTTTTTTTAATATAATACTCATTTGAATAGATTTTCATCTATGAATATGTGACTAAAAAACTGTGCATTTTCTGTAATAAATAAGCTAAAACATAGAAAACAAATCTTTGATGTATGATAAGGAATCTCTGTTCCTTACTTTCAGATTTCTCACTATCATAAATATTCTCTTTCCGCTTTTGTCACAAAAATAACAAACATGACGCTTTCATTTTCCGTCATATTCTATATTCGCACTTGTTATTACAACTTCCGAGAATGAGCAGATGTTTTTATTGTTAGCTTCAGTTTTTTGATATTTGTTTTCTTTCCATAATCATTATGAAGGGAAGATTTTCTTTTTTATACAGTATATTATAGTCACCATTGCTTTGAGTTATTCTTGTATTTTTTTAAATAGTTAAAGAAGAACTCCATAGGGAGCATAAATTTATTCCTTGAATAGTTATGATGTGAATATGTGTATAGTTAGTGACTTCTAATTCGCAGTTACTTCTTTGTATAGTTACTTCTGTATCCGCAGCAATTATTACAACTTCCGAGAATAAGCAAAAGTTTTTATTCTTTTTTCAGATTTTTTTATATTAATTTCCATTCCATAAACATTAGTTGAAGACACTTTTTATTCGATATATTATAGTCAAAATACCCCATGGCATTTTTTTTTTGATTTTATAATTATTTATGGAAGAATTCCATACCGAATATAAATTAATTCCTTGAATAGTTAAGATATGAATATGTGTATAGTTAGTGATTAATAATTCTCTTTAATATTAATTTTATAATAAGATGTTAGAAAAATAACGATTGTTTTGCAGCATAAGCTTTTATTTTCTCTATGTTCAATATTAAAATGAATTCTGAATTAAATACTCACAACATTTGTTGCTGAAAATATTTTTCAAAGCATATATCTGATCTGCAACCGTCTAGAGTATGTAAAAAACTATCGAAAATTATTTTTAAATGCACTTTTTTATTTTTATTCAATTATTTATTTATTTATTAGTCTTTTCTTTATTATTAAAAATAGATGAAAATTTAATTATTATCTATTAAAATATTATTAATAGATAATAGATTAACATCTAAAAAAAGATTAATATCCATAAAAGATATAGATTAATATCTATTTTAGATAATTAAATAATATCTAAAAATTAAAATTATCTATTAAATATAGATATAAAAATAGATGAAAATTTTCTTCATTCACAGCCATTCATTCCATATTCTGAGCTACTTAACTTTAACTAAATTAATTCATTAAATTATAATTATTGTTAAAAATATTCCAATTGTGCCTTCTAATTTAGAATATATAACTACATATACTTTTATAGCTCTAGCACATCAGAGAGTAAAAGTTTGTTTTAAGAATTCTATCCTTACAAATATGAAAAAAATGAAATTAAATAAAGGCTTTAAAAAGAAAACAGTAGCCCTTTTTATTTAAATATATACCCCAAAATTTTAAGTGAATAGTTAATGGTAGTTATACTATGTGTTTGTCTTGAATTAACTTTATCGGATAACCTGAGTTAATTAGTAAGGCCCACACTTCTAATAATTGTCCAATGTTCAAAACGTTCTTAGAAAGGGATAATTTTACCTAAAATTTAATTATAAGCAAAGAATTCGCGTTTTAAAATGATTTAATTGAATTTATTTTTTCTTGAAAAACTGTTTAAAAAGGATTGATTATAAAAGTGGAGTTAAAGGCAATTTTCTTTTCTTACATTTTCTGTACAAAAAAAATGTAGTTCCGGAAAACGTCTGATGGTTATATGATGAAAAATGTCTGATACGCTGGATAATGGAAGACGGCAATTTATTCATTTTTTTTACGAATATTTTAGAAAATTTGAAGCACAGATAACAAAATCAAAATAATAATAATAATAATAAATAAGATGTGCCCACAGGAAAATCTTGCAGAAACTAGCAACAAATCTTTAATTGTGCCACAATACAACCACCAATGTGTAACATCTGTAGCTCGCAAATACGATGAACATTACAAAAATAGAATGCAATCGACTTATTCTCTTTACCCCATCAAGTTTATATAGGTTATCCAATAGGACATTGAATATTCCAAAAGAACCCCCCAATTGGGCTGCTCTTGATAGAGATATCGCCATAGTTCTTGTATTTTCTATAACCATAATTCATATAAAACAAAACTGCGTAATTCTTCGTCAGTTCTCCCAATGGTCATCAAGATTGACGGTCATTGACGGTATCAATAACATCTGTACACTTACTCTTGAGTTATGAAACGCACATTATAAGAAAGCAGTTTTAAAGATATGCAAGAGTATTAGAATAAAGCTAGTTCGGTTCTTCTTTTCGAATCGAAAAATATGCTAAATGTGAATTTACAATATGAGACTGACACATTTGAAAAAGAAATTTAATGAATTGGACATGTTTCATGTTTTTAAAAAAGAATATTTTAAGAACCGAACCATCTGTTAGAAAATTTGGGAGTAAAATGCTTGCATTATTGCATAATATGTTTAAAAGTGATTCATGAAAAGTGTAGATTTTTTCATTGTATACAAAGTTTTTATTGAGGAATGAAACTGTAAACACGTAAAAAATTAAAAACCATGCTAGAAAAAGAATGAAATCATTCTAAATATCACATTAAAAAGTAATTAAATATACTCTAAAAATTAAAATTATATTTAAATAATAATTAAATTTGAATTCACAATATCATAAGGATTTCGTTCAACAATAATATTTAAGACAAAAAATTTATCCCACTGTACACTATATTGAATTGAAAATGTTTAAAAATTATCTTTTTTTCGTTAATTTTAAATTATTATTTGCTGGATTACCAAAGATTAATTAAAATTACTTAATAACTAACATTTTATTGAAGAAAAAGCAGTAATATATATTGCCCAGAATAATCTGATCTTTTGAAAAAAAAATCAAACATTCTATTTCGTTTTTTTTATTCATTAAAAAATTATCTTTCGAGTAAAGAAGATCCAATTAATTCTTAGGACAAATCTTCAAAGAATTTTTCAATTAGAAGATTGAATTGAGACAAATAATGAGCTTTAAATTAATTGGAAACAAATATTGATGGATTAGGTACCATAAGAGTCGATGATCCAAAGGATAAGTTGAATGAGATCCAAAATTAAAAAGAAACGTATTCGGAATTTTTTCTGCAGAGAATTAATTAATTAATTGTTGCAAATGAATCACAGGATCTCATATTTCTAATTATAAAGAATATATATATATATATATATATATATATATATATATATATATATATATATATATATATATATATATATATATATATATATATATGTATATTAGAATCAAGTTAAAAGGAAAAACAAAAATCAAATAAAAATTAAACCAAAAAAATTATTAAAAAAATATTAAAAAAGAATCCGAGTCACGAGGAATCATTATTAGACTTATGTCTGTATGTTCTCACAGAAAAAATCCCTTTATTTGAATCCCTGCCTGAGGGTGACCCTTGAAAAAGTCTTCCGGCCGGATTCTTTTTTAATATTTTTTTAATAATTTTTTTGGTTTAACTTTTATTTGATTTTTGTTTTTCCTTTTAACTTGATTCTAATATCAATTCATCTGTGTTTTAGAAGTAGCTGCAATTGCGCTCTCTAAATACTATGAAGTTCCTTTTTGGTTTTAGTTTAAATAGGTATAAATTTTAGGTCCGATTTCGAAACTTTTGTTTCGTTTTCATTTTAGTTTCGTTTTCAAACTTTTTCTTACTTTAGATTGGTTACTTATATATATATATATATATATATATATATATATATATATATATATATATATATATATATATATATATATATATATATATATTGTCCTTAATATCGATTAATTCCACTTGTCTCCGGTTACCGTAATATTTCTATGTGTGCTTTTGTTATTTTTTGTCAGACTTCTTGTCTATTACTTGTTTTTAAAATTCTATTTTATGTTTATTTTATTTCCAACTAGCAGTGCTAGTACAGCGTTGCCCATGGCATAATATCTAAGAGGAAAAATTAGCTTTAGACTTAAGTCTAGCTTCCAACCGATATGCCGTGGGAATGTCATGCGGGATCAAAAAGATATTTAGAAATCATCAAAAATAGATACAAAACAATTTTTTTATAGCACATATTCAGAAATATTTAGGGTTAACCTCTGATATACAGTCATTTGGAGCCTTGCGACTTAGGCAATTTTTCGGTGGCACTTGGTTTTAGGTTACATGACCGCCATTTTTTGTATGTTACTATACGCTACAGTATTTCGATATTTCTGTTCATTTCCCTTGATTTTTTTCCTGTTGCACATACTTCTTCTGCTTACATTCATTATTTTCGATTACATTTTTTTGCATGCATTTCATCTTACTGCATTTATTGATTTTTTTCTATATTTCCGTTAATTTGTTGCAGCGTTCCTTGGAACCTTTAGATTGGAAACGCTATTGCTGCCACTCGCGCCACATTCAGCCATCTCGCTACAATATGGCGATAAACTTTTCCGGTGAAAATAACTGTATATCAATGCTGTTCCATATTTAGACTATTAAAAATGGTTTCAATTTTCCTTTGTAAACAACACGTGCCCTTTGATTCATCTTTCCATTTTAAAGCTGGGCTAAGCTTTTATATACAGTCATTTGGCGCCTTGTGAGGTTGGTAATTTTTCGGTGCCACTTTTGCTACCCTATTGCTGCCGTTCTCGCCACATTCGGCCATTTCGCTAAAATTTGGCGATAAATTATTTTTTGCGAAAATGACTGTATATCAAAGTTGTTCCTAAAGCTGAACAATATGGATAGACTATAGACATTGTTCCTATTGAAACCGAAGCATCATTTCTGAAATCCACACATGGATCGAAATTCAGAGTGGTGTATTCCTTTTCGGACCAAATATAGAACGATTCATTCTCGGATAGATTTTTGGTATTTGACTGGAAGCTAAAAAATAATTAATAAAAAATTAATAATAATTAATAAAAAATAATCACAACAAATGTTTTTCAGTTTTATTATATTTTCAACGACAATTGCGCATTTAAATTTTATATTATAACATTTTAAAATTTTCAAAATTGAATAATCTTTATTCCAATTAAAATGTATTTAATATAATACACATTTGAATAGATTTTTAACTATGAATAAATGACTACAAACGCTGTGCGTTTTAAATAATAAATAAATTAAAACATTGAAAATAAATATTCGATGCACGATAAAGAATCTCTGTTCCATGCTTTCAGACTTCATACTGCCATAAATATTCTCGTGTTGGCTTTTGTCTCAAAAATAACAAACATTACGATTTTATTTTCTGCCATCTTCTTTATTCGCAGCTGTTATTACAACTTCCGAGAATGGGCAGATGTTTTTATTCTTGCCTCTATTTTGATATTGATTTCCATTCCATAAACATTAGTTAAGAGAATATATTTTTATTCGATATATTATAGTCAACAATGCTTTGAGTCATTACTTTATTTTATAAATATTCAAGGAAGAATTCCATATGGAACATAAATTTATTCCTTGAATAGTTATGATATAGATATGTGCATAGTTAGTGATTAATAACTCTCTTGAATATTAATTATATAATAAGTTATTAGGAAAATAATTATCGTTTTGTAGCATAAGCTTTTATTTTCTCTTTGTTGAAGAATAAAAATAATTCAGAATCAAATATTCATATCTTTTTCTGCTGACAATATTTTTCAAATGTTATGTTTGAGTAGCAGCTGTCTATAGTATGTGAAAAATAATCAAAATCTATTTCTGTATATGTGTTTTGATTAATGTGCAAAAAAATAAAGTTTAAAAAATATTTTTACCGATTTTTTTATTTATTTCTTTTCCAAATTTACTAAATCCCAGTTTTCAAAGAAAAAATAATCTAGGGACTGAATACTTTTTTCTAAAATTTAATTATAAGCAAACAATTCATATTTTAAAATGATTTAATTTAATTAATTATTTTTGAAAAACTGTTTTAAAAAGATTGATCGAAACAGTGGTATTAAAGTGAATTTCCTTCTCTTACTTTTACTGTACAAAAAACATAGTTACGGAAAACGTCCGCTCGTTGTATGGTGAAAATTGTCAGACATGCTAGTAGTGGACGATGGCAATTTATTTGACGAATATTTTAGAAAGCTTAAAGCACAGATATAAATAAATAAATATATAAACTATATGTACTCAAAAAAGATCAATAGGAAAACTTGTAAAAACTAGCAACAAATCGTTAATTGTTTCACAGCATAATTAACAATGCTGTTAATTGTAATGATGCTGTAATACTGTTAATTGTAATGCTACGTCTCTCTTTGTAAATATGATGAACGCTACAAAAACCTAATTCAATCATTTCACTAGCTTCCTTCCATTAAGCTTATGTAGGTTCTCCAATAGGACATAGTAGAATATTCCAGAAGGACAATCGAGTAGCGTCACTTGATAAAAATATCGCTATAATTCATGTATTTCCTATAAACATAATTTTGATCAAAAAAATCTCATAATTCATCGTCAATTGTTTACAGGGTCTCCAAGATTGTCGGTTATTGAATTGGTATTAATAATATCTGTAAATTGCTCTTTTGAGGGATGAAACGCACATGATAGGTATTCTATATTCCAAACATGTGAGAATATGATATTAGAATAAAACTAGTTCGGCTCCTTTTTCCGAATCAACAAGTGTTCTAGATTTGGATTTACAATATGAGATTGTCAATTTTTACTAAAAACTGAATTTGGCATGCTTCATGTTTTTAAAAAAATATATTTTTTAATCGATTTTGACTTGCTTCGTCATTTCCAAAATGTTATATAGTTTTCCGTAATAAATACCAAAACATATTACAGTATTCTGATCTCTGTTGTTTCTGATGGCACTTGCCATTGACAAACCCGCTGATTTCGAATTCAGCGATTTCAAGCCAAGAGAGGGGGGGGGGATCTCTTGTTTTTAGTAGCGCCAACTAGAGACAAGAGTACATTATTGCTAATCATGCATCACATTCACTTGCACAGCACCTTTATACAGGGGAGTGGGGGGCACATCAACACATTTCACAGTTAGAACAGATGAATAACAACCATGCCCGAACATGGAGTTGAACCCAGGACGGCCAGGTCACAAGGAAGACTCGCTACCCCAATGCCAGGACGCCGGTACTGGGTTCTTTATTAAGTACAATTACATTTTAGCACTGTATCAGAGTTGCCATCTGTTAGTGAATTTGAAAGAAATATGTTTGCAACTTTGCATAATACTTTTTTAAAAAATAATTCATTAAATAGTTTAAGAGGAAAATATTAGAAAATAATGATAATAAATATATTTTAAAAATATTTTATGTTTGCAAGCAAATGTAGAAATTATTTTATGAAAAATGTGGAATGAAATTGTAAAATCGTAAGTCACTAAAAATAACATTGCAAAAAAAATGAAATCATAATTGATATCATATTGAAGAAATCCTCAAATATACACTGAAAACTAAATTTATATTAAAAAAATAATTAAATTCAAATTTACAATAATTTCAAGATTTTGTTTCAACAATAAATTTACAATGAAAATATTTTCTAGTTTACGCTACATTGAATAAAAATTGTTTAAAAATTATTTAGTTTTATTAATTTTAAATTCTTGTTTGATGGATTTCCAAATATTAATTAAAATTACTTAGTGATTAACATTTTAAATTTGACTCTTTACTGAAGCAATAGCACTGACATATTTTACTCTGAATAATCTGATCATTTTGAAAAAGAAAAAAGAAATCAAACATTCCTGATACTTTCCTTTTCTCCTTCGTTAAGTGAAATTTTTATCTTTAAAGCCAAAAAGATGAAAAAAATCTTAAACGAAAGCTTTCAAAGAACTTTTCAGCTAGCAGATCGAATCGAGAGAAATAATCACCTTTTCAATTAATTAGAAACAAATATCGTTAGATTAATGCTCCAAAAAAGCCGATGATCCAAAAGGATTAGTTGCGTGAGATCCAAATTAAAAAAAAAAAAAAAACATATTCGGAAAATTGTTTTAACAGAAAGATAATTAATTTGTTGTAGAAACAGATTCCTCAAACTTTCGGAAAATTTATAATAGGAATTAACTCCTTTGCTATTCCATTTCTATTCCATTCCAAGTTATAAAAAAGACATAATTATTGTTGAGTTTTAGTTTAGTTTAGTTAAGTTACATTAACGTCCCATTTTTTAAAGCAACACTAACGATACTTTGGGACGGCCCTCGTAATTCTGAGCCACGGTCAGATGACGAGGACGCCACCTGAGCTTGCACCCCCTCTCCACACTTCCACACATTAACAGTAGTAGGACGTTTTGCCGTGCAAGACGTGCACCAGACCGGTTTACACGACAATTTTTCGGTGGAATCTGATCTAGAAGTTGAAACCCTCGGGATTTGAAGCCGAGACCTTACCACCAGGTCACCGCGGCCCAATAATTTTTGAGAAAAATATGGAAGAAGCAAGTTTTATTTATTCTAAGTCTAATGAATCCCACAAAATAATACATGAGCCCAGCAAGATAGTTCTCCCTTCGAATTCGTCATATACAAGATTGCTTAATATGGAAAAAAAATCATATGATGTTTGGAGCTTTTTAAAAATCTATTTATTAATGCAACCAAATATTATCTATGTGCTATTTGAATCATGAGGTTTTAATTTACGAATAAAGAATTGCAATTTTCAGCCACAATTGCTAAATAATGCTTAGCATATAGTTTGCTTAGTCAGTTGATTTCTACATAAGCATTTTGACCCGAATATTTGTGTATTGAATTTTATGGAAATTATTTTTTAATGAGCTGCAGCTTCCATCATTTTTATATGTAATAATTAATAATAATTTTACCCCATGTAAATAATATTTCAAAAAATTATCCATCAATTTTTTTTTTCAAAGAGGGGTCTCTAATAAAAGAGAATCGATACGTAATAAACAAAATGTGTCTCTGACCAAGAATCGAAATCAAAATTCATAATCGACCAATGAAAGGTGAAAGAAAAACCTTCGAAGATAAAATTTATTTTTAAATAAGAGTTAAATGATAAATAAGTTCGCTAAGTTACAAGCCGTATCTACTCTGATTGCAGCTCTTGCGTCTATGAATTGAAAGTTTGCGTATTGATGAATGATGTATTTTTTACAACTGATTGAAGCCACAATTCGCCTCAAAACTAAAATCTTAACAAGAAGATCCTTTGCCAATTTTCATTTGCTTTATTCATGGAGTTCTTGCATTTGTCTTCTTCCTTTAATTAAAAATTCGAAAGAGATCTAAAATTGTCAGATGCTAAATGCATTAAATATTACTTATGCAAGTCACTTCTTTTTGATTGAACGCTTTTGCATGCGTGCGGAAGTGCGATCCAACAGATGGTCAATTCCAAGACTTCCTCATATTCAAAATTTTATTACGGATATACATTTTAAATGTCAAAAATTGTAAGAAATTTTATACATTTGCATCTTTGCGAGCTGAGGCTGTCATATTGGAAAAAATATGCCAATATTTTTCTTGTGAATGAATTTCAGGATAACATAAAAAAAAAAAACACAATTATTTTTAAGTTAGTGCATTTACTTGGGTATGAGAGTGCAGCCGAGCCCTTAAACAGATTTCTTTCGAAATTAAATAATAAACTACTTCACAAAGAAGTTTTAGAGGGCCGGAGTAGCCTGGTTGGCAGGGCGTTGGATTCGCCTTCCTAGAGTTGCGAGTTCGAAACCCGCAACCCGAAGACTCCTCGTGTGTGTGGTGGCTAGCGCACGTATAAATCTGTCGGGGTTACCACGGCGAGAGAAACACTGCTAGGGGCACTGTAACAGGGGTGATCGCTCTGTGATTCAGGTTTAAATTACAATATGTTGTTGCTGTTTCTAATGGCTCTTGTCTAGACAAGACCACTGACTTTAAGAAGTCATTTGTGGTTTAAGTCAAGGGTACGTCTCTTGTTTTTTCAGTAGCGCCATCTAGGACCAAGAGAACAACCTAGCTACACACACGCCACAACCCTTTTTATGCGGCGGACTACATGCATTTCATTCACAGATCGTAATTGAGACCTGAAGCAGAGAACGATTACTTCTGAACCAGTACCCCCAGTGATATTACTCTAAACATGAATTACTTTGTGACCACGACAGATTTATACGCGCGTCAGCCACCACACACGCGGGGAGTCTTCGGCCGGCGGGTTTCGAACTCGCAACCCGAGGGAGGCGAATCCAACGCTCTACCAGTCAGGTGGTTGAGTGAATGAAATGAATGAATGAAGTCCGCCCCGTAAAAAAAGATTGGGACATGTGTGTAGCTAAGTCGTACTCTTAGCAGTAGATGGCATTGTTGAAAAACAAGAAACGCACCCTTGGCTTAAAATCAGTGGGTTTGTCTATGACAAGTGCCATTGGAAACAACAAGGAAATTGGTTTAATTTCAGATGCTCAAACCATGGAATTTATTTATCTAAATCATGACGATCTTGTGTTGACTTTCCTTGTATTCAAGCCAGCCAGACAATATCCTTTGTGAATAGCTTCCTTTAAAACATTGATAAAAATTTGCAAATTTAATGTGACGATCACATACTGAATTTCATCTGTCTAGTTCATCATGTGTATTGATTATCAAATTCGTAAAAAAGGTGTTATTAGAAGGTTATGTGTTATTAGAAATCCAAAAAATGTGTTATTAGAACGCTGGAATGTAGATTTGTCAAACACATTAAATTCGAGTTTTCTGACTTTGACAATACTTTATATCTAGAAGAGATATCTTAAATACTATTATGTAGTTAATTTCGTTTTTTTTTAGATATCAGAAATTAAAAATCTGATTAATGTTTTTACTAAGACTATTTAATTGCTTTAGCTAAATATTGCTTGCCAAAATTCGTCAGCATTATAAAATTTATATTGAAAGAATGAAATTCATTAAAATTATAATGCTTATATTGAAAGCTGCTGCTGTATTTTTAACGAAAAGCATCTTTTACATACTTTTACATATGAAGGAGAAACAAAAATTAATTTATCATCCGGTAGAATGATAACTATCTTTTTTATTGATTAAATAAATATTTTAATCATAGATGCAAATTTTCATGTAACATTTCATTTGTTTCTTATTTTCATAAAAAAGATAGATATACTTCTGCAACAACAGAATTATATCTCTTTTTTTATGAAAAAAAAAATGAAAATAATTTTGATTCTGTAAAAAAACACGGCCCTTGATTAAGTATTCAAGATCAGTAATCAGCCCTTGATTAAGTATTCAAGATCAGTAAACTTCGGGATAAGGAGAGATACAAAAATTTTTCTTATCCAATTTTTTAGCAAACAAATTTTTTTTAAGCTCGGTTAATAACCCCGAGGGTTGCAGTAATTACAAAAACTCATTTTTATGCGTTGAAAACGCTCGTTACTTTTGAATACAAGCACAAATTTCCCCTCATCATATAAATGTTTCGTTACATCTGACGGGAGGGGGCAAAGCCTCATTAAGAAATAGGAATCATTTTGATTATTATGCATGTGATTCTTGATAGTTTTTATCCGAAGGAAAGAAGCAAAAATGTCTTTATATACGTTGGAGTTTTAAAGAAAAAGAATGAAGTATTATCTTCTTTATTTGTTACTTGTTTTATCATCAAAGTGGATTTTTTTTCCATATAAGAAAATTACCATTTAATTACGGAAGATAAATGATAGAAATCAAACTTTATTTTGCAAAAGTTAAAATCCAAAGAAAGATTTAACAAATTAACTCGTTAAAAATAATTGATTTAATTTCTGGAAAGTTGCATTTCACTTCTGTGATTAAATCAGATAACATTTCATATTTTCTTCTTTTTCAAGTTAAGACCACGGAGGTCTGAGCTTCAGAACCGGAGAGTTTCAGGTTCGAGGCCCGATCCAATGAAGAACCATCGTGTAAGCGCGTCTGATGCATGATAAATCTGTTGGGCCAAACGTCCTCTCGTCGATGTGGTGTGGTAGCTTGGAAAGGGGGGGGCAGAGCCGGCCTTCTCTTTAAAAGGGCCTTGGTACAAGAAACTATTTGGGGCCCTAAATGTTTTATAAAGCAAAAAAATTACAAACGTGAACATATAATATTATTGCATGTTCATTTAGCACGTGATTTTGTTTTTGCTATTAATTACTTCTAGAAAACTAAAGTTTCTTTTTCGATCCTTAGTATAGCAAATGCATTGAAATTTTCTGCGCACATTCTTGATCGAAGACAATTTTGTATTAAATTTAATTTGCTGAAAGAGTTCTCACCACTTGTTAAAGAAACTTGCAACGTAAAGAAATGTTTCAACACATTTAATGTATATTGAAATAATTATTATTTAGTATGTATTGCAGTATGTTCTGTGTGTTATATACAGGGTGGTCAAAAAAAAACTTCCCCTATATATGAAACCCTAGCGGCCTATCCGCTCAACCAATCGAACCAAAACTTCAGACATGGTTGTTTGAAGGAATGTGCTGGAGATTGTGATGATTCTAAACAACACAGGGTTCACGGTTACGGTTACAGTGAGAGAATTTTGAAATTTTAGAATGGCAACACCCACTTTTTCCTTGCACAAATTGATCGGTGTATTGAAAAACCACAAATGGCGTTGGAACGATTAGCGTGTGACGAAAATTGCCGCCGTAAAGCATTTGCAAAGAAGAGCATTATAAAGGACCAATGGCAACACAGAGAGGAAAGAGAAAAAAAAAAGTTTTTATTGGAATGGATAGTTATAATTGCAGGTTTTCAACGTGTTCACCTTCGCAGGCGATAACGCATTGCATTCGGGAGATTGTGGACAACAATGCCGAACGTAACATGAAAGGAGGAATCTGCATAACTTCACTTGTTATGGCATCTTGCAATTCTGACACGTCTCGTGTACCAGGCTTGTACACCTTAGATTTCAGATAACCCCAGGACCAGAAATCCATAGGAGTGAGTCGGGGGATCGCGGTGGCCACGAAACTGCAAAGTTTCTAGAGATGACTCTATCACAAAAGTGTTGCTGCAGTACTGGTCAAAAACATTGGGCGACGTGTGGAGGAGCCCCATCTTGCATCCATGCAATGTCCCTAATGACCTTTCGTTGCTGCAATTCAGTAATAATGGAATTCTGAAACTGTGTCAGAATTGCAAGATGCGATAACACGTGAAGTTATGCAGATTCCTCCTTTCATGTTACGTTCGGCATTGTTGTCCACAATCTCCCGAATGCAATGCGTTATCGCCTGCGAAGGTGGACACGTTGAAAACCTGTAATTATAACTTTTCATTCCAATAAAAACTTTTTTTCTCTTTCCTGTCTGTGTTGTCATTATTCCTTTATAATGCTCTTCTTTGCATATACTTTACGGCGGCAATTTTCGTCACACACTAATCGTTCCAACGCCATTTGTGGTTTTTCAATACGCTGATCAATTTGCGCAAGGTTGAGGGTGTTGCCATTCTAAAATTTCAAAATTATCTCACTGTAACCGTAACACTGAGTTCTGCGTTATTTAGAATCATCACAATCTGAAGCGCATACCTTCAAACAACCATGTCTGAAATTTTGGTTCGATTGGTTGAGCGGATAGGCCACTAGGGTTTCATATATAGGGGAAGTTTTTTTTGATCACCCTATACATTCCTTATATACAAACCAATTTTTTGGATGAGGTTTTTATTTACATCCTTGTTATAAAACTTTATAAAGATTTTGGAGGATTTTTCTAATTCATGTTTTTCTATTTTTTTTTTGTAATTTATTAATTTGAAGTAATTTCCAATTTATCTTCTATACGTGCAATAAAAGTATCAAATGCAATGTTAAAAAAATAACTAAATTCCTTCTCTGGATTTTCTATGTCTTCATCTTCTGCTATTTCGGAATATAATCTTGCTTTTTAGAATTCGTTTTTTAGATAACTGCTCTGAAATATCACTACTAGTACTATCACTTTTGCTTTATCTGAAAGTTTGTTCAACTTTGATCTTAAATTTTGGATTTCCATTTTAATTGTATTGCTTAAATTAAAAGTCAAATCAAGAAAAATTATTTTTATTTGAAATAGTTCGTTGATGGTGTCAATTATGAACAATATTGCAAACTGTACTTTTAAACATAAAAGGAATAGTATTTCTTGTATTGAATACAATAGCGAACATCGGCATTTATGTTGTAGCGATGTTTCTGTTTCCCATTTTAGTTTCTCTTGAATATCTTTAAAACTTTCCAGTTCTCCCACTACATAATTATATCAAATTATAGAATATAAAATTCCTTACCTTTTATAGCTTTTATTTTTCTTCAAGTTTTAATGTTTTTGAAAATGTGGGTTCTAAACTACTTTTCAGTTTTCAGTAACTTACGAACCCCTTGATCATCAATTCCGCTTGTTACCAGCATGAAAAAAAAAACATTTAAGAATGTGATTTCATTTAAAAAAATTCATAGTTGATGCACCATTTGTTATTTGTTTTTTATTAATTTTTAACAATTTCCAACAGTTCTTCGACTCCCTATATTTTTGCGATTTTCACCGAAAATTCGGCAACACACACACACACACACACACATATATATATATATATATGTAACAATAATTTTGTATGCAGCAGAAGGCAGGTTTGAAGACATAGACGAGACGTTGTATCTTTAATTTCGCTTTATTCTCTCTCTACCACCATCAGAAAGCATAATTTTTTACAAGAAGACGCAATGCGCAGAAAAGCAGAAGTAAGAAAATATGGACTGTCGAATGATCTCTAGTCTTATATAAGATGTGTTTCCGGCCAAAGGCCAATTCAATACATGTGTTGACCTTGAGAAGGGCAACGGAAGTATCACTTTCATTCGATACGTAGTACTGATGGCGCATTATTTTTACAAAGGGATTAATTAAACCGAAAGTGGAATTAGATCACGAAATAAGAGAATATTTTTAGAATGAAGTTACTATGGGCTAAATTAAGATAAAATCTTGAAAATTAATTAAATAGAAATTAGAATTAAAATATCATTACATATATATATATTGAATATTAAAAAGATATAAAAATCATTTTGGTGCTGCAATTTTTTTTAAAGTTACGGTGAAAAAACATCGAAATTTTGCTTAATTTTGATTAATTGAAATTCTAATTAAGATTTGAAAAACAAATCTACCCAAGCTGCCAATTCCTGCCATGCGAAATGCATATGCGTCAGATGTGGTAACTCTAGATCAAAGAATTTAGCCTCTAGATCGCCAACAAACATACACATTTATTTTTGTTATAAGCAAATATAGTTATTTATAAGAAAATTACAGTAATTTGTCATCAGTATTCATTAATTCCTTTGTATTGCTTTTATAAGCAGTTTTCAAAAGAGTATGACCCCAAACCATTCACATCAGTTGATAAATGATCAATATACGTAATTATGTAATATCGTTGTTAGTTTGTTTAGTTATATTACCATCCAGTTTTAAAGCAACATTAGGACTATTTTGTGGCAGACCTTGTAAGTTTGAACCTCGATCAGATGACGAAGAGGACACATGAACTGGCAAACCCACACCAGACTTTCACACCGCACTATCCTGAGGACGTTGATCGCCGACGGATTTAACGTGCATCAGATCCACTTACACGACGGTATTACACTCGTTGTATTTTTTTCCATTTTTGATTCCATTTTTCAAAGCCTCTTTTCAAATTTAAGCTCTATAGAAAATGTATTTTTGAATTCCGCTTTCGAATTCTGTGTCCAGATCCGTTTCACAACAAATCTAAAAGCATCCATTTCATATTTAGTACTTTTCTCTTTTTATTTCGATATCAAAATTGGCCGAAATCGTTGTCATGGTTTATGGATATGATCATACCTCAGATACGATCGAAGATTCAACTTTGCTTTGGATAAGACTACGCAATCTATATTCCACAAAAATAGAAATTTTATGTTCTCGAATCAATTTTTTTTAAGTAACACTGCATCTCTTTCAGTATTTTGAAGACCCGTTAACTTTCTATCAGCAAAGAAACCAAATATTTCGGATTTTTTTTTTTTTTTCGTTCAGCCTCAGATATTTGAATAAAACGATTTCAAGTAACAAGTAGCCTGCTAATAAATAAAGCAGATTCTATGATTTTGAAATTAAATTCTGAAATACTTTTGTCTTATAGAATTACGTACCACAATTGCAATACATTTTTCTTCTGAGGAGAGAATCTAAATAAAATCTGAAACCATTTATTTAATGACAAAGAGCATAATGAAATACAATAAAAGGAACTAAAGCTCATGATCTAATTTATACATTAAGCATCAGATTCCGGAAAATCTAAATTGAATAATTTTATCAAATGTAACTAATATTTATTTTACAGCTATTATTTTCTTTCTCAGCTACAAATCGGTTTCAGCTAATAATATTTGGCAGCTATAGCAGATTAACTATTTTTTTTAAAAAAAGGCTCACAATTTTGATTCATTTGGTTATTCACAATTTTGGTTATTTTCGCAATTTCTAGATAATTCCAGGTTTAAACTTGGCCAGTTATATGAATTCCAGTAGGCAGCGCAGCAAGGGACTGATTTATGTTTGCCACAATTTTATTAGATATATTCAGGCATTCTTGGCTATTAATTGTCATTTTGGCGTATCTTTTTCTTTTTCACTGCGTATCGCATTGAAAAAAAATTGGGTATTTACACAAAGGTGGGTAAATTTCGGTATTTACGCAAAAAAACATGGTAAAAAAAATCAACATGCCTAAATTTTGAAAAGTATAGAAAAGAAATGGTAAATGAAATGAATAAAAAAAAAAAACCAACTTCGTATTAGAAAGAGCAAAGAGCAAAAAATGTCGGAATTAGTCTGTGATAAGTGATTAATTTTTTCACGCCAAAAAGAAACAAAAACCCGCCAAATTCTACAAACGCAGGCGCAGTAAGAGAAAAATATATTACAGCAGCATGTTGTTGTCCGTCGGAACAATAACTTGCCATCGACTAAACTTCATTTTTCAACCTTTCTACGCATGCGCTGCAAAGAGGCCGTCTTATAACTGGTCGAGTGTAAACCTGGCAAAAGGAAAGGAAATGTGTGGAGAAGTTTCATTTCTTAAATATGGCAATTAGGCATTGCAATACCAGTATACCGTGATACCGAATACCGGTATTTTGAGCCATTTTATAATTTCATAATACCGGTATTCACACGTTTAAATACCGGTTTTTCGGTATTTACTAGAAATTTTTAAAATTGTCTCCACTATATGTTCAGGGATCACCAACATAGCAAAATAGTATACGTTTTTGTTTTTATGTCTCCCTAACGGGCGAAATTAATTAGCTAATGAATGGCTTAATTAATTGCTTAAATCTAAATTAGGGAAACATGGATTATCCCTGAAAGAAGATATTGTATCCGTAACGACTAATGGAGCAACAGTTATGAAAAAAGTTGGAAAGTTGATTGGTGCAAATCATCAATTGTGCTTTTCTCATGGAATTCAAATAGGAGTAATAGATGTCCAAAAAAATAAAGAACAGAAGATTCCAAATACTGTGGATATAGAAACTTCGGATTCCGACTTTGAAGAGAGTGAGAGTGATATTGACAATGAAGATAATGACAATATAACTGTTGAAGACGATATTGCTAATGAGGATGAAATATTAACCCATCAAGAATTGCTTCCTATAATTTATAAAGTTCGAAAAATTGTTTAGATATTTAAAAAAATTTCGAAAAACTGTTAAGATATATATTATTCCCCTACAAAAATTATCATATTACAAAAATATATACTAACTGAAAATAAAACGGAATATATGTTAATAATAGATTCTAAGACACATTGAAACAGTTTACTCCTAAGGTATTTTGAAATTTAGATTTCCCGATTTTTGAAATTTAGAAACCCAATAAAAAAGTAATAATCGACTTAAACCTGTAAATTAAATTTCAGATAGTGAATTCGACTTAATATCCAGAACTATATCAGCTCTACTTCCAATAAAACTGACTATAGAGGCATTATGTCGGAGAGATTTTAATTTATTAACAGCTAATGCAACAATAAATTTCATGTTGCAGTCATGAAAGAACAGCACACATCACTATCTGAAGAATTACATATTACACTGAAAAATCGCACTGAACAAAGGCACACCGAAATAGAAAATGTCTTATGGTATTTACATAATTATAATGATTTTAAAAATAAAAATGAAAAAGAAGAAAAGAAAATAATCAATTTAAATTTGATTTTTATAGTAAATTTTCTTAAAATTTTTTAACCACAAATCTATCCACATTCGGAAGAATTCGGTAGTTATCGGAGATTATGATGACACTAATGTAGATAATGAAAAGGAATTGTCTCTTGAACAAAAATTAGAATTAGCGAAGAATAAAAAAATAAAAAAAATCAACGAACCAAAATTCAATACAGAAATCAGCTATATCCAAAACCATCCGACGAGAAATGGATTTATTTGAAGATGAGGAATTTAGAGGTAAATACTTGGGAAAAGTATATCTCGCATTGCTAACAGTACCACTAACTATCGTAGATGCCGAAAGAGCGTTTTCGACAGCTGGTCATTTTTGCACAAAATTACTTTTCAGGCTTAAAGACAGTACAATTGATGCATTCTGTTTTTTAAGATCACATTTCAAAAATTTTTAATAGTACTACACATTGAATAGTGATATTTACATTTTTTTTATGATTTAAATAAATAAGTTGTTCCTTTACTTTTTTGTGATTCTTTATATGCTGTTATAATTTATAAGATACATTTTTTTTGATATTTACCCTTTATAATAAAACTGGCAAATAAAATAAAGAAACACCTGCGTTTTCTTTCTTTTTCTAATATTTCTAATACCGGTATTAAAACCGATATCCCGGTATTAAGATCTAAAAAATACCGAATACTGGTATTGAAATTTTGGTCCGGTATTGCAATCCCTAATGGCAATATTATCGAATCTTCAAATTAATTTTCTTTTGGAATCTGACTACGTTCAAAGGAATAATCAGATATGACTGTGTTCAATTGGGAATATAATCGATTGCAAGATATAAATTATTTTAATTAATAAATATTTCATGAATATTCAGATTTGCCATTAACAATTTTTCTTGGAAATCTATATTGTTACGAAATTTTTCTTCTACAAATACCGCTAATCAATCGCTATAGTTCAGCAGCTCACTTGCTGTCTAATACTCCAAAAAACTGTTATTTGTCGGCGACTCCGACTACTCGCACACACGCCTTCTGACGATACACACAACTTCTTACACACGAGTGCCTGTCTTTTATAGTTCCGGGAGGCGGGGCCAGAATTCTCCAGACCAATCAAGACGCATCTGGATGTATCTTAGTTCCTACTGGATAGATCGTGAAACTTCTCGAACTTTCCAGTATTATCCATTTAATCGCCAAACTCGCCAAATTCGTCGCCAAGTCGCCAAATGGTCGCCAAGCTCTCAGGTCATTGACGCACAGGACAGATCTTACAAAGGCTTTAACCGTTTTTCCCAGGATGACACAATTCGTGCCGGGTAGCAAAATTACGGATTTGTAACAATATTTTGAATTGAAATTGAATGTAAAACATCACGAATTGAATCGATTTTAAAAATTGTTATCTATTATAATCCAAAACGCATTTCATTCATGTGCACTAAATTTTATTGGACTGCATTTTAGACATCATGTTTCTGCTGAGCATTTTTAAATATTTATTTTTCAGGAGATGAATTTAAAAAAATATGAATCGGCATCAGCTCATAAAAATACACCAAAAACAAATGCTGTTTTTATAAAATGTAAGTGTTTCAAAGAAATAAAAAGCACTGTTGTTGTGTTGTTGCTTGTGGCACTTCTCTTGTTTCAATAACGCCATTTAGGGCCAATAATATGACTTAGCTACTCATGCGTTACAGATAAAAAGCCCTTTTCCAACTAAGTTGGAGTTTTCCAAATTTCATACTAAATCAGTTGTTTCAATTAGTCAATAATATAATTGTTTGAACCCTCAAATAAATATAAAATCCCATCATTATAACATAGGAGACAATATATTATTTTTTTCTCTTTTCTGCAAAAATAAATCATCCTTTTGGCCTGGTTATTGCTTGTTTTTTCTGAGAAACTTTCATGAAAAAGAGCCTTTGATGAGGCCACAATCATCATCGATTAATCATATTCATGATGATATTGGATAAGATGGGTTTACACTCAGACAGTCAGAAGACGGCCAGTAGACAGCACATGCGTAAAAAAGCTGGACATATTGATCGGTCCATGGCAAGTACTTGTCCCAATGGGACCACAATATGCTGCTATATAATATTTTTTTCTAAATGCGTTCGCACTTGTAGTATCTTTCGGTGGGGGGTTTTTTGGGTTTTTTTTTTTTTGCATGAAAATATATATCACTTTTTATAGACAAATTCCTACATTTTTTTTACTCTTTGTACCTTCGGATCGAGATTGTGGGTTTTTTTTTTCATTTTATTTGCCTTTTTTTTTAACAGTTTTCCAAATTTAGGCATATTGACCTTTTTTTTTATTTTACCATGTTTCTTTGTATAAATATTCATTATTTTAATACAATACGCAGTGAAAAAGTAAAAATCGTCGACACCAAAACGGCAATTTATAGCCAATCATGGAATATCTGTATCTATCTTATGATATTGTGACAAACATAAATAAGTCCGTTTCTACACATGCGCTGCCTACTTTCCGCCTTATAACTGGCCGAGTATAAACTCACATACATATGTAAACTCAACTATATTATTTAAACGTTTGGTTTTTGAATATATATTTTATCAAAACTTTATGCCCCGTGCAGCTTTTTTAAACATTTCAACAAAGCTCGTGAGTCGGAAAAGCTCACGCTTTGATCTTGGACGGGAAAATTATAATAAAAAGAAAAAAAAGCTAAAGAGGAATTGTTTTTTAAGCGAGTTCGGAAATTGTACAGACTAAGTCTATGACAAAGGATACCGACGTGCTCTGATTGGTTTAAGCCTTGGCATCTTTTTGGCAATGTTTTGGACTCATAATAGAGTAGTTTTCGCTTATTTGGCTCAAACCTTGTTCCTTTCATTAGTTTTATGGAAGATACGAGTGAATATCAACACGATCTAATTTTTATTAATATTATTGTTTTCTCTAAATATTACTAGTAATACTACTAATACTAATTAATAATAATAAATATTACTAATAATACTAGTAATACAAGTAACTAATGTGGTTTATGCACAGAAGTATAAAAACTGAATGAAAGTAATTACTCAACATATGATGCAGCAATTAAATAATTCTTATTTTTCTATGATTTTCGTGCCTTTATTAGATAATTTATGCAGTCATTGAAACTTGTTGCTTTACGTATGTTACTTTCCCATCAACTAAATATGGGAAGATGATTACTGAATGCCCAAAACGTATAAATATGTAAGCTTTAATGGACTATGTGATTTCATAGCTAATTTTTTTTTAGTTATATCAAAATAATATTAGGGAGAAACACACACAAAAAATATTTTTAATAAATTGTAATTTTCATATTTCTTGAATTTAGGTTTCAGGATTTGATCTTTTCTGCTGTATATGTGTTCCAGATTAATATTACATGTAAACCGTAAAAAAATAGGGTGGGGAGATAAATTCACAAATTTTATTTATTTTTATAGAAATACACTTCGGTATGGCATCTTTTTGGCAAAACATTGCCAAAAAGATGCCAAGGCTTAAACCAATCATACCACGTCGGTATCCTTTGTCATAGACTTAGTCTGTGCAATTTGCGAACTCGCGTTTTTTAATATTATCTCGATATTTTATTATATATAATCCGCACACTTTTGCAAATAACTTATAACTTATAAACAATTTATCTGACTGCATATTTTACTTCGCCTTTCATTGAAAAAAGATATATAAACTTTCTAGCTAGTTTCCGAAGTGAATAAACTGGCTTCCATTTTCTTCCTTTTCAAAAATGGTGACAACATAATTTTCTCTGAATATTTAACATAGTCGCCTTTTGTTGTTTAAAATTAGCATGCATTTTATGAAGAAGAACATATTATACAGAAAAACTTCATTCTGAATATCGATTATGCTACCATTCTTCGAAGCTATAATTGGTCAAAATTATATGTTCATGAAGATAAGTCATATTTCCAAGTATAATTTCTTGGGCTAACTGTCTACTTTAATGTGCCATGTCAATCGCCAAAAATGCCAATAAGTTCAATCACCAAGAATTCCAATATGTTCAATCGCCAAGAATGCCAGTATGTTCAGTCGCCAAGAATGCCAATATGTTCAATAGGCAAGAATTCCAATAAGTCAAACAATAAGATGGCTGAGAAAAAAAAATAATGCTGTGCCTATATTTGCAAGAATGACTTCAACATTGTATATGGACTACAATATTGATGGCAAATTCAATGGATGCACCAGAGTATTTTGCAACCTAATCTACAAAATATGTTAGGCTTTGGAATTGCCAGCCGAATACATTTCACGATAGGACCCAGTTAACAAAGAGACGGCACGACCGGAGTTTAACCCTCTGCTTGGCGCAATTTTCAAAAATCGCCCACGACGGTTTTTCGAAATATTCAACAGCGAGGGAGCAGATGTCCATTCACTCGATTGTTCGCTATTCTCTCAAACCAAGTTTCTTGTCAAATATAGGAAGCGGCCAGAAAACCAAGATTATCATTGATTTCTTGATGTTTTTTGATAACCAAAACTGACATTGGCTGCTCGAAGCTGTTTTAAAACTATGATTATCGTCCATTGAACGAAGTTTGAAAGCAATTTGTAAATCTAAACTGTCGTTCGTGTGTGATGGAGTTAATATCTAAAGCTCTCATTTGTTGCATGTTATTAAGAATAGAATTGGCATCATATACAGGTATGAAAGTTAGGTTTGTGACAATAAAAAGACACTACTCCACTTCCAAGGGGTACTTCCACATCCTATGTAAAGGAAATTAGAAAACATTAGAAATTAGAAAATTGTATGATGGAATAAAAGTGGGGTTTTTTTTTGTCACTTTCGAAAAAAACTTTGGTACGACCGGAGTTTAACCCCCTACTTGGCGCAATTTTCAAAAACCGCCAACTCGCCGCCAACGGTCTTGCGCTGTGTTTTGCGAAATGTTCAGAAGAGAGGGAGCAGTTTTCCAATCATAGCGCATAATAAAGGCGAAAGATAATAGGTTTGCCAGTCTAGAGAAAACGGAAGTTACCAGTTTTGGAGCGTTATTGCAACTTAACGAAGAAGGGGGTTAAATTCCGGTTCACCCCATTTTTTTTTTTTTTTAATCTTCTCATTACAAGTTCTTATTTTAAAAATATTCATTCACATTTTTTAATATCATAAGATTATGATACCTGCTCCAAAAGACAATATTATTGCAAATAATACGTGCAATTTTGATAATAAGATTAATCATTATTTGAAATATAAAAAATACCCTCGTAATATTTGGCATTCATTTGGCTGAAGAAATAAGTAAGATTTCTTGGCGAAGGATTCGTTTGAAGTGTTGATAACAGTATAAGACAGCTTTTTGATATGAAATAAAAACTGACATATATACTACATTTGGTGAAAAAAAATCATTAAAACAATTAATCGAAAGAGCATTGTTATTTAATCGATTCTGTATAATATCATCAAAAATTTATATGATCTGAAATTTACCCCTGACATAATAAATTATGAGGGGAGCCAACCGTTAGAACACCAAAAGAATTACGAGAACTGCGAAGAATTCCATTGCAGCTGTCTTTTAAAGTGAGAATGCAGACGATTTTTTAAAGCGCATACTGACAATTAAAAATTGCAAAAGAATAAATATTTTCTGTTCGTATTCACATTAAAAAAAGGAAGAAGAAAATAACTTTTAATTATAAGCTTAATTTTCTTTATTTAATAAACTTTTAATTATAATAAAGAACAAAATTAAAATCTTTAGTCGATATTTTTTTAATATTTTTAATTTAACATTTTTCATAATATAGTTGATGTACAACTCAACCATTGCAAAAATTAGTAAACAAAACAGCATTAGGGTTGCTAGAAGAGCGTTCCGATGGGTTGCAATATTGGCGACAAACTCGGGGCACACTATTCTTCACTTTATCCTTGATGAAAAAATCACTAAAACAATTCATCGAAAGAGCATTGTTATTTAATCGATTCTGTATAATATCATCTAAATTAATATGATCTGAAATTTATCTACTTATTTTTTTCTATTATGAAAATTGAATTTATTTGAAATGTTTTTGTTTTTTTTATTTGGTAATTATTGGTTAGCCGGGCGCAAGTGAAAAGTCGCCAAATTATTTAGACGCCAAAAAAACTTCGCAAAGACCTGCACCAACTTGTGAGCAATCATAACACTACAACTTTTTTGGCGTAGTTTTGATTTGGCCGCAGGTCTAAATTATATGGCGACATTTCCTTTCTCCGGGCTAACCGAAAAAAAATATGTAATATTTCCACATTATTTCATATAACAAGCAATCATTAAACACATTTAATTACTATACTAAAAATTCCTCACTGCAAGATGGATGGCAAAAATAGATTCCTTTTCATCTAGGTTATTGATTTCAAATTTCTTTTAATTTTTAGACAAAAACAAAGAAGTAATTAATTTTGAACCCTTTATAAATAATGAATTTATTGCTGTCGCACAATTCAGTATTTATTGAAAAATAAGTAATATAAAATATACAAATATTATAAAAATAACATACAAAGGTTTGTTATTATATTATTGAAAAGTTTTAAAATCTTTAATCAAATACGAAGGTTTGTATCAGTTGGCAAAAACTAAACGCTTATTTCTGCATTTGAAATATATATATTTTAAAAAATCAACTATCGTTTGCAATTACTATTCTTTCAATTAAATGGAACAGTAATATTTTACGATGGAAAATATGAATTTATTGTTTGATTTTTCATTTATATTGTAGAAGAAAATCGTTTGATTTTCTTAATTACTGTAGGAATTAAAATCTAATCTATACCAGGTTTGAATATTTAAATTATAAATATTAATTGACATTAAAGGAAGTATTTTAAAGATCATCAGGGTTTTTTTAAAATATACTTCGGTCTTTGTGTCTTAATTTCATAACATTGGCGAACTTTCAATTTGATTGCATAAGTTGGCGAACACAGTCAATAAACTGGCTTGATAACTCTGACCATTAATCGCTATTATGCGTTTACTACAAATACCCATACTTGGATGAAAGCTATAATAGTTGTCTCTTTTTAATTGAATATATTGTCAGTAACGCTTCAAACCTCAAACCAATGCGTTGTTATATGAACAAAACTCCAGAGTAGTGAATGGATCTAAAGAATTTAATTTATGTATACTGCACAAAATATATAGAATTTTATATACAATTATCCTTTAATATATTTCAAAATGTAACTCAAAATTTGAGCAGCAACCTATTTTATGTTTTTACAACATAACTGATATAAAATTTTTAAGCGCATTAATAATAGTCAAATATTGGTCAGTAGTAGTCACTATAATAATCAGTTTCATGACAAGTATTTTCTTTGGATAGCAAAGTATAAATTAAAATTTTCCTAATGCTCTAAATCGCATTTAAAGAAGTGTATTATTATTATTATTATTTGCTTTTGTATATATTGATACGAAGAAAATGCAATTTTAGAGATAAAAATGTAGTCTATTTTAAAGGGAAAAATGGTTGGTACAAATGGGCACATTGTGGTGGTGCCTGGCATCAAGTTATACATTTTAAAACAATAAATATAAGATAAATAATAAATAAATGGTGATAAATATATTCAACTGAAGTAAAAAACACGAACCTGCTGGAATTTTCAATGATCGTTTTTACATAATATTGCCATAAAATATATCTCCTTCCTTATTTATATTTAAATTACATTTATTCAATCTTTGGCCTAAGTGAAGATTAGTGTGCACCAGCTGTTTGTCGCCAATATTGCAACTCATCGGATCCTTCTTATAGCAACCGTACTGCTGTTTTGTTTACTACTTTTTGCAATGGTTGAGTTGTACATAAACTATAATTACATTATGAAAAATGTTAAATTAAAAATATTAAAAAAATATCGATTAAAGATTTTAATTTTGTTCTTTATTATATTTAAAATTTATTAAATAAAGAAAGTTAAGTTTATAATTAAAAGTTATTTTCTCCTTTCTTTTTTTTAATGTGAATACGAACAGAAAATATTTATTCTTTTGCAATTTTTAATTGTCAGTATGAGCCTTAAAAAAATCGTCTGCATTTTCACTTTAAAAGACAGCTGCAATGGAATTCTTCGAAGTTCTCATAATTCTTTTGGTATTCTAACGGTTGGTTCCCTTCATAATTTGTTATGTCGAGAGTATTTCGAACCTGTAGAATGGATGAAGGATGAGTTAAAATAGCATATAGATATATTTTACGAGTTGATGAAGTTAGGAAAGGATGCTTGCTTGAAATTTTGTATTGAGAATGGTTTGATATCGAACCAGCAGAATGGATGAAGGGTGAGTGGAATATATTTTTTTACGAGTTGATGAAGTTGGGAAATATATGTTTGTTTGAAATTTTGTATGGAGAATGTTCCGATTGCTTATTTGTCCATTTTTTCTTTTCTTTTGGTTATGTACTGTTTCTGTTATCCACACAGTCTTCATGTTCAATGTGCTAGCGAAGCTACTAGGTTCCCGCTCCCGCTGCTAGCGAAGCCGTAGGATGTTTTTTTTAAGTTAAAAGATTCTGCCCGGTGCCTTCTACAGATGCCGAAGGCACCGGGCAGTATGAAAAAAAAAATACTTCAGTAAAAAGTAATAATTAGATGGCGGAAAATGGTAACCTCAACTGTTCCGCAGAAGTGTTTGTTTATTTTGTCCGCCATCTTTATTGGAGACTTGGCATTGTTGGCGCAACTAGGTGCACACTAAAATTCACTTTTACCCAATGTTTTAATCACGTACATTTAAATGACTTACAAATTATTGAATTGAAAGAAGAGTAAAAGTTTTCTTTCGTCTTTCAAAACTAGAAATCAATTTTTAGCTTCCAACTTCTATTTCTTCAACTGCAGCTGCCGAAAACTTTAAATACAAAAGATATTCATATTAATGAGGCATTCAGTTCAGTTTATTTATAATCCAAGAACTATGATCGTTTCAGTTTTGCAGAAAATTTCACGAATTCCCATCATGAGAACTTTGTAGGTAGTTCTCCTATAAGGAATCTACGTAAAAATTGAACGAGTACAGAATTTAGTAATATTCTAAAAAGTATTATCCAAGGCAAAAATCAGAATTTTTTTCACTCTTCAAAAGTGAAGAATTAATGGGAAAATAAAGTTTTAATCAGTAAATATTTATTTAAAAGGTAATAATTATAAACAATTATTTGAAACTTTCTGATAACTTTTAAAATAGTATGAATAGTATATTTATAATAGTATTAATTTTTGCTTATAAACATTTTAGAATTTAAATCTAAGAGTTCTATGCGAGTTTCCATTATTATAATACATTTCTCAGCTGCAAATTTTCGGTTCGTGGCAACTGTTCTAAACCGACAATTCACAAGTGAAGAATTCTACTTAGAATTACTTAAGAAGGTGGTAATTATATGAAATATATAATTTTCTATAAAAAAATAAGAAAATCTTTAGAAATGTCAAAAGAGGCAATGAGGAAGAAAACAGGACCCTTTTCAAAAGACTATACAAAAAACTAAATTACACTATTGTATTTAAAATGCACTAATTGCACATTTGCAAGTTTATGAAAAATATTATGTTCTAATATACGATAGAATAAAGTATTTGCATAAAATACTTATTTTTGTGCGTATTTTTGGTAATCATTACTGGCATCTTACTAAATAAATTTTCATTTTATATGACTCAGATATATTTAGAAAAGCAATTAAGGTCATGTTATTCCAAATCCTGTTCTATGAAAAATTCTGAAAAAAAAAGTTCAGGTGGTTTGAAATGACGATGAGGCAGGAAAATAATAACAATGCAACTAGTTAGATATAGAAGAGGTGGGATTTTCTTTAAGTCCTGGTAACTGTGGCTCTTTTAATTATCATTTGTTAACTGAGGACATGCATTGTTTTATTTCTTGTAAAGTAGAGATCCTTTTAAATTAGGTTGTCAGACGATCAGTTGGAGGGTTGATATTAAAAAAAGACTCACCAAAATGATTTTTCTTTGAAAGTCGGGCTTCTTTTTAAACCGTACTCCCGATTCCACAATAAAGATCTGTATGATTACGCTGATTTACAAGAACTTTTTCACAGTTGACTTGGAATTAAAAGAACTTGAGACTCATTAAATTTGGAAATTTCATTAGTGGAAATTGGAAAGTTGGACATTTTTAAAAAAAAAAAAAACATTTTTTATGGTACTTAGCTTTTAAAGAAGCAAAATAAGATGCATTAGTTATTTTGAAAGATCATTATTAAGGTAGTAAAATAGAATGCAATTTGAAAAGAAAGGAAACTTAAAAAGAATTAACTATTTTTAGAAATTTTTCTTTAGGTTGTTTTTTTAATTCATTTAACAAGTAATCGAAATAAATTTAGAGAAAACGAATATTATTATATTCATGTTCTCGTGAAATTTCAGTTTTTAAGGAAAAATTTAATGAGTTGAAATTAATTGAACAGTGTTGTGTGTTTGTGAAAATATAAACTTGCTTTAGTACAAACTATATGGATAGATATCCCATCATATTTTTATAATTCATGCTAAAAAGTGCAAATGTACAATATAAGTTACCAGTATCTTCAAAATACATTAATAATTTTCAAATATATTGATATTTTTTATGTATAATAAAGACATTATTTGCATTAAAAATAGTGGCCATACAATATGTGACACAAAACCGTAAGTGTAGTCACAAAATCTCGCACCAAATTTTATATATTTGCTTCTCTTTTTTGAATTATTGAGTTTACATGTTTCTTAAAGATGGCTAACCCCTGGTTGAATTTGGCTCAAATTTTGACAGGTGTTAAACTATAGACGTTAAATTGGTGTACTGAATTTTTTCTATTTAGTTCGCTTCGATTTGTAATTATCGTGTTATATTCGAATAGTCAGATAGTCGGATTTCCTCTGAACACATTTTACTCAAATTGTGACAGAAATTTGGAAATTCGGAGACGTTTTGGAGTTATCTTTATCACAGATAGACAGACAAATGGACATTTTCCAGAAATGAGTTTTTCGAATTCAAGTAGACCCAAAACATGTAAATTCGTCAACATTGCGAGTTGGAATAAAAAGAAACTTGTGAAATTGCATCGAAGAAACGCTGTGTATTAGCGTATCATCATCTAAATGGCAGTTTTAATGTTTAAATTCCGTTGTTCATTTTATATATTCGTTGTATATCTGTATATTTGTATATTAGTTTTATATATTCGTTTATATATTTCGTTGTTCATTCAAGTTTCGTTCGATCCATTTTGGAAAGTTTGTTGGTTTTTAAACTATTATTACGTCAATAATATTTTACTGAACATAAATAATGGGAGTGGTAATTAATAAGAAATTATACTTTTTCATATATACATTATTGGACTCAAATTACATAAAATCTAATGTTTTTAAAGTAGTTTAGAGAATTTTTTCTTACATATAAATATATGCCTTTTTCCACAATGTAACACATCTGATTTAAACATTTTATTTTCCTAACATATTATAAAATCTTTGTTAATTGTATAGCAAGATTCGAGCTATAAAATTTAGAAAAAATTCCAAATTTCACACAAAGATATTATTATAATTTTATTCTGCAAAAAATTAAAATATGATTAAAAACACTTAGCCAATACATATTAATCATGATTAATCTGATTAATAGATTAATCATGATTAATCTGTTTAACTATTTATTGTAAATAAAAAAAACTTTATTTACATAATGATTTAGAGTTTTGATTTTTAAATTTGTAATAATGCTCAATATTCAAAGTCAGTATTTTTCCAATAAGTGAAAATAATTTGCAGTTTACTTATTTTATAAAACAATCATTTTTCTTTAAATTAAATTAGTTCTGTTGTAACTATAAAAAAAAAGAAAATTAAGTGTTTCTTTATACTTTCACTTTATTTTAAGTTTAAAAATAAATTCAAAAATTTGTTCAAAGAACCGATAGATGAGAGAGAAATTCTGCAAGATAAAAGTTCACCGCTGTAATCAGAAAACAAAGGGAGAATTTAGTTCTACTTAAGATGACGACGAGACAATTGTTCGGAATAAATTAGAAATTGCCGGTGTAAATACCGAAAGCTGTTAGTGAGACAATAGAGCCTTCGAGAACAATGAGATGGAGGAAATAGTAGAAGAAAAGAGAAAAAAATTCTGAGTTGAAATAATTAATTCTCAGTCAGTCAATTATTTTCAATGCATGCAGAACTCGATTTCAATTCCGAGAAAATGCAAACGAATATGTCTGCTTAATAAGTTTTAGAAATAAGCAACAAATATGCAGCAGACGATTAATTTTGTAGTTTGCAGACGATTAATTTCTTTTAGAGAGAAGTTTGTGAGCTTTTATTATTAATCATTGCAATTAAACAGCATTTTAGGAATCACTTTATTTTTCTTCTGCTTAATTACCTATTTCATTTTTGATTTCATATTGATTGCTTGAAGTTGTGTTTATTATAATAGTAATTTGTGTAACAAAAGATATTGTTATGTCTTTTTTATGTTGTTTTGTTTGTTTTATTTTGTATGTTTTCTGTTTTTGGACGTATTATTGGTTTTAATAAAATTCGAATGTTTTCAAAGCTAGAATTGTTGAAGGTGTTTATATTAGAAAAATAATTCCTCCAATGAAGTTAGTAAAATTGTTCTTATTTATTCGTTTTGGGAATTTTTAATATTGTTTCAGTATGGTTCTAAGATTCTTTACAGGTTTTTATAAATGTTGAAATATATTTAAATTCAGAATTTCTAAAATTTTCTAATACAGTAATTTGGAAATAAAATAATTTGTATAATATAGTAACTGTAGAATAGTAATTTGGCCAACGAATTGGCATTTGATTCATCAAAAAGCAATCTTTTCACTTATTTCACGAGATAGCATTTTACAGATTTCAGTAAAATTTGGATACTTTTCACAGCCGGAATTGCTGAATCTGTAACTTTCAAGTGACATTTTGACGTAAAATAATATTTAAAATAAGTTAAATGATAAAATAATATGGTTTAAAAAATCTTTTGTTAGTGCAATAAAATGTCCTATTTTTGAATTTTATTTAACATATTTTTACTCTTTCATCTTCCATTTGTAATTCATTATTATAAACATTACGTTATATTCGTATCAACTTCACCACAAATTTAATGACTTCCAGTATAATTTTAATGGAATTAAAAAATAAATGAATCCATAAAGTGTTAATTAATTTCTTAAAATGGGAAATAATGCACTATCATTTAGAATATGCACGTGCAGAAAATTTTAAAAATAGATTTGTTATTTAAAAGTGAATGAAAACACTTTTGCAAAATTCCATCTTTACAAACAGGTTAAATGAAAATTTTAAGATGTTAAAAAGTAAAATCTTACTGTCATCGAAATTACAAACATATAATAATATTGGAAAAAAAGATTAAAGGTTACACATTTTTGTGAATGAAAACTCATTTTTTTGCTAGAATTTTGTAATGTTGCTCTAAAACATATTTGAATTCTTAAAAACGGAACGAAACGAAAAGATTAATTTTCTTTTTCCTTTTAACTGATATTTGTGGCTAATTATTTTTTTTAAGTAAGTAATGTAATCATGTTCAAATATTTAAAATATCTGACTGATACAAATGTATTATACAGTTATTAACTAAATACTTACAAATACGGAAATATATTGGCTTTAGAAACATCTGTATATCTTTGCAGTTGCTTCATTTAATTTCAATCAATCATTACAGTCACGTTTGTTACTTCACTGACTGTATTTACATTTGATCACATTAAATAAATAAACCTTGAATTCAAATTGCATTCAATTCATCTAATAATCATTTATATATTTATTTATTTACCATCTGCTCAGCAAAGAAGTTAAATCAATTTAAATATGAACATAGTTTACAATCAATACGATTGCCTACATTGTATGTCCTCAGATCTTTGGTATAAGACAAACATATAGCCAATAATCTAAAGTGCTCTTCCAATAACGCTCTGAAACTATGACTTTACCATAATTGGATTAGATATCACATAATTCAAAGCTCGAGATTTGAAATCATGCATGTGTCTCGAGTTTTCAAATAGAAATAGACGAAAATTGACAAACTGGAAACAAATAGAAAAGATATTAACTAGGATATTCAAGAATATCTTAAAACATTTAAGATTTAGTTGTCATATTTAAATTGAAATGCAGTTTAACTCTTTTTCGAAAATTCTTGAAACATCAAAATATATATATATAAAATAGTTTTATGTAAATTTAAAGTGCAGACCAGATTACTGCAGAATGCTAGGACGGAAGTTGAATATTTATTTTTAAAAATGTACCTTAAAATTCAAAATATATTCATGCATATACTGCCTAGTTAAACGGTAGACTATTTGTTTTATTTTGCAATAGGTTGGGACGGTCTGCAAAAATAGAAAGTTTTAATCTAAATCTTAAATATTAGGTACAAAAAATCTAATTAAAATAAATTTGCAAAAGTGTCGCGCGGTGAAAAATTCAACAAGCTCAGTAATAAATTAATTTCTTTCACATGCGTGTGCAATTTTACAGTAAATAAACTCATAGAAGATTTACACAAAACAAGATATGGAATAAACAGCACCATACAATCAATCGCAAACAAACCTTCACAATAACAGCCAGCAGACCTATTAAAGGAAAACTCGCTCAACTATTTATTTGAATTATATTCATCTATACTCTCTCCACATGACTGGTAGATTATCAGCTCTCGATTGATCAATCTTTTACAGATTTATGACAAGACCAAGAAGCTTCTAGAAAGATTACGTATCTTCTCTCCTAATTGATTCAGGGACAAAATTCCAGCAGTATCTGGAACTTCCTGTTGTGTTGCCGAAGTAATTGTCACCAATCATTAAATGGTTTGCCAAATTTCGGTCAGTGTCACAACATATATTCAACTTTGTTAGAGTTATCTGTAAGAGTCTCTTCCTTACAGGTGGTTTACTGACATAGGAAGCAATGTTACAAATATGTTAAAAATAATATTTTACAAGCAATTTCACAGGTAATAATGTTGGCCAAAAGAAGTTTGGATCTCTTCACGTCAGTCAACAAGAAGAGATCCAAAACTAGAATTCGAATCTCTTCGATGTAAAATAACACTGACTATCATATAACAAAGTAGAACAGTTGATTTTTTTTATTATGTATTTTGCAGTTTTCCTCTAATTTACGATCATATTATTATTATGAATGCCTCGTATGATTTTTATTACATTATCCATATGGAATTATTTTTGAATTGTTTTTAAGCGCACCAAGACGGCGTTATTTTTACATACTAATTTGTAAAATAATTTGTGCAATTTCACCTAACAAACAAGCTAAGATATTTCAATGAAATATTTGATGTATAATCGTAAATTTTGCAGAAAAATTTCACACAATTATTAATATTCTGTCATCCCGATTTCTTCACAGAAAGAACAAAAACTGTGTCTTTCTTACCCACCATTTTCTACACTCCCTCCTATAATGCCTTACAACAATACCTTCAAGAAGGAGCAGATGCTTTTGTTCTTGTTTGAAGTTTCCGATATTGATTTCCATTCCATAGATATTACTTAAGAGCGAATTTTTCTGTCACTTTGACATATTACATCCACCTTTATTTCGATTCATTCTTTTATTTCATAAATACTTATGGTAGAATCCCTTATAAAATACAAATTCTTTCATGGGATAGTTAAGACATGGATATATGTAGAGTTAATGTTTAAAAATTATCTTAAATATTAATCATATTATTAATTCTTTGAGAAATAATTTGCTTCTTTATAAGTACAAGCTTTAATTTTCTTTTTACTGAATAGTAAAATGAATTCTGAATTTAATACTCACATCTCTTTTTATTGAAAATATTTTTCAAACCTTATGACATATTAACAGATTAATATATTAAATAAATACTTGATTTAAAGAATTTTCAAAAAATATGCTTTAATTATCATCATAAAATTTTTTTTTCAGATCTGAACTACTTTCTATTTTTATTTAGTATCTATAAATGTAATGTAGAAAATCCGATTATTTGCTTGTATGTGTGAAATTTATATAATTCCACATTAGATTCAAACATCGTTTGGTACACATTTTCCTCAGCACTTAAAAGTTTTTGCTGGGCTTTTTAAGAAGCCTCTACAAACTATTAATTGAAATGAAATGGGGAGTTATGTTTTCCCACTATAGCAATAGAACAAAACATTACACAAAGAGAAATTTTACACAATCTCAAAATAAAAAAAAAAGATTTTAGAGACATAAATTTCATACCTAAACAGTTATTTATCTTATTTTAATCAATTTATAAATTTAATTTAAACATATTTTGCAAAATTGTCTTTTCTTGCTTAAGTATTAAGTCTGTTTTATTTATGTAAGCTTACATTGCTATCTCGCTTATGATTATGAAAGAAATATAAAAGAATTACAAAAACTCCATGCAGAAATATTTTTAAAATTTTAATCTATAAAAAAAACTAACAAGTTTATTCTACACTCATTTATGATTAAAAGTATTTAGAATATACATATTGACCAAAGTTAATCTGTTTAACTATCTATTGTAAATAATAATAATAATAATAAAACGTTAGTTAGATAATGATTCTAATCTTGATTTTTAATATTGTAACACCCGAAATTCAAAACGAGTATATTTCCTAAAAATAAAAATAATTTCCAGTTTATATATATATATATATATATATAACACTCTTTACTTTGTTAAACTAAATTATTTTCTTTCTAAATTAAAAAAAAAATTAAAATAACAATTTATTTATACTTACACTTTATTTTAGTTTAAAATATAAATTTAAAATTATGCCGAAAGAACTAATAAACATGGGAGAAGTTATACAAGATAAAAGCTCGCCACGATAATCACAATAAAAGGAAGAATCTAGTTCTACTTAAGACGACGGCGGGACAATTTCTCGCAATAAATTAGAAATTACCAGAGTAAATACCAAAAACTGTCAGCGAGACAACAGACCTTTCGGAAACAATAAGATGGAGGAAATAGCAGAATAAAAAAGAAAAAAATCAGAGTTGGAATAATTAATCCTCGGTCTATTATTTTCAATGCATAGAGAACTCAATTTCAATCCCGAGAAAACGCAAACTAATATGGCTGCTTAATAAGTTTTAGAAATAAATACTCAAATATGCAGCACACGATTAATTTTGTGGTTTGCAGACGATTTATTTCTTTTAGTGAGAAGTTTGTGAGCTTTCCTTATTAACTATTGCAATTAAATAGTGTTTTAGGAAGCAATTTATTTTTGTTCTGCTAAATTGCCTATTTCTTTTTTGATTTTGTACTGATTTCTTATAGTTTTGTAAGTTGGAATAGTAATTTGTGAAACATAAGATATTCGTATGTTTTTTTTTTGTTTTTTTTTTTTAATTTTGTTTTGAAACTGTTCTCGAATAAATTATTAGTTTAATAAAGTTCGAATGTTTTGAAAGCGAGAATTGTTATGATGTCTATAGAATAATAATGATTGCACCAATGAAATTAGCAAACATATTTTCTTTTTTGTATTTTTAATACTGCCTCGATATAGTTCTAAGATGCTTTATAGATTTTTATAAATATGGATATAAATTTAAAATCATTTTTTTTTGAAATTCTTTAAAGGATAATATGAATTGCGCTAATGAATATATAATTGATTCATCTTATGCAATCATTTTACTCATTTCACGAAATAGACATCTTTAAATTTGAAATATCTGTTCTTATTTAATTTTCCCTCATTGTTTAGTTATAGCCCCAGTACATACTATAGTTTATAATATAAATAATTTAATGATTTAAATAAAATTTGATTGCATTTCAGAACCAAAATTGCAGAAGCTATCTCTTTTAAACCAGACTTTGAAGTAGAATATTATTTAAATATACATTAGCTCCAACAATGGAGAGTACACCTTACTTTTACTTGATAAATTCGACTTTCATCATAAATAACACATTACCGAGAAGTGCAAACATGTTTTTATTTTTACACATAACAAATGGTCTAATTTATAGTAAAAATAAAGAACAAGAAACGAAAAAACTTCTAAATTGAAAAGTTTCAGGAGCATTTTAAATAAACATATACAGATTTTTGTCTAAAAAAATTGAGAAAACACCAATGAAATTTCTGTAATATTTCGCATACAACGAAAGTGTAAATATTTAGTTGCAGCAATATGGCTTTTATAACGGCCTCTAAACATCGTGGTACCGATTGGACAAACCGTTTGATGGTATCTGAAGATATTTTGCCCCATTTTACTAATACTTGTTTTAAATGAGTTTTGTTTCTAATTTTGTGTGTTCGAACCGCTGTTTCAAGTGTGACCCACAGAGTTTCAATGGCACTGATGTCGAAGAACCATGGTGACATATGTATATGCTTTTTACAATGAAAAATACACAGCATTTTGAAATTACGTGCAGTGTGTTTTGGGTAGTTGTCCTGCAGGAAAATAAAATTTTCATCTAAACCAAAATTTTCAGAAGTTTTATTTAGATTGTTGCGAAGTTTATCGAAGTAAATCCATATGGTTCAAAATGCAATTTATAAAAACTAATTTTCCTACCGCGGATGAAGCTATATAACTCCAAACCATGACAGAGATACCACTATGTTTAACTGCAGGACGTGCATTTTTTGGATCCAAAGCGTTACTGGGCTTTCTCCAAATAGTGCGACAGCCATCGCTGCCAAAAATGATGAGTTTTCTTTCACCACTAAATATAACTTTTTACCAAAAGTTATTGGTCTTCAATTGATGTTTTTGCAAATTCCAAATGCTTTTTCTGGTTTTACAAGCTGATGAACGGTTTCTTTCTAGCAACTCGACTTTTATACCCAGCTTGTCTAATTACATTTCGCATAGTTTCGGCACTTACATTTCTGCCTATGATTTGAGAAGTTTCTGCAGCAAGTTAGACTACATTGACTTAGGATCACTCTTGATTTCTTTCAAAAGTTTTGTTTTTGCGACATCACTCAGAGTATCTTTCCTTTCTCTTCCTCATTTAATTTCAATCATTCTATTATTTTAAAATTTTACAATGATTTTCTTGACACAAGCGTGGCCTCTACTAACAATTTCAGCTATTTCACGACAAGAATTTGCTTTTTAAAATAATCTTAATACTAATTTCCTTATATCTTTCCTCTTTGAGAAGCACTTTTTTAATTATTCAGTAATTCAGAAGCGCTCTGAAAGCCATGATGGAATAGCATATCGTGAAAAATAGGATATATAATAATAGTTAAGAAGAAGAGTTATCGAATTGAATAATTAAAACACAAGATATGAATGTAATTCTTTCTGTATACACCATCAAAATCACCTAAAAAAATGTTCAAATACTATATGTATTCACATATTTTTTTAGGTAAAAATCTGCATATGTTTATTTAAATTGCTTCTGAAATTTTAAAATTTTTCGTAGATCGTTTTTTTTTTAAACTAGCCGCCTTTGGCGACCATCCGGTTCGCCAAAGGCGGCTAGTTTATCTTAATGTTCGTTTAAATTTTAATAATTAAATAGGTTGAACCGGAGTTTAACCCCCTTCTTCGCCAAGTTGCGATAACGTGCCAAAGCTGGCTATCTTTATTATGCACTATAATTGAACATCTTTTCCTTTGCTTTTGAACATTTCGCAAGGCCGTTGTTGACGATTTTTAAAAATTTCACCAAGCAGGGGGTTAAACTCCGGTCGTACCATTAAATATTTTACGCAATTCCAATTTTAATAGATTCTTCATCAAAATATTTTAAAACTTCAAATTTTGAGAGTCATATAATTCACTCATAATATTATAAAGTCCTTCAGTCATAACGTGATATGTATCTCTCTCATTTTCTGTTACCCCTCGTACAATTTATGCTTTAAATTAAAGTGTAAATGATTAATCTGCAATTAATATAATAATATTTTTTACTGAAACAAAGCATTTTTTTAATAATACGATTACTGATAACAGAGTCACTGAGCGTTTAAACTTTATGGGCACTAAAGAATATCTTTCTTAATTTATGTAATATCTCAAGAATTTGTCAACAAAATTCTCTCAGATTCATCATGAACAGATCGATTAATTAACAATGTTTCATTTTAAATGCATCAAACACTAAGAAAATAAAATGAATCGTTAAACGTCGAAAACAGGTTTAAAAAACTACTTAAAAAACGATGTACTTAAAACTATAAGCATATACAAAAAATATATATAACTAACATAAATACATTTTAATTACAAAAGAATGCAACTAACCTAAAAATAATTTAAATCATTGAAAACAGGTTAAAAAAACTACTTAAAAAAACGATGTACTTAAAACTATAAGCATATACAAAAAACATATAACTAACATAAATACAATTTACTTACAAAAGAATGCAACTAACCTAAAAATAATTTAAATTATCCGTTGATAATGGTTGTCATGACAACAGCGCATGCGGGAATTTTCTTCTCCAGTTATTACGGTAACGCAAATGCGTGAATTTTTCTACGCCAGATGGGGTTACGCTATGCAGATTACACATTTTTAATTTCCTTTATTCTGTGTTATTTTAATTCAAAAGTACTTCAGAATGAATCTGAAACATGGACTCATTAACAATGTTTCATTTTAAATGCATAAAACATTAAGAAAATAAACAGAATCGTTTGAAATAATCGGCAGAAAAATGTTAACCCTAGCCTCATTACTGTTGGAAGAAAAAAGAACTGAAGCCTTATTCATTTGGCGGTGGGGAAAATGGAAGATTTTTTGGGCGGGAAAGTTAGTTTTTAATTAATAATTAAAGTTCTAATTAAAAATTCAAAAAACGGAACCCCAGGTGCACATTCCCGACCTCTAAGGTATACATGTACCAAATTTGATAGCTGCATGTCAAATGACCTGGCCTGTAGAGCGCCAACACACACACATTGAGCTTTATTATAAGTATAGATTAAACCATTTGTTTTGCGTAAAAATAAAAACGTTTGCACTTCTAGCTAATGTGTTATTATTGATGGAATTTGGATTTATCATGTAAAAGTAAGGTGTACTCTCAATTGATTGAGCCACTGTAGGATAAATGATAAAATATAAAAGTTTAAAAATCATTTATAAGTTTACTAAAATTTCTTATATTTGATATTTATTTAGCGTATTTTTTACTCTTTCATTTTCAATTTGTAATCCATTATAATAAAGATTACGTTATATTCTTTTCAATTTCACCTGAAATTCAATGACTTCCAGAATAATTTTCATGAAATTAAAAAATAAATAAATTTATAAAATGTTAATTAATTTCTTAAAATGGGAAATATTGCATTGTCATTCAGAATATGTAAGTAAGCAAAATTTTCAAACTCATTTTTTTTTTTAAGTGAGTAAAAATTGTTTTACCAAATTCCAACTTTACAAACAAGCTGAATGGAAGTTTAAAAATGTTGAAAAATAAAATTTAACGGTCAACTTAAATAAAAGCATATAATAATTTTGAAATAGGAATTAAGGGTTAAAATTTTAGTGAATGAAAAACTCATGCATTCAATAGAATTCTGAAATATAGTGCCAAAAGTTATTTGAATTCCAGAAACGAATGAATTTTTTTTCTTTCCTACACAATGAAGAGAAAGGGGTTTATTTTGTTGTTATTGTTCTAAAATCTAACTAAATATAAAATGTCGACAATCTGAAATATAAATCAGTGAATTCAAAGCAGATTTTTGTGGTAAATTATTTTTCTATTTTGGGCATGCATTACTTATGCTTGCTGCTTTTATTTTTCATAATTTAGTACTTTACAAAAGGCATTAATAAGATAGTATTGCAATCCCAATCAAATATTTAAATTGTCTAACCAACCCAAATGGATTATAAGCATATTTACTGACACTCAAAAATATGGGAAAAAAATGGGATTTAGCAGCTTCTGTATATCTTTACAACTGCTCCATTCAGTTTTCATCAATCATTAATTTCATGTTTGTTACTTCACGGACTGTATTTACATTTGATCACATAAAATGAATAAACCTTTAATTCACATTACATTCATTTCAGCTAATAATCATCTGTATATTTATTCATTTATCAACCGATCGGCAGAGCAGTTTAAATCAATTGAAATACGAATGTAATTTACAGTCAACACGATCGTTTAGATTGTATGTCCTCAGATCTTTGGTATAGGGCAAACATATAGCCAATAATCTGAAGTGCTCTTCCAATAAGGTTCCGACTCTGTGAATTTACCATAATTGGATTAGATATCTCTAATTCAATGTTCTATGTTTGAAATGCCGCATATCTCTTAAGTTTTCAGATAGAAATAAACGGAAATTGGCAAAACAGAAATAAATAGAAAAGTTATTAACCCTTAACTGTGGATATGAAAATTTAAGACTTAACTGGGAAGGGGCGGTTTACGAGAAGGCACTTTCGTTCAACTCAAATTAAATCTTCTAATGAATGTATTAGTATGAAAATCAGCCAATACATTCTGCAGATATGTTTCTTGATATATAAATATGTTGTAGAAAGTTGTCAAAATATATTGTCATTGAAAAATGTAATTGAATTTGAACAAACATTTTCTTCTCAAATGATATGTTATAACAAAAGATATTCTTGAATAAACATATCACTTTTTACTTTTTGAATCACATTTATTTTTCCAGTATACAAAGGTATATAAAACACAATATAATGGAAAATTCAACATTTATAACAAAAATGAAATAAAATAAATTGTAAATGGATAAAAATTACTCTTTTCTTAGCATCATTGTTTCGCAGAAACTTGTAAAAATTTGTAGCACGGTTTTCGAGGGCATTTTGAGTCTACAGGTTAAATATTAGTATAAAAATTTGCCTGTCACTTCTGTAGACATTTCTCTTGGTATATGAATATATCTTAGTAATTTTTCAAAATACATTATCATTAGAAAAATGAATTATATTTGAACATACATATCAGAATCAGTCAAATGCGAACTTTCATCGAAAAAAAACTTATTGTTACGAATCTGAATGCAGCTTCCCAGCATAGTAGGTTCCATAGGAGGTCCCAGAGCTTGGCGACAAACTTGGCTACAATTTGGCGACATGGCAACGAATTCCGCGACTTTGGCGCCAAAACAGATTATACACAAATCATCCAGAATTTTCCTGATCCGTCCAGTAGGAACCGAGTTACGCCTCGAACGTTCTTGATTGGTTGAGAGGCTTCTAGCCCCGCCTCCTGATGCCTATAAAAGGAAGCAACTCGGCAGGGGAAGTAATGCCCCTGCCGAGTTGTTGTGAACCAGTGGTGAATTGAGTAGTCGGAAGCGACAGAGAAGAGTAGTGGTGGGCCAGTGGAGTCACAGAGTAGTCGGAACCGACGGTAAAGAACTGGCCTTCCACAGATAAGCGGAGCAATGACTTAGTGAAACTAGTTCTGAGCTAAGCTGTGTGCTACTGTCTGTAGTAGAATCTGCTGTATGCTGCTGTGTACGCTGTTGTATGCTGCACGTCTCGGCTGAAGATAATCGTCTTCTGTGTTGTATATAGTTGTCGTCTTTGTGCTGTCATGTGTGTCTTCGTGTAAATAAACGTCGTTGTTTTATTTTCTACTGTCGCCTGGTGATTGAGCGTTCTTCACACCATATAACTTCCATTATCCAAACGAACTCCGGGAAATTCCGCAACATTATGTACAATTATCATCATCACTAAACTCATTTTCTACTTCATTTAAAGATCTCTGTAACTCTGATTGAAGACGAGGATTAGTAGGTCCAATGATATTTTGAGGACCAAGTTTTAGAGCCCGATGGCTATGGAGGATTTCGATTGTGGATGCTCCAAGTTGAAAGAGGGAACCGATAATGGCCTGGCAGTCAAAAACATGATCTGGAGTTAGTTGTGAATGGGGACAGTACTTGCAGATGGGATAGGATTTTATATTGGTTCACGAGATCTTCATGCCTTTGAAATGTCCAGTACGAAGCCTCGCTATTGTAGAGGAAAGGTTTCTTGGGCAGTTTAAGATCGGGGATTGTTGCCTTGACATTCGTTCCCCTCAATTCCAACATGAGCTGGGATCCACTGGTGAGTGCAAAGTATATTTAGTAAGTGGAGAAGAATATTAATATCTTGCGTTATTGTTGTTTTACCGTTATGTATGGTTTCGAGTGCTGATTTGGAGTCTGAGAAAATCACAATTTCTTTTATTGAGTCATTTAGAGAATGAGAGCGAAAATGGGTAAGAGCCTCTTTAATAGCGATTCATTCGCTTGTGAAGTTTGAAGCAATTTCGCCAGTGGGCATTTTGAGTTTGACGCTATATCCTGAGGGATAAATGATGGAGATACCAGTACCACCTCTGTTACAGTCAATATCAGAGGAACCATCTGTGTAGACTATAGCGCTGTTTTCACTGGAAAAGGAACGAACAGTGTCTTCACCTTTTTGTAATAAAACTTGGGTTGGTTCTTTCTTAGAACATAGTTCCAGTAGGTTAGTATTGATTTTAGTATTCAAAGGGGGGGGGGGTGGAAGGAAAAAGTGGCTCTTGAGTAATTTCCAGAGATGAGTGATCAAGATGGATGGCCTTTCTGATGTCTGCCAAACTGCAGCGTTGATGATCTCTGAAACCTTGACTTGCCTGTCCAAGTATCAAAACCTCTGTGTGCAATGTGGTCCTTATTGTGGCTTCTGATTTTGTTAGTGAATTTTAGAAAGGCAAATTTCCGTCTATTTTCAAGGGAAACAAGACCGCTTTCAAGTTCGGCCTTGGTGTTGTTAGTAGAGGACACTGCACCAATGATGATTTTTGATGCTCTATGTTCGACTGAGTCCAAAGTGTCTTTAACAGATGCAGACGCATGTGCCCAAATTCGGGAGCAATACTCAAGTACTGGCTTGATGACGGTATGCTAAGCCGTCTGCTAAGCCTTGTATATTACCGGAACACTAAAAGGGCGGTACGGTCTGACAGACGTGGTGCAAAGAAATAGCTGAAATGTTTAAAAAGGCATAAGCTGAAACAGCTTGAAAAAGTGCATATGTAGTGAAGGTTCCGAAATTCGAAACTACAGAGTCAATCCTTTCGATTGAGCTAAAAAGAGAATAGGGGTGATCGAAAGTCCATCCTTTGTGGTCTGAGGCACCGGAGATCCCCAGTTAAGGGTTAGCTAGGATTTTCAAGAATATGTGAAATCACCTAAGGTTTAGATGCCATATTTAAATTGTGCAGTTTAACTCTTTTTCCGAAACTCTTGAAGATTAAAAAATTAGATGAAATCTTTTTAATCTAAAGTGTAGACCAAATTATTTCAGAATACTAGGACAAAGGTTAAATATTTATTTTATAAAATGTACCTTTAAATTCAAAATATATTAATACATATATTACCTAGTTGAAGAGTAGGCTATTTGTTTTATTTTGCAGTAGGTTGGAGTGGTCTTGAAAAATAGAATGTTTAAATATAAATCTTAAATATGAGATGCAAAAAATATGATTAAAATTTTTTCCATTTTCTTGTACAACTTTACCGTAAATATGCCCAAAGAAGATTTTCACAAAACATGGTATGCAGTAATTAGCAGTGCACAACCAATCACGAATAAACTTTAGCAATAACACCAGATGTGTTGAGGGAAAACTCGTTCAACTATTTGCTTGAATTATACACATATATTTTCTCTCTACTTGATTGGCGGATTATCAGCTCTCTCTCGATCTTTTACAGTCTCATGAAAAAGAAAAAAAAAGAAGAAGAAGCTTCTAGAAATATTACGTATCTTCGCTCCTGACTGATTCAGGAACAAAATTCCAGTAGTACCTGGAACTTTATATTTTGTTGCCAAAGTCACCAGATTCGTCACTAGTCACTAAATGATTGCCAAATGTCGTTCATTGACACAACATCTATTCGATATTGTTAGAGTTATCACTAAGAGTCTCTTCCTTAAGATATGGTTTACTGACATGGGAAGCAATGTTACACATACGTTATAATAATATTATTTTACAAATAATACTGTTGGTCAAACGAGGTTTGGATCTCTTCACGTTAAGCAACTAGAAGAGAACCACAACTAGAATTCGACTCTCTTCAATGTACAATAACGCGGAATATCATGGAATAAATTAGAATATTTGATTTTTGTCAATCTGTATTCTGCAGCTTTCCTCTAAATTATACTGTAATATTATTTCTTTATTATTATTATTATGAATGTCTCGTATGATTTCGAACAATATTTTATTTTCGAAAAATTATATTAGATAAACCTCATTTGAGAATGATATTTGATCATAGAATTAGTAACTGTTCTCTATTCTGTTGTGTGACACCGTTATTTCGAGAATCCTCTTATTTAGAAATATGTGAGAAGATTCATTTCGTACACAACATACCAGAATAAGCCGAAACGATATTACTTTGAAGGATTTAAATTGGCGAAGTATGAATTTCTATTTGATTTGACACATTTAATGATACCGAATAGACATCATTAGCATACTAAATTTGTCATCTTCAATAAATACATATACAATACTGTGCAAATTAATTGGAACAGACTCCATTTTTTATAAATTTCTTCATTTTTCGGCAATTTCCTGCCTCAAACCGGTTTCAATAGCATTTTTTTACAAAAAAAGGGTTGTTCTTGACTAGTCTAGACTGGTTTGACCTTGTGATCATCACATCTAGAGCATCTTACCCTCGATTGTGTCTCAGTTGCTACAGGAGGTTGATTGTGAGAATTGTCTAGTTCTAATGCATATTAAAAATGTATATATCACTTCCAGGAAAAGGACTAGAATTGATGTCCTAGGTCAGCACACTTCAATAACAGAGAGGGATATTGCTGCAGCAGCTGGAGTTGGAAAATTGAGTGTTTCAAGGATTATTAATCAGCAAATTATGTTTGGGACAGTTTTTTCCAAAACGAAATGTGGAAGCAAAGAGTAAATGTGGATGCAAATGCTATACATCACCTCTAACAAACAAATTTCTTGTAAAATTTTGTAAAATGTACCCTCGCAAAACAAGTACAGATCTCCAGAGAGAATTATTAGCTACTGGTGTAAGCATTGATTCATCAACAATATGATGAAGGCTTATTGAAGCAGGGAGGTGGGTAGGAAACCAATAAAAAAACCAGTTGTTACCACCTGAAATGAAGGGAAAGCGTTTGTATTTGGCCAGAAAATATCAATCTTAGACTGCACAAGACTGGAATAAGGTTGCATTCAGTGAGGAAAAATTTTTTTGTGCAAGGGATTCAATCAATATTTGTCAGACTAAGTGCTTGAAAATCCATCAGAGAGCAACATCTTAATGAAAAAGTTATGCACCCTCAGTAGCAGATATTTTGGGGTCATTTTACAACTGTAGGATCTGATAGTTTAGTACCAGTTGAAGGGATGATGAATTCTAAAAAATACATTTCAATACTAGACGAAAAAATTGTGCCTCTGATTCAAATTTTTGCTGGTGGTGTTGGTGTCTTTCAACAATATCTTGCTCCAAACCATCATTTCAAAGTGGTAAAGAGTTTTTTTTTCAAGAAAAGGTATTTACAGTTTTGGTTTGGCCTGGTAATTCCCCAGATTTAAATCTGATTAAAATTTCTGGAGCATTGTGAAGAAAGTGCGAGTAAAATGGACGGTTAAACTAAGAGAAATATGATTGAGACTATCATAAAAGTTTGGTTTCATTTTGATGACGTCAAAAACGTATGTTATAAATTAGTGGAATCCATGTTAGAACATGTACAGGATCTCATTAAAGCTACAGGAGGTTATGTTTGCTACTAGATTGCTATACCGTGCATGTAAGTGAACCTATATTAATTAAACAACAAAGATGAAACTGTTTTGTGTTTGTACCAATTAAATTGCACAGTACTGTAACCATATCCACGATTTCTTTGATTTAACACCATAAAATTACTTTCCTCGTTTAGGCCTACCGAGACTTAATCCAGATGAGATAATAAACTCACGTTCCACATTTAACGATCACGCTGCTTGCCAGTTTATAGATTGACTGGTGGAGCATTTTTTTTCTCTGCGGAGATTTCCGCCGTTGCTTGTTTTTTTTTTTACGTGTGGAAATCTTGGATATCCTAGAATTATTGTTTTATGAAGAACTAGCCGCCTTTGGCGACCAGCCGGTTCGCCAATCTGAATGCTCGTTAAAATTTTAATAATTAAATATTTTATGTAAATCCTACTTTATAGCTTCTTCATCAAATATTTTAAAGCTTCAAATTTTGATAGTCATGTAATTCACTCATAATATTATAAAGGCCTTCAGTCATAACATAATATATACATATTATGTTATGTATATATTATGATCTCTCTAATTTTCTGTTAGTTCCGGTAGAATTTATGCTTAAAATTAAAATGGAAATGACTAAACTGCAATGAATATAATAATATTTTTTACTGAAACAAAGCATTTTTTTTTAATAATACGATTACTGATAGATAATAGAGTCACTGACCGTTTAAACTTTATGGGCACTAAAGAATATCTTTCTTAATTTATGCTATATCTCAAGAATTTGTCAACAAAATTCTCAGATTCATCATGAACAGATCCATTAATTAACAATGTTTAATTTTAAATGCATCAAACTAAGAAAATGAATCGTTTGAAATAATCGGTCGAAAACAGATTTAAGAAAACTACTTAAAAAACGATGTACTTAAAACTATAAGCATATACAAAAAAATATATAACTAACATAAATACAATTTACTTACAAAAGCATGCAACTAACCTAAAAATAATTTAAATCGTCCGTTGATAATGGTTTTCATGGCAACAATCGGAACACAATGCGCATGCGTGAATTTTCTTCACCAGTTAAGGTAACGAAAATGCGTGAATTTTTCTACGCCAGTTGGGGTAACGCTATGCAGATTATACATTTTTAATTTCCTTTATTCTGTGTTATTTTAATTCAAAAGTACTTCAGAATGAATCTGAAACATGGATTAATTAACAATGTTTAATTTTAAATACATAAAACATTAAGAAAATAAACAGAATCGTTTGAAATAATCCGCCGAAAAATCTTAACCCTAGCCTCATTACTGTTGGGAGAAAAAAAATCTGAAGCCTTACTCATTTGGCGATGGAGAAAATGGAAGATTTTTTTGGCGGAAATATTGGCGGTGGAGAAAATGGAAGATTTTTTTGGCGGGAAAGTTAGTTTTTAATTAATAATTAAAATTCTAATTAATATTTCAAAAAAAGGGACCCCAGGTGCACATTCTCGACCTCTAATGTATACATGTAGAGCGCCAACACACACACACACACATTCAGCTTTATTATAAGTATAGATAACTGAGGTTACGATTAACCTTTAATGACTCGGTGAATGTGAAGACAGGAGTAATTCAGTGTTGTTTTTGTGCATTTTTCAATATAAAATATAATTCCAATATAAAAATTGCAGAAAATAAATTCAAATAAATTATACACCTTATATATGCAAATGAGATGTTCGATCATTTGGTTTTGAGTCAGCATTATTATTATTTCGTAATGAGTCTGAACGAAATTTAGTGGCAGTCACGATCTTTAAATCTCTGACCCATGATCCATGATCCACATATCTATGCTTGAAAAACATGCAATAAATTGTTCCTCGTCCCTACTGAATGTCTCAGAGATCTCACAGCCAGTAAGTACCCTACGCTGTGCTTAATCTGTCTACATTTCCATTCGGCCTTTAATGAAATCGTTATTTTAATCTCTGATGTTTTGAGATTGAAATTGTGATGTCCTCAATTATAAATATTGCAGTTTCGGCTTTGACATGAATGCTTTTAAGACGTATTTGATGAGGTCATTCTAATCTGAATGGCAAGTAGATTGTCTGCTTTAGTAATCAAGCATACATAACCTCCTTATGATTAAAATATTAAGAATAATGATATCTTTGACCATTAATAAACTCCCGTAGGTCCCCATTCCCAATTGAAATTCAAACATTTAAGTTTCCAAAAAGTCTTGTGAAAATTTGACGTACATGCAAAATGACCTATCGCATTCTCAATCAGTTTTGGGTGGGAAATGTAATTTATTCTGTGTTTTGTTCAAAATGTACCTGAGATGTTCTTCTTGGCAAATAAAATAATCCCTGTTTCAGTAAATCAATAGTATATGAAGAATTTTTGTAGCCAATCTGATGCTGTTAATGTGAGCGAAACGCAAAACGTTTTTATTAGAATTCTACCATTCGGTGTTTAATTCATAACAAATTTGATAAATTTGATTTATGACCAAATGGAATGCTCTAGATATTTAAGGTATCCGACTACGTTAAAAACACTGGTTATCGAACATATTGGCGAATTCATTCTTTTATTATTATTTCTTGTACTTCAGGCTTTCCTATTTACAAAATAGTATTTTCTAGGAAAAGGAAGATCTGACCTATCATCCAGGAGAATTTAAACTATTTTTAAGCTAAAATTCGTCTTTTACTTCAATTTTCTCAAACTTTAATTTTCATTAAAATTCTCCAACGTTAACATGATATCTCAAAAACTAATAGAGGTATTTACATAAAAATTTCAACGTGTGTTTTAAATACTGTGGGCAATGACATGAACCATAAGTTTTATTGTTGGTGAAATACTTTTTTCATTTATAGGTGTTTTTAGAAAAATTAAGTTGTAAATGTATGGAAAAAAATGTATTTATACGTATATTTTTGCCCACAATTTCTTTGCATCTCAAAATGTTTTTTAGATTTTGATTCATTTCATTCACCATTATATTCTATAACTTGTGTACAAAGAAAAATAGGATTTCTGCATTACAATTTTGTGTAGAGTGTTAACCGTTTTGGTTAAATTTCATTAAAATGTACTACACATTTTGTTATTTCTCAAAATATATTATATTTCTAAATAATTTTTTTTTGCATTTATAGTGTTTATAATTAACAATACATCTAAAAACCATAAACAGTTTTTAAAAAATCCAATTTTTCAAAAATATTCCAAACCAATGGGAACTCTACCATCTTCATTCCTATGACTATTGATCTTTGCTATTATTTGACTGATAAAGTTGGTTTATCTCGTGCCATACTGTGTGTCAAACTGAATGTTCTAGATAGACACCTTTTCAACCAATGGGAATTCTACCATCCATATTCCTGTTCCAATGAATCTTGAGCAACCTAGTCTACAAGCATATCGATTATCAAGATGGCCATGATCTTATATTGACCTTCCAGTTGATTAAATTATTTACCTAATACAGTTAGTTTTTATAGCGCCATACTGAATATCTTTCTCACCTGCACTCCCAATAACCTCCTATACAAGAATATCAATTATCAAGAAGGCTTTGATATTTGATTGGCCTTCCAGCTTATACAATTATTTGCCTGATAAAATTGTTTTATCCAGCGCCCTTCGGAGCGCCAAACTAAATGCTCTATGTGCAATTTCAATCAATGAAAACTCTACAATCCATAGTCGTCTGCTTATCAATCTTGGATAACATGCTGTACTAGCATATCGATTGCCAAGAAGACTATGACGTCCTGTCGTCCTTCCAGCTTATACAATTATTTGCCTGATAAAATTGTTTTATCCAGTGCCCTTCGGAGCGACAAACTAAATGCTCTATGTGCAATTTCAATCAATGAAAACTCTACAATCCATAGTCGTCTGCTTATCAATCTTGGATAACATGCTGCACTAGCATATCGATTGCCAAGAAGACTATGACGTCCTGTTGTCCTTCCAGCTTATGCAGTTATATTGCTTGATACATTTAGTTTATCTAGTATTATACTGAGTATCATTCTCGCCTGTATTTCAAATAATACTGAAATATATTCTTGTTTTTTTTTAATTCTGATATTCTGAGCATATAATCGAAATCCTCATTTCGATAGAACTCCTCTGTGATAATAAAAAAAAGATTATCTTAAGACTTTGAATGGATATAATATGATTTTCGTTCTTTCCTTCCATAAATAACAGGGAAATCATGCTTAAAAATAAATATCTCTCAATAAATAAATGAATATTTTTATTTACTATTTATCTCGGATTTTCATCTGCCTTTGGGCACAGAAACCTTAAAAGTAAGACCGTGATTGTAATTTCAAAATGTTGTTATTGATATATTTTCATTTTCAATTCAAAAATTACATGCGAATTGTATATACACCTTAGATATAAATATAGTTTTCTGACAATTGCTTTTATTGACTGTTTTTGTTTTCAACTTTTCGCCATCAGGACAAAGATTAAGAGGCAAATAAAATGAGTTTGAGGAAAGATGAAAAACGTTAGTAATAACTCATTTGGTACTAAGACATCAAAGTCTTTCAATGGAGTAATTTCATTAACTTCATTGCGAAATATCCAACCACCTGCCAAACTGAATCATTCATACTTAAGTGTATGTTCTGCTATTATACTGAATTTTTCATAGATTCCTGATGTCTCAATTGATAGTTTACCATTTCATGACTTTAAGTAGTGATATTTTGATCGTAGTGCTGAGGTATATCTATTAGAAAAATGCCACTGTGTGCCATGAATCATTTTTTATGCGAGGAAGAAAATATAAAATTTGGTATCGGATTCGTAGATAGATTAAAAATAGAGGGCTGAATTACTCCATTGGAAGGATTCATTGAAGGAGTCATCAATCCAATGGCGGTTAGTGAACCAGTACAAAAGGGATAAATCATCTTGATTATACTAAGACGCTAAACTAAAGGACACGCAATAAGAAGGGCTCACTGTTCGGTAAATATCATAATCTAAATCTGTTAATAGACATTTAGCAGACGATTCCTTTTCAGACATTTTATAACTGCTACTGTTTTTATTTTATTAAAATATTACTAAAAAGTAAAAGCAAACGATTTTTGATAAACATATTTTGTTAATATTATTTCGTTTATTTTTTGTATAATAGCTGATGATCAATTGTAAACCTTCTGGAATCTGGCAATGTTTGTAAGATACGCTGTTAAGTTGAAAGAATAAACAAGTCGATGGAATTCTAAATTGCTTGGAGTATTATTTTAGTTTTAAGAATTTAAGATGCTCTGCAAGCTATATTTTGAAGTTTAAGAAAACGGGTATTTTTCTAGAAAACATGCAAAACTCACATTGGAAATACAAGAAGCTAAAGATTTACTCTTGAAATTTCTCGATTTTTTTTATAATTGAAGATGCTAAAAAATTAAAGGAAATACTACTTATTTAGATTTTGATAAGCAGAATTTCCCATTCAATGCCCCAAAGCCAGTGCCCAGAGTGAAATTTACAAATTATACTTCTTTTATAACTGCTACTGTAGAGTTAATATATAAATCTTTAACTCTTTTAAATAGAGAGGCCAAATTCCTTCGATTGGCATTTGGCCCATATCCTTCCTACGTAATATTTTAATAATGCAAAAACAGTAAAAGTAACAGCACAGAGTTTCAGATATAATTACAGCATTAAGTGTATAAATTATAATTAATTTTTTACACACCGAAGTGCGAAGTTATTCATTTAATCATTCTGGAATTTAAGTTGCCAAACGCATTCGTTTCTCAAAAAGGCTTACCTTTAAACTTCAGGCGTATGTTACTGCTGAGATTACTAAGAAAATCCCACATATTATATTCCGTTCACAATTATTTGAATAAAGTGGATTAGTTCTCAGTAAGCGTCTCATTCATCACCAGAAAACACATTACGATGACTGATTATGTGTATATTATTCGGGAAATATTTCGAATTGCTGATTGAATTTATACAGAGGATGTTGAATTGAAATTATTCAAACAACTGTAGGCAGATTAAATAGCAAGCGCCAATGTTAATAAGCGTGTTTCAGCAAATTGAATTAATTAAGATTCTATTATAATCCTGAGTATTTAGCTTCTAAAAGGATCTCAATATAATTTGATTCCTTATATGAGTTTCATTTAGATAGTTTTATGCATATTGTAACATAGTTATACAACATTGAAATCCATTCTTAATAGAACCAAGAAATAAATCAGAAGAATATGATTTGTAGTTTTTTGGAATGGGTTTATTACACTTAGAAAATTGAAATCAGTCACCATCTCATATCTGATTACCCACTAGTCACAATTCTTGTTGAGTATAATATTGTTACAAAATTTTTCTTCTACAACAAATACCGCCAATAAATCGTAATGACGCAACACATTTAATCGCTAATTATTAGTTCAGCAGCTTTCTTGCTGTCTAATCCTCCAAATTTCTCTACGTGTCGGCGACTCCGACTCCTCTCACACACACCACTTCTGACGACTCACACGACTTCTCACGATACACACGATTTCTTCGTAGCCTTGAGTGCCCGTCTTTTATAGTTCCGGGAGGCGGGGCTAGAACCTTCTGACCAATCAGGGCGTATCTGAGTGTATCTCTGTTATTACTGGATGGATCATGAAACTTCTCGAACTTTCTGGTATTATCCATTTAGTCGCCAAACTCGCCAAATTCAACGCCAAGTCGCCAAATGGTCGCCAAGCTCAGCATGCCGTGCCGGATAGCAAAATTACAGATTTGTAACAATATGTATGGGATATAATATTCAGAGATTTGAAAACATTGGAAATCTTGCCATTGGAGGTTCCTTGAACACATATTTTATTAGTCTGTCAGGATCAATCTAAAGTCTTCATCACCACTTAATATCACAGACAGCAACATTTTCAAATCTTCAGAAAACCTACGAACATTTCCATTGCTTTATTCAATACTTAGAGTCAACTAACAGTAAATAGAAACAATACGCTACTCTTCCGGAAAACATCTGAGAAAACAATCAATATCTTCTCTAGAATTGACTAGAATTTGCTGAAAAAATATGTGTTAGCTGTCGAATATAAGGGACATTTCCCTATCGAAGTAATTCTGCACGGTTCGTAAACACATACCCTATACTCCTGTTTGCAAAAAATAAAAGATTATGAGCAAGATAATCAGGAAACAGTTTTCTTGACTAGTCATCCATATGTTCACGTCGAGCCACTCCTTATTTATACAAATTCCGATAAGTAATTCCATTATCACGGTTACGAATATTTCTTAAGACAATAAAAATTATTTTCTTCATAAACTACTAATTTCACGAGAAATTTGTTGGGTTTTCAAGTGATTGTTAAAATAATGTTTCTCTGTTTTTCATCATCAGCTACTCATCGCTCACACGTCACATGAACGTCTACTCTTCTTGACTGCCAAACAAACAAGACATTTTTTCTGGATAACTTTCAAGACACCGGAATGCTGCCATTTGAGGTTAGGAAGAGGAAGTAATCCCAAAATGAACAATAAAGAATTGAAAATGCTATGAAATTCGGAATAAAATCGGTTGCTAAGTTTTTGAAATGGTGTTGATATTAAAACAAACACTGTTATTTTACGATGTTATTACGGCGTTAGATACTTTCTAGGTAACCAGAAAATAATTTCTTTCTAAACATTTTATTATGTAACTAAGCAATCTTGTAATAAGCTGTTTCATTTAGGAATAATTGATTCTATTTTTCAATTAAATTCTTATATATAACATTAAATTTTTATCATTTGAACAATAAAATATTTTTTGACATCAAATACTGATAGACATTTCAGTAAAGTTTTTACGAATAAAATTGATTTTTATTATTTTAATAATAAATAATTTTTTGGGCACCAAATTCTGTCAAACATTATATTGGTTGGAATTTTAATAACCTTACGAGCTTTCTTGATGGTGCTGAGTCCCATTACATCATAGTGCTATGGAATTTGTAACAGTTCGAGCAATTATTCCTCTAATTGTAGATAGTGTTTTGCGGTATGGTCACATAATTTTCTTATAATTTAATTATTTGATGAAACAGAGAAATCAATTTAAATTCCATTTGCTAAATCAAAACAAATTTTCAAAAATTTACAATTTTTTTTTAATTCTTACAGTGCAAAAACAATTACAAGACACTTAAATTGGTATCTTTAAAAAGATTTTTTTTTTTTTAATCTTTAGAATCAGTTTTTCGAAATAATATTGGCAGCAATTAAAGGGGAAAAAATACAAATGTCCCATTTATTAAGTAATTAAAATTCAAATTATTTTTTTAAAATTCCTAATAATTATGGATTCCCTGCATATAAAGTTTTTTATCAGATATTTTATCCATGCATCTACAGCTTAGCATGTAGAACGCTAATATAAGAGAAAATCATATTTATTATTAGTAGATATAAAAACGCTTAATATGGAAAACGAATTGGTGATAAAATAACTAAAATTAATGTTTAGTTCTATTAACGTCCTGTTTTGAAGCAATACTAGGGCTATTTTGGGACGGACCTCGTCATTTTGAACCGCGGTCAGATGACGAGGACGACACCTGAGCTGGCACCCCCCTCTCCACACCAGCGGGAGGACGTTTCGTCAGGACGGATTTAACGTGCAACTGACCCTCTTACACGACGGTTCTTCGGTGGAATCGGGTCTCGAACCTGAAACCCTCCGGTTCTGAAGCCGAGACCTTACCACCAGGCCACCGCGGCCCCTAAAATTAATGAAAATTTTGCATAATTTTATTGTTGTTGTTGTTTCTAATGGCACTTGCCATGGACAAGCTTGTTGACGAAATCAGCGATTTTAAGCCGAGGGTGCGTCTTTTGGCTATTTAGTAGCCCAACTAGAGCCAAGAGTACGTCTTAGCTACTCACGCATCACATTCGCTTGCACAGCCCCTTTTTACAGGGGGGAGCATTCACACATCTCACAGATTGTATAATTTTAAACTGTTTCATTTGAAACTGATATTCAGTGAAGCAAGTTTTCTGTATTTTTTTGAAAATTATTGCAACTGTAATTAACAAATTAATCAACACTGAAGTTACAAACTTCGATTCTTTACTTACTTGATACTTCTTTTCAAAAGTTTCAAGATTTTGTAATAGTATTGCTACGTACCTATGATAAATGAAAAACAGCATTGATCACTAATATATTTAACGAAATATTAATCAGTGGAAGTGCATAGGCCATACGAGGTCAACTGCTTGGTTATAGTTAAAACTGAGAATTGAAAAAAAGTCTAAAAACATGAATAAGTTAACAAATTCTTTTATAAGAAATGATAAAATTAATCTAGAATTTCTGATATATATATATATATAGTAAACTTTCTTTCTCTAAAAGATTGTTGACCCTCTTCAGTCTGTTAATAACATATTAAAGTATCATTTGATTTTTTTTTTACATTTTAATATTCAATCCGTGATTCAGTTATAAATTATCACAATTCAAATCAATTAAACAACCAATATTTCACAAAATAAATTCTGTAAACATGAAAATTCTTTTTTATATTATAATTTTGATTTGAAACCGTTTTTTCAATTTTGAATAAGTGCATTAATACCGTGCGACTTTTACAAGCAAATTATTTCAATGAAAAACTTGATGATTAATAATTTATCATAGATTATGCAGAAAATGTCATATAAATATTCTCACATTCTCTCTCTCTCTCTTCGTTCTCTTACTTTCTCTTTTACTGAACGAACAGAAACTGCTCCTTTATTATCCGCCATTTTCTACACTCGCAGCGATTAATACTGCCTTTAAAGAGCATCAAATGTTGTTTTTTTTTGTCCTTGGCTGAGAGTATTTGATGTTGATTTCCATTCCACAGACATTACCTGAGGGTAAATTTTCTTTTCTCTTCGATTTATTATAGTCACTTCTGTTTCGATTCATTCTTTTATTTCATAAATACTTAGAGAAGAATCTTATATGGAACACAAATCCTTTACATGAATAGTTAAATCATGTATATAGTATGTATAGTTAATAATTCTTTTAAATATTAGTAACAATAAAAATTCTGAGATAAATAATTCCTGCTTTAAAGACACGAGCTTTTATTTCTCTTTGCTTAATAATAAAATGAATTCGGAATTAAATATTCATAATATCTCTTTACTGAAAATATTTTTCAAAGGTTACTTCTTATTAACAGCTTATTAATGTAAATAAATATTTTAATTAAAACAATGTTTGAAAATATGCTTTTACGATCGTCATGGAAATTATTTTACAAATTTGAAATGTTTCCTACTTTTTTTTATTTAATTGATTATTTAGTATATATGTATGTAAAATTGAAAATCCGTTTGTTTGTTTGTTTGTTTGTATAGGTGAAATTCATATAATTCAACACCTGTTGGGGTATGAAACGTAATTTGTTACACACATTACTTAGCACTTAGAAGGATTTACTGCGCTATTAAAAGGCTTTTTACGATTCTTTAATAGATAGGAAATGGAGAATTAAGATTTTTCCACTATAACTGCTGAACAAGTCATTACTCAAGAATAAATCTTATGCCATATTAAAATGTTAAAAAATTAGATTTTATGGAGATAAATTTTATTGCCAAACGGTTATTTCCTTAATTTTAAACAATATTTAAATTTAATTTGATCATATTTTACAAAAATTCGTTTTCCCTTGCTTATTTTATTTATGTAGACATAAATATATCTTTTGCCTGCGTGTTTTTGCCATTGTTTGAGTTATTTTTCTCCAACATTTTTTTTTTTTGCTGAGTTTGAGTTGGAATTTCTGACATCGGACGTTTTGCTGTATGTTTTGAAAACTACCTTTCAAAGTTGTTGCAATTTCTTTAACTAGTTGTCCTAATTTTGGATCATATTTTAGCAATTTTAAAATTTATTGTGCCCAATTATAATACAATAAACTTTTTTTTAACTTTTAGCTTCAGATTATTGAATAAAATTTTATTTAAACATTTAATAAAATTACATAAAATTTTACAATTTATGTCTATGTAATTTAATAAAATTTTATTTATTGGTATTCCCAACACCCACATTTTATCTCTTTCTGTGACATTTATTTACTTCCATGTAAATTGAAATTTGAAATTGCTGGAAACCCGTTTTGAAAGCAACTAGTTCATTTTAAGATGTTTGGTTATTATAACTAAATATTTCATTGTTTCAAGCTTCTTTTATCAAATTAATTGCATTCACTTCATCATTTCGATTGAATTTTCAATGGTGTGTCCATTGTTGACATTTCAGTTCTAGAAAAAAAATAATTACTATTGTTGAATTGAAATTTTTCTGTTTTTAAAACCTTTAAAGGATAATTTTTTTAAATATTTGATAGTTATTCAAATATAGTTTAAAAACGCTCAAATAAAGGAATACAAAGCTAAAAAATCACATTGGTTTGAACTAACTACAATCAATATTTGTTAGAAAGAAACGGCGAATTGTCACACAAAACTGCCAACAGAGTCGAACTCGTTTATGCCAAACATTGCCGTTGGTGATAACATTAAACATTACCAATAAATTCTGATTTAAAATTTGAATCAAATTTATCAAAATAACGTGTACAAAGATGTTGTGTTGGTCATTTATTTCCTTTTATCCCTTATTTTTTTGGTAAAAAATAAGAGAAAATATAATAACATCGAGGGTAATTACTTGAATGGATATTACTCCGACGTAAATAAATAAATTTGGATTAGATGTAAATTCTTATTGACACAGCTGTATTCACGAAAACGATATTGGTCATAATTTCATGAATTGTTTGAAATATTCAACTTATAGAAATATATCTATAAAAAAATTATTAACACACACAAAAAAAATATCGTCTGTGGAAATTTTTCTTCTTCTTCTTCTTCAAAAAAAAACGATTTTAATAAACGTCAACTGTAATTTTTTCTTCGATCATTTAAGAATTCGTTCATATATTAAATTTTATTTTATTTTTTTTCAAAATAAAGCAATTTTTTTCTAAGATCCGAATCAGGATTTTTTAAAGAAATTTTCAATTATCTGAGCCATAGCTCACCATGTGGTTCTTTCCTGATATTGTTAATCTTTTCAGTTAAAATTTAATCACTTAATAAAGGTGCTAAAAATCCAGTAATTCCATGTTTAATCCAAGGAACGGATAATATGTAAGTAGATTTAGAAAATCAGAGGACTAAAATCGTTTTTATCTGGGTTTTTACAGTTGCACTTATTGAGGTTTAAAGTTAACATGTTATGGAGTGCATATAAAAAAATCAATTAAGCTGATTTTTAGCGTCTCTTATTTCAGTAGCGCCATCTAGGGCAAATAGTACATTTCAGCTACTCATGCGTCACAGCCCTTTTCACTGGCAGGACTTCATTCACAGATCGTAATTTTGACGTGAAACAGAGAATGATCACTTCTCATCCAGTACCCCCAGTGGTACTGTCTCTACTTGGAAGACTTTGTGGTCACAATAGATTTATACGCGCACCAGCTACTATGCACAAGGAGAGTCTTCGGCAGGATGGTTTGAACTTACAACCCAAGACATGTGAATCAAACAGTCTATCCTGACATCGCGTGTTCGATTTTTATATATTTTTCTATTACTAATTTTAAGTCAATATTAATCAATATTATACGAAATGACTTCATCTAGAAGGACCGGATTTTTAATAAATTTTCAATATTCCTAAATTTCTTAAAACTGAATATTTTGTCCCAATTGCTACTTTTAAACAGAGATCATGTTCGAAAACAATTAAGTAGATTTAATTTTTAAAATAATATTTAAAAAGAATTTCATTAAAAATAAAATAGATTTTTTTTCCTTCTCAGTATTATTCTACAAAGAATTGGGTACGCGTACAGACTCAGTTCGGCTCCTTTCTTAGAATTGTGAAATAGATCCGGAATTGGATTCGCGATATAAATCTGTTTACTCGAATTTAAAGAAATTAATTTTTGTAAGAATGGGGAATTTAAATTATTGTCATTCATTTTCATATTTACTTATCTCGGAAATTGTGTGCCATATCATGCATTTAGTATTTTACAATATCTCAGTACTTTATTCAGATATAATTAAATTTTGTTTCTATACGAAAGATATATTTGTTGGTGAATTTAGGAGAAACATGTTTGCAATATTGCATGGTATTTAAAAAAAAACCCTTCAAAGATTTAGAATAAAAAAATAGAAATTATAATGAAAAGAATGCTGTGGCATAACATTTATCATTGCGACAACTATCATGTACAATATCAATATTATTTTGTAAAAAAATTTGAACATCAGAATGAAATTATAAAATCTAGAGATTATGAAAAGGAAACTAAACGGAAATGAAATCATAATAAATATCAAAAGAAACAAATATCTGACATATTTATTAAAAATGTATTAACTAGTTAATTACTGGTCTCCCCTTAACTTTCTCGCATATTCTCTAATAAATTTGTCATGACAGAGAACAAATTGTGCGCCGTTAGCGTGCAATATTTACAAAATATTTACTTTTGTCGTGAACATATCGTGTCATCCTTGGCGAGTTATTTGGCGATTAATCCCTATTCTGCCGTTAATAACATCTGAAGATCGTACATGTTCATTACCCTTTTTTTTCTCTACCGATCGAACTGAAGATTTGACGCAAAACTTTTTCCTTAATCACAAAATACCATACCAAATTTGATACCTTTCAGTCAATATTCTTTTTTGGATTGTCTCGTTTAGATGCTTCTGAAAGTACAAATCGCCAGATAATTGAACACTTTGTTGGATTTGACTTAAAATTTGCACAATAGATCTTAAATCTGTGTACCTAATCTTATCTAGCTAGCTCTGTTCATTTTGTAGTAATCCTGTTAACTTATATTCGAACAGCCAAACAAACAGATTTTACTCCAAATTTTGAAAAAAATCCTCAAATTTGATGTAAATGCCAAATTTCAACGGTCTAGCTCAAAAAGTTTTTGAGTTGTATCTCTTCAGAGAGAAAGACAGGTTCAAAAAATGTGTTTCTCAAACTCGGAAAGGTTTAAAACGCAGAGATTCGTTGTAATCTATTGTTAAAATTTAATATCCTTTCAGATGAATATACTGTGGTGGATTGCTATTGGCGAGGATAGAACCTGGGACCTTGTGGTTCGCAGCCGAGTAACATGATCACAATACACAAGCAATTGCTCTTGTAGCGTAGCTGTTAACTGGCTTATAAACTTTCACCACAGACTCTCCCTCCAGTGAGTCGGAGATGAAACGAATGATATGGCTGTTGAGTGGTGATGTACTAACTGTTGATTATAATGTGCCTGTACCCATTTGACAAGCACCAAGTGTTATGGCGAACGTGTGTGGGTGAGTGATTGCTATTGCTGATGTTGCTGCGTCAAGCGAGACTGACGACTTTGGTTGCGGGTAGATGGCACCACAACAGCTGTACGAAGGTTGAAGGTTCATCGTTCAAGGTCACCAATGTGCCGAATTGGTATGAGCGAGGATAGAACCTGGGACCTTGTAGATCGCAGCCGATTAACATGACCACAATACAAAAGCAATAGCTCGTGTAGCGTAGCTCTTAACTGGCTTATAAGCTGTCACCACAATACTTTCAATGTATTATGATAATATATATAATAGATTAATATACTTTCAATGAGAAAGTAAAAATAATGCAATTTTAAATTCATATATTAGTGCCTCATATTTTAAAAGGTTTTGTTTTAACAATGTTATTCTTGATTTAAAATAATATTCTTATTCCTTCTCAAATGAATACAATGTAGTTTATGTTATTTCCATTTACTTTAAATTCTTCCTTAAATGGACCTCTGGAATTATTTTAAATTATTTAAAGAATAGTATTTATATTTCTTTTGTTAAATCAAAAGTAACAATATTTTAAGCTGAAATTATTCTGATGTTTTAAAGAGAATTCAAATATTCTATTCATTTTTTCCTTCCTAATCACTAAGCAAAACTTTTTTTCTTTAGAGTACAGAAAGTCCAATTACTTCTTAGGATAAATCTTCAAAGAACTTGTAAGCCAGAAGATCGAAACGTGAAAATAATCAGCTTATTAAATTAATTGGAAACAAATATGGATGGATTAAGGTATCACAAATACCGAAGGGATTAATATTCTGAAACCGATGATCAAAACTGAAAACAAACCAAAACTGTCCTACTAAAAAAATAATTAATTAGATTTCCAAAAAGATACATGTAATCTAAGAAAGATCAATTGCATTAATTTACACAAATTTCTCTCCCCAGGATAGCCTGGTTGGTAGGCTGTTGGACTTTCATCCCTTAGTTTGGGAGTTTGAATCCCGCTGGCCGAAGACTCTCCGTGTTTGTGTTCACTGACGCACGTACATATCTGTTGCGGTCACAAAGTCCTCCATGTTGAGAGTAATACCACTGTGGGTACTGGCTTAGAGGTGATCGTTCTCTGATTCAGGTGTAAATTACGATCTGGGAATGGAATGCATGAATGAAGTCCACCCCATAAAAGAAGGGTTGTGATGCGTGTGTGGCTAAATCGTACTCTTGGACGTAGTTGGTACTACTGAAAAAAACAAGAGACCCTCACTCGTCTTTAATCGCTGACAGATAAATTAGTTGGTACTACTGAAAAAAACAAGAGACCCTCACTCGTCTTTAATCGCTGACAGATAAATTAGTTGGTACGACTGAAAAAACAAGAGACCCTCACTCGTCTTTAATCGCTGACAGATAAATTAGTTGGTACGACTGAAAAAACAAGAGACCCTCACTCGTCTTTAATCGCTGACAGATAAATTAGTTGGTACGACTGAAAAAACAAGAGACCCTCACTCGTCTTTAATCGCTGACAGATAAATTAGTTGGTACGACTGAAAAAACAAGAGACCCTCACTCGTCTTTAATCGCTGACAGATAAATTAGTTGGTACGACTGAAAAAACAAGAGACCCTCACTCGTCTTTAATCGCTGACAGATAAATTAGTTGGTACGACTGAAAAAACAAGAGACCCTCACTCGTCTTTAATCGCTGACAGATAAATTAGTTGGTACGACTGAAAAAACAAGAGACCCTCACTCGTCTTTAATCGCTGACAGATAAATTAGTTGGTACGACTGAAAAAACAAGAGACCCTCACTCGTCTTTAATCGCTGACAGATAAATTAGTTGGTACGACTGAAAAAACAAGAGACCCTCACTCGTCTTTAATCGCTGACAGATAAATTAGTTGGTACGACTGAAAAAACAAGAGACCCTCACTCGTCTTTAATCGCTGACAGATAAATTAGTTGGTACGACTGAAAAAACAAGAGACCCTCACTCGTCTTTAATCGCTGACAGATAAATTAGTTGGTACGACTGAAAAAACAAGAGACCCTCACTCGTCTGTAATCGATGACAGATAAATTAGTTGGTACTATTGAAAAAACAAGAGACCCTCACTCGTCTCTAATCGCTGACAGATAAATTAGTTGGTACTACTGAAAAAACAAGAGACCCTCACTCGTCTCTAATCGCTGACAGATAAATTAGTTGGTACTACTGAAAAAACAAGAGACCCTCACTCGTCTCTAATCGCTGACAGATAAATTAGTTGGTACTACTGAAAAAACAAGAGACCCTCACTCGTCTCTAATCGCTGACAGATAAATTAGTTGGTACTACTGAAAAAACAAGAGACCCTCACTCGTCTCTAATCGCTGACAGATAAATTAGTTGGTACTACTGAAAAAACAAGAGACCCTCACTCGTCTTTAATCGCTGACAGATAAATGTCAGTGGGCTTGCAAAATGCCATAAGTCACAACAACACATATTTCTAACCGGAAATGGGAAGCATTTTCTTTGAAAAAATGAAGAAAAAACAAATTTTATTTGTTATGATTTATGAATAAAATAAAAATATGGAACAAGCAAAAATGTTCTCTCATTGATTTGACCTTATAAAATAATTATAAAAGCACACTTTTATTAGTATATAAAATGTACATCTTATTTTAGCAAGATTATATATGAATTTTATTCAGCCATTGCAATATTTAGTCACCGCCTTCCCATGCAAAAGTAATAAATATACTAACAGACGTTCTAGTATAGATACTTGTTGCTACAGCACATATACTGAAATTCTAAGCTTAGAATTTTTGTTAGAGCTTAGAATAGCTTAAAATTTCAATTAGATTTAGATTTTACTAGAAGAATAAATATACTAACTTTAGACTTTAGAATAAATATACTAACAGACGCTTTAGTATAGGTACTTGTTGTTACAGCACCTATATTGAAATTCTAAGCTTGGAATTTCAATTAGAGCTTAGAATAGCTTAGAATTTCAATTAGATTTAGACTTTACTAGAAGAATAAATATACTAACTTTAGACTTTAGAATAAATATACTAACTTTAGACTTTAGAATAAATATACTAACTTTAGACTTTAGAATAAATATACTAACAGACGCTTTAGTATAGGTACTTGCTGCTACAGTACCTGTACTGAAATTCTACGCTTAGTGTTTCAGTTAGAGCTTAGAATAGCTTAGAATTTTAATTAGATTTAGACTTTACTAGAAGAATAAATATACTAACTTTAGACTTTAGAATAAATGTACTAACAGACGCTTTAGTATAGGTACTTGTTGCTACAGTACCTATACTGAAATTCTAAGCTTAGAATTTCAGTTAGAGCTTAGAAAAGCTTAGAATTTCTATTAGATCTAGACTTTACTAGAAGAGTAAATATACTAACTTTAGAATAAATATACTAACAGACGCTTTAGTATAGATACTTGTTGCTACAGCACATATACTGAAATTCTAAGTTTAGAATTTCAGTTAGAGCTTAGAATAGCTTAGAATTTCAATTAGATTTAGACTTTAAAAGTTAAAACCATTTAAAAAATTTATCTATAAACCCTTAAAATTTTAAAGTTATTATATTCCAATACTCTCAAATGGTTTTACATTGCAAACAAGAACATCACACAAAATTTCATAGAAATTTATAAATTTTCTGTAAATACCACATGCCGAATATCATCTGTCTAGCTCATTGCGATTATGAGCTGTGATGTTCACAGATAGATAAAAGATAGAAAATTGTGTGTGTTTTTCGAATTTGGGGAGATTTGAACGTGGGATTTCGTCAAAGCCCCGAGATCCAATATTCTGACGATTGCAATGCTTTTTTTTAATATAAAATATTTTTAAATATTTTTGTGTATTTCAATCCTATTTCTTAAATGCAAAGAAATAAAAACTGAGCTAATTTTTTTAAAGAACTCTATAACTGCTTGATGATAAAAGCTAATTTTGAAATGAGCTACTCTTCATTTGAGGAACAGGAAATTTGACATTCTTTTTCTTTCCAAAATCAAGCAAAAATCGATTTTGCATTCGACGCACAATTATAACTCATATTTAAGGAGAAAAAAATTGCATCGTAATTACATTATGGAAAAAACATGGTTCTTGATTTAGCATTTCAGATCAGTAATTACAGTAGAAGCTGTAGATAAGAACCGATACGGAGCATTTTTTCCCCCTTCATCTAAATTTTCATAAGCAAGTTTTTCATGCTCGGTCAATAACCCCGAGGGTTGCAATAATTACAAAAACCTCATTTTTATAGGTTGAAAGCGGTCGCTGCATTAGAAAACTAGCATACATTTCTCTCTTTAGATAAATGTATCATACTGTCTTAAGAGGGGTGGGGGATGGTGACTCATTAAGAAATGCAACGCATTTTGATTATTATGCGCATAATTCTTGTTAGATTTAAATTAAATTAAAGAAGGCAGAAATGTATTCCTCACTTGGGATTTTAAAGTAAAAAGAGAAAAAGGTTTGTCTGTTAAATTTATGGTAAAATCCTAGATGGACCAACCTCTTAGCGACTTATTTGAAATCTCGCCAAGATGGCTACTAATTGAATATTTGTTATTATTATTTTTTAATTAGAAAACGATACTTCAAGGCCAGAAATAATAATAAATAAAATAAAATATAATAAATAAATAAAATATATAAAATAAATATAATAAAATAAAAATAAATCCATCTAGGTTGCCACATTGGCGACGTTATCGCCATTTGTTTAGCGAGAATTCAAAAAGACGCCAAGAGGTGGGCTGTGCTAGGGTCCACCCAAATTTATTATTTTCAATTATCTTCAAGCTAATTTATCTCAAGATAACGTAAATTTTCCTTTTATAAGGAAATTTTCGTTTAATCACGTAAGACAAATCATAGCAGAGAACACTCTTTTCCAAATTTTAATAACCTACAGAATTTTAGTGTTTTAACAAATTATAGATCTCTGTTTTCAATAAAAGATAATTGCAAAAAGTGTCCCAAAATTATTGCACGATTTGAATTTGCTACCATCCATGCAGAAAATTGTTCCAACCCTATTAAAAATCATTTGACAGCTGATTTAGTAAAAATTGATCGTTACACGATAGAACAATTTTTTTTACTCAAGATTTGAATTAAATAAAAAACATTTTTTTAAAAATATTTTTATTGAATTGAAAAATACACAAGATAGGGTTATATATGGAATAACACATACGGCAAATGGCCTATACGGGTTTCTGGAACATGCGCCCTCTTTCATAGAAATTTATATGACTATTTCGCATAATTTGATTGAATTTTGATGATGTAGCTTTGCATTTCCTCCTTCATTGCTTTCGTGTTTGTGTGCTTGGTGGGATAGACCTTTGACTTCAAATAGCACCATAAAAATAATTTAGGTTGCGATCTCTTTCAGATGATATAGGGTGACAATTCTCAAATTTTTAAACTGTCATCGCCAGACTTTTATTAAATTGAAATATTAATCAAAAATAAAAACACGTTGTTCTATCGTTCAACGCTCCATTTTTTTTAAATATAAATTTTAATTTTCAGCTGCTAAATGATTTTCTTAATTGGATTGCCACCACTTTACTGCACGAATGGTGGCAAATACAAATCTGGTGATAATTTTTGGACACCCATTATTTCATTTCTGTGGTTGAAGCCATCACAATCCATTTTTTGTGTAATAAGTCAATGTGTATTTCCAAAGATTTTAATCAATTTTTTACTATTAAGTATGATTAATTATGCTGATTTCAAAGTCAAAGTCATGTTATTTTGGAAAAATTATAAATTTACTATTTGTTTTTTAAACAAATGGAAAAAACTTAAAAATACCCTTTATTTTTCAAAACAATTCTTAGTTTGAAAGTAAACTCAAGTTTTACAAAATATTCTTAATTTGAAAGTAATCTCTAATTTTTAAAAGTTTTCTTAATTTGAAAGTTATATCTATTTATTGACATAATGTTCTTAATTTGAAAGGGATCTCTAGTCATTGACGTAATGTTCTTAATTTGAAAGGCATCTCTATTCATTGGCATAACGTTCTTAATTTGAAAGTGATCTCTATTCATCGACATAATGTTCTTAATTTGAAAGTGATCATCGACATAATGTTCTTAATTTGAAAGTGATCATCGACATAATGTTCTTAATTTGAAAGTGATCATCGACATAATGTTCTTAATTTGAAAGTAATCTCTATTTATCGACATAATGTTCTTCATTTGAAAGTGATCTCTATTCATATACATAATGTTCTTAATTTAAAAGTGATCATCGACTTTATGTTCTTAATTTAAAAGTGATCATCGACATAATGTTCTTAATTTAAAAGTGATCATCGACATAATGTTCTTAATTTGAAAGTGAGCTCTATTCATCGACATAATGTTCTTAATTTGAAAGTGATCTCTATTCATTGACGTAATGTTCTTCATTTGAAAGTGATCTCTATTCATATACATAATGTTCTTAATTTAAAAGTGATCATCGACTTTATGTTCTTAATTTAAAAGTGATCATCGACATAATGTTCTTAATTTAAAAGTGATCATCGACATAATGTTCTTAATTTGAAAGTGAGCTCTATTCATCGACATAATATTTTTAATTTGAAAGTGATCTCTATTCATCGACATAATGTTCTTAATTTGAAAGTGATCTTCGACATAATGTTCTTAATTTGAAAGTGATCTCTATTCATTGATATAATATTCTTAATTTGAAAGTGATCTCTATTCATCGACATAATGTTCTTAATTTGAAAGTGATCACTATTCATTGACGTAATGTTCTTCATTTGAAAGTGATCTCTATTCATATACATAATGTTCTTAATTTAAAAGTGATCATCGACTTTATGTTCTTAATTTAAAAGTGATCATCGACATAATGTTCTTAATTTAAAAGTGATCATCGACATAATGTTCTTAATTTGAAAGTGAGCTCTATTCATCGACATAATATTTTTAATTTGAAAGTGATCTCTATTCATCGACATAATGTTCTTAATTTGAAAGTGATCTTCGACATAATGTTCTTAATTTGAAAGTGATCTCTATTCATCGACATAATGTTTTTAATGTGAAAGTGATCTCTACTCATCGACATAAAGTTCTTTATTCGAAAGTGATCTCTATTCATTGAAATAATGTTTTAAATTTGAAAGTGATCTCTATTCATTGACAAAATGTTCTTTATTTAAAAGTAATCTCTATTCATTGACAAAATGTTCTTAATTTGAAAGTAATCTGTATTTATTTACATAATGTTCTTAATTTGAATAATTCATATTTATCGGCATAGTTTTCTTAATTAGAGTTAATCCTTATTTTCCTATATTTTATTACAATATAAATTTCTTCTATATGTGTAGGGAAATCTTCTGAACTGCAATAAACTTTTTTCTATTATAAGACTAAAAATTTTTACATTTTACCTTTTTTTTTCAAGTTTTAGACACACTGTTTTATTAAACATGAATTAAATTTTACTTGTCCCTATATACGAATTGTAAAACAAGAATGATTAATTATAAAATTAGAATTCAACAGCGACATCCGTTTTAGTTAAGTGATCATAATCAATAGGTATAGTTAGAATGCTTTACAAGCAATACAGTTTTATAAGTATAAAAAGATAGCAGAAAAACAGATCCGACAACATCATTCGTACCATTAATCTGTTTTATTTAGAAACATAAAAATGAATGAAATGTGCAAGAATGAAAAATGCTCACTCATATTTAATTTTTTTCAACTTTCTGAAAATATGATCGAGCCCATCGTTAATTAAAAGTTATCGAGAAGCATTCATTGAATTATCTAGTAATGTGAATACGTATTGCTCAAAAAAAAAGACTCAGCACAACATTGAGCTATTCTTTTTATAAGTCGAAGCACTCGCAAAATTTCATTGACTGATGTTGATTTCTCATCTTGTTCCCCTTTAACATCATCATTATGTTACATACCACCATCTTTTCTGACAATGATAAATTGTGTTGCCAGTACGACTCATCTGCACACGACGAATTGCGTTGACAGCATGATTGACCAGTACATGATGTGTTGATAACATGATTCACCTTTCACATAATAAATTGTCCCACGTATTCTTATAAAATTATTTCTAAGAATAATTTTATAATATAATAAGTCTCTCAAATTATGTGAACGTTGATCCATTCAACATAATCTTCCTCGGAAATGTATGTGCTGTCTTTTCAATGAATTGATTACTCCTGATTTCAATAATTTTTTTCAATAAATTAATTTTTTCTTGATTAGTTCAGATTATCCCTCCATGCCAACCAGGTCGAAAATCAAAACTGGTCACTTCAAGATAATTATTCATCACTAGTACCTGCAAATTTTATAAGTTTTTCCGATACCGAAAATTATTTGATCAGTACAGCCATTTGACGAGCCGCGGTGGCCTGGTGGTAAGGTCTCGGCACGTGAGCTGTAGGGTTTCAGATTCGAGGCCCGATTCCATCGAAGAACCGTCGTGTAAATTAGTCCATTGCACGTTAAATCCGTCAGTGCCAAACGTCCTCCCACTGGTATGGCATGGTTGGGCGAGGGAGGTACTATTGGCACGTGAGTTATAGGGTTTCAGGTTCGAGACGCTATTCCAACGAAGAACCGTCATGTAAGGAAGGTCTATTGCAAGTTAAATCCGTCAGGGCTGAACGTCCTCCCACTGGTATAGCATGGTTTGAGAAGGAGGTACCAGCTGAGGTGTCGTTCTTCGTCCTCTGACCTCTGTTCAAAATTGCGAGGTCCATCCCAAAATAGCCTTGTGTTGCTTAAAACGGGACGTTAATATAACTAAAATTAAAAACTAAACTGCCATTTGATCGTTATATTCGCTATTTCTATATGCGACGACAGCTGCAATTAAATGCAAAGTGATTCATAGCGCAAGATGATCTTGCGCCATAGATCGCATCCTCTTGTATCTATGAATATATTGTATTATTGTTTTTGGTACATTTCAGTCCTGGATTTCAATATGATGAGGAGGAAAAGGGCCTAATCTCATCTCCACATCTTCTGAAGCTCTTAACGTTGGCAAAGTTGAAAGCGATTGCTCCTGAAAGACTCTTTTTTTTATTAGATGAATTGCCTCTTCATTAAGAAATATTACCCTTACTTTTTTTGTTTCCTTTGTTCTACACATATCCGAATTTTATCATTGAGTGATTTGGACTCATACGCTAACTTCGAGCTCCTATTTTCGTATATCTATAACTTGATTACATTTTTTGTTTCATTTTTTTTATAATATTTTTTTTCCGAAAACAGTTTTCTATTATCGTATCGAGCTTCTTATTTGAATTTTTTTCTCAAATTCCTAGAAGTACTGAAATACTGAAAAACTACAATTAATTAAATACTTTGTATGAGTTTCTAATGAAACAAAATTAATTTTTCTTTTTAAGACAAAAAAATGCGCTCCTTTTTTCTTATTTTATATATTTATCTCCAATATTTTCACAGTTCTCTCCGTGACATTATGCTATAATTTTTGATATCTAATCCACGATTCAGTTTTAAAGCATAATTCAAAATAAGGAACAATTAATATTCATAAAAAAAACCTGAAGAAAAGAAAATAGTTTTTTTTAAAAAAATAATTTTTATATGTAAATATGTTTGAAGTTTGAACGAGTGCACCAAAATCCTGTGATTTTTAAATAAAAAATAAGCTAAGATATTTCAAAGAAACATTTGATTCATGATAATAAATCTTAGCAAAAGATTTTATACAATAATAAATATTTTCTCATCCCGATTGTTTCACAAAAAGAACAAAGTTTGCGCCTTCATTATCCGCCATTTTCTACACTCGCAGCTATTAATATTGACTTTAAGAATGAGCAGATGTTTTTATTCTTGGCTGAGAGTATTTGATATTGATTTTCATTCCACAGACATTACCTAAGGGCTTTTTTTCTTTTCTTTTCGATATATTATAATCAACTTTACCGCGAATCATACTTTTATTCTCTCCTTGAAATTAAGATATGAATACATGTATAGTTAATGATTAATAATTTTCTTAAATATTAGTAGTATTATAAATTCTTAAAAAAATAAATTTCTGTTCTACAAACACGAGTTTTTATTTCCTTTTTGCTGAATAGTAAAATGAATTCGGAATTTAAAACTGACATCTCTCTTTGCTGAAAATATTTTTCAAACGTGAAGTATTAATAAAATCTTCTTAATGTAAATCAACATTTTAATTAAGACAGATTTTAAAAATACGTTTTTACTTTCATCATAAAAATTCTTTTAAAAATTTTAACTGTTTTGTACTTTTTTTTATTTAATTTATAGTTTAGCACTACAGATATAAATTTTAAAATCTGTTTGTATGTATGAAATATATATAATTCAACACTGTTTGGTGAATTCAAACACACATTCTTTAGCATTTCGAAAGATTTACTGCGCTGTTAAAAACTTTTTACGATTCTTTAATCGAAAGGAAATAATGAATTAATTTATCCACTATAACTGCTGAACAAGTCATTACTCAAATATAAATCTTACACCAAATTAAAATTTAAAAAATTCGATTCTAGTGAGATAAATTTAATTTCTAATTTTAATTAATTAGTATTAAAACATATTAGTATTTAAAACATATGTTGCAAAAATAACTTTTGCGTTGCCTATTTTATTTGTGTAGATTTAAATATATCTACTGCCTGCGTGCTTTTGCCAATGTTGAAGTTATTTTGCTTCGACGTTTCTATTTTTGTTTATATTGGTCTTTTTAGCTGAGTTTGCTTTGAAATTCTTGCATAGTACCGTTAGATGAGTGTTTTGAAAGCTATATTTCGAAGTTGTAGTAATTTTTTTTAACTAATTGTCCTAATTTTATCTCATATTTTACCAATTTTAAAAATTTTAATGCTCCCAATTATTATACAATATTTTAAACTAGTTTATATCTTTAGTTAACTGAATAGAGTTTTATTATTTAAAAATACATGAACAAATTAAAATATTTTCAAAATATATATGATTATTGGCATTCCCAACAACATTTTATTTTTTTCCATGAATGTTATTTACTTCCGTGTTATATGTCAGAGGGAATCTTGGATACACTTCATTTCCTCAATTACATCTTCAACATCTAGTGCACAAATTTGGAAGAAAATTAAAGCTGCGAATGGGATATACAATGAGTTTTCCTTTCCAGTATTAAAAAGTGGAAATACTCAGTATTCATCCCAAGCAGATATAGTCAATGTCATTGGACACTCGTTTGCGCAAGTGTCATGCGCAGACTCGTATAGTCCAGCTCTCCTTGAGACTAAGAGACGCGCTGAACAGAGGTCTTTAAATTTTGAAACCAACAGGCAACTTCCATACAATTCGCCATTCACGATGTTTGAATTGAAGATGGCTTTAAACGAAGTTCGTGATACTACCCCAGGACCTGACGGAGTTACATACAATATGCTTCGCCATTTGAACACGGTTTCTCTCTCTAATCTTTTACACCTTTTCAATAGAATATGGACTGAGAAACAGTTTCCTTCACAATGGCATGAAGCAATTGTTATTCCGATCCTTAAACCTGATAAAGATTCTACTAACCCTCTAAACTACAGGCCGATTGCTTTAACAAATTGCATGTGTAAAACTCTAGAGCGCATGATCAACACCCGCCTTATTTATGAATTGGAGATACGTAATTGCATTCCTCCTTTGCAAAGTGGTTTCCGTAGGGGCCGGTCTACAATAGACAATCTCGTGCTTCTGGAAACTGAAATACGTAATGCCTTTGTAAGACGGAATCATCTTGTTTCAGTCTTCTTTGACATAGAAAAGGCCTATGATCGAGCCTGGCGTTATGGTATTCTTCGATCACTTTTAAAGTTTGATTTTTATGGCAATTTGCCGATTTTTATTCAAAATTTTTTATCCTCTCGCATCTTTAGAGTACGTATTGGAAATTCTTATTCCAGCCATTTTATTCAAGCTGAGGGTGTCCCTCAGGGAAGCGTCCTCAGTGTGACACTTTTCATCCTTCATCTTAGTCAGATTTTAGATCAATTACCTCCATCTGTTAAGGGCACTTTGTATGTTGATGACCTTCAGATATCTTGTCAGGGCTCTAGTATGCATTTAATTGAGCGACAGCTTCAGCATGCTGTGAATAAGTTAATGACATGGTGTAACGAGAATGGCCACACTCTTTCTGCTGAAAAGAGCCGCTGTGTCCATTTCTGTCGGAAAACGGGTATACATCCAGATCCTATAATTCGCATTGGTAATGTGGACATTCCTGTAGTTACAGACATGCGATTTCTGGGAGTGATATTTGATAAGAAACTCACCTTTCTTCCACATATTTTGAAATTACGGAAGAAATGCGAATCACTTCTCAATATCCTTAAAGTTCTTTCGACAACGACGTGGGGTGCAGATCGCACTTGTCTGCTCAGGATTTATCAAGCAATAATATTAGCCCGCCTTCATTATGGATGTGCTGTGTATGGCTCGGCTCGACCCACTGTTCTACGCAAATTGAACACTGTACATTATTCTGCCTTGAGAATCTGTTGTGGTGCCTTCAGAACCTCGCCCGTACAAAGTCTTTATGTCATCTGCCATCAGTTACCATTACACTTAAGACGTAAAATGCTCTCGGCTCAGTACTATCTTAGGATCCAGTCGCTTTCTAATCATCCACTAAGGCAAATGACAATTCCCATTGGTCTTCGTAGACTTTACAATGCTAGCCCCTTCAATATTCTCCCCTTTTGTGAGAGAATTCAAACGATTATTGCTGATGCAGGTCTTGGTAACATACAAATTAAACAAGCAGAATTCTATGTCATTCCACCTTGGGATGTCCCTGTCTTTTCATACCTCAACCCCTTTTATACATTCGATAAGTCTTCCACAGCACCTGTCATATTTCAAAAACTCTTTGCCTCTCACAGAAATCAATTTTCGTTATACGAACCTATTTTTACTGATGGCTCAAAATCGGAGAGTTATGTTGGCTGCGGAATTAAATTTTTACAAAAAATCTAGTTACCGTTTACACAACTTTTGCTCGATTTTGACAGTGGAACTTGTAGCTATTTTTTGCGCTCTTCAGAAAATTGCAGTTTCTGATGGGCGTAAATATATTTTATATACAGACAGCATGAGCGCTTTGGAGATATTATCCCACCCTGGTAAATTGATGCATCCTGTGGCAGTAAATATTTTATGTCGCTTACAAACACTTCAGGCCAGGGACTTTTTAGTCTTATTCTGCTGGGTTCCTGGTCACGTTGGAATTTTGGGCAATGAAGACGCTGATTGCGCTGCCAAAGCAGCTTCTACTTTATGGCAGACATCAATTCCATATCGGGATTCAAAACTTAGAATTATTCATTATACGCATTCCCTTTGGCAGGAGTCTTGGGATATGGAGACCCATAATAAGCTACATTTTATTAAACCTCATATTCATTTGTGGCCCATTGTTTCCATAAGATCAGCCGACGTGAAACTGACTCGACTTCGCATCGGTCATACTCGCTTCACTCACAAATATCTATTATTTGGTGAGAGAGTGCCCAGATGCCTATCATGTAATGTTGATTTTACTGTTGTGCATATCCTAGCTGAGTGCCCCAATTTTAATTCTCATCGCATTAAATATTTTAACTCAACTTCACTTAACATACGAGAATTAGTGGGAGAACCTCCCCATCTGTATATTTTTAACTTTTTAAAGCTATTGGATTTTATCATTTTATATAGATTAAAACTTGTTTTGCTTAACTTGTCTCTCATGCTTTGATTGTTGCTGTTTTACTGACCTGATCTTTAATGTAATTTTAAATTTCTCACGTGATATCATCTCAAACCATACGATTGGCGCAGTATAGCCTACTTTTGGCTCTTGCGCCATTAAACCCAAATAAACCAACCAACCAACCTTGTTATATGAATTTTGTAATTACTTGAATGCTATTAAAATTCATAATTATTACAACTAAATGTTTTATAATCACTATCTTTTTTTTTATCGAATTCGTCCTATTTCGACCTAACGATCAGTGATCTGTTAAATCATAGTTAAGCTCTCAGTTCTTGAAAAAATAATTACTGTTGCTGAAACACAATTTATTCTTTATTTTACGCCTTGAAAAGATCATCTTTCAGATAAGTTATTTAGATATTGTTTTATAACTCTCAAATACTGAAAAGCGAAACGAAAATATCGCATTGGTTTGAACTAGCAGATAGTTAATATTCTTTAGAATGAAATGGCGAATTCTCTCACAAAAATGCCAACAGAGTTGAAATCGTTTATGCAAAAGATGGCCGTTAGTGATAATATTATGTATTACCAATTAATTCTGATTTAAAATTTGAATCATGTTTAATAAAATAGCTTCTGCGAAGATACTGTGCGAATTATTTATTTCATTTTATTCCTTATTCTATCGTTAAAATTCAGAGATAATGAAATAACAACGACTATAATTACCCGAATGGTTATAATGCCTACATTATTAAACAAATTTGAACTAGATGAAAAATCTTACTGACACACTTGCCATCACAAAAATGTTACTGGTCATAATTTCTAGAATTTATTGAAATATTCAATTTATAGAAACAATTCTATGAAACAAGCAGAATCAGAAAGAAATATCGTCTGACAAGATTTTTCTCAAAAAAGAAAAAGTTTTAAATAAGCGCGATTTCCAAATACTTCTTCAATCATTAAAGAGCTTTTATACATATTAATTTTTATGCATATTAATTCTAATTTCTTGGCATTAAAGAATAGTTCTTGACAATTCTTACTGACACACTTGCAATCACAAAAATGTTATTGTTCTTAATTCTGTGCATTGTTTGAAATATTCAAATTATAGAAGCAATTATAAACACAAATAAATCTCGTCTGCCCAATCAAGATTTTTTTTAAAAAAAGTAATTGTTAATTATCAGAGCCAGAGCTTTTTAGGTTGCATTTTCCAGAAACTTTTAATCTTTTGATTTAAAATTTAATCTCTTAATAACGCTTGTAAGAACCTAGTAATTTCATGTTTCTTCCATGTCCAATTAAATGCAGTCACATTCTAAAACGGAGGAGGGATAGAATCTTTTTTTTCCTGGATTCTTTTGGGATAATACTCAATTAGATTTGAAGCTAACATGTAATGAATAGAATATAAAAAAAACTTAAGATTCAGAAATGTACATTTTCCTATTTTTGTTACATTCTTCGTAACTTACATAAAGAAATTTGAACTAGATGAAAACTTTTATTGACACATTTGCAATAACAAAAAAGTTATTATTTATAATTTTGTGCATTGTTTGAACTATTCAAATTATAGAAATAACTCTATGAAAGAATTATGAACACAAATAAATATCGTCTGCCAAGATTTTTTTCCAAAAAAGTATTTAATAAGCGCTATCTCCAAATTATTCTTCAATCATTAAAGAGTTTTGATGTATATTAATTCTGATTCCTTGGCATTAGAAAATAAGTTCCTTTTTCTTACGAGATATCTCAAAAAAGGATTATTTTTAAAAGTAATTGTTAATTATCTGAGCCAGAGGTCTTTAGGTTGCATTTTCCTGAAACTTTTAATCTTTTGGCTTAAAATTGAATGTCTTAATAACGCTTGTAAAAACCTAGTAATTCCATGTCTCTTCTATGTCCAGTTACATGTATTCAGATTCTAGAAAGCAGGAAGGATAGAATCAATTTTTTCCGGATTCTTTTAAGATAATACTCAATTAGATTTGAAGCTAGCATGTTATGAATTGAATATAACAACTTCAGAAAAGATTCGGAAATGTACATATTCTTATTTTTGTTACTTTCATCCTCTTTTTCTCTAGTTTTTAAGCATTGATGGAGATTCAAATATACAGACTTCATTGGTTAGTTATATTAAAAGTTTTTTTAAAAAAATCATAAATATTTGGTGCATTTGCATAAACTGTATAATTTAATTATAATTCCCGATAAATTGATAATTATTGCTAAAAATATATTCAATAAAAATTTTATCAAGAATGTGTAACGACATAATTTCATATTTCTAGAACATCTAAAAGTAAGATTTTGAATAAAAAAGTTCATCTTAACAAATCAAAATTGAAAAAGAAGGAAATTAGAAGAAGAATATGTTCACATATGCCTCAAAATTTTAATACTGATTTTTAATGAATTTTTCACTGTAATTCTGTAAAGTAATTCCCTTTAGAATATGTCACCAGATAAAATTAGTTAATGAAGAAGATCCGGATATTTAATAACTATTCCATTTTACTAAATTTCTTAAAAAAATTTGGTAGGAAGTATTACTTTTAAACAAAAATATCATGTACTAAAAATAATTCTGCAGATTTAATTAAAAACAATTTGAAAAGAATTTAACCCTTTAAATGGCCATTTTTTTTTCTAGTTATATTATGTTAAAATATTTTTAGGCTTGAAATTAGAATAAGAAAAGAGATTCATTTAGCTTATTAGATAAATTTAATTTGATTATTTAATTAATTTGGTTAATTAATAATTAATTAACAAATCAAGACACATCATTTTGTCTCAGATAAATAACTGTAGCATCTAAGTTTCTGACTTACTAAAAAAAATTGTCAGAACTTATGCCAACCTACATAATTTCATACAAAGATTGATAAATTTGGTGGGGTGCATACTTCCCACGACCCTAGATAGGGTTAATTAAAAAGTTAAATAAATTTCTTTTCTTATCATTCTTCTTTCTTATCACTCTTACATTGTTCTTCTTCAATCTTACAAAAAAATTGGGTACTCGTACGAACATTGTTCGGTTCCTTTCTTCGAGTTGAAAAATATTCCGTAATAGAAGTCATAATATAAGACTGATCCATTTTTACTCGAATGTAATGAAATTAAGATACTTTTTTCTTTAAAGATGGAGCATTTGAATTAATTGTCATTCGTTTCCACATTTGCTGATTTCTTACACTTTGTACCTCATCGTTCATTCAGTACCATACAATATTTGAGTATTTTATTCAACATTTTTTAAGAATAATTTAATTTCGTTTCCATATAAAAGATGTATCGGTTGATAAATATAGGATAAACATTTGCAACATTGCAAAATATTTGATAAAAATCTTAAATAATTTAGGATTTAAAATTAGAAAGAAATGAAGAAATAAAATAGTAAATATTGAGGGATAAATATCTTAAGAAATAAATATCATAAATATTTATTAAAATATGATTAAACTTGTACTTAAAATATTTTGAATTCGTCTATCAGCGCTCTTATTTTAAAAGATTTTATTTTAACAATATTTCTTGATTAAAAAAATTATTTTTCTTTATACTGAGTTGAGTACAAGATTTTTAATGTCTTTATTTCATTCTTCTTTAAATTCTTCTTTAATGGATCTTAAGGGATTATTTTAAATGACCAAAAGGTTAATATTTTAATTTTTGTTTTTTAAAAAGAATGCAATAATATTTTAAGCTTATGCTTATCTCATCTTTTAAATTAAATTCCTGTATTATTTTAATTTTCTCTAACTCATTTATTAAGAGAATTGTTTATCTTTAGAGTCAAGAAGATCCAATTATTTCTAGGATAAATCTTCAAAGAACTTTTCAGCCAGAAGATCGAAACGAGACAAATAATCAGCTTATGAATTAATTGAAAACAAATATCGATGGATTAGCTTATTATAAATACCAAAGGGATTAATTGGTTGAAAAGGAAACATGAAACCAATATTTATAAAATTGTCCAACAGAGAAAATAATGAATTATTTTTCCCGAGAGATTCATGTAATTTATGGAAGATAAATCAGAAAAATTAAATATATTTCTAGCCATAAAGGAAGATCATTGTTATTGAAATAAAGTAGAAAAAATAGATTTTAGTTATTATCTTTTATGAATAAAATAAAAGATGAAACAAACGATAATGCTCTCCCATTGATTTTGCCTTACAAAAAACTATAAATGTGCACTTTTATTAGTACACTGAAATATGCAATATTTTATTTCAGTAATTTCCAAACTTTAATATATTCCTTCAATATAATTGCTCATTTCCAGTCAGTACCTATACTGAGATTTCATGCATTGGTTTAGAAATTCAATAATCTTTAGAATTTAAATGCAAAAATCATTTACAAAATTTTTCAATAAGCACTTAACATATAAAATCTATCTTGATTTACCCTCAAATGGACGTATATATTGTGTAAGTACATCACAGAATATTTCATAGATATTTACAAATTCTGGGTAAATATCCCAAACCGAATTTCATCTGCTAGCTCAATGCGATTTTGAGCGATGATGTTCACAGATAGACAATGCGTTTATTTTTTGGATTTGAGGAGATATGAAAATGAGATTCCGTCAAAGTCCAGAGATCGAATTTTCTGATTATTACAATGCTCTTTTTTAATATGACTTTTTAAAAAATATTCTTTTGCATTTCAATCCTATTTTTTAGACACAAAGAAATAAAAACTTAGCTAGTTTTTTAAAAAGAACTCTATAGCTGCTTGATGATAAAAGTTAATTTAAAAGGAAGCGACTTTTAATTTTATTAAGAAGTAATTTTACATCCTTTTTCTTCCAAAATTAAGCAAGAATCGATCTTACATCCGACGCATGTAGAAGCCCAATTATAACTGATATCTTTAAAGGAGAAAAAAAAATTGCAACGAAATTATATTCTGGAAAAAACACGGTTCTCTATTAAGCATTTGAGATCAATAATTACAGTGGAAGCTGTGGATAAGGACCGATACAGAGCATTTTTCCCTTCATCTAAATTCTCATAAAAAAGTTTTTTATGCTCGGTCAATAACCCCAAGGGTTGTAGTAATTACAAAAAACTCATTTATATAGTCTCAAAGCGCTTGTTGCTTTTGAAAAAAAGCACACAATTTCTCTTTCGGATAAATGTATCATACTGTCTGAAGGGAAGGGGTGATGTCTCATTAAGAAATGCAACCCATTTTGATTATTATTAAGCGCATCATTTTTGTTAGATTTTATTCCATGAAGGACGGCTTTAATGTATCCATCACCAGAGACTTGTCTTCTAAATTATTATTCTCATTTTCTTCAAGATAAAATAAATTTTCCTTGTGTAAGGGAATCTTTGTTTAATTACATAACATAACGCCATCCTGTGCCCCCGGTGCCTATAACACTTAATACGAACGCTTAAAAACATACGCACACACACGCACGCACACACACACACACACACACACACACACACACACACACACACACACACACACACACAATGATTTGATAAAATTAAATTTGTGTTTGAATTTCTGATTAAAATTGTAGTTCCATCAAATTTTGATTTTAAACTTTTTGAAAAAATGTATAATTGGTTTCCTGGCACTTTACTAATAACTGAATGCCAGCGATTAATGGCAAGAAAAAGGATCACATGTAAATATTTTTTGGCAAATGGTATACAATTGATGTACAAATACATAACATAACGCCATCCTGTGCCCCCGGTACCTATAACACTAAGTTATCTAACCAGTTAGATGAGTACAAGATGGAAGGGAAAAAAAAAGAAAGAAAGAAAGAAAGGAATTGTTGGTAGAAAGAAAGAGACGACAGACCATCCAGGGTTCTCCAGAGAGAATCCCAACGGTGTCAAATCCTACACGACTGTATTTAATTTTTTGGTGACGTAATAACCGAATAGAGGGGACAAGGATACTAAAACAAATGGTCACTATAGGTTCAACTTAGAGGGAAACGAGATTACTAACTGAAAAATTGATAAACTACATTGAGAACATCTGTATGACATGTATAAGCATATAAATAATCACTGAAGAATCAGAAATCTGTAACGTCAGTCTGAGTCCTGTGGTTTTGATTTCCTTCGTGAGAACTGCACTTTTGAAGTTATAATTTTGGCTGATTTTGACAAGTGGCATTTTGGTCTCAGTTATTGTGTAGTCTTGAAGAGGTCTTGGTATTTATGAATGTGGTTTACTATGGAAAGGATATTGCCGCGTGAAAGGGTATTCGATGCAACTCTCCTGTACCATTCTTCCTTGGGACTTGTTTCTGGCTTCCTCATGTGCCATGAGAGAGACAGTAGGCATTCGGTGGCATAGTGAATTGGGGATCCTATCTCCCCACAGCTACAGTAAGGAGAGTTGGCCAGGTGGAATCTGTGTAGGTATGTCGGGAATGGGCCGTGTCATTTACAGAAGACAAATCATTGCAGAGAAAATTATTTTCCAAATGTAATGTCCTACTGAAGTTTAGTTTGTTAACCCAATATTTGACTGTCATTAAAAGATAATTGTAAAGATTTGAAATTGCAATATTTATCGCAAGATTTGAATTTGTCACCATTCGTGCAGAACGTGTTGCCAACCCTATTAAAAAATCATCTGACAGTTGATAGTTTAGGGTTAGTAAGAATGGTTACATGAAAACTTTAAACGATAGAACAACATGTTAACGTAAGATATGAATAAAATAAAAATAATTTTTTTTCTTTAAATTTTCATATTTTTATTGAATTGTAAGGTACAAAGGATAAGGCCATGTTTGAAATAACACAAAGGCAAATAGCTTGCACGTCTTTGCTGGCACATACGCACTCTTTTGTCGAAGTTTTCCAAGACCATCTTGCATAAATGTAGATGAATTTCGTTAAGGTAGCGTTGAATTTCCTCCTTCAATTCACTCGTGCTTGTGGGCTTGTTGGTATAGACTTTTGGATTTAAATAACCCATAAAATGTAATCTAGGAGGCGATCTCTCTCAAACGATATTGGAAGTTAATTCTTAAATTTTCGAACTGTGATCACCGGACTTTCAATATTTTTGAAATATTGTTCAACAATGAAAACACGTTGTTCCATGACGTAACACTCCAGTTGTACTATCGCTAAAATATCAGCTGCCAAATGGTTTTTTTATAGGGTTACCAAAAGTTTACTGCACGAACGGTGGTAAATTCAATTCTTGCTATAATTTTGGGACATCCTTTATTTTGTCTCTGTGGTTAAACCGATCACAATCTCTTTTTTTGTGTAATAAGTAAATACGTATTTCCAAACTTTTAAACTAGTTTTGACTATTAAGTTTGACTTATTATCTTGATTCTGTAGCCAAATCTACGTTATTCTGGCAAATTTATAAATTTATAATTTTTTTTTCTCAACCAATTGGAAATAATCTTAAAAAAATCATTATTCTTTAGAGACAATTTTCTTAATTTGAAAGTAATCTTTTTTTTTGTTCAATCCAATTTTCTTGATTTGAAAGCAATATTTATTTTTCTATATTTTAATATATAAATTTATTTTAATATATAGGGAATTTTCCTGAACCACAATTTGCTTTTTTCTATTATACGACTAAAAATTAAACATTTTTTTTTTTTTTTTTCATTTTCTGGATCTGAGATTTAACGATTTTTGTTCTTTTATAGAATTTTAGCAAATATCTTGAGATAATTTTTTTTAATAAATGATTTGAATGATAAGCATTCTGTACACTATTATAAATTTTAGCAAATATCTTGAGATACAGTTACTTTTTTTATAAATGTTTTCAATGATGAGCATTTTCTAAACTATTATAAATTTTAGCAGAATTCAGCGTGTACATTTTGTTTTGATTTGAATAAATTGTAAAGTATTTTAAGTAATAAATTTCACCATACGACTAAAAAGTATTGACGATTACAAAGATAACCAGGATTTAATACTACCATATTTCAATTAATTTTATTTGCTAAAAAATCAAAAATAATATATATATATATATATATATATATATGTTGAGAAACATTATTATAATTTTCAAAATAATACACAGAGAATCAATACAAAAAGGGCAATTAAGACATATAATATTAATTATTTTAATTTATTTTTAAAATTCGTGGATTAGTATTTTGGCAAAATTAATCTGATGAAATGCAGCCAAATGAAATAGCTGATATTAGAAGGCAATATTTTTATTTATTTTATTAAGCTTAAGGATTTATATTTGTTTTAAGTGGAAAAAAAAACGTCGTCTGCGTGCGTCATCGAAAGCCGCCTACTGGCGTGATGGCTAAAGTATCCAATGACTACAAATGAGTAACATGTAAAAAAAATCGTCTGCTAATTTCAGCACTTCCACATAAAATTTAAATAAATGATTTTATTGAAAATTATTTTGGTGAGCTTTATAAAGTATATTGGATTTTTTACTTTTATTTCTAAATTTATGTAATTAGAAACACAATCTAAAATGAAAAATATTTTTAAAAAATGGAAAAAAAGGAATGTATTATTTCAATTTCTCGTCAATTGAAATTTTATTACCTACGAAATAATTCAGAGGAATTTATTTGTTTTATTTATTTCGTTTTGCTTATTTTTGTGGAATTTTTGTTGCCCATAATAGGAAAAAAAATGTCTTAAGGTTTTATTGCTAGATGTATAATTAATCTGTTTTTTTTTTATTTGAAATATAAAGCACCAAATACAAAATATTTCATTAAAAACAGAAGGATGACTTAATTTTCTGAAGATATATAATTATTGTCTTTTATATTTAAATTGATCGCATCATCTCTGAGGTAATGATATTTCATGTCATGGACTGCGATGAATATGTTATAGTTTTTGACGATCATTCAATAGCTATTTGAAACTTCTAAAATTATTTATTTCTTCCTTCATTTCACTGGAATGGGATTTGGATTCAGTCTTAATGTCTTCTTTATGTGCCATAGTGGAAAATTTGAAAATGAACTTGGTTAAATAATCTGCAGGAAGGATATTGATTGAATGAGGGAGGAAATTCGCTCGGGGGATATTCTATAGGGCACAAGCAAAATTTTAATCATTCTTCTCCATATTATCATTTTTTTTTATTTACAAAAAAATATAGCCATTAGTAATCGTTGGGGTTTAAAAAAACTTTGTGCGTGTGTGTGTATATATATATATGTGTGTGTGTGTGTGTGTGTGTGTGTGTGTGTGTGTGTGTGTGTGTGTGTGTGTGTGTGTGTGTAAGTAAGGCAAGAAAGCAATTACATTAACAAATAACTATCATCACACATTATCAGAGATCTTTACATCTGTAAGCAACTGAGTATAATAAATGTTTGTTTAATATCAGATATGAAAAGTTCGAAACATTGTGATATTTTTTCTCTAAATAGTTTTGTAACTTGTTTTCGAAATTATAAAAACAAGATTTATTTTGTTTCTGATAAGAGAAGACAAATTGAACGATTTCCTCAAAAGAAATCATTGAATCAGATTGCATATTTTTAAAATATCCATCATTGCAATGGATTTAATGAACCAGTCGTCTTTGGCGACCAACTGGTTAGAGAGAAAATCGGTTAAATTTAATTTCAGTTATATCGCTTAGATGTATTTCCATATACATGATTCCATCAAATTATCAGACATTAGAACGGTGTAATTTTCATTGTCTTACATATGCTTTGTTTATTGTGTATAGGAATCTTCTAATGGAGAGCAGATTTATTACATTATAGCGCTAATAAAAATATAATCGTATAGTGCATGCATCTTTTAAATTTATCGACGTTGTGATTTCACTTTTTTATTCGTCTTGAAAATTGCACATATATTAAAACAATCTCTCTTAAACTTTCAATAATGGAAGAAAATCATATATATATATATATATATATATATATATAAATTTCCAAAATTGAAGAAGTTTTACATAACTTTTAAATTTGTACCATTGAAAGATAATTTTTTAGACTTTGAAACGATATAAAATGCCTTTTCGTGTTTTAATATTTTTGAAAGTATTTATGGAAAAATTGCAATATTTCTCTTAATGTTTAATTATTTAAAAATTTAATTATAATTTTAAAAAATTCACATTTCTACGCTTATATATATACACACATATACATATATGCTAAATCATTTAACTGTTAGTCAAATGGTCTGCTTCGTAATGTGTGCCAATATGTGAATGTGTTATATTTACCAAATAAAAACACAAACTAATTTTTATTATTAATAGATATATATATATCCTTAAATCCAACGAATGAATTTGTTGACTATATACACAAACGCCGGAAACATTCTTTGCAGGTATTATTTAGTAAGTATTCTTTGTATTTCTTCCACTTTCCAAGTCCATTTTTCAAAACCTTTATCTAAATTGAGAATCCGGGAAAGGTTTTTCTTTGAATTCCATGTTCGAATGCCGTGTCTAGTCCGTTTTATAGCAAATCTGAAAGCATCTATTTCCTGTTTAGTGCTCCTATTTTCTTATTTCGATATCAAAATTGGCTGAATCCCGTTGCCATGGTTACTATCTTATATACGATCAAAAAGAGGGCTTTGCTGTATTGTTAGTTTTACGCAATCCGTATTTCGAAAAAAAAAAATGGAATTTTCAGCTCACCAACCCTTTTTTTTTCTTTAAGAAATATTGCCTCGCTTTCAGTATTTCAAAAATTTGTTTACATTTTATGACCAAAGAAAGCGTACATTTTGAATTATAATCATTTCTAACCACAAATAATTCAATAAAAAGTATACAGGTGGCTTCTTAAAATGTATTCTTTTTATTTATTTTGAATTTAATTTTGAAAGAATATTATTATATGCAATAAAAAATGTAATATGTGTATAGTAATCAGTTTCCTTGCAAGGTTGCCCTTCATTTCGCACGAATGATCTCTGAAACTGCTTTCATTTCATTTTCTCTTTAATAACTTAATGTTATAATTAAATATAATAAATTATAATCTCTATTTATAAATAATAGTGTTTTATTTTAAGTAAATAAAACTTCAAAATATGTCGATTGTTTTCACTCCAAAAACTGTGCTATTTTAGTTCATCGTGAAATTGATAGGAAAAAAGAAATGCTAGCATTAGCTGTGTTAGCTCATTTCAATTATTTTCAATTTCTCAACAAAATTTATTCATTACTTAAAATCTATTTTATGCAAAGCAATTTAAAAAAAAAAATAAACATTTTAAAATGGATAAATAGGAAAATTTTAAAAAAATGCGATTCTAAACTCTACGATATAAGGGAAAGAATTTGTCATTTCAAACTTTAATAATGAAGAACTGAAGCCGAAATTTCATTAAATCCAATTCCTAGTAAATCCATAAAGATGATCGCTACCACCTGACATCAGGAAGAATTGCAAAATTTCGCCCATTGATCAGAACAATTGTAAACGCCCAAAGCAATCAAAATTAGTCTCTTCTATTCAATCAATATTTTAATTAACTATAAAATATTGATCTTATGTTACTTTACTTAATAATAACTTTTAACAAATTCTAAAAATATACATTGGATGCATTGTAGGAGATTGGATAAATTAAAATTAATAGTTTAATAAATAGTTTTTTGTTTTGTTTTCATCCTTTTCTAAAATTGCAATAACTTCTCAAATGATACAAAAATAATATTTTTTTTTATTAATTGGTTTATAAAAATAAAGCATATTCCAATTTAATCATTTTGCATTTTTTAATTTCATTGACAATACTTAATAAAATTCATAAAAAATAAATACTATTATAAGGAAAAACAAATTTTAACAAGATGGATATGTCCTTCTAAAACTTTCTCGCATATGCTCTAATAAAGATTTTATCTCTGAGCATGCCTTGCGTTGCTCTGCAGTACAATAGTTGCGAAATATCACCTTTTGGCGCGAATTTAGTATTTTTACTAAATTTATCGTGTCATTTTTGACGAGTTATTTGACTATTAACCCCCAACATGTGTTTAACAGTACTCGGAAAACGAATTTGGGCTTTAGATGCCTTTTTTTCAACGAATAGAAACAAAGATTGACATAAAGCTGCACTTAGGGTCACAAAATCTCTTACCAAATTTCATATTTAAGCTCTTGCATTTTTGAATCATCTTGTTTACGTGTTTCTGAAAGCACAGGCAGCCAACGTGGTTTGAATTTGGCTCAAAATTTAATAGATGTCTACATTATCTATACTTATATAAAACTCAATGTGTGTATGTGTGTTGGCGCTCTACAGGTCAGACCGTTCGACCTACAGCTAACAAATTTGGCACATGCATACCTTGGTGGTCGGAAATGTGCACCTGGGCTCCCTTTTTTGAATTTTTAATTATTAATTAAAAACTAACTTTCCCGCCAAAGAATTCTTCATTTCCCCACCGCTAAATGAGTAAAGCTTCAGTTTTTTTCCCACGCTAAAGATGATAGGCTTAACAAATTTTTGACCGCTTATTTCAAACGATTCTGTTTATTTTCTTAATCTTCCCATTACTAAGCATTCCTGATTATGTTTCTCTTGCATGGTTAATTGCATTTATTTTTTAGTTCAATTTATTTTTTAGTTAGTTTTAGAGTTCAAAATTAATTCAAAGCCCACCACTATGAACTTAGTAGTAAGGCTTCTAAGGCTAAGACTACAAAAATTTTAAGTTGAAACATTTTATATATACATATAAACATATAATATTTATATATACATAAAAACATTATATATACATATAATATTTTTATACAACACATATAAAGCTCAATGTGTGTGTGTGTGTGTGTGTTGGCGCTCTACAGAAAAGACCATTTGACGTTTAGACGAAGTTGCACAAAATATTGAATTGAAATATGGTCAACTATTGATCATGGCAAACCAATAAGCCACTAAAGGTTGCCAGTTTAGAATAATATTGGAATCATTATTACTTATTTAACATATTGCGCTCAATCTGTTTGGAAAGTCCTATAAAATAATTTTAATGTGGTATTTACTTAAGGCTTATATCCTTAAAAATTATCATAATTTTATTTTGCTTATTAATTACTTTAAAAAAACTAAATCATTAAAAATTGATGGTTAATTGGTGTGATTGATAAAAATTGGTGTTAAAGTAATTTACTAATTAATAAAAGAAGTGTCTCATAATATATGAAGCTTTGGGCTGTACAATTTCAAACTCCGTCTCTTTTTACACAACCAGGAAAATTTGTTTCAGTGGCTTTCTTCATTAAACAAGATTATATATATATAAAAAAACGGCATAAGTAAAATTACATCGAAAAAATACAAACTGCCTGCAGGCCTTGTTGTTGTTTTTTTCTGAATATCTATACTTATATATAAAGCTCAATGTGTGTGTGTGTGTGTGTGTGTGTTGGCGCTCTACATAAAAGACCATTAGACCTACAGCTACCAAATTTGGTACATGTATACCTTAGAGGTCGGGAATGTGCACCTGGGGTCCGTTTTTTTTGAATTTTTAATTAGAATTTTAATTATTAATTAAAAACTAACTTTCCCGCCAAAAAATCTTTTTATTTTCCCCAACGCCAAATGAGTAATGCTTCAGTTTTTTTTCTCAACAGTAATGAGGCTAGGGTTAACATTTTTTGGCCGATTATTTCAAACGATTCTGCTTATTTTTTTAATGTTTTATGCATTTAAAATTAAACATTGTTAATTAATCGATCTTTAAGATTCATTCTGAAGTACTTTTGAAAAAAAAAACATAATAAAGGAAATTAAGAATTTCTAATCTGCCTAGCGTTACCCCAACTGGAGAAGAAAATTCACGCATTTGCGTTACCATAAATGGTGTTGAAAATTCACGCATGCGCATTGTGTTCTGATTGTTGATACCTATTTTCGGATACGGACTTGGTTTTGAAGTCTTAATAGGTTTTCGACCGATTATTTCAAACGATTCTGTTTATTTTTTTAGGGGTTGATGCATTTAAAACCAGACATTGTTAATGAATCTACCTGTTCATGAAGAATCTGAGAAAATTTTGTTGAAAACTTCTTGAGATTTTATATGAATTAAGAAAAATATTCTTTAGTGCCCATAAGGTTTAAATACTCAGCGACTCTGTTTTCAGTACTCATATTTAAAAAAATCCTTGGTTTCAGTTAAAAGAAATATTATTACATTAATTGCAAATTAATCATTTCCACTTTAATTTAAAGCATAGATTCTATGGAAGCTAACAGAAAATTAGAGAAATACATATTACGTTATGGCTGAAGGTCTTTAAAATATTATGAGTGAATTATATGACTATTAAAATTTGAAATTTTAAAATATTTTAATGTAGGAGGAATTAAATTAGGAGTTAATAAAATATTTAATTATTAAAATGTTAACGTGCATTAAAATTGGTGAACCGGCTTGTCGCCAAAGGTGTCTAGTAGATCATAAATCTGTCTACCTTATCTTTTCTATCTATTCTCGTCATTTTGTATTTATCGTCTTAACTTATATTCGAACAGACCGATTTTACTCAAAATTTGATAAAGATCTGTAAATTTGATGTAAGGACCGTACCGGCAGCAGTTATACCGATATTTTCCAAAAATGGTGTTTTTCGAACTCAGGGAGATCTGAAATGTGGGGATTTGTCAAAATCTCGATCTCGAATTTTTTTTAAAGATTACTACACTTTCTTTACACCACGGATACAAGAAAATAAAACTGCTTACTTTATTTCAGAATAGAATATAAAGAAACTTCGAAGAAATAATGCTCATTTACTCGGTTTAACGATAACGATCATAATAAAATACAATTCAAAAGAACGAGCTCTAATTTATGCACCTCAGGGAGCATCTGGAACTTTTTGCATGAGGCAATTTTGCAAAAGGTTACCATTCATTCTTTATTTTTTTAAAGAAAAAAACTAATTAAATAAAGGAGCAGTAAGCATTGTTTCACTTGCATATAAATTCAGAATTTCAAAATAAAGAGATGAAAGAAGTTGTGATGTTTATTGTTTTAAATGTGGCAATATTTAATGATTTCAAATCTGTTTTCTAGGATATTGTTCTACATTTGTAATTTTTTTTTTAAATTGATACAAAAAATTCTTTTAAGAAACGGACAACGGAAATATCCTTTAAATTTCACAATAAATAGAATTTATACTTAGAAGCTCACAATCAAACATACATACATATATATCAACTCAAACTGTCTGGAATATAACAAACCACAATTTAAAAGCTATTTTAATAGATAATTCATTTACGGATATTCAAAGTTATTGCTCCAGATTATTTTGTCAAAACGCCGGCGTCCTGGCATAGGGGTAACGTTTTTTTTTTCCCGTGATCTGGGCGTCCCGGATTCTAGTCCCGGTTCTGGTATGGCTTTTCTTCTTCTGTGTTCTATTTGTGATGTATGAATGTGCCCCCAGTAAAAAGGGGTTGTGTAAGCGAATGTGATGCGTGAGTTGCTAAGACGTACTCCTGGCCCTAGTTGGCGCTACTGAAAAAACAAGAGACACTACACAGTTTTATTTTGCTGAACAATACATACAATACGTATTGCAGTTTATCATACATTCATGTTGTGCATTTCTCGTCTTATCGAATATTCGCTATTACAAAAAATGAATACATCTGAAAATACTATACAGTTCATACTCTAATTAAATCTTGCTAAAACACTGTAGCAAATAAAACATTACCTAACATTTAATGATATAATTTGCTTTAATATTTAACATATAATAAAAATATATTGTTTTTTTTAATATTCGAAGATAATTAATTTTATTTCAACATTCAGTGTATTATGAAAACAAGTAAAGAGCAAAAATATTAATACCAAAATTTTTATATACTTTTTGACATAATCACCGTGTAAATTCAGGTATTTATCATATCTATGAATAAAGTTTCTGATCTCTTCTTTGAAGAACGTTGCCTCAGCCAGGCAAAATAGGCATGGACGTCTCTTTAAAACTCCTCAATAATGCAAAGTTTGAGCTTTCTTTTGAGGAAATATTAAGGAGCAGGAGTACCTAAACATTCGCCTTCCAAAATCACAATTTTGACTTTGTCAACGAGATTGTTGCCTAGGACTCCAGCCTCTACTATTTCTTTCAAAACACTTGATCAACTGGTGGAACAAGATCTATATCGACAGAATTGCATCTTTGCCGTCCTTCATCGGCAACGTTAAAGACGGAAAATGGACCAAGAACTATAGTATCCAGCTACTATAGTATTTTGGATACTATAATATCCAGCTACTACAGTATCCAAATTTATGTGAAGCTTCATAGGGACATTAAGGCCCATCTGAAATCACTGTCGGCAATGTTTTTCGAAGAGGACCTAGCAAACTTCAGAAGCTTTCACACGAGGCCAACTATTGCGCGCAGTGGAAAATAACGCCTACTTCAAGAAGATCACATGACCCCCATTGGGACAATGGCAAATAGTTCATTGTCCTATTACGGTCACTTGATCTTCCTGAGGTAGGCGTGGCTTCCCAACTCGCGCAATAGTTGGCCTCATGTGATTGCTGCTTAAGTCCAGTAATGGGGAAATTGCTTGAAACTTCTTTGTGATTATACCTGAAAGTTATTATATTTGATAATGGCATTTGATAACAGTTTTGTTCTCTACAATTGTTTTTCGTTCATAGTCAGTCTATCGGAGGCTAAAAATTATCAATCCTTCCAACTGATTTGCTTACAATTTTAAAAGAATCGATGTCTTTTTCATAAATTGTGCAGCCATTTCAAAAATATTCTGAAATATGTATAATAAAATCACTTATCCGAATTATTCTATTTTAGCATCTATTTTTGTCTATTTTAGAAAGTCTATTATAGCATTCACCAGCAGATCGAAAGAAGCAGATAATTATTTTAAATAAATGGATACCTCGTATATCTCTTTTTTCTTTTTATCATGCAAAGAGAATAAATCCTTATAGATCTTCTCATGGAACATGGATGGAAAAATTTTCGAAGATTCTAAACTTTAATTTTCTGCTTCGGCATTCATTAACGGAACCTAAGTAAGAATTAATCATTTTAAATAAATGAATATCTAGTAAGTGTCTTTTTCATTTTTGGGTAGAAAATTAATGTCCAGTTCCGTTGTTAATCAGTTTCTTTATCTAACGTAATATTCATTACTAAGACAAATAGTCTTTGAAAAGAAAAATACATAATAATAAATAATAAGAATACATTTTCCATTATAATTTTATTTAAAATAAAAAATAATGACTAAATTTTAATCGTTATGTGTACAAGATATACTTTTCGAATATCAACCTCAAACAGATATGTCAGCAGAAGATATATAAGAAATATGAGAAATCAGATATATCCATTTTTAATTGTCAGAGAGACATGTATAAAAAATTTCCAGTTTTCTGGCTGTAATTATCTTTTATTAAAATAAAAAATGAAAGTTTTATTAATAATGACCTCTTTCAATACCATCCATTAATCGTTTTTTTAACCATATTCTGTGTATCCCATTCTTCTTATCTCAACTTTAGAAATGCCCTAGTTTTTCGAAGTTTCGAGGCCGAAAGTCAGTCGCCAAATCTTCTGGGCTTCACTATAACTTGCCAGATAATATTATGCAAAATATAACGAAACCAAAATTCAATCAGATGCAAATTACATAAATGTAATTTGCATCTGTTAAGATGGTGTGGTCATTTGTGTTTTCATCCGTTTGGAATTGATTTTACAAGCATAACTTCAAAAAATACAAAAGTAGTCACCAAAGAACAACTCTCCGTCTATGGGAGAGTCAGGAATATATAATTGAAGCTCAACTGTTTGTGCAACTATAAACAAACTATTTCAATAAATAAACTATGTCTTGTAAATAATATCAGATAATTACATTCCCAAAGCTGAAACGAATCTCCAGATATCAGATAGAAAATATTCTCTTTTTCCCATTTTGTGAAAATCACATACCAAATTTCATTCATCAAGATTTTTCGATTTTCACTTTCTTCATAATTATATAAACAATTATTCTAAACTGTAAATGGTCCGAAATTTGAAAATTTTACAAATATTTATCTATAAATGTGATTCATAAATGAAGTTTGACACATATAGGCGGTTGGCTGCTCAATTTATTGGCGTAAGAGGCATGCTTGATAATGTTGAACCAATAAAACGGCAGATAAACAAAATTCAGGATACTATAAATAAGTGATTCAATTTTTGAAATATATGAATCACGCAGTAATTATATATATATATATTTCCTTGCATATTGGATCACTCAATAGATGGCGCTGGGAGCCTACATCTGTTTACATAATTTACCGTTAGTTTTTTAAAAACAGGGAATCACAATCGATAATTTAAAGTTTCCTTGACTGTTGATGGTATGTACTCCCCTATTCGTTTTTAATTTTTAATTTTAGTTCTATTTTTTGTTTTTATTGTTATTTTTGTTATTGTATTTTTACTTTGTTGTGGTTAATTTCTTCTAATTTGTTGTTTTGTTTTCCTTTCTGTTAAAATGGTATATCTTTTGAGCATAATTTCAGGGGATTTTCAGGTCACAAGGAATCACTATTAGACAATGTCTGTATTTCCTCACAGAAAATATCGCTTTCTTTGAATCCCTGCCTGAGGGTGACCCTTGAAAAAGTCTTCAGGCCGGATTCTTTTTTTATATTTTTTATAATTTTTTTGGTTTAATTTTTATTTGATTTTTTGTTTTTCCTATTAACTTGATTCTAATACTTTTGTGTGTATATATATATATATATATATATATATATATATATATATATAATTTAGAATTCAGTGAAACTTGTAAACTTGTAAAAGCAAAAATAAATTGGTGAATTAAAAACAGTAAAAATAAGTAACAAATCTATCTTTCCTTGAACTCGGATGTATCAAATTTTAGTATACTGTCTTCCAATTCACTAAAAGAACTCACACAGTTATTAGCATCTGATTCCTGGAATTGTAAATTTCTTGTTTTTCCTTAGTTATCATAAATGCTAGTTTAAGGACATATTGGGATTCGGATCTAACGGAGTGAACATGTAGTCACTGAATAACCACATCGGGGACTGAACTGTTTTGTGACACAGAAATTGTCTTTTGGGAGTAGAAATTAAAAGTTCCTTTTATGTTTATGTTACGAAGTTATGTTTAGAAGTTACTGGAATCGGTTGTGGTTTTGAAAACTTGGATACTTTTCAACCATTGATATTCTGGTTATCTGCATTACTTTGATGATTTGTAATAGTTTTTTTTTCTTCTATTGTTGTCAGTTTTGAAATTGGAAAAGTCTGGTAAAACTACTAAAAATTCCGGAACAATAGGTGGAAAGGAAGTTGTATTTTTTTACTAAAACCAGATTAGAAAACATTTATAAAGGATTCAGTGGAACGGATACAAATTTCTAGTGATTTATATGTTTTTAAAGGTATAGACTCAGAAGGCGGTATTTCAGTACTTGTGATTTCAAATGTTATTTTAATTACAATTGCATAGAAGTTCTTGGATTTGATGTTCGAGAAAACAATTAGTGAAGTTTCGACATTTGAAATGACATTTTAAAAATTTGTAAGCATTTATCTTCTTTTCAAATTTACAGGCAAAACAGGAACAGAAAATTTCAGACGATTGCCGATTTTTAAAAGGAATAGATTCAGAAGGTTGTATTTGAGTACTTGTGGTTTCAAATGATATTTTAGTCGTGATTTCACAACGATCTTTGGAGTTGGTGTACGTGCAGTGATTTGACTAGCTTCGCTGTATGAAATAACTTTTTAAAAATTGTCAGTATCAATTTCCTTTTCAAAATTTTTATAAAAAGCAGGAATTGAAAAATTCAGTGTGAGATCTTTTTAATTTACACATTTTTTTAACTTGTATATTTAAAGTTTTTAAGGCCTGCTTCCACAAATCGGCGCAAGTGAGAATTCCATAATAGGAAGATTTTAAATGGTCATAATGTTGTGATTTAAAGTAACTCAAGGATTAAAGCATAATGGTCCATTCTGTCCGATTTCGATATCGGATACATGAGTTACTTCTTATAATTTAACATCTTCACAAATTTAGTCCCATCATGCTATGCAACAATTCTCCACAAGGTAATTATATCTTTAGTTGAGTTAACAATTGCAGGAAGAGTAACATTCACTTTCAGAGATTATAATTTCATTATTTGTTTTGACTAATTATAAAATGCAAATTTTATAGCAGATCTCCTGACAAATTTTCGAGTACATTTTGATCAACCATGAGTTACAGATACTGCATTTTTAACAATGTGAAACATCTCATTCACTTTAAAGGTACGTTTCAGTGTGAAAACGGTATCAAACGATTAATTCATTTCAAAGTGATTATTGTGGTGTTCACTGAAGGTCAAAAGGTTTTTTTTTTTTTTTATCCATATGATACTTATGGAGATTCGAGCCGCAAAGCGCAACAAGGGAAGACAACCATCGACTCTGGGCGTTCTTAGTCTCGATGTTTACGTTAGCGCTATTCGAAACCTATACATTTAGAGTCCTTCCCGTCAGTAGTGGCATTAATTCCAAACCCAAGAAGTAACTCTTTTGTTTGATCCTTAGCAGACTAACCACTCAAGTGACTAGTTATAAGCCGAATTAATATACCGGAAGGCAGTGTACATTTAGTGCAACGCTTGTCAAATGGGTCACGACGCATGCCCAACACGTGAGGTTTATAGTTGTCAATGAGACGCAAGAAGCAAAGAGAGCGGAGTACCCATCCCCCTAGGGGGCTCCCTCCCTTGTTGTCTGGGGAAAAAAGGAAGAAAGTAAAAAGTAGTAGACGTAGGATAGGAAAATCTGGAGAACAGACTAGGGCAGATCGGGTGAAGCTCTTAACATGTAAAGAAGATTTACTACTTAGAGTATAAATATAGTCGAATTTAATGCATGCGACTAATTTATTGTAATGACAAAGAACGAAATATCTAGTTCAGACCTCAAATAAGTAGTTCAGACTAATAGACCAGCAATACAGTTAGTTGCTTTTTCGAATTGCATTCTAATTAGACAGACAAACATAATTTCAAAAAAAAAATCTAATTAAATTCGTAATGAGCAAGAACACGAAAATACGTCAAAATCTTCAGGTTAAAAATTTGACGTTTAGTTTATATCCTCTTAACATATTTAATAAAAAATAAGAAAAACATGGAACATTGCGAAATAAGAAACAGAAATTTGAATAAATAAAATTTTAAATATAACATTGTTCGCGTCAAAATCATTTAGAACAATAATATGCAAATCCTTTATTGTTGCAAATTCCACCTGAACAACGATTGACATAATTCTTAAATAAAATTTTATAGCATTTACGAGAAGTAAATAGTTTTTATTTCTAGAAGGTTTGATTTAAATTAATTTAATTTGCAATAGCGTAGCCATCAGTTAGTTGATTATATTTAAGAATGTCACATTTCGAAATTTCTTTAAAATAGAACAATAAGAAATACAAATTCTATGAAAATAATGCCATTCCGAAAAATTGTAAAAGAAGAACTTCATGCAAATCTCCATCAACAATTCTGTATTCTTTTTTTGCGAAATAAAGAATTCCTTTTGTGCAATCTAATGAATATTATCTTTGTTCTTTTAACGTATTTCTCTTTTCCCGCCTTTTTCACGTTCAACTTATTCTGGGAAAAAATGCAATATTCAACTTGTATTCTAACGTAGTGCTAAATGGATTTTGTTTCTTTAATTTTAAATTCGAATTCAAATGACTAAAAATCGTAGTTCGTACAAATCAGGTGGACAGAAAAACAAACATTGTTTTTGTTGAAGGTAATCGAATTTGTATGTTTCTTTATCGACTGATGCAAAAATCTTTGAGAGGATTTGCTAGAAAACAACTTCTGTGCGCTTGGAAACATGCAAAATCAAAATAAAGAGAACCAAGTTAAACATAATCAACTGAAATGCGAAATTCTGCTTTTGAAGGAAATAAGATGTTGTTTATTTGCATACAAGATGGTATTCATTGGAAATTTGAAAAAGATAAAATGAAATTGAGTTAAAATCCTTTGCTGGGAATTTCTTGATTATTATACCAATACTAAATAAATTAGAATTTTGTACAGTAAGAAAAAAAATTTAATTCATGGACATACATTTACTTCTACTTTATTGCCAGGAGACAAAACTTGTTTTGACATGCAAATTTTTATTTTTAACAGAATGGAAATCTTACTGGCATAATTATTGTCGCATTTCTCGGACAGACAGACAGCGTCTTGGTGGACTCATAATTTATTCTGAATGAATTTGTATATAATAGACGACAATGCTGAAATGCGTTTATTCTATTTCTAACAATTGCAGAGCATCTTGGCACTTAACTTTAATTCTATTCGAACTGAAAACCTGCCGAAAACGATCTGATTTCCACATATTACGTTAAACTTGTCTATATGAAAATGTATTAGAAAACAAGCAGGGTATTATGTAATATGTCCATATGAACATTATAGCTAATATGTTAAAAAAGTACTAATCTTATCTGAAACTGATAATCCCCTTATTTTAAAATTTTAGATTGTATTTATACTGCATGTTCTTATTAACTGCAAAAAGCAGAAATTCTCAGAATTAACTCGAACTTCCTACGATGGAACAAATAAAAATTGAATTATATTTTGAATTGAAATTAATATTATTAAAGCTAGATTCTCATTATTTTTATTTATTAATTAATATAATCCTGGTTACCCATGTTATTTGCTAATTGTAGAAATTATCAGTACCCATTAGAATTGAATATTAGCGACATATTTATATGCTCAGAATAAAATTTCGAATATCTTGAATAGTTGGAGTTTCAAAATTAACCAACTGAAAAAAAAAAATGCAAGAATAGTAACAATAAAGTTAGAATTCCTGCATCTTTATTTTAATTATCATATTTTAATTAAAATTAATCATTTTTACCTTTATTAACTGTAGATAGTGGAAATTATTAATAAGCATTAAAATTTAACGTCAACCTCGGATTACTTAGAATAAAATTTATTCTTTAGAATAGAATGCTTAGAATGGAATTTCGAATACATAGAATAGATGGAATTATCAAATTAATCAGTTGAAATAACTTGAAAGAGAAGAATAAAAGTCTGAAATCATCTTTTATATTTTCTCATTTTCCTAGTAATCGTCAAAAAATTCGAACTTGAGATTTTGATGAATATCTACGTTTTGGACCGCCCATACAACATTCCATTATTCTATCCATTAAAGTTTCTGAGTCATATCACGAATATGCATAATTACAGTGAAATTTTAATTTATACATACAAACAAAACTAATAAAAAAATGAGTCATTCAAATACTTCTAAGTGTAAAACAGAGAGACATTTCTAAATCTTTGTATACTATTTTAAGAGAATTAGATGAAAATGAACGTAATACGTTAAAGTGAAATTAATATGAATTCTTAATTTAAAATTAAAGAGAAATTCTTCGTATAAACTATTTATTTGAATAATAAAATCTTTCTTCAAAATAAATTTCATCTGAAAAATGCTTTTCGTAGGAAAATTAAAATAAATTACTTAAATACATTTTCTAAATATACGATTTTATCAACTTTGGAATTAGGAATCACGAATAAGTTTATTTATAGTTTAGTCTAATTATTACAATTATTTTAATTATAAAACTGAATTTCGCAATTCGAATTTTATTCTTTATTTTAAATAGAAAATCAATAATTAAAACCATAAGAGGATTTAGTTATCCTGAAATGTATCGGAAAAATCTCAAATAAGAAAAAAAAATCTTTTTCTCCTGAACAAAGCAAAAAAAAAAAAAAAAAAAAAAAAAAAGGTAGTATCTATCAGAATACTTTTTTTTCTTATACTATCTGTTTTATTCCTTAGTTTCTTCATCAGGAAAATGCAATGTGGTTTCGAAAATAGATACTATATTTCAATTTATTATAATACAATACTAAATAGTTTTTTTATAATTTTAATTTCCAAATCGAATGTTTAAAAACTTTTGTTCGCATAATTGAAGCATATAGAAAAACATAATTTCTTATTTATGATAATTGCAATTGAATGTTTCGTCAACGACTGATGCAGAATTTTTTCTAGAGATTTCGAGATTATCTGCTACAGATTCAACTTTTTGTCGCATGGAATGATATATAAATTTAAAATGAACAGAGCGCATTTTATCATTTTTAAATGACATGCAAAAACCGTGTTTTTTTTCTCGAAAGAACATGTTTTTGTTTAAAAGAAAAAAGAGTGAAAAGAAGGGGGAAAAATGAAAAACAAGATAAACCGTTCAGAAGCCAAATTATTAAATACTATTCTTGCTAAAAAAGTTTAGAATTTTATATCATCAAAGTTGATAATCTCTTTAATGATATTAATTAGTTTTGAACTGGATAAAGCATTTGATTTTTTTTCTGATTGTTTTTGACAGCAGAAATGTATAGAATTAAATCAAACTTTACTTTTTTCGCATATAGAGTTTAAAAATAATAAATCTCTTAAATGCTTATTTAATACACGAATATTCTTAAGATGTTACTTGGTTACCAAATTCAAAACTGCTTTCATTTATTTAAATTATGACATAAAAAATCTTTTAAAAAATTATAATTCTTGAGAACATGATATTCTAAAAAATAAGTTTATTAGTTTAGTTATATTATCGTCCCGTTTGAAAGCAACGCTATATGACTATATTGGAACTCGTAATTTTGAACCAAGGTCAAATGACGAGGATGACATTTGAGATGGCACACCCTATCCAAACTTCCACACTACACCAGTGGGAGGACGTTTGTCACTGACGTATTTAGCGTGTACTTGATGGTTCTTCGGTGGAATCGGGTCTTTAACAGAAACCTTCCGGTTCCGAAGTCTTACCATCATGCCATCGAAGAACCGTCGTGTAAATGGGTCTGTTGCAAGTTAAATCCATCATGATCAAACGTCCTCCCACTGGTATGGTATGGTATGGAGAGGGGGGTGCCAGCTCAGGTGTCGTCCTCGTCATCTGACCGCTGTTCAAAATAACGAGGCCCGTCCCAAAATAGCCCTAGTGTTGCTTCAAACGGGACGCTAATATAACTAAACTAAACTACCATCATGCCACCTCGGTCCCTAAGGAATTAGCATTACATATAATCAGGTTAGAGTCCACTTAATAATGTTTTAAAAAGGATTAAACATCCGATATATTTTTTTTATCTTCTGCTATTTTGTGTTGCATAACTATAAATAGAAAAATTTCAAAGAATTAAATAGAACTTTTTTTTATCCTAAATAAAGCGTTTCAAATCATAAAATGCTTGATATTGATTGTCGATATTTTTACAGTGGCTCCAAAAACACCAAACTTTTCCTTGATAATTCCGACTTTTAATATAAATAACGCATTAGTGGGAAGTACAAACATGTTTTTATTTTTACAAATAATAAATGGTTTAATTTAAAGTAAAAACAAAGAACAATCAACAAAAAAAATTCTAAATTGAAAAATTTTAGAAGCATTTTAAATAAACATATGTCGATTTTTATCTCAAAAAATTAAGAATATACCAATGAAATTTTTGTAATATTTCACATAGAAAGAAAGTGTTAGTAAGTATTTAGATGCATGTGTTTTGTCTTTTATAATGGCCTTTAAACATCGTGGTATCGATTAGATAAATATTTGGTGGTATTTGAAGATATTTTATCCCATTCTTCTTGCAACACTCTAATTACTTAACTTACTCTAAATTAAAGAATTACTTAACAATTACTTCTTACTCTAAATTAAATAATTTATTATGTGTAAAAATAAAAACATGTTTGCATTTTTCGTTAATGTGTTGTTTATAATGAAAGTTGAATTTATCAAGTAAAAGTAAGGTGTACTCTCAATTTTTTGAGTCATTGTATGTAGTCGCCGATTAAATTCTGTTTATTAGATTATCTGGTTCAAAATGGGTTTTATTTTTAAGGGCAAATGAATTTTGTTTATATTTGTATTCTTTCCTTCAAATGTGTGAACTTTTCAAATTGTTTAATCCTGTTTAACTATTCAGCATTTAGTTATGAATAATATACAGTAAATACAAAAGCTCGTGAATGAATGACGTAGACATAAATATAAAATGGAACTTACTTAACTGATTGGTAAGAAAAATCCACTATCTTATGCTTCATGAAGCATTTAAAATTCGTGGTTTTGCATTATTTATTCCTGCAGTATTTGGAAACACGAGCACTGATTATAAAGGTTCATTTTGTCATATTTCCGATATCCATACTGCTTTCGCGCATCATGAGATAATTCAATACTCGCTTAGTTGTTCCAGTCTCCCCGTGGTTGATTATGATGAATGACTCTTGTCAGTTTTCGCAAAGGAATAGTTTGTCGGTTTATAACTTGTTCGCTTGCAAACGAAAAACCACAATTCATTGATTTATAATCCCGCTTGCTTAATACATTATTAAACGTCCATCTTGTTTGACGTAGGGTATGACGGGAAATGGTTAGTAGCAAATTTGATGGTAAACTTTAATGTATCTGTGTTGGGTTTTCTATTAACAGTTATTTGTTGTCAAAGAATTATATTTCACTACTGTAATAACGCATGTAATCTGTCAGATAAATAAGTAAATTGAAGATAAAAATTTATTTATTTTTGAGAACTTTGGTTTGGCAATCGATTTTATTGTTCTAAATACAAAGAGAAGAGAAGAGGTATTGTAATTCTTAAATAGTTCTACTTCTATATTTTGACAATTTGAACATTCAGATTTCTCTCAATCTATAAATTATAGTTTTGGAATCATGTCTCTCTGTTTTTCTATGTATATAAACACGATAATTAAAAAAAATCATTCAGTTAAAGGCATGAGATTTTTTTCGTATTCTTAAAACCTATTTAATAATTTTCTGTAAAAATATACCATAATTCAATTTGAGTCGCTTTGCATCATTACGCCATTAACATCTTAAATGTCTTTATAACTTCAAATTGAAAATTGCCTTCCCCAGTATGGATAATATGCTTTCTTATACATCATATTAAAAAAGTAGGTAATAAACAGATCCTTCCTTCTTTAATTTTCAATACTGGAAAGATTAAATCTTATGCTGTCAAAACTTTGTAATATTGCTTCTATACGCAGCCCCTTTCATGGTTAAGAAGTTTTGCAAATAGTTCTAACGGATGCTGAATGCATGCCCTGACAACGACCCAGCTATCTTGGCGACCATTTGGCAATGAATTCGGCGTCTTTCGTAATAAATTTTAAAGTCCCAGAGTATTCGTAAATTTTAATAATATTTGGATAAAGTACAAGGATACTATAAGCTTTTTCAAGCTTCTTAATTTTGTCAAGAAAACTAAAAAAAAAAAAATAATACGACTAACAGAATCGTGTTGAGCTCAAGCGAGTAGTTTAGCGAAGCCTTGTTGAGCGCTTTGTGCCATTCTGGTTGACGGTTTAATACTTGTGTGCTGTTGATTTATAGCAAGTATTGCTCTTTTGTAAGCTTTCACTGTGTTTTAGTACCTGTACTGTGTTTAGTAGAATAAGGGTCGTTTTCCATTATTGAGACTATTTGGGCGTTTTTACCATACACCCAGTGGAAAAAGTTTGAGTTTCGGCAAAAAATATGAAGTAATGAAAATATGTGGATTTATATTGCGGAAATGAAATGTATTGTTGAAAATTGTAATAAAAATCTTTTGAAAAATGCAAAATGCAGAAAACGTTGCTTCTTAATTTAATTTGTATCAGTAAAACAATATTTTTAAATTTTAAAATGGTGTAAAATATCACCCCTCAGTGCCCATTTCTGGTCTACAAATTATTTATCTCCTAAATTTATTCTCTTCACACTAAAATATGTGTTTTGTCGATTGCTAGAACTTACAAGCACAGATAAATATACGTTCTGTTTTATTATTTGTAGTGATGATTGATATTCGTAAGATATTAAAATTAATTGAAGATCCTATTCAGTAAATAAAAAAAAATAACCATTAATCTTAAAACATGAAATAAAAATTTTTGAACATTGTCAAAAATAAAATTCAAAACTTTATTTTTTTATCAATATCTGAATTTCAATTCGTTAGACGGATTTATTAGATAACTAGCCGCCTTTGGTGACCAGCCGGTTCACCAATCTTAATGCTCGTTAAAATTTTAATTAAATATTTTACGCAATTCCTACTTTAATAGCTTCTTCATCAAAATATTTTAAAGTTACAAATTTTGATAGTCATATAATTCATTCATAATATTATAAAGGCCTTCAACCATAACGTAATCTCTCTAATTTTCTTTTAGCTCCCGTAGAATTTATGCTTTAAATTAAAGTGGAAATGGTTAAATTGCAATTAATATAAGTAAATGTTTTAATGAAACGAAGCATTTTTGAGTACTGAAAACAGAGTCGCTGAGTGTTTAAATTAAACCTTATGGGCACTAAAGAATATCTTTCTTAATTTATGTATTATCTCAAGAAGTTTTCAACAAAATTTTCTCAGATTCATCATGAACAGATCAATTAATTAAAAATGTTTAGTTTTAAATGCATGAAACTCTAAGAAAATAAACAGAATCCTTTTAAATAATCGGTCGAAAACAAGTTAGACTTCAAAACGTCCGTATTCGTTGTCAACAATCAGAACACAATGCGCATGCGTGAATTTTCGACGCCAGTTATGGTAACGCAAATGCGTGAATTTTTCCACGCCAATTGGGGTGACGCTATGCAGATTAGAATTTTTTTATTTCCTTTATTCTGTTTTATTTTAATTCAAAAGTACTTCAGAATGAATCTGAAAGATCGATTAATTCACAATTTTTAATTTTAAATGCATCAAACAGTAAGAAAATAAACAGAATCGTTTGAAATAATCGGCCGAAAAAAGTTAAGCCTAACCTCATTACTGTTGGGGGAAAAAAACTGAAGCATTACTCATTTGGCGGTGGAGAAAATGAAAAGATTTTTTTGGCGGGAAAGTTAATTTTTAATTAATAGTTAAAATTCTAATTAAAAATTACAAAAAGGAACTCCAGATGCACATTCCCGACCTCCAAGGTATACATGTACGAAATTTGGTAGCTGTAGGTCAAACGGTCTGGTCTGTAGAGCGCCAACACACACACACACACATTGAGCTTTATATAAGTATGGATGATTGCAAATTGTGTGACATTATCATTTGTTTAATCTTACGTTCAATTTCATAATCCATATATTTTTCAAAAATAATGAGATCAAATTTTTCCTCTCTTTTTCTTTAAATATTGATCACAGCTTACTTTGTTCTTTAGTTCAAGCAGATTATTCCTTTGTTAAAATTCGAAAACAGGATCTTAATCCCATATGGTTTAGAGTCTAACAGAAATTGCACTTCAAATGCAACACTTAAAAGATTTCAAAATATAATGAGAAGATTTTCGAAATGAAATACATTCAATTTTAAAAGTATCTCAATAAATGTATTCACAAAATAACCGAATCAACATAAATTCTTATCATTTAATCTTTATACGATTGTTTAAGCAATTTCATTTCAATCGTCTGCATTTTGATTCTATCGTTATTTCAGAATATTTACTAAAGGATATGCTCATGTGTATGCTTCTTCGATGATAAATTGAAAACAAATGCAATTAATCCTAACTATGCGAAGAATTATGAAATGGTATTACAGACACCAATTCCTGAGTAAATATAAAGATTAACATACGCCCACTGTTTAAAAAAGTACAGTTGCATCACGAATAAATAATATTTTCCAACTGCTAGTTCAGAATATTTAATGAATTGTTCGATGTTTCTCAGAGATTAGTATGAATTGTAATTTATTTTTCTAGTACTGATAATAAAAATGCAAATACTCTTTATTTAAGTTGCATTTTCATCAAAGAATTAACTTAATACCCTCAAACAGTATTGAACTTTGAGTTTATTGCAGGATTTTGTCTTTAATTGGAATACCTTTGTGAAAATATTACTAGTATATTTGTTCTAATGATATAATAATATAATTTGAACCTTAGCAGAGTACAATATACTTCCGAGTGCTTGAATCATTATACTGGTTGGAGGAAAGGTAATGGATAGCATGTTAATAGATTAACTGCTCATTTATTTTCTTGACAATGGAAATATGAGGATGTGGTCACCCCCAAACTTTCATATGCTCTCCTCTAAATACAATTGTAGACCAGGGCCGGGAATCCTATAATTGCTCATATTTTTATTTCTAAGGTTTAACACAATAACATTTGTTCTTTGTTGTATAGCAAAGAAAACAGAATATGCATTTTAGAACCCTTTCTTTCCAATTGATTGAAGCCATTATTTGACACATAATTTTGTGTTACGAAAATCACATACCAAATATTATACAAGACATAGAGCTTTAGTGGTTTCATGCTGATGTGTAAGCGAAAGTGCAGACAAAGGAGTAGTCATTTCCTTGATTGTCTTATTGTATTCCGTTCACATGGTGATACGAAATTACAAACCGCGAACCGACCAGCCATTTGACGGACTTGATTCAAAATTTTACAGAATTCTGACATTTAAATGATAAATTTATATACCAATTTTTCTTTAGCTAGCTCCTTAAATTTTGTACATATTATGTTCAAATGTACTAAAACAAATAAACCTCTTTAAAATTATTTTAAAAATTGAAATATATCTATGAATGAGATGTTAAGACCTTATACCAAAATTCTTCTATTTAGCTCAAATTATCGTAGAGTTATCATTTCGCATAAAATATATATTGTTACGAAATTTTCGGGGTTCGTTTGGATAGTGGAAGTTATATGGTGTGAAGAACGCTCAATCAACAGGCGGCAGTAGAAAATAAAACAACGACGTTTATTTACACGAAGACACACAGGACAGCACAAAGACGACAACTATATGCAGCAGAGAAGACGATTATCTTCAGACGAGACGTGCAGCATATAACAGCATACACAGCAGCATATAACAGATTCTATTGCAGACAGTAGCACACAGCTTAGTTCAGCACTAGCTTCACTCCGTTGCTTCTCCGCTTATCTCTGGAAGGCCAGTTCTTAACCGTTGGTTCCGACTACGACTAATCTGGCAACCGCGGCCGCCTCCTTTTATAGGTCTCAGGGGGCGTGGCTAGAAGCCTCTCAAGCAATCAGGAACGTTCGAGGCGTATCTCGGTTCCTACTGGACGGATCGGGAAAATTCACAATGTTTCGTATATAATCTATTTTGGTGCCAAAATCGCCAAATTCATCGCCAAATCGCCAAATGGTCACCAAGTTTGTCGCCAAGCTCTGGAACCTCTGACGCGACCCCGGACTCCGTCCAGTACAGATGACTGTAAAACATTCTTTCCGATGGTGGAACCAACTATGCTGGGAAGCAGCATTACAGATTCGTAACAATATATAATACCAAAAGTGTTTTTTCTTGAGGTCTAAAAATAAAAATTCTCCAAATTTAGAAGTTTATATTTTTTGATGACTATAACACTTTCTTAGCTCGCGAATGATTAAAAACATTTGTTAGATTTTGGTTTAATAAAACAGCAATTTTTCAACAGAATCGTTTTTATTTATCCTATAATTCTTGATCTTGGGCAAAATTTTGATTTCCGAGTGCGAGTTAAGAAGTATCGGTTTCTTGTAAAGCATTAAAATGATTGCCAACATTCAAAATTTTCTCAAAATTCTATCATCTGGATGGCTACAAGAAGAATTAGTCAATGCCTCTACATGATACTATACAAATTCTGAGGATTTCCATATTTGGCGAAGACTCATCAATACGTATACAACTTCTTCCATATTACAAAATTTATACATATGTATACTTATATATAAGTGTGTGTTGTTCGCATACAACTGCCACTTTCTCACTATATGTTAAAATTTTTCACATTATTTTAACTAAGAAAAATAAATTTGCTTCTCTCCAAAATAAAGTGCTCGAAATTGCCATTTGAGATTCATTTTTTTAATAAGAGCTTCGATAGTTAGAATTAGAATTCTTGAATAATAATTTCATTTTGTGCTTTGTCCTTTTTTACACGAATTTTTTCCCAAACGAGATTGAAATTATATTTAATAAATATTATACAAAAAAAGCAACAGAAATAATTATTTAAATAAAATTAATGACATAAATTGTTTTTTAAAAAATAATTTTTATCTGATTTTAAAATAATAAAACGTAAACAGCAAACGATATTTCTTATATAAAAGGATATAAATTTAACGAAACAAATTACAAATATTTGATTTGAATTCTCTCCAGTAGTAGCTTTTGTGTTTTCAAAATTAAAGTTAATCCAAGAATAATTATTTAGAAAGAAGAAAAATGATCTTAACATTGTGAGCAGCAAATGCATGATGTATACGTTTTTTCAATTATGATTGCTGATTATATTACGATTATAAGGAGAACATGAATGAACTCCATTAATTTTTTATTTTTAATTCCGACGTCGCATTTTGAAGTTTTTTTTATATCTATTGTCTTGAAAATAAAAGAAAATGCTATCGAAAAGCAATTTTAATATTGTGATAAAAAGAACTATATTAAATTTAAAATGCGTTTATACTAAGAATCTTTTTGAATTTTCTAAATTCTAAGAGTTTTTACCTATGCTCAATATTTAATTTCATATTATATTATTGCCAGATATTTTTAATGAGATAAATTTTTAACTTATCTATTTTCAATAATGATAAGGTTAATTGAAATAAGAATATATATTAAAATGGCTCTTACTTTACTGTTTCCAATAAAATATTTTAAATATATAATAGTTTTTAAGACATATGTGTATCAAAAAAGAATTAAATGAGAAGCAAAAGATTTTTATAGAAACTACATAATCCGCCATGAGTGAATAATGCTTTAATAGAAAATGTATTGCGTCTAACTATAAATACGAAGATGAAATGAATAAATTTACGATTTGTAATAATTTAATAAGTTTCAAAATCCTTTAACTAGTTCGAAATGACAAAACTTATTGCGAAATTACTGACGAATTGTGCTCCATAATAATGGATATGCACAAACTGTCATTATTATTCTTGAAATTTAGTCAAAAAACGAAAAAAAAAATATGATTCTACAACTTTCGCTTTTACCAGGTATAGAACCATGTGATTTTTCTTCTTTTTTATGTGAAATATTACATATAACATAAACTCTTCATTAACAACGTTTTGAATCTGTTAATGAAAATGATTTTCACTATAAGTTTGAAGAGGTTTTATAAAAATGTTTTTAAACCATGTTTTGTGGGCCAGAAAAGTGTTATTAAAAGTGTATTAGAGTCAGAGGGGATTCTATTGAAAGAGATGTAGTAAATATTTTACAAAATACCCTACTTTTAACCCTTTCATCGTCCGAAAATTTCTGCTTTTTCCTCTCTTTTTCGTCGCATTAAAACAAACAAAAATAAAAACTCAAACAAGTTAACATTTATAAAACTTTTTAAAAGTTTAAAAGCTTTAAAATGTATAAGAACGTTTGAAGCCCGTTACGGCCGCCCTGAAAGCGCTAGATGTGTTACGGACGACGAAAGGGTTTATTCATGAAAATATTCTCATTCTCGCTTCTGATTGATCATATTAGTATGAGATTGATTTTGAGCAATATTATGCTGTACTTTCAATCCATAAATTCCAAACTGATAATGCAATATATATATATATATATATATATATATATATATATATATATATGTGTGTGTGTGTGTGTGTGTGTGTGTGTGTGTGTGTGTGTGTGTGTGTGTGTGTGTGTGTGTGTGTGTGTGTGTAATGATATTTTAAACTCTTAATTTCAATTTAATTAATTTCCAAGATTTTATCTTAATTTAGCCCCACAGTAAGTTCATTCTCTTATTTCGAGATCCAATTCCACTGTCTCTACTTAATTAATTCAAGAGAAGCTTTGTGAAATTGCTGAATCAGCTAAAAGTCTAACTTTCCCACACTCCGCGTTAAGAGGCAAAATACCGCTGATGAGGCAAATTCTTTTTTAAAATCTCCCTGTGTTTCCCTTACCTTCTCCGCGCATGTAACGAAAATCCCTATCGAAATCTCGTAATATATTAGTACTGTAAAGAAATATTTTCCATATCAAAATCATAGGTTATATAAGACCAGGGATAAAATGTCCAAGAGTTTTTTCCTCATTCCTTTTCTGTGTCGTTCTGTGTGCTCGTCGCCTGTACATGTGCCTGCTTCTTTAAAATGAAATAAAACAACGTCACGAAATTAAAAGTCTCTTCACTGTCTTCAAACTGCATTCTGCTTCACATAACCAATAATGAATGTTATATATATATATATATATATATATATATATATATTTAATAAAATTACCTTAAAACTTTTGAAGAATAATTAAAATTTTTCAACTTTAAAACAATTTCTTCATTTAGATGAAACGTTCATCATTATTTCACTTAAAAGGAGAACACGAAGATGCCTTGTTCCTGTCATTTTATTATCTTCCAGAAATATCCTTCCTTTCTTTCCAGGTCTTATCAATAATGATCTTAATGTAATCTTCCTTCTAGCACTTATCTGCGATGTTGTACGTGTAGGGAGGCATGCTCCTTATCTTTTCATTCCCTGAACTACTTGAGTTAAATCCCACGAGGAGCAATCTAATCTTCGCTGCACATACAGAAAGAATTGGATAATTTCAGCAAGAATGATACAGATGAATTTAGCAAACTGAGATGGGCTCATTAAATGTTTGGAAATGCTTATTAATAAATTAAATCAAAATATAATGGTCATGAAACATAATTAGAAATAAAACCAATATTGTTTGATATTTATTTGGATGACTGTATGCATTAATAATAATTATTATACATTAATGATATATTCTACACATTAATAATAATTATTATACATTAATGCTATTACTACACATTAATAATAATTATTATACATTAATGAGATTACTACAGATTCATAATAATCATTATACATTAATGAGATTACTACACATTAATAATAATCATTATACATTAATGATATTACTACACATTAATAATAATTATTATACATTAATGATATTAATACACATTAATAATAATCATTATACATTAATGCTATTACTACACATTAATAATAATCATTATACATTAATGCTATTACTACACATTAATAATAATCATTATACATTAATGAGATTACTACACATTCATAATAATCATTATACATTAATGCTATTACTACACATTAATAATAATCATTATACATTAATGCTATTACTACACATTAATAATAATTATTATACATTAATGAGATTACTACACATTCATAATAATCATTATACATTAATGAGATTACTACACATTAATAATTATTATTATACATTAATGATATTACTACGCATTAATAATTATTATTATAAATTAATGAAATTACTACACATTAATAATAATCATTATACATTAATGATATTACTACACATTAATAATAATCATTATACATTAATGCTATTACTACAGATTCATAATAATCATTATACATTAATGAGATTACTACACATTAATAATAATCATTATACATTAATGATATTACTACACATTAATAATAATTATTATACATTAATGATATTAATACACTTTAATAATAATCATTATACATTAATGCTATTACTACACATTAATAATAATCATTATACATTAATGCTATTACTACACATTAATAATAATTATTATACATTAATGCTATTACTACACATTAATAATAATTATTATACATTAATGCTATTACTACACATTAATAATAATTATTATACATTAATGAGATTACTACACATTCATAATAATCATTATACATTAATGCTATTACTACACATTAATAATAATTATTATACATTAATGAGATTACTACACATTCATAATAATCATTATACATTAATGAGATTACTACACATTAATAATTATTATTATACATTAATGATATTACTACGCATTAATAATTATTATTATAAATTAATGAAATTACTACACATTAATAATAATCATTATACATTAATGATATTACTACGCATTAATAATAATCATTATACATTAATGCTATTACTACGCATTAATAATAATATTATACATTAATGAGATTACTACACATTAATAATAATCATTATACATTAATGATATTACTACACATTAATAATAATCATTATACATTAATGCTATTACTACGCATTAATAATAATTATTATACATTAATGATATTACTACGCATTAATAATAATCATTATACATTAATGCTATTACTACGCATTAATAATAATATTATACATTAATGAGATTACTACACATTAATAATAATCATTATACATTAATGATATTACTACACATTAATAATAATCATTATACATTAATGCTATTACTACGCATTAATAATAATTATTATACATTAATGAGATTACTACACATTAATAATAATCATTATACATTAATGATATACATATTAATAATAATTATTATACATTAATGCTATTACTACACATTAATAATAATTATTATACATTAATGAGATTACTACACATTCATAATAATCATTATACATTAATGAGATTACTACACATTAATAATTATTATTATACATTAATGATATTACTACGCATTAATAATTATTATTATAAATTAATGAAATTACTACACATTAATAATAATCATTATACATTAATGATATTACTACACATTAATAATAATCATTATACATTAATGCTATTACTACGCATTAATAATAATTATTATACATTAATGAGATTACTACACATTAATAATAATCATTATACATTAATGATATAGATATTAATAATAATTATTTTACATTAAAGAAATTACTACACGTTAATAATAATCATTATACATTAAAGAAATTACTAGACGTTAATAATAATCATTATACATTAATGAATTACCCTTAAATATAATTTTGTCTGGGTGATTTTAAAATAAAACCAGATTTAAATTTTAAAATTTATGCCAGTTATAGAATAAAGCAGAATATAACGAAGAATTATAAAGGAATTTAATCGTTTTTTCTTATTTGCAGTATTTTATTATTCCATTTCATTTTAAGCAATTTCCAAAAATTCGTCGAAATCATGTCCAACGTCTTCCTAAGCAAATAATGGAGTGGCGGTGGCCTGGTGAGAAGGTCTCGGCTTCGGAACCGGAGAGTTTCAGGCTCGAGACTCGATTCCACCGAAGAAAAATTGCGTAAGTTGTTCTGGTGTACGTAAATCCATTGGCGTGGTGTGGAAGTTTGGAAATGGGGTTTCAGCTCAGGTGTCGTCCATTTCATCTGACCATGGTTCAAAATTACAATGTCCGTCCCAAAATAGCCCTAAAGTTGCTTTAAAACTGGACATTAATATGACTAACCAACAAATCTAACCTAAGCACATAACTTTGCTGGCATTTGTTGTAACTTTCTGGTATGAAGCACATATTGTTATCAATTTGTTTTATTACAACCTTGCGCAATAACTCTCCTTGTCAGATAGATATTTTTAAATGTATAGTAGTAGCCTCCATCGTCTTGGCAATAATTTTTCGATTTAGAACATAAAATGAAGGATCAGGAATATTCGAGAATCTTAGTACTGCGATTTAACCTATTTAACCCTCTCATTCCTAAGATCATTTTCATTCTTCATTCAGAATACTGGAAGTCCGGCAATTTCTTTCAAATATGAGAAAAATTCCTCCCCCCCCCCCAAAGACTGCACGTTTTCTTAAGACTTCACCATATGATGGAAGTATTCACTTAACTGATACTTACTAAGTATGTTCGCATACTTTTTGAGTTTTCTGAGAAAATGTTTCTGCGCTAAAAATGAATCTGGGCGAGCACTTCTAGCGAACAAAATATGCTCCATGGGTATTCAATTGATTACACTTAAGGACATGGAAAGGCATTTCCAGGCTACTCGGGCAGATTCCGTAGTTTCTTTGAATGGCCTTTTGTGGCTTTTCGATATTAATAGTGTTAATGGTGTTGTTTATTCAACTGTCTTATTCTTAATTCGCATTTCGTGGTACTCATTTTATTTACATTTTAATCCATTCTGTTCGAAAAATCCTTCTAGTGGATGGAACAACCAGAAATTCAACAAATTTGATAATGGATAAAAATTTTATTCCACAAGAAACAAAGCGAAAAACGGATAGCAGAACACAGTCGAAGCAACACGCACAAAAAGCAACATGCGCAAAAATAAAAAAAACAGATAGTAAAGCAACGATTGAAGCCAGTCATAAAAATAAGAGAATTCACAATACTATCAACATTCCAAAGAAAGAATTTCATTGAATTAGGGACTTGCCTCCTTTTATAACAAAATATCGAAGTTATGAAAATGAACCTGTATCTTGTATTTTAATTGAGATAACGTCAGATTTCATGCGCTTTCGTGAACCTTTATTTTTCAAAGGACTGCGAAGATAAATTGGTCATTGATATGACATCTATTGAAATATCTCTAAAATTATCTTCTTTACTATGAGAATAAATTCAAAAACTCATAGCATTAGAAATTTATTGAAGAAAAACATTCCGTATGCAGATGTATTATTAGCATTTTGTTCAGCTCGACACATCCAAATAGATTTAGTTCATATAACTCAATATTTAAACATGAAAAAAGATGGCATTGAATCAAAAACGAATCAGAAATATATTGGTAAAAATTTCTTGATTAAAAAAAAAAGATCAATCAAAATCTATTAAAATAATCAAAAGAAAGAAAATAATTTTCAATAAGAGAGAGGTTAGGTTATTTATTATAAACTTCATTCCAAGTAGGTATATTTTCCAAAAAATATTGTGTGGAATTGTCTAGTTCTCCGAAAATTTAAAGTATTCCACAAAAATATGGTAAATGTTTTAGTTTATCTATTAATGAAATATATAGTACATTAGAAGAACAACATTATAATACTTTTTAGAAAAATTGATATATTAAACAGTAATAAAATAAATTATCTTATTTATTAATTGTATTCTTTTTTTGTCCCAATATGTAAATGTTAGCCTACCGTTTTTATTTCCTATATTGAATATCTCTGCTGTCTTTCCCTTGAATTAATATGTAGATTTATTAAATTTTGAAAACCAATTGAAATATTTACCAATTTATGGCGAATGTATTTTTCAAAAAGAGTACCTTTGAAACAACATGTTAATGATTTGTTACCAGGAAGAATCAGGAACAACATTACTATTTCCTAGCTTAGCATTTTTGAAGAATATTTGGTATTCATCTCTGGAATTTAAAAAAAAATATTACGTCAAAATACTATTACACAATAATATGTCTACGAACAAGAAAAGGCCATCGAATAACTGACTCTTCTGAGACAAACAATCAATATAGACAAAAAACTGAACTGGCCAAAAAAAAAATATATATATATTCTTTGGAAGAGAGAATGTACATGATATACTTGAAAATCTGAAAATGCCCTCATACACAAGGAAAATATTTTACGTCTGGAAACAGGAAATACGGTTCAAAATTAACTCAGACTTCCGGCTAATGCTTTCAGATGAATATTTCTACATTTGTCGAGGCACTTTGTGAAATTAAATTGAAGTCCCTTTTCATAGGACAGACGCTCTACCGCATTTTGGAAAGAGTTTGATGCAAGTATGAAAATTTCTTAAAACCAATTTCATTTGGCCTCTGAAATTCTCTCGAATTCAGAGGCGAATTCAATGTGAAATACTCTCGAATTCATTCCAATCTAAATATTCTTTGCTTTTAATTTTCAAAGAAGCACTTGAAAGTTTCTTCTAGTGAATTTGAAATAAATGATTAAAAAAGGCTCAAAAGAATTTCATGTTTCCCACATTTAAAAAAAAAATATGAAGCTCATCATACATTAATAGATATTAGGTTACAATACGTAAAAGTTTTTAAATTTTTTAACAGTAGTGTTTACTCTATCCATATCTATGTGATAAACCTTTTTCCCAAACATCATTACTTGTTATAATAGGATATAATAATCTTTTATATCAAATTTCAGAAAACATGTTTGGGATATCACAGTTGTGTCTGATTATTATTGGCATTGATTTCATGAATGCAAAATTATCTATGTTTGATGCTGCCATTCTAATACTTGAAAGAAAATTAACGTATTTTCAGGACTACTGTCAATCGAAGTGTGAAAGTAAAAAGAAATAATAAATCCAATATTTTCAATGACATATTAGACAAGATATTAATAAAATGTAGGAAAGTTACCTCTACTTTATTGATTATAGAAGATTTAAAAATTGCAGTAGTACTATGCAGAATTGTAGAAGTGCATGCAAATACTATACATAATGCTTCATGAACCGATTAAAAATATAAAAGAGTTGGGGTATATTTAGAGACTGGAAATCGCATGGTGATACTGGATTTGAAGTGCTTGCCAGACATGGCATCGCACTTGCCTGGGACTTCTATACTTTTGCTAAGAGAATCTTCGTTTCAGAATTCCAAAGTAAGATTCATCATCATTTCAAAAGTTTTTACAGCTGCCCATATTGGACATTGGTCTGATTATTAAACAATGACGAAACAATTCTGTCAAAATTTAGAACCAAAACGAATAATTCCTGTTAAAGTTGTAACATCTATTTCGTTCAATCTCTTTCGTAAATATCGTTCAAAAGGTACAACACATTTTGAGACGATAATAAAAATCAAACAGGAAGATGTTCGCCCCACAGGTATTTCATATAAATGAAAACACATATTATATAAAATACACTACCACCCTTTAAATGGGCTTTACATTCTGGAATTCAATATGAAGAGAGTTACCCGGAGAATAGTTTTTCTCAAACAATAAAAGAATGGGAACGAGAATGTAAACGTCAAAAATTTGAATGTACCTCCTTTTTTTAAAAGTCTCGATAGCATCACTCGGACACACTAATACATATATGTGAGAGAGAGAAAGGCCGTTTTTCTGTAGATGAATTGCGTTCATCTACATCGGTTGTTACGTTTGTAGAAGACGGGTGAATTGAGTAGGATCGAACGCAACGTTAGGATTCGTAGCTGTGTAACAGGAGCACTAGACAAAAGTGTACACTCCAGTCTGGAAATTTTATCTGGCTTATAAGCTTCATCACAGCACTTTTATACGCTGTACTTTACACATACACAGTACTTTATTTGTCTCAGGAATACATAAGATTGGTGATCAAACTTATAAGGAAGCTATTAGTAGCTGAATTCTGCAATACAATATTTTATACATGTAATGTAATGCATTTTAAAGATGTTATTTATTAAAATTATAATGAGACACGGACATGCTTTCCATTAAGGAAATTCGAAAGTCTAGACTACGGTTTCATTTAAATCTCCGTTCACCAAATTTTTCTAATCTCAGTAAGTAGCTGACGTAAGTTTAAACTTTATTAATCAGAAAGATCTTTTGGTCCAGTTGGAAGACACCCAGATATTATGTCATTTTATGCAAGGCCAAGCTCATCAATGGAATACACAAATGATGTATTCATATGTTACTGAGAATCATCTTCATCGCATTTTTTCATATCTCTACTTTCTAATGTTTCTTCTTTGCTACTGAAGTTATGAAGAGCTTTAAATTTTATAGGCTAAAAAATGTTGCGCAACTTTTACCTACTTGAAGTAATTATGTTTAACATTTTTTTGGTCTGTAAAGTAGATGATTAAGTGTAAATCTCAATGTAAGTTTTATGGAAACGCAACAAATGTCTTAGGGCGAAAAATCAATTCTTTTTTTCCATATTTCTTTTTTTAAAATTTTAGAAAAAAATTCCTATTGGCAAAGCTCACAAATAAAACTTAAAAATATATTTCTTATTCAAAATTGATACAAAAACTTCTCAATATATTCTATAGTTACTGAAATGCAGAAATAACTATCTGTTCATTTAAAATATACAAGTTATATATATATATATATATATATATGTGTGTGTGTGTGTGTGTGTGTGTGTGTGTGTGTGTGTGTGTGTGTGTGTGTGTGTGTGTGTGTGTGTGTGTGTGTGTGTGTGTGTGTGTGTGTGAGTGTGTGTGCGTGTGTGTGTAATGATATTTTAAACTCTTAACGTTATCTTAATTTAGTCCATAGTAATTTCTTTCTCTTATTTCTTAATCCAATTCCACTTTCGGTTTATTTAATTCAACTGAAGTTGTGTAAAAAGTACTGCGCCAACATTCTATGTATCAAGTAAAAATGATACTTCCTTTGCCCTTCTCAAAGGTCAACACATGTATTGAATTGGCGCGTGGCCGGAGTTAAGTTATCCCAAGTTATATAAGACTAGTGATCATTTGTTTCTCCCCTTCTTTCTTACTTCTGCTTTTGTGCAGCACTGAGCTTTCTTGTTAATAATCATGACTGCCACCCGGAAGAGAATAAAACGAAATTAAAAATACAAAGTCTCTTCACTGCTTCGAACCTGCATTTTACTTTTCAACCAAAATAATGTTACATATTATTTAATCGACAAGGATAGTTTCCTGTGATGCTTCCGCAGCTCGTTGCATTGCGCCTCCGCAAATTGCCTCCTCCGAAGATGCTCCATGCTTGCTTGTCGATTCCGGGATACCTTTTGTTTCATAACGTATTCAGATCCGACCAAGTCGCTGAAATTCTACGAATGAGAATACTTCTGTTTTATTACCACATTGTTGCTACCCCTTCCATTGCTAACCTGTGACCTCATCTGACACTACGGCTCAATACCCTTGTGTTTTTGTGTTCTTTATATCTTCAAGAAGTTGCAACCTGTGCCATGATTCATGAAAAAGTAATAAGTGTTAAAAAAAAAAAAATTCCATCAACTGGCTCAACGGATGAAAGTCAAAATTTATTTTTAATCTTTTGAATTTATTTTAAATTGCATTTTTTTATTATAATATAATTGAAAATAATCTTTTTTATATTATTATTCAAAATATCACGAGTTTTAGTTTAAAATATTGAGTTATTTACATTTTTTCAAATCTATTATTTAAAAACTATGCATACAGACCTTGTGAACGAAAAAATTAACATACCAAGATTCTTATATACTTAATAATTAAGGGCACATGATAATTAGTCTAAGGTAGTAAATACCTCAGGGGAAATTTCTACAACTCGGATAGTTATTAAGCTACCATCTATTATCACTGTGTTCAAATACCTGTTTTTTACAAAATACAAATATTTTTATATATTACATATTTTTGTTCCAAATACTTAAGTCTTGAGTTTGTTACATTCACTCACAAGTGTTTTGTTTGAAATCTTTGAATCTTGCAGAAATCTTTGAACCTTGCATTTATTACTGTTAGTTCCAGGTTTTTCATTTGATATTTTTGAATTTTACAATTATTATTATCATTTCCAAATGATTTATTGGAAATACATGGATCTTACATTTATTTACATTTCCAAAAGTTCTATATGAAATCATTCAATTTTACAAGTATTATTTTCATTTCTAAGATTTTCATTAAATATTTTTGAATCTTATATTTATGGTTTCAGTTCCAAGTGTTAATATGAAATATTTCAATTTTGCAAGTATTATGAGGTTTTGAATCTTGTATTTTTATTTACAGCTAAAATACTTTATTTAAAATCTTAAGCCTACTGATATTTCATTTGGGTGAAATCATAACAATATTGATATTATATATAATAATTTAATATTTCATCTCTAATTTAATTATCTTTTTGAGTCAGACTTCTTAGAATTTAAGAATAATATAGGCAAATATACCATAGACTGTTTTCATTAAATAAAATCCAATAGCTGAGTTTCCACAGAAAAATGGTCAAAATAACTTTGTGCAATATACTGTTTAATTTATTAATATTTTGTTATTACTGTTGATTATTAAGATTTTTATTTATTTAACATTTTCATAAATACAATTCTTGGTTATTTATGATTCTAATATAAAATGATGAAGGGGATGTTTGTATTAATATTTGTATAAGGTAAAGGCAAGGGAAACTGAGGTGTCACTTTCAATATACTTTTAAATTAAACTTACTCATACACCACTGTAGGTATGGTTGTGTGTCAAAGGACCCTGATGCACTTCCACGTCTTGCGGTGCGTAGAAAATTGTAATGATATTTTGAACTCTTAATTTAAATCAAATTAATTTCCAAAGCTTATCTTAATTTAGCCCATAGTAATTTCATTCTCTTATTTTTTGATCCAATTCCACTTTCAGTTTAATTCATTCAACTAAAGCTGTGTAAAAAGTACTGCGCCATCAATCTACATATAGAGTGAAAATGATAATTCCGCTGTCTTTCTCAAAGGTCAACACGTGTATTGAATTGGCGCGTGGCCAGAAATACCATGTTATATAAGACTAATGATCATTTGTTTCATTCCTTCCTTCCCTTCATCTGCTTTTGTTTCGTACTGTTGTGGACGTGCCTTGTCCGCGCCTGCTTGTAAATAAATTGAATGGATATTAAAGAGAATTAAAAAATCCAAAGCATCTTGCATGTCTTCAAACCTGCGTTCTGCTTCAACCAACATAACATTACACACACACACACACACAATATATATATATATATATATTGCTTTAGAATTATTCTGAGCCAAGAAAAAGCTCCTAATATTTTTTTTAATTTTCAAAGCCCTTTGGCTCTAATTCGTGTATTCTTATTTCATAGGTGGTTTCTTCAGCCTATTTTATGTCAAAAGTAAAAAAAAAAAAAAAAAAAAATAGTTCAGTGTGATAATTAAACATTTTACCCTGAAGTAGCCACAAATCTTTATATAGAATTAAGATATTAATAGTATAAAATATGAGCAAACAGGTGAAGAGCAGATTTAACTAAAGTATCCAAAGTCACATCTATATCTATGAAAAGTGTTAAACTTACTGAATCACAGTACCAATGAGGTTACAGAAATAAAAATTGCTCTTCACATCACAATCATCATTTTGTAAAAAGACAGTAAACAGAGGGTTATTTTTTAATTATTATAATATTTTACGATCTTATATGGTCATTAGTGACTTATAATCCCATTCGGTATTCAAGAAACTCAAAACTAAATGTGGTTAACTGGAATGCCATATTTAAGAATTCTTTGTGTTAATGGATTTTTAATTGTTCCTAACTATTCTGCCATTAGTAACTATTTATCATTATTATTAACTATTATGCAGCAAACCAAAAAAACTTACGAGAGAGGGACGTACAGATGAGCATAAACTAGAACTTACTTAATAGATTAACAAGAAAATATGGACTTACTTATGGTAGAAAAGCATTTAAAATTTGTTTCTTTGAATTATTAATTGCTGTAATGTCTTGAAACTCGAGTGTATGATTATAAAAGGTCATTTTGTCATATTTCCTATATACTACTTTTGTATGTCATGAAATAATTCAATAGTCAAGTTGTTCAAACGATTAGTTGCTTCAGTCTCTTAGAGGTTGAATATGATGGATTACTCATGTCAGTTTTCGCTAAGGAATAGTTTGCTTATTTGAAAAGAAAAAAATTGAAATTCATTGATTTATGATCCCGCATGTTTAATGTATTATTCAACGATCGTTATGTTTGACATTTTATGAGATAGAAAATGGTTAGCTTCACATCAATCAATTTGAATTAAACTACAATTCTTCTTGCTTGTTTTTTCCTTTTTTGTTTCGTTTTTCTTCTTCTTACTTAAAGAATTATTCCTATGAACAGAATCATATTTCTGCACTGCACTGACATATTCAATCTGTCCAATAAATAGGTGAAACTATGCAAAAAAATTACGTTTGGAAACTCATGTAATGTTAGTTCTCTTGCTTAGATTATGTCATATGCATCAATAACGAGAAATTGTTGCAATTATTGGAATATTAGACTTCGAAATTTTCATAAATCTTCATATTCCAGACGCTCCAAAATTCAAAAATTGCATTTTGGAATTATAACAGTCTCTCGCTCTGGATGTTAGTGTACACGGAACCTCAAAAATATATTGAGCTATATATTATTTAATTTCAGCACCTAGTTCTCCTTTTTTTATACCAAATGATTCACTTTCAGTTTTGATGCATGAAGAGGAATTTCATTTTTTTAAAGAAAGGACAAGTAACAAAAAAAAAATTTAAAATGAAAGTAAAGAAATAATACACATGAAAGAAAAAAAACATATAAAAATACGCAACACTGAAAATGAAAGCAAACGAATAAATAATAAGGCAATGAAGATGTATCACAAATGATATAATAAACATAGTTGAATTTTTTGTATCTTTGGATGTAACGATTGTACTTTTCGTAATTAAAATTCGAAATATATCTCTTGAGTAACTATTTTCGATAATATTTTTAAACAATTACAATTTAATTTCTGATGCAGAAAATCGGAAATGCCAACAGATTGTTAATGGATATTTTGGTATATAGTGAATTAGATAGCCTTTTACATCAGAGGAGCAGTTTTCTCGGAAATGCCAACAGATTGTTAATGGATATTTTGTTATAGATTGAATTAGATAGCCTTTTACATCAGAGGAGCAGTTTTCTCGAAAATGCCAACAGATTGTTAATGGATATTTTGGTATATAGTGAATTAGATAGCCTTTTACATCAGAGGAGCAGTATTCTCGGAAATGCCAACAGATTGTTAATGGATATTTTGGTATATAGTGAATTAGATAGCCTTTTACATCAGAGGAGCAGTTTTCTCGAAAATGCCAACAGATTGTTAATGGATATTTTGTTATAGATTGAATTAGATAGCCTTTTACATCAGAGGAGCAATTTTCTCGGAAATGCCAACATATTGTTAATGGATATTTTGGTATATAGTGAATTAGATAGCCTTTTACATCAGAGGAGCAGTATTCTCGGAAATGCCAACAGATTGTTAATGGATAATTTGTTATAGATTGAATTAGATAGCCTTTTACATCAGAGGAGCAGTTTTCTCGAAAATGCCAACAGATTGTTAATGGATATTTTGTTATAGATTGAATTAGATAGCCTTTTACATCAGAGGAGCAGTTTTCTCGAAAATGCCAACAGATTGTTATTGGATATTTTGGTATATAGTGAATTAGATAGCCTTTTACATCAGAGGAGCAGTATTCTCGGAAATGCCAACAGATTGTTAATGGATATTTTGGTATATAGTGAATTAGATAGCCTTTTACATCAGAGGAGCAGTTTTCTCGGAAATGCCAACAGATTGTTAATGGATATTTTGGTATATAGTGAATTAGATAGCCTTTTACATCAGAGGAGCAGTTTTCTCGGAAATGCCAACCGATTGTTAATGGATATTTTGTTATATAGTGAATTAGATAGCCTTTTACATCAGAGGAGCAGTTTTCTCGGAAATGCCAACCGATTGTTAATGGATATTTTGTTATATAGTGAATTAGATAGCCTTTTACATCACAGGAGCAGTTTTCTCGGAAATGCCAACCGATTGTTAATGGATATTTTGTTATATAGTGAATTAGATAGCCTTTTACATCAGAGGAGCAGTTTTCTCGGAAATGCCAACCGATTGTTAATGGATATTTTGTTATATAGTGAATTAGATAGCCTTTTACATCAGAGGAGCAGTTTTCTCGGAAATGCCAACCGATTGTTAATGGATATTTTGTTATATAGTGAATTAGATAGCCTTTTACATCAGAGGAGCAGTTTTCTCGGAAATGCCAACCGATTGTTAATGGATATTTTGTTATATAGTGAATTAGATAGCCTTTTACATCAGTGAGCAGTTTTCTCGGAAATGCCAACCGATTGTTAATGGATATTTTGTTATATAGTGAATTAGATAGCCTTTTACATCACAGGAGCAGTTTTCTCGGAAATGCCAACCGATTGTTAATGGATATTTTGTTATATAGTGAATTAGATAGCCTTTTACATCAGAGGAGCAGTTTTCTCGGAAATGCCAACCGATTGTTAATGGATATTTTGTTATATAGTGAATTAGATAGCCTTTTACATCAGAGGAGCAGTTTTCTCGGAAATGCCAACCGATTGTTAATGGATATTTTGTTATAGATTGAATTAGATAGCCTTTTACATCAGAGGAGCAGTTTTCTCGAAAATGCCAACAGATTGTTAATGGATATTTTGGTATATAGTGAATTAGATAGCCTTTTACATCAGAGGAGCAGTATTCTCGGAAATGCCAACAGATTGTTAATGGATATTTTGGTATATAGTGAATTAGATAGCCTTTTACATCAGAGGAGCAGTTTTCTCGAAAATGCCAACAGATTGTTAATGGATATTTTGTTATAGATTGAATTAGATAGCCTTTTACATCAGAGGAGCAATTTTCTCGGAAATGCCAACATATTGTTAATGGATATTTTGGTATATAGTGAATTAGATAGCCTTTTACATCAGAGGAGCAGTATTCTCGGAAATGCCAACAGATTGTTAATGGATAATTTGTTATAGATTGAATTAGATAGCCTTTTACATCAGAGGAGCAGTTTTCTCGAAAATGCCAACAGATTGTTAATGGATATTTTGTTATAGATTGAATTAGATAGCTTTTTACATCAGAGGAGCAGTTTTCTCGAAAATGCCAACAGATTGTTATTGGATATTTTGGTATATAGTGAATTAGATAGCCTTTTACATCAGAGGAGCAGTATTCTCGGAAATGCCAACAGATTGTTAATGGATATTTTGGTATATAGTGAATTAGATAGCCTTTTACATCAGAGGAGCAGTTTTCTCGGAAATGCCAACAGATTGTTAATGGATATTTTGGTATATAGTGAATTAGATAGCCTTTTACATCAGAGGAGCAGTTTTCTCGGAAATGCCAACCGATTGTTAATGGATATTTTGTTATATAGTGAATTAGATAGCCTTTTACATCAGAGGAGCAGTTTTCTCGGAAATGCCAACCGATTGTTAATGGATATTTTGTTATATAGTGAATTAGATAGCCTTTTACATCACAGGAGCAGTTTTCTCGGAAATGCCAACCGATTGTTAATGGATATTTTGTTATATAGTGAATTAGATAGCCTTTTACATCAGAGGAGCAGTTTTCTCGGAAATGCCAACCGATTGTTAATGGATATTTTGTTATATAGTGAATTAGATAGCCTTTTACATCAGAGGAGCAGTTTTCTCGGAAATGCCAACCGATTGTTAATGGATATTTTGTTATATAGTGAATTAGATAGCCTTTTACATCAGAGGAGCAGTTTTCTCGGAAATGCCAACCGATTGTTAATGGATATTTTGTTATATAGTGAATTAGATAGCCTTTTACATCACAGGAGCAGTTTTCTCGGAAATGCCAACCGATTGTTAATGGATATTTTGTTATATAGTGAATTAGATAGCCTTTTACATCAGAGGAGCAGTTTTCTCGGAAATGCCAACCGATTGTTAATGGATATTTTGTTATATAGTGAATTAGATAGCCTTTTACATCAGAGGAGCAGTTTTCTCGGAAATGCCAACCGATTGTTAATGGATATTTTGTTATATAGTGAATTAGATAGCCTTTTACATCACAGGAGCAGTTTTCTCGGAAATGCCAACCGATTGTTAATGGATATTTTGTTATATAGTGAATTAGATAGCCTTTTACATCAGAGGAGCAGTTTTCTCGGAAATGCCAACCGATTGTTAATGGATATTTTGTTATATAGTGAATTAGATAGCCTTTTACATCAGAGGAGCAGTTTTCTCGGAAATGCCAACCGATTGTTAATGGATATTTTGTTATATAGTGAATTAGATAGCCTTTTACATCACAGGAGCAGTTTTCTCGGAAATGCCAACCGATTGTTTTAATGGATATTTTGTTATATAGTGAATTAGATAGCCTTTTACATCAGAGGAGCAGTTTTCTCGGAAATGCCAACCGATTTTTAATGGATATTTTGTTATATAGTGAATTAGATAGCCTTTTACATCACAGGACCAGTTTTCTCGGAAATGCCAACCGATTGTTAATGGATATTTTGTTATATAGTGAATTAGATAGCCTTTTACATCACAGGAGCAGTTTTCTCGGAAATGCCAACCGATTGTTAATGGATATTTTGTTATATAGTGAATTAGACAGCCTTTTACATCACAGGAGCAGTTTTCATTTGCTCGGAAATTGAAAGGAAGAAGATAGGAAGAAAATGAGCAGTATACTGGAAGGAACACTTCTTTCTCGACCTTATCCAATAATTTATTTGAGATTTTGGGTACTACTCCACATACGCCGCGGCTGGCTATTCTGTAGTCCCTTATTTAGTTTGATTTGTTTTGCTATTTGATCAGAAGTTTCATTTCTCAAGTACCGGACATGAACCTTGAGAGGCAATAAATGTTGTCTTAACCTCACACTTGCTGCTCCAAAATCTAGTAGAAATTTGTATTTCGACTAAACTCTTGTAGAAATGCATATAAGTTAAAAACTCAAAAAAAGCTAAACAGAATATATATATATATTGATTGACAGATTTGTCTTCGAAATTAGATGTGTAGTCATATTGTCACGTAGGTACTCTAGTGTGGAACTCAATGACACACACAAGAAGTAGAGCTAAACCAATTTATTAACTCAACTCTGAACTGAGAACACAGTGACTGACAAATCTTCTGCTTTTATACTAGCAGCCAAAACTCCAGAATACTTTTCTGGAGACAGTAGGAAAAGTCCAGAACACTTGTCTGGTAAACGAAAGAAATGTCTAGAATCGTCTGGAACATGAAATAAGCAAAAACATAAAATCAAGGAATTAAATATGCACACAAACTGTGAATCGCATTGTCTCTAGCGGGATTCGAACTCACCCTCTCTTGAAAACAAGATCAGAGCTAGGACCATTCGGCCACGGAGAATCGGCTGCCTCTTTTCAATGCGGCAATATCACTGACTCTCCGCCCCGATCGATGGCACTCGAATAAAAACCTGAATGACCGGACTGATGCTACAGCAACACTGCGGGGAACTGTGGTTGAATCCTAAGAGCCATCACCGCCCACGGTAAAATACTTCCCTAAAGAAGTACATCCCGTCATCGATGGGATGTGCAAGACCCTTACCTTTTCGTGTACCCTCCAGGTTGACGAGAACCAACCACCATGCCGAAAGCTTCTCATCCTCATTTCGAGGTGCCCCCGGGGGTATAAAAAATTATATGAGTATTTTATTTTTGGCCAAATTTACAAAGAGAAAGATAAATTTTTGGTTTGTATAATAACGAGTATGAGAATGTCATTCGCCGAAACGCAACGGCGTGGGTAAATAAATTTAAGCTTGTCATTTAGACGTGAAACATTTTTGATCTGAGTCAACTTTTGGATCCAAAGAATAAAAATGGAAGGTTTTCAAAGGTCACTCTCCGTTTTCTTCATTATATAACGAAACCAATGGCCCAAAACGTATCCTGCCACACTGTCTCATCTATATCTATACTTATATATAAAGCTCAATATGTGTGTGTGTGTGTGTTGGCGCTCTACAGAAAAGACCATTTGACCTACAGCTACCAAATTTGGTACGTGTATACCTTAGAGGTCGGGAATGTGCACCTGGGGTCCCTTTTTTTGAAATTTTAAGTAGAATTTTAATTATTAATTAAAAACTAACTTTCCCGCCAAAAAAATGTTCATTTTCCCCACCAACAAATGAGTAAGGCTTCAGCTTTTTTTCCAACAGCAATGAGGCTAGAGCTAACATTTTTCGGCCGATTATTTCAAACGATTCTGTTTATTTTCTTAATGTTTGATGCATTTAAAATTAAGCATTGTTAATGAATCGATCTTTCAGATTCATTATGAAGTACTTTTGAATTAAAATGAAACAGAATAAAGGAAATTAAAAATTTCTAATCTATATAGTGTTACCCCAACTGGCGTAGAAAAATTCACGCATTTGATTTACCGTAACTGGCGTTGAAAATTCAAGCATGCGCATTGTATTTTAATTATTTACATTTGAACGGAAGCCGAATTTAAATTATTTTTAGGTTAGTTGTATGCTTTTGTAATTAAATTGTATTTATGTTAGTTTAAGTTCATCGTTTTTTAAGTAATTTTTTTAATCTGTTTTCGACCGATTATTTTAAGCGATTCTGTTTATTTTCTTAGTGTTTGATGCATTTAAACCTAAACATTGTTAATTAATATACCTGCTCAAGTTGAATCTGAAAAAATTTTATTGACAAATTCTTGAGATATTACATAAATTAAGAAAGATATTCTTTAATGCCCATAAGGTTTAAACGCTCAGTGACTCTGTTATCAGTAATCATATTATAAAAAAATGCTTTGTTTCAGTAAAAAATATTATTATATTAATTGCAGATTAATTTTACGTGAGCTAACAGAAAATTCGAGAGATACAGATTACGTTATGACTGAAGGCCTTTATAATATTCTGAGTGAATTGAAATTTGAAGTTTTAAAATATTTTAATGAAAAAGCTATTAAAGTAGGAATTACATAAAATAATTAATTGTTAAAATTTTAACGAACATTAAGATTGGCGAACTGGCTGGTCGCCAAAGACGGCTAGTATAGTATAAAAGGAAGTCTCCTGAAAGCGTCTGTATGTTTGGATGAGAAAAACTCGAGAAATAGTTAACTGATATTGGATTATTTGTACCATTTTGTACGGCATATATTAGGGAAGGTTTTAGTTTATTGAAATAGTATCAAAATAAAAAAAGGAGTTTTATAATTGCGATTTTAATTATTTTCCTACTACGATTCGCGCATGCTTAAAAAGAGCAGTATCTGAGATTTGTACTTTTCCGCGCATTTGCGAAAACCTCAAACTGCACATGCGCAAATAGCAAGAGTTGTGGTATGCATATATCATACGAGCATACATATATCGTACATTTCTTTGTTTACGTCTGATTTTAACAGTATTTCTAAACTCATTATGCCCAAAAGCACATAAAAACTGGAGTACATTAAATGCTAAAACGCTCTTTTGTTGTGCGATAATGGGAATGTAGAGGAAAAAAACGTTCGAGAGAAAGAATGTCGACACTTTGGGAAGAAGAGTCTTCTGTTGAGCGAAGTAACCGTCTCTCTTTAAATCGCACTGCAATTGAATTACAGAAACAGAATGAATCTCATGAAGAGCGAAGTGATCTCCCAGCCAATATAGTTTACAAAGAAATACTATGAAGAGACCTGAATTTTATTCTCATATCAGATTATACAGAACTGATAACGAAGTGTGGGTAAAATTACTTATTTGTATAATTTTTAAATTTTAAAACAGCTGTACAATTTTAGTGAATTGTTTTGTCTGTGAACATATCATATTCTTATCTTTTTTACAGTCTAATTATTTCTGAATGTGTGCTATAAAAATTGTTTTGTAGTTATTTGTGATGATTTCTAAATATATTTTTTATGTTTGTTTGATGTTGCGTTTTCAACCTCATGTCATATCGGATGGAGGCAAGACTTAAAAGTTAAGCTAATTTTTCCTCTTGGATGTTAGGCCATCTGCAACAATGTGCGGGTACTGTAAGTTACACAGTAAGAGAGAAATGCGATAAAAAAACTTGGTGCTAAAGTGTCTGAGTACACGAAAGAAGAATAATATCACCGACTTCTTTCTAACTCATTTGCATTTAGAAAAAAAAACACTTCTTCAGCGCCCACTTCCAACGTTCTAGACTTCCCTGGAAAATCTTAGAAGTCTGTTGATTTCCTGTAATTGATTTTATATTATCCAACCAAAATGGAATCCTGAATGAGACAGATAATCGAATATACGTACATACTTGGATACCTGACCGAAAAACGGTATTTAAATTATTTCATAAAGAAAAATAAGCGATATTTGCTTATACAATATTAACATAATTATCAACAAAACCAATTATGTTTATAGTTTGCATATTTGCATATTATATGCAAATCTTATAGCTTTAACATATGTATCAAAATTAGATTTTAAGACGCCGTTGTTGGTTTTTACTAGCTAAGATCTTTGAATATCTTTATTTGAATATCCTTTTGAATATCTTTATTTTTCCCCAAATGACGCGGATCACTCCTGTTCGGATTATTAGAATTCCAAGTCATTATCGTCTGCGCATTATCTTGTTGCCCATTGAAACTTTATATTTCTGGGATTAAAATAAGTCGCTGGGAATTTTTCATTAGTGTTAGAAAATAATGACATGCATTATTGAATATATAAATTGCGGAATAATTCTTTCTTGATTAAAAATATGACAATCATCACATATTTAATCAAGATTCAGATTAAAAAATATTTTCAAAAATTTATTTCATGCAATAGAGAATAGTTAAACGAAAAGTCAAGCATGGAATAAGCGTTCAATCCCTTCATTAGGTTCAATCTTCATACAGCCTCTTTAAAAGGTTCATAAATTTAGCACATAAGGCCAATGACGTTGTGGCGAATTGTTATGAGCGAGAATAGAACCTGGAATGTTGTGGTTCGCAGCCGAGTAACAAGACCACAATACAAAAGTAATTGCCCTGTATCGTAGCTGTTTTCTGGCTTATAAGCTTTTCACCACAACGTCCTGCTGAGACATCAGATCTTCGCGATTAAACAATGAAATATCACTACTTTTAAATATGATATCAAACAAAATGTATTCTAAAAACAATTTGAATGCCATTGTTAGATATATTTCTAACAACTAGCCGTATTTTACAACCAGCTGTTTGATGGGTATACTGGTTCAATTTATTTTACTCTTTGATGTTTAAATTCATATTCATTTCTCCCCAAGTAAAACATATTAGCATCAAAATGTCGCAGATATTGAACCCATATAATAATTTTATATTTTAATACCATTATAAATGCAAGAAGTAATACTGGCTGTAAACTTGTAAGGGTTGGTGGTTAATTGAAGTATTTAGTTGGTTACGATTACAAGGACGGGTGACGCCAATCATGTGAAGTCAGATCTGGCTGGATTTTGGCATCCAGCTCGGATGCTAAAATCCGAGCTGGATGCGAGCCAATAGGAAAGGCTCGCTCGTGTGACCAGGGTGCCTGGTACACTCGATTCTGGCTAAGGCGATGGACGAATGAGATCTGACGCTGTTTACTTGCTCCATTTACGTACCCTTTTTTGGCTTGGCCATGTTTGGCTTCCTCATTTCAGGTGAAGCATGATCCTAATTAAATCTTATCTCATTTCTGTAAATAGCGTAAATATTTAAATGTTTTAATTATATGTTGTCTTAATGATTTAATTGTTTGTTTAATTCGGATGTTATTATTCCTTTTTTTTTCCAAAAAATTCACTTTACCCATTGATGCTGTCTTACATATATGCTTTGTTCATTATGTATATATCACTTCTATTGGAGTCGAGTTATGAAAAATTATTGTAATTATTGTATGTAAAAATTTAAGAGTCTTGGTGATTCATCTTCAAATTAGACATTGCCGTGACTCTTGTTCGTTATGCTAAAAGCATTGATAATAAAGAAAGCCCTTCTTCATTAGCTTTCAATAATGTCAGAGAATCGCATGATCAAAAAAAAAAGCAAACTGCTTGAATTTTATTTCAAAAAAGAAATCTATTAATGGAAATAATGCACAAAATATTTTTTGTTTAAATGTCGAAATTTACAAAATAATTCTTATCAGTTAATTCGTTATAATTAAAGGGCCACGGTAGCCTGGTGGTAAGGTCTCTGCTTTAGATCCGGAGGGAGAGTTTTGGGTTCGTAACCCGATTCCACCGAAGAACCATCGTGTAAGCGGGTCTGGTGCACGTTAAGTCCATCTGTGCCACGCGTCCCTCCTCTGGCGTGGAGCGAGGGGTGCCAGCTCAGGTGTCATCCTCGTCATCTGACCGCAGCTCAAAATGACGAGGTCCGTCCCAAAACTAGTGTTGCTTTAAAACGGGACGTTAATATAACTCAACTAAACTCGTTATAATTAAATAGATATATTTTTGAAATCTATAGTGATGTAAATAAATGGTTGCAAATGCTGTTTTCTCTCTTTAATTTATATATATATATATGCGCCTAACTTATTCGCGGTAACTTATTTGCAGCACCGTGATACAAATAAATGATTTAATACTTCTGAAAATGATATTATTTGCACAACAATATAAGTTATTTTAGACTGGTAGCATCTTACAGAACGACTAAAGTGATTTCTAAAACATTTATTCAGTAAACATATAATGAAAATAAGATTGAACAATGTCCCATATCAAATTCAAATCCATTTCAATATATTTGAGTAGGTAGATTTGTGGGTGTCAAAAGATTAATGACCTCTTAAAAGCAGCTCTATGTTGAATTTCGCATTAAATTATTTAGTTTGTATATAATGTCAACCAACTACCTATTCATTAAATTTTGTAAATCCAAAAGCAGATTGTATTCCCAAACTATTTAAAATCCCCACTTGAGTTTAAACTCACAAAAGATCAAACTGCATTAAGAAAATGTTCGAAATGAAATACCATTTTCTATAAAAGAATTTCCATAAATTTATTCATCGAATGACGCAGATTAACAACCGTGCGTATAATTTAATCTTCATATAATTGAATAAATATTTCAATTTCAACAGTTTATATTTTATATCAGTCGGTATTTCAGAGTATTTGTTGAAGAATATGCATATAAGTACCTTTCGTAATATATTTTTGGATAATAAACGAGAAGTATACTGGCAACTAATCCTATCATTCAGAGAGAGTTTAAATAGGATAATGCACTACAATCCCTTCTTCATTTTAAGAGCAAAGTCCGCCCAATGTTTAAAGAAGCGAGTCTCAACCTAGAATAAATGTTATTTGCGACCATTTATTACAGAATGTCTGATGAATTGCTCTTTACTTCGCAGGGATTAGCATCAATTATCATTCATCTTCTAAATGTTGAAAGTAAATATGCAAAACTGAAATATAAACTCACCATTTTTAAGACTGTTAAAATATTCGTCTTATTAGGCTATTAAAATGTTAAGATACTAAACTTTATGTTTGCTAGAGGATTTTTGACTAAATCGAATATATTTTATAGATTTCTACTGGGTTTAGTTTAGTTATATTAACGTCCCGTTGTAAAGCAACACTAGAGATTTCTACTGGGATATCTATTTTAATGATGCAAATATGTGTATCTATATTTGAACCTATGGATTGGATACTGTGCACCATCGTTTGTAAGTATGAATTGACATGAATATTGGATAGTATCCAACAAATAAATAAAATTTATTCTATTTCGGTATTCAGTTTATTTTAATTAGTTATATTAACATCCCTTTGTAAGGGAACACTGGGGTTATTTTAGGACGGGCCTCGTAATTTTGAACCGTGGCTAGAAGACGAGGACGACACCGGAGCTGGCACTCTCCTCTACACACCATACCAACAAGAGGACGTTTGGCCCTGACCTATTTAATGTGCAGCAGACCACTTTACAAGACAGTTCTTCTGCGGAACCGGGTTCCGAACCTGAAACCCTATGGCTCACGACCCCATACCTTACCACCAGATCACCGCGGCGCTGCTTAAAATAAATGAGTGGTCTTGTTGAATTTTGAATCACTTAAAATCTCATTCATTTAAAGCGAAGTTTTTGCGTGATCTCAACACAAATTATGTAGATTTCTGAGAAAATTTAAAACAACTCTATTGAATTTATTTTAGTCCTGTAAGTTAATCGTGCCTTTAAAAACATAAAAAGGATACAAAAGTGCTCAGGTTAAATATACCAGGTGACACTGGCAATAATTTCATACAAAAACATTTATTGTTATTCTTTAAAAATGCTGTTCTGTGTGCTCATGATGGTTACATTTTAGTCACGTATGTTTGAATCAGAATATTTTAACTAGAATTCTATTTTCCATAATATTTTCGGAATAAAGCGGCAACTTCTATTATTCAGAGAATCGGATTTCTTTCACCGTACGCCCACCATGATAAATTCTTTATAAAAATATGTGTTTTACATATCATACAAAACTTTCTGAACATAGTCTCCTATAGCTATGGAAGTCGCATGCACCTGTACCTGTACCTGTACCTGTAGTAAAGTTACTATGCTAAATTTATTGAGATAAATTATGTGGCTCGTAAAAGATAAATAAGCGATTTACATAAAATAAAGGGGAATTTTCAAAAATGTCAGTTTTTTAAAAAAAACACACGTTTTTTTATTGGACTTTTAGATTGCTATAAAAGCACAGGAAAATATTTCATAGAGTTACTTGTTTGTTTGTTTCTTATGGCACTTGCCACTGACAAGCCCGCTGTTACGAAGACAGCGATTTAAGCATGAGGGGGACGTCTCTTATTTTTTATAGCAGCGCCAACTAGGGCCAAGAGTACGACTTTGCTACTCACGCATCACTCATTCGCTTGCACAACCCCTTTTTACAGGAGGCACATTCACAAATCTCACAGATAGAACAACAGAAGAACAACCATGCCCAAACCGGGACTCGAACCCGGGACGCCCAGATCACGGGGAAGAAGCGCTACCCCTATGCCAGGACGCCATCAGAGTTACTTGTAAAAATGATGTAGATATTTGCTACTAAAAGTAGAATCCTTCCATGACTTGAAAATGAGTTCGTCCTTAAATTGAAAAATGCATCCCCCGCGATTACCATATAGTTTTTCTTAGTTAAGCAGCGGAGAGGTAAAATTTAATCGCCGAGGAAAGTTAGCAAAAGTAATAATAAAAGAATGCAGAAGACACATTCGTAGGGGAGAAGAATCTAATGATACATTTTTCAGTTTTAGTTAGAACCTTTTTTCATGTCAAGGAAGGTACATACACTTTATCTCAAATATCTCCTTGAAGTTTATTCCTTTGTTTTTATTATGATATAGGATGTATTTTTCTAACATCAGTTTTGGGCTTATCTTCTTTACTTTTTGTTAATCTCCATATTTCGTCGCTAGGGGCGTTGAAACCTATCTGAAAAAATTCAGCCTAATCTCTTGTCTATAAGTATGTGTTTCTTCCCCTGACATACCGGAACACAGTTTTGTATTTAAAGGGTTTAAATGATTTTATCAATTATCCTGTAAATAGAATAGCCTTAAAGGATTCCTCAGAAATTAACTTTTAAATTTGATTTCAAATCTGTAACATAACTGTTCTAATTTAAAATTTTTTTTTAACACATTTATGTTTTTTGTATTATACGATTCAATAATTTACTGTGGTTTCGTCTTTAATTTGAACTTCAGTTTGTAAGTGATGTGATTGGACTTCAGCTTTTCAAATAATATGTTTTCTAAATTGAAGGAAAAATATTTCGCCTTGGAGACTTCTTCATTTGTGAATGTACTTGATTGGAAGATTGTTCTTGTTTTTGCCTTATTCAGTTTGCTTACATTCAACTCATGCTTTTAACAAAAGTTTGTCATTCCTTTTTCTAAATCAGTGACAATTTCAGCTATGATTTAACCTTATATGTGAGCAATAATTAAACATTTTTTATTATTTGTCCAATTTCAAATGCAGTTGATTTTTCTCATAATATAATAGGATGTATAAAAAAAATATACAGGGTGTTCATTAATTATTGTCGGGGTTTCCATACCTCATAACTTTCGAATAAAAATTTTTACGCAAAAACCGATTACGTATTCGTAAATTACAACTCAAAGAATTTTATTAATGATATTAAAGTGTAAAGCTTGCATAATTTACACTTTGTAGGTATTCAGGTGAAGGCGATTATGTATTCGTAAATTACAACTCAAAGAATTATGTATTCGTAAATTACAACTCAAAGAATTATGTATTCGTAAATTACAACTCAAAGAATTATATATTCGTAAATTACAACTCAAAGAATTATGAATACGTAAATTACAACTCATAGAATTATGAATACGTAAATTACAACTCAAAGAATTTTTGTTAATGATATTAAAGTGTAAAGCATGCACAATTTACACTTTGTAGGTATTCAAGTGAAGGCGATTATGTATTCGTAAATTACAACTCAAAGAATTATGCATTCGTAAGTTACAACTCAAAGAATTCTGTATTCGTAAATTACAACTCAAAGAATTATGTATTCGTGAATTACAACTCAAAGAATTATATATTCGTAAATTACAAGTCAAAGAATTATGAATACGTAAATTACAACTCAAAGAATTTTATTAATGATATTAAAGTGTAAAGCTTGCACAATTTACACTTTGTAGGTATTCTGGTGAAGGCGATTATGTATTCGCAAATTACAACTCAAAGAATTATGTATTCGTAAATTACAACTCAAAGAATTATATATTCGTAAATTACAACTCAAAGAATTATGAATACGTAAATTACAACTCAAAGAATTATGTATTCGTAAAGCACAACTCAACGAATCGCCTTCAGCTGAATGCCTACAAAGTGCAAATTGTGCAAGCTTTACATTTTAATATCATTAATAAAATTCTTTGAGTTGTAATTTACGAATACGTAATCGGTTTTTGCGTAATATTTTTTATTCGAAAGTTATGAGGTACGGAAACCCCGACAATAATTAATGAACACCCTGTATATTGCTGATCTTAAATTTGAATTTTTGCTTTCTTCTTGCAATACACTGAAATTTGTAATGAATCAAAGAAAATTTTATTGAATAATGTTCTGAAAAATGAATTAAATCATAAAATGTATTCTACATTACATTTAAGACTACAGTTGTTAATGATTATCCTTTCCAACATTCCTCAACAAACAAAATTATTAGAAATATTCTACATATATGTATACTTGAAAACATCTTTAAAAATTAATTAGAAGAAAAATATTTGTGGCACTTTAATGGGTGTCATTATAATAGTAAATTTTAGAAATCATGTAAAAATATTTTTTTTTCCTATTGTATTTTTGGAAGATTTCACAGAAAACTAAAATATAATAAAATATAAACCAAAATATGGATTAATTTTAAGCATATTAAATTATAGCTAAATTCTGAAAACAAACACGATTCAAAATGTACATTTTCTTCTTAAATAATATAATATGTTTTCCAAAGTTTGTAGTTTAATTGTGAATATTATGTCTTGTAAAGCAACAAAATTCACACCAGAAGGCATACATTCTCTTTTATTCTTAATACTGAGAATTCCCTTTCATAACTCGTTTGAATTAAAATTTTGTTTAAAATATACAATTTGACGTACTGCCAGTCATTTGATACAGAAATGGGTCGTAAAACTTTAAGAATTATGTATATTTGTATTTAGTTTGCAAATCATGCACACAAGGAAAATGAAATAATCTAAAAAGCGTGTATTAAGAATAACTGCCTTTGAAGCTATTTATCCTATGAAAATGGTTTGGAAGAATTATTAATCATTAAATATGCATATATTCATAACTAGAGCTTACATAACTTACAACCAAGCTACGCTCGGTATGGGATTCTGTCATAAATATTCATTAAAAAACAAAAACAAAAAAAAATGACTAATAGCAATAGTGACTATAATATATCACAGAAAAAAAAGAAAAATATATATTGTCTTAAGTAATGTCTACGGGACAAAAATCAATATCAAAAACGGAAGCCCAGAATAAAAACATCTGCTTCTTCACGCCGGTTGTATTAATGGCTGCCAGTGTAAATGATTGTAGAAGATAAAAGTCCAGTTCTTGCGTTTTGTTTGAAAGATTTTGGATACAAAAATATTAATGATTTCTAGAAGTTTGCAGTGCAAGCCAGGAGATTTTGTTTGCCATAAATCAATTTTTGTTTCAAAACTTAGCTCGTATAGCATTTCAAAAATTTTTCTTATGGATAAGGTACTTCTAAAGTCACAATTGTCTTGAATAGAGAATTATAATATCATA